>NC_070615.1:38362500-39572500 GCF_027172205.1 Podarcis raffonei | reverse complement strand
GATTGTGAGCTCAATTCTTACAACTCATATTCCCGGACTGAGCATATGCTCAGAGCCCCCTAATTCTTAATTCTTGAATGCGTGACCTCCACCCTATTTTTTTTATGCACCTGGCTCCAGTTGTGGCTCTTGGGGTTCCAGTAGAAAGCAAAATAGATCCCCAAAGCCTGAAGTCCTCCCAGCAAAATGCACATGGATCTATATTTAAGCTGTCCCCCCCCTTCCATCAATCCTCTTCCAGACTGCATACTGTATAAGTGGGAGACCTGAGGAGATTTTGTGTGTGTGTATGTTTTGCTTTCAGTATGGAGAAAATCAGCAGGCAAGTGGCGTTTAGAAGCTGCCCTTTCCCAACCATTCTTGGAATCACCAGAGGAGTCATTTTTGTTCCTCAGAAGCAGAAGTCAAAATGTACCCTGCTTACTTTCAATTGCGAACAACTGAAGGCTGGCCTTGGTGAAGGAAGGTCAGCTACGCTGTTCTTTTTGAGAGAGAGCAGGTTCTTTTCGGCAGATATAATCTTCATAGGAGTGAGTGGGGAAAGAAGGTTACAGCCAAAAGAGGGAGGATGAAGACTCACTACTGCTTCTGAACATTGTTATTATTATTATTAATTATATTTATTAGTCGCTCTTTCAGAAAGCAAACAGTAAAAAGTGTAAAGACCAGCATTTAAAAACCCTAAAATGCTCATCAGTAATAAGTATAAAATACATGAAAATTGTCTATAAAATACAAGAATCCTCTTAAAGGCCTGTCTGCTCCAGCATCTTCTTTTCACACTGGCCAACCAGATTACCTACGGGGAGCCGGTAAACAGGACCGGGGTTCAACAACACTCCCCACCTCTGATTCCCAGCTTAGCTGGTGCAGGGCAAGCAGTGCATGGTCTACAGAGCATAATAATAATAATAATAATAATAATAATAATAATAATAATAAATTATTATTATTATTATTATTATTATTATTATTATTATTATTATTATTATACCCCACCCATCTGGCAGGGTTTCTCCAGCCACTGGGCGGCTTCCAACACATATAAAAACATAATAAAACATCAGACATTAGAAACTTCCAAATACAGGGCTTTGCTACCACTCCCTGCCCTCCAGACTCTGCCACCTGAGGCAAACTACGTCACTCTGTTCAATAATAGGGCTGAGCTTTCCAATTAAGGGGTCCCTTGCTCATCGGCTTGAGTCCAGGCTCAGAGCTGGTCAAGAGCTGTATCTGGCACCTATTTCTCTCTGAATCCAGTTTAATGGGCTGTCCCTTCCTTGTCTGGGTCAGAGTCCAGACTGCATTGGGGCAAGGAGTTCACTTGGGCCAACTTAATGCGTGAACTGGGCAATGACAGGAAATAATGATTTCCGATGAACAAAATCCTCTCTGGAAGATCAAGCTGTGCTTGTTTTCTGTTCAGATCCCTTTGTGAAGATCCAACTTGTTCATGGTTTAAAACTGGCGAAAACAAAGAAGACTTCTTGCAAGAGGGCTACCATTGACCCCTTCTACAATGAGTCCTTCAGTTTCAAAGTGCCCCAAGAAGAACTTGAAAGTGCCAGTTTAGTCTTCACAGGTATGTTTACCTATCTCTTTCAAATGTGGTTTGTAGGCCTGCCACACAGTTGAAGAATTTTGGCTGATTAATTCATGTGATTTTTCGTCAATCAACTAACAGTTAGGGTTGTAAGAAAATAGAGATTTCTGTTGTGACCAACCTGTGTTGGTCACAATCAACGCTGTCTCCATTCTGCTGCAGCTTTGTTTCCATCAACTACTATGTCATTCATCTCACTGTCCACTAATTAAGAAGCATTACTATTTAAATCAGGTGTGTAACTATTTACATAACTTAAAGGAAACATCAAAACCATGGGGGAGAGAGTAATTACATATTTTTGCAGACTTCCTCTTTCTCCCCTGTTGTTGGTGGAATTCTCCAGTATCCCTATTAACAATACAGTCCTTACTATATCTACTCAGAAGTAAATCTTACTGGCTTCAGTAGGACTTAACCCAGGTGAGTAGGGTTGGATTGGCAGCCTAAATCTTCATTTATGTACAAGTGAGGAACAAAATGGTTTTAAAGAATAAACATGCCTCTTGTGGTTTGAATGAGACCCACAGTTGGGTCAGGGTGTGACAGAAGCCTCTTCAGCTTCCGAAATCTCCTCCCAGTCTGCTGAGAGTTGTCTTCCTCTTCAACATCTGGCAATCAGCACATCAGCCATCCCTGATCTTGCCCCACGATGCCCAGAACTTCAGAAAATGAAAGCAAGGTTCTGTCTCAGGTCTCAAATGAAACGCCTCTCTTTTGAAGTGGACCATAACAAAACCCCTCACACAAAAAGCAGCCCCCTCTCAGAAGCACCCAATTGAGATCTGAAGGGATTTTATCCTCTGTGCACACCCACCCTAGTAGAAACAGATGTTGCTGTTGAGACGAGACGCTGAAATGAGAACCCATTAGCTTGTTTCCAAACAGTTCCGAATGAAAGCGATGCTCATCAGCAATTTAAATCGCAAGCATGATGTACAGAAATTTTCCTCTGCGGAAAAGGCAGCATGCATAGTTTTGAACGCTGTGGGAGGAAGGAATTGTTCCTGTAATCCATTGAGGGCCTTATTCTGAAATAGAAAAAGACAGTCACCTAAGCCACATTCTTCTCCTCCCGCTCTCTCACCCACAATATATAAACATTACCAGCTGTCTGGAGTCAGTTGCCTTTATTAAGAGAAATTGTTTCACCTGGGTTAATATTATGATTAGTGTTTTTGCACAGCTTTGGGTTGTGGGGGAGGGCATGTGGAGCGTTTCAGTTCCCACCCAGAAAGGTTTCAGGCCCTGGGCAGGTTCCTAGACTGTTTTTTGGTAAATCCATCCCCGGGCTTCCACAGACTTGACAAGCTGGAACATCTGAAGAGAGGGCAAGTAAGATGACAGAGGGTCTGGAAATTAAGCCTTGTGAAGAACGATTGTTGGGTATGTAGGATCTAGACGAGAAGACTGACAGAAGATTTGATAGCCAACTTTAAATATCTGTCACATGGAAGATGGAGCAAGCTTGTTTTCTGCTGCTCTGGAGTGTGGGAACCAAACCAGTGAATTCAAATGACAAGAAAGGAGATGCCAACATTAGGAGGAACTTTCTGATAGTGAAAGCTGTTCAGAAGTGCAATGGACTACCCTGAAAGGGTGTTGGGCCTCCTTGGAGGTTGGGTCGGCATCTGCCAGGGATTCTTTAGCTGTGATTCCTATAGCACAGGGTTGGACTAGATGACCCTTGGGATCCTTTCCAGATCTACAGTTCTATGACTTATCTGTTCATGGTTGTCCTCTTCCCTTTCCCCAGATCCTTGTCACACCTGACCTCCTGTGGGTGTGTTACCTACCAGGCTTGAATTGAGTGTTTTATTCCACTAGACTGGGACACATTACAGGTGGAAGGACTACCTGGCCTGAGCCTTGTTGCTCTACAGCGTTCCGGCCAGCAGGACTGCAGATTGAAGTTAGTTGGGCCATCAGGAATCAGGCGACTTGGGGAGCCAGTAGAAGCTTTGCTGGCCTTAAATAAGAACTTCCTCGGGCTTGGCTCTTCAGTCTGGGCCTGTGAAAGGATGTGTTAAACCAGGGATTGGGAACCTCCAGTCTGTAGGTTCCTGTTTGGCATGCAAGGCAATTTCCCCTCAACCCACAACCACCTGCCCCCCAGCACCTGACATAAGTTAAGGTTGTGGCTGCAAGCTGAATGTTAGCTTCTGATTCTCCCTTTGCAAGCGGGACTCGCTGGCAGTGCCAGTCAGCTAATTGACATGTTCAGCGAGCCCTGCTTTCCCCACACCTTCGAGGAGATATTTCTCCTCTACAGACGTGTGTAGGGATGCTGTCCCTAGATGTTCGCTCAGTGTTGGCTTAAGTAAGGAATTCCATTCGCAATCTAAATGTGAATGGTGATCTGAAATAATTTAGTTTCTCAGGGCCAGGCTTGAGTAGGGCTGGGGGAAAAACACAACAGCTAGATGGACCAATGGTCTGGTGCTGTATAAGGCAACTTCCTAGGCTGCTATTATTATGATGATGACTACTACTGTTATTGATATTACTATTACTATTGCCTCTGGGAGTGGAAAGACAAAGACTGATCCTGTGTTTCTAACTGATGCCTGAGTGAATAGACTTCTGAGGCTATGGAATAAGTACACACTGTAGATTGTGCTTTTGTTTGTTCCCCAGTTATGTGCTCATGCCTCGCGGCCATGCTTTTATTCGCTGTTACAGAGGCCACAAGACCAGCAATGGTTTGTTCTCTTTATTGGCAGGCTGGGTTTGCAGAGCAGTTGCAGGCGAACAGTTTAATTATTGAAAGGCTTTTGAAATATGTAGCAGGAAAACAATCTACGTGAAATGGAAAGCTTTGGGGGAACATGTGTTAGGATGTTTGTGTGCAAATAAGTTTGTGTAGGATTAGACTGGAGCAGGGGGAGCACTTAGAATCATAGAACTGTAGAGTTGGAAGGGAACCCCAGGGGCTGTCTCGCCCTACCCCTACAGAGCAGGAATCACAGCCAAATAACCCCTGACAGATGGCCATCCAAACTCTGCTTCAAAACCCCTGATTAAAAACCTACCATCCACTCCACTGTCAAACAGCTCTTAACATCAGAAAGTTCTTCCTAATGTCTAGCTGGAATCTCTTTTCTTGTAATTTGAACCCATTGGTCCAGTCCTCTGGAGCAGCAGAAAGCAAGCTTGCTCGTCATCTGAGGCCCTTCTTTGTGTGCCTTCCCTACAAGAGGCCCAGAGAGTGGCAACATGAGAACAAGCCTTTTCTGCAGTGGCTCCTTGTCTTGTGGAATGCTCTCCCCAAGGAGGTTCAGCTGGCACCTTCATTATGCACCTTTAGGTGCCAGGCGAAAATGTTCTTCAACCAGGCCTTTGGTTGATTAACATCCGATGACCTTTTAAATGTGTTTGTGGGAAGGGGAGAAAGGGGTTATTGGTTAGTGTGGGTTTTCTTTGTTTGTTCTTGTTTTTATTATGTGTTTTGTGCTTTTATCTTGTATTAACCTGTTGTGAACCTGTTGTATTGCCTGTGGTGAAGCGCCCTGAGATCTATGGATGAAGGGTGGTATACAAATTTAATCATCATCATCACCATCACCACCACCATCATCATCATATTCCATGTCACAGCTCTTCAGATATATGAGGATGGCTATCATATCACCTCCAGGCTAAAGCATGCCCAACTCCCTCAACCAATTGTCATAAGGCTTGGTTTCCATCTTTATCATCTTGGTTGCCTTCCTTGTGGCTGCTGGAGCTGCTGAACCTCCTCCTTCCTTACCAAGGGGAGGGGAAGTGAACCAGCAGGTGGCAGCAGTGCTCCTGGTTGCTAAGCCTCTGTAGCCCAGAAAGAGAGTGGGGAAGGTGAGCAATAGAATGGCCACTTACTCATCTCCAAAACAATAATACAGTACAGTATAGGATATGCATCACCCAGAAAGAAGAGAGGGCACAGATTCTCATAAAATTTGGCCCATGTTTATTTATACATGTAGATACAAACTTGGAAATAGTGGGTGGAATTCAATGCTAGACCTACTCAGAGTAGGCTTATTGAAATGAATAAACACAACTAAGCTACATCTCGGGACGTGGGTGGCGCTGTGGGTTAAACCACAGAGCCTAGGACTTGCTGATCAGAAGGTCGGCGGTTCAAATCCCCGCGACGCGGTGAGCTCCTGTTGCTCGGTCCCTGCTCCTGCCAACCTAGCAGTTCGAAAGCACATCAAAGTGCAAGTAGATAAATAGGTACTGCTCCGGTGGGAAGGTAAACGGCGTTTCCGTGCACTGCTCTGGTCCGCCAGAAGCGGTTTAGTCATGCTGGCCACATGACCCGGAAGCTGTACGCTGGCTCCCTTGGCCAGTAAAGTGAGATGAGCGCCACAACCCCAGAGTCGGCCACGACTGGACCTAATGGTAAGGGGTCCCTTTACCTTTAGCTTTTTAAGCTATCTCTATTTTGCATTTCACCCAGTGACTAATCTAAATGGAAAAACAGAGTTGTCTCCAACTAAGTTTCGCTCAGACTGGTCTCATATGCTTGTAGGTAAGAAAAAGTTGTTCAATCTACCATCAAAAAGATAGAGATGGAAGCTGATAGGCTAAAGATACAGGGATAGTCTGGGAATCTGAAGGTCCCTAACAATGTCTGTTTTAACCCCTGCAAAACACCTCATTTGCAAGCTGAGTTGCACCCAAACTTCCAACAGTCTTTGTGTTGCAGTCTCAGTTCTATCTTCAGTCGAAACTATTTGAGCAGATCAGCAGTTCAAATAATAAAACAACAACTGAAAAACCCAAAATGAACAAACCTGTAAAAGGGCAAGAACTGTTGTGAAACTGAAACCAGCACACAACAGAATTAAAACCTCACTATAAAACCGCACACCCATGCTTCTAGTTGATAATTTATTTTTAAAAGCATTTTCATTACCAAAACAATACAGATTACACACAAGGTTTGCGTGAGTGCAAATATTCTGAAGAAGAACATAATAATAATCCCATGGCGAGGAATGGAGTTGGAACTAAATGCAGCTCAATGAAGACAGTGGTCAATGGATACGGCATGTTGGTTGTTGGGGAAGGGAAATGGGGGCAGGGTGGTGAATGGAATGGAAAGGAAAAGGACATGGCTGGCTGGCTGGCATTTTGGTCAGAAACACTCCACTCTGCATCATTTTGTTGCAGGTACCACTTCTGTAGGTAGATAATTGTTCATCAGTGTTCCCTTTCTCTTTCATTGCTGCTAGACTTATCCTGGTACAAATCTATTGACAGGAAAGAAGGAAGACAATTTCTGGCATGATTTCTGCAGCTCTGCCAGTTCCGTCCACTGCAATCGGAAGTCACTGCTTTCTCTGGGTGCTTTTGGGTGGGATTCAGTCACATAATGTCAAATTCAAGGTTGCGCAGTTATGCTTGCTAGAGAGCTCTCTAGATAATTGTTCCAGTCAAGGAGAGATCTGAGAGTTAGGGTTGGCGTTGCAGCTGCTTTTTCAGTCTTTACTCCCTCACCCCCACCCCATCTTCCTTTCTCCCTGCCTCTCTGTTATCTTCAGTCTTTGGCCACAACATGAAGAGCAGCAACGACTTCATTGGGCGGATTGTGATTGGCCAGTACTCCACAGGCTCTTCGGAATCCAAGCACTGGCGGCGGATGCTGAACTCCCACCGCACAGCTGTGGAGCAGTGGCACACTCTCCGGTCGCGAGCTGAATGCGACCGCGTCTCCCCGGCTTCCCTGGAGGTGACGTGAGGACGCCAATGCTGCTAGCAAGCCACTGAGCAGATCTATACAAGACAAGTCATACACACACACAAACTCACACACACTTGCACATAATCACTATGGAATCCACAGCAACTCTTAATGGCCACTGGCAATGAAAAAAATGGTTGCATTAGCCTCCGTGCTACCTATTATTTCATCCACCCCATTGAGTGTTTTACTCAGGATCACATATCAGCCACTACATCCACATCAGAAGGTGATGCTGTTGTGTAGGACAGTGGAAGCTGCTCAAAGGGTTGTCTGCTAATAGATTTTCAGAAATCCTTTGTTGCCTGCTATGTCATAGTGCGGTGCAGATAGCAGACTGGTTAGCTGCGGAAAAGCTTCATGGTTTCCTCTCCACTACACCATACTCTACATCTCGTGTGAGCAATTGTATCGGAAGGTATCAGATCCTGTGTGTTATCCGTGGTGAATGTGTGGTAGATTACTAGGATGTTGTTTTAGCGGTAGAGTGTATGGTGTAAACACGTCTAAACCCAGTCCTTCCTTTGTCACTGTACTAGCTTAACCAAATCAGATATAACGTGTGCTTCTGTGTCTGGAGCTGTGCCCTCGGGCAGAATGGGATGGAGGCAGTCGTCTCTTTCCTGCTCAATCACACATGCTAGCATTTTGTAAAATGTTGCATCATTCAAGAACCCGCTGGTGTACTGTTATGAAAGCTGTAGTCCACAGCTGGATCACCCTTGAGCAGGCCCCTTAAAGCCGATTGGTTGGAACCCATCACCTGGTTGCAACCTGATCTAAGTTGGGTTGAAATGGTAGCACTACTACCAGAATTGGGGTGTGTGCATGTTTGACTTAAGAGTGGGTCCTGGGTCTGAAAAGGCTGAAGACTCCTGCGTTGAAGTCAACAAAGCTCATTTTGGAGGAGGGAAATTGTGGGTGGCAGCCTAGTTGCAGTGCTAGTTCCAGAAGTGTGCAATGGTCTGGGATGTGTGAGCTACCCAATTTGTTTCCACAGTGCAGGTTCCATGAGTGCAAAGTGCGTGTGGAGTTGTCCTTTCCCTTGGAAGCGGTGGAGGCACGGAGGAGCCAACCACCCAGCAGAGCGAGGTGGGTGCTGAGGGTGCAAGGAGTTGCACCCTGTAGTCTACCTGCCATCCTCAAGGTCAGTGGAGGGTGTTGAAATCAGGTTCAGCCACTGGCCCAATCAGCTTCTGGAAGGAGGCAGGTTCCACTTTGTGCTTTGCCTCACGCAAAACAGCCGTAGTAGGGACTTCTATGTACATGGATCCACCACACTCCCGGCACATCATTAGAATTTTAAAGGCCATGGCTGAACTTGAAAGTGGAGGCATCTGAAGGTTTCAGAGAACTGTTTGTGTCAAATCCCACCCACCCCTCCGCATTTTAAGAACCTTTTGTGGCAACGTTCACAAAAGACCTAATGCCGTGTGAGTTGCATTTACATGTGATAGTCAAGTTGATCTCTCCACACACACCCCTTTGTATTTCAGTGTGTTGAACTGGTCTTGAGTGTAAAGTCAGCAAATGTCTGTGTATTTACCTGCCACATACAGAAAAGGTGTAGGGAAGTAGGTTGAACCTTCTGTAATACTGTAGAGGTCAGGGATGGGGATTGCCCTCCCACCAGATGTCAAAGGGAACAACAACTACCAGACTTTTAGAAGACATCTGAAGGCAGCCCTGTTTAGGGAAGCTTTTAATGTTTGATGCACTACTGTATTTTAATATTTTGGTGGAAGCCGCACAGAGTGGCTGGGGAAGCCCAGCCAGATGGGTGGGTTATAAATAATAAATTATTACTATATAACCTCAGGCTGCACACACCCTCTTGAGTCACAGTGCTCACCTGCCCTGCTTTGCAGCCTCCTATACTTTTGTCTGGCTGGGACATGTCCTCAAACTCTGATAATGCTTCTTGTGTGCCTAGGTGGAGATGAGAGAAAGGTATGAGTGAGTGTGAAGAAACTAGCCCACTGTTCTGTTCACCTTTGCCTTTGCCCTCTCTCTGCCACTGGTCATGTGGCCCCTGGAAGGTCACTCAGAAGGAAACGTGGCCCCTGGTCTGAAAAAGTTGCCCCACCCCTGGAATAGATGACCTGAGCAAATTGAATGTATGTGAGATTGAACACTTGAACAGCTCATTTGCTGGGATCCGCTGTGGGAGAGGGGATTCCTGTGGGATTTCCGAGAGGCATCTGATTGGTCGTTGTGGGAAATGGGAATTTAGGCTAGATGGGCCTTTTGTCTGATACACAGGCCTCTTAACACTCTTGTACAATTACAAAGAGAACCTGTATTGGGACCCCAAAAAGAATATAAATTTGGTTCTTATAAGGTGTAATATTCCTGTATGAAAATTAACTTAGTATATCGCTCTTAACTTTTATAAGTAGTAAAACCTTTTTTAAAAAAAATAATGCACGGAACCATGGCACATGGAGACAGCAATCTGAGCATTTGCTGCAGTATTCATGCAACAGATGTCTGATGTGCCAGCATCCATCATCAAAGCTGGCACGGGCATACTTTACTTTGACAGAAATGTTCGTGTCTGTTGGCTCTTGGGCCCGATGGAGGGGTTTTGGTTCCTCCTTATTTTAAAACTATAGTTTCCCAAAGCGGTGGATGGACGTGACAAGTCAGCAAATTCTGTCGATTTTGTTAGATGCTTCTGTACATTCTCCCCAACCCCAAACATACTGTCTAAGGAGGTATATTTATGGAAAAAATAAAGATCTGTTTATTTGTGTCAAATAAGAATGAAGTGGTGCTCTTTTTAAGCAACTCATCTCAAGAATGATGACCTGTGTTCTGGATGCCCGCACGATATCCCTTTGAGGTAGATTCAGCAGTGAGTTTCTTGGGGCATTGTGGTTATTTGTGCTACAGAATTATAAAATCATAGAATTGTGGGGTTGGAAGGGATACAAGGGTCATCTAGTCAAACCCCCTGATGACCACATTTGTCTCTATGGCAACAGCACTCACTCTTTCAAGAGGCAGGTGATGTGTACCTGGCTGAGCGGCTAAGGCTGTTACCTTGACAAGGAAACTGATGTAGCAGGTTTCCTCTTACAGATTCAACCCACACAGATACAGGATTATTTGATTTGGAAGGGATCATCCAGGCTGACCCCTCCCCCCATTACGTTTATATATTTAAAATATTTCTAGGCCATCTTTTAGGGGCAAACCCTCCTAAGGTAGATTACAAAAGATTTCAAGAATTTAAAAGAGAGAACTACAACCAGTGCTTTTTTCTGGGGGTACACAGGGGTATGCATACTTCTAAACATTTTGTGAATCTTTGCTGTATTTATTTTTCCTGATTTGAACTATAAAATGGTGATTTTCTTGAGTCAAAATGAGAGTACCCCTAAACATTTTTTTAGAAAAAAAGCACTGACTAAAACAAAAAGATCATCATGTTAACTAAAAAACATTTGCAGACCAGCAGTACTATATCAGAAGTCGTCTTCTTTTCTTCTTCTTCTTTGGCGATCACTCGTAGCCGAGTAAGATTGCCTTCCATAAATACGGTTTTAACTATGAGTCCATAAGTGACTGTGGAGGCCAATTCTGGATCCACATGTCCTTCCACAGTGGGGACATTGGTTTCTGGGCTGGAGTTGATCCAAGTGTAGATTTGCCAAGTGTGGCTTCCTCTTAGCACGTTTCTCCCTTGCATCCTGAGTTTGAGTGTCTTCAAAGCCCATGACACTTTTGGTAAAGGCTGTTCTCCAACTGAAGCACTCAGAGGCTGGTGTTTCCCAGTTGTCAGTGTTTATACTACATTTTTTAAGATTTGCCTTGAGACAGTCTTTAAGCCTCTTTTGTTGACCACCAGCTTTACGCTTTCCATTTTTAAGTTCGGAATTAAAGTAGTTGCTTTGGAAGACGATCATCGGGCATCCGCACAACATGACCAGTCCAATGAAGCTGATGTTGAAGTATCATTGCTTCAACACTAGTGATCTTTGCTTCTTCCAGTACACTGATAGTAGTTCGCCTGTCTTCCCAAGTGATGTGTAAAATTTTTCGGAGACACCGTTGATGGAATCTTTCGAGGAGTTGGAGATGGCGTTTATAAGTGGTCCATGTTTCACAAGCATACAGTAAGGTTGGTAGTACAATAGCTTTGTAAACAATCATTTTTGTTTCCCTGCAAAAGCAAACGGGAACTCCAGGTGTTACTGGAGTCCTGCCGCCAATGTGGCCAATGACAGACCCTCCAAGTGTCCCTATTTCCAGGGACAGTCCCGGATTTACATACGCCATCCCCGTTTCTGATTTGATCCCAGAATGTCCCAGTTTTCCTTAGGATGTCCCTATTTTCATTGGACAAATGCATAGCTGGCAAGTGTCCCTTATTTGAAGGGACAGTCCCTTATTCCAGCGCCATGTCCCGCTGCTGTCCCTTATTGATGGATGTCCCTCAAATGATGTCCCTTAAATTTCAAAGGAAGCAGCTCCTCTCCCTCCCTCCCTGCCGGCCAGGGAGGAGGGAGGCTCCAACTGTGTTGCTTGGCTGTATTGCTCACCCAATAAGAAGTCTAAGAACGACTGGGGGGGTGGAGCTTGAATGCCTTGTGTGTGGCTAGTTAATGCAAGCTGAGGGGTTTTTTGAATGCTGGACACCATTTTGTTGCATGTTCTGCTGCAAACTTTGCAGTGCAAAGCCAGGGCGGGGAGCCATCTTAAGTTGAGGCTGCATAGGCCTTGTGGTGCATGTGATTCAGATTCTATTCAGTTGAACCTCTGGTTACAAAATTGGTTGGACAGTGTTCTCGAAGCTACCAGCATGAGTTTGACCAGACTGCAGGAGGACAGGAAGACTGGAGTGCCTGGAACAGGTGAGGCTGCAGGTCCCTTATTTTGGCTGCTGGTCCCTTATTTTCAAGGCTGCTGGTCCCTTATTTTCAAATCTGTAAGTTGACAGCTATGCAAATATTGGAGGGTATGGAGTGGTGCAACCTTTAGAAGCATTTGAAAGCAGCCCTGTCTAGGGAAGTTTTTTTATGTTTAATGTTTTATTATATTTTTATATATGTTGGAAGCCACCCAGAGTGGCTGGGGCAACGCATTCAGATGGGTGGGGTATAAATAATAGAGTTGTTTTTGTTGTTGTTTTGTTGTTGTTATTGAATAGGATGTTCCTGTTTTCATCAGAGAAAATGTTGTAAGGTATGCAATGATCAGGGAAGATGGGAATTGCAATCCTAACACCACCAAGAGGCCACCATATTGACAATCCCTTCACTGAAGGTGGGGCACTTTAGGCCTGGGAGGGTCAAATGCAGCCTTCTGGGCCTCTGTGTTTGGTTCTTGGAAGCCTTGACAGGCCACACTGCTCCCTGGCCCTGCTATCCACTCCAGGTTTTTTTGCCAAGCTGGAATGTGCCTTTGAATGCACCTGCTTGCCTGAGTAGAGATTGGTGAACGTGAAGAAACGAACCTGCTGCTCAAAGGTAATTTTATTGATTATTTATTTCCAGTATTTATAGCCTGCTCTTCATTCAATATTTGCAATCCAAGAACGGGGAACAAAGCGACACAATAGCACACTGTCCAAGTGCACTGATTTTCCAGGGGCAGTGCTGGAATTACGAAAGCCGTTCTGGCTTCTGATTTGATCTTGGAATGTCCCTATTTTCCCTGCCGCTGATTGAAGCTATCGAGTGACCGCACATGTGCAGTGAGGCGATCTTGTAGTTAACTGCCCCTGGTTAAGGTCCCCCCCCCAAAAAAAAGGTTCAAGGGCCTGAAGGTACGAGGCAGTCTTGGTCCTGTACTTGTTGCAGAGTCAAAGAGCCTTGACTCACCTGTCAGTCTCAGTCACCCCTGTAATCCCTTTTTAATAACCACTGTGCATCACACATGTCTTCTAAGGATGTTGTTATAAAGATGGGCTGTTTGGGGACAAAGCTTGATACAGAGAGGCTGTGTTCCTTCACCCAAACCAGAACTGTGAGAGTATATGAGGTGGTGCAGGGATGGGAGCACATTCACGTTTCTTTCTGGCCGCTGCTTGGCGATCTTCGCGTAGCATCTGCGCAGCCATGCAGTGGGGAGAACATTCTGCCTTTAAAGGTCTGTGGCATTGCATGAGCTTGTTCTTCTCCTTTTCATTCCAGTTGGAAGCCTGAGGATTACTGGCCTGGGGGAGCTGTAAATTCCTTCTTGTCCTTGGCAATAGACTCACGCTGGGATCCATCAACCATAGAAAAATCCACAGCGCCTCCCAGCCAAAACAATCTTAATCCAAAGTCTTTTGTTTCATGTTCATCTGTGGCCTTGTTCTTACTGAGATGGCCGACCTATGTCTGAGCTGCAATGTTTCAGGTGGCAGGTGTGGAATAGAAGACTCCTGCTTTTTAAAAATAAAAATAAAAATGAATAAATCCCTGCACAGAGAAAGCTAGTGTATCAAGGAGAAGGGCCATAACCTGACTCTCTTCTTGACAGGCTAGCTTTCTATATTAGGGGAGCAGTAGCAGGGATAATCAACTGATCACTCACTTCCCAAATATAAAAGACCAGCATGTCAAGGAGAAGGGTCTTGGCCTGGCCTACTTCCTGATATGCTTGTTTTCTATATTCAGTGTATAAATAAATATAATAAATCCATTCATTCATGCATGTACGGTATATCAAAAACCAGCTTGTCAGGGACAAGTGCTCTAACTTAGCTTTCTCCCTGATGTGCTAATTTTCTGCATTCAGGGAGTTTTAGTGTGTGTGTGTGTGTGTGTTTAATTATTCACTATTTAGATAACACTCAATTTTTTAAAAAGTGGTTTATATAAAATGTTATAAAATATTTAAAAATAGCAATAAAACAAACCTTAAAAACAGTAGACATAATAAAGTTACACAGTACTTCAGTTTTGTTCAGTGTTTGTATCTATATTGGAATAAAGAACTTGTAACCCACTCCAGGACCTTACATTATAATTTTAAATATAGATAAAATCAACAACTTTAATAAAGCATAGAACTTTGGAGTTTGGAGCAACTCAGATGCCATCTGATCCAACTCCCCTGCAATGCCAGAATCACTGCTAAAGAATCCCTGACAGATGGCCAAATAAAATAATGATACCAAAAATATATGTGTGGATAGGCTCGGCCTCCCCTGAAAATGGTTTAGCTGACATCGAAAATATCACAGCAGAGGCATTTTTAGGGGAGGCTGTGTAATATCAGTGGGGAGGGGAGTTTCAGAGAATACATGCTGCCACACGAAAATATTGATTTCTCACAAGTGTGGAAAACACACATTATGTGGCACTTGTATAACTGCCAGTTCTGCAGATTGAGTGGGCCCATATGGACTGGCAGTTGGGGAGTGGGGTGGGGTCACATGAGTTGCCACTAGACACAGCCACAGTTTGAAGTTTCAGTAGGAAAGATGTTCTAATGTATGTTTAGCACCACAACAACCCTGTGAGGCAGGTTAGGCTGAGAGGCAGGGACTGACCTCCAAGGTCACCCACCAAGTTTCATGGCTGAGTGAGGATTTGAACCCTGGTCTCTCATGTCCTAGTCCAATACTAACCACTAACACCCCACTGGTTCTTGGGTAGTAGGAGCAACTCTGTCAGCCACCTGGCTGCCATTTTGTTTCCTCCCCAATGTCTCCACATTGCCCCATGACTGTGTGTGTGTGTGTGTTCAGAAGGGGGGAGAGGAATGGCGGCCCCCACCCAATGTAGTGGAGAAAACACTGTGCAGAGCAATCCCCTCTACACACACACACACACACACACACACACACACACACCTTGGGGGCTGAGAAAAGGAAAAAGAAATCTCATAAATTTTCGGGGGGGGGGCGGAACCTTTGAAGAAATGCCATCTCTCAGTGTGTGCATCAACATGGGAGAAGTATAAACAGGATTCATCCCCAACTACCACCTGACATGTTAAATTGAGTGCATTGGGCGATTTGTAGGAACACCCCTTACTGGTCTTTTAAAAAATGTAGTATATTGCCACATATCTTTCACTGTGCTGTGTTCCTTCATAGACCTGGCAGTTCTGAGACTTGGAGCTGCCTCCGCCTTTGACAGTCCTGGCAAGTATTTTTTTAAAAGCACCAAGATGGAAAGCTTTTAAAAGAAAGCTTGAAGTGGCTTTATGTTCTAAAATCCAGCACATTGCTTTTTGGAACTGCGAATCGCCTTTGGGATTTACCTCTAAGTCACATAGCAATCATCTTAAGGGGTTGTTAGGTCATTTCTACTGCTGGGTGATGAGGGCAAGTTATTCCATTTTAACCTCAACTTGGTTTTGTCTGGGACACTCTGGGTTGTTGTGTGGCAGTGTGTTAAGGAAGGGGTTCAAGCGCATACAGAATCCGCACCTTTGAGGTGCTCTGTTGCCCTTGCGCAACAGAAATAATCGGACTTCTCGTGGATGACTAATGGGAAGATGCATAAGGACCTTACAAGCAAATGGAGGGTGATTTGATGCAGGCTCATTGTCACAGAACTACCCAGAGACGGATGTGAAATAAAGACTACTTATAGTCCAAACGCCGCACAAGCTTTGCATGAGCAGATGATGCTCAATAATCAGGTCATCTGGAGGAGTGAGAAAGAGTGGCCAGTGGTGTGGGAGGTTAGGCCGTGAGGCGTTCGGCCAGCATCCTGTGCAAATCTTGTTGAAAGTTTGCCCTTACAAGGGAGGGAGTTGTCTACAAAGCCTCTTTGCAGCTGCTCCAGTGACTTCAGTAGCACTACAAAGGGAGGAAAAACACGGAGCAGCCAGTTCTTTGCAGCTTCGTAGAGGAGACTTGCTCTCGACCAGCTATGATATCGAGGTGGAATTTCTGCGCTACTTTCTCTGGGGTGGTGCTCGCCATCCAGGCTTTCCCACACACCAATATTAAAATCAGTCAAGGTGAGTACCCATCTCCGACGATCAAATACTCAAAACTGGGACACCTGAAGCCAAGGTAATTTTGCTTGGGGTTTTAATCAGGTTGAGGTTTAATCTTGGGTCCTAAATATCACTTCTTGGTTTTTGTCTCCCTCCCCCTTTGAGAAAATCCTCTAAATAGAGCTATAGATAGATAGATTCCATTTATATCACAAATTGCATAAACTTTAGAAAATAAAAGATATGCAGAAGGGTAGAATGTTCAGTGACTCCTATGAATTTGCATACATCCAGTCAAAATTTCCTGTGTAGCACAGCAGCTATTGACCCAAACTAACATAAGTGTATCAGAACACTGTAAGCCCACTATATATGTTTGGTAGCAGCCCGTATCTCCTATATTGATCACTGAAATTAATCCGTCTTTACTTAAAGTTATTTTCTCTTAGGTTTTGCTCTCTGAAACTAATAAAGTGAGTTAGTTTGCTGTTGAAACATGGTCCCATATTCTCTCATGCCATTCTTTGATAGATGATCTTTGTTTTTTGTAATTAAGTCAGAAAAGTTGGGATTTATGGGTGGCTTATCAGGAATCAAAAGGCTTTGATGAAAAGGCAACATGGAAAGTTATCGACGAAATTGACAATTTGCTCCAACTTTATCGCTGAATCCAGTTCTGGTGGCAGCCTGTGTTCAGTAGGAATAGGGAAGAAAATTCATTCAGTTTAAAAGCAAACCTATGTACTTTTCAAAACAGTATGCAAACTGAAACTCAGCTAGCTTTTGAAATTCATGCTTCTCTGAATTTTGCAATGCAGTTCTCCAGTCAAATACATATACCAGGTTAATGTGTGCATGAAAATGCCTATATATATATATATATATATATATGCATAATTAATATACCTTAAGAGGCATTCTATTAGAGGAAATCACTTTACAAAATAATATTGGTCATAAATGCATACAAAAATGTGTATATTAGGAGAAATTCACACAAAAATGCTGATCGATTTTCATGAGGATTTTTTAAAATGAAAAAAAAAACTGATGTAGACGTGTAAAGAACTGAAATGAAGATTGGAAACATGACAAACAGCAATAAATAGAAATTGACAGATTCATTCATCCCTAATGTTCAGATAGCATCTTAGCCGTCATTATGGCTCAGCTAAACTGTTGGAGAGTCTGTGGTATACTTATTCACTGTCATTTCATTTCCAGACCACTATTTGTACAAATTATGTGGATTTACTTGATTGCATAATTAAGTTGTTGTGGAACTTCTGTGTTATTGAAATGCCAAGAAATGAGATGATAAAATGATTTATGGGCATTAGGGATTATAGTGTACTTGGTTGTTGTTTTTTAAACTTACTCAGATTAATGGGTTGGATTCAGGCTAAAATAGTTGAACTTAAACCCAATTAAATCAAAGGGATGGCAGTCATGATATTAACTTACCGTATTTTTTGCACCATAACACTCACTTTTTTCCTCCTAGAAAGTAAGGGGAAATGTCTGTGCGTGTTATGGAGCGAATGCTTACAGGTGGCGGGGGGATCTGCTGCAGTTGTGAGCAGAGGATCCATGGTTCCCCTTCCTTCCCTCCTCCGTGGCTCGCTTTGAAACAGCAAAGAGGGAGAAGAGCCGCTGAGTGGGGAGGAGAGAGGGACAGAGAGCCTGCTTCTTTAAAGGAGCAAAGCGGGACAGGAGAGGAGCCGCTTACACGAGTGTAAGTGGCTCCTGTCCGATTGGCTCCTTTATAGCAAGCAGGCTCTCTGTCCTTCTCTCCTCCCCACTCAGCTCGCTAAATAGCATTATTAGCAGCATCCTTCTCCACACACCCCATGCGTGCTCCTTGTCCCTTGAGTGCTTTTCCTTCCCTCCCCACTTAAAACGTGGTTACAAAGCATGGATCCACATGGATCCTCAGGATTTTTGCATTGGGCTACTCCAAACTCACTATCAGATCACATGTCTGTGGCCACAGCATGAACCACAAAAATAATACACCCACTGTTTCGATTAGAATATTTTTTTTCTTGTTTTCCTCCTCTAAAAACTATGTGCATGTTATGGTCTGGTGCGTGTTATAGAGTGAAAAATACGGTAATTTTCACTGAAATGAATGGGAATTAAATACAACTAACTTATTATGGATTCAACTGCTGGGGTGTAAAGTAGAAAAAGGTGAGGAGTTTCTGAGCTCCACTGCAATATAACCAACCTTACTTTGGATGGATTTAGGGATGGAAGGATCTGCTCATTTTGGCTCTCGGTTTCTCATTTTTCCTATCCTAACATTTGCAGCAGTTTGTAATTAAGGAGGAAAAAAACTCCTGGAAATTAATCAGGATTTTATTTCAAATTTTTCCTAATAAACATTTTTCAACCAATTTCTCAGTTTTTGCATTTTTGTAAACATCGTTCAATTGGCGATCTACATTGCAAAATTGGATAAGGGCAAATTTCAAAGGATAGGTGTGTTTCTGTTCTCATGAAATTTTGGAAGTTGTAGATTGAATAGATCTGGCTTCAAATGAGGCCAGAATCAAATTTCTCCCCCATTTCTTCATGCTGTCTGAGAAAGCCATGTGACTGAGGATGGACAGAATTAATTTCACTTTCTTTCGGTGTTTGCACAGTTCAGCCACTGAAGTTGGTGGAACATATTCTAGAGAAAGTGAGTTCATCTGAGCTTCACTGAAATACCATATGATCTCATCTTATGCGGGGGTTTGGTTCTAAGGGTCCTGCATATACATAAAAATAGCATATACCCAAACTCTTGGAGGCGCCCCACAGCTACCAGGAAGACACACACACACACACACACACAGAATCCCCATATTCCCAGAGCCCGCACGCCCAGCACATAAACATACGCATAATAGATATCATTGCTACTTCTTTATTTCCATCAATACCTATTTGTCCTGTTTTTTTATGTGACATGTAAGTGACTGCCTTAACCCATCAAATTTTGCAGACCTTTTTAACCTGCATCAGGGGCGCTTGTTCCTAGTGGCCGAGCCCTTTTGGGCCCCTATATTTTTGGGGTAGGGGCTGCCCCCCGATGTCCCATAAACGTGGAGCTGAGCGCCCGTCCTCCTCCTCGTGCCGCAGAGGGGAAGGAGGTTTGAAGCAGCCTCCTGCCAGTGGCGGCACCAAGAAGAGGCGGAGGAGGAGCTGCTGGCCATTGAGCCATGCGGCCGCCATGTTTGCCTCCACCTCTGGCTCCTCCTGACTTCCTGACGTCATGCGCATGACGTTGGGACATCGCTAGATCACACGTGTGGCGTCGGCCCCCCTCGCCAATCACCCTTACAAGCTGGTGCCTCTGACTATTATATTATTTTCTCCTTTTAAAAATACAGCTAGCAAATAAATCCTGAGGCGAATATGACATCCTTGATTTACCTCAGCCCTGGGAGTTGAAAGCTTACTGGCCGCTCGTCCAAAGACTGGGCCAACGCGGCCATTGGCAACTGAACAGGAAAGGTGCTAATTAGGGGGTTGACCTGCTTCGCCTTCTCTCCTCTTGCACATTTAACCTTAAAATTCTTTCAGGCACCTCTGGTGCACTGGAGCTAATCAAATTAATGTTACCTACTGGGGCAAGTGGTACAGAATTTCAACAAGCTGAATGGTTCAGACAGCTTCATTTTCCATCAGACGATGGGCCGTTTTCTGAAGAGGAATTTGAAGGGGGGAAACCAGCTTGAAAGCTTCGACTGGGGCCTAACTCATCCTTCCAGTAAGGTGTGCAGAACCTTTGGCTGAACTACAACTCCCATCATCCCTGGCCATTGGCTGTGCTTGCTGAGCTGATGGGAGTTGTAGTTTGGCCAGATCTGGAGGACCAAAAGTATCCCCAATCTGCTCTTGATATTTAACACTGAGAATGAACTTTCTGTCTCATGTCTTCGCCACACTCCAGAAACATACCCTTCCTGCTTTTAGTGGTGTCATTCATTGATTGATTGACTGAAATATTTATAGACCACACTTTCATTTTTTTTAAAAAAGACACAGCCAGGCAGTATACAAACTCACCGAAAGATAAATAACAAACATCAATAAACGGCGGGCAATAAAAAGAAATCCACATTGGAAAGACCTGTCTGAATAGCACAGCTTTTTGGAGATGGCTGAAAGAAGGCAGGGATGATTTGTGCTGAATCTGTAGTGGCAGGGAGTTCCACAGGGTAGGTCCTGCCACACTAAAAACTTGGTCTTTAGTTAAAGGCTGACCGAACCTCAGGGGCTAGATGAAACTCTCAATTATCAAGGTAGAACATAAAGAATCAAGAATTCCTTAGGTGCTTTGGATCCCCGTTTATAAAACCATAGAATTGGAAGGGAACATAAGAATTATCTAGTCCAACCCCCTGCAATGCAGGAATCTTTTGCCCAACATGGGACTTGAACCCACAACCCTGAGATTTAAGAGTCTCATGCTCTCTACCAGCTGAGCTACCAAGGTGGGTTAGATCTTTGTGAATTAGCGCAAGAACCAGGAGCCTAGCTTGGTAGCAAACTGGCAATGAGTCAGGGACATTGGGATGGGTGGGGGACACAATTCTGGTCCTTCTTTCCCACGTTAAGAGACATGATGTTGCCTGCTGAAGTGGTATTTGCTAGAGGGGATAGGAGGACAAGGCTGTTTATCCAGCGTGGTGGGTTTTATCTAATCTCCTCTTTTGTGGGCTTCTTTCCACATGCCTCTCCTGAGCACTTCCCCCTCCCAGCTCTGCATTGCCCGCAGCCAATGGTGTCAAGATGCATGGAAATGACAGCTGTTGCTCGTCTCTTTTGACAACCGTTGTTGAGACAGAGGTGGCTTTCCTGACCTTTGTAATCTTCTGGGCTCCCAGGACTGATAGCAAGTGAATCTGACAAGTGGAAGTGTATTGAGATATGTGCCTTTCTAACCTATTTCCTTCCTCTCTCTCTAGCTTTGCCAGAGCCAATTCTCTCTTACTCTTGCCCTCTCTTTTGGACTGAATATGAAGGCTTTTGCTATAGATACTTTCCAATCAATAAAACATGGGCGGAGGCTGACTTGTATTGTGCAGAGTTCTCCATCGGCCTAAAATCAGCCAAATTAGCTT
This sequence comes from Podarcis raffonei, assembly GCF_027172205.1. NCBI lineage: Eukaryota > Metazoa > Chordata > Lepidosauria > Squamata > Lacertidae > Podarcis > Podarcis raffonei. The sequence continues at coordinate 39,551,157 of NC_070615.1, read as the reverse complement.
CCATTCACAGGTAAGAATCACGCAATAACGTTGCCCCATTTGCCCTAATGCATCATCCTTCGCTGGTGCCTTGTTGCTGTGGAACACTTGGGATGTGTTCAGAGGATGGAGACAAAAATGGCGAGCGGTTTAGGGACCAAGTCCTGTGAGGGAAAGGTTGAAGGAGTTGGAAATGGTTCGTTTGGAAAAGAAAAAATTGAAAGGTGAGACTATACTATCCTCAGATATCCAGAGGACTGTTGTATAGGCAGAACAAATTTGTTTTCCTGTTGCTCCAGTAGCTTCAAATGACAAGGGAAAGGATTTAGATTAACCTTAGGAAGTACTTCCTGATGGTATGAGCTGTTTGACAGTGGGACAGGCTGCACTGGAAGTTGGTGGATTTTTAGAAGTTTTTAAGCATAGAATGGGGACGTGGATGGCACTGTGGTCTAAACCACTGAGCCTAGGGCTTGCTGATCAGTAGGTTGGCAGTTCGAATCCCTGTGATGGGGTGAGCTCCCGTTGCTCAGTCCCTGCTCCTGCCAACCTAGCAGTTCCAAAGCACATAAAAGTGCAAGTAGATAAATAGGTACTGCTCCGGCAGGAAGGTAAACGGTATTTCCATGTGCTGCTCTGGTTCGCCAGAAGCGGCTTAGTCATGCTGGCCACATGACCCGGAAGCTGTACGCTGGCTCCCTTGGCCAGTAAATTGAGATGAGCACCGCAACCCCAGAGTCGGTCACGACTGGACCTAATGGTCAGGGGTCCCTTTACCTTTAAGCATAGAATGTAGTCCTGACTTCCTGCATCAACTGAGGGTGGGACTACATGAACCTTGAGGTCCCCCTCCTAACTATATGATTCATTGATTACCTGGCAGCAATATCGCTATTTACCCTGGTTAGCCCAAGTCCGTCATGGTTTTTGCGATGCTGTTCTCCAACCAACCCGTGTTTACAGAAATGCACATATCAGGTCAACATGTGCTTAAGATGAATATCTTAGTGAAAATAACCTACAAAGACGCATCATATTAGGAGAAAAGTCTTGCAGAAGTGGCGTGCATAAGTCAAAACAGTGCATAAAAAGTTGTTTATTAGGAGATAGTTGCACTAAAATGCTGAAGACTTTTGAGAGGAATTTGAAATTGCACATTGCTGCAAAAGGCAGAGCGCTGAAATTTGAGGTTAGAAAAATGAGAAGCATAGAGAACTAAAAAGAAAGAGCTAGCACAGCATAGTGGTTAAAGCGTTGGACTAGGACCTGGGGAAGTAAGGGTTTGAATCTGCACTCAACCTTGGGGTGACCTTGGGGGCTCGTCACTGCCTCTCAGCCTAACCTGCCTTGCAGGGTTGCTGTGGGGATTAAATGAGGAGAGGGAGAGCCATATCCGCCACCTTGAGCTCCTTGCAGGAAAGGTGGGGTGTAAATGCAATGAAATAAAGAAATAAGTATTAACAGATCTTTGCATTCCTAATTACATACGACTATTGGCAGCTGGGAAGAGAATGTATTCGTCTACGACCTGGTAAACAGCCGAGTGCCTGGAATACCGACGGATGTTTGGATGGGACTTAATGATCTAAGACAGGTAAGAACCTAACTGTACCAGATGCTGCACCTCTCATCAGGCACATAAAATCAGGCCTGTTTGCAGCCAGGAACAGTGAGGAATGTAGTGGCTTATATTCGGGTATTTTTTCTTTTTTTTCCTCTCCCCCCCCCCCAGTTTTAAAGATGTGGGTGCGGCTTATATTTGGGCCAATACGGTATATTAGGCGAATAGGTTGGTTAAACCTATTGGATTTAATGCAAATTAAGTTAAAATCACAACCACGCCCCATTGATTTAATTGAATTTATCTTCAGCCAATTTAGCCTGGATCCAACCAACTGATTTCAGTACATTAAAAAGTACACGAAGATGACTCATGCCCGCAAATCAGTTTGCCATCTCGTTTCTGGGTTTTTGATAATACAGAAGCCCCATGACGGAAGTCCCACCTGTAATTGATACAGATACTGGTCTCGAAATGAAACAACAGTCATTTATTCGGTCAACAAATATGTACCACACACACTGACAAAGTTGCCTTCTTGGGCAAGGCATTTGCTTTTCAAAACCAATTGTGCAGGTTTGCTGAGCAGCTGTAATGACAGCTGAAATGGTATCTCAAAACCAAGAAGAGGTGATTCTGCTCATTTTGATTTTTCTCCGTTTCTCCATTTTCCAGCCTTAAATTCAGTTCTACACATTTCCACATCTGCTTGTTTTTTAAAAAATCCTCATGAAAATTCACCAGCAATGGAATGTGGGTTTCTCCTAATACATACATTTGTATGTGATTTTTGACCATTTTATTGCAAAGCATTTTCTCCTAATATAATGCAGTTTTTCCACCAATACATGCACGTTTATGCACACTTTGCCACTGTACGTGTGTTTTTGTACCCACGACTTCGCTCGAGAACTGCATTGTCAAAATTCAGAGAAGTTTTGAAAAAATGACCGCTGGTTGGCTTGTGTATCGCTTTGGAAAGCGTTCGCCTTGAAATGCAAACTGAATGGCATTTCTTCTCCATCCCTTGCTCCAAATGCTTCCATCTATGCTGGTTAACAGCAAAGATCGAATATGTGCCATTTCCTGTCTGTTTCCCTAGCACTAACTCCCTGGTGATATATTTGGTAGGAAAGCAATTTTGAATGGACAGATGGCTCCTCATATGACTATAACTACTGGGATGGCAATCAACCAGACGACGGGATCCACTCTAAACCAGAAGATGAAGACTGTGTGCAGATCTGGTACAGATACAGCAGTGGTAGGTGGTACAGTAGATGTATCTCAGAGATGGCCTCTTCCCAGGAGCTGGGGATGCTCAGGCAGGAGAAGAGGCAAGAGGCAATATGATTGCCACCTTCAGATATCTGAGTGGCTGTCACACAAATGATGGAGCAGAGTTGTTGTTTCCTGAGTGCCTCACAACTCAGCAACAGAGCACATGCTTATGAGATGCAAATGTTGTCATGTTGCAGATATGGTGGAAAAAAGCAGAAAGAGAGTCTACCCAGGCAGGGAGCAGGGGCAAATCTACTATGAAACTAATGACTTTAGTCCACATTACTTAAATTTTGGGGGTCTAGTAGACCCAATTTGAGTCGCATGACTCAAATGGGTTGATTTTTTTGCTGTGTATATTTCAGCAATCCCAAAGTTTGCGAATCAGCGGCACAGATGTTGTAAATGTGGAACATTGTGGTAAGTTGGCTGTTCTGCTGTGGCAAATGTATCCTACCCCCACCCCCCTTATTAGCAGAGGTCAAGACCCTAGAGGAATAACCATGAGTTCACAAAAGTACTGAAGCAGATACAAAAGTGGTTATTCAGACCTTGTTGCTGGTTGTGATGGCCCCCCCCCATAACAGTTCAAGCTTCAGGGGCCCCCAAATATAGGTCCACCATTAGCAGCGAGGACCATATATAGCCATGCTCTCTTCCTGTCAGGGCACAAAGGGGAAGTGATCTCACAAAGTTTGACACGAAAGGAAAATGGGAGCTAGAGGGGAGAGGAAAGTGAGCGAATTTCTGTTCTGTTCTTAAGAACAGAACCTGTTCTTAAAGTTAGAAAGTGATTACATTCAAGTCTTGTATTCTCCGTGACATGCTACTTTCCTGTGTGCAGGATTATTATTATTCATATTGGGTACAGTGGAACATTGCCTCTGAGTTTGAGCTAGCAGAAGCTTTGCCTCTTCAATATGCTGCCATTGCTTCCTTCCTTGGAAACTGGGGTTTAAAACTCCGCCCAACACACTCCGTATTTCTCACTCTTTCCCTCTCCCTCTCCCTCCCTCCCTCCCTCCCTCCCTCCCTCCCTCCCCACCCACCCAATTTCTTTTTCATAGCTTTAAGGTCTTGGAATGACAATAGCTGCAGCAGAGAATTTCCATTTGTGTGCAAGATCCCATCCCTGGCTGCTGATTAAGTGTTTGCCCAAAACAAAAGCAACAACTCAACTTCTGTCCAAACAACATGGAATGAAATGGATCTACAACTTTTTTTCTAAGCCTGTCTCCCCATCCCACTGCACCCCGATCTCGTGCCCTCCAGATGTTTTGGACCCCAAATCCCATTGGGGTTGGGAGCCGTAGTTCAAACCGTCTGAAGAGCACTAGATTAGTGGGAGGCTATTCTAAGGCATAATTCTCTCACCTCTAATAAACATATTTCTGTATCTGACTCAATGAAGGCTCCAGCTAGTCATCATGACCAAGTTTGTGTGTGTGTGTGTTTGTATGTTCTGTACCTGGTCAATGCTCAGGGATGATGGGAGCTGGAGTCAAGGAACATCTAGAGGGCCACGGCTGCCCCATATCTGGTGTATTCACTGGGTCCCAGCTGCATCCAGGTAATTTTTTGCAGGGGGTACATTTGCCACCGGTATGCAGTGCAGCTGTCATCAGTGAACAGACTGCATCTTCCGATGCCATTGTTTTTAGATTGTGAGATTGATTATAGCAGGTATGGAGAACCTTTAGCCCTCTGTGTGTGGCTGAACTACAATTCCCATCAGTCACAGCAAGCATGACCAATGGTTGGGGGTGATGGGAGTTGTAGTTCAGCAACATTCCAAGGGCCAAAAGTTCCCCACACTTGGAATTTAGCATCTGGCAGACTCTGCTTTCCAAACCAACTTCAGGTTTAATTTTAAGTGAAGGGTTTGGGTTGTCGTTATTGTTTTGTTTTGTTTTTTTATTAAGGTTTGCTTTCTTGGTTTATGGCCCCAGAACTAGGCAATATGGTACCCTCCACGTGTTGTGGAATACAGTTCCCATCTCTTCTCTTATCATTGGCCATGCTGTTTGGGTGTGCACCACTGTGCCTATTTCTGCCTGAACCTCTTATTTTCTTGGGTAGGGTTTGAACATTTAAATGATGCTGACTACAGCTCCCATCATCCCTGCCCGTTGCTCATGCTTTCCCAGGGCTGATGGGAGTTGTAGTTCGGGAACACCTGGAGGACCAGAGGTTCCCCACATCTTTTTGAATCCCTGGATCTTGCTGAGAAGCACACCACAATCAGATTGTCTCGAGCGACTTTTTCATATTGGGGCCAATGAACGAGTCAGTTTTGAGCCATGGTGGCAGGGTGGGTGGGTGGGAGGGAAACAGAGTAAAAAAGCAAGAGCCCCCATCTCAGTCAGCCCATGTTAAATAGGAAACAGTTCTGTTTTTATGTCTGTGTCGAGATGTTAGACGGAGTGGATGGCAATTAGCACTGGCATGATTATTTCGAGATGAATCAGCGGGCCAAATGGAAAATTGATCAACATCCATATGGTTAGATCAGCCTTCCCTTGTGTAGAAGTGCCGTGTTGTTTCATAGCAGTTTGTTGCACTGCTAATGTCAAGAGCTTTCTGCCCCTCTCGACTCTTGCTGCTGACTCATACTCAGGTGCAGCTGAATGCAGACGCTGAATGGACTTTCTGGGCTGAAGCCCAGTGGTGACATGATGTGTAACCAGGGCTGGGAAATGAAGGAATAGCACGTCCTGTTAGGTAGTAGGAGCAACACTTTTATTTGTTTAGCTAAAAGCCAAAACGGGGAAAAATGGAACCCAACCTCCCCTGTTTAGAGTGTGAATGTTCCACAGAAGCACCCTTATTACGTGATTGCTGCTTCTTTCTCATAATTAAAAGGATCCTTCTTATCTTTCTGCTTGTCTAAAACATAAAAAAGATCAACCTGGTTTAACAGTCACTTAAGACCTTAACCAAACAAGACAATCAACATTAAATGAATGAACTGAAACTTAACGTGTTTTCTGCTGATTTGTGTCTCCAGCTTTTTACTGTTCTGTCTCCTTGCAGTATAACAAAATGCTGTGGTCTACCCTGGGACACTGTTAGGTGCCATTGTCCTTTGAGGTGCCTTTGAGTTCACCAAGGCATACGTTTATTGTTTGAAAGACGCTGTGATTCCTGCATTGCAAGAGGTTGGACTAGATGGCCCTTGTCCCTGCCAACTCTACAATGCTATGATTCGATGTAATCCCAATGGCTTGCAGCCTGAACCTGGCCTTAAACAATGAGAAAGGGAGAGGTCACCTAATGACAACGGGGAAAACTTTGGGTGGCGGGGATATAAGAAGACTGCTTAACCAGACCAATGGCAAATCTGCTCCAGGAGTGGGAAAACCCCATGGTTGGGGGCCAAATGTGGCCCTCTGGGCATTTCTTTCGGGCCCTCAAGACTCTCTCCAGGTAGGGGTGGGAGGACCTGTCAATTTCAGTTCTCTCTGTTTCTCCACATTTCTGCAGCAATCTGCAACAACGGCAACAAATCCTCATGAAAAATCACCAGCATTTCCGTGCAAATTCCTCCTAATAAACACACTTTTGTAAGCAGTTTTGGCCGCATGTATACATTTTTTTGCAAGCAATGTATTTCATATGCTGTTTTCGCTACTATATGCACATATTCCCTTTGTGCATCTCGGTGTCCTGATCACATGGTGCTTATTCATGCCCAGAGGTGCTCACACATTGCTCTTCCGATATTGACAGCTGAGCTCCATGTCTGGTTGTTGGGGGGGGGGAAATGTGGTTCTGATGTGGTTGGCACAATCAAAAGTACAGCCCCTCTTTGGTCTGTAACTGTAGTATGCCTTATTATTTATTACATTTATATACCTCCCTTCATCGTAACATCTCAGGGCGGTCCACGGGGCCTTACATGTGAATGAGGACTTTCCTCTTACCAGCTTAAAGAACATAAGGAGCAGGGGCAGACTTTGGTAATATGGCACCTTGAATGAGGACAACATTTGGTGGCCCCCTCCCATATTTCTTATTTTCATCACAATTCCTTTTAGGACAATTGCTTTTTGAACGGATGTTCTCAGTGGCTTACATTAATAATAATAATATTTTATGGCCCCTTGGCTTGTCACCCTATGCTGGGGAATGGACCACACCACCCTAAATCCGGTGCTTTAAGGAGTTTCTAGCTGGATTACCTAGTCCAGCATCCTGTTCTTCAGAGCTCATTAGAGGCCTTTGAGAGGCCCCCAGCAGGCCTTGAGCAGACAGCCCTCTCCTGACTTGTGGTTCCTCTGATAGTGAACTGACTACACAGCTCTCATGACAAGCAGCTGTCTAATGCTCTTAAAAGCTGTCCAGTAGCACTAGCACAAGCACTAGAAAAGCAGCATTCAATCATATCAGCCGCACTCGTCTTGCAGGCTGATCTCTCTCTCCAACTCCAGAAAAGCTGAAATAAGAAATTCAGGCCAAGCTCATTTGCTGAGGTCACTTCACAACTAGTGCAGAGAAGAGGGAATGCATCCGGTTTCGGCACCTGCGGGCTTGTTTTGTAACTAAGCAGCGACCCTTGATTGCAATATCTTGGCATCTGACTCACACACACGCAAAAACTCCTGCCTTAAAGTGTCACATCTAACGCTGGAGCCAAACTGGAAGGAGACCTACCCGGATCTTGAGTTTGTTTTGTTTCTTCCCCCCCCTGCAGCTTTGGGAGATGTTTCTTTAGTAGAGCCAAGCTGCAATAGCAGTAAGATTAATTTTGGGACAAGCGCTTTATGGGCAATAGCCAGGGATCTAAGGAAACAGAGCAGCTCCCCATAGCCTCTGTTGAAGATTTTTGATCAGTGTCTGGCTTTCCTTGAGTGGTTGTCACTGAGTTTACCTTGGATATCCTTGGAGGTAAAATTGCTTCTTTTGGGATGGAGAGCAGGTATCCTGTTCCTTTAGCACAGGAGTGGGGAACCTCTGGCCCATGTGCAAATTTGGCCTGCCAGATCTCCTCCTTTGGCCTGCTAGGCTGTTGCGGTCAAGTCATTTCCTCCTGCCCTACTCCTGACATAGTATGTGCTACCAGATAGAGAGGTGGAGTCCCAGGGCTGAAGGTCCTGATTTAGCTAGTAAGACTCACAAGTGGATATGTATTTGCACAGGCAGGACATGCCAGTGCAGAGGGGAGTTATGACTGACGTAACCCCCCATGTAAGATCGTAAGAATATAAATGTGGGATAACCAACTTCATATAACCAACATGATTAAATCTAATAAATGCACGAAAGAGTTAATACCATAGAGAAAGCCAGGTCACTCCCTGTCACCTTGGGAGGAAGGTAATCAAACCAATTGTACCTGAGTCTACCTGAGAAACTCAGCATATAAAGAGGTCTGAGCTGGTTTCTCCACACTCAGACCGTGTGGCGCTAACAAGCCATTCTTGTGTTCCTTTTGCCAATAAATCAGGAACATTCACCACTGTAACTAAGCCAAGCTTTACTGCCTGTGCAACTTTTTCTGAATGCTGTATGGAAAAAGCACATGAATCTTACCTTTGGAGAGTTTGTAAGTAAACCATTTTCAACTTACCAAATGTGTGGTCTTTTTCTATGCTAGGGAAGAGGGGAACTTCAGAAGGAACTTAGAAGGGCATATTTTAAAGGTCAAACAGTTTATATTTCCACACTTTACCTTGCTGTGCAATTTGTGGTTTTAAATCTCTGCTGGGGTTCTCCCACCAAAGAGTACCTAGATCTTGGCATCCAGTGAATTCTCCTTTTTTATACCTGTTTCTTTTTCCTTGCTACCAATGAGAAGAGCCTGCTGGTTCAGGCCAAAGGTCCATCTTTTTTTTTTTTTTTAAATAGTTATTACTTTTAAAAGTTACAAAAAAGGAGAAAAAAGAAAAAGAAAGACAAAAAGGAAAAACAAACAAACAAAAGAGAAGAAAAGCAAATACAATACAATACAATATATAAACAATACAAAACCCAACCTGAACCCATTAAACTAAACACATAAATAAAGCAAAGCAAAAACAATTTAAAAACATCCCTCCTTTTCCATACTCTATCCTTCATTCCCTTGTTTCCTCGACTTCCTCACACCTCCCTTTTTGTATCCCACTTCTAGTACTTGTTTCAGCAAATCCTTTCCATCTTTCTCTATTTTCTATCATATTATAAATAACATATTTTTTAACCTTATTTCCCATTAAGGCTAAATTACTTATATGTACTTAACTTCTTATAGCATTTCTGCTAAATCCATAAAATATCATTCCACCATTTTTCTAGCAGTCATTACTTTTACAATATTTCTAAATATACACTTTAAATTTTCCAGTCTTCCACCATCTCCTTTCCCTGGTTTGAGATTCTGCCAGTCCTTTCCGTCAGTTCCATATAGTCCATCAACCTGGAGATCTTATGTCCGAGGCTCTTAAATATTTTCCAAGCCCCTTCTGCAGATCTTCTTCATATTCCTTAATGCTCAGGAGCAAATCTCGGGAAAACTCCAACCTAGCAGTACTTTTATTCCTTCTGAACAGTTCAACCAAATTTCCATGGTTAAAACTAAAGTCCATAAAGAGTTTCAAGATGTATTTCAGGGTTCCTCCAAATCTAGAGGCTCCCAAAACTTCAGTCTCCTCCAAACCCAGGCCCATGTCCCAGAAGTCAGTCAATCCCTGGATAGAGGGATCTTTCCAACTTTCCTTCTTCAGTCCAAGCCGGGATCCAATCCTCAAAATCTGACCTTTGCTAGATTCAATCATGGAAGACCTCAATTTATAATCCTCAATTTGCTTCTGAAAAACTAAGGATCCCGCTTGTACTACTTTAGGTTTCACAACAACAGCTTTCTCCTTTTCCTCCACCATTTGTCCTGCCAAGGTATATTCCTGTGCCAAGTCCTGAATTGTTACTGTGTTGGTACTCGCTTTTTGACTCAAATTAGTCACTTTCTGGTCCAAGTTATCAATTTTAAAAATCGTGTCATCTGTCTTTTTATGAAGCTGTTCCAGCGAGTAGTTTATCTTATATAATACAGTCACAATAGTTTCTCCTATCAACATTTTGAATGGTCCAAGGTCAATCTCTGGTTCTCAGAATCCTTATCTTGCAGCTGGAGATCTCCCTGTTACACTCCTATAACAGTTTCACATGCTCCCTCTAGAGGGGAACAGTATCCACTTGTATCAATTCTTTCAAGCACAACTCGAGCAAATAAAAATAGTTTCGATTTTCAGTTACTTTTCCCTCCTTTTTTAAACGCAAAAGAGGACAATGGAAACAGTATCTTTCTTATTTTAGCTAGCTGTCAAATCCGTTCTGTCAATGAACATTCCCCAAACGTCATCTGGCAGCCCTTTTCCAGGTTCAGAGCAGTGGTAATTTGATTTTCACTCTCTCCTGCAGGCTCACTAGGTCCAAAACTTCCCCCCTCTTCTCCTGCTTCCAAGGGGGGTTTTGTATTTTTGACCGATGGAAATTTAATCCTTTGTCAAAAACTTTCAGAGACTTTAGCTTGTAGCGTCTTTGCTTCAATCTATTTACAAAAGCGGAAGGCGGACTTCCTGTTTAGAACCTTCCCACTTCGGTGCCAAATTAAAGTATTTCAAGATCCAATTTTCTGTTCTACTCACGGGTAGTTGTTTAAAATCCAATTGTCCACAGGAAAAAGTCAGCGCTCTCCGGCAGCAGCAATGCGGCTTCATTCCGTGAAAGAAGCGGTCGATTCAAAGCACTGCGCCACTCACCCCACGTCGCTCCGGATCCCCAAAATAGGGTTTCCCCGCGAGTAGGGGAGGCGCAGAGGGTGCCAGCCGAATCCCAAGTTCACAGGCTTCTCCCGCCTGTGATTTCAATGGGCCTCCGCCTTCGCCGTGGCAGTCAGACCCTGCTTTTCACGGAGCAAGTTCCTCCCGATCGGAGGAGCTCCGCCATTGCCGGAGGCGCCAACCCGGAAGCAGGCCAAAGGTCCATCTACTCCAGCATCCTGTTCTCACAGGAGCCAACCAAAAGCCTGTTGGCAGCCTGCAAACTGGCTCCAAGCACGAGAGCAGCACCCCTCACCCCCGTGGTTTCCAGTGACTGGCATTCAGAAGCATTGTTTTTTTATAAAAAAAATGTGTTTAAGATTTTTCCATGCTTTTATGAAGGTTTTCATGTACAGTGGTACCTCGGGTTAAGAACTTAATTTGTTCTGAAGGTCCATTCTTAACCTGAAACTGTTCTTAACCTGAGGTACCACTTTAGCTAATGAGGCCTCTCACTGCCGCCGCGTCGCCACTGTGCGATTTCTGTTCTCATCTTGAAGCAAAGTTTTTAACCCGAAGTACTATTTCTGGGTTAGCGGAGTCTGTAACCTGAAGCGTCTGTAACCCGAGGTACCACTGTATGTTATTTATTTATTGTTGGAAGTTGCTTTGGGTTGCAGTGGCAAAATTAGCAAAAAAAAAAACCACAAAACTAGTAGCAATTGATAGCCTTATTCTCCATGAATTTGTCCAATCTGCTTTTAAAGGCATCCAAGCCAGTGGACATCGCTGCCTCCTCATTTTGAGATCAGCTCAGCCGCCATTTTGTGACAGCCATTTGGTGGAGCATGAGGTACTTTTGGGCAGTGTTCTGTAGGCCAGTGTTCACGAAGGGCTTGTTTTGGCTGGTATTGCTCATACTTAGAAGCTGACCTGTATCCCTACCATGGCAACAAACAGCAGTAGTAGTGGAGGCAGAAAATGACAGAGCTTGAGTTTCCAGATGACTTGGCATTGCCTTTCTGTATAATTTACTAAATGAGGCGGAGGCAAACTGTGCCTGATCCAGACCTCTTAATAGTAATAATAAAGGTTCTTTCTCACAGCCATCTGCTTTTGCTGAAGGTACGACTTGCTGCCTGATCGCTTAATGTTTGCATCTTCTTGGCTGCTGTTTGAGAAACTTGGGGAAGGGATGAATTTCTCTGCCAAACCCCTCCAACGTTGATGATGATTGATTTTTTTTAATGGAGGCCGTATCCAATGCATGGAGTAATTACAAGCATCGCAGACAGTCATGGTGATTGCCTAGTAATTGTTGCAATTGCATGATGTAGGCAATTTACTTTGCAAAATGTTTTGTGAGAATCATACGAAAATATTTGTATGGAGAAGTGTATTGTGAAATTCAGAGAAGTGTGAGTTCCAAAGGAGGACTGTGTTTCATGAATTGGTTCAATAAGTGCGAATTAGGAAGTTTCTCGTTAAAATGTGAACGATCTCAAATTCTTCTTGCTTTCTTAGGTTAGGTTAGACAGAGAGAGGATAACTGAATGAAGCAGAGAGTCCTATCCTTCCCTACTCCTGAGTCCTGTACCAACAATCTAACTGCTATACCATACAGCCTTTATTTTCGCAAATCAGTCTGGAGGTTTCTGTCCTTTCTAAACTGGAAAAGTCTACACAATATCCTCTTTGGTGCTTTTACACTTTTATAGCACAGACATGGTGTCCTCCCCCCCCCAACTATTTTACTAGAAACTATATTTTGTGGCAAGGGATATGGACTTAAATGGATGCAGTATTTATTCACACACACACCCCAATTTTAAGCTCTTCTACGAATGAACTGGTAATTTGCGTTGACTCCTGTAAAAAGAGGAAACTATTGGGTTCCCATTTAATTGACCTGATTGGAACCGGTCTGAGTGTGTCTGACAGGGCCAGGCCTTGCGGTGAATGTGACCTCATTTCGCACTGTCACTTTGATTGCCAAATTGTACCTCTTTAAGAACCTTGTTTGTGCTGCATTAAAAACCCGAGTTGCACTATTGGTTTTACGGTACAGGTTTCCTTCTGCTGCTTGTTTAACATGTGGCAGCTGCAATTAGAAGGCTACAAGGGGAACCTGCGACAAAATGCCAGAGTGTATTCTCACCTCTTAATAGGCATACAGTACTTGTATTCAGGGCTCCAGCCACCCAGTCATGCTGCTGTCCAACATGCCGTTTTGTTTCCTTCCTGTCTTGCCTGCTGCAAGTTTTCGGTTTTTCTTTTTTTATATATAATAATTTTTATTAGATTTTCCATTTTACAATTTCAAATAAACATTTTACAAACTTTAAAATATCCAATGACTTCCCTTCTTCTCTTTCCCTGGTTCATTTTACATATCATACATCCCAGCATTTTTTTACTATAACCATTCAAATCAGTTTTCCACTTTTACATCCATCAAAAATTATTTACTCTGTTGGATTTATCTTAATGCTGCCAGCGTTTTCAGCTGTATACAGTTATTTTCCACATATTCAATAAATGTTTTCCATTCTTCTTTAAACGTATGTTCTTCTTGCTCTCTTATTCTATATGTTAAAACTGCAAGTTGTGCATATTCTGTCAATTTAGTCTTTAGTTGGGACTTCGCTAACTTTCCATTTTTGGGCTAACAAAACATGGGCCACAGTTGTTGCATACATAAATAACCTTTTGTGACACCTGGGCATTTAAGTCTAGATTATCCCCAACAAAAATGACTCGGTTTTTTTTGGGGGGGGGAAGTAATTTTGAACATTTTCCCCAGTTTATTATAAATCATTTCCCAATAGTTCCCGGCTTTTGTTTTTCAACTGACAGGCAGCATTCTGTGACTACTAGCAAGCATGCCCACCTGTCATCAAGTTGTTGTTTCTATTTTTAATTTAATTTTTTTGGAAATTTTATTTACAACATAACCCCCACCCCCCAATACAGAAATCCACCCTCATTAAGAAGAAAGGGACAGGTATGTGCAGGAGCCAGCCACTGTTACAAAGGTATTCATTGCTCCTCCCACTTCTGCCTCCGGCCCTGTGCAACACTGGCATATGGCCCCTGGAAAGCTGCCTGGAAGAGCCTCCCCACTCCTGCTGTAGTCCATAGGGTACCATAAATCTGCTGGCCTTTAGGATGCCGCGAGACACCTTTCCCCCAGAGGACGTTTCTGTGACCCTTTTGCAATCTATAGCTTGTGGGCCACTTATTTTAAAACTCGGCTGTATGAAAATTATATACATTGGGTTGGCACGGATTTGCCACTCAGTGACCCCTTCGGTCAATGTCTTTTCATTCTGTGACTCACTCACAGTGTGAACCAGAAAATAATGGTGTTTTCAAGGACTGAAAACTGGCTAGGGTTGGATCTGTGCTCTATACATGTAGGTGATGAGGTTTATCTCTTGAAGACTGGCTGCTGGATCAGGCCAAAGGGTCATAAAATTCAGCATCCTCTTCTCACAGTAGCCTATAGGATGCCTAAGGGTTGTTTGCAAGAAGGACCTGTGAGCACAACAGCCCTCTCCCCACTTTTGATTTTCAGCAACAGGGATGCAGAATAGGAGTGGGGGTCTTGTTGCCTGGGCAACTGGCAGTTCTCCCAGTGGTGTCCCACTGGTGCTGTTTTGAATGACATATTTGCATGAAATCATAGAGTTGGAAGGGACCCTATGGATCATCTCGCCCAGCCCCCTGCAATGCAAGAACATGCAGCTGTCCCTTATGGGTGGTCGAACCTGCAACCTTGGCGTTATCAACACCATTCTCTAACCAACGGTGCTATCCAAGCATGCAGTTTGTAGCATCTTAAGTAGAGAGCAGTTGGTGCACGATGCCCCATCGTCTCTCAGCTCTCCTTCATCTGGAAATCAACGCAACACAAAATCGATGGTGGGTGCCTGCCTCAGTTTGCCAAGTAGGGAAAAGCAAAAGCATTTTTAACGCAGCTCTGTTTTCAGGGATTTTCTTGGTTACGACTGAGTGGCGTGGTAAAAGGCCATGTGCTTCTCATTTGCTTCGTGGCTACCGTACTTGTTGTGGGGCTGGGGAGAGAGAAGTGGAGCGTTCTCTCTATTAAAGTTCAAACCACTTGATTTCAAAGGAGGCGTGCTGTTAAAACCAAGCACTCATAACAAAACTTAATTGCTGGATCTATACTGTGGGATGCTTTAGGTGCATTGGGCCTCATTAGCAAATATTAGCTTGACTAACCACTCGAGTGGAAGCCTACTACTTAGCGCCCTATTAAAACAAGAACCTCGCCATGATCAATAAAGCTTTCGCGAAATCTGGCACGCTAAGCACAGTGCTGCTGGACCAGACCAGGGGCCTATCTAGCTAGCATCCTGTTCTCACAGTGGCCAATCAGATGCCTCAGGGAAGCCCCCAAGCAGTGCAATAGTGCTCTCTCACCTGAGAGCCTTATGTCTCCCCTTCTGATGGGGAGAAGAGATAGAACCTTCATATTAGAATTGATACGATCATCTTTATTGTCATTGTCCCATAAAGAACAACGAAATTGAAAAAATCTACATCAGACATTCAAAAACCAACAAGCTTGCTATCCCAGCTATCCCAGCCTGGTTAACCCCCTAAAAACTCTGATACTCCATAATTAAATACAATATACTCCCACAGAGACTACCTTAAACTGCGTTTAAACCAAAATTGCATTTGGATAAAAACTGTGGCTAGGTGGCTAGTCCTAGTCTTTATAGCCCTGTACCTTCTTCCAGAAGGCAGAAGCTGAAAGAGATCATTTCTGGGGTGTGTACTATCCTGCACTATCTCTGCAGCTTTCTTATGACACCTGGAAGCATAGATTTGATCCAATCATAGACTCATAGAGCTGGAAGGAAACCTGAGGATCATCTGATCATCAACCTGAGAGGCACAAATACAAGATGGGTGACACCTGGCTTGAGAGCAGTACATGTGAAAAGGATCTAGGAGTCTTGGTTGACCACAAACTTGACATGAGCCAACAGTGTGACGCGGCAGCTAAAAAAGCCAATGCAATTCTGGGCTGCATCAATAGGAGTATAGCATCTAGATCAAGGGAAGTAATAGTGCCACTGTATTCTGCTCTGGTCAGACCTCACCTGGAGTACTGTGTCCAGTTCTGGGCGCCACAGTTCAAGAAGGACACTGACAAACTGGAACGTGTCCAGAGGAGGGCAACCAAAATGGTCAAAGGCCTGGAAACGATGCCTTATGAGGAACGGCTAAGGGAGCTGGGCATGTTTAGCCTGGAGAAGAGGAGGTTAAGGGGTGATATGATAGCCATGTTCAAATATATAAAGGGATGTCACATAGAGGAGGGAGAAAGGTTGTTTTCTGCTGTTCCAGAGAAGCGGACACGGAGCAATGGATCCAAACTACAAGAAAGAAGATTCCACCTAAACATTAGGAAGAACTTCCTGACAGTAAGAGCTGTTCGACAGTGGAATTTGCTGCCAAGGAGTGTGGTGGAGTCTCCTTCTTTGGAAGTCTTTAAGCAGAGGCTTGACAACCATATGTCAGGAGTGCTCTGATGGTGTTTCCTGCTTGGCAGGGGGTGGACTTGATGGCCCTTGTGGTCTCTTCCAACTCTATGATTCTATGATTCTATGATCTAGTCCAACCCCTGCAATGCAGGAATTTGCAGCTCGTGCATGCAAAAAAGGGGAGGTGGAACAGGCATGTACAGCCAAACTGAGCAAGATATAACCCTCCTTCATGAAATGAACAGAGGGTTAAATCCTGCAGCGTTGGTTTGCTTATCTTTTCCCTACTGCATGTGCAGCCAATGCAGGATTTAACCCTGCCCTCCAACTCAAGAATGGCACCAGCTGATTGATAGGTGGGCGTGGTTTGGGCACGTCAAATTGGACTCCCCAGTGGGCCAAGATTGGCCCAAGGGCTGGTGGTTCCCCAACCTGATGTCTCTAATGGAGCGGCCTCTAGCCCACAAAAACAAAGGACACAATGAACCCATTAGTCTTTAAAGAGCCCCAAAACTCTTTTTGGTGTTTTGTTGTAACAGATTGACAAAACGGCCCCTCTGGAATTTGTTGACTTTGATGAATTCATAGAAGATAAGTCTATCATGGGATACTAGGCACGATGGCTATGCTCTGTCTCTACGGCTGGAGGTACTAAGGCTCCCGAAAATCAGTTGCTAGAGACCACAGGGAGGGAGAGATGCTCAAATCCTGCTCCAGGGTTTCTCAGGGGCATCCTGTTGGCCAGTGTGAGAACAGGATGCTGGATGAGATGGCCTCATCCAGCAGTCTCTTTTTACGTCCCTACGTTGCAGAATTCAAGAGAAAAACATGACATCCTATACCTGAAAAGCACAGATCCAGCACTACCCAGGTTTCACATTAACTAGCTGTACTTGAGGTAGACCCATTGAAATTAATGGGCATGACTAATTTAGGCTCATTAATTTCAATAGGTCTAACACTGAGCAGGACTTAGTTGGCTACAACTCTTGGTAACTGCGAAACAATGAAACTTTTGCAAAAATGTAATTGTAACTTTTAACAATGTGAGGTGAGGATTCCATAAATGTGAATCATTCACTGAACGAGTTTGTTTTGTTTTTTATCCTCAAATACCTGGGCCAGCCTTGCCCAACCTAGTGCCCTCCAGATACTGTTACATTACTGCAACACACATTGGCCCCAGCTAACGTTGCCAACTGTCAGCCATGATGAGATATGTAGCTTAATGTCTGGAGGGTGTCAGGCTAAGGAAAACTAGACTACAGTTGCCCAAAAAAAGTTAGAACAGAAATAAAGTAAAGCAACAAGCGGCTATGAGGAAAGTCAGTTTTTAAAGGCAGTTGCGCTAAGAAAGCAGCAGGCCAATTTAAACAATTCTCATCAGATGATCAGGTATTAACTAATGTCCTGATACTAAACCATTTCAATAATAACTAGCTGTACTTGAAAATGCAGTTACTTTCTGCAGAAATGCAGTGGTGGCCAACAACTCTGGTGGCTTTAAGAGAAGAGTAGACAAATGCACAGAGGGTAAAGCTATCAGAGGCTACTTGCCATCATGATGGCTGTATTCTACATTCACTGTCAGCCTCCCTCTGAATACCTGTTGCTGGGAATCTCAGGTGTGGGGGGAGGGATGCTGTTGCCCTCAGGTTCTGCTTCCAGGCTTCCTATGAGGATTTGGTTGGCCACTGTGGGTGCAGGATGCTGGAGACTGGCCTGATCCAGCAGGCTCTGCTTGTGTTCTTACAGTATGTGCTACTGAGAGTTGTCCAACAGAGTTGAAATATTGATCTATCAAGCTCAGTATTGTCTATATGAGGGTTTCCCAAATCTGGGTCTCCAGCTGTATTTGGACTACAACTCCCATCATCCCTAGCTAGCAGGACCAGTGGTCAGGGATGATGGGAATGGTAGTCCAAATACAGCTGGAGACCCAGATTTGGGAAACTCTGGCCTATCCTAACTGGCTGTGGCCCTGCAGGGATTCAGAGAGGAGTCTTCAGCAGACTTACTTTAAGAAGTCAATGAATTATAATTTTTATTATTAATTATACCCTGGCCGCCTGGCTGGGTTTCCCCAGCCACTCTGGGCGGCTTCCAACACATACAAAAACATAATAAAACACCAGACATTGAAGCTGGGACCTTCTACATACATGCAAAGCACACATTCTGCCATAGAACTGTGGATCTGATTTCCTTTCGAGATAACCAGATCGTAACCAAGACAAGTTGACCTGCCAGATAATGACGGCATGATCTCAGATAAAATGATTTATGAATTGCTTCCACCTGCTGCCCCACCCCCAGTGAACTGAAGTCATTCTGGAGGGTCTCGTGGTAAACAAACAGTTGGAGGAGAAGCACCATCAAGCAATGCAGAGCTGGCTGGAGATTCCTTATCTCACAAGGGAGGAGAACAGCTGGAGGTAATTCTGAATCTAGTGAGCTCTAAATTACTTTCCTTTGGGTTCATTTATTCCTTTTGAAGCCCGACACAGTGGAATGTCTTCCATCAAAGTTTCACCATGATAGAAGTCCCATCTGGTATGAAGGAAATGTTGTTAAGAGACTCAGGAGGCCACCAAAGCAGATTTCTGGTTTCCAAGCATCCAAGATGTTAAAAAAAGGGGGGGAAGGGGAGGAAGGGGGAATATTAGAACAGCTAATGATTTTGTTGTCCTAATAATAACCTGATTTCTGAACTGGAACAAGTTTCACTGTTTTCTTGCAATCAAAGGATATGGTTGCCATGCTCCTCCAAATTGCACTGCGATGAACCCCTGTTGTCTGATGTTGCTCCACAGTGGCATCTAGAGCAACTGGGATGTTGCATCCTTGCAGTGAACCCTGAATAGATAGCTGCCAACTGTCCAGAGTCTTCAAGAAGGTGGAACTAACTCTAAGTAAATTTCTGATGGACCACAGATATCACTGGCATGAGAGATGGAGCAAATTTTGTTGTGTTTGAGTCAAACAGCAATCTGTATCCACACTCCAAGGCTGGCTTTTACTTGTCTCAGATTCCCACGAAAGTTACGTTTTGATGACTTTGTGGCAAAGGGTGGATAAAGCATCTAATAAAATAATAAATAACTAAATAGGGCCATTTCAACGCCAGGTAAAAGCATGGCTATTTATCCAAGCATTTGGTGAAAACGCTGTCCCTCACTTGTCTAATGATGTAATTATGTTGCTAATATTTTGGTACTGTATAATATTCCACCCTTCCTGAGGTCCTGCTAGAGAGAAACAAGAGGGCTTTCGCTCTTGTGAAAAAAATTCCCCAATATGTCCTTATTCATATCTGCTGCCTTAAAAAAAAACTTCTGGGCACCTTCCTCAGAATGTAAAGACAGAATTATTTAGGCCAGCCATGGGGGACCTGTGACCTTTCAGACGTTGCTTAACTACAACTCCCATCATCCTTGCTGGCTGGGGCTAATGGGTGTTGTAGTCCAACAGCAACCGGTGGGCCACAGGTTTCCTATCCCTTATTCATCCCGTGTCATTTCTGCCAAATGCGCTCTTTGTGCCCTTCAGCTCTGCATATTCCATCTGTACCATTTATATAATTCCTGTGCTGTTTATTCTATTTGTGCAATCTATATGCTCTGTTGTGTTAATGGTTCCATTTGCACAAATTGCACTGCCTGGATGACTTCTGGTAGCTATCATAGGCTATATGCTTAGGTGATGTGATTATATGTCTGTTTGCGCTTGCTGTAAATATGGGTTTATGGTACCTTGGGTGGAAAGATAATAAGTGGGTGTGTACTTCAGTTGGAAGTTGGAAGCAGCCCTATGTTCCAATGGATAGTGGAGGTTGGCCCACTAGAGCAGATGGGGCATGGGAAAACCAATCTCAGCCTGTCCTCAGCCAGCCAGCCAGCCAGCCAGCCAGCCAACTGTCATGGACTGGTTGGATGTAGAGAAATGGTTGGAGGAGCCAGCTGGGGAACCCCCAAGGGAAGAAGGCTCAGAGCCTGAGGAGTAGTGCTAGGACAATGAGGATTGGTCAGAGGGAGAAGACTGGGAAGAGGGGGTTCGGAAGATGTAGAAGTATCAGGGCTTAGTGAGCTGGGAGACTCAGTGGCAGAGATAAGTCCAGAATAGAGCCAGAAGCTGAAAAGTGGGAGGAGAGAGGCTAAGAGGCAGAGATGAATTGAGCTAGTGAAGAGTCACAGGTGTCTCCCCCTCCTGCTGTGATAAGCTCCCCTCCCTGTTGTCTCCCAGAACCAGAAGAGGCATGAAAAGAGCAGAGGAGAGATTGGCAACATGCTGACATAGTCTCCAGTTGCTTGAGAAACACCCCTGGAGAGGAGGATACTTCAGCAGCTGTGGGGAGACCTTCAGTCTCAGCAACTGCTTCATAGGGGCAAGACTAACCAGAGACGAGTTGCCGGTGGAAGCTGGAGGCCTGTTCGCCATTAGGTTCAGCAGCATCTGATTGTGCCATTTCCACCTCAGTTGCAGTGCTCTGGATTTCTATTCAATGCAGTCCCTAAGGGGTGGGGGAAGGAGAGAGATGTCTCCATCTCAATGCGCCACAGATAAGGTTATCTTAACATGACAAGGCTCTCGGGAAAGCTCTTATTCTCTTGCTTCAGACAGGAGCCTTGGCACTGCGGGCCGAGCCTTAGACTGTATAGATCTTGAGTAATGGATGTGCTATTTTCAGACTGTAGGTAGTGGGCAGATTACTGCACACAGCTGCCAATCTTATCCTCTTGAGTCATAAACAATATTATCTATCTCTTGTGTTTGCTTTACAAACTAGATTTCATTGCAGCCATTCGCTCCATCTCTGTGTGCTTTCATGGAGCGAGAGGTCGTGCCTAAGAAGACACAAATATTTTCACAAGAACTTGCTTATGTACATGTGTACTTGTTTTTTATTTTATTTTATTTTATTTTATTTTGAAACATATAAAAATTGATTTCAGAAGTTTTTTTCATTTATTTATTTAAATGCTGGGATTATGTGAAAGGAAGATAAAAGGAAGCTGAATCCCTTTGGGTAGCTTGGAGGTTATATCAAACCACTAATAATCAAGGCTGGAGATGCATCTGGGCTGTCAGCAGTGTTGGATTTATGTATAAGCTAAACAAGCTATAGCTTTGGGCCCCACTCTCTTGCCCCCCCCCCAAATTAAAGGCAAACCTGGATGTACATTTCCAAAATATAAGATAAAAAACAAATAAAATACAGTGGTACCTCGGGTTACATACATTTCAGGTTACATACGTTTCAGGTTACAGACTCCGCTAACCCAGAAATAGTACCTCGGGTTAAGAACTTTGCTTCAGGATGAGAACAGAAATCGTGCTCCGGCGGCGCGGCAGCAGCAGGAGGCCCCATTAGCTAAAGTGGTGCTTCAGGTTAAGAACAGTTTCAGGTTAATTATGGACCTCCGGAACGAATTAAGTACTTAACCCAAGGTACCACTGTAAAATCAAATGTTAAAGGTTATTTTTTAGGTCAGAGAAATAACCCTTTTGTTGAAAGCTTCTTTAACTGAGAAAATTTAATTGTAAAAATCAGTTTACACATACAGTATTGTATATTTGTAGAAGTTACTATAATTTTAGATTATGTAAAACATACTTATTTCTAATTTCATATGTGTATATTTCATACATACATAGCCTAATGAGTCTGCCACACAATCTCAATTAATGTATCCAAAAGGGTATGTTCTAATTCATCCATGAAGGTTCTATAATGTTCTACAGTGAAGCCTTGTGCTGCAGGTGTGCTCTATTGACTGCCGTTCTATAATAACTCTTCCGGGCCCTGCAATTGTCATTGGGCTTTTTAAATGTTCAATATCTGTTTCAATTAAACCTTTTAATCTGAACCCGGTGCTATTCAGTAGGCAATGGGTGGTCCTGTTAATTGATTAATTCATTAATCAGCTGCATTTCATACAATGAATGAGCTAAGATTCGTTTCCCTGAGTGTCTGTAACTTACCTTACCTGCCTTGGAGGTACAGAAACTCAAATGACAATGAGTGTGCAGGTTCTAGAGGTCTTAATCAGACTTGCTTGTATAAACAATGGATGCTTTCCATAAAAAAAACCCTCTGACAACATGTATAAAAATAAGAATCACATACAGGTATTTTGCTTTGATCTCTTTTGCCTCTGGCCTTGCCCACCACTGAGAGGTGTGCCTCGCGAAGGCTGTTCATGGAGGAATCTGGCCCCTAGACAGAAAATGGTGCCCCACTCCTGTCTTATGTGAATCTGTTCGTCCTTGAAGATGGACTGCTCTGCCCTTCCTGACTTCTCCTGCTCTGCCCCCTTGGCTTTTGAGGCACAGCTGATGGCAACATGCAAAAGGACACCACTACCACCACATGCACCTTGTACATGCCAAAGAGGTTATCTTCACCTGGCAAATATCAGAACTGCTTGGTGTAGGTTGTATGAGACTAAGAAGTGTTCAAAGTTTACATTTGATCTATCTGTAGGGAAAGCTAGCCATCTGCTGGTGCGTGCAGGAACTACATAAAAACTATTTTTGTTACATTTATTCTTGATAGTACAGTGGTACCTCAGGTTACATACGCTTCAGGTTACATATGCTTCAGGTTACATACTCCGCTAACCCAGAAATAGTGCTTCAGGTTAAGAACTTTGCTTCAGGTTGAGAACAGAAATCGTGCTCCGGCGGCGCGGCAGCAGCAGGAGGCCCCATTAGCTAAAGTGGTGCTTCAGGTTAAGAACAGTTTCAGGTTAAGTACGGACCTCCGGAACGAATTAAGTACTTAACCCGAGGTACCACTGTAAAAGGTAAAGGGACCCCTGACCATTAGGTCCAGTCGTGGCCGACTCTGGGGTTGCGGTGCTCATCTTGCTTTACTGGCCGAGGGAGTCGGCGTACAGCTTCTGGGTCATGTGGCCAGCATCACTGGCGAAACCAGAGCAGCGCATGGAAACGCCATTTACCTTCCCGCTGGAGCGTTACCCATTTATCTACTTGCACTTTGACGTGCTTTCAAATTGCTAGGTTGGCAGGAGCACGGACCGAGCAACAGGAGCTCACCCAGTTGCGGGGATTCGAACCGCCGACCTTCTGATTGGCAAGCCCAAGAAACTCAGTGGTTTAGACCACAGTGCCACCCACATCCTTTATTCTTGATAGAGGAGCTACAAAAGGATGAGTGCTTTTTCATCACACAAAGGAATATGTTTTCCTATCTATCTATTATCTATCTATATCATCTATCATCTATCATCTATCATCTATCATCTATCATCTATCATCTATCATCTATCATCTATCATCTATCTATCTATCATCTATCTATCTATCTACAGTGGTACCTCTGGTTAAGTACTTAATTCGTTCCAGAGGTCCGTACTTAACCTGAAACTGTTCTTAACCTGAAGCACCACTTTAGCTAATGGGGCCTCCCACTGCTGCTGCACCGCCGGAGCACGATTTCTGTTCTCATCCTGAAGCAAAGTTCTTAAGCACCTGAAGCACTATTTCTGTGTTAGCGGAGTCGTAACCTGAAGCGTATGTAACCCGAGGTACCACTCTATCTATCTATCTATCTGTCTGTCTGTCTGTCTATCTGTCTATCATCTTTCCCAGAGATTGTGTCCAACTGAGGTGATAAGATGACCAATTTCAAATACCTGAAGGCCTGTCAAATGGAAGACGGAGCAAGCTTGTTTTCTGGGTAGGACCCAAACAAATTGATTCAAAATACAATACAGGAGATTCTGACTAAATATTAGGAAGAACTTTCTGATGGTGAGAGCTGTTCAACAGTTGGACTGACTACCTTGAAGGTAGTGGACTCTCCTTTAAATGAGGTTTTGAAGCAGAGTTTGGATGACCATCTGTCAGGGATTCTTTAGCTGTGATTCCTGCATTGCAGGATGTTGGACTAGATGAACCTTGTGGTCCCTTCCAAGTCTACAGCTCTATGATTCTAAGTCCTACTCAGAGTAGAGATTAATGAAACTGAGTTAGGTCAACTTCAGACAGCACTTCGTTCACTTTTACTGATGTTTCCTTACCTGATAATTTCAGTGTTTTATATGTGATCTTTCACATGATCTAGAAAAGCAGGGTTCCTGGTGTTCGAACACTTTATTTCTTCTTTGTAATGTTTTAGTTGCTCCGAATAAAACTTGCAACTACAGTGGTACCTCAGGTTAAGAACTTAATTCGTTCTGGAGGTCCGTTCTTAACCTGAAACTGTTCTTAACCTGAAGCACCACTTTAGCTAATGGGGCCTCCCTCTGCCACCGTGCCACTGCTGCACAATTTCTGTTCTCATCCTGAAGCAAAGTTCTTAACTCGAGGTACTATTTCTGGGTTAGCGGAGTCTGTAACCTGAAGCGTCTGTAACCTGAGGTATCACTGTACTCATCCCCCCCCCAATGGACCAACACAACTCCCATCACTTTTTATTTTGTATTTTCTTTCCTTGCATTGTTTTTATTGTTCTTTAAGCTGCCTTGGGGACTATTGGTAGAAAGGCAGGGTATGCTTTAAAAAAACCAAAAACAAATTTTAATTCCCATACTAGCTATTTCCCACAGGGAAGAAGAATGAGAAGGACATGCAAAATGAAAGCATGCCAAAGAGTCCTCTGATGGATGACTTGCAGAAGTAAAGCCAAGCCACAAGGGAAAAAATGTTTTTGAAAAAGCTCTTCCTCTCATAACTGCCTAAAACGAAGAGTAAATGTTGCTAAATAGAGAGAGTTGCAGCATCCCTTATGTAATAAGAACAACTAGATTCATTACGCAATGAATTAAGCACTTCATTGAACATTTCTTAGAAAAACCAAGGAAACAGGTATTATCTCCAGTGGTTTGACTTCACGCCCAAAGGCACAGTCCTCCATCGGCCCCCGAGACAAAAGGATGCCAACAATTGAGTGAAAATTAGTGTAGGATAGGCTTGAGTTGACTTCGTAGGCTCATTACTATAAGGCCTCTTGCGCAACATACATTTAAAGCACTATGATTCCACCTTAAACAGTTCAAGGCTTTCCCCCCAAAATATTGGGAGCTAGAGGGACACGAGTGGCGCTGTGGTCTAAACCACTGAGCCTCTTGGGCTTGCTGATTGGAAGGTTGGCAGTTCGAATCCCCGCGATAGGGTGAGCTCCTGTTGCTCTGTCCCAGTTCCCACCAACCTAGCAGTTCGAAAGCACACCAGTGCAAGTAAATAAATAGGTACCACTGCAACTGGAAGGTAAATGGCATCTCCATGCGCTCTGGTTTCTGTCACAATGTTCCATTGCACCAGAGGCAGTTTAGTCATGCTGGCCACATGACCCGGAAAGCTGCCTCTGGACAAACGCCGGCTCCCTTGGCCTGAAAGCGAGATGAGAGCTGCAACCCCATAGTTGCCTTTGATTGGACTTAACCGTCCAGGGATCCTTTACCTTTTTACCTTTATTGGGAACTGTAGTTTCTTAAGGATGCTGGGAGCTGTTAGGAGACCCCCCCCCATTACCCTCCCAGAGCTACAATTCCTGGGCTGCTTTAACAATAAATCCCTCTTGCCATGGTACTCTACCAATTGTAATAAATAGATAGAAGTGGGGCTTGGTGGTTTTCTGTTTGGATGAACTGATTTGGCGTGGAGGGAATTCTATCTTGTGAGCCTCCTGTTTGTGTCTGAAGTGGTGTGGCCCACACACAGTTTCACCAGCTCAGTGAGAACTAGGTCTTAAGAAATGTTTGGCCTTCTGACAGAATTCTAACATTTCCCCCCCTTAAACAGAATTAATTGGGAAAAGAAAAGGAGCTGTGGTCTATATCTGACCGCTTCATGCTGAAGCGTGGTTGCAGTAAGCCTCATTAATTGCATTTATTTAATGTCAAAGGTAAAAAGGTTTGCTGAAAGTTGTACAGGTGGCTGGTTTTGTTAAATCAAAACCCCTGCCCAAAGTGTACTGCCTTTTCCCACGCTTGTTATTATGAACTCCAAATGCTATCTTCAAACCAGGAAATCTGAACTCGTCTCAGTGCATTCTAGTTGTTTTCTCCAGAGCTGGCACCTTCTTCTTCTTGAAAAGGTCAAACTAGACATGACACAGTGGATCTGTGATAGAATCTCCTGGAGGTGTGTGGTTGGTTTTTTAAAAGTAATTAAAAGCAGCAGTAGAGAGTGATATATAACAGATCATATATATATATGATCTGTTAATTGGGCAAGTTGTCTTTCCCTTCCATGATCTTTGCCCTTTCAGGGGTGAGAAGCTGAACTTCCTGAAGATGCTTTTGAATTAAATAAACAGTGCAAGATATCCTGTCCAGACATATGCGCCCCCTTATAGCCTTTATCTTTTCAATATCTTTTCAATATCTTTATGCGCCGCCTTGCCCAGATTGTCCAGAGTTTTGGGCTGGGTTGTCAACAATATGCTGATGACACCCAGCTTTATCTGTTGTTGGACGGCTGCCCTGACTCGGCCCCGGACACACTGACCAGATGCTTGGAAGCTGTAGCTGGATGGCTGTGTGGGAGCTGGTGGAAGTTAAATCCTTCAAAGACATTGGTCCTCTGGCTGGGTCGGGATGACACGGGGTTGGGGGGCCAACTCCCATCTCTCGCGGTGGCTCAATTAGTGCCAGCGCCTTCCGTCAAGAGCTTGGGTGTAACCGTCAATGCCTCCCTTTCCATGGAGGTGCAGGTTGCAGCCACAGCAAATGTGGTGTTTTCCCATCTCCACTGTATCAAGCAGTTGGTCCGTTACCTTTCTCGCCCTGATCTGGCCACAGTGATCCATGCGACGGTCACCTTAAGGTCCACAAATAACAACACTTTGGAGGTCCCAAGCCGCAAGGTGGTTAGATTGGTCTCAACTAGGCCCAGGGCCTTTTCAGTACTGGCTCCGACTTGGTGGAACACTCTATCACAAGAGACTAGGGCCCTGCAGGACTTGACATCTTTCTGCAGGGCCTGCAAGACAGAGCTGTTCTGCCTGGCTTTGGTTTGGACTCAGTCTGACCCTTATGTTTCCCTCCCCTTATGGTTTTGATTTATGGGCTACTATTAAAATGAGGCTGCATTTTAAATTGCATTTTAACCTGTATTTTAATAAACTGTTTTTCTTTATTTGTTTGTTTTATTATGTTTTATTGTAATTTTATTGGTGTTAGCTGCCCTGAGCCTGACTCTGGATGGGGAGGGCGGGGTATAAATAAAATTATTATTACTATTACTATTACTATTATTATTATTATTTCCATGCTTTTCTTTGTTGCATGTTTTGCCACGTTAAATCCCGGGTCTTGGCTTCCAGGATTTCCAATCTCAACAGAATTCTCCTCAGGCCATACATTGACTCCTCCTTGGCCCTGCTATGTACCCAAAATGTTTTTGCTGGAGAGGAATGTGTTCCTCTGAGACTCTGATAAGGTCTCTTGCTTGTCTGGTGGGTGGATAGAGAGGGGTGTGTGAGTGTGAGTGGAAACTATCCTATTGCACAAAGGTAATATCTACACCTGCTGCTTTGCCCCACCCACAACTGGCATGTGGTCCCAGGAAGGTTGTCCAGAATGGAGTGTGGCTCCACACTCCAGAAAAAGGTTCCCCACCCCTGCTGTGGGTGATAGACAAGATGCACATTCATCAGGGCTTGGAAACAAATTAGGAACCAATGAAAATGACGCAATATCGGAATCACATGCTCCAAAGAAATATCATTATTTATACTCCGCCCATCTGGGCGGCCTACAACATATATAAAAACATCAAGTTTTAAAAACTTCCCGATACAGGGCTATCTTCAGAAGTCTTCTAAAAGTTGTGTAATTCTTTATCTCCTTGACATTTGAAGGGAGGGTGTTCCACAGGGAGGGCGCCACTACCAAGAAGTCCCTCTGCCTGGTTCCCTGTAACTTGGCTTCTTGCAGTGAGGGAACCAGCAGGAGGCCCTCAGAGGAGGACCTTAGTGTCTGGGCTGAACGATGGGGGTGGAGACACTCCTTCAGGTATACAGTGGTATCTCGGGTTAAGAACTTCATAGAATAGAATCATAGAGTTGGAAGAGACCACAAGGGCCATCGAGTCCAACCCCCTGCCAAGCAGGAAACACCATCAGAGCACTCCTGACATATGGTTGTCAAGCCTCTGCTTAAAGACCTCCAAAGAAGGAGACTCCACCACACTCCTTGGCAGCAAATTCCACTGTCGAACAGCTCTTACTGTCAGGAAGTTCTTCCTAATGTTTAGGTGGAATCTTCTTTCTTGTAGTTTGGATCCATTGCTCCGTGTCCGCTTCTCTGGAGCAGCAGAAAACAACCTTTCTCCCTCCTCTATGTGACATCCTTTTATATATTTGAACATGGCTATCATATAACCCCTTAACCTCCTCTTCTCCAGGCTAAACATGCCCAGCTCCCTTAGCCGTTCCTCATAAGGCATCGTTTCCAGGCCTTTGACCATTTTGGTTGCCCTCCTCTGGACACGTTCCAGTTTGTCAGTGTCCTTCTTGAACTGTGGCGCCCAGAACTGGACACAGTACTCCAGGTGAGGTCTGACCAGAGCAGAATACAGTGGCACTATTACTTCCCTTGATCTAGATGCTATACTCCTATTGATGCAGCCCAGAATTACATTGGCTTTTTTAGCTGCCGCGTCACGCTGTTGGCTCATGTCAAGTTTGTGGTCAACCAAGACTCCTAGATCCTTTTCACATGTACTGCTCTTAAGCCAGGTGTCACCCATCTTGTATTTGTGCCTCTCATTTTTTTTGCCCAAGTGCAATACTTTACATTTCTCCCTGTTAAAATTCATATTGTTTGTTTTGGCGCAGTTCTCTAATCTGTCAAGGTCGTTTTGAAGTGTGATCCTGTCCTCTGGGGTGTTAGCCACCCCTCCCAGTTTGGTGTCATCTGCAAATTTGATCAGGATGCCCTTGAGTCCATCATCCAAGTCGTTGATAAAGATGTTGAATAAGACCGTGCCCAAGACAGAACCCTGTGGCACCCCACTAGTCACTCTTCTCCAGGATGAAGAGGAACCATTGATGAGCACCCTTTGGGTTCGGTCAGTCATCCAGTTACAAATCCACTGAGTGGTAGCATAGTCAAGACCGCATTTTACCAGCTTCTTTACAAGAATATCATGGGGCACCTTGTCAAATGCCTTGCTGAAATCAAGGTAGGCTACATCCACTGCGTTCCCTTCATCTACCAGGCTTGTAATTCTGTCAAAAAACGAGATCAGGTTAGTCTGACATGACTTATTTTTCAGAAATCCATGCTGACTATTGGTGATCACAGCATTCCTTTCTAGGTGCTCACAGACTGTTTGCTTAATGATCTGCTCCAGAATCTTCCCTGGTATTGATGTCAGACTGACTGGGCGGTAATTATTTGGGTCCTCTCTTTCCCCCTTTTTGAAAATAGGGACAACATTTGCCCTCCTCCAGTCTGCAGGGACTTCGCCTGTTCTCCAGGAATTCTCAAAGATGACTGCCAGTGGTTCTGAGATCACATCTGCCAGTTCTTTTAATACTCTTGGATGCAGTTCATCTGGCCCTGGAGATTTGAATACATCTAAACTAGCCAAGTATTCTTGTACTATCTCCTTAGTTATTCTGGGCTGTGTTTCCTCTGCTGAATCATTTGCTCTGCAAATTCATTCTGGAGGTCCATTCTTAACCTGAAACTGTTCTTAACTTGAGGTACCACTTTAGCTACTGGGGCCTCCCACTGCATTATTTCTGTTCTCATCCTGAAGCAAAGTTCTTAACCCAAGGTACTATTTCTGGGTTAGCAGAGTCTGTAACCTGAAGCATCTGTAACCTGAAGCATCTGTAACCTGAGGTACCACTGTACTGGGCTGAAGCCATTTAGGGCTTTAAAGGTCAGAACTCAGAAAGAAAGAAAGAAAGAAAGAAAGAAAGAAAGAAAGAAAGAAAGATCCTTTGTGATTATCAAAGTGACTACACCCATACAATACATTTAAAGCACTATGATACCATTTTAAACCTTCATTGTTTCCCCCAAAGAATTCTGGGAGCTTTAGGTTGTTACGGGTGCTGAGAGTTGTTAGGAGATTCCTCATAGATACAGTGCTCAGAATGGTTTAACAATCAACTCCTCTCGACAGGGAACTCTAGAAATTGCAGCTCTTTGAGGGGAGTAGGGGTATCCTGACAACTCTCAGCACCCAAAACAAACTATAACTCCCAGGATTCTTTGGGGGGAGCCATGACTGTGTTAATGTATGGAGTGAATGTGGCCCATGTTTGAAAATCAGTGCCAGCCCTCTCATGAGGCAAGGTGAGGCAACCACCTCAGATGACAGGATCCACTGGGGCAGATCCCAATGTTGATCTTTCCCCCCGCTTGTTCCTAATGTAGATATTCCCTCTCTCCTTGTTCCCTGGCAGGGAGGGAAGCACCATTCTGTGGTCTGCCTCAGGTTCCAAAATGCCTTGGGCCAGGCTCTGTTGAAAATGCACGTGCAGTTTCAGCCTTGTTCTGACTCCGCTTGCACAGCACTGGCTGCTACTCTGTTGCTCCATTGAATTGGGACCCGTTTTGTGCAGAATCAGGAATGTACCCTGCCTATGTTTCTTCATTGGTTTGCAAGTATAGAAGGTCCCAGGTTCAGTTCATGGCATCTCCAGGTAGGAATGAAACCCTGGAGAGCTGCTGCCAGCCAGTGTAGACAATACACTGGACCAATGTTCCAGTTTCCTATGCTACTTATAAGGTAAGCAGCCTTGCCAAGGCTATTGTCCTGAAAGGTGGCTTAGAAATATTTGAAATAATAAACATAATAAAGTTTGACCTTAACAAGATTTCTCATGAAATAAAGAGAGGTAAGCCCGTGGTTGTGACCTTTTCCACATGTCTCCAAAAATAGAGCAACGGCAAATGTATTAATATAGACCTGTGTTATCATAGTTTAGTTTATAGACCTTTTCCTTGTAAAGGAAGTATTATTGTTTTCATTACTATACTCAAACGACTCTCTTGCTTTCTCTCTCGGGAAGTGGTCAAGGATATTGTTTCATATTTTCAGTGCAGACATCTTGGTTCCAAATTATGAACACGGTTGCCAAGGAGACATATCACCACCAGAATGCGTATTTTCTTATATTTAGCATTTACTGTGCAATCCAAGCCCTGGATTCTCTCCAGGTCAGAGGGAGTTTCACTATGGTGGAATTCCCACCCCAGTGATAGAGAGAGTCCATGTGGGTGGAAATTCCCTGCTGCTCTTGGAACCCCCTCCTCTCCCCATGGACAGCCCAACTGATGGGAGATTATGTCCACTGTCAATCTGCTGGGAAGGTCACCCCCCAAATGGGGTTTGATGGAGGCAGAGAAGGGCCATGCCAATGGGGGGGTGCCTGGCAGCACATCCAACCCCCTGCGGATGACAGCCACACCATTACAACCAATTGGATCCTATACCAACAGAAGGGCTGGTGGAAGGAGGGCTTTCTCAATAGGAAACAACAGGTGGGCCTGATTCAAGAATTATGGGCTGCCCCCTTCCCTGGCTATGCCCATTCCCAAGCTGACACAGGAGCATTCTGGAATATGGCAGAGGCTAGTTGCTACATGACCATGGCAGGATATACTGTAAACCCTACATGCACCAGATCCAGTTCATATGACACCTCATCTGGTGCAGGATTATGCCTTGCACACCCCTGGTCCAGGGACTTTTGATTGCAAGAAAGGGAGCTCCGGGGAAGAGACACTGCTCTCAGGAGCACTGAGTGCAAAGCTAGCAAGGTTGCCACCCAGTTAAATAAATCCTAGTTCATGTGTCTAAGTGACAGATTCAAGCTGCATAATTTTGCAAATGGGAAAGCACCCAAAAATTCTAAAGAAAAAGCCTGCTTCCTTTGTTTGCTTGGTTTTTTTTAGATTTTGTGCATTGTAGCAGGCATCATTTTAGAAGATTCTCACACAGGAAGAACTGTCTCTTGGAAGGTGGGGCTTACTATCTGCAGGTTGTAGGCGTGTTTTAAATAAGAACTATTATTTAAAATTTTAGTTATAAAAATATGATGACTATTCATTAATTGAGTGATCTAAGAGGTTTTAACTTCACCAGGCCCTGATAGCTATCTCATTCAAAAGCACAGAAAGATACCATGCTGTCTGGCAACCATATCTGAGCTCCCATTGACAAAATAGACCATCCTGTCTTATTAACCAAGAATTTGCCTAGCAAAGGAATGGTCCACAAGGAGGCATAACAATGTACCACTTAGAATCCCAATGCTTTATAGTCATTTGGAGAGTTCTCAGTTCAGATCTCACCTTAGCCATAAACCCAAGTGTCGATCAATCTTATATGCGTCTAAAATGTAAGACCCACTGAATTCAATAGGACTTAAAGGTGAGAAAAGGAGCAGTCTTATCCATGATTTTATGCAAAACACTCTTCTCTTAGCCTAACAATACAGAAAATAAGACTGGCTGACCTCTGAGAAGCTACTGAGATTATTGAGATGTCAGTGTGATATTTACAATGCAGTCCAAGGGCAAGATGTGTGTCTAGATGCTGGGTTTGGGGAAATCTCATGGAAGAATCCTGAAGATTCATTAGGAGCTACATTCATGTATCTAGCTTTTACTTCCCTCCCATTCCAAGTTGATAGTTCTAGTCATATGAAATCAACAAGGTTCAGAAAGTGGCAACCAAAACGATCAAGGGGGCAGAGCAACTTCCCTATGAAGAAAGGTTGCAGCAATTTGGCCTTTTTTAGTTTAGAGACAAGGAGAGTAGCAGGTCACATTGTAGAAATGTATGAAATTATGCACGGCACAGAGAAAGTGGAAAGAGAACTTTTTTCTCCCTGTTTGATAACACTAGAACCCATGGATATGTAAGGAAGCTGAATATTAGAGCGGTGGTCTTCAACTGTTCCACTTCTGACTCCTAACCTGCAACACAGAACCCACTTTCACATATTCACTTTTCAATTTATACTTAACAGTCCTTATTGTTGTTTATTAGATTCATATCCTGCCTTTCCTCCCAAAGGAGCTCAGGGCAGCGAACTTTACTATGGAATTGCCCAATGGGTGGAAGACCCCACAGCCCTGCTTTGTGCTGAATTTGAACGTATTTCCTGACCCAGCACCCTTTTCTCCTCCTCCAATTTATTGAATATATACACTGCCCTATGCCTGTAGATCTCAGGGTGGTTCATAGAACAAAATCAAAATATAAAACCACAAAATATATAATCAAAATAAAAACCACCACCCAATAACACCCCAACCACATTTTAAAAGGGGCTGTCCCTGATGACGCCAGTTCTGCTTGCAGATGCCCATATGGACATTTTGGAGGGGTTGCAGTACTGACACACGTTTAAGATGTTTGCACTGACGGTGACTGTATCCTAATTATTTTTGCTCTTGGCATTGCTTAAATACTATTTTTCGGTTTATTGTCTGTATATTCCTCTCTGACATTTGTTAAATATGTCCATTATTATTATTATTATTATTATTATTATTATTATTATTATTATTATTATTATTATTATTATTATTATTATTATTATTCTGACAGCTAGAGAGAGCTGTGGCTGCCATGCCCTGAGCAGAGAGGTACGAACGGGAAGAACCCAACCCGCCCCTTCTCCTCTCACGACTCAGCCAGAGCAGCGGCCGTCCCATGATGCTCCGCGGCAGGCGATCACCTCGGCTCGTCTCGGCCTGCGTTCCCGGCATGCCGCGCGCGGGCCCTCGCCTCAGCCTGCTGGAATCAGGCGGCAGCAGCAGCAGCACTACTAGCAGGCGGGGCCGCCGTCGCTGTCGTCGCCTCCTCCTCCTCCGCCTCCCCGCCTCCCGTGTGAGACAGCAGGAGGAGCGCCCGCCGCCTCAGGAGGAGTAGCCACCCCGCCGAGCCGCAGTAGCCGCTCGCCTCCATTACCGCCGCTCTTCTTGCTGCTGCTGCTGCTATTATTGTTGTTATTGCCTCCTCCCCCTCCTTCCCCTGCCGCCGCCGCTTCCCCGGCCGGCCATGCCGTCTCGGGCAAGGTAATGAGCCGCAGAGCCCCGGGGTCTCGGCTGAGCGGCGCTTCTTCCTCCGGCACCAGGCAGCACTATCACCAGCGGAGCTGGAATGACTGGCAACCCAGGTGGGCGAGCGGGTGTCTTCTATGGCGGCGGCGGCGGCGCGGCCTAGGGTCTGAGGGCAGCGTGCGGGTGCCTCCCTCGCTCCCCTCAGCCTTGGCAGGGGTCGGGCCAGGGAGGAGGCCCTGAGGCAGGAAGGGAGCCGGCCGCCCGGGGTGGGGGTTGAAGGAAAGTTGCCCTCTCATGCGCCCACCCGCCTTCACGGCAGGGCTCGCCTGGCGCGGCCTAGCGCGGAGAGGGAGAGGCTGGCCGCTTCGGCCCGTGTTGGGGATCGTCGGAGCGGGGAGGAGGAGGTGGCAGGAGACGGGGGAAGCCCTTGCAATGCCTCTCCCTCGCGGCCTACGCGGGAGGGAGGTCGCGGGGCTTCTACTACTACTGCCGCCGCTTCTTCGGGTTGGTTTTGAGGCCTAGGGAGGTTTAAAGCGGGTGGGCAAATGTGTGTGTGGAATCCCACCCCATTTCTTCCTCTGTTCCTTTCTTATGTCTGTGTCTCTCCACCTCCACCCTTGTTGGCAGGGCCTCCGTGGAGATACTGGTTCCGGGTACGTGTGTGTGCGGGGAAGTTTGCTTTCACTCTCTCTCTGCATGTGTGTGACAAACCCAGTGCGCTGGTTGGAGGTAATAGGCCCCGTGCGTGGTGGGGTTTTCCTAATTCATAGACCTTTTTTTTCTGGGGTGGGAAAGAGGATTTGGCATGGGGTGGGTGGGAAACTTGTATATTGGGGGGAGTTTTTGTACTAAGAGGTCCTGCCTAGGAGGTTGAACTCAGTGGCTTTTATGTACCATCCCATCCAGATGTGATTCTACGAGTGGGTGGGATAATTTATAGAGAGGCACACACCCCTCCTTGCCAGTTGAGGAATAATAAATATTAATGGGCTCTGCAAAAGCTGATGCCATAACAAATGCTGCAGTAGAGCAAAAGCATGAAATACAGCATTTATACCCAAAGTAGAGGACTTTGGGTTGGGATAGGTAACCTATGGCCTTCCAGATGTTGCTGGACTCTCAACTAAAATCATCTCTGGCCATGCTGGCTGGAGCTGATGGGAGTTAGGATCCAGCAACATCTGGAGGGCCACAGCCTTCCCAGCCCTTGCGCCAGGTACTGTTTCCATGCACGTTCCCATCCTCTGCTTCTGCTGTTCTCCTTTCTATGATTGATGGAATTTGAATTAATTGTTCATTGGATGCCTTCATCCACTGGGTTAATTTCACAGGACTTTGGAGTTGCAACTTTGTTGTCTAGATGGTAACTTGTTGATACTGTCTAGACATAAGGAAGGCCTGGTGACTTGTGTCAAGGATTTAGTGTCTAGTTCAAAATGCATTTACAGTACTTGAAAGGGTTTGTAACTATTAACTCTTAAATTTGGGTTTTTTAGATTGCTTATGATGCTGTTAGATTTTACATTGAATCTAGTATTTTAAATGGGTGATAAAATTAAATCCTTAATGGTTCGGATTTTCTGTTTTTAATTTTAAAATTTGTCATAATTTGGTCTAATATGTTCACTATACTTAGGTACTCAGGACGTATCTTTTCACTTGCGGCACATTGGTGCATGTAGGCTGTGGTGCTATACACACTTATTTGAGTTCTGTTAAACTCTAGGACTTCGGAATAGATGTTTATAGGGTTATATTTGTATCGATGTTAAAGAAATGGATGTGAGGTGATAATGTCATGTACCTAAATGATGGTAATATTTATTTATTTTATTTATTCCACAACATTTATATGCTGCTTGTTTGTTTTAAGACCTCTAAGCAGTTTACAAAAAATAAACATTGGTTCTGTTCCATATTTTCAGGTATGTAAAAATAATAGTTCAGTTTTGCTTGTCAATAATATTGAGATAAATCATTTGACATCTCCATAAAAGGCAAATGAGTTTTGTACTGCAAATTAGTATCCAAGAAACTACAGTGGTACCTCAGGTTAAGTACTTAATTTGTTCCGGAGGTCCGTTCTTAACCTGAAACTGTTCTTAACCTGAAGCACCACTTTAGCTAATGGGGCCTTCTGCTGCTGCTGCGCTGCCGGAGCCAGATTTCTGTTCTTATCCTGAAGCAAAGTTCTTAACCTGAAGCATTATTTCTGGGTTATTGGAGTGTGTAACCTGAAGCGTATGTAACCTGAAGCGTATGTAACCCGAGCTACCACTGTACTTGGGCATGGCCAGTGTGGTTTTTTGAGCACTAAGAAGAGCAGGTCCCCATTTCATACCACAGTCTGCTCATGAAAGTCCCCTCAGTTTAAAAAATGATTTGCTATGTGACATGTGGGGTTACTGTTAAAAAGAAACATGTTAGTAGTTTTTTTCTTCTTCAAAAAAACTGGATACTTATCTCTTGGTCTCTAATTTTCCCAGTAGCATTTATTTAGTGGTGTAGTGGTTAGAGTGTTGGACTAGGACCAGAGAGTCAACAATAGAGAGTGCAGGACATGAGATTGCTCCTAAAGCCAACACTGCTAAACCGCAACATAGAGGGGTTTGTTTGTAAGGCAACAATAGTGTTAAACAGAATGTTGCTAATCTTTTTGAATAATGGAAAGAGAGAAGTTATAAATTAATGATGAGAGGCTAAACTGAAGGCACTGTATAAATAAAATTGCCTCAATGTCATAATCGCATTTGAGAAAAATCACTTAAAATAATCGGTCCGAGAATCAACTTCATCCTTTCAGATACGTAAATGATACAGCTAAGATACACAGCACTCCAGTTTGAATGTATTGTAAATGAAGACAGAATGCCTCTGTCATTCAGGATAAGGACTTAAGGTGAATTGTCATAGCTTTTTTTGTGGAGGCTTATTCTGTGGATGTAGATTCAATTCCAGACATCCCTAGGTAGGGCTCCAGGAGTTGCTGCTGTCTGAAACAATGGCAAGGTGTTTGATAGTAGATGTTAGTGACTACTAGGCTGGGTGATATG
Source organism: Podarcis raffonei (assembly GCF_027172205.1). Lineage (NCBI taxonomy): Eukaryota > Metazoa > Chordata > Lepidosauria > Squamata > Lacertidae > Podarcis > Podarcis raffonei. The sequence goes on along the minus strand of NC_070615.1, from coordinate 39,514,020 downwards.
TCAGTAAATCATCCAAAACTGGTTTGAAGTCCATATCATGATACTGGTCTCATAATTTTTGACCTGGCAATATACATGTGTCTGTGCTATGCAAAAATCACAATGTGGGGAAAACCGTGGAGCCAGCCAATGCAGCCCTTGTTAATTCTGTCGGCTCAGCTCTCCCCAACCTCCTGCAGGGGGCAGCAAATCACAGGCGCAAGCTCCGGAAAAATCACAATGTGGGAAAAACCAGGAAGCCAGCCAACACCTCTACATAGCTCCATCCTTATTTCAGACATCGTGATATATTGGTATATCGCTATGTTTAGCTGATGATATATTACAATGTTGAAAACCAGTGACATGAAATAAAAATATAAAAATTTAAAAATTTTGAGGCTGTGGGGAGGAAACTTTCCCCAGGAAAAAAATGGAAATTTTGGGAAACATTGAAAATATGTGCTGTACTTTCTTATCAGACTTAAAGGTAGTTTCCTGTTTTAACAAAACAAAAGGTATCATTTCTTATATAAAATTCTTGTAATATTAATTTATTGTATTTTAAAATATGTTTTATTACTTGCGAACAACCTATCTATCTATATATGACCCACTCTTCTTACTGGAGCTTATGCCTAGTAAGCACACATAGGATTGAATCCTAAAAGGATAAATACCTTAGTTTTGCAGCAGGGTGTCTTCCCAAGAATCCTTTGATGGTAGAGGTGAAAAGTTGACCACAAGGGAGGGACCAAGTCAGAAGGACAGCTTCCTAATATCTCCAAATTAGGTCACCAGAGAAGACAAGCAGCAATTCATGAACAATGTAGGCCCTTTGTGTTCCTTTCTTGAAAAGGGCAGCACCTTTTAGGTGCAGAAATACGTACTGGATATCACTTGACTTGTTGTAGACATCTACAATCTTCAAAGAAATTATCAGTCTCTAATCTCTTCATACCATACACTTTGAGTGGGTAAAACATTGTCTTAGGCAGCCTCCTAAGTTCTGCTCAAGTGAGAAATACTAGAGAATGCTTCACTTGATATGGTTAATCTCCATGTTACTACATTGATAGAAGGGACTTTGGGTAATGTTGTGAAGAGGGCCATTTGTGTGGTGAACTTTTCAATAAACTATTGATAACTCACCATAACTATTAACCATCGAAATTGCATTCCCACTAAAGGCTCTAGCTTAAATTCCAGGCATTTCCAGGAACATTTTAAGTTTGCTACCTTTTTGCTGGCCCTCTTCCTTTAATTGCAGCCTGGCACAGGTTATACAGGTGAAGTTTTTCTTAGAGTGGAGAAAAGCAATGGGAAAAGCTTCTTCTGCTAGTTTCCTAATTGTCAAGCTGCTGTCAAAGGCACAGGAGCAGTACCAGTTAAAAAAGAAAGAAAATGGTAATTGATCCTCATACATAACTCACTACTACTTCTTCACTCTGTTATGCCTTATTACATATCTTTTGATGTCCTCTGTTGCTGCCTTCCTCTTTTTAGCAGCTTCAGGACTTCAGGAAAGCCTTTTCCATCTAGAAAATTCAGCTGCATGCCTCTTGGCTCTGCATATGGTTTCCCTCTTCTTTTGCAGTCATGGTTGTCGGTACAATATTTGCTATGGAAGCACTTTTCCTTCTTCCATAGATAATTCTTGTCCATATAGTAGCTGTGCTGGATAAACATTTTTATAGTTTTATTTTTCTGTGTGTGCGTACTGTATTTTTGTAGAATAGTAAAATTAAGTTTCTACTTTAAAAATCCTATTTCCTTGGATATGTTTATAGTAAACTGAGAGACAAAGCCAACCTCCACTCAAGCTGTGACTTTCCCTTTTTAGTATCTTTGAGGGTCATATGATGGTGTGAGGAGTAGCAGGGGTTAGGGTAAACATATACTTCATTTAGGAACTGTCACAACTTGCTCTGCAGCATAGCAGCACTTAGAAAGGAGTTTTATAATTTTTGAAGGCAAAAAGTCATGTGTTAAACCTGCCATTTTTTAACAAACACACCATTTAAAGCACAATGGTTGCATGTTCTTCAGAAGATGCCCTCTCAAAGCTTCTGTTTTCAAGAGAACATGTAATGACTGCCACTGAAGAATACATTTGTTCCACAAATTTTAGACTTCTGAACAAATTCTCCATCTATCACCAGTTTGAGATTATGCTCATCTTGAGATGTTCTCCTCTCTCTTTTCTTTTTAAAATAAGGAGGTTCTCCTGGGTCTGTCTTATGGATGGGTTAAAAACCTAGGTGAGTTTGTGCATCAAGAAAAAATAATCACTCTTCTAGTAGTGTTGAGGTTGTGTCAAATATTACTTTCAGTTCTCCACAAAATTGCTGTTAAAGTGGGTAGCATTGGCTTCTTGTTCTTACTATGTTTGCAGAGCCAAGGATACAGTATAGTTATGATGTTGTAGCTGATGTGGTGAGCTCTAGGTGTTGTGGACTGCAACTCCCACCAGTCCCAACATGGCTAGTGAGCATGGATGATGGAAATTGCACTTCACAACACGTGAAGGGAAGTAGGATATCTCTGGTCTATAATAGCTCAATATCATGTGTAAAATGAAGAAAGAATGGAAGTATCAGTGTGCTATACTGACAGTTTAATGAGAGGAATAATAATAATAATTTTATTATTTATACCTCGCCAATCTGGCTGGGTTTCCCCAACCATTCTGGTCGGCTTACAGCATATATAAAACATAGTAAATATATCAAACATTAAAAGCTTCCCAATGCAGAACTGCGTCCAGATGTCTTCTAAAAGTTATGTAGTTCTTTATCTCCTTGACAGCAAATCTTACATGTAGCTAGAGGGGGAAATTGCATTATAGTGGTTCAGTTCATTAGATGGCAAAGTGTGAATTATTAACTACAGTTAGAAATAAGACATTACTGAAAATGCATGGCAGTTATTGAAAGCTGCTCTTTTCAACTCGCTTTGTGTGGGGAAAAAGGAATGGATGATATCAGATGTTATGCAAGAGGAAGAAATGGGAGTTCTTTCCCCTGCAGCCCCTCCAAATCTGCTCTGAGCAGATTTGGAGGGATGGGGGGTATGGAGAGGAAGGGGAAGTTCCATTGCTCTAGAGGAAGTCACTTCCGCTCATGAATGGGCAGAATTGAACATCCCCCAATGTGTGCCTTGATGCCTTCACTTTTCCATTCTCCTGTACATGGCAGCCAATGAGGTTGGTCAGGGAGAATTTGAATAAGATGACTTGTATCATTTGTTCATTTTGCTGCATGTTGTAAGAAATAAATCCAGGGAATTGAGTGCTATCACACCATCCATGGCTGTCATTTTTGTTGTCTCTTGGAGATTGAATGTGTTGGGTATTAAGATGCACAAGCGAAAGTCTTACTCACATGTGTTGGGTTGTAGCTAAGGTGCCTTGTGTGAGCAGATAGGACTTCACCTTGTACAAGGCAATCCTCCCTGCACTCCTGTTTTGGAAATGCTTCACTCCTACTGGAAGCCCTATTCTGCGACTTTTCAGAGTGTCTGGTTGGTTGAATATTTATATATGGTAGATGTGTGTTTTGTCTACCTCTAACTAAGGGCACTGTGGGACATTACTAATGTGAAATTGACTTGGTTTGTTTTGTATCCTATTATGTGTTGCATTATATATTACAAGAGATCAAAGGAGTTAAGCTGAGCAGTTTTATTACAAACAAGGAAGAGTATTGTGGCATTTAAAGACTAACAAATTTATCATGGCATGAGTTCTTTATTATTGTGAAATGCATTCGTGAGGAGAGGTGAACTGTGCTGCTTTGGGATTTTTCCTCCAACAAAAGAATGCTAACAGATACTTGTAAAATTCAGAAGCTTCAGTTCTAGTGGTCTCTAGCAACCACAGAATTTGGTTTGGATCCTCATTTGGCATTTGGGAAACAGCCTGATTTTGTTCGAAGCAGTTTGGAGACTATCCAATTTGGCTTGCAGTCTGAAGTTGAATCAGAGTTGGATGAAATTTGCAGGCGTTGTAGCCCCTTCTGAGAGGACGAATCCTATCAAATTTCAAGGGCAACCTTGCAATTTTAGAGTGATTAAAAAGGGATTCACCTAATTTCCCCTATTATAGGGCAGTTTCTATGGAAATAACATACATCAAAGAGGTTCTTCCTAGATAAGAAACCTGCCAAATTGCAGACAAAGAGGTCTAGTGGTTTTAAGGTTGCTTTTTTTGGGGGGGGGGTAAAATATCCTCCTCCCTCCCTGTGGTTTATGAGCAACAGTTTTACTCTGAAAATGGCACATAGATCTTAGAGGTATCACTATGAAGGCAAACTGCCAAATTTCAGGAGGATGGTTGCATGGGGTAGGGATTAAGAACTAGAAAAACAGCTTCAGGCATGTGTTCTGCTCAGTTGGTACCAAAAGACGCAGAAACCAAGTGCAAACAGATTAGATAGAAGTGGATGTGTGAGCATGTAACAGACATAGAATGACTTGAATGCCTAGCATTTTCCAAGCAAGCAGAACTAACAGAGCACAAAACAATCAAGAAGATACCTTTGCCAAAGTGAAGAGCCCTGGTAAAACCATTATCTCAGAGTAGAAGCTAGACATATCAGTCTTATAAGAGACCTCTCTTCACTTTCTCCTCACTTTCTGTTTTCTTGGCAAGCAGGCTGTGGGGAACATGTTTCTGTTTCTTCAGATATGCTGTCTGCAGCTTTTTCTTCTTTTTTTTTAGCACCTCTGAATCTCTGAAGTACTCAGAATCAATTTGGTGGTCCTCAGTTCAGAGTACTTTGAAAGATCTAGTTTTGGGCTCAGATAAGCCATGAATCTGTCTGAAGTGGCCTGCTTTGGTCTTGTAATTCATCTGAATCTGATGCATAACCCAGTGTTGGGTATTGAACACTTTACCAGGTGAAGGTTTACTAAAGTGTCAGATTTGATAATCATTTGTATATGTTTTGTTTTTAAGGTTGATCATGGAGATAGGATTCTGAGAGAGCTTCTCTACTAGATGAGAGCTTAAGACTACTAAATCATGGTGGCACTTAATCAAAATACTTTTTGTTAGTGGGCAGAGGGGGGTATGGGGAGCTGAGGAACCTGTGATGTCAAACACTGACACTGGGGAGCTTTTTATATTAGCCACGTCTGATGTTGAAAGTCCTTCCATGCAGGGTAGAACTGTGTAAACTTTCATGTTACATCACTGATGCATGTATTTCACTGGCCTAACGTGTGATGGAATAGATATGTTCATCATGCTAGGTCAATATTTGGTTTTTAAAAGGTGTTTCCCATATGGGAATGCATCTCACGTAGCTGCATAATATTTGAGTCTCCCTTCTCTAATAATAATTCATAATTTTCTCTCTCTTTTTACATAGTGAAAACTTGAGGACTGTTGCTAATTTGACTTGGAATAGCATTGAGAAGCTGTTAGTTGTGCGCTTTCCTGTTAGGGAAGCGTATAAATTTAAGTTTCTGCAGGTTTATCGTTCGTAGCAGCTCTTTAAGCTTTTACAGATTTTACTCCACTGAAATTTAGTTCTTAACACCTAGTGCTTTTGCTGTGTCCTTGATGCGCTTTTAGCTGATGCCGCAATAAATTAAATACAGAAATAGGTGGTACTGACCTTCTCTTCATGCAGGTGCTTAACTTGCTTGTTACCTTGATGAATTTTTCACTGGGCCAGAGATGTTTTATCAGCTGGGACTCCACTTATCAGATGGTTAAGCCACAGGGAGAATTCATATGTTCCACAAGCTAGTGAATACTTCTCCACCCTTCCACCCTTTCCTATTTAGAGATCAGAAATTCTAGAAATATGGGTAAGGGCCAAATCAGAGTAGAGCACTCACTTAAAACATTTCTCTTTTTGCAGATCTGACAGTGTATCAGCTGACCAAGAGAATTTAAAATACTCTTCATCCAGAGACCGGAGTAGTTCTTCTTCTTATGGATTACAATCCTCAAATTCAGCGGTGGTGTCTCGACATAGACATGATGATATCAGAGTCCCCACTGACATACAGAATGAAGAAAAAGGTACATGATTTGTCTTCATAGGTAAAAAGGAATACTGCCAGTGGAAATAAACTAGTTTGTGGTCTAGATGAGGGGTGGCTGACTTTTTCAACCCCATGGTTTCATTGAGGGTCAGCTGCTACTCTGGAGCTGCTTGCTAGCAGTGAGCATGCCGAGTGCAATCTTGCATGTACGCACATTCACCATACACAGGTTACACATGCATCAAGCACACATAGTCACACAGCTGGGGAGTGGAGTTGACTTACAGAAATGCAGCAGACTCTCACACACAGATACTCAGGCAGGCACATGGGGCAGGTTACAACAATTAAAACACAATATTTGCATTAAAACACAATATTACACAATGTTAAAAATGGTTTAAAACAACCTAAAATTACAGAAATAGGGTGGGTACTAATACTACCTTCTCTTTTATTGCCATCAGCTATATAAGTGGTCCCCAAACCCTGGTAGTGGTGTGAGTAGCAGTTATGGGACTGGCTTTTTGAGATCAGTGTCACAGAATTGAGGGAGTCCTGTATGTTATCATGAAGGCTTGTTTCCCTATTGAACAGATATATGGGTACTCCTCTCCAAGTGTCCCCTGTGGAGAGCATCGCTGCCTCCCCCGACCACCTCTCTCATGATATGCAACCCCATGTTTATGCTAGACTTATTCTCTTAAATGATGGTTTAAAAAACACCCATTGGCTCAAGCACCACAAAAGCTGAGAAACTGGAAAGTAAGGTCTCTAATGCCTTCACAGATGTGCCCCGTGATCAGTGATGATGTTGTGCAATGTTACAAACTATGCTTGCTTACATCTTACCCTTAGGCCAAAAAATTGCCTCATTCTTGCTTCAGTTCTCTCTTTGCTCTTACCCTGATACAACATGAAAGTTGCACTTAACTTATGTGATAAGCAGACTGGGCCTCTTTACAGCTAATTAAGAAATAATCACCAAACTAAAAATGTATGCTTTGGTGTGAATATCCACAAAAAAGCATTCCCAGATCTCTAATGTCTCTTAACTCTTAGATCTTAAGATAAACCAACTATTGCACCACACTGCCTCTCCACTTTGGACAGGAGCACTGTGATGCTGGCAGTGTGGTCTAATGGTTTGACATGTGAGTCACAGGATACATTGCCACAATTACTACCATATTTTTCCATGTATAAGAGTAGGTCCCCCCCCCAAATAATGTCAAATATTAGGGGGCATCTTATACTCTGGGCCGTCTCCCTCCATTTTTGTAAATCTGAGTCCCCAAAAACGGGGGTGTCTTATACATGGGAGCGTCTTATAGACAGAAAAATACAGTATTTCTCGACGTGACCTACATCACTGGGTTGCTGTTAGTATGATTCCAATATTTAATCTGTCTTCCTAGTGAACATTCTGAGGGTGTTCACTGTGTGGGAAGAGGTTCAGTGTCAGGCAGTGTGTATGTGTTTCAGTCTAGGGTGATTCTGAGGGGGCGAGGGGTGTGTGGGTGTTGTGTGGAGCAGTATGTGGGGGTGGCTTTTAAGTGTACGGTTTCAGTGTTTAGATTTTCAGTGCAGGGTGGGTGTGGAGGTCTCAGGATGGGGCAGGGATTGCGTGAGCATTTTCATTTATTGAGTTATTTGTCAGGTTAAACAGATGGCATGCCACAGTTGCTGTCTCTCTACATGACCTAGTTAAATGGTGGTTGTGAGATGAAATACTGAAAGAAACTCACCGTTGTCAGACCTCCTGTGGAGACAGTTGAGTGTGGGATGGGATATTTGTGAAGGAGGTTTCAGTGTAAGGCAGCATATATGTGGTGTTCACCATGGGGTAGGGCGCATATTACGTTGCCATATGAGGAAAATAGTGGGGTGAGTGCATGCATGTCTATGGGGTGCATCGTCCCCCATGACAGTTTCTAAGGTTGTCAGAATTATTTATTTTATTCTTTTAGTGCATTTATATCCCACCTTTTTCTCCAAGGACATCAAGGTGGCACACATAGTTATTCCCATCCTCATTTAATCTCCATCACAACCCTGTGAGGTAGGTTAGTCTGAGAGGCAGTGACCAGCCTGAGGTCACCCAGTGAGCTTCATGACTGAGTGGGGATTTGAACCCTTGCCTCCCAGGTCCTAGTGCAGTACTCTAACCACTATACCACACTGCCTCTCAAAGCCATACACTCCCAAAAGTTTGGTGTCCCCCTGTGTTGCTATTGCATCACACAGTCACACGAGGTATGGTAGTTTTACAATGGGAGAGCATGTGTATTCATGGGGTGTGGTCTTCCATCAGTTTCTTGGGTTTCAAATGTGCCCATGGCCCCAAAAGGTTGACAAGCCCTTATTTAACCATTGCGTCGCACTATGATATTTCATAACTTAAATGAATAGGTAACAGAGTGATTCATAAACTTAAATAAATAACCATCCCCGCTAAATGTGTCATTCAGATGAGAAGGACAGGTAGCTCTTAACCTTGGAAGTTTTTCAGAAACCCACAGTGCATGGCTGTCAAGAGAAACTAACATGGCTCTGGAACCTTTTCTTCTAGGTGGCTACAGTGTCAATGGAGGATCTGGGGAAAATACTTATGGTCGGAAGTCGTTGGGGCAAGAGCTGAGAGTTAACAATGTGACCAATTCTGATTTTACCAGTGTTCAGCATGGGAATCGTGCTTTAGTCACAAAAGACATGAGGAAAACACAGGGTAAGTGTTGTGTTGTCCTGAAGAAAAAGGGAAATTCTGTTTTTCTGGCAAAAAAAATATCCTGTTGCTACAGTAGCACTAGGGTCACTGCTCAAAGTAAAGTAGAGCCCTATTAAATTTTTGCAAACTCAAAATCTCCAGCATTTTGTCATGATTACACTTTAGTTTATATAAATTGGGTATACTTTGTCTCTGAAAGTACTGCAAGAAGAGGCTTTTTCAATGGTAAGAATGATCCTTGGTCAATTGCTGCAGGTTTGGATTTGCTTCAGGGCTAGAAATCTTGTACTAAAGTTACTGCAAGTTGTGAGGTAAAGATGAAGTAAGCCTATTGCGTATATGTTGCTCCTTGGTAATTGTTTATTTTATACTTTATACTTGGATAGAAGCATGCCCATGTGTAATATCTCAATTTTAGAGCGATCATTGTCTTACTCTGATGAGTCTCGACTGTCAAATCTTCTTCGGAGGATTACTCGGGAAGATGACAGAGACCGAAGACTGGCTACTGTAAAGCAAATGAAAGAATTCATTCAGCAACCAGAGAACAAACTGGTTAAGTATCTTCTGTTAGCAACATATTAATACTTTGTTTCTCATATGATCTCTCTGGGGGCAGGTTTCTGGGTTGTAGGGGCAAAGAATGAAGGTTTGTCAGCGCTGTCATTGGTTGCAGGATAACTTTGGCTCCGATACTCTCAACCCTGCATATAAGCTTTCCTCACTAACTATATCAGATCTGAAGGAGGGAGCCAGCTGACTGTCCCCACAACTTTGATTTTTTTGGAGAGCAGTTAACTGGCCTTTCACCTTCCTTCCCTCCTTTGATAACTAGAACCTTCCGTGTTCATTCTTGTCCCACAGATAGGAAGGAGTAGCAGCTTGCTTGCTTGCTTGCTTGCCAGAGGGAAGAAAGAATTTCTGGCCAGGTGACTTCATCCTGGTGTGACTGACTTTCCATGGCAGTTGGAAGGAAGGAAGGAAAGATCAGCTGTGCTGCAGATAAATGAAGGAAAGGGACTGGTCTTGAGGGTCCCTTTTCCTTGTAGTAAGAAGTTACACTGAGAATAATATACATCAGCTGGCAGGCAGTGGGAGGTGGGGGCTGTCTTTCCTTGGAATGGGGAGGGTGGAGGGGCAGAGCAGTTTTCAAATACTCCACAGTTTTTTCAGTCAGCCAGTTTTTTCCAGAGGGAAATTAGTTTCCCTGTGTTCACATAGTCACTCTTTATGAATAATTAGTTCTAATCTGAGCCTCCTCAGGCTACTCTACAAATCTAATCAAATATTAGTTTAAAAGATCTCAAAATTGTTTGGCTTGAAGTTGTTGATGTATTTCAATGATGTGTTAATACTTTAGCCTGGAGGGCTGGCTTCTGCTGAAACCAAGATGCCCAAGGACTAGCTTGTTGGGTCAGAGGCAGAATGGCTATGGTGATAATCTCTTTATTCATTGCCTTATGCCAAGATGGTCTCAAGAAATAAGAAATAAAGTGCATACCAATATAAAAAGAAATTAACTTTTATTTCTTAGTGACCATGTGCAAGCCTTGACAGTTAAAAACCACCCCACATATCTGGTGCAGGCAGTGCTGTATGAGCTGCTGCTTCTGATCTATTGGGTACCCCATGTGGAATGAGAATCCTCTGTGACTTGAATAGGGAGGAGAGCCTAAAAGTGGCATGGACAAGGCAAGAAAATACTGGGCATCCTTCCTGGGTAACATCTATTTCAGAAGGGATGGGGTGGCACAGTAACTTGGATTGTGGGCCATCACTTGACTGCTGTTGATTTGATTAACAAAGTTTCACCACAATTCGTAGTATAATTGTATTTGGCAGCTATATTTGATCAAAACATATTTTACCTATATACCACGAATCTTGTGGTTAATGCAATTTGCTTGGACTATTTTCCAGTAGCTTGGTTTTATATTTGTGTATCTAAAGAGGTATTGTGCATAACTTCGGATAGAAACTTAAGAATAATGGAACATGGTTGCATCCAGTTGCTAATATTAACAGAAGGTGTTAAAAGCGACCTATAAGTGAAACAATGACAGCTTGCGCTGCACATTTTTCATCAAAGTCTTCATGAATATCATGAAGGATTTTTTTAGTGTATCTAATGTATGCTTCATAGATTAAGCACTATTGCACTCAACTTCCAGTAAAGCAGGCACATCAGTGCTATGAACAACCAGGAATGATATACAGTAGCACTTTTTGGGGGGACAAAAAATAGGATGGCAAGCAGTGGTGTTTATCTTTCAAATGACAGAACAATCTGAATTTAAACTACAATAGCAATTATTTTAAAAGGTGTATATGTTGGCTATTGCAGGTGCTTGTTAAACAACTGGATAATATCTTGACTGCCATACATGATGTACTTAATGAAAGGTAAGTTGGGCTGATGCATTCCTGAAGTTAGTGTATTTGTGGCCAGCAAGCCAGGTAACACCTTCAACCTGGAAGCTGCTGCAGGAGGGACAAAGCATGGTTCATATAAAAGGGAAACAAGCGGCACCCTGCTTGCTTCTGACCAGCCTAGCCCAAATGTCTCATGATTACTTTTGGAAATCAATAACTGAATTCTTAGTTTGACATCAGTGGGAGCATACCATGTTGTGAACCTGTTGCTAGGCCAAGACAGATGTCATCAATTCGTTCAGGATTGATGCAAGCTTAGCACTCCTGAAGCAATTAAGAGGAATTGATTTGGATTTGGTATTGCCCCAGTATCGAGGCAGATGTATGGCACCTCTGATTTGCTTTGGAGATTGGCCTGAATTCTAGGAAGTGTACTTCATTGCATGTTTCCTCTACGGTCAAACCTCAGTGACTGCTTTGAGGAGGATGCTATCCATTCTTGACCCCCAGTTATTGTGGGTTGGGTTCAGAGTGAGCTAAGAAGTGTGAGTCACAGAGCTGAGTCTGATGGAGACCAGTGAAATCTTATGGGGCATTCAGAATCTCAGTAACTGCTGCTACTAGCCATAGTTGTTCCTGGGCTGATTTAGAATGCAACTGTGGCAAGAAATTCTGAGCTGCTGAGATAGGGGAGAGACAGAAGGTAAAGGGAAGAGTCCTTCCTACCTTCCTCCTTCTGTCTCACATTGAACCAAACACAGCACTTCAGTGTATAGAGTCCATAGAAAAGAGCTTTCCAGGCTCCTGCACGTTCTCACGTTCCTGCTTGTATGTTGGTACCCCACAACCCCAGGCAATATGCTACCAATATGCTGGCAGGTATCCATGAATAAGTAGATTCGTGTGAACAGAAATATTTGGGTTATGTGAATGTTCATCTGTATGAATGACGTTTTGATTTCTGTGTGAGAGAGTCTTTGTGCTTGTAGATGGAGGGGAAAGCACAGGACAGAAGGGAAGAGGAGACATTTCACCCCTTTTGCAAATGCCTTCAACATGCTTAATCTTTAGGTTACCACCTGTGAGTTGGATGGAAAGAGAAGGGAAGTGGAAGGAAGTGACAGCAAACCATGTGTTTCCACATTAATGGAAAGTGCTGACCAGATCATAGCCATTTATTCAAGTCTTTATTGTCATCATTTGCTAAATGTCTACTTTTCATGACTGAAAATCCTTACCACCACTTTTTCTTTTTTCATAAATGCAGTAGCAAATTGCTTCAAGAACTCAGACAGGAGGGAGCTTGCTGTCTTGGACTTCTTTGTGCTTCTCTGAGCTATGAAGCGGAGAAGATCTTTAAATGGATTTTTAGTAAATTTAGCTCATCCACTAAAGATGAAGTTAAACTTCTTTATTTGTGTGCAACTTACAAAGCACTGGAGACTGTGGGAGAGAAGAAAGCATTTTCATCTGTAATGCAAGTAAGGATAAAAGTTAAATTGGAGCATTTTAGCTTTTCAGATACTGAATCATTTTCTGAAATGAAGACACTGAAATTTAAGCAGGCTAGCATATTAGCACAGTAAAACTTCATTTTAGATATTGGGCATAATAAACAATTTCAGAACTTTGTGTACCTGAAATCCATAAGTGTTGAGATGTAGATTTGATGCATATTTTAATGTGCATTTTATAATGTATATTTTTAAAACTGTTGATTTTATTATATATATATATTTAAATTGCTTCCAGGTTTTGATGATAAATCAGCTTATGAATCTTGTTAAATAAATAAATGTGCTGTAGTAGTCTGCTATAACTGATTGGTCTCCTAGCTCAGTATCATTACTTTTCACTGGTAGAAGCTGCCCGTCAACAGAATTTTAAACCAATTGTGGAATGCTCCAAACCAATTGAGACTACTTTCTGATCTCAGAGCATCTCCTTAAAGGCGTGTGATGTCCACATTTCTGTTTAACCATGAATTAAAATTACTAGAGTTGATTAGTGTCTGGAAATGATGGTAGAAAAACTGACATGATGGGCAGGAATTATTCAGTGGTGGAGGCTGAAATTTAGAATTGGGGTAAGATGAAGGGAAGGGACGTGGGTGGCGATGTGGGTAAAACCTCAGCGCCTAGGACTTGCCGATCGCATGGTCGGCGGTTCGAATCCCCGCGGCGGAGTGAGCTCCCGTCGTTCGGTCCCAGCTCCTGCCCACCTAGCAGTTCGAAAGCACCCTTAAGTGCAAGTAGATAAATAGGTACTGCTTTATAGCGGGAAGGTAAACAGCGTTTCCGTGTGCTGCTCTGGTGCCGGTTCACCAGAGCAGCTTCGTCACGCTGGCCACGTGACCCGGAAGTGTCTGCGGACAGCGCTGGCTCCTGGCCTCTAGAGTGAGATGAGCGCACAACCCTAGAGTCTGTCAAGACTGGTCCGTACGGGCAGGGGTACCTTTACCTTTACCTTTAAGATGAAGGGGCAAGTGGGTTATATAAAATGAGTGGAAAAATCTATTAGTAGGAGCAACGCTTGGTTTTCTCTCAGTAGGCCTGAGGTTCATTAGAACCAGTATCCCTCTTGCCAGTCCATCCAGACCCCTCTCTCCACCCCTGTAAAGCATGTGTCCAACATAGATTGAGAACCAAAGCAGTGCTACTCGGAAGCAGTTCTACTACTTCATCAGCAGGCATTTCTACATGCTGTTGACAAGATAGACTATTTATTTAAATAGTAGTTATTGATACACTTCTGTAAACAGTGTGGTTGTTTTTTTAAAAATATATAGCCTGAATAGTTTTTGTTCAATATGGGTTTTTTTGGGTGCACACTTTTTTTTCCTTAAAGCTCGTCATGACTAGCCTGCAGTCTATCCTTGAGAACGTGGATACACCAGAATTGCTGTGTAAATGTGTCAAGTGCATCCTCCTTGTGTCCCGATGTTACCCTCACATTTTCAGCACTAACTTTAGGGTGAGCACCTTTGCTTCTCTTTCTTGGTTTTAGATCGGTATTGACACATGTGCTACAGGTGGATTAATTTTTCTGTATTGCTTTCCAAGGACACTGTTGACATATTAGTTGGGTGGCATATTGATCACACTCAGAAACCTTCTCTGACACAGCAAGTGTCTGGTAAGTCTTAAAAAATAAAATTTCATGTGATGATCTTAATAGATGTTCTTGGCTTCCTTCTGGAAGGTGAAGTGTTACTACTAGTGTATACTTCACTTTGCTTATAGTGGAATGAGGAAATAGTATTAGTCACAGGGATTCGGTTAAAACATGAATCTCTGGGCTTGTGGGAATTTTGAGAAAGTGCTGTTGGTATCAATGTCTTTGATTTCTTCTCTCCGTGCCCTTCTCTACGCCCCGGTCAGTCTCCTTCCCTTCCTCCCCACCCCACCCACCCACCCACCCACTCTCTTTGCTTTTATAAGAGGTATGGGTAAATATCAGAGTAGAATTAAAATGGACCCCTTTGTGTCCCCACAAAATCACCATCAAATTAAAGCTTAACTGTGACAGACCTTACAGTAAAAATCATAAATCCGGTTCTTGCCTGCACAACAAACATTGATCTGAGGCAAAGATCCTCATGGATCTTCATGATTTTTACTTAGGGTGACAACAAAGCCACAATGTGACCAATGATTTAATGCAGGTTTTGAAGGGATTTATTGGTAAAAAAATTAATAATAATGAGGATACATGTTTTTGTTCCATGGCAGTGGTGGAAAGCACCAGAACTGTTTTTTTTTTTAAAAAAGTTTAGTTAATGGAAGTGATCTGTGGTGGGGAACCTGTGAAAAAATTGTGTAACTTCAAGAGAATCTGCTTTACTGGAGCCACTCTTCTTCTGCTCTGCTGGAGCCACTCTTCTTCCGCCCTCTCTTTCACTCTGCTTCCTGTACAACTGCTCAGGGCATGATCAGAACCTTGAAAAACTCATAAAACTGAAAGAGGAAGTAGGGGAGAATAGCACTCCTCTTTTCATTTTTAGTTGCTATTGAAGGCATCACTCCTTCAACTTCCTCCTTCAGCTCTGTATGCTTTTCAAAGCAGGAAAGGTAACTACTCTCCCCACTTCTTGATGAAGGGTGCAGCGGTTGTGTGGTGAGCATGGTTTTGTGTGCGCTAGGAGAGCTCCTCAGGGGCACCACATTGGCAGCCCCAGTGTTAAAAGGAATGTCTGGCTTTCCTAAAGTTGAACATTTTTATCAGAATCAACTTGTTGGAAAATAAAATAAATTAAATTAGTGGTATCATACCATGGGAAGATGATCTGGTTTTCCCAGAGGTCTAAAGCTGGCTTTCTATCAAAATTGTAATTTGGTTTAATTTATACCTATGCTAGGACCAATAACTGAACTTGGGGCAAGGGCAGAGTTAATAAGGTGTTCTTGCAAATACGTTAACAATGAACAAGCTTGGATCATTGCCAAATGGTGGCATTCACATACAAGAGGGAGATACAGGTAGGCTCAGAGGAATTCAAAGTTTGCAGAAGTAATGGAATGGAGTATCCTGGAAAATGGCATAGGTGGCTGGAACCGTGAACAGGAGCATTTCATATTGCAAGTGTTTCCCCCCTCCAACAATTGCATATGAGAAAGCTTCCTGCCCTCTCTCCCACCCACATTTCACATATAGGGCATATTCATGTTGCAACTATTTTGCTTTTTTTGTTGTTGTTCATTTCATTTTGTGGAGACCTCTCTGAAGTAGTGGCCAATCTTTTCCTATTTTTTAGTAATATACACCCCCACCCCATAAGACCATAAAGTTGCTATGTGTCAGTAATTGTGCAGCTCCCTCAGTAGGCTCTTTCTTTTTGAATGGAATGCTAGGTTCTGCTAAAGCCTTCCTTCATTAATCCAACAGCCCTGAATTTCTTCAGTGTTGTAGGTTGTGTCCCTTATTACAGATGCCCCATGCCCCAAGCATACCCAGCCCCAATGAAGACAAGTGTTTGAAAGTTTAGTTTTTTATTGGCAAAGCACTTGATTACACCAGCTTCTAAGGTGCAGCAGCTTCAGCTACTTCTGTGGAGGGGACAGAGGAGATTCTAACAGCCCAGCTGTCTCTGGGACTGTCACTTCCACCTATGCACCTTCCTGCAACTCTTTCCTCTCCTCTTGTCTCTGACTGCCCGTACTTTCTTCTTCCTTCCCCTGGCTCTCCCTGCCCCCAAATTGCTGGCTCCCTTCCCCTGGATCATCTTCCTGCCTGCACCCAGCCTCCTCTGCCCACCCCTCAGACTCCTGCCTGTCCCTGACAACCTGCTACAAAATGTCCTTTCTTTCAGAATATAGTTACCTGGCAACCTTACTCAATTCTGTAAAGTTGTTTTTAACTAATTATGAAATGCAAGGTATTTTATTTAATTTCCCAGTATTGAGTCACATCCACACCATGGCTTTAAAGCATGTGGCTTCGCCCAAGGAATCCCAGGAACCTCAAGTTTATCCATCACAGAGCTACAGTTACTAGCATTTTCAACAAACTCTAGTTCACAGGATTCTTTCGGGGAAAGCAATATGCTTTATAAGTTTATGGTGTGGGTGTGGCTTTCATTAGGTAGAATTTGGCCACAAATGTTCTCTGTTGACTATGCCTGGCTTATGCATTCTTCTAAATGAGTCATCTTGCTCTGTTTTGATTTTCTTGATAAATGTAACTGATGTTATAAAATTACCAGTGTGTAGGATTTATTAGAGCTGGTTGTTTGTTGTGTGTACACTTCACTTTTAGGTGACTTTGTTTCTGAGTAAATCAAGTGTACTTTTGATCATAACTTTGTTTTTATTGGTTTGGCACTTTGTACAGGGTGGTTACAGAGCCTCGAACCATTTTGGGTAGCTGACCTTGCATTTTCTACCACACTTCTTGGTCAGTTTCTAGAGGATATGGAAGCATATGCTGAGGTAATAAAATGTTGGTCTTGATAAGTGTTTAAAAAGGAGCAGATTGGGTATTGTTGGATATTGTGTCTTCCCTTGCATATAAACAATAGGCAGAATAGATCAGCACACTTTAAAAGCATTGTAAGGGTCGGGGGAAACCTTTTTGAACATAGG
The DNA here is from genome assembly GCF_027172205.1 of Podarcis raffonei. Taxonomy (NCBI): domain Eukaryota; kingdom Metazoa; phylum Chordata; class Lepidosauria; order Squamata; family Lacertidae; genus Podarcis; species Podarcis raffonei. Next base: position 39,496,863 of record NC_070615.1, on the reverse strand, counting down.
AATCTTCAGTTTTCACTCAAAGCTCATTTTTGGTGTCTCCTATATTGCACGAGATGGTGTTCTAGAGGGTTGGTGCTACCATAGTGAAGGCCTACTTCCAAAAAATCATCAGACAGCCAAGCAAAGATAGTAGAAGCAAGGCCATTTTTGAAGGTCTTAAGATTTAACAGCTAAGCATCATAGCTGCCAAATTCTGCACTAACTGTACCTTCTGGAATATGCCTATGTTAGCATAGAGATACAGTATCTTGCACTGTGGGGTTAGAATACACAAAGCTTGTAGTTGTGAATTTGCATTGGGTATATGCTAACTACATTTCTTTATGTAGGACCTTGGCCACGTGGCTTCTGGAGAATTGGTAGATGAAGATATTCCTCCTCCTAGTGTTTCACTGCCCAAACTGGCAGCACTACTTCGAGTTTTCAGTACGGTGGTGAGGAGTATTGGAGAACGATTCAGTCCCATTAGAGGGCCACCAATTACTGAAGCATACGTAACTGATGTAAGGCTTCCTGTCTTTCATGTTGCATACCTAAAAACCCTTTGTGGCAGTGAGGCCCAAATTGAACAAGAATCTGATAGCTTGTTGCCTCTTCTCCTTAATTGTTGTCACCCATCAGTTGACATACTGGGTGCTCCCTCTCCAACCTTTCTGTTGGGAACATGCCTGTACCACCGATGTGTAATTCCAGAGCATCAGATGTCACTGGATTAAAGCTCACTGTTCCATACTTAGTTTCAATCAGCAGAAAAGGACCTACGCCGAATACCTCTTTGGGACATATTCCAGCCAAAATTAACCATCTTCAACCCCTGTTTATTTCAGTGGGATGAGGATGTGCTTAGATCTTTTCTGTTTAAACCTCTGGAAGGTGCAGTTGTGCTTAACTTTTGCATTGTGCCCCCTGTGTGCTGTCTGTACTTATGCCACCAGACTTTAAAATCATTTTCCATTTTGATGTGCAGTAGCAGTTACTAGTATTTTCTAGTGAAAGCGTGTGGCTGGAATGACTCCAGATGGTTGTGCGGTTTAGCCTCAGGAACATGACAGCACTCATCTTTCAGTTAATTGTATCTCTTTTCCCTCTGTTTTCAGGTTTTGTACAGAGTAATGAGGTGTGTGACCGCAGCAAACCAAGTCTTCTTTTCTGAGGCTGTATTGACAGCTGCCAACGAGTGTGTCGGTGTCCTGCTTGGTAGTCTGGATCCCAGTATGACTATACACTGTGACATGGTCATCACTTATGGATTGGATCAGCTGGAAAATTGTCAGACTTGTGGTACTGATTATATCATCTCGGTGTTGAACTTACTGATGCTGGTACATACAGTTCTCATAATATCTCACTTTAATCATAGGTTTTTGTTCATTTATTTGACAATTTAAGGTTATGAGTGAGTGGACAGGGAGACCATTCTCTACCTTGATCTTGGTTTCTATAATAATTTTATGGCCTTGAGCAAATCACTGCTTTTCCAGTCCCACCTCTCCATCTTTAAATGAGGAGAAAGGTGATTTACCTGATAGAGATGTTTGGAGGGATAGGAAGGGTTTAATAGCATTTTAAGGATTTAAGTACTGTGTAAATTATGGGATCACTTCCTATGTCTGTATTTTTAAAAGCTTACAATTTCCGCCTGCCAAAAAGTAAAAGTATAATGAAAAGTCTTCTTCTCTGTCTAGATTGTTGAACAAATAAATACAAAGCTTCCATCATCATTTATAGAGAAATTGTTTATACCGGAATCAAAATTGCTTGTACTCCGCTACCATAAGGAAAAAGAGGTAAGCGATAAATAGTTACCTTCGTGCCACAATTGTTTAGATGCACTTTTAGATTTTGCATTTTGATGTTAATTTCTAAATTAAAAGAAAGCACATATGTACATGCCCTTTAATTTTACAGCTGACTCAGTGTGAGTAAGCTGTTCTGCATGGTTAGTAGCTGAATTCATGCATCATGCCCAATTGGTTTGCAGTGCTGCTCGAATTGACAAGCATAAATGTGGCCGTTGCTCCATCTCTGGAGGCTGTTGTGCCTAGAAACAGGAGTGGACTTAAGAAACCAAGTGCTAAGAGAATGGGAAACGAAGGCAGACATGCAACTCTAGAGCATGCTTGGCACATTGAGCTGTTGTACTTGACAAGGCTCTTACAGGAGTTTTGTACAAAGGCCACAATATGCTTGGAGCAGGCTTTGGGTAAAACAACTTTTTATTTTTAAGAGGATGGAAAACATTTTTGTTTGGTCTTGATTTTATTTGGTTGTTTCTGTGCTAGATATGAACGACACTACTCGTCCCCTCCCTCTGCATCTCGATAACACACAGCTTGCATCATTTGATAGATCTCCCCTGACTCTCTGGAGAGGCTTTTTGGGGTGAGGGTGGTGATGGGTTGCAGCATGGAAGAGGTTATCGAAAAGACTGGCTGCCTTTTTGCGTAAAATTGGATACAACCCATAATTGACACTCTTGTCGTGGTCCACAGGCTGTTGGTGAGCCTTCTCATTAATGAGGCTATGAATCAGTCCCATATAAACCACGAACAAATGTTATGAAATAAATAAATAATGTACTTCAACTTTTGTATCTTTTTAAAGTACTGTATAGTTGTGATTTCCCCCTTGATTTCACTGTTTTATTTTATTTTTTGTAAACCACTTTGAGGATTTATTTTTTACAATCAGGCTGGGTATAAATTTTATGAGTTGAATAAATAAATATTTCCATCCATGACTGCTTATCAAGGGTTTTACGTAAGGGTGATAGCCAACTTTAGCCATATACAGAGTAGACACACTGAAATTGATGAACTTAATTCCACTTGCTTCAGGGGGCCTCGATGTTCTAAATCTTTATGCCTTTCGGCAGTGCGTGTTGTAACTTCAGTGGGCATTCACTTCCAATAACAAAGACTTTCAGATGTGATTATAGTAATTGTGGTTGTTCTAAAGAAACATCTTTTGTTTATTACTATTTTTATTTTTTAAAAAACACTGCTAAACCACCCTTCATCCATGCTGATGCCAAGAGCAGCATACAGTGGGCATGGATAAAAATTAAAACATGCCGCAAAGAACAGTACAGTAAAAACAATCAACTATCATAAAATTAGAGGCAAGTAAAATAAAGTTTAAGAACAGACTAAAATGCCAGATTTATTTTATACCAGTACCGTAGGTACTTAACTTCAACTGTGTTAATGATTGTGAAGAGTGGACAAGCTATAGAAAATGTGTAATATGCAGCTCCAGACTTTCGTGACATGCTGATTTTCTCTTGTTTCTCAAGGTGGTTGCAGCAGCACATGCAGTGTATCAAGCAGTACTAAGCTTAAAGAACATTCCGGTTTTGGAAACAGCCTACAGGTTGATTCTTGGGGAAATGGCATGTGCCTTGAACAGTCTTCTTTGCAGTCTGCAGCTTCCAGAGGCTTGTTCTGAAATCCAACACGATGCTTTCAAGAACCATGTTTTTGATGTAGCGAATGCAAAATTCGTTGTTATATTCGACCTTAGTGCTCTGACTACAATAGGAAATGCAAAAAACTCATTGATTGGAGTGAGTATGTTCTACAGTGTAAATATGAATGGCAATTATATTTCTAAGGGCTTACATCTTAGTGGCTGTTTCAAATTTAAAATCTGGTATAGCATCATATATATTGTCGTGTCATTCACTGTGCTCCATTGAAGGACAACCACACATTTTTACTTGGGTGGGGAAGTCCTTCCTGGGTTACAAGGAGTTAACTCTGCTGTAAGAAACCTTAGCCCATTCAGATGCTGCTGAACTACAACTTCCATCAGCCCCAGTAATCATGGCCACTGGTCAGGGATTATGGGAATTTTATTTCAGCATCATCAGGAGGGCCAGAGGTTCCCCATACTCACTGTAATTAATTAAAATAGACATTATCTTTGCTTTATTAGCTGCAACACAGGGTCGTATGTCAGTACACAGTGAGGAGGAACACACAATTGTCTGTTTTTCCTCTCAGTGCTGCCACATATGAAGAGAGAGTTCAAACACTAGCTGAAGTCACTTTGCTCTTTTCTGAATAAAACCATTTAAGATCACTTTATGATGATTTCAGTTGTGGAAAATGTCCACTATCTCCTATCCCATCCCCTTTTGTCCTTGCATCACACTTTACAAGGAAACTTCTTGTTATTGCTCAAATGTTAGTTTACTTGTAGTTTTGTGATTAGGTAGCAGTTGTGAGAAGACATAATCATGCTTTTTTAAAAAAACAAAAACTAAATGAATATAGGACTGACAGCAATGTAATTTTCATAAATACTTTGTTCTTTACTATTGCTTGCTTTGGCAGATGTGGGCTCTATCTCCAACGGTGTTTGCATTGCTGAGCAAGAATTTGATGGTTGCGCATGGTGACATAGCAGTTCATTTTCCTGCAGTCCAGTATGCAGTGCTCTACACCCTCTATTCACATTGCACCAGGTGAGAAGGCATTCATTCCATAATGTAAATGATAAAATAGCAGCGATATATCAGTTCAGGGACCAAATGCACTTGGTTGTTTTAGTTGAACAATGGAAGGTATTGTTAATACCTTATCAGTGTACTGTATGCAACACGATAGGTGCTATTGTACAATCTCCATTCTTTTTCATGGGCGTCCCCTCACAAACCACAGTCAGATAATGGTGGCTGTGTTAGAAGATATCTGTTGTATTGTACTTTTTTTGTTTTCATGGGTGATAGTGAAACCTCTGCTCTTGGCTGAGGTAATTTCTTTAAAAGCTAAAAAAAAAATCAGAAAGCTACAGAGTAAAATGGGCAGTATGGACTGTTCCTAGTGAGTCTCTTTAAGACAGAAAGAGAAGTGAGAGGATTGGGTTACTGGGACGAAATACTTTTTCTAGTTGCAAGAGAACCCTAGATTGGCAAGCCTGAATGAAAAGCGATTCCAGGAGGCAGTGAAGCAGCGTGGGTTGGTTTTTTTTTTTTAACATTATGAAGCTGCAGCAACATGTGATGTTAACCCCGTGTGTGGTCACCAGTTAGTAAACATTGAACTTTGTATTGATCTCCAGGCATGACCATTTCATATCTAGCAGCCTCAGCTCTTCCTCTCCTTCCTTGTTTGATGGGGCTGTTATTAGCACTGTAACTACAGCTACGAAGAAACATTTCTCCATAATACTAAATCTCCTGGGACTTTTACTTAAGAAGGATAACCTTACGCATGATACCAGGTAACTAGTGCTTTCTCCCTGTCCAAAGAAGATGTGTCTCTGACAGAATGATTGGTACTAATTAAACATCAGCAGTATATTTATACATAAAAATGAGGGAACGTGATGCATTTATGTTTCTCATAACAGTTTGTGGAATTAGTTATGCCTTGCCAGAAAGCAGTTAAAAAAAAAAAAGTTACACAGTATGCCTAACTACTCCAAAGCAACTCTAAAACAGCCAGTTTTGTCTAGTACATTCCACATGGGCAGTTTTACTATATGCCTGTTTACTCAGAAGCAAGTCCAGATGTTTTCAGTGGAGCTCATTCCCTAGTATGTGTTCATATTCTATGTAAACCGCTTTTAGAGGTTTATATGATTCAGCAGTATACAAATGTGTTAAAAACTGCAGCCTTACTTTGTAAGTAACATGCATTCTACTCAGTTCTCCAGTGATAAAATAAGATAAAAGTTTCTTGCATTACTAGTGAAGTGGATACGTCTGATATTTATGTACCAGGTCACTCAAACCTTGTGTTCTGTGTGTCATCTTAGAGTTGGATCTAGACTTGTCCTTCCATAAACATACAGACCCCTTCAATTTATGGAATGGACTGAGATCCAGCGGAAGTGGGTAGGGAGAGGTTCCTCTTTCCCTTTGTAGCTCTGCCACCTCACATGCTGCTAGGGGGAGGACATTGCAATTGAACATAGGGGGGCACCGGGGGGGGGGGAGGGAAGAAAATGTGAAAATCTCCTCCCCCTCCAGTGGGAGCAGAACTCGTTTCATGACAAGCCTAGATCAAGTCCAATAGGATTAGAAATGTTAATTTGTAATTATCTTGAGTAACTGTTGTGTAATGTATTTCTAGGAAACTACTAATGACATGGGCTTTGGAAGTGGCTGTCCTAATGAAAAAATCAGAGACATATGCACCACTGTTCTCTCTCCCATCTTTTCATAAGTTCTGCAAGGGACTTCTGGCAAACAGTAAGTGGTTTATTATTCCGCTTAGCATAAGAAATGTATAAAGTCAGTTCCTTCCAATTCTGTTGTTCATGCTTTGGCTAAACGCATAGTCAACCATTTTTCCAGTCTAGCCTAAAATTCATTTGCTAAATGGCAAATTCCGGAGGTGTAGGCATTTTAGTCTGTTTCAGCAAAACCAGTAAAGATATCTGTGTGCCACCTTAAAGACTAATACATTTTATTATGCTTCGGTGCTTTTGTTAAGTTTTTAGGGTACCACACAGGCGTCTTGGTTGGTTAAATGCCCTTGCATGAAGTGACCCAAGCTGTAGAATTGACTGGGCATGGTAGTGAGAACTTGATGCTTCACATGGCTCTAAAAGGATAAGTAATCCTACAGTGTGTTGGATTATTGTGCTGTACGTAGAGCAATTAAATTTCTACATGAAGAAAAGGGGAACAAAAAATCCAATGAACTACGGAACTCATGTCATGAGCCTAAGGGGTCATGATGCTTTTTTTTTTTTACTGTACACTCTCCTCCGAACTGCACAACAAACTTCACTTTGTTGCAGAAGCTGTTTGTGACATGGCATGGACATAAATTCAAAGAAGAAAATGTCAGCATGGGAAAATGTCAGCATGGATGACACTACATGACTCACACTCTGGAACGAAATTATGTTAACGATGCACATCATTACTTTTATTTTCAGTGGCTTTTATAGCTCCTGGTGTAATGGGCCTATACTGGAAATTCTATTAGCATTGGTGTGTGAAATTAAGGACAGGGAGTGACGTATAATATTTGATCTTGATTTTTAGAAAAACAAATAGAATTGTTGTTAGATCGTGTGAATTAAATATAGTGATAGCCTAAGTTACATGATTAAAAAAAATTAATACTGTCTCCTTTTTACCCAATACATAGCTCTTCTGGAAGATGTAAATATTTGTCTTCAGGCATGCAGCAGCCTCCATGCTTTGTCACCGTCTCTACCAGATGATCTGTTGCAGAGGTACGTTGTTAATTTTGTTTCCAGGACAAATAATAATGTTCAAATTTGTATGCAGTCCTTATTGTGTTTATTTATCTGATGCAGATGTGTTGATGTATGCCGTGTTCAGCTAGTCCACAGCGGGGCTCGTATAAGGCAAGCTTTTGGAAAACTGTTGAAGTCTATTCCTTTAGATGTAGTACTAAGGTAAGTGTGTATGCATTGAATTTTTGGAACGAGGGTACTGGGTGCGTTAATCTAGTTTTAGTTAGATCTATATTGTAGTCTCTACTTGTAGCTACTTGTGAACGGAGAAAGTAGGGACAAGTGCACCAAGGGTGAAAGCGTCACAAAAAGTAATGAGTTTCTGTACGTCAATAGCAACTACACACACGCTAACAACAAATCTTCTAACTTCACACACACTTTTGGCTTCCGATTCACCTTATTGTGCTTTCTACATATTCTTTGCCTATACGTACTTCCTGTTATATCTATTGCATATATATTGCATACTGTTCTTTTTTTTGTCTATGCTGTTTTATGTAAACTGTTTTGCAATTGATTTTTTAAAAAACAACAACAAAAAGTAATGAGTTTCTGTATTTGCAGTAACAACCAACACACAGAAATACAAGAAATCTCTCTGGCTATAAGAAGTCATATGAGCAAAGCTCCAAGCAATACATTTCACCCACAAGACTTTTCTGATATCATTAGTTTCATCTTGTATGGGAGTTCTCACAGAACAGGGTAAGTCCGTGTTTGTATTTTAAAGGATTAGTATTTTTAAAGATATTTGTATTTTTTTCTGTTGAAAAAAAAAGATCTGTGTTTTGCTTCCAGCAACCCAACTGCCAAGAGATTTGTAAATTTGTCTCTACGTTAAGTAATTCACCAACCAGTTTATTGCACAACATCTATTGCTTCAATAGATTTGCATTCACAATTCGTTTGCTTAGCTGCTTTTAATTTTCTTTAGAACTAAATCCATGTTGAAGACACCTAAATGACTGGTCCTTTGGTATGGTGGAGAAGACAGCTTTTAATGTTGGATGTATGCATTCACCTTTTAAGCAAAGTCTTGATAGCAGGAGACATCTAACAGTGTCTGTTTGCTCATGCAATGGGGCTTCCCCTTGCACAGCTTCCCTCTCCACCCAAGCACTTCCCCCCAAAGCAGTTGGAGGCCCCCCCCAGAGCAGATTTGGAGGAGGAGGAAGAGAGGGAGGAAAAGTCCAGTTGCATTAGTGGGCACCTGCTCCTTGGATGTCACCCATTTATTTTTTCATATGACAATAAGCATTCAGGAAAAGCAGCTTCATTGAGACAATAGATTAATGTTTACGTGACTATCACTGCTCTACCATCTGTCTTGCATACTCCCTCTCCCTTGGGTCCAAGCGGATATACATAAATACAAATATTAAGAGTTACATGTTTGTCTTAATACCTGATTTTGTTTCAGGAAAGAAAGCTGGCTTGAAAGGTTATTTTACAGTTGCCAGAGACTGGATAAACGTGACCAATCAAATATTCCCCGCAATTTATTGAAAACTGAGGCTGTTCTTTGGCAGTGGGCTATCTGGGAAGCAGCACAATTTACTGTCCTTTCAAAGTTAAGGACTCCACTAGGCAGAGCTCAAGATACATTCCAGACAATTGAAGGTAATCTTAAAGAGCTTGTATATTTTTTGCAAGATTTTTTTTAAGTTTTAAAATCATGATATAACATTTCTTCTATTAAAAAGTTAAAATGTATTTGGAGAAAAAGTGTTGATTTGTGTTTAGCTGCATATTGTCATTTTGGTTCTGTAGGTGACTTTCATTAATTTGAATGTTCATTGAATTGAGATTGAATGTCACAACATGTTTGCATCTATTATGGTGTTAATGAAAATGTTTGATGTAGGTTATTTGTGATGCTTTCTTGAAGAATTATTCTCAGGTTGGCATGGGATGAGTTGTGTCCTGTGATTCTCCCAAGTGTTCTTTGGAAATGGCTTAGAGGTTTTCAGTAAGCAGTACAGTTCATAAATGTTGTTGAATGGAAAAAAGCAAGAACATGTGATTGAGCCGTTGGGAGGACACCTCTCCCTCTGGTTCTGCTTTTGTCTAAAGCAGACAAGGTCTTACTTTCTCAACTTTCTCTGTTCCTTTCTTTTCCTTTCTATATTTTTTCAAACCTCTTTGTTCCATTAAGATTCTGTTTATCTTAGTTGTGCCTCCTGTTTTCTTAGAAAAAGAATATATACAGTGGTGCCTCGCAAGACGAAATTAATTCGTTCCGCGAGTTTTTTCGTCTAGCGAATTTTTCGTCTTGCGAAGCACGGTTTCCCATAGGAATGCATTGAAAATCAATTAATGCGTTCCTATGGTCAAAAAAAGTCGAAACAAAGCCAAATTTGGAACAACAAGAGTTTATTAAGTGCTCTTTAAAGTCACACATACTGTAAAGAGCATTTCAAAAATTTAAGGAACAATAAATTAAGTTTCTAAACATGACAGAAAAACATTTAAAAATCAACAAAGTGTACTGTACATACATTTCGTACAGTGGGGGACCACTCGAAGAAGGTTCCTCTTCCACTCTTTGCTTCTTGCTGAGGAACCTGTCCATGGTCTGCTGCTTCATCCGCCTTTTCAGCAGCTCCCTGAAAGGTGACATGACCGTCGTATCAAAAGTGTTCGCATGGTCATGTGCCACGTGCTTGTTAGGGTGGTGCCGCTGTGCAAAAGCCTGCACCTCCTTCCACTTCTGGCAAATGTCCCTCAGTTCTTTGGAGGACAGCCGTTCCTCAGTTGCTTCCTCCTCTTCCAGCAAGGCCTGCTCCTGTGCAACCTCTGCCTGCAGTTCGACCAGCTCCTGGGTGGTCAGCTCGTGGTCATGCTCCTCCACCAGCTCACTGACGTCCTCCTCTGTGACCTCCAGGCCCATGGTCATCCCCAAGGCAACAATGCCCTGCACCACTGTTGACTCTGGTGCATCAGAGTCACTTGGTGCCACACAGTCCGGCCACAGGCTGCGCCAAGCGCAATTCAAATTTCTCTGGCTGATCCCATTCCAGGCCGTGGTGATCATCTTCAAGCAGGTGACGATGTTGAAGTGGTCCTTCCAGAATTCCCGCAGGGTGATGGTGGTGCAATCAGTCACCTCGAAGCATCGCCTGAAAAGCTCCTTGGTGTAGAGTTTTTTGAAATTGGCGATGACCTGCTGATCCATCGGTTGGAGCAGTGGCATGGTGTTAGGCGGCAGGAACATGATTCTGATGAAGCTGAACTCCTCCAACAAGTCCACCTCAAGGCCTTTAGGATGAGCAGGAGCATTGTCCTGGAGCAAAGCCTTCAGCGGCAGGTCGTTGTCCAGCAGGTACTGTTTGACAGCAGAGCCAAAAGCAAGATTGACCCAGTCCACAAACAGCACACGTGTGACCCAAGCCTTACTGTTGGACCGCCACATGACACTCAGCTGCTCCTTGTCGACCTTGTGTTTCTTGAAGGCCCGTGGGTTCTCCGAGTGGTACACCAGCAGGGGCTTGATCTTCAGGTTGCCGCTTGCGTTGGCACAGAAGAGCAGGGTCAGACGGTCCTTCATGGGCTTGTGGCCAGGCAATTTGGCCTCCTCCTGTGTGATGAAAGTCCTTTTGGGCATCCTCTTCCAAAACAGCCCGGTCTCGTCGCAGTTGAAGACCTGCTGTGGAACGTAGCCCTCCGTCTTCACAACTTCCAGGAACTCTGCTGCAAAGTCTTCAGCCGCAGGAACATTAGAACTGGCAGCCTCTCCATGCCTGACCACGCTGTGGATTCCAGATCTTGCCTTGAACCGGTCAAACCAGCCTCTGCTTGCCTTGAAGGCTTCTGGCTTGCCTGAGGTTCCTGGCTGTTCCCGGACGAGGTCTGTGTGCAAGGCCTTGGCCTTCTCACAAATGACGGCCTCAGTCACTGTGTCCCCTGCACGCTGCTTCTCTTCTAACCAGATGAGCAGCAACTTCTTGACCTCCTCCAGAACAGCTGGGCGGTTCTTCACGATCCTGGTGACTCCCTTGGCTGCATCAGTCGCAAGGATCTTCTCCCTCATCTTCAGGATGGTGCTGATGGTCGATGGGTTCCTGCCGTACTCCCTGGCGAGGTCTGTCACACGCATTCCACCGTCGTGCTTCCAGATGATTTCCTTCTTCATTTCCAGCGTCACCTTCTCCTTCTTCCTCTCGCTGGCCTCCGCAGCAGCAGTCTTCTTGGGTCCCATGGCAGCACAGCTCTTACCTTCGTAAACTCAGAAAAAGAAAAAAAAAATCAGCAATTCAAACCCAGAACCAAGTCCTTGAATTCCAAACACCCAACCCAAAATCCAACCCCCCCCAAAAAAGTTTTAAAAGTTTAACTTACGAAATGGCTGCAAAAATCACCAAAGTCTTCAAAATCCTCAAATGGCTGCAAAAGAAGTTTTGGAAAAGCTTTAAAAATCACCAAAGTCTTCAAAAACCTCAACTGTTCCCCCAGCCACCCACCCACCACACAGAAATTGCAAATCCCTCCCCAACTGTTCCCCCAGCCCCTCCCCAACTGTTCCCCCAGCCCCTCCCCAACTGTTCCCCCAGCCCCTCCCCAACTGTTGCAAACCCCTCCCCAACTGTTGCAAACCCCTCCCCAACTGTTGCAAACCCCTCCCCAACTGTTGCAAACCCCTCCCCAACTGTTCCCCCAGCCACCCAGCACACACCCAGCCCAATTTTTTTAAAAAAACAACAACATGGCCCAGTGGTCACTGAAAATCATAAAAATTCAAAAAAAAAAAAAAAAACCACACAAGCTTCCAGATTCTTGCAAACCCCTTCTCAACTGTTCCCCCAGCCACCCAGCACACAGAAATTCAAAACCCCCAATTTTTTTTTTAAAAAAAACAGCATTGCCCAATGGTCACAGAATATCATAAAAATTCAAAAAAAAAAACCACACAAGCTCCCAGATTCTTGCAAACCCCTCCTCAACTGTTCCCCCAGCCACCCAGCACACAGAAATTCAAACCCAGAATTTTTTAAAAAAAAAACAGCAGAGTGCCCCAATGGTCACAAAAAATCATAAAAATGCAGAAAAAAACCACACAAGCTCCCACATTCTTGCAAACCTCTCCCCAACACCAAGTCCTTGAATTCTAAACACCGCAACCCAAAATCCAAAAACCCCCAAAAAAGTTTCAAAAGTTTAACTTGCCAAATGGCTGCAAAAGAAGTTTTGGAAAAGCTTCAAAAATTCAGCAAAGTCTTTAAAAAGCTCAAAAAGGCTACCACACCGCGTGCTATGTGTTGCTCCTCGAAGTCAAGTCGCAACTGCACCTCTTCAAGCAATGCACCCTGGGTATTAACGGTTTTAAGACAAAGGAAACAAACTTGCAAGACATTTTCGTCTTGCGAAGCAAGCCCATAGGGAAATTCGTCTTGCGAAGCAACTCAAAAACGGAAAACTCTTTCGTCTGGCGAGTTTTTCGTCTAGCGAGTTTTTCGTCTTGCGAGGCGTTCGTCTTGCGGGGCACCACTGTATTTCCCCTAATGCTTACCTGTGCTTTTCCTTGCTTATTCCTTCACTGCTGGGCCATACTCCAACTGAAAATAAGTCTTCCAAACCTAAAAAAAACTCAGAAGGCCACCAGTGCCTGATGATCCTCACTGATTCTTCTGAAACATCTCCTAGTCTTCACAGACAATGCCATGATGAAAGTCCATTAGAATGGACAGAACCAGGTCCTTCTAACAGAGAGCCTGAGCACTCCTTTTCTGAGCTGAGAAGTATTTTCTCTTGCTGACATTCCAGCAAATTAAGGATGGGCTCAACTGCACAGCAGGCTCCCAGAGCAGAGCTTGGTTCCAACTGTGAAAGTGGGTCCTCAGCAGCTCCACCTTTAAGCTACTTCAGTCGACCAGGGACTCACCCTCCTAGACCTCTTCACCACGCTGGTCAATGTGGAGCTTCTCTCTCCTCCTGTACCCAGTTTCAGATTTGCAAAGCAGAGGCCATAGATTCCATTACAGCTCCTTGGCATCAGGGTGGTCTGTTCAATTTTATTTCAATCCCTCTCCTGTCTAGAGTTCCTGAGTGGCCCAAGTCCTCCTTATTGCACTTCCCCAGCCCTATCACTTTGGTTTCTGGACCTCCTCCACCTAGACTTGTGGTTCCTGCTGCTCAGACTGAATATTATCTCCTGGGGACCAATACTGCCTGGGTCGACCTAGCCATGTGGACATTGAGTGGAGCTACCTCATCAGCTCACCTCATTACCTCACCATCCTTGCATTTCATAGGCTATCCTCTGAATCTATGAGGCTGCTTGAAGAGCCTTTTGCAGATGAGCAAGGAGAAAAAAGCATTGTTGCCCTGTGTCCTGGCATTAAAGGACTTGTATACTTCCATCAAGTTGGTCTCGACCAAGGCCTCTTACCAGATGCCCTTATATACCAAACTAGTACCCTCTCCTATGTCTTAACAATGATCTAATGGCAAACCCCCGTTTGCATCCACATGTACAGCACTTCTAGGGTGGAGGGGGGTCACTAATGAGACCTTTGAGTGGTGTATCACTTTCTAGCATGGCATCTCCACACCGTTCTGCAGTCCGTGTCCTATTCACCCTATCTCAGTGCATTCTTGTCTTCAAATACACATTTTCCAGGAGCACAGCATTGGACTGACCCTTCATTTGTACCAATGCAAAGTGTTGGTGCTGACCTTTAAAGCCATAAACGGCCTTGGCCCAGTATACCTGAAGGAGCGTCTCCACCCCCATCGCTTAGCCCGGACACTCAAGTCCTCCTCAGAAGGTATTCTGGTGGTTCCCTCACTGCAAAAAGTGAAGTTACAGGGAACCAGGCAGAGGGCCTTCTCAGTAGTGGCACCCTCCTCTTCAGATGTCAAGGAGACAAAGAATTACACAACTTTTAGAAGACATCTGGAGGCAGCCCTGTATTGAGAGATTTTTAACTTGATGTTTTGATTAAGTTTTTAGATATACTGTAAGCCGCCCAGAGTGGCTAGGGAAACCCAGCCAAATGGGTGGGGTATAAATAATAAAATTATTATTATATTATTATTAGGGCTCAAGATTTAGTCTTGCCCTCGTTTTGTCCAGATGTGTCCTACGGAACATCCTGCCTAGCTGGAATGACCACCTTTTATAAAATCTGTTCCCCACTGTTGGTTATGATTTTTTGGGTAGATTGTACCATTGTCTAAATGTATCTCATGCCAACCTGAGAAGGGAACATTGCTTGCTTACTGTGAATGGGTCTTCTAGGTTGGCATAGTGATACATCCACAGCAGCACTTTGGGAGGTTAGGGGTGTTTCCAGTGGCTGTTTCGTATTGACTCATTTCCCACCTCTTCACTCTAGTCTATTTCATCTTCCTCACTCAGATACATGCCCTTCTCGGTCCCCAACCTGATTTCCATCCCCTTGTAGGGAAAGGGATTGTGGGGATTATGTTTTCTTGTTCTCTGTAGTCTGAACTTTCTCCTTTTAGTTTGGCCACAGACGGAACTGGAGGAGGACCCAGAGGGAGACCTCCAACAGTTCAATCAATCACATGTCCTTGCCTTAAGCAAATTATAGGGCACAACCCATCTCATGAATGTATCCATATGCCAACCTGGAAGGTCCATTCATGGTAAGTGATCAGAGCTCCTTTTTGGAAATCATAGTTTTGGTTTGAAAACGTCATTCTCCTATCCTGTACCTTGAAATGTTCTGAATGGATGTTTCCAGGCATCATTAGAAGTCTTGCAGCCCACACCTTAAACCCTGAACAAGATGTCAGCCAGTGGACTACAGCAGACAATGATGAAGGTCATAGTAGTAACCAGCTGAGAGTGGTTCTGCTTCTGCAGTACTTGGAGAATTTGGAGAAACTGATGTACAATGCCTATGAAGGATGTGCTAATGCGCTCACATCTCCACCCAAGGTTTGTGTTCAATAACATAATTGCAGTACCTTGCACTGGGTCTTCAGATTGTTGTGGAACATATCCATAGACCTTGTTTGGATGTAACAGTAAACTGTGGTTTAGCACTATGTGAATGAGCCAGCCTTCTCTGGAGCCTACGTGTTCTCTTTGGGTTCCTGTTTGAATTGTAACCTGTAATGCACAAGTACTGTGTTCTGAACCACAGGCCCAAAAGAAGGCTCATGGGAGTGGTTGGGTGCAGGGATACCAAAGAAGGATGTCAAAACCAGAGTGATCAGTTCTAATGCTTTATTAAGCAAGATGTAGACTTACAGCAAAGCAGCCTACAAGGTCTCCTAGCCTTTACAAGATGTGTAACGGATGCTGCAACAAGGAGATGACTTGTATGCACCCATGCAAATGTACATACATTATTTATATACAAAGTAGCATATGTCACTTTGACCAGAACTGCTCATCGCTTCACCTGAGCAGATGAAGGCATAGGTGGCAGATACCTGTCTTACAGATAGTTCCCCTTTCTGTGCTCAGAGCCGAGCATCCCAAGCCCAGATGTAGCTTTCCCAAACATTTCTCATTAAAGAACATCCTATGTAGCAGCAGTGCTTCATAGCAGCTGTACAGTTCTTAAACAAATTGGAGTTGATGTGTTTACTTGAAACTGTACTTTGGTGGGAAGGAGGCATCCAGGCTTGGTTATCTTCTAGTACTGTCTAGTGTACAGACAAGGATTCTGTGACTTGATCTTTGTATGCTAGATGTGCCTTTCACCGATTCTTCTCCAGTTTCTTCCCTGCTTTTCCGAGGAACAAAACACATCCTCTTGCATTTAATACCTAGCTTGTCAATTGCTTCTTACTCTACCTTTTGCAACTGTCTTTAAATCCTTGAATTACTAGGATGTTGGCTGTTGCAGCTGTATCAAATAGATATAAACATTTAATTTTTCTAATATTTCTGGGTGGTATCAAACTAATTTCTGCTCAGAATAGACCCATTGAAATAAATTGAATGATTATTAAGGTCTGCTAATTTCACTATGTGACTAGAAAAATTGATAAGACTTGATGCAAATAATTTTTCAGTGTGCGGAAGAAATACTGTAAAAACAAGTTGTTTTTTTTTCTCTCTTTCTGCTTATGAAGGTTATCAGGACATTCTTCTATACCAATCGCCAGACTTGCCAAGATTGGTTAACTCGAATTAGACTTTCCATCATGAGGGTTGGATTGTTGGCTGGACAGCCAGCCGTGACTGTAAGGCATGGCTTTGATTTACTGACAGAAATGAAGGCCAATAATATCTCTCAGGTACTGCATTTACATATAATTTCTCCCATAATATTATTGTGTCTGAGTAAACAAGGGTGAGGATGTGGGTGGTGCTGTGGTCTAAACCACAGAGCCTAGGGCCTGCCGTTCAGAAGGTTGGCGGTTCGAATCCCTGCAACAGGGTGAGCTCCCATTGCTCGGTCCCAGTTCCTGCTGATCTAGCAGTTCGAAAGCATGTCAAAGTGCAAGTAGATAAATAGGTACCACTCTGGCGGGAAGGTAAATGGCGTTTCCATGCGCTGCTCTGGTTCGCCAGAAGCGGCTTAGTCATGCTGGCCAAATGACCTGGAAGCTGTCGGTGGACAAACGCCGGCTCCCTCGGCCTATAGAGCAAGATGAGCGCCGCAACCCCAGAGTCATCCACGACTGGACCTAATGGTCAGGATACCTTTACCTTTACATTTGAACAAGGGTGGCTTTAATTCATAGCAAATAGATTTCTTGCAATAATAAAGAATGATCCATCAAAGGAAACCCACACATTCTAATAAATCCAAGTTGTTGTACATGTATTGGCTCCAGAGAAAAATAATTTGTCATTCCTGAATTACAGCTGATTGACTCCATTTTAAGCGATGCTTGTAATGAGTTACTGCAATGGGAAATGTTACGATTGCCCTTCAGAGATTATTGAAAGAGTATACACAGACATGTAAATGAGTTTAAAAGGACTTTGTGGGTCGGTGTAATCTTGTTTCACTCTAGCCTATAAATTGAAGTCTCTTGTTTTCTCCCTCCCACTATTAGGGGAATGAATTGGAAGTAACAATCATGATGGTGGTGGAAGCGCTCTGTGAGCTTCATTGCCCTGAAGCAATCCAAGGAATAGCTGTCTGGTCATCTGCTGTAGTTGGGAGGAGTCTTGCTTGGATTAATTCCGTAGCCCAGCAAGCAGAAGGACGGTAAGTTAGTCCATACATACAACCTACCTAAGAGTATATGTCTGTATTTTATATTTAAGTGAAATGGTATTAACTGCCCCCCCCCCCCAGTCCTGCAGTTGGGTTCTGTGCTTGTACAGAACATTTACAGAACCTGCTAGAAAGCTCTGGTCAGTAAGATCATTTCCCATCCCTCACTTCATACAGAAATATTTGCTCTCTGTGTACATGGCTTGGATGTGTGGGTGGGGACCACATTATGTCTTATTGTATATTCAGTGCTTTTTTTCTGGGGGAATGTTTTCCCTAAACATTTTGTGAATCTTTGTACTTTTGTTACTTTTGTCCATTTACTGTACAGTGGAACCTCGTGTTACGTACCGTCCTCCTTACGAATGCTTCGGGTTACGAGCTCCGCTAACCCGGAAATAGATGCTCCCAGTTGCGAACTTTGCCCCAGGATGTGAGCAGAAGTCGCGCTCCGGCTGTGCGGCAGCAGCGGGAGGCGCCATTAGCGAAAGCGCGCCTCATGTTAAGAACGGTTTCCGGTTACGAATGGACCTCTGGAACGAATTAAGTTCGTAACCGGAGGTACCACTGCATTTATTTTCCCCAATTTGAACTATAAAATGCTGATTTTCTTGAGTCAAAATGAGAATACCCCTAAACATTTTTTTTAGAAAAAAAGCACTGTGTATATTAATTAAGAATCTGGTGCTTCAGTAACTCCAGTATGTTTATGAACACAATTCAAAGTGCTGGTGTTTTACTTCTGAAAAGCCTGTATGGCTTGGGACCTGCGTACATGAAGGAACATACTCTACCACATCAACTTGCGTGTGTAATAAGATCATCTGCCAAGAACCTCCTCTGGATTGCACCTGCAGGAAAAGTCAAGAGGCTTAAGAGATATAAACAAGATATCTTCTTGCATTGCTTCTGCTTTTCCAAGCCTGGCAACAGATCAGAGCAAGAGGAGAGGGAGAGGCTGGTCATACAAAGATGAGATCATCCTTACACACCTCTCAGATACCCTTCTGTCTCTTTGCCTTTTCTGCCAGAGAATCCCAGCTTGGAAAGTAGGAAGGTGCTGCTGCTGTTGCCACACTTCCTTCCTTGTTTTCATTGTCAGGAGGGGGGCATATGAGTCTTCTGTCCCAATCTTAGTGGCACTGACGGAGAGACAGAATTATCTGTGAGCATTATCCTAGTTTCATAAATCTGTCTCCCTTTGCTCTGAAGAAGACACCCAGAAGTAAAGGGAAAATGAGAACAGGGAGGGAATACTTAATTCTGCCATCCACCTGTATGCTTTTTCATTGAAACAACAGCAAAAGCATTTTAGTGAGGGATGCAGTATCTGTATAAACAGAAATGATACCTAACAGCTGACACTAAATCTTTTTAAGGTATGAAAAAGCTGCTGTTGAGTACCAGGAACATATTTGTTCCATGACAGGAGTGGATTGCTGTGTCACAGGATTTGATAAATCTGTTCTGAAGTTGGCCAATTCCAACAGTGGCAATAATGCCAGCCCCAAACACTCTGTAAATGGTAAGTATTACTGGAGGTAGATTGTATTGATTTGAATATGAGATAGTCACCTGTTGGCCTGAGTCTGTCCTTCCTCCGCCTTCAAATGTACCCCACTGCCGACTGAGTGAGGTGTGAAACAATCCTAAATCTTTAATTTCATAGGGGATTCGAGGAAAACAGTACTGTCTAAACCAAGTGACTCTTCACCTGAAGTCATAAATTACCTGGGTAACAAAGCTTGCGAATGCTACATCTCCATTGCTGATTGGTCTGCTGTGCAAGAATGGCAGAATGCGGTCCATGACCTGAAAAAAAACACAAGCAGTGCCTCAGTCAGTTTAAAAGCAGACTTCAACTATATCAAGTAAGTACCACTGACTTCTACAATAGCAAATTGTCACAATAATACATGTCAGCCTGGTAAATGGTGTAGAACAGGAAAAATGGGAAGCGAGAAGTGCAAGATTTTCACAGTTCAGGTAAAAACAGATCACAGCTTTATTTAATTAGAAGACCAGATATTTGGACAGTTTCAAAGCAGGAGCCAGTGCAGGCAGCCCAAGAGAGAAACACAGACTGACTGACTGACCCACATGCAGCTTGCCTAGTCTAGGGAGGAAGATGCTGTTAATGCCTCTGTTCTTTGATCTGACATTCAAACTGAAGGTAGACTTCGTTTTCCATGGCTCTGCCAGTCTAGAAGCAGAATTCAGATCAAAATATTTATGGAAAGTGACTGAAATTCTTCACTCTGCAAATTAAGTGTTTATATTTTGTTGCTTTGGTTAAAGCTTTTTTGACAAATAGGATATTAAATTTATCTGGCTTTCCGTGTTCTGATTTAGAATGGCTATAACATAAAATATGAAAATGTATTAAAACTTCATTGCAGGTCTCTAAGCAGTTTTGGATCTGGGGAGCTGGAAAAATGTACAGAACAACTAGAATTGCTTCCAGGGGAAGACATCAACCTGCTTATTGGAGGAGCCAAAGAAAAAATAGGTATAAGTTGAACACTAATAGATACATGAAGATTCTCAAGTTCTTTAAGCCTTGGAACTCTATTTTAATTTCCATGCTTGTACATGGGTGATGTTACTTCTATGTTTTGTTGATGGGAGGGGAGAAACAGAAAGAAAGACAATATCTGCCAGCAACGACTGATAAATCTATATGTATTGTCAACCTTTGCAGATATGAAGAAGCTTCTTCCCAACATGCTATCTCCTGATCCAAGAGAACTTCAGAAAGCAATTGAGGTTCAGTTATTGAGAAGCTCGATATGTTTGGCAACAGCTATTAACCATATTGAACAGGAACAAAAATGGCAACCTGTTACTGAGTGAGT
Source organism: Podarcis raffonei (assembly GCF_027172205.1). Taxonomy (NCBI): domain Eukaryota; kingdom Metazoa; phylum Chordata; class Lepidosauria; order Squamata; family Lacertidae; genus Podarcis; species Podarcis raffonei. Next base: position 39,476,636 of record NC_070615.1, on the reverse strand, counting down.
CTTTCAAAATGCTAATGCAGCACTTCCAAAAATTAGAATAGAGCACAGGAGTTTTCTATAGGCTCTCCTCCCCAGGCAACTGCAGTCCCAGACTGAGTTATATTAAAAGATACATAAAAAGACAGAAACTAAAATCAAGTGCGGTATTACAAAAGGTGCAGCAGCAATATATCAAAATTGGGTGGTTGGAGTAATCGTAATAGTAGTAGTAGTAGTAATAATAATAATAATAGTAGTAACAACAACAATAATAATAGTAATAATAATAAATTTCTTATCCCCCACCCATTTGATTGGGTTGCCCCAGTCACTCCGGGCAGTTTCCAAGAAAAATGCAAATAGAAGGGGGGGGGGAGAGAAACATCATACTTTAAAATCTTCCCAAAACATGGGTTCCTTCAGACCTCTATGAAAAATTATATTGTTTGACATCTTTGACATCTGCTGGGAGGGCATTCCAAGTGTGGGTGCGACTGCCGAAAAGGCCTTCTGCCTGGTTCCCTGTAATTTCACTTCTTGCAGTGAGGGAAGCGCCAGAAGGCCCTCGGAGCTGGACCTTAGGATTAAGTAAAACATCTCACCCTACCCCCTCCAAAAGCTTGCACAACAAAGTGCTGATGGAAGATGTACGATAACAGTGCAGGATGTACCTCTGAGGGGAGAGCATAATTAGCACTGCCTACTGTGTTAAGAAAATGGGGCTTATTTATATCTGACTGGAATGTTAATGCTCAAGATAGAACTTCACACCTTGTTCTCACTTTCATAATTTAAAATACAGGGCATTGCATAATGATTTGTACATACATTTATTTTGTGAAGTATAACTGCTTTAATAATTCTTATCTCATGCAATCTTTATTTCAGGAACCTTGTGAAATACTTGAAACAGACTTCACGAATTGCCATTGGGCCTTTAAGACTTGCTACGCTGACAGTGTCTCAGTCTTTGCCAGTACTGAGTACCCTGCAGCTGTACTGTTCATCTGCTTTGGAAAATACAGTGTCAAATAAGCTTTCTTCAGAGGTATTTTTCTTTTGCATAACCCAAGCGTTTGGTAAATTCACAGGTTTATGTGCATCGACACACACATTCATGTGTGGATTGCCCTGCTATACTGTATATATTGGCACATTGAGGGGAGAAATTCCATCAGCTAGTGGCTCCACATCAGCTGATGTGGAACAGGACCAAAACTGTCAGCAGTAATACTTTCAGAGGGAATAGTAACTTTCTGCCCCTATGCTGGTGTAAATTACACAAAGCCTGCTGTTAGCGTTGTGTTACTGCCTATTAGTGCTGTTGTGAATGGTCACTGTGCTTATCTTGTGTACATTCCACATTAACTGATAAGGCACATGAACTGTGGCATCTGGATTGTATCCATCTAAATTATATTCAAGAGGAGACCCACTGAAATTAACAAGCCTAAGTTATTCATGTATATTAATTTCAGCGGATCTACTCCTGAGTCGGACTAACATTTGATGCAACACAAAAATTTAGTTCAAAGAATCTGTGTAGGAATGTTTTTATTAGAAGGTTAAGGGAAAACCAGAGCATTTTAGGCAACTAAAAGCCCTATCAAGCACTCAACTTTTATGCTTTTTACAGGATTGTCTCATTCCTCTCTTCAGTGAAGCATTGCGTTCATGCAAGCAACATGATGTTAGGCCATGGATGCATGCCTTAAGATATACCATGTACCAGAATCAGTTGCTGGAGAAACTTAAAGGTATAGACATTAAAGTAGAAGCATCTGTGTTCTGTAGGGTTAATTTGCCTCCAATTTGTGTTATTGCTCATTGCCTATGATATTACCTGTTTTGACTTACCTGCCAATTTCAGTATGTGCATGTTCCTCTGACTACAGTGAACTATCAACTTATTCAGAATAATAGGTTTCATCAGAACTACTTTTGGGATTATATTAGCAAAAGATTTCAGATCTTTTCACATTTATGTAAAATGTAAAAAAAAAAAGTCTATAGCAATACTATTTAAAGATAAGGAACTTTAAAAAGACTTTTCTGGACACTTTTGGCTTACCATCATCATCATCATCATCATCATTCCACACCAGTGCACCATCTTAATGTACAGCTGTGTAGCAGAATTTACGAAAGCAGCTTCAAAACTCATACAAAATATACATATGTCAGGGAACTGCCATCTGAGACTAAGGAGGTGAAAGGGCTCATGGAGGGTGAGAGAGACCATTCAGCGGAGGAGGGGACCAGCAGGGGGAGAAGTGGAGTTCCAAGGGAAAGTGAGTCGGAGGGAGGGCTCAGAGACACTTCTAGCGGGAGCAGCGGGGAGATTTCAGGACCTCCTGTAGGGACACCCACTCCTCGGCGGAAACTGTCACGCCGAGAGTCCAGAAGACGCGTTTCCGTTAAGGAGCTTTTATGCTGGAAGAAGTTCCGTAAACGCCCACTGTCCGATTCAACGAGCGATTGATGGAGTCATGTTTAAGGAGCTCCATCACAGACAGAGGTTTGGGGACTTAGCCAAACTCTGAGGGATTAGGATTTTACGCACAAGCAGCTCATCATCCCATCACAACATATAAGATTGACGACATTTCATTCACAATAAATATCAATTACGTACAAAGCCCATACAGTAATCAGTATATAAGTTTAAACAGTTTATTTGATTCAGAGGACATTTCTGGCTTTATATGTACTTTCAGAGCAAAGTATTCCAGTCAGAAGTCATTTAATGGAACTGGGACTGACTGCTGCAAGATTTGCTAGAAAACGTGGGAATGTTGCTTTAGCAACACGGTTGCTTGCTCAATGCAGTGAAGTTCAGCTTGGAAAAACCACAATGGCTCAAGATTTAGTCCAGCACTTTAAAAAACTCTCAACACCAATTCAGATGGATGAGAAATGGGGTCCTGAACTTGAAATTGAAAAAACTAAATTGTTATACACAGCAGGTAAGTCTCATTTACATGTTTGTATTGCAAATCACTGTGAAATTCAGTCAAACTTTAATTTAAATGTTTAGATAAAAAAACTAAATCTGCCTTTTTAAATGTCTGGGTACATGCTAAGGTTTACTATGGGGGTATTAGATCAGAATAAAAAGTTATGTAGGTTTATCAAAGGGTCTATGTATCTAGTGTTAGTCCCACTGAGACTGAAATTAATAGACATGGCTAATTTAGGTCTATTAATTTCAGTGGATCTACTCTGAGTAAAAGAAGGCTCCAACCTTGTGTAACAAGTGGTTTTTTTGACATTGTAAGCCCACGTGCCATTCTTCGAACTATTTCGCAAACTCTTCAGTTTTCGAAAGTGACTTGCTATGGATGGCCAGGATGGGGAAGACCATCTTCTTTTCTTTTTTGAGAAATGCAGATCCAGACCGCTTTGGGGTGATGGGTCTAGTAATGTGTGGGTTCTTGGCTCTTGCCATTAATTAATTCTCCACATATAACTTAGTTGGCAGTAAAAAATCAGCGGTGTTCTCTGAAGCATGCAAAATAAAAACTGATTATGCAACTAAAATGATATTAATTTTACTATTTTTTTCAGGCCAGTCAACCCATGCAATGGAAATGCTGAGCTCATGTGCCATCTGCTTTTGCAAATCTGCCAAAGCTGAATATGCTGTAGCCAAGTCTATTCTTACACTAGCCAAATGGATCCAAGCCGAATGGAAAGAGATTTCAGGGCAGCTGAAGCAAGTCTACAGAGCACGGCAGCAACAAAATCTTGCTGGCCTCTCCACATTATCTAAAAACATCTATAGTTTGATTGACCTGCCATCTGCTAACACCATTGAAGAGGACTATCCTAGGATTGAAAGTGAATCCACAGGTATAAAAGTTCCTCTGTTAGTTTTCTGCTTTGTCTGCATACATGTTTGATATGGTGGTTCCATGCTGTTCAGTAAGAGGCAACATTAATTATAGGCCAGATGTGAACAGCCTGTGGCCCTTGGCAGAAATGTGGCCTCTGCCTAGTTTTTTGCAGCCCTTTGCCTAGTTTTGAAAGTCCTCTGGCAAGAGTTACCTGTCCCATTCGGGTGGGGTGGGGTGTGGAGAGAATGGGGTGATCCTGTCAGTTGTGGTTTCTGCCACAACCATGCAGCCCTTACAGATTGGCCCATTAGATGGTCATACCCTTGAGCAAGTACCACATAGGTTTAAATACCTAGGATTACTAGGATGAAAAGCTTTCATGGAAACCCCACCTGGATACAACCAAGTTATTATCTGCCCACTCTACTGGGCAGCAATTCAGTTTCTTCCATTCGAAGGGGGAGGGCAGTTAATCAATCGAGCCATCAAGATCTATATGTCAAAAATCATTGCACAAGTGCTTTACAGGGCTGAGATCTAGGCATTCTTTATTCATCATGCTAATTCAAATTAAGTATTTGAAGTGTTGGACTATTTGGTCCAGCTAAAGCTAACCTCCCAAGTGTAGACTGTCAAAAACTGGAAATTTCTCTGGAATTGGAGTGAGCAAAACATAGGATCCGCTGGTAGATTGTTAGATGGTTTGCAGCAGATTGGCAATGGTTTCTGGCAAGCAACAACACCCCCCCTCCCCATTGGACTGTTAGAGCTGTATTTTTCATAACTTTGATGTAGTTTTGAACATAAATATGCAGGAGATTGGCTCTTTGGGTAGTTGGCTGTGCTCCTGAGGTACCATTTTGCATTAGGCTATATGTGACTTGGCCACTACTTTTCATTGTTTCTGCTTGGTAGACCTCAGTATTCTAGTAAAAAGCAAAGCAAATCTTGCAAGCCTGAAGTTTAATCATGTGCCCAGAGGATCATGATACCATTGTACCTTTTTGACGCATCCACTTCATGCTTTGTTCTTTCATTGCAGTAAACATTGGTGTTGGAGAACCTGACTTCATCTTGGGACAGCTCTATCGCTTGTCTTCGGCACAAGCACCTGAAGTAGCCAAATCATGGGCAGCACTTGCTAGCTGGGCTTATAGATGGGGACGAAAGGTAGTTGATAATGCCAGGTAAATCTTACTTTTTAAAACCAAAATGGACTCTGAACATGTTTCACATTAAGTGATTTTCCTACCACTATGAAACTTGCCTGGTTAACATTGTGCTCTCCTGTCAAACGAGATGGCTTGCTAATGTATGAACCTTGCTGGCTGAGTAAGATATTCCCATTACTGAAAACCCAGGAGGTATAGATATGCGGCTTACAGTATGGCAGTGACCGAGAGCACAGTGGGTCATTTTGTTCTTCTGATGAGCCATTGGATGCTAGAATTTGAATTCCTCGGATTTATAACAAATAATAAACTAAAGGCTCTCTTTAAAGCTGGCTGTTTGGTGGAAACCGCTGTGCAAAGTTCTTTGCAAGCCCTGTGCAGCAATTAGCTCACAGCCAAAGCTTGCTTTCTGTAGGCATCAGGAAATCCAATTCAGCCTGTCCAGCAGCCTTTGGCTTTTCCACCTGCCAGATGATGGGCGACAGAGCTGAAGCATACTGTCCCTTGCCAATGCACATTAGGGAGCACACTTTAAAGGCTTCCAGTTGTGCATTAGGAGCAGAGTCCTCTTCCTGCTGTTGCTTATGATGTCAGGTGTTGGACAGGTGGGGATGGTTTGGGGAAAACAGCCTCACGGGCCAAGATTCTGCACCTTGGTCTATACTCCCTTTCCATTCCAGATAAAATCACTTACTTTGCCCTTCCATTCCTCTAAAGAACTTTGCAGTTGCTTGCCTTTTCTTCTCTTGCACTGAGAAGAGCCTGATAGTTAAACAGACCATATTTTCTGACTTGGTATTGTGTCTGAATGCAGTCATAGCTTGGAAGTAACTACAGTTGTTGCTGATGACTCTGCAGCACTGAATTGCAATTTACAGTTGCAAGCCTTTGTGCAGAGATGATGTTTTAACCTAAAGCAGCAAGTAATTTAAATGCTAGAGTATTAGAAGTCAATGCACAGTGTAGCAAAGATGTGTTAGCACCATGCTTATTCCTTACTTTCAAAGTTGATAAAATATGTGGTGTTATACAGTCAGGGAGGTGTTCGTCTACTGCCAAGAGAGAAATCTGAAGTTCACAGCCTACTTCCAGAAAACGTTACAGAAGAAGACAGAGAGAAAATCTATGGCATCCTTGGACAGGCAGTGTGCCGGCCAGCTGGGATTCAGGTTAGTATAAATTAACTTTCAGAAGCATTTCATTTGTCAGGGGTAGCTAACATGGTGCTTTCCAGATGCTGTAGACTACAAATTGCATGAGCCCCAGCCAGTATTTTCAGTGATTAGAACTGATTATGTTTAATATGATTGGCAAATGCTACTAATAAGACCAGCATAAATAGGCTAGATAGCATATTAGTTTTTCGAGCTTTGGAAAAAAACAAGCCACCTTTTATAACAGGTTGGTTATTTAAATGTGAGACACCGCTTCAAAGCAAAAACTTGACAAATGATTTATGTATACATGAAGAGGAGTGACTAGTACCATTATTTGTAAGTGTGTATGTGATGGGTAAAATTGTTTATTTTTGTTTAACTTTAATTTAGGACGAAGACATAACTCTTCAGATTTCAGAGAATGAAGATAATGAAGAAGATGATATGGTTGATGTCATCTGGCGGCAGTTGTTGACGAGCTGTCCTTGGCTTTCAGACCTTGATGAAAATTCAACTGAGGGCCTAATCAAAGTGTGGAGAAAAGTTGTAGACAGAATCTTCAGTCTTTATAAACTCTCATGCAGTGCCTATTTTACTTTCCTTAAACTCAATGCTGGTCAGGTATGCCGTATGTTTTGACTAGTGATGTAAGCAAGGTTGTTTTGTTTATGTTTTGTTTTTAAAGTTTTTGGGGCTTGTGGGAGAGCTGTATGTTCAGTGAGGTTGTTTGTTTTCATGTGTAGGTTCCTCTGGATGAAGATGATCCCAGACTGCATCTAAGAAACATTTCAGAACAGAGTACTGATGATGTGATTGTAATGGCAACCTTAAGGCTGCTGAGGCTGCTTGTGAAACATGCTGGAGAACTCCGGCAGTATCTGGAACATGGGCTGGAAACCACTCCGACAGCTCCATGGCGAGGTATGGAAGATCTCAGGCTCTTTTGAGAAGGAACCCCACAAGTTAGGGGCTGCCTCCGTCTCCACTGTTTGGTAGCAGAATAACATTTATTCCAGTTACTTGTAAATGGAGTAAAATTATGTTGCCCTTTAAAAATGAAAAAAAGAGAGAGAGAGAGAGAGGCAAATGTGTTCTGTGGTAAGCTTATTTCTGTGCTTTTATCTTCATAAAGGTATTATTCCTCAACTCTTCTCACGTCTAAATCATCCTGAAGTATATGTTCGTCAGAGCATTTGTAATCTTCTTTGTCGGGTAGCGCAAGATTCTCCTCACCTTATATTATACCCTGCAATTGTGGGTACTATTTCACTTAGCAGCGAATCTCAAGCTTCAGGTATGTTTTGGTAGTCATATTTATATTTGCTCATCCCAATTCCATCCTTCATGTCACATACCATTTCAGAAGATCCTCCAACCCTCATTTAATTTAGCTTTCTTTAACATCTTTACAGTTAAAAATTTCTAGTAGCTGTAGCTGAGCTATCTTACAGATGTGCACTTCCACTGTTGCCAATACCTGGATTTAACTTCAATAGATTAACTGGTTTTACAAAATCTAGAGTTGCCAGACCTCAATTCAGCATAGCTTTCCTGTCTTGTCACGCAGCTGAGTGTGACTGGTATTACTTAAAAACTCTTACAGTATTTTGAGAGTTTCCTTTTGCATGAGCACACAGAGTTTATAGATGTTGTAGTCAAAGGCAAATCGTTATAATGCTGGTCAAAGATACAGTTTTACAGCATCCAGCTGGCCTTTGTGTTTTGACCTAACCTGTTGACCTAATATTTTCTCTTTAAAACCTAGGGAGCAAATTCCCATCAGCAATACCTACCTTTCTGGGTAACATCCAGGGTGAAGAGTTGTTGGGTAGTGAGTGTGATGAGGGAAGTCCCCCTGCTTCTCAAGAGAGCATAAAGGATGAGCCAAAAATGGGCCTAAATGAAGACCAGGCGATGATGCAAGACTGCTACAGCAAGATTGTAGAGAAGTTGTCAGCTGCAAATCCAACAATGGTGTTGCAGGTATAATTGCAGTTCAGCCAGAATTCAGGGATATTTGTGTTTGGAGTCGAATCGAGTGCTTTATGTGTTGTGTACTTACGCAGGAAGAAATCCATTATATTTACTCTGGGAATTACATTTTGAGACTTTTAGAAGTGCAACTGCACAATTAAACATGCACAATTTTTTTTGTTATCAATCCAGGTTCAGATGCTCGTAGCAGAATTGCGCAGAGTTACTGTTCTTTGGGATGAACTTTGGCTTGGAGTGCTTTTGCAACAGCACATGTATGTCCTTAGACGGATTCAGCAGCTGGAAGATGAAGTAAAGAGAGTCCAGAACAACAACACTCTGCGCAAGTATGTTTCCAACAAAGTGTATATGGATATGTGTTGCAAATGGGCAGCCTTTCCTCCTGATAATTAATGGTGCTATTTTTTTAATGGCTATTTTTTTAATCACGTCGTGATTTTTGTAGCCTGAAGAACAATCACATAATGAAAACAGCCCCATAATATTAATTCACCTCTACTTAAGATACTAAAGTGCCACAAAGGGAGTAGTAGAAAGTGTCCGTACTGATGTGGAAAGGGTTTTTTGGATGTTCAGCAAATTATACTCAGTTCCTTTTGTTTCTTACTGTTCAAGGTTTTGGAGAACTCTGGAGACAGAATATCTTGTAGTGTAAATTCTGATTCTAGATAATCTAGGGTGTGTGTGTTTAATGCATTTATTTACATTCTTTTTCATGGTTGGCTTTAAAATAACAAAGTTCCTTTCATTGTTTTTGGTAACAATATCTAGAAATTTCAGCATACTTGAAATGCAAGTGACACTTTTGCCAAAACCTTTATCTCTTTTTTTTTTCAAGAGAGGAAAAAATAGCCATCATGCGTGAAAAGCACACTGCCCTAATGAAGCCCATTGTATTTGCTTTGGAACACGTGAGGAGCATCACTGCGGCTCCTGCTGAAACGCCGCATGAGAAGTGGTTTCAGGACAACTATGGAGATGCAATTGAAAATGCCCTAGAAAAACTAAAGAACCCATCTAATCCTGCAAAGCCTGGAAGCAGCTGGATTCCTTTTAAAGAGGTATAGTACGTCTCTCTTGCCAAGAATACAATAACTTGGAATATTTTTCTCTGCTGTGGAAGAATATAAAAAAAAAAGGGTGCTGCTGTTGTAATTTAGAATATTAATGGTTTTGTGGGTAATGACAAGGTTTAGGTTTTAGAGAATTGAGAAAAAGCAATAGAAAAATGGACTAGAAATATAATTAGTTCTTAAATATGCTACACTAGAGGTTGCTTTCTTTTTTGGCCCATGGGCAAATTTGCAAACTGCCATTGCCACTTCAATCTATATGTTTTTTTCTCTCCCCCACTGGAAAAAATTGGCCCAGTCAGACCAACAGTTTCCTCTGCCAATGTGGTACATGGCTATATGGAGAGGTTTAAGTTTCTCATTCATGTTGCTCAGATTGGCCATATGAAAAGTGGGGAGGGAACAATTTTCATCACATCGCAGGTCTGGGTGGGAGGCTCTGCCTTTCCCACTTCCCATGTTGAGGGTTAAAATAACTCATCCCTTACACATCTCAGCTGCTTTTCATGGATCAGCTGAGGAGCAAGGAGGGGGCGGGCAGGGAATGCTGTGTGGCTACTTTTGGGATGCAGCCCCCAACACCTTTCTGCAGTAGCTAATAAAAACCAAACAGGCACCTTCTAAGATGTCTTCAGTTTTGTGAATTCCTTTGGAATTAGTGGGTTGCATCCAGTTAAGCTCTGTTGGGAGGAGGCTCATTGAAATTTATGGCTCTAATGTAGTCATGTCCATTATTTTCAGAAGGTCTACTCTGAGTAGGATTAGCACTGACTACAACCCAGTATTTTGATAGACTGGAACCATGCAAGGGTCTGGACCTCACCTTCTTCAACCTTGTGTCTTTTAAAAAATAGGTAATGCTCAGTCTTCAACAGAGAGCCCAGAAGCGGGCCAGTTACATTCTGCGCCTCGAGGAAATAAGCCCCTGGCTGGCTGCCATGACTAACACTGAAATAGCTCTCCCTGGAGAAGTGTCTGCCAGAGACACAGTCACAATTCATAGTGTAGGAAGCACCATAACAATTCTGCCTACTAAAACCAAGCCCAAGAAGCTCCTGTTTCTGGGCTCAGATGGGAAAAACTACCCATACCTTTTCAAAGGTGAGAACATTCTGTAACTTCTCCTTGTCCTAAGCAGAAAAATTTTAATGGAGGATATATTGCATTCCCTTTTCCAGTTACGTTACATACTGTCTGGTTTGCGTCTATTTTTCACTGCAGGACTGGAAGACCTGCATCTTGATGAACGGATCATGCAGTTCTTATCCATTGTTAATACAATGTTTGCGACCATAAATCGCCAAGAGACACCCCGTTTCCATGCCAGGCATTACTCTGTTACGCCACTAGGAACACGATCAGGCCTAATTCAATGGGTGGATGGAGCCACTCCTTTATTTGGACTTTATAAAAGGTGGCAGCAGCGAGAAGCAGCTTTACAAGCACAAAAGGTAATGACTACATTATACATGCTGGCACCAGCTGTGAAGTAAACTCTGTAATTTTACATTATAATTCATGGAAATATTAACGGTTACTGAGACAGAATCAAAATTCTGATTAAAATTCTAAGTATATGCTGAAATGTGGTGTCATATAAGGGTTATTTTAAAATTAGTTTGAGGTGCAGAGATTAATTAGAGCACCTGATCATAATAATGAAGTGTGTGTGTGTGAGAGAGAGAGAGAGAGAGAAAGAGAGAGAGAGAGAGAGAGAGAGAGAGAGAGAGAGAGAGAGAGAGAGAAATGTTGTTTGTGTGTTGAACGGTGTGTATGTGTCCTTTTCTCAGCCTGCAGAGCTGTAACTTGGAAGGCTGGGTTTTGGACTGAGGACATCTATGAACTCTGCTCTAGTGTGATAGTAGATCATAGAAACTCATGTCTTTAAAACGTGCGTGTGTTGTTGTATGCACAAGTTCAGACCTGCTCTGTGCAGTGTCTCTTATCTTATGTAGCTTATGCAGATATTGAGGTGCTCTTTTGAAGAAAGCATTTGCTGAGTCTGGAGTTAGAGGCACCTCCCAGTCCTCCTGCTGCCCCAGATGCAGAAATCTGAAAGAGGCAGAAATTCTACATGTACTTTGGTCCTTGGGACGATTTGCTCCTGATTCCAGTACTGCCTATATGGAAAACATGAGCATTACTGCTTTCATTAAGTTAAGCAATGCTGGCTATAGGAGAGTGCATATTCTTGGAGCAGGAAAGGGATGGTGCATACCAGAGCCTAGATGCCATAAGAATCCCGTCTTCTGTCTTGCTGTCCATGTGCAGCACAGATATAGCAGCCATGGGAAATAATAGTTGGAGCAACAGCACTTAATGCAACAGGAGATCTTGGAAAGCAGAGTGGGAAACTGGGAAGCAATATGAGACACCCTCCCCCAGCTAATTCTTCTTAAATTGATTTAGCTTGGAACTGCGAAAGGGTCAGTAGCAATGAGCACCCTATATATTAAATGCAAACACAAAGATTTATTCATCTGTTTCAAACAATCTCCCAACCAGGGTTTAAATATATGATATGTTGATTCCGTCCCAAGATATAATGGAATAGTAGTTGAACTGTGCAAAAACTTTTTTAGGCCCAAGATTCATACCAGACTCCTCAGAATCCTGGAATAGTACCTAGACCTAGTGAACTGTACTACAGTAAGATTGGACCAGCTTTGAAGGCAGTTGGGCTTAGCTTGGATGTATCCCGTCGAGACTGGCCTCTAAATGTAATGAAGTCTGTTTTGGAAGAGTTAATGGAAGTAACACCTCCCAATCTTCTTGCTAAAGAACTTTGGTCATCATGCACTACACCTGATGAGTGGTGGAGAGTCACACAGGTATGTAGAGACCTTTCCTAATAGAATCTTAATGTTTGAGTAGGTTTAGTCTAATATCTCCTTGCCTTATGTACACAAACAACCATGCTTTTCATCTAAATTTGGTGGATTCTTGTAAAAATCCCGAGTGGTTTTTCTGAAGAGTTATTTCAGAATAATTTTAATGGAAGAACAGACCATCTTGTATTATTGCTGTGGATGCCACTTAATTTCGAAAGTAAAATTGGCAGATGTGCTTTCCCACTAGGTAGCGGTCTGTTTTGGGGTCAGGGAGAGGCACAACTTGTTGAGGATCACATGTATACATACATACATACATACATACATACATACATAGCTTCAGGAAAGACACCTGTGATCATTCACATGCTGTTGGAATTGTTAACATCAGCCCCAACCAGCATGGCCAGTGGACAGGGAATTATGGGAGTTGTAGTCCAACAGCACCTGGAGAGCAATAGGTACCTATCCCTCATTTGCTTCTTATATCACATCTGTTAGTCGGACAGTAGAAATAGGAATGTGTCTGTGTTCATTCTTCTCCCTGGCCTGGTGCTTCTCCTTGAGCATAATTAGCCTTTGTGTGGATAAAGGAATATGTGGCTTATAGTTAAGCTATATAATGCCCCCCCAAAAAAAACCTTTTAGTAGTTTTTTATTTAGAGTACACTTTTTTAAATGGTGGGGAAAAGAGATTTATAACGATGATACTTCCTCCCCCCCCCTTCCCAGTCTTATGCAAGATCCACTGCAGTTATGTCCATGGTTGGCTACATTATCGGCCTCGGAGACAGACATCTGGACAACGTTCTTATAGACATGACTACTGGAGAAGTTGTTCACATAGATTATAATGTTTGCTTTGAGAAAGGGAAAAGCCTTCGAGTGCCTGAGAAAGTTCCATTCCGGATGACACAAAATATTGAAACAGCATTTGGAGTAACAGGAGTGGAAGGCGTTTTCAGGCTTTCTTGTGAACAGGTAGGCTATGGGATATTGGGCTTTAAGGAAGTCTTGAATTTCTGTGAACAAAGCTTTTGCTTTATGGGGGGCCTTTTCAGTAGTGGACTTAAGTGTGGAATGCCCTCCCCAGGAAGGCCTGCCGAGTCTTGCCACTAATGCTTTCAGAAGTTGGGTTGAACCTCCCTAACACTGGATTTGGGCTTGGCAGCTAACTGCAAGTGCGCATTTTAAAAGATACATGTAATATGCTTTAAACAGGTTCTGCACATCATGCGGCGAGGACGAGAAACCCTTCTGACATTATTGGAAGCTTTTGTTTATGACCCACTTGTGGACTGGACTGCAGGGGGAGAGGCAGGGTTTGCTGGAGCAGTGTATGGTGGAGGTGGGCAGCAAGCTGAAAACAAGCAAAGCAAGAGAGAGATGGAAAGAGACATCACACGTAGCCTCTTCTCTTCCAGAGTTGCTGAAATAAAGGTATGTTCAGTCCTTTCAAAAATTCGTTTTATATGTATCTGCTTGTTACTTTAGATTTCAGGAACAGTGTGCAAAATTGCTTGCAGGAATTAACTCAAAACAGGTTTTAGATTACAGTATTTCAAGCACGCTTCCATCTTAGTGAATCTGTTTATGCTGTAACTTTAGAAATACACTCACAACATGAGTACTTTAAAAAAAAAAATTCTTACAAAAATGTGATTTTTCGATTGACTTGCCTAAGATCCAGGACAAAGCGCTGCCTTCTGGAAATTCCCCCCAGAAGTCAATCTCACCTTTGAAAACCCAATGTCTGGGAAAATCCGGACATGTGGCAGTCCTAGTCCAGGGGAACTTTTGGTAATCTGAGAAATTGATTGATAATACAAAATACACATTTCACCGAAGGAAAGACTGATAATAGTCAGAACCCCAAAAACAAACAAAAACAGGCAAAACATGCCATCAAAACATAACAGGCAAGAAAGTAGGCAAATCAAAGTAGGCAACCTTCCCAATAAAACATCAGTTTTAAAATGAAATGGAAGCAGGAGGCCTTGATGGGTGGTTAGGTGGTTGTTTGAAGATGCTGTGGTGACCATGAGACCATGCTGGAGACCCAGTTTTTGCCATCCTGTCATTCAAACATTAATTTTGCTCTGAAGTTTTAAAATGTGTGACTTGTGCACCTTTTTATTTGTTTAATACTCAGTCTAATTTAGTGATAACAATACCAGTTTCACTCCACTTGTGATACTGGTAGTGAAAAGTGGTAGCAAGTGTTATTCATAAGTAAGTAACATAAATCTTGTCTACAGGTCAACTGGTTTAAGAACAGGGATGAGATGCTGGCTGTGCTTCCTAAGCTGGATGGCAGTTTAGGGGAATATTTAAATTTGCAAGAGCAGTTGACCGATGTTGAAAAATTGCAAGGGAAATTACTAGAAGAGAGTGCCTACCTGGAAGGAGCAGAAGCCGCGGATCACCCATGTCACACACTGCAGAACAGGTACGAGAAATCTCACTTTACTTTAGATAGTCAAATGCTTTATGGAAATTCAAAACTGCATGTTTCTCTAGAATCTGGAGTTGGGAAAAAAATCACTTAATGTGGCTTCTTCCTTTTTAACACAGATATTCTGAACACACTCAGCTGCAATCTCAGCAGAGAGCAGTACAAGAAGCAATCCAGGTGAAACTGAATGAATTTGAGCAGTGGATATCTCATTACCAAGCTGCTTTCAATAATCTGGAAGCAACTCAGCTCGCAAGTCTTCTTCAGGAAATCAGTACCCAAATGGATCTTGGTAATGAACAAATTAGGTGGTCCTCCCCCCACCCCCACCCCATTGTCCATATTGTGAGGGAGAGCAAGGTGGCAGGTTAGGGCAAGTAAAATGGTGTTGGGGGTGTTTTTGTTTTTACTACAAGGGGTTAACATTTTTATATGTTCAGGATACTTCTTTGTTACAATACTGTACTGGGCAGTCAGCTGCTGAATGTCTGCTGCCTTTGGAATGCATTGCATTGGTATGCAGTGGATATCAGGTTATTCTAGGCCAACCATAGGTAAAGGTAAAGGGACCCCTGACCATTAGGTCCAGTCGCAGACGACTCTGGGGTTGCGGCGCTCATCTTGCTTTATTGGCCGAGGGATCCGGCGTACAGCTTCCAGGTCATGTGGCCAGCATGGCTAAGCCGCTTCTGGCAAACCAGAGCAGCGCACGGAAACGCCATTTACCTTCCCGCCAGAGTGGTCCCTATTTATCTACTTGCAATTTGACATGCTTCCGAACTGCTAGGTTGGCAGGAGCAGGGACCGAGCAATGGGAGCTCACCCCGTCACGGGGATTCGAACTGCCGACCTTCTGATCGGCAAGCCCTAGGCTCTGTGGTTTAACCCATAGTCCCAACCATACTGTGTGCATATTCCTTTAGCTTCAACAAGGGTAGTCAACATGGTGCCCTCCAGATATTGTAGACTACCAGATGTTGTTGACTACCACTCCTATCTCCTCTGATCTGTGGCCTTGCTGACCGGGACTGATGGAAGTTATGGTCTAAAATATGTGCAAGGTTGTTGCTGAACATGTTTTGCCCCTGAACATTTTCCTCCCCTGTAGTTAGGTTTTAACATCTTTCCTTTTTTAATGGTTCATTTTGAAGGTCCCCCAAGTTATGTCCCTGCAACTACCTTCCTTCAGAATGCTGGACAAGCACACTTGATCAGCCAGTGTGAGCAGCTAGAGGGTGAGGTTGGTGCTTTCCTTCAGCAGAGGCGATCTGTTCTGCGTGGATGTCTTGAACAGCTACACAACTATGCTACTGTAGCTCTTCAGTACCCCAAAACAGTGTTTCAGAAACACCGCATTGAGCAGTGGAAGACCTGGATGGAAGAACTGATTGTTAACATGACAATAGAACGCTGTCAGGATCTTTACCGGAAGTAAGTTGTCAGTTGTTTGCACCCACAGAAAGTGGGAGGGTTAAATTATTTCAAGTCTTTGGTAGTTAAATTTCTGCGGGAAAATAAATTCTCAGAATACACCATACTAATTTCTACAAAGTTGAGCTCAGTTAAGTGTTGTGTATGTGTCAACATGTAAAACGTTAAGTATTTCTCTGCCTCATGTATCTCAACAGAAAATGGTAGTGTTTAAGGGTAGAGCACAGATGATGCTAGGCATCACATTACAATATGCATGAAAGAATATATATATATTTAAATAAATATTTGTAATTTTATTGTTTGTCAGGTATGAAATTCAGTATGCTCCTCAGCCGCCTCCATCTGCCTGCCAGTTCATAACTACTACAGAAATGACTTTGCAGCGATATGCAGCAGACATCAACAGCAGGCTTATCCGACAAGTGGAGCGTTTGAAGCAAGAAGCAGTCACTGTTCCTGTGTGTGAGGAACAGCTAAAAGAAATTGAGCGTTGCATTAAGGTCTTTCTTCATGAAAATGGAGAAGAGGGTTCATTGAGCTTAGCAAGTGTTATCATCTCAGCTCTCTGCACTCTTACCAGGTGAGATGCTTGCAAAATTTGACAAGAGGTGGTGGGTTTTTTGTTTTGTTTTTTGACCCCTCCTTCAAAAATACATTTCCCAAGGATTTAAATTCCTTTAATTTCATATGTATCAAATTTGCTTAACCATAATTCATGAAAATGCTTTCTCTAGAAATAGAATATACCACATTTTTCCATGTATAAGACAATCTTTTTTTCTGGAAAAAAATAGTGATAAATTGGGGGTTGTCTTATACATGGGTTAATACGGTAAGTAAGCGAGGGCTGGAGCCCCAGTGGTAGTTATGGCACCAGTTCCGTCAGCCACAGCGGGGGATTGTTGAAAAACAGCTCAACAACTTTCTAAATTATTAAATTTCTTAATTTTGGGCTCCCAAAAATAGGGGTTGTCTTATACATGGGGTCGTGTTATACAGGAGGAAATGCAATAGTATTCTTTTTAATGGGTTTTAAAAGATTAAGATACATAAATTGCAACAAAAACTTCTATTTATTTATTTACAAACTATCTTTTTCATTTAGACGTAATCTAATGATGGAAGGTGCTGCATCCAGCGCTGGAGAACAGCTGGTGGACCTGACTTCAAGAGATGGAGCCTGGTTCTTGGAGGAGCTGTGTAGCATGAGTGGGAACGTTACTTGTCTTGTGCAGTTACTGAAGCAGTGTCATCTGGTCCCACAGGATTTAGATATTCCTAATCCAGTTGAAGCATCAGAAGCTATTCACCTAGCTAATGGAGTTTACATCTCACTTCAGGTGAAATATATCTACAACGTGTGTTTGTAGCAGCTCATGTTAATGTACAAACCCCTTTGTAGTGAGCAGTAGTAAGTTGGAGTAAAGTTGGAATAAATTGGAATAAATCTACAATCCTAAATAGGTTTATCTGGGAGTAAGACCCACTAAGAATAGGGGATTGACTTCTGAGTATACATGCATTGTTTAAATTGAGAGCACATTCTAAACACTTACATTTTTTCTCCTTATTAACCAGCAACACATTATACTTCGAAAACTCTTAGATACTTTGCTGTTATCTTCTTGTTTTCATGCATTTGTTGTTGTTCCGCCAGGAGCTGAATTCAAATTTCCGTCAGATTATTTTCCCAGAAGCACTTAGGTGCTTAATGAAAGGAGAATATACTTTGGAGAGCATGCTTAATGAGCTGGATAACCTGATCGAACAAGTTACTGATGTTCCTTTGCAAACGCTGGTTGAGTCTCTTCAAGCTTACCTAAGAAACGCAGCAATGGGGCTTGAAGAAGAAACCCATACTCATTGTATTGATGTTGCAAGGTAAATCATTGGGTTCGTTGTATCTGGTGCAAATGCTTGCTTTAAGAGTTAGCATGAAACAGCCCACAGTCATGGGTCATAAGACAACATGCCATATGGTGGCTTGTTTCTGCCCTGTGTGACACCCACAAGACACCCACATTCACAATTTAGCCATGGTTTAAAAAAAGCTACAGCTTAGCGTGATCTGAAATGTGTTGAAGGATTAGTCAGTTATTTGACATTTCTTTAACCAAATGATAGTCCTGCTATAGTGTTTGTCCTTAAAACTATTTGGATATTCAGGTCCTAACTACCCTGTTTGCTTCTTTCTTTAGGATGCTTCACGCCCAGTATGGTGAACTGATTCAGCCAAGGAATGGCTCGGTTGACGAAACACCCAAAATGTCAGCAGGCCAGATGCTGTTGGTAGCATTTGATGGAATGTTTGCCCAAGTGGAAACAGCATTTGGCTTATTAGTTGAAAAGGTAAGGTTACTACTAAAAAGATTGCTTACTAAAGCTAACTTTGGAAATAAGGTCCAGGCAACTCCCAGTTCACACGGGGGTTGCGTCCTGAGTCATTGCGTGCCATGCAAAGCTCACTTAAGTCCACCCTGCCCACTTTTCCAGCCACTTCCAGTTTGCTGTGATGTGCGCATGCACACATCATTTGGTCTTTGTATTTGGCAGGTGACCTAACATTTTTCTTATTTTCCTTCAGTTAAACAAGATGGAAATACCTGTTGCCTGGCGTAAGATTGACATCATCAGGGAAGCTCGCAGCACCCAAACTAACTTTTTTGATGATGATAACAACCGGCAGGTGTTAGAAGAGATTTTCTTTTTAAAACGACTGCAGACAATAAAGGATTTTTTCAGACTCTGTGGCACTTTTTCTAAAACTCTTTCAGGTAAGTGCATACAACATTCCTAGTTTACGTCTCAGTAGGTAAAGTTAAGCACTGTTGTCTGCCTTGAATCTTAAAATGAAATTACAAATAACGGTATCTGTGTGTTAAACGAAATAAAACATTGGGCTCAGCAGATTCTCATCTTGTATTACCTGCAAGTTTTAAAGCTGTGATGTAATGACTACAGTAGCAGCATTCTCAAAATACATGGGTTATACTGTGCCATGAACAACTTCTAGCAGTACCATAAGTAATAAGCTGTTACACAAAACAAAACAAAAAACAACTAGTTAAAAGGTGCAGAAGACAGCCAGTAAGCACAGGAAATTTATTTCCATGCTTGCTCAAGCTTTCTTTGTGAAGAGCAAACCTAGAGTTTTCATGTTTCCTCTGTGATGTTTCAACACTTGCTTTATTATTGAACCAGTACATATTACTGAATGTATTGACTGTTGGATTATTTTGGCATTATTTGGGAGGCAGCAAAATGGAATAGATGTTTGCTTCCATGTTTTCATTTTCCCCTAGAAAAGAACCAAGAACATTTTTAATTAATTCAGGAATGCTGTTGTGGAGTTAGCCAAATCAGTGTGCCTTAAAGCATGTACCAGCCTGTTAAAATGGGGTTTATATTTATCTCAGTCAGCTTGGACCTTGCCCATTTGCATTTCATAAGAGTGTCATTGTAATCTTGGCTGCAGTTAATTTATGTTGTCAGCTCTCTAGAGCAGAAATTCAATCTAGATTGCTGGTTGGTAGGTATTTGTTCAATGACTGTTTCTTTTTTCCCCTTTTTTTGTAAGGTGTAAGTTCAATTGAAGATCAAAGCTCTATGAATGGACCAGTGCCAATGGTAAACGTGAAAACCTTGTATCGGAATTCTTGCTTTAGTGAAGACCAAATGGCCAAACCAATCAAAGCCTTCACAGCTGACTTTGTCCGGCAGCTTTTAATCGGCCTTCCCAATCAAGCCTTGGGACTTACATTGTGCAGTTTTATTAGTGCTCTGGGTGTAGATATAATTGCTCAAGTAGAAGCAAAGGATTTTGGGGCTGAAAGCAAAGTCTCAGTGGATGACTTGTGTAAGAAAGCTGTAGAACACAATATCCAAATTGGCAAATATTCACAGTTGGTTATGAACAGAGCAACAGTGCTGGCCAGTTCATACGACACTGCATGGAAGAAGCACGATCTGGTGCGGAGACTTGAAACCAGTATTTCTTCTTGTAAGACTAGCCTTCAGAGAGTGCAACTACACATTGCTATGTTCCAGGTAAGTCTTCAAACTTGTATTTCATTTCAGAATATTTGCTGCAGATGTGGAAAGTTGCATAATAAACTAATTGTCTTTGGCGCCATACCCGAGTTGTGGAGAGAAGTTACCTCTTCAAATTTTAAACAGTATCGTACATTTAGAAGTTGCTTCATACTGTTTTCCACGTTATTGATCTGTGGAGCAGCCTTCTTCGTCATGTGAGGTGAACTTCATGGCTGCATGAGGATTTGAGAGTCCTTATTTCACCAACTTTGTCCATTTGCCCTTTGAAACCTCTCTTCTTGAAAGCCTGCAGGGTGGATTTCCTGCAGGCCTCTTGACAATACATTGAAGCAGATCCTATGCTCTGGTTCTGAGGGCACTTTGAATTTCCTTTTTTCCAGGCAGAAACCCTCTTATCTTTGTTAGTCATGAAGTTTATAGCTACTATTGTAGCTGTTGGGTACAGCTGAATTGTCATGCTGGTGTGGAGCAAAATTATTAAATGACATCATCATAATATTTGGATTTTCTGCAAAGCAGAGTCAGAATTCTGACAAATTTCCTTTTAAAAAAAAGCAAAGCGAAGGGGAATGACAATCAGAACCTTTGGTGTACTTAAGGATTTTAGAAGCAGGATAGCTGCAATTTTTCAAAAGAGCTGTCACTTGACATTTACAGGCAGTGTGAACATAAACACTCTTTATGTTGGTTATGTTCGTTGCTTATTGCGCTGTAAATGTTCATGGTTATTGACTTAGGCATCTTGATTAGGCTCTTGGGGCCGTATCTCACTGAACTTCTCAGTCTTACCATTTATATAGCATTATCATAACGTTGAATAGAAACATCTTTTTCTCTTGCCTTTCAAAAGTGGCAGCATGAAGATCTCCTCATCAATCGCCCACAAGCCATGACAGTCTCTCCTCCACCTCGGTCCGCAATCTTAGCCAGTATGAAAAAGAAACTTCATACTCTTGGCCAGATTGAAGCTTCAATTGCAGCAGTTCAGGTAAGTTTCTTCACTGCTCCATGGGGGAAGCAGTGGAGGACTGTTGAGGAAAAATATGGAAGCAAAATAACTGGTCTTTCATCAGTATTTGGGAATGTTGGTCTTCCAGCTCCATTGTTACAATAAATATACTGAAACTGCAAGAATGGTAATGGATGTTTGAAGTGCCTTGTTTTCAAGTCATACAAATTCCCCCAATTATAACAGTGTTTGATCCTACTTTACTGTGGGGCATGTCCAGGGTTTTGAATTAAAGTCAAATCTTTAATAACAGTTTTTACAAGATTGAACTATTTAGACTTATATTAAGCTAAAAATCTGTAGTGACTGGTGATGTAATTTTTAATAGCCCTCCACAGTTTGATCACTTTGGAAGCTGGTCATAAGAATCTGAGCCAATATCATCCTGCAATGTGTACCCTAGATTTGATAGCTGAATCTAGGGACCTGTGGCAGGGGTGCAGTGCACGAGTGTCTTAGGTTGACTCTTATCAAATCAGTATCTAATGTACCGCTTTTGGAGAGTCTCCAGAATTTTGTATATTTTTGTTGTCCCAGGTTGCAGTGTCATCCAGTCAGCTAGTGGCTGGGTATGTGGAAATGTGTGTGTCACAAGCCTTCTCTCTTCAATACATGGATACTGATACTGCATAGAGGCACATTTTGAAAAGATAATTTTGTTGGTTGGGATATATACCGTCCTAGTTTGCCCTGCTGGTTGCCAGAACTGAATGTGTTGGATTCCTTGCCCTTGTTATAATAGTAGTTAAGTAATTGCATCTGTTCAGGCCCCAGGTATAAGCAGAAATTGTAAGATTTAATGCTTTTGATTTTCATTCTATCAACAATCTCAGGAAAAGCTGGCAGCACTTGAAGCAAGTATTGAGCAGCGTTTGAAGTGGGCAGGAGGCGCTAATCCAGCATTAGCACCAGTTCTTCAAGATTTTGATGCCACAATATCTGAAAGAAGAAATCTTGTCCTTAAGGAAAGTCAGAGAGCCAGCCAGGTACTACAAATAGCATGATGTGATGAGTTTGAGTTGATTTTCACTAACAAACTGTGTATAAGAGAGCAAAAAACTTTTATCAGATGGGATCAGGCTTAAGGAGAAAAGCATTTGCCATATGTGGGGAGCTATTTTGGAGTGAATACTAACGAGGTCCCAAAATACAAAGGGCTGTTTGGGATTTAGTTATTTGTGTGTGTCATAACTATCTAGCAGTACATATTGTCACATTTCTTTGTGATACTTTGAATGGAGTTGCATTTTAATCACATTTGACATCATTATCTTAGTTATTTGGCTTTGACCTTAATTTGTAGCTACATCTCTTGATAGTATAATATATATCATAACTCCATAGTGATTCTTGATCATTTCAGTTTAGGCTTTATTTAATCTTTGGTTCCATAATTTCTCGGCCCATTGTAATAATATAAAAATTATACAAGACAGCTTAAAACCTAGATTTTAAATTGCTACTTCAAAGTGGAAATCAAGTTTCAGACCTCAGAATATTTTGTTGGTCCTGGTGGGCTAAATTTTGAATAATTCAACAAAAAATTTAATTCTCCAGGTACATATATATATTTAATTGGGTGTGACTGCAGAAAAGCACTAGAATATGTTTTAAATAAAGTAGTCAGTTTCCTCTCTGGCGGCCTTTCAATGCATTTTTTGAAAATAAAATCTAGAAGCTTAAGCTGTGTGTGAATGTTATGAGCCTTTTCTCTCTGTGCCTTGTCTTTCAGGTTACTTTCCTCTGTAGCAATATCATTCATTTTGAAAGCTTGCGTACCAGAACAGCGGAAGCCTTAAACCTAGACACTGCCTTGTTTGAACTTGCCAAACGTTGCCAGCAAATGTGTTCCTTTGCTTCACAGTTTAACAGCTCAGTTTCTGAACTGGAGCTTCGTTTACTTCACAGAGTGGTGAGTGTAAGACGCACACACACACAATGGGTGGGGTGCAGTGGGCAGGAAAAAGTGCATTGACTTCTTTTACATATAATACCAAATCATGTTAGGTTGTAAGAACTGTACACTGTCACTCTCCCCCTTCTCTTTGAGGGTTCTGATTCTCCCTCTCATTTCCTAGTTCAGGCAAACTGTGGTTTATGAAAGCCATAGCTTCCTTCCAAATGAGAACTGGAAAATTCTGACTTCTCACAAAACATAGTTTTGTTGCAAAAACCACCATCAAATTGCCTGTATGAGGAAAGCAAGGAGGGAGTGCATGAGTATTAAAAAAGTGGTTGGACTAATGTGTGTTAACAGGATCATCTGTCTCAACTCTGACATGCCAAACCATGTTGTGTGTAGAATACAGATCATGGTCTTGAGCTTGCAGATTTACAGGCAAACAATGGTTGTTTACTGCTCAGTGGTGTTCGTTTTCTGTCTGCTCATCACTCCCATCTCTAGGCACAGTGATCTCTGGGAGTGAAGCAAATACTTTTACTATAGCTTGTCAGTACAGATACCATGCTAAACTTGTTGCACACCTTGATTTGTAAATAGTTTCTGGTGCTGACTTGCCAGCCAATGTATCAATTCAGCTTTCATGATAAATCATGGCATTATTTTAGTCACTGTTTGCTTTGAAGTCTGAACTGAGCCATTGCAAATTATAGTAACAACACACACCTCAAAATGCCTGTGCTCATTTAAGATTATAATTGGGATGGGGGTTGGCAGCAAGTGTCTTGCAATCTGACTTTAATACATGTATTGATTTTATTTGCCTCATTAAGCAAAGAGGATCAGGGTACTATGCACTAAATTATCTTTCTTAGCTTCAGAAGAACAGAGAGTTTAGATTGGCAAGCAGTAATTTGCTCAAAGCCTCTAAGTTTCATAGCTCAATGGGGAACTGATCTGGCCTCGCTTGGAGATGAGTTTCAGTAGCTTGACTGGCATTTGGAAACTTGTTTTGTTACAGGGCACCAATCTCGACCATCCTATTGGTAGTGCAGAATGGCTTCTTTTGGCTCATAAGCAACTGACGCAGGACACGTCTACCCAGAGGACCGTGCAAATAGAGAGAGAGCAACAAATAGAAACTGTGTGCGAAACCATTCAGAATCTGGTTGATAGTATTAAAACTGTGCTCACTGGACACAACAGGCAACTTGGGGATGTCAAGCACTTGTTGAAAGCCATGGCAAAGGTAATGTCCAATTATTCATTGGTGGGGGAATAGAACAGAAAACATTTTGATGTTCATGGAATACTTTCTGAAGTTATGGGGAGTTACACTGCCCTTGGTATGCCTCCCCCCCCCCCAGTTTGACTCCCTGGCACCATATTTGTATAAATTAACCATCCCAAAATACAGACGTGCCTTCACATTGGCCAGATTGGATGTGATGCCCTCTGCCATACTTGAGGGCAGATACCAAAGGATTCTAATTGAGAAGCAACTCTGCCCCTGTGGAGATGGCAATCTGGAAACAGTGGCTCATGTCCTCCTGTCTTGCCCCCTTTATAAAGACCTGAGTTATGAGATCATCACCCCACTCCTACTTAACATCCCAGGCCACCCATCTGAGGCCACATTGTTCTTCCTGTTGTCAGATCAGAATGATCAGACAACAGCAAAGGTTGCTAGGTTTATCGAGGGTGCAATGAGATTAATGGCCACTATTTGAACGATGGGCTTGGTCATTTGATGGTCCTTTTTATCCATTGTTGTTGTTTTTTAATTGTATATATTGCTTGCTACGGCCGTTGGCTATTGCAAATAAAGTTTATCTATCTATGGGGAGGCGGATAAATAGTGGATAAAAACTATCATTTTTCCAAGCTTCTGTTTCCAATAGTGAAGTCATAATAAATGTTACTTTATTACAGGATGAAGAAGCAGCGCTGGCAGATGGTGAAGATGTTCCCTATGAGAATAGTGTTAGACAGTTCTTGGGTGAATATAAGTTATGGCAAGACAATATTCAGACAGTTCTGTTTACATTAGTTCAGGCCATGGGTCAGGTTCGCAGTCAAGAACATACTGAAATGCTGCAAGAAATTACTCCCACCCTGAAAGAACTGAGAACCCAGAGTCAAAGGTAAGCAGACATTCTCTGAATTCTTGTAAATTTGCACATTTGGCTAAAAAGAAAGAATATAATGCAGGCATAGGTAAACTCAGCCCTCCAGATGTTTTGGCTCTACAATTCCAATCATCCCTAGCTAACAGGACCAGTGGTCAGGGATGGTGGGAGTTGTAGTCCCAAAACATTTGGAGGGCCGAGTTTGCCTATGCCTGATATAATGGATAGATTATAGTTATTAGAAGCACAGAAATGACATCTTATGACACTTGGAATCAAAGGGTCTATTGTTAGGAGGGAGGGATTTAGTTACGTTTCAGTCAGTTTGTTTATTTGTTATGTGGTTCTGTGTATGCTTGTTTGCTGGCTGAGGAAAGTATAATAGTGTGATACAGTTGTATCAGCATACTTTATTCAACACATAACTTCCTCAGCTTATGTATTTTCTTATTCTTGAAAACCTACTAATTTTTTTTTTTAGCCTCACAAAAACTGACAGGATCCCGTAATATTGTAATGCATCATCTACAGAGTCTGAACATCTAAACTTTCTCAAACTGTGCCAAAATACTTTTGAATTATCTAACATTCTTACACAGGCTTTCTGTTTTTTGATTTCCAGATAGGTCATGTGTCAAGATTAATATTGATCATTTTCCTTATTTTTCCTAGTGTCTACAATAATCTAGTGAGTTTTGCATCTCCCTTAATCACGGATACGCCAAATGAATGCTCAAGTCCAACATCTGTTGCTACATGTCAACCAACATTTGCTGCAGGTAAAAGATGGAATACATTGAATCTAATTTCTCTGTCACTGAGCTTGAATGTAGATGTTGTCATCGTTCTCCTTCTAGATGTAGTAGAGCAGTCTACTTGCTAAATTTCTTCATTATCTTCAAAAAGACAAATGTCAAGGAGTTAAACCACCTGTCTTCATGCAGACTTACCAGAGAACCTGACTAAACTCTGCTTACCAAAGAGTACTACTCATTTCCGTTAGCATTCATTATTCTGAGATAGGGAATCCTTGGGGAAATGACTTAATGACTGCCTCCTACTTGCTAGTTGAAGACCTTCCAAGTCTACTAGGAACTACCCACCCATGAGCAGAAGTAATATTTATACTATTAATATGTTTTCCATATAAGGCTCTTATAGAATTTTACTAGCTTAAGGCATCTAACCAACAAGTGAATTTTATTGGTAAGGTATATAAATTAGCATTAAAATAAAGATAAAAAACAAATTGATACCCAATGCAAAGATGCTGTAGCAAATTCTAAAACTCTGTTTACAGGACTTCCATCCATATTCAGGTACCATATGGATACTTGTCAAGAAAGAGATGGCTCTCCATAAACATTTTGGTTTGCTGAGCATCTCTGAAATGACACATCTTGCATAAAGGGGGACACCTGGTATCCCAACCTTGTTAGGGTTCAAATCTCAAGAAAGATGTGGCGATGTAGGTTCCACTGCAGCTTAGGTTGTTAAGAACTACAGTACATATGAGTGACATACATACTCTCATTTCAGCAAGGAATGGAAACGTAAAAACTGAATTCTTCATGCAGCTTGCTTTACCTGTTGAAAGGCTTTTTTTATTTAAAAAAACCCTATTTGAATTATCTTGATCCATTTTAGTCAGGCTTCAGCATTAGACTGCTTTGGTTGATGGAAGAGAGACAGGGCAGGTCCAACCTTGTTGGTTCTTTTTAATCGCTGGCTTTTGATACCATCAATTATTGTATCCTCTTGGAATTGTTTGGTGGATTGGGGCCATGGTGATACAGTGGTTCTGCTCATACCTGCAGGCAGTGTCCAGAGAGTAGCATTGGGTGACTTCTGCTCATCCTCGAGGTAGCTGAGATTCAGGGCCCTGTGCAGTTCCATTTTGCCCCCAATCAGTGGCTGGCCATGGCTCTCCAGGACTTCTGGATATGGGGTCTTTCCTATCACTAACTGGAGATACTAGGGATGGAACCTTTAACCTTTTTGTATCTATTCGGCCGTTGCGCTTTGTCCCTTCCCTTAGCCTGGCCACAGTTTTGCATGGTCATGTGACATCAGGCTCAGGAAGGATGGGTGTGGTTAGGCCAAAATAGCCTGGTGGGCCAGCCTCTGAGGCTTGGTGGGCCTAATTTGGCTTGCAGGCCGATGGTTCCCCTTCACTATCCTAGAAGCACAGATGACCATGTTTTTCAGCTTCTGTCACCTGCTTACAACAACTTGTTAATCCAAGCTTATGGTGGACTTGGTTAACCCTGCTGTGGATTGCAGTTTTGTTTTGTACTATACTGTTGTTGTTGTTGAATCTAAGATCATTTTAATTGTGTTTTATTTTTTGTGTTGGCAACAACATTTTGACCACACAATGGAAAAGTGGTCTACAGTTGTTTGAAATGAAATCAAACCATGGCATCATATATTGACTTCATTTTGAAGCCATAAATCATAGCTTTTGGTGCTGAATTCTGACTTGTTCTGCCATTCATGTAAAGGGAGCAGGTAAACTACTACAGTAAGCTTGCAACTCATGTGGGAGCTACGTTCCAGGGAACTCACCTAAAGCCAAAATCACATATAGTCAAAACCCATTGGGCTCAGTGGTGGGCAGTATTGCCAAAATAATTTCCCCCGGAACCCTGTCCCCTTTTAATTTTTTTGCTCTGCATGTAAGGGTGAATATGCACAAGTTAAATGTGCATAAGTTGCAGGTTTAGTGCATAAAGGAGCTCCATGGACCCACACATAGGTCATGCAAATCTTATTAAGCCAATCTTTGGCTTAACTTTGCCTGTGCACACAATCACTGTGTGGGCAGGAGGCCTGAAATCAGTGTCTTTTGCCAGTGCATTATATGTTTTGTGGGCATGTTTGGTTTTGTTGTAAAACAAAACATTCTTCTTTTTGATTATGAATAAAATTTACTTGGTTCCTTTTTATAGCATTTTCAATATTTTATTTTCATTTGTTGACAGCGGTCCGCAGCAATACGGGGCAGAAAACTCAGCCAGAGGTCATGTCGCAGAATACAAGAAAGTTAATTCAGAAAACCCTTGCACCATCAGCAGATACTCCACCGGGGGTAATTACAGGCACTGGAAAGAGTGTTGTTTCTAGTCCTAAAAAAGCCATCAGGGACCCCAAAACAGGAAAAGGTAAATAGCAATATTAAATTTATGTAGAAAAATAGGCTTTGTAATGAGCAACACATTAAGATTTGCATGGACTTGGTGTTTTTGTTTTTGTTTTTGAAGCTGTGCAAGAGCGGAATTCATATGCAGTAAGTGTGTGGAAACGTGTCAAAGCCAAGTTAGAGGGCCGGGACTTGGATCCCAACAGGAGAATGTCCGTTGCTGAACAGGTAATTTGAGGAGCAAAACTTGTTCCCTTCCCTTCAGATGATTTTAACATTTAAGTTTATGGAGTGTGTGGGTGTGTGTGAGAGAGAATGAGAATATTTTTAAATGTGCTCTAATATGTTGCTGGATGTTCAGTGGGAAAAGTTTATTCGTATAAGCATCATTTTTCCTTGAAACTTCACTCCTACATACCTTAAATTACTTGGCAGACTAGTGTGCCCTCTTGCTTCCTTTCTGCTTAGTCCATGCCATTTGAAGACAACCATATGCAAGTCATGTCATGGCTGGCAGTACATTAAACATTTCATTGCTAAACTGTCTTTTGGCTTGCACAAATAATGGGAATTTTTCATAACCTATGGAAACTTGCTGGCTTGTTTTAGACATGTAAAAATGGTTGGTTGTTACATATTTTAACCATAGCTGGTTGTATCCAAATGAGGTATGTGTGTTTTGTTCAAATCAGTCTAACAAGGCAGGATATCAAGCTGGGATCCAGGTTGGATATTCTGGCTTGTTAAACAAAAACCTATAGTTTTAACAAACTACCACTTGCCGAGTTCAGGCACAATAATGGCAGCCTTAAATCTTATTCCTTTGCACATGCACAATAATAGAATCGTACAGTTGGAAGGGACCCCAAGGGTCATCTAGTCCAACCCCCCCTGCAATGCAGGAATATTTTGCCCAAGGTGGGGCTTGAGCTCACAACCCTGAGATTAAGGGTCATATGCTCTACCCACTGAGCTATCCTAGGTCCTGAGGCTCTTGCCAGCTCATTCATGTAAACATCACATGGTTGTGTCCTAGGTCTGAACCTGGCCACTTACAGTTTTTAGTAGTGTCTGCTGTGTACATGGACTATAAATGTTAAAGGAGTAAACCATGGTCTTCCTAAAACTCGAACGTAAACTGTTGATAAGTAATGGTGGACAAACTTGCTGCTGAACATGCTAATAAAGGTGGTCTTGAAGTTCTCTGAATGTACAAAATCCAAAGCCCTAACTTATTTTACATTGCAATTTCTTAGGTTGACTATGTGATTAAGGAAGCAACTAATCTAGATAACTTGGCTCAGCTGTATGAAGGTTGGACAGCCTGGGTATGAACAGGAAGATAGCAGGTCAGTCTGGTTCAGCGAGGTCAGACATCCAGCAGAATCAACTCGGCCTCAGGCATCCATAGCAGCACCACAGTCGGTGGTGATGCCTTTCTGGGGCTTAATGTGAGGAAACCTAGGCAATCTCGGTGCACTGGGAAGTGAGTCCTGCAGAGTAGCTGCACTCAGGGATACGCTAAACACAATGGCCTGGAACCCCCAGGGTCAAGGGTGAAAGCTCACCGCCTGAACAACACGGCTGTCTTTCTGCTACAGAAGAACTGCAATCGTGTCGGGGGGAAACATAGCTGCAGAAAGGAAATTGGGGATGCTACATACCGCAGAGTGATTTGGAACCCAGTTCCACCTGACCCTGTGAACAATCCAGGAGAAACCGAAACCGAAAAAAGGGGGCCGTGAAGAAATCGCAGCAAAGGAAGATTTGAGAGATTGAGTTTCTTGAGTCGCTCTTGTTGCTTGGCAACAGTGCTGGTTGAGTTGACCAGTTTGTGCAAAAAATGAATAAATAAATGCTACATGAGAATGAACTTCAGAAATGGACTGAAAATGCAAAGAGCTGCATGTCAGCTGTGTTGGAAGAACCTCTTTGAGAAGAGAGAGCCTTTGTGTCTTTTTTTTAAGTTCTTTCCCACTTCTGGTTTATTCTTGTTCTTTAGATGTATTTCTAATATGTTTTTATTTCAATCCTTGTAATTTCACTGTTCAGTCAAATTAATCATTTCTTCGTTTTTTGCAAACCAAATTTTCCAAAAGCACAGGGAACGCTGAACATTTAAGCAAATCTTTTGTGTTGGCTGATCAAACGCAAATGGTTGGAGTTTTGGTTCTTTTAAAGTGATTTTTTGTGATTCTATCATGTACAGTTTCCCCAAATTCACTGTGCATTTCAAAGTAATGAATCTAACAGGCATTTGGTTTTCATGTGCACCTCCCTCTGCTTGCAGTGTACACTCCTTTTTGTAGTTCAAACCTTTTCCTCCAAAACACATTCTACTGTGATTTTGCTGTAGTTTCTTTTGTAAACGTAGGTACTCCAATGTAATCTTTACCTTAAAAATGATTAGAATATCTAAGTAGACTCTTTTACATTGTTGATGACAGAAAATCAATAAAGTCAAGTTCTAGTGGAGGTAGTTTTATGCTGTTTGATTCATTTCAAATTTTGATTTACACTTGTAAATGTATAGTGTTTCAGTTCAATCTGGGAATTTAAAGATAGACATAAATACAAAGCTAAAGTGGACTATCTCTTTTTTTGTTCAAGCGAAATTGTATAAAGATTTGTGTGAAGTTACATTTCCATATGACTTCCAATAGGTGGTGTTCAGTTGTGGATTTCTCAGCAAGTTTTCCTAAACCTACCTTGCACTTTTGAACTATGGGTGTGACAAAAGTTGCTATTAAAACGGCACTTTAAATCAGTCTGTTTCCATATGTCCTCAGTGTTTTACTTGCCTGCTCACTAAAATCATTACCTTAGGAGCTTGTTTTAACTTTGCTTTAGGAAAGAACAGGCTGCTTCTTAACTCAGTTATCACTAATCGGTGTCATGTTTTGATAGGCACCACTTGAATCTGAACTTCCAAATTGAACATGTGGGGCTATGTGAACTTATTTAATTTGCTTTGAAAGCCGTTAAATGAGGACAAATCAAAAGTTCCCATCACTTCCTCTTTAGTCTCTTAAGGATTTTAAAAACCTTTCCAACAGTTAATTTTTTAAATTGATGCAGCCTATTTATCGGAGTTTGAGCTTTGGCCTTTGTTTTGAAGAGTTGCTATCAAATATATATTAAGGTCCAGCACAAGAAGAAGCTAATTATTCCAGCATTTTTATAATGTGGAAAAATTGTTTTGACTTCCTCAGAATATCTGATACAGAAGTGACTTGATACTGGTATCAGTCTTCCACATAGGCGCTAGCTATCTCACCTTTTAATTACCTGCCCTAGACATGTCATGTGCACTGCCTATTTACTAATGCTTGTAAGTAAATGCATTCAAACTCAGTACTCTGGAACTTCGCTCTTAGCATTGCAAGAGTGAGAGGTTTGCTTTTCAGTAAAATTCAGTTAAGGCAAAATCCAAGCATTTGGTGAGTGTACCTTTATTTTCCTTGTACGAAACATCCTTAACGAGCAGTCTGTATCCAAATACGATTGGGATAAGATGGTAACATGTTTTTCTTTTCTTTGGGAACCAGGGGTCAGGGCAGGCTGCTGCGCTTGTGATTCATGTATTATTATACCACACTATCCAGAAATGTGTATGGAGACGGGGGTCTTTACTGCATAATGTAATAAAGCTCAAAAATCTATTTGTATTCTTCATTCCCTGTGTGGCATTCTTTTCTTTACTGCAGTAACATTCAAAGTTCTAGATCTCTAACTTGCAGTGTGCAGTGATCATGGTACCAAGCATGTGTAACCTCTGCAATTGTGGGAAAGGTTACCACCTCTTTCACAGAGGGGAATCAGCACAAGGAATAGATTTGAAAGCTGCAGCTAGTTGCCTGTCATGCATATAATCCACACAAATGTGTCTAAAGCAAAAGTTATTGTTGCACATTTAAGCAACCATTGTGCAACATCTGGAGGGCACCATGTTATCGGCAGCAAATCACTGACAGCACAGAGTGGAAAAAATGAAGTGCATACCAAAGCAGGGGCTTCCCATGGTTTGCTTTGACTGAATCAGGCAGGGAATATATTTTAGTAGGTTGGTTCTGTGTGTAATGAAACATTTTTTATATATACTTTGATGCATTTCGAGCATGAGCTCTTCAAGGGGATGCACGGAGAATTAAGAACTGCAACATCCTGCAGAATCTAATTGGACATTATTGTGATAGTTCACATTGATTCATTGGACTTAGGAATTCCTAACCACACAAGATTTGCTCCTCTCTGCTGCTCCCCCCCCCCTCCAAATGGGAACATCAGAACCTGCCCCTTTTCATCTTCAGCCTTCACTATATTTGAAACTTCAGTGAGTTATTCAGAGGAGTGTTGGAAGCTGTTGGGGGAGAAATGAGTTTAAAATCACCTTTGTTAGGATGCAGGTTTTTGCATTAGTTGGACTCCCAGACAAATCCACCCAGACTTTGCAGTCTGTCTCCTGCTGTTGTTCAGTCTTGCCCCTTTTATCCAGAAAATGTAGGGCTTTTGAATCAAACAAGTTGAATGTACTATATTATTCCTGGTCTTTTTTTCCTTTTCTTTTTTTAAGTATAGCAATTCAGTTTACCAACATATAGTAGGTTACAGAAATGGGGAAAGCATAGGTTTAGGATCAAACTAATAACCAACACAGAAACAAATGGTAGTATATAAAATATGTGTGTGAGAGAAAGAGAATATTCTTTGAAAGGCATTCTAGAGGCTCACCACAATTGCAAGCACTGGATGGTTGCCACACCATTTGTGGGACCCTTCCCTCCCAGCTGTCACCTGGATCTCTCTCCAGCACTTCCTTCTCTCTTGCCTCGAGAGGTAAAGACTACCAGCCCTTTCCACATCCCTTCTCACTCACTCTCCTGTCACTTCCAAACTGCAAGCCTCGTTTGATTCATATTTTGATTCATAAAGGTACTTCCTTTAGTTTGACTCATACAGGTACTTCCAGAGGGCCTGCTCAGCACCAACACCTCAGGCCCTGGCTCTGCTCGGACTTGCTCAGCTGTGGAACTCACTGGGTGACCTCAGGCCAGTCCCTGGTTCTTCGCCTAGCCTACCTCACAGGGTTGTTGTAAATAGGGAGAGGGAGAACCCACATAGGCCACCTTGAGCTCCTTTGAGGAAAAATAAGAAATGTAATAAGTAATGCATAAAATAGACACTCATGGCAAAGACTCATTTATCCAGCTGGGAAAACCTGTGGGAACAACTCCCACAACCCCCCCCCCATAAGGGGCCAGTTTGCTTCTACTTGGAAAGGCGCTAAGCAGTCCTTCCCCACCCCCACCCCACTCCGGAATCCCCCTCCAAAAACCCGTTAAACGGTTTCTGCTGCGGGACGTCAAGGGAACAACGCGACGTTTCTCCCCCTCACGCGCCCGAAGTCATGACGAGCAGGAGGAGGGAGCTGATTGGTCCAAATTCAAAGGCGAACGGGCAGAGGGGCAAATGAGAGGGCGCTGGTTAGGGGAGTGAGATGGTCTTTATCCAATGGAAAGCGTCGGGGAGGCGGGATGGGCGGGGCCGCCGAGCTCATAAGGTGGGAGAGGCGGCGAAGGGTTCTTGCTCGCGAGGCCGACGGGGAAGCAGAAAGGAGGTGTTGCTTCGGAAGGGGGCGTGGCCTGGAAGGCTAGGCGGAGGAGGCGGGGCTTAAGCCGTGACGGTTTGCGAGGGGTGGGAGAGAAGAAAGCAGCTGTCTGGGCCACACAAAATGGCGGAGGGCGACAATAGGAGCACCAACCAGCTGGTGGGTGAGCGCTGAGGCGAAGCACATTGGGTGGGCGGGGGGCGAGTTGAGGCCCTCACTTCCCTCAAGAAGTGAGAAGGAAGGAAGCGGGGGTGCTTCCTTGGGCTGTATCCTGCGAGGAGCATTTGCGGAGGGGCGCTTGTTTTTACGCAGGAAGAGGGAGGGGCTGGCTCTTCTGTCTCCATGCACGTCTTGCGAGGCTGCCATAGCGGCCTCTTCACCCCCTCTCCCAGCCCCGCCATTCCTATTCGGCGTTATTTTAAAGTGGGGGGAGTGGGAGGTTTGTGCCATTTGTGCAACTCTTTCTTTGAGGGGTGGAGGCTGCGAACTGCTTCATAGAGTAGAGGGGGCTTCAAGGGGCGAAGTGAGGAAACTTCGAAAGTATAACAGGCACACCAAATAATCTTATGGCGCTTTTCAAGACTTAGCTTACTGCAATGCAGGGGGTTGGGCTGGATGACCCTCGGACCCCTTCCGACGCCACAATTCTGCGATTCTAAGACCCGCAGATTTTTGATGGCAGAAGCTTTTGTGGACTGAAGGCTGCTTCGTCGGATGCACGAAGTGGTTGTTTGATGGTGTGCGTATGAATGTCTTCTTTCACACACACGTTGTTACCTATCAGTATGTGTATATTTGTATTAACACTCACCTGTGTGTAAATAGATATGTGTGTGTGTGTTTATATATACACACACATATGGATGGATAATAACATTTTGTGCGTTTGATTAATGGGGTTTTAGCCTGTGAAGCTTCTGCCACCATAAGCCTTAAAGGTGCCCCAAGGTTGTTTGTGTGTTGGCTGTATGAAACTGTCCTTCTGGAACTTAAATAACACCCCACGGTCTAGTCATGTTTACTCAGAATGAAGGCCTGAGTAAATTGGGTTTATTCCAAGGTAAATATTTCACCTCAAATTTTGCCTTTTGAAAGCTGTGGAAGGATCCAAAATCAGGAGAGAACCCATTATATTTTGCTGATGTACAAGGTTTTAGAAGCTGGCCGAGGCAGTAGTAGTGTTTTGTAGGAACATGGGATC
Source organism: Podarcis raffonei (assembly GCF_027172205.1). Taxonomy (NCBI): domain Eukaryota; kingdom Metazoa; phylum Chordata; class Lepidosauria; order Squamata; family Lacertidae; genus Podarcis; species Podarcis raffonei. The sequence goes on along the minus strand of NC_070615.1, from coordinate 39,441,662 downwards.
AGAATTGCAGAGCTGAAAGGCAAAATAGCCTTCTTACAAATGGGTAGGGATGCAGGCTTTTCTTCCCACCAAATAATACATAAAAAAATATTCTAGGCAAGCCATCTTGAAAAAGATCAGGTTTCATTTTCCTGTTTCTCCAGTAGGACTCTGCTATGTCATCTTCCTTTGTAGTATTAGAGACACACCTGGCCAGCCTGCTTATGCTAATAAGAGCAGAAATAAGCAGGGTGCTTTGTTTAGGCTGTCAAAGGAGCTGCAGCGCTTCAGGGATAGGTGGTTGAAAGTCAGATGCACAGCATTGAGCATTATGGTTGATGAACAGAGGAGTGCAGATACTGTGTGTGCCTTTTCTTTGAGTTTGAAATGCAGATCACTTGTATCCACAGTGTTATCTGCTACAGTTCTCACTATGTCATATGCTTGGTATACCCTACTTTTTGAGTTGAAGACAGTGCACATGAGTTTCCCCCTGTTTTATAACGGCCCTGTGCAGCCACTGAGGCTGTGTGCGCATAAATGGGCCAATATAACTGAGTGAACTTGATGGGCAAGGAGAGATTTTAACCCAGGCAGAACAACAGTTTAGTTTGTCTTGTGACTGAATCATTTCAAAGACACAAGTTAAGGGTATGTGTGTGTGTGATGAAATATTGACAGATCTAAGCGTCAGGGGAAGAGAGAAATGTTTAGAAACAAAATTTATTGGCTAGAACCCCCTATATTTTGCTGATCTAGAAGGCTGTGTTAGGAAATGGACAGAAACTGAAGAACAGAAATTAGAATTCAAAATAAGGAAGCATTAAACATGCTAGACTAGCAGGAGTTTTATACAGTGTGTAGACCTCCGTGGCAGGTCTCTCCCCCTCCCCCCTTCATAGTTCATTATGAAAGTTTCACCTACGTACTATTCACAAGTCTTCAGTTTATGGTCCTGGGCTGAGACAGCAATCAGTACAAAACACAGCTATGTAGGATGTCGAAAGTAACAGTTATTCAGAGTGAATTAAAATATTGGTGAATCCAGTTTTGCACACAGAACCTTGCATAGCATTTAACACTGTTAGGATAATAAATAATGTAAAAACAGTTTAATTTCAAATATTTTGTTCATATTTAGTTACTTTCTCATGCTGCCCAAGTTCATGATCATAAGATTTGGGTTCTCCATAAGCCAGATAAATTTTATCCTAATATCAAAGCTGGAATCAGAACAAGTCTCAAAATAAGGTCCTGGAGCACAGTTTTTACAAAATGGTGCCATAACAATAAATGGCAGGTAGAATAGCTCTTTGTTATGAAAAATCTTAACTACCAGATCTAGAGTTGTCATTGTGGTTCTAGAAGAGGTTCCCGCTTGAGGAATGTGGGAAAGACAATTTCTGCCAATTTCCCCTTTCCCCTCTGACCTTAATGAATCCCCAAACCTCTAGAGCAGCTTTTCATTGGCTAAAGGAGGAAGGAAGAATTGGTGTAAATTGCATCCACAACCCTTTTGCTCTAGCCAGAGCATCCTGTTCTGCTCATGGGAACTCTGGATTGAAGTTTCAGTATGTAGAAATATATCCTATGAATATGGCACTGTTCTCCTAGTTGGGAGTAACCAGATATTTTGTTGCATGATAGACATATGGCTTCAAATTAAAAGAACCAGTTAAGAGGATGCAGACATAAAAAACTTGAGTTATATTCTGTAAAGCAAAGTAAGGATAAAGATAAGATAGCCTACATGTCCAATGAAGCATTTTTCTGCCTGGGGCAATTACATATGTTAAAATGCTTTTATTCACAGGCTGCAGAGACAGCTAGCTTAGAAGAGCAGTTGCAAGGATGGGGTGAAGTGATTCTGGTGACAGACAAAATCCTTCGTTGGGAAAAACCATGGTTTCCACCTGCTATGATTGCTGTAGTTTCCTTCATCTTTCTGTAAGTTATTGGAGAGAATGTTACAAAAAATAATAATGCTAAAGACAGTTAAGCTAGTAGTTACTTTTCTGAAGTTCTCAGTACTGCTCTGCTGTAAAAAGTACATGGGAAGTTTTATGCAGCTGGAAAAACAATGCTGCTATAAAAAAACCAAATATATGTTCAAACTTGAGGGCATTCCTAGTCATTTTATTTCATAGAAGGGCCTATTAATTGGAAAAGATAGGGAAGAGTAACAACTTTTTATTCCTTCCAAACTTCATTTTCTCTCTCCTTCCAACCTACTCTCCCATTGGTGATTATGCCATTGCAGAAACTAAACTGAAGCATTATTTCTCAACCACTGGCTATGTTGGCTGGGGCTGATGGGAGTTGGGTACTTCAAAATAAAATTTGGAGGCTACTTCTTCTCCACACCTCCTTTAATCACATTGTTAAATGTTTTGCCGCTAGATAACAACATTTTTCTTGCCCCAACAGGATGATCTACTACTTGGACCCATCTGTTCTTTCAGGTGTTTCTTGCTTTGTTATGCTGCTTTGTTTGGCTGACTACCTTGTACCTGCTCTTGCTCCTAGAATTTTTGGCTCCAGTAAATGGTATGTTGTTTGACAGTCCCTTAAATATAACATTTAGCAAGCATAGAATTGAACCAACATATATTCAGTGTTAACTATGTGCATCAGTCCTGAACAAAAATCGTTCTACCTAGTGTTCTGACATACCTAGTGTTGTTCTACTACCTAGAGCAGGCATAGGCAAACTCGGCCCTCCAGATGTTTTGGGACTACAGTTCCCATCATCCCTGACCACTGGTCCTTTTTGCTAGGGATGATGAGAGTTGTAGTCCCAAAACATCTGGAGGACCGTTTGCCTATGCCTGACCTAGAACAACAATATCTCTGTATATTAAAGGCTCAGTTGTCTCTTTTTTCTGTTTGATACCTTTGCTTGTATAATTATGTTTAGACTGCAAGGTCATTGAGGCAGGAACCTATCTTTTCCTCCTGTTCCCGTCCCCCTTATGTTACTCTCTACAGCACCATGCACATTGATAGTAGACTAAAAACAGAGCTGTAGCCTTTAAACAACTGGCTGTCATGGATTCTTGGGGTGTAAATATATATAAAGATGTTGCCATCTAACTGAAAGTTTTGAGACAGCTGAAGAACCTCTTTGCTGGAAATGGTGATTTGCTGAATAGGACACAGATTTGCAGTTAATGGTAAATTCTTCATAATATCTGGTCATTCAGAACACATGTCAACTGCAAATTAATGCAAGTTTTAGTCCATTAAAATATATATGATCTTCTCATTCTTGGATTTGTTGATCACCCTAACAGTGAATAGTTATAGTAGAGAATCTAAGAAATATATATTGTACATATATGAACGGGACATTAAAATGGCATCAAATTTTGAACTGGGTGGCGGGAGGTCGAGATGATAATGGTTGCTCATGTGCAGTTTCTAAAGTGGAGGCGAGACCATAATATCAAGAGTTTTGTTCAAAATAATTTCTTTAAAGGACTACTGAACAACAGCAGCGGTTCCATGAAATTTGTAGCAACCTGGTAAAAACACGGCGCGGAATTGTTGGTTGGTGGAAACGTCTTTTCACATTTAAGGAGGAAAAGCCTAAAATGGTAATATATGTGCTTCTCTGAAAATGTTTCATCCTTATTGCAAATTGGATGTTGCTTTATAAATCCATTCTGCCTTACATATACAAAAACAAATGCTTTTGGTGACTGGCATGTATATTTATTTTTTAAATGAAAATCCCTTTTTCTTACCTAAAATGCTTTAGTAAGTGCACACACCATCTGATCAGAGCTTTTTATGGTATCTTGATTTGAGTATTTGACTCTCTCTCCCTCCCCCACTTTTGTTTCAGGCACTTTGTGGTTGTTTTTTGCTTCATAGTCTCTAGGACAGTTATTGTAGTGGTATGCGAATATATTCCTGTCTGCAATTTATAACATCGTCCTAATGCATCCAGCAAGCCAATAACAATCTAAGCTAAGCTCCTAAAACCTACTTGCTTGAAATAAATTTCTACTGAAGTGAATGAGATATACTGCTAAGTGTGTTTGTTTGTTCACTCATTCAGAATCCATGCTAAATCAATAATGCTGCTTTTAATAGCAGCAGGGAAAGTACTTGGAGAGGTAACTATCATGCCTTCATAACTTACTTTTAAGGACTACTACCATTCTTATTTCTCTTCTAGTACTTCATGACAATGCTCTGTTCCTTAGCTGTGATTGCTTGGATAGGACAGCAAGTTCATAACCTCTTCCTCACCTACCTTATTGGTAAGTGGTGCAGAATAATATATTGCTGTGTTTTTCCACAATAGAGAATGGGGGAGATATTTGTAGTTGGGGTGCCTGTAATGAAGCGATTGCAACATAAATTAGATGAGTCGGTATGGGGGATGAATTTGCAAATGAACATAGTTGGTGATAACTTCTTCTTTACTCCCCTAGTGAGCTGCTTCTTGTTGTTTCCTGGGTTAAACAAGCACGGAATAATTTCAAAATATGCTGGAATGGCAAAAAGGGAGGTCAACAAACTCCTGAAGCAAAAGGAGAAGAAAAACGAATGAAACATTGCTTGCTAATTCACTCTATAGTATAATTGTGTTCTGGGAACAATTCAATGAATTATTGTGTGTTTAATAGTATAGAAGTGCTTATTTCAGTCATCGCTTTTTGATTTTAATAAGGGCCCTTCTTGTGCTGTTTAAACAGGAACTGTATGGTCCCTCAGTCACACATTAATAGTCTTCTAACGTGGACAGTTATTCTTACAGTAAGTGTGACTAGCAACTTCAATACTGTAATAAGACTGATCAATAACAACGTGGTGGTGAACTGGGTAACATTTTCCATTCCTCTTGAGTATTTTAAGGACCCTCTGGACTGTCTAGATTTACTTCAAAATGCCCTCTAGATTAAATTGCTAAACGTACAATGTTGTAGGTGACAGGTGATTTGAATAAACAAAGCTCCTAAACTCTGAATCCCAGTTGTAGTTGTAGCTCTGCAATGCAACTTAATTGCACTGAAACTGAATGAAAAACTTAAGTCAGGATGCACAGACAGTCAACTTCATTGCTTCTATTATTTAAATAGCTCTAGTTTTGGTGTTGTGAAACATGTCTGTAGTTTTTTAAAAATATGGTCTTATATAAAATCATGTTGAAAATACGTGATGCGTCTGTCTTGCCAACAAGTCTCTGGAGTTATTTGTGTTTTCTTAATGCTATTTTGTTTTTACTACACATTTCTTAAGTAAAAGTTTGTAACCTGTTAAAATGATAGGCATCTTAAATTTCCGTTTAACAGGCAAATTTCTGTCTTAATTGTAAATTGATGAACAGTGTTATCTTATGTTTGAAAATATAGACTTGAGAAATCTTGAAACTTTTTTTGTTTCATTATTATCTTTTTTGACAAAATGAGATCTGCTTACATTACTGCCTTATAGATGGTAGCTGCTTTTCATTCTAAGTTCCCAACCTTTCAGTTTTCTGTTAAACACTGTAATTCAGTACACATTTTTTGTAAATGTGTCTCAAAAGGACAAAGTTTTTAAGTTGCTCTTGTGATATATTGCCTATAGTGAAGCCCGAAAGGCCATAACTGTGTTGGCAGTATTGGCAGCAAGGGATAGAAAGTCTTCTAAGTAGAACTAACACAAATATTATTTTTATCATCACTCTCTTACTAATTGGCTCACAACAATAAAAAGCAGTCTTTCTCTCTTCACGCACATCTAACATTTTTGAATGCTAGGGGTGGGATGTGGCTCATTTTTTACTGCCATACTAGTATGTAACATGGTGCAGATAACTTATCTGCATAAGGACACTAGGGTGGCGTTCAACACTTAAACATTCCTATGTTGGATCTCTTGTGATATGTGAATCTTAGGGCATTCTGTTTTTCCAAACGAATGAAAAACCATTTTTGGACTCATTAGAGCAACCTCATAAGATCTCTGCCTTAGGAGAAGAAACAAAGCCTCTTACTAAGGCTAGTGAAAAGAGAAATCCCTGAAGCAGGCTTTCTTCAGCAGGTGAAAGGAGCAACATTACCTGTTACTGCTTCTTGGGTTGAAATATTTCGGTATGCCAACTTAGTTATCATTGTAGTAAGTATTTTCCCATTCATGAATACCATATTTGACATTATACCTTCATTTTGGACATTAGAAGCAGCACACGTCCTGAGAAAAGTGAGAAGTCTGTGATGGCAGTTCCTGTATCTAGCAGTTATGGGCACTAGCAACAAGATGGTGAAATATAAAACTATTTTGGAATGATTTAGTGATAGCATAAGTGACAGGAACCGGTTTCTTTCAAAAACACCACACTTTCCCATAAGTCCTACCCCCCCCCCTTGATTTTGTGTGTTTGTTTTAGACAGGATAACTAAACCAACTTTACCTAGTTTGGGTAGGAGGGCAGTGTTTTACATGAAGGGAAAGCAATGTTGTAATATGATTTAGGAGGGAGCCATGTAGGGTGGGAAGGTAGAGAAAAGACTTGGAGGGAGGGGAAATAACTTCCATGTACGAGCCTTTTTTTGGTTAATGTTGCTGCTTTACTTTTGATTGCGTTGATACGTAATGTAGATGGATAATAAATGTATTATCTAGAGAGCTAAAAGTTGAATAAAAATGTTAGTAGAAGGAAAAAAATGGCAATTATTGAATGTGTATGTAAGGCCCCTGTCTGCTTTTCTCCATCTAACCAGGAAAATAAAGTCATAGCAAAATTGGAGCTAACTTATTGATGTCTTAAGACACAAGTGGGCAGAATTCAATTTTGAACTTTCAAACAGAGCCAGATGCAAAATAGTGGCTCAGGAAGGCAGATGTAGAATAGCATAACAGCCTTCAGCACATACTCAGTTTAAATTTATTTTCCTTACCAGATCTAGGACCCCCCCCCCTTTTTAAAAAAGACAAATCTTCAGTCTTCCCAGGCTTTCTTGATTTGAGCTAGCTAGTTTAAGAGGAGAAAAAGACTTTTGGTTGATAGTGATGCTCCTTTGCAAGCACAAACCATTTATGAGCTAACTGCCAATCATCACCAGAGATCTACTAGTAGATTCTACTCTACCATCTGACTACCCCTGCCTCAAAAGGCTGCTGCTGAGGCCTTTAAGTTCCCCTCAAGTTTTCCTCCACTCTGTTGCATAATGTCATCCTTTCGGTGTTGGTAAAACAGTCTGTTTAGGAAATACCTCATGCCTCAACCTTGTGAGGCTGAAAATATTTCCACATCTGCTTGAGACTTCCTTTTATCCCTTCCTAAGAAAGTGGCTTGGCATCTTCTGAGTATTTTCCTTGGTAACATCTATATAACATTATAGGGCCTAGCAAGCTGGGGAATCTCAGGCCAAGGGGCCGAATGCTATCTCCCTGGACTTTGAAACACACCCCCAGCCATACCCTCTCCCCTGGCACTGCTTCACACCCCAATTATTTTTGCCTGTCTCAAATGTGTCACTGAACTTTCCTAATTCCTCTTCCTTCTCTGGATGGAAGATGGAGAAAGATTTGTGAGTGCATAGAAACTACTGTACAAAGGTAAACTTAGGTTGTCGATTTTTGCAAGCCCCTCTTAGGAGACTTTATGCCTAAAGGGCCACATATAAATGCTGTTAATAAATAATGTTAACATTTACATTTGTTCCTGTGCTCATTTCTGCCTTCAGAAGGTTGCCCAGAAAGGAATACAGCCCTCTGGCTGAGAAAGATTCCCCATGCTAGGCCTAACTGGAGACAGACAGAGGAGCTGCCTGGGTGGGGAACCCTTCATGCTTCTTAAATAAAGGACTGAGAACATGTCACATTTTCCACTGGGGCGACTGCACTAGAATAATTGCAGAGCTCTTGCCGGAACCTGCCCTCACTTCTTGGGTGGCGGCAGTGGGTGGGGCGCCACCCCACGGATTCCACCACCTGAGGTGTTTGCTTCAGCCTGCTTCTGGATGGTACCAAAACTCGGGGCACAGCACCAGATCTGCCTCATTGCCCTCAAGAAGGCAACATGAATCACGTAAGAGGCAGGTTCAAATCATTGATGAAACTGGCCAGGCAACCTGGTCTCTGTTACCCTAGTCTAGCCCAGTTTTCTTCAACCTTAGGTCTCCAGATGTCCTTGGACTACAACTCCCATCATCCCCAGCTAGCTTATCCAATAGTCAAGGGCGGCGGGCGTTGTACTCCCATCAAAATACAGTGGTACCTTGGGTCACATACGCTTCAGGTTACATATGCTTTAGGTTACAGATTACGCTAACCGAGAAATAGTACCTCGGGTTAAGAACTTTGCTTCAGGATGAGAACAGAAATCGTGCAGCGGTGGTGGGAGGCCCCATTAACTAAAGTGGTGCTTCAGGTTAAGAACAGTTTCAGGTTAAGAACGGACCTCCGGAACGAATTAAGTACTTAACCCAAGGTACCATTGTATTGTACCTGAGGAACCCAAGGCTGGGGGACTATGCCATTGCTGTCAACGTTTCCCTTTTTTAAACGGGAAATTCCCTTATTCCGAATAGGATTCCTCGGAAGAAAAGGGAAAAGTTGACAGCTATGGACTCTGCCCTAGCCTATCTCACTTAAGGTGGCTGTGAGAGTAAAATGGAGGATAGGGAAGATCCCTATATGGTGCCTTGGAGCAACTCGCGTGTGTGTGGCCTGGAGGAAACAGGATAAAACGTGTAGCGCATATAGTACAGCAGAATGAGTTCATGCGACGGAGTCCTGCCGCGCAGTGACAGAAACAGGCTGAGCACCTACAAAAGCGTCGCCTGGCCCCGCCCCTTTTCGGGAAGCGTTCTTGGTTGCTACTGGATACCAAAACCGAAAGGGCCGCTGGGAGTCCGCTCTCTGCCAACTCCGGCCGAAGTGTTTGAAGACGCCTTGCCTTTAGGCCACAGAGATAGAAAAGTGTAGTGTCGGTAACTTCCGGGTAGCTGCCGTTGAGAAATCTTGGCGGAAGTACTCATAATTTTTACCCGTGTAAAAATTATCGGGAGATCAAGCCTGAATCCAGCGGTCAATTGAACACAGAAGCCTTGCGCTTCATTGACTTGCATGCAGACATGTTGCACTTTAAAATGTTTTCTGCTTCCAAAATTTTATTTTTAAGAATCCCCTCAAATATGGCATGCGTAGGTTTGCGGATTCTTTCTGAGCGGAGAAGCTGCTGCCAAAAAAATAATAAATCCTGGAAAAATCAGCTCAAAGACATTCTGAGCACTGCAGCTACCGACTCAAAGCGACGTCCCAGTGATTTCAACAGGATTGCTCCCAAATGAGTACGCAGAAAATCGCATCCTAAAAGATCAGAAAATTGAGCCCTGTGTGTCGATTCAGCCTTAACACAAGGTATCTCTACATTTTGTTCTCTACGGTCAGAAGCGAAGCCGTTGACGAGCACTGGCTGAGCGGAAATCTCCCCGAGGCATTTTAACCCGGGAACAATGTAATCTCGCGAGAGAAATCCCCGCCACTTCCTTGTTATCCTGCCGCCTCGATTTCCCATAACACCCCGCGCTCGCTCGGCCGCCTTCCTTTTTCCGCCATATTGCTGCACTGGTGAGTAGCGGGCGATGGCCGTTCCTGGGTGGCATCCGTCGTATATCGAACCCATCCTGTCTCCTTGGGCCGCTGTCGACCCGGTTCCTGGAAGCTGGGGCTCCGCTCGACCTGCGCAGCTTATTTGGAGATGACCGCGCTTCTCCTGGTCCTCGCGGCGGCCGCCTGAACGGAGCCGGGGGGGGAGAGCGGTTGGGAGAGGAATGCCTTGGTTTGGGGCTTTGAGTGGAGGAAGGGCTGGGCTGGCGGGCTGTGCCTGACCGGGGAGGCCTTGACCGGCAGGCAGAAAGTGCCTTGCTGGACGAAGAACGCCGGGCACGGCTGCGTGTTCACGCGTTCGGGCTGCAACTTACTTTACATGCGTGTAAGCCCCAGGGCACGTAGTGGAGCTTCCATGTGCCTCATGTGGTTGCATTTTAGGTCCTCGCGAGACATGGGCGCCTGCACCAGCTTGGGCGGGGGTGGCTTGCAGGCTGCTGCTATAGAGCAGGCCGACATGGGTGGCATTCAGCTCCGGGTCGCCCCTTAACATCCCGGGGTCGCTGGATGCTTCACTGGGGCAGCAAAGTTTGGGGCCCTCAGCTTCTCATGCATTCCAGTTCCTGGAGCGGGTAGTTTGCCTTACCAAGTGCTTACAATATAACTCTTTCCCTTTGGGGATCGTTGGCTTCGGGAAAGTATTGCACTCACGAGCTACTGTTAAAACTTGTAAGCGGTGCGGGGGACACACAAAAGCCCATCTCTTGTGGCATTCTTACTGCAAATACATCAGATCAGCTGTGTTAATATTTCAAAGGGTTGCTGTGTGGGTCTGCAGCTGTAAAAACGATGGGAAGGCTTGCTTGATCACACCAAAGTTGTGAAGTCCAGTGTCCTGTTTCCCAGAGATGCTTCTGGGATGGTCACAAGCAGGTTTTGAGGGCAATGGGCCTTTGACTCCCCAGCAACTGGCATTCAATAGTGTCCCTGAACATTGTTGCTCCTTTGAATATATGACTTTGTTCAAGGTGTCAAAATATGATATTGTTTTAACCCAAATTAAGGAATCCTTGCAATGTCTGTGTTTTTCTGGCTAAGGAATATAATTCTTCAGGGCTTTGCTTGGACTAGAACCCCAGAGACAGTATAAGACTTCTTTTATGAAAATACCAAGTATAATATATGCGTCCCTTTGAGTACAAAGGGACTCTCCTCTTCACCCCCATGTAGTCAGGGCAACTACATAATCTGTTAAAGGTCTTTCTAGGGGGGAAATGTGACTTTAAAAAGAATGACAACACAGACTTTGAAGATATCCCCAATCTAGTCTCTGTGTCTTGATGCAGGGTAGCTTAATGTAGTCCCAATGAGTGCCTGATAATTGCACACAAAAAGCTATTACAGTCTCCCAAAGCCATCTTGTTTCATGCATAAGCAGCTCTTAAATTTTGAAGTGTTTGTGTGTGCTGCACTGGGGGGCATGTGTGTATGAACAGCACTGGGCAAATACTCTCCTGATTGCAACTCCTAAGTAAGAATAGCCTTCAGAGCATCCAACCTGGGCAGTTCTTATGAATTGGAGGCAATTAATCCTTTTTGTGTTTAAACTTTTACTGTACCAGATGTAACTGTGTAAGCATTTGAGCTTAGTACCTTGTGAACTTGTTTGCAAGGCTTCTCCGAATCTACGCTTTTTTTATAATTTTGGGTTGTTAGAGCTCTTTGAAAAGAAGTCGAACAGTTGCAGTTATTTTTTTCTGGAAATACACACAATGTAGTGCCCTTGCAATTCAGTACTTACTAAAGACAGTTTATTCATTGTGACAGTCACCGCTTTCTGTAGGCAGTTACTGAGGCTATTATATCAAATTACTACCCTTATCCAAAACTTAAGAGCAGAATTGCTCTTAACTTGTTTTGTCTTAGGAATGAAAGCTTGTAGCTTTAACTGGCTAGTGAACTAAATGATTTATTTGCAATTGGAGTGGCCACATCGTAACAGCAGATAATACATGCCATTTCTAAAGTGTGTTTTGATTACTCTTTTAATTATCTCCCTATGTTTTGTGCTGCTTCCAACATCCCGACGCAATCCAGTGAGCCACCATTTGAAGAAAGAAAACTGATACATGTTAGCAATTGGGCTTATCATTTAAATTTGTGTATTTTATCCATGCAGGCATCATGGTGCGCATGAACGTTCTGGCAGATGCTCTAAAAAGCATCAACAATGCTGAGAAGCGTGGAAAACGTCAAGTACTCATCAGACCATGCTCGAAAGTTATTGTCCGGTTCTTAACCGTGATGATGAAGCATGGTAAGTCCACAGAATATACGTAAAACAGTCCAGGAAAGATTCAGCTTTTTGGCCTTTTAAACTCCGATATCACCTTGGCTGGGAAAGCTGCCAGTGAATATATTATATTCAAAGTTAGATGTGGGTATAGGTTGAAACTGGGCTTAATTACTTAAAAGTTCTGTTTGAAGATGACTGTGGTTGAAGCAGCGTACTTGGGGTTGGGGGCAGTGAAAATGGTCAGCTCACTATAAGCCAAATAACTTGCTCCTTCAGATGGTACAGTGCAAGTAGTATTTTAAATTGTTTATCACACCTGTGCTTCGCCCTTTCTCCAAAGGGTTCAGGGACCATCCATTTTTGTTCTCATCATCAGTTGATTGTTTAGCCAAGAAGGCACTGTCCTTAGGTGTACATACTCTGTAAAACAAAACAAGCAGCAGTACAGTGGTACCTCGTGTTACGTACCATCCCCCTTACTAATGCTGCGGGTTATGCACTCCCCTAACCCAGAAGTAGATGCCCCTTGTTGCGACCTTTGCTCCGGGATGTGAGCGGAAGTTGCGCGGCAGCAGCGGGAGGTGCCATTAAAGAAAGTGCGCCTCATGTTATGAGCAGTTTCCTGTTATGAACGGACCCCCGGAACAGATTAAGTATGTAACGCGAGGTATCACTGTACTAAATGAAATAGCGAAGTATGCTGATATATATGATAGCGTGCACAATAGCCTGAGAAACCTATGGTAATCCTTGTATTAACATGCAGTATTCGATTTTATAAAATGGCTTCCAGTTTTGTTTTTGCAAATTGAATCACTTCGAATGCCACAGGCTGTGTGAAATAGTAACTTGCCAAATGCAAGCCAAGTCTCCATGGCACAGCAAGGATTTGAATCCCTGCATTCCTAGTTCTAGTCAAATAGTATCTGCTATGCCACACTGGCTCATATATCCCACCCTCATAGTCAAGCAGTTCAGTTAACTGGGAGGAATGGGTTGCTTTAGTTCTATTTCAATGGTGCAAAGGTTTGAATATGCTGAGTGCTTTTCTTTGGTTCACAGGTTACATAGGTGAATTTGAGATCATTGACGATCACAGAGCTGGGAAGATTGTCGTTAATCTCACAGGCAGACTCAACAAGGTAGGACCTGACTTCCATTTAAGCCCCACTGGACTTAATGCCAGAATTACATCTTGGAAGATACACTTGCTGGGTGCATCTAAATTCACCTCACTTCACAGGAAAATTCACCCTTTGTGGGTTGGAATAAATGGAAGGTGTGTTATGTATTTAGGCAAAATTTCCTTTAGCCCTAGGGCCAGTTCAGACAATACTGTATGTTTTGTTCATATAATTGTGTGCCTGACCAAATGGGAACTTTTATTATAAGCAAATGGCTTCAAGAGGTCCTTGATGGGAATGGCTTGAAAAGAAGCAGCTGTGAATCTTGGAGGTTTAAGGATATCATTTCAAGGTCCTCTGGTCCTACAACAGCCACTGTCTGGTTCACTTGAGTTGACAACATTGTGCCTTAAACTGGCAAATCAGAAGACATCTACTCTGCTTGTCTTAAAAACCCTTAGAGAACAGTCTTTAGGGTGCCACCTAAGTGGCTGTCATCAATGGATCCTCTTCTTTCTCCTTGACCTCTTTGAAATCAGTCTTGGGAAGCCACTTCTGATCAACCTATAGTTCCTGGTTCACTTTCTGGCATCTCTGGGTGCAGTTGGCAAGGGCTCCTTGCCTGAAACTCTAGAGAACTGGTGCTAGTCAGTGAAGGGACTTTTGAACTCCTTGAACCCAGACATCTGATAAGGCAGATTCTTATTTTACTATTTGTATAATTTTGTTTCTAAATTGATTTTTACGTTATTGAATTGAGATGTGCATTTATGCATTCACAAGATTCTTGGGCTTTTATTTTCTCAGTTTTTAGTTTTTCCCGAGATTGGAGTTTATTTTCTTCTTCTTACCTAGTATTGTGACTGCTTGGTCAAATGTTAATAGGCCTAGAACTGAAAATAGCTGGTAAACTGATATATTCAGATCTGTTAGGGCATAGCATCTTACAGCAGCACCTTTGAAATGGGTTGTATTTATATTTTCTTCTTCATGCCACTTTTAGATACCACATTTTAAATGTGTGTGTTGTGTTCTGGATGTTGCAAGTTTTAAGAGTATTCTTATAGGGCGGTATATATTGTTATACTCTTAAAAGAGTATTGTGATAGTTTTCCAAACATGTTTTTTCTTTCTTTGTGTTCAAAATATTTGACTTGATTGTTACAGTTACAGGCTGATATTACAAATTCAGGATGAAACTATACAACTCTATTCATACCCAAGTTCTGAATCATTTCTTACTGAAAAGTTTAAGTTAGCTGTGCTGGCCCATAGGAGACATACAAAATCATGGTTAGAACAGAATATAACAAAATTGTGTGTGTGTGCTTTTGAGGCCTCCAGAGCCTGTATTCTTTCCTGTTGAAATAAATGATTTCAAATTTCTTATTAGAAGTAATAAGAAAAATGGCGGTAGCTGTTTAGTTTCATTTAGAAAATTCACAAGACCTTCATTGGGACCAACAGAAAAATCACAAAATAAAGCAGAAATGGAGTAGCCGTGTGCCAGCAACATTTCCCTCTTCCCACCTTCTCCTTTTTTGCTTTCTTTAACATCTTGTCAGAGGAAAAATTTGGTCCCACAGAACTCAAAAGCGCACCATTTTTGTGACTTGTCAGTTGGTCCTAATGCAAGCACAATACTACTTCAATAATCAGGTGGAAAGCTATAGTGGGGCAGGAGAGCTGAAAATAATGACAATATTCACATCTGGCAACCAATGTGCCCCTCTGGTTTCAGATAGTACATGAGTAGACAAGTTGAAAAAGCCTGGGAAACAAATTTTCACAGTCCTCTGGCGTCTATGGTGGCTCATTTACCATAAGTAATGTATTTAGTGTTAACTCTGGAAGTGTATACATGGTACCTCGGGTTATGAACTTAATTCGTTCTGGAAGTCCATTCTTAACCCGAAACTGTTCTTAACCTGAGGCGCACTTTCGCTAATGGGGCCTCGTGCTGCCGGTCCACAGTTGCCATTTTCATCCTGGGGCAAAGTTCTCAACCCGAGGGACTAATTCAGGGTTTGTAAACCCGAAGTGTTTGTAACCTGAGGTACAACTGTACTCTATTCTGACCAAAGTAAGCCTCATAGGATGCGGCTGTCTGGCCCTTGCTGCTAGTACAGCAGACTAACATCTCCCTTCCATCCTCCCCAAATTGGCAATGGGGAGGAGGCAAAATCACTTCTTAGCTGCCGGGACAATCCTCGCCCATCTCTGCTGCTTCAAAAGTTGGGAAGAAGGCTAGTTGCTTGTCACACTCCACAGAAGGCAATTTGCATATAATACGCAACCCTAGTATAGTTGAAGACTGGCATGCACCTCTGCCTCTTGGCAGAAATGTTGGCATTTCTGTCAGCCCTGTCAAAGCAGCATAATGCCAAGGTTTCTGTTGTGCCCTGCAGCTTGTGACAAAGCCAGTGTTTGCATTTGACATGTGCTTGTTCAACTCCTGTACGTTGGTGTGAGGCAGCGCTTCGATTTATTTATTTTGTTAACTGTGTTTATAGCCCACCCTTCGCCAAATGGTCGCTGGGTGGGCTGCAAAATATAACAATTAAGAACAGTGTGTAATTAAAATCGTAAAATAAAAGGCAGTTATCAGAATAACAAAAGTAGCACAGAACTGCAGCACACAGCAGAGTAGGAGGAGGGAAGATATGCACTCATCCAAAGGCCTAGGTAAAGAAATGTGTCTCAGCCTATCATCAAAACGCATTGTTCTGTGAACCGCCCTGAGACCTTCCGGTATAGGGCGGTATATAAATTTAATAGATGATGATGATATTCAGTGATGGCACAATATGGGCTTCAGAAGGGAGGTCATTTCACTAGCTGGGGGCCACCACAGAGAAGAGCCTCTCTTGCCACCATAACCCCTCAGCCACCTAGTCCATTTCTATGCTGCCTTCCATCTTGTAACTCAGATGTGTTCTAGGCAGGGTTCCCAGTTTGTCTCCCATTCAGGCACTGCTTAACTCAAGCAAGATGGTTTCATCCTGTGCCTAACTGACAGTGCCATCTGGATCCTGTTCAGGATTGTATGAACTGGCTATAAATCACAGCCCCTGAACCCACAAACATTTATTATTGTTGTTCCCAGGCACTTTTCCCTGGTTCCACTTCCTGTTGAATTGGGTAGCACAGCTGTGTTCCATCTATCAAATTTATTGAAAATACTTTAATGCCACATCCATCAGTTCAATGACTTCTGGACTTTGCAAGTAATACATTAGAAAGATGGTTAAGTCTTTTCTCCTTTGTTTGGCTTGATAGTGTGGTGTGATCAGCCCCAGATTTGATGTCCAACTGAAGGATTTGGAAAAGTGGCAGAACAACCTGCTACCTTCACGTCAGTTTGGGTAAGTATCAGCTGTGTAGAACTGGATTGCCAAAGCTTGTGATTAGGGCTGCTTCATTGCTGTGAGTTTTACCTTAGCTATTGCTCCTTGGTGCTAGATTCATATTGCAAGATAAGCGCATGCCGAAAAGCATTGAATCTATTCATAATTTTGGATCAAAAGCCAGAACTACTACTAGCACTTAACCTGCTAACTCTGGCACATTAGCTATTGCTTTCTGTAGAATCAGTACATAGCTGTCAACGTTTCCCTTTTTTAAAGGGAAATTCCCTTATTCCAAATAGGATTCCTTGCAAGAACAGGGGGGAAAAGTTGATAGCTATGATCAGTGGGTTGTATGCAACTAATTGTGCAAGGTTCCCCTCACTCATCTCCCCCATAGCATCTCTGGGAGTTCCCCCTAACTTTCTGGAGCAGATTTGTTGTTAGGAAAGAGGGAGGAGAAGTTCCTTGGTGCTTATGGAAGTTGTTTTGCATGCACGATGATCTAGCTGGATTCAAACCAGTATGGCAATAATCCCATAAGAATCTAATCTGTATATGTGTTAAGCAGTTTTGCATTTAGTTTTTGTGGTAGTACATTTTTCTAATGTGCTGCCTGTTAAAGATGAGGTTAAATTCTTCTTTCTGCTTTTGCAAATGGGTAAGAAATCAAGCATAAAGCATAACGGGTATTTTCCTCACCCTTTTAATAGGTACATTGTGCTGACAACTTCAGCTGGCATCATGGACCACGAGGAAGCTAGGCGAAAACACACAGGAGGAAAAATCCTGGGATTCTTTTTCTAAACTTGTAAAAACAGGCAAACTAATAAATTGTTCAAATAGACTCTTTGCAGCCTGCATGTTAAACTCAATCCTTGTTCCATCGCCCTAGTATATAACGCTATTCGGGTAATAGTATATTTTACATTGTTGTGTAAAGTGAGCAACAGCCTCGGGTGCGGGCACCTTTGCTGGCTCAGGTTATCTTCTCGATCTTGCTGCTTTATATAGGATAAACTGAACACATATGTCTATGCACACGTATATCTATGCACCAGAGATTAACAGAAAAGTAATCTACAATGCAGAAGAAAGTGTGAGACTTGATTTCTATAAATTTGAGGCAGTTGCTGGTCTTAAGAGAGCCAGTGTGGTGTAGTGGTTAAGAGCTATAGATTCGTAATCTGGGGAACCGGGTTCGCGTCTCCTCCACATGCAGCTGTTGGGTGACCTTGGGCCAGTCACACTTCTCTGAAATCTCTCAGCCCCACTCACCTAACAGAGTGTTTGTTGTGGGGGAGGAAGGGAAAGGAGAATGTTAGCCGCTTTGAGACTCCTTCGGGTAGTGATAAAGCGGGATATCAAAACCAAACTCTTCTTCTCTCTTCTTAACCCATCAACAGCAGTTACAAGAGAGCAGGACCTTACTAGTAAGGAGTGGAGCATAGAAACACATCAGTAGTCAGTATTGTATGCTGAGCAATTGCTTATGTGCACACTGGCAAATGGTTGTCTGTATGGACCTGTAAAGGTAAAGGTACCCCTGCCCGTACGGGCCAGTCTTGACAGACTCTAGGGTTGTGCGCTCATCTCATTCTATAGGCCGGGAGCCAGCGCTGTCCGCAGACACTTCCGGGTCACGTGGCCAGCGTGACAAGCTGCCTCTGGCGAGCCAGCGCAGCACACGGAACACCGTTTACCTTCCCGCTGGTAAGCGGTCCCTATTTATCTACTTGCACCCAAGGGTGCTTTCGAACTGCTAGGTTGGCAGGTGCTGGGACCGAACGACGGGAGTGCACCCCGCCGCGGGGATTCGAACCACTGACCATGCGATCAGCAAGTCCTAGGCGCTGAGGTTTTACCCACAGCGCCACCCGCGTCCCTTCTACAGGTCTGTATGGACCTGCAGTCATTGGCATTAATGCAGTGCTCAAAAGATTAGTGCTTTGACCAGATGTCTAAAGGACAGGACAGACAGGCTAAAGTAATGAGAAGCACATACCTTGAGAGCAGTTCACACAGTGACCTGTTGTGCAGATTATAGGTTTATGGGGTGCATATGTGAATCTTGGGGCTTATGCATATTTTGCTTCCACCCTCAGATAGTGGGAGAGACGCTTAAAATTCCCTGTTCATGCTTACAAAAGTTTCAAAACGGGTAAAAGAATTTAAATAAGGAACTTAATATATTTTAAATAAGAAATCAGCTGTTTAAAAGAGCAGGAGAGTTTCTCCAGTTTAGTGGCTGCCACAGTGAATGCTTTGCTCCATTTAGGGTGGATGCACTCTCGCTAATCAGTAACTTTGGAAGCGCTGTGTTGTGGTGGATAGTGAAATTAAGCAAATCACCCCTTTGTGTTTTATAGAGGCAAATTCATTAAGTCTTAAAAAGTAATCCTATAGGGGTTTTCTGAATAGCTGACAGCCATTCAGACAACTAGCCTTTTCTTCGCTTTGGACATTTGCAGCTTCCCGTTTTGCAGGGAGCCTTATTTTGTATATGCATGATCAGCAGTGAAGACACTGTGCTTGCAGAACGTTGGTAAACTGAAGTCATCCTCCACCCTTTTCCCCATTTGTGCCCATTTTTTAAAAGGGTTGGATTTTGTTGGCCAGCCAAGGACTCCCAGATTTCATTTATTTGATGCATCCGTATCACAGGACTTCATGTTTATCCGCCTCTAATGAATATGGAAAGAATTGTGCGGTTGGCCAATTTTACAGTAGAGTTGCCAGTCATGCCTATTATTGTTCCTTATCACACTCCCTCTGCCTCTCCTATGTTGGAAGGCAGCCCACTACCTTCAGAGTATCTTCTTGCCCTTGAGTCTTCAAGCTTTTGGAAAGCCTCTGGCTGGCTGCCCATCCTCCTGGTCCCATTCTCTCTTTCTGACTCCTAAAAAACCCCAACTGATTATCCTCCAAAATTTCTCGCTTTGCATCTAGGAGCAAAAAACCCAGAGTTCCACCTTAAAGAGTGAACAAATGGATTATGGTGCAGTCATTTGGGAACTAGGGCCCAGTCCATCAGATGCACAAAGCCTTTTACGGTTTTAATTCTGCGTTTTGCACTTCCCTGAAGCATTTTATTGTAGTATGTGCGTCACTTAGAAGGCAATTGATCTCAGTTTTGTAAGAGATGCTTATTAGTACTGTCTTCATTACTGGGAGGGCAGAGAGGCTATCAAAACTGAAATGTTAACATCAGAAGAGACCTGCTGGATGAGGCCAATGGCCCATTTAGTCCAGCATCCTGTTGCTGCAATGGCCACCCTGATTTGTGTAGGAAACTCACAAGATGGACCTGAGCAGAAGAATACTACTACTGCAGTTCAGAGCAACTGTGGCTCCTAGAAGCTGTCTGTGTGTGACAGCAGCCACGGACCACAAAACAGCTTCAAATGGATGGCTAAACCAGGTGAGGGTAGCCGATGGGTCTCAGTCCTTCTATGAGTTAGGGACTTCCCTTGCATGTGAAGGCAGACTCTGATGGATTGAGCAGATGAGACGAATGGTGGACCCAACGGTCAAAAAGGCAGTTTCTGCACATGCTGTAGAGGGAAGTGAGGGGCAGATGGGGCTTTGTCAACCTGGGAAGAAGAAGGAGAAGCAAAGACTGTTCCTAAAGCCTTTAAGCTGTACTGATTTTTGAGAAAGCCTTCAGCAGTAAACCCTGAGGAAAAATCTCCATGCTGCCTTGTGGGACATCTTTGGGAGAAGATGTTTGTTGCTTGGTCCCAACCTTCCGTCCGTGACACAAAAGGGAAATGGTTTGGAAGGGAGGAGGGAATAAGCAAAACTCAGCCATATAATATTTAAGTGCACAATTGAACAAAAATATATTCTCAGATTAATCTGGAAATGCGAGGCGCCAACTTTTGGGTGCACGCATTCAAAAATGACAAGACTTAATTTGCCCGTCCCTGCACTGAATCGCTAATAAATTTCCTTTCTCAAATATATACTTCATGTGAGCTTTTAATTACATGGCTCTACTCCATTTTGATTAGACTTGTCCAGAGAGATAAATCATTCACCAAAGTATTTACCCTGAAAGAGTTCGCACATTTGCCCTGGATTCTGTACCTATTACGGGAAATCCCTGTCTGTTCCCCCTCTCCTTTAAAATCGTTCTCTTAATTGAACTCATGGCTGTTAAATTACTGGTGACTGAAGACATATGGCCCATAATTCAAGTTTTCTTCATGCTTGCATCTGTAATAGGTCTGGTGTGCCATACTTCCTCATGGAATTCTTGGGTTGAAAATGCATAAAATGGAAAACAAATGAGTTAATATGTGCCTTCTGCTCAGAAGCAAGTCCCATAGAGCGCATCAGGCCTCTCTATTATGCACCCTTATTTAGGGTTGTGCAGTTTTAAGAACTAAACACGGAACATTTCCATTTTGTCTTTGGCACAGTTTAATCTCTGCCTCTGTTCCTCATTTAAGCAAGGCACGGGAACAAGCAAAGGAAAGGCAATATGCAAATATCGCTGGCATCAAAAATGTCTTGAAAATGCTATCTTGCAAATGAGCATGGTTTGGAAATTGACATCAAGTTAGGTGCAGCGAGCCTATGGCTATTTCTGAGTACTCTTGGATGGAGCAGAGGACTGGCAATAGCAAATTAATAGCAATAGAGGACTGGCAATAGCAAATTAATCTTTTTTGAAACACAGTACAAAGGGAAAAGGAGATTTGCTATCTCCTATTCCAAATGGCGGAAATGGTAGAGGAATGGATCTAAAACCCAAATGAATTTGCATTTTCCTCTCCTGCATTTCAACAAGCGTGGATATTGAAATTCAGCTATTTTTATTTTTATTCAGTTGTACTGGAACAACCAAAATT
The DNA here is from genome assembly GCF_027172205.1 of Podarcis raffonei. Classification (NCBI taxonomy): domain Eukaryota; kingdom Metazoa; phylum Chordata; class Lepidosauria; order Squamata; family Lacertidae; genus Podarcis; species Podarcis raffonei. The sequence continues at coordinate 39,420,511 of NC_070615.1, read as the reverse complement.
CTGATCAGCATCCCCAAAAATGACTGAAAATCAAAGTTGTTTGCAGATGAGGGCTGATCCACGAGTCATTGTCTGTCAGTCCATGGAGACTCCACCACAGCCCAGGTCGGGTGGGATGCTTCAGGGACCAAATATGGCGCCAGTCCCTGGCACATTTGTGTGTGTTTTTTGTTTTGTTTTTTAATGCCAGTCCACCACATCAAGTAGCTTGAGAAACAATGACCTAAAAATATGACACATGGGTCACGATTAAAAAAATGATTGAAAAATAACGTGCAGGTCAGGATCCTGAAAAATAACTGAAAATGTGGTATGTGAGCTAGGATTCTAGAAAAAAAATCACCAAAAATTTGACCTGTAGGTGAGGATTCCCCAAAACAACTGAAAACAACAATCACAGGATAGGATCACAATTACCAAAAAAATGATTGAGAAGACAGGCAAAAACCGCCTGAGTGCATTTTGAGGGAGCTTAAGCCATGGATCATTTTATAAGATCCTGACTTGAAAAACTGGTGGTTTTTCAACTTTTTGATCTGTGAGTCCTCATGAATTTCAGCGACTCATCCAGCAGCTCTTCTTACTGGCTTTGGATTCAGCTGATTTTGGTCTCCCTGCCTTCTGGGCCACCAGCCTGAAAGGGCACCAACTATCATTCAGCTTAATCTCGTACTTCTGAAGGTGCCACGAGACACTTTTTGGATTGGGCACTTTGATTCAAACCTGACACTCTATACCATCTCCCTCTTGCACCAGTCAGCCATCAAGTGCGTTAGATGAGCATGAGCAAAGAGCTGGGTTTCTGGTAAGATGGCGGATATGCAAGAAGTGAGCTCCCTCCTCTAAATTTCTGAAGATCCCCTGGCCAGCAACCACTTCGTCTTTCTTGTGGGGTGGAAAGAGACAAGACTAGGTTGGCTGCCCTAAATGCACTGGAGAAGAGTAGAAAAAGAATCTATGTTTAAAATCTTCCTCTTCTCAGTGGCGGACCTACATTTTGGGGGCTCTGAATCTCAGAACTGTCACGGGGGCCCCTTTGCAACCAGCAACAAGGTCTGGGTAACCACTGGTACCTTTTTCAATGAGGTAGTTCCGTGACAGATCACCACACCTTTACAACATCTGTGTTACTGACTCTCAAGCTTGGGGATGGTTGAAATGTATACAACAAAAAATTAATCATGCGACTCAAATTTGCCCTACTAGACCCAACATTTTAAAGCAATGTGGTTAAATTCATTTCTGGGGCCACTCTGGGATTAGGGGCCCTGAAGCTTAAGCTTCATAGTAGATCATCCCTGACTCCCATACATTTTTTTAAATTTACAGTTCTATAACAGGGACAGTTTGTGGCTGCAGGAGAGGGAGGCTGGCCTAGGATCTTTGACATGAGGCTTCAGAGCTGAGCAGGGAGTCCCCAATCTCACCTCTACCTCAGTACACTAACATGGGCTTAACTTTTTGTGGCGGCCACCAGCAGCCCTATTTATTCCCTGCCATTTGAAAATCATGTTTCTATGCTTGGTACTTGAAAGACGGTGATCTCAGCCTTAAAAAGAAGGATGAAATGAAGAGACTTGTCAGTTTGATTGATATGGGAGTAATCTGTGTGGAAGTTTCCATTTCAGCAGAGGGCACTCTTGGCTTATATAATGCATCCAAGGCAGGCAAAGACATCGTCTTCCCTACCAGAGGTGACCTCAGAAGACTTCCCAGCTGCTTCCCTGGATTCAGCAATGTTGTGTCTTTGAATCAAACCCACCATTCAATGGAAACAGCAACAAAGTAATGCTACTGCAGAATTAGAATTCAAATATTGTAATCTCAGGGTTCCCATGGTCTGCCTGGTGTTGGGTCTCTAGATCACACTCAGTTATCATTCCCTTAATTGCACATGTACGAGTGTACTTACATTATTCTTATTATTTTATCAACAGCTTCCTATGAAATATCTCAGCTAACAACAACAATACCAGCAATATAAAAATGTTCACATAAAAAAAATCAATTACACCAATTTCCATCTGCTGGAAAACTCAGACTTGCTCTGAAGCTTGCAAGCTACCTTCAGTCTTCGACAATGTCATGATAGACCAAACAATGAATGTGTGAATCAATGCAGGAGAGATATCTGTCAGTGTTGCATGAATGTTGTCATTGTGTATGTATGTATCAATCTTTTGTTGCTTTTGTCAGAAGCAAGGAGTAATTTTCATGGAGGTGTTTTTGGGGGTTCCTGCCCTAAATATTTTTGTGCGTTTCTGCAGAACTTCGGTCCCCCCCCAACACTGCCAATATCTCCATCTTCTTCATGGGTTGTGCCATTTTGGCAACACAAGAAATGGCACTCATAGATTGGACATTAGAAATAGAGGGAATATTCGTTTCTGCATCATCTTCCTTGTGTTCCATTTTTGTGCTGTTAGCTGCTTTGAGTTCCAGAAGAAGAAGAAGAAGAAGAAGAAGAAGAAGAAGATCTCTCCTCCCCTCCTTTGCAGCACACAAACAGGGGACAGTCCACTTCAGATAAATGCTGGACTCGGAGCACCCAGCAACTCCAAACATACCTGGTAGTGCAAAATTGTCTGGCTATGTGTGTTATTGCTTGATATAAACAAGGAGTAGAGAATCTCTGTCCTGCTAGGTCAGGCATCCCCAACCTTCGGCCCTCCAGATGTTTTTGACTACAATTCCCATCATCCCTAACCACTGGTCCTGTTAGCTAGGGATCACGGGAGTTGTAAGCCAAAATATCTGGAGGGCTGCAGGTTGGGGGTGCCTGTGTTAGATCTTATTGGACTCCAACTCACATCAGCCCTGACCATTAGGCATGCTGGAGGGAGTGAGAGCTGGAGTCTGACAACATCTGGAGGGCCATAGACACCAAACACCAGGAGGGAAGGGAAGGCTTGGCTTATCTTCATCAAGGGAGGACCTGGGCAATCTTTTGTAGTATGGTGCCCTGTGCGAGGCCAAAATTTGGCGCCCCAAAGTGGCTCTCCTCGGTTATGGACCTTCTCAGTTTTGTGCCCCCTTGGCTCAGCTCCCTCTGTGGGGGAAGCTCATGCACCATCCTAAATCTGGCACTGACTCCATCATGGGCTGAGCGAGGCTCATTCTCTTGCCGCGGACGTCCTCAATCAAAACGGTTCCTTAGTAAATTGGGGGGGGGGATCCAAAGGATGAGGACAGAAAATGTCGCCTGAATAATCCTGGCACCACAGCGACATAGTCAGTGAATGAGGGAGTCTCAGATTCAGCCCTGCCCCATGATATTCTAGTTTTCTAGTGAGGAGGGAGGGTTATTTTCCACACTGGCCCCCTAACCTATAACAATATATAGACATGTTTATAGTTGCATATATACAGTGGTACCTCGGATTAAGAACTTAATTCATTCCGGAGGTCTGTTCTTAACCCGAAACTGTTCTTAACCTGAAGACCACTTTAGCTAATGGGTCCTCCCACTGCTGCCGCCGCCGCCCGATTTCTGTTCTCATCCTGAAGCAAAGTTCTTAAACTTGAGGTACTTTTTCTGGGTCAGCGGAGTCTGCAACCTGAAGCGTCTGTAACCTGAAGCGTCTAACCCGAGGTACCACTGTATGTGTATACAGTGGTACCTCGGGTTACATACGCATTGTCTTAAAATGGTTTTATATATGTAATTGTTCTGTGTATGTTTTTATTGAACTGTAAATCACCTCAAGATGCCTCATACTTTTAATTATACACGCACACTGTCTGTCTCATCTGCCTTTACTCTAACCAGAACTTGGGTACTAAAGATATTTACTACTAAGCCCTTTAGGAAGATTGGGTTTTATCCAGTGCTTTTTTTCTAGAAAAAGAGATGCTGGAATTCAACATGAACGCCTTCCTTGTTCTCTTATACAGTAATGGCAATGGTGCCCACCTGAGAGGTGTCAGAACTGAGTTCCGGCGAGTTCCGGCTGGGGTGTGTGTGGAAAGCCCTGGTTGTATCTGATTTAATTCTACTCAGAGTAGCTCAAATGGAACTTAACTGATCTAAATTAGTCATAATTTAAGTGAGTGTATAGTCTTCTAGAATTTAGTTGAATACAATGCCAGTCTGTTTGCCCCTATTGAAATGTTCAAGATGGTGGAGACATCCTAAGAGGGACACATTGTGGATTGTGCAGTTAGAAGAGGCAAAGTGACCATTGATGGCAGTAGCTTTCGTCTCTTAGAAAGTAATAATATCACTCCATGCAACAATAATGCCATTTTCATCAAAACACTGGGTTTCCTTGAAGCATTCCCCCCCCCCATTTCACTGGCTTGCACCCCCCCTCCCCCCATCTGCTTCTAATACAGGCTCAATTAATTATCAGTAGCATTGCTGAGATGAAGCAGTCATAACTTCCTAACTCTCTTTTTATTCATGTAGAGGGCTGAACTGCAATCATTGCACAAATCAAATGCTGCCCAGATTTCTGAACAGCTTTAACTCAATGTGAAGCTTTTATAGAACTGCAAATAGTTAAAAGAGAGGGCGTTAAGCAAATTCACATGGCTATAAAGTGGAAAACACTCTTTGAAAGACAGACAGCCCCCTCCCACTTTTTATTTCATACACTCACCACCAAGCAGGGTACCTGAATCAACAGATATCCAAAATCAATGCAGGAAAAAAATCCATTCAGTTTCACAATTCACAAATTCATATGTAAGATTATATATATGCACATACATATAGGGTGGGGTAGTATGTCTGGTGGGGGGCATGCTCCTGCTTAGGTAGTTTGCCCACCTTTGGTCCCCACCCTGCACTCAGCTGGCTTTGACCGGCCAGCTAAACCAGGTGAGGGTAGCCGATGGGTCTCAAACCCTTGGTGAGTTAGGGACTCCCCCTGCATGCAAAGACAGACTCCAGCAGATTGAGCAGATGAGATCAATAGTGGATCTAATGGTTAAGAAGGCAGTTTTTGCACATGCTGTGGAAGTGAAGGGCAGATGGGGCTTGTCAGCCTGGGAAGGTAACCCATCTAGGAGGAGCAAAATGATTGTCTGGGCAGCCCAGGACCTCCATACACACTGCCCAGGCTTGCGCCTTGGAGATGTAATGTTGGCGCTGCTAATGCAGCGGTTTGACTTCACCCCTGGAGGCGAACTCCATTGTCACTTGAGACAGATGGATGCCAGCAACAATGTTTTGTGCGTGTGTTTTGAGCTTGACAAAGCTCAAAACTTACTTCTACTTAATCAAAACTGCTTGGAACAGATTTTTCTGTTCCAGCAGAAAAATAATAATTTAAAGGCCCTTTTGCCAAAGCACATGGCAAGGAGTCTGATGCTCCGGTCAGGCTTTGGTCTGCTGAGCAAGCTCTTTTCAAAAGTTCAAAATATTATTTGGAGGGCGGGAGGAGGAACGGGTGGAGCATGCAACCTCGGATCAGCTCACTGGTACTTTGAAGTGTGTTTTTAAACCCTCGGATCACCTCATAATGGACTGCCAGATTGGATCTGGCAAGTCCACTTTGAGATCCAAGTAGGGCAGGCTGCTCTTCCCTTCCTTGGGGTGATGGCATGTTTGGCAGGACAGTTAACACATTAAGAGTAGGATGCTTGACTATGCAGGAGACAGGCCTGGCCACCAACTTCAAGAGAGGATTAGACACATTCATGGAGGACAAAGCTATCAATGGCTCCTAGCCACCATAGCTGTGCCCTACCTTTTCTGTCAGAGGCATTATGGCCCTGAAAAGCAGTTTCTGGGAATCACAGGTGGGCAGAATGCTGCATCCAGCTTGAAGGCGTCTCACAGGCATCTGCTGGCCACTGTGAGAACACCATGCTGGACTAGATGGGCATTTGGCTTGATCCAGCAGGCCTGCCTTATGTTCTTAACTGGCCTCTAGCCAGAGGGTAAATGTTACTAGATCTATATTCTGGTCAGTGCCCTTCAGATGCTGCCAAAGGAAGATCAAGAGCTTGACCTTTGGACTCACTGAAGTAAATGACAAAAGCCACCATTGATTTCCCCCCTCCGCAGCCAAGGCTCCTCATCTTGGAGAACAACATGTCAAGATGAAAAGCATTTATCCTTCTTGCATGTCTAATTTGTTCTTTGGAACATTATGCCTTTCTTCGTATCTTGGGTTTATTTTTACCCTTTTGGTTCAGAAGACACCAATTATAAAAAAAATCTTTTGAAAGTCCTTTTTCTTTAACACGAGTTTCCTTTATTCTTTGCAAACAAGGGAGATGTTACATGCTTCAGATGGGATGAATCCTCTTCGTATTAAAGGCCAGAATGACTTCATTGAAGGAGACAATATGCCAGTGAGCTGGTCTGCAGGGGGCTCCTTGTATCTGGTTGGTGGCCTCTAGCAGTAACACTTCAACAGGGGCACTTCCAGGTGTGAGAGGGCTCTAGATTAAGCCCCCTCTGCTGGTTACTGTCCTCTCCTGTGGACCCAGAGAAGCTTGCCTGGTGGTGGCAAGTGGCTGGCCAATCCACTAGGGGTGGCTGTGTCTAGGTGCCATTTAAATGAGAAGGTCTGTTAGGCCAGCTTTGTAGGTATGCACCATGAAGCATCTGCTGATGCCCGCACCACAGGGACTGTGCTGTTGATCCAACAAAGCCCTCTGCCCCTCTTCTTACTTCTTTCTCTGCTTTTCCTTTCTGTTTTCCTGCCCATGAACAATGAGCAGAAGTCTATGCTTACCTCTCTCTACTGTAGTTCCACGACCCTCCAATCTCTGAGCAGCGAGAGACTCCACGGGTCCCAAGCGCTTACTCAGGGTTCATCTTCCTTGGAAAGGTCAATGGAGACCAGTGGCATGCAGTGAAATTTTTCATGGGGAACAGTTAGAGCCAGAAGTGCCAGCTTGTAAGGGTGGTGGGAGGGAACGTCACATACAGGAGCATCACGCCTCCCTCCCTAAGCCAGGCAGAAGCTTCCTGGGCTTTGAGAAGGAGGCACCAGGCTTTAATACTTTAATACTCTAATTTAGGGAGCTAGCCTAGTCCCCCTAGTCCACTGACTGCACACCACTGATGTATCTTTAAGATACATGGTTTTATTTACCCATTTATACAACCGGAACACAGGATGGAGGGGCTCACATCATGAACACCCTAAAATATATTGCTTCTTAGTTATGGACCATTGGTCCACAGTCCCTGAAGGAGGAACTCAAATTGAAATAACACTTCTATTGTATATCTACTTTAGGCTGCTTTCCTTTATTGGGATTCTGTAATTGTTGAGAGCATGTGAGTGTAGGTTGGTTGAGGTCTTGATGTGGATCTTGAATGAATTTAAGCATGCTCAGTGAAATGCTGTGTTCTGAAGTTTGATGTTTATATATATATGGATTTTGATGTTTTCCATATGGTATTTAATTGCCTTTTCTTTGTAAACTGCTTTGTGGGTTTTTTGGTTTTTAAAAATGAATGAATGAACGAACAGGGTGAAGCATCCGCCCACCTGCCTGCTCTCCAGACGTTGTTGACTTCCAGCTCTCATCAGCCCCAATCAGGATATTCAGTGATTAGATTTGCCAGGTCAGGAGCATCCCAGACCCTCAGATTTCAGTGCCCTAACCTGAGACCTAGGGGCAGCCCCGGTGATGTCACAGGGGCGGGTCCTGGAGATGGAGGTTAATTGGAAGGGGGAGGGAAGCAGAGGAGGGCAGACCCTTGTCCCCAGAGTGCCCATGCTATAGTTTGCAGCTGAAGCTTTCCAGCTGCACACTTCATAATATTAAATATATATATTATTAAAGGCAGTCTTTCCTATCTGGAGATTCTGGCCTTCTACTTGCTCCCTGGAAAGGTTGAAGCAAACTCGAAGGCTTCAGACCTGGAGGAGGTCTGGCAACCTTATCAATGACAGAGACAATTTTGGGGGACTGGTGGATACACTGGTGTCAGGCCCTGCTCAAGACTGTGTTCCAGAACCACTTATATTTTCTTCACTTTCCTTTTCAACACTTCTTGTACTTTCTTTTGGAGGGGAGCTTCAAACTTTGGCACCACCTTCACTCTTGCTTATTTGCTAGAGCAATCAGCGTGATTATTTCTTCTGCTTCCAGGTCAGCTGATGACCACAGCTCCCCTGTTCATCCCAGTGTGCGGTGACAGGAGAGCCCTGGGTCAAGCAATGAGCCATAAAACATCTCGTTCTAATTCACTGTGGTTGTAATACAGTGATCTGCATGCTGCCAGTCATCCACCATATTGATGAGATTAGCTGGTAATTAAAAACTCAGCCAAGCCACGGAGAAGGGGGAATGACTCAATTAGCAGAATGTCACTGAATCTAATTTACTTTGCTTACCACAGATTTGATTCTCTAACGAATTAGAAGAGAAGTGTGGGACACCTTCAGAGGAAAATCTACAAGATTGCAGGATTTAAAATTTGCTAACATTCTTTTTCTTTATAGTAATGGGATTTTGATATCGAATACGTATTAAATCACAGTAGTATTATTGTTGTTACTCCTCCTTCAGCAGCAGGTCCCAGGGAGGCTGACAGCAATTTAAAATCCAGCATTCATTCATTTATTTATTTCATAAAATTTATATGCCACATGACTGTAAATAAAAACTCAAAGCAATTTACAAAAAGAACAGAAGAGTTAAAAACAGCAATTTAAAACATTCAAATAATTAAAACCAGCTCTAAACTAAAAACGGATTAAAACACATGTCAGCATTCTGGCTAGGCTGGTCTAAATAAAATTGTTTTTAGCAGGCACTGAAAGGAGTACAGTGAAGTTGGTGCCTGGCTGATATCAATATGCAGGAAGTTCCAAAGTATGAGTGCTGCCACATAAAATGTACATTTCTTAAGAGTGCTACGTGGCACGTGTAACAGTGCCAGTTCCATAGATTGGAAACTACCCTCTGTATACCTTCCAAGTGCCTCAGGAAAAATGGGACATCCCATTTTTTTGATGGCGGCCATCTTGGTGGCCATTTTGTGTGCAGCGATCTTGCTCTCTCTTGTGAGGTGTGGGTCATGTGAGTTGCCCAGGAGCATGTCCTGGAAGGCAGGCCTCCCAGTTTTGTGTAGGAAAAAGTTGGAAAGGAGGCCTCTGCTGATCTTAAACACCTAAGGGGGTCTGTAGGGAAGATGGCAGTATAGACAGAAAAGGCGAAGCGTACAACGCTGTTCCTACAATAACTGTCAATCATGCGCAGTAATGAGAAGGCAGGCATACAGCTGGTTTTTCTCTGTGGTTTCAACCTTTACCATCTGTGTGTCAAATGCCAGAGGTGGGTGGCATCAGAGGCAAATGACAGGGGTTTTCATGGGCCAGGAGTCGGCTTCACCTGTCGAGCAGCAGCCTGAAGGAGCAGGAGGCAGAGTGACTCCACCTGCGGGTGATCAGCCTTCTTGCTCCTGATGAGAACCAGCTGGCTCCACTCTCCTTAAGCAGAGTTCCCAGCCTCAGTCAGTTGCTGGAAACAACATTTGTTGTTCCTGGCCAGACCTTGCTCCTTCTTGCAACCTTGGACTCTTGGCTTTCTTGACCCCTGGACCGTCTGTCTACGTGAACTGAAATACTCCTGACCTTAGGACTGGACTGAAACTTGCATTTGGACTCTGCCCCCAGGCAAGTACCCACCTGAGCCTTGGCTGGTTAGCTGGCCTCGCCCACCCCTGAGCTCTGCCGCGACTGAGCAGCGCGGGACTGCAACAGAGGTGGGTGGCATCTGTCTACAATAGAGGGGTGTGAATGGGGTGTGTGGTTGTGTGACTGTGTGTAGAATCTAGCCTACTGCACAAAAGTAAAATTTACATTTGTTTCCCCACTCACTTTTGCTTGTGGTCCCACATTGGCATGTGGCCCCCAGAAGGTTCACCCAGAAGGCAATTTGGCCCTCAGGAAGAAAAAGGGTCTCTCCCCCTGGTGTAAGCTGAGAGCCAAGCACATGTACATCCACATGCATCCCAAAGGACCAACGCCACCTTTGCCTCCTTCAACAAATGGCACACACTTGCGCAGACAATTTGGGCAGCGTTTGTTATTGCTGGTTACCACAACAATGTTCTCTCCCAGGCATGTTGCTTGCGTCCATTGCGCTCCGAGTCTTTCGGCTATGCAATGGAAGTTTGAAAGCATTAAGAAAATTACCATGGTGATTTTTTTCAGAGATAAGAGAGAAGAATGTAGCAAAAATGTTATCGCTGCTCGAGAGTTGTGACAGCAAAGTCAGGCTGAATACAGGCAATTTTCTCGACAAAGTAGGTCGCAAAAAATAATTTGTTATTGCTGAGCCTTTGGCGTGCGAGGGGGTGGCGAAGGAAGCTTGGATAAGCCGGGATGGGGAGTCAGTGCAGGAAGAGAAAGCTGTGCTTGATCGCCAAGCGAGAGACCGTCAAGAGAGACTCCGGTGAGCTGCAAGGAAGCATATTTAATTCCCCGATAGACAATGAGGATTGTTTCACGAGCATGATGGATGCACTGCCCCATCAACCTCAGTCTGCCCTCATCCAGACGTGCCTTCTCGACCTATCAGGAGGATAGCCCCGGCTGTCAGCTTCCTCCTCCATAGTCTCAGGCTGCCTACAAATGATAAAGCGCATTCAAAGCACACTCTTTCCTTCAAATAACTCTGTAAACTCCCTCCCCACAGAGTTATAGTTCCCAGCAAGCCTTAACAAATTACAGTACCTAGAATTCTTGGAGGGCAGAATGTGCTTCAAGGGTGCTTTCAAGGGGCAGCATGTACAGACCCTTAGTGTTGCTTTCCTAGAACTCAACAGGGAGGAAGATGGGGTCAACATTAGAATGAGTTGGCTTTGTTTGTCATTGGCTCTGGCACCACCTGCTATTGGCATTCCTGATCTTGCATCTCAGTGGGCACCAGCCACCATTGCTGATCACCCATGGATGACTTCTTTCTTCCATGAGCTCTCATCACTGTAGAATTTAATAGTGTCATTCTGTCTATTGCTTGGTGACACAGGTGCACCTGGCAAATATAAGATATCTTGACAGACAGGAAGCAGGCCACACACTCAAATTTCTGTTGTAGACAGCCTCTTTCTGCGACCCATGCTTTTGGGGTGGTCCTTGGCTAAGGGGCTGGGCAATTTCTACAGCCTTGCACACTTTTGTTCTGGATCCTCACCTACCTAAAGTGTGTGTGGCTTCTGTTGCAACAGATTAAAAAAAAAATCTGCCTTGCTTTCACTGGATCCCGCCTCAGCTCATTCTTCTCTGACCAATAATGAACTTGGGGGACTCTGGGAGTTGGGTTGTTAAAGCCACCCCCCCATTTTATGGTAACAACAGACACCCTCACTGAAGATGGGTGCTAGGTAACATGGCAGATTGTATGGGTGTCTTAATAGATAATACTCTACCCAATACTAATGCAGGAAAGACCTGGGATTAACTGTTTGTGGTAGTGTTTGTTTACACAACAACGGCATATTGTACTTCTGTGAAGGCTGCCCAGTGTCCATTCATTCCCCACCCAGAGGGTCTGCGTGTAATAAAAACCCGGCGTCCAGTCACGCTCCCTGCGTTGCTCTGCTGGAAGCTGACCTGGCCGAAGAGCAGAGTCGCAGCGGTCCTGGGTCCGTGTGAGATAAGGGATAAATCAAGTCCAGAGACAGTTCGGTCCTTATCTCTAGAAGCGTTTATTTACAAGCCATAAAACAGTCACACTCCATCGGAACTTGGTGACATTCTCAGCCCGTGCTCCAAAAGCACATCCGCAGCCTCTGCTGCTCAGCGAGAAGTGAAGGCCAGTCTGGAAGCAGAGAGACGCTGTGCGTCACTGCTCTGCGACAAGCCCCTCCTCTTTTTCTTCCCAGACGCAGGGCACCACGGAGTACTGACCCTGTCAGTTCCAAACTCCACACCCCCTCTTGTCCTGCGTCTGGAGACAGCAGCCATCAATGCTTTCCCCATACACAGACCCTCACAGAACTCCTCGTGCTTCTGGAAGGTTAATGGTTTTGTGAAACCATCAGCGAGGTTCTTGGTTGAGGGACAGTATTTCAGAGCAACTAGTCCCTCATGAACGCTCTGACATACATTCTGGAAACGTATGTCCAAATGTTTGGTCCTCGCCTTGAATTGCCCTGTCTCAGCTAATTTAAGGCATGGTTGGTTGTCTTCATGCACCACAACGGGTAGACAATTCTCTCCACAGATTTCCTCGACCAAACACACATAGAACTCCAGTTCTCTGCAAACCTCTGATAGCGCACTGAACTCAGCTTCAGTAGATGAAAGCGCTATGAGACTTTGCTTCCGGGACCTCCACCCAATCACTGAGTCCCCAAACTTCACCACTAGGCCTGACACTGATTTGCTGTCCTCAAGGTTAGCCCAATCCGAATCCACCCAGGCGGTCAGCTTAACATCGCCCTCAGCTGACATCTTGAGGCAAAAGTCTTTGGTATCTTGCAGGTAACGTAGCACCCGCTTGACACCATTCCAGGCCTGCACACTAGGACTTGAAGCCTCTCTGCTGAGCAGATTGACAGCAAACGCTATGTCTGGTCTGCTCCACTGTGACAGATACAACAGACTACCCAGAGCTGACTGAAAGAGTTCAGTGTTTTCGAACACCACGCGTTCTACTTGCTGACACTCCTTCACATACCCGGCCTCCATGGGTGATCTGGCACCTGCACAATCAGACATCCTGAACTTCTCAAGCAACTGCTCAATCTTACCTTTCTGGCGAAGCAAAAAGCTTCCATCACTTGCTCTTGTGATCTCTACGCCTAGATAGGACTTGACATCTCCAAGTTGCTTCAGCTTGAACCGCTTTCCAAGCTCCTTAGCAAACTTCTCTACCTGTTCACTTGTCCTTGCCATCAACAAGATGTCATCAACAAACACCTGGGCTACTTGCTGTTGCAAGCCTGAATCTTTAATGTAAAGACAACTGTCTGCAAGAGATCTCTTAAAACCTAGCTTTTCTAAGGCTTCATGTAGGCACATATTCCAATTCCTGGCAGATTGGCGCAATCCATAGATGGATTTGTGCAACCGCCACACGACGCCTGGCTCACTGACCTCAAACCCTGGAGGAGGAAGCATGTACAACTCCTCCTGGAGATCTGAGTTCAGGTAGGCAACATCTACATCAAAATGGTTCACCTTCCAACCTCTCTGTGCTGCTACTGCCAAAAGCATTCTCAAAGTCTCCACCCTAGAGGTCGGCGAATAGACCTCTGTGAAGTGGACACCTCTCCTCTGTGTGAATCCACGGGCCACTAATCTCGCTTTGTACTGTGGCTCTCCAGCTTCTGTGGGTTTAAGTCGGTAAACCCATCTGCAGCCAACAGCTTGCTGGTTAGCCGGCAGCTGTGTGAGTGAGAACACTCCAAGAGACTCCATTGAGTTCATCTCCTTCTGCATCGCCTCATGCCATTTGCTGGCTTCTTCCCGAGGCAACTTCTGAACATCCTCAAAGGATTCAGGTTCACATCTAGCCACACCAACCCAGACACTCGTGGCTTCATACCTTTCAGGTGGTTTCCCTTTGGTTGATCTTGCTGACCTCCTCAGCGTGAACTCTGGAACTGCGTCTGATTCACCTGGATCAACCCTCCTATCCTCTATGTCAGAATCATCCCCCTCTGACCTGCTGCGCCGTTTAGGGCGAACAGCTGGTTCTGCTGGCGAGGAAGGTTCACTCCTTGGCTCAGACTTGATAGAGACCTGTGGAGGGGTCCTGGGACTCCCCTTTGGAGAGATACGGAGTCTCTCCCTTGGAGATCCCTGCTCTGGACTCTGTGGCTGTGGACTGTGCACATCAGCAACAGGTTCAGCCTCACCCTCTTCCTCTTCCTCATCTGAGTCTACCAGAACATCCGGATTTCCGTGAAGACGCTTCCACCCACTCTGCTCGCAAAACTCAGCACTGCCGCTAATAAGCAGCTTGGACTGGTTGCCAGTAGGGTATGCAAAGCGCCACGCCTTTGAACCCGGCTCATAGCCTACAAAGATCATCTTCCTGGATCTTGGCTCACCTTTTCTGCGCATGGCCTTTGGAATCAGAACCCAAGCTGTAGACCCAAAAGTGCGCAGAAAATGTACTTTGGGCTTTTTTCCATGAAGCAGAAAATACGGTGTGTCTCCTACACTGGAATTAAACACTCTATTCTGCAGGAAGCATGCTGTCCGATAACTCTCGGCGCAAAAGCGCTGTGGCAGACCCGAGTCTGCCAACATAGCATTCGCTGACTCCTGTAGCGTGCGAAACTTTCTCTCTGCAACCCCATTCTGTTGCGGAGAGTGGGGGGCCGTCAGTCGATGACTGATACCCTTCTGCCTGAAGAACGATTGCAGCGCAGAACCTGTAAACTCCCCCCCACGATCAGATTGAAAGGAAATTACTTTAGTAGAGAACCGTAGCTCTACTGCTGTGATCCAATCCCTGATCAGTGCAGCTGCCTCTGACTTCTGTTGCAGCGCAAATATCCAAGAATGTTTTGTAAAATCGTCAACCAGAAGCAGAACCCACTTAGATCCAGCTAACGAAGGTGTCGGCATGGGGCCCGACAAATCTGCATGGACAAGTTCAAAGGGTTTACTGGTTTTCCTCTCAGACCTGGGGTATGAGCAAGTCGTGACCTTTGACTGCTTACAGGCTTGACAATCTAGGTATTTGTCACATGCTTTGAACCTGCACCCAATGGTGTTGCCTGCGGCCTTCCTCACATATGACCACCCTGCGTGTCCAAACCTCCGATGCCATAAGTGTAAACAATCATGGTGTGGTGGGATATTAGCACACTGCCCTTGGGCTTCTTCAATGGACTCTCCACTAGCCCCATTTTCCACCAGCCCCATTTTCCCACCAGCCCCATCCTCTATGGGCATCTCCACCAGGAAGAGTGTGCCTTTTCTCTGGACACTGTAGACCTTCTTCCCATCCCTGAAAAAGGAACACAAATTGTTAGAAAACAAAACATCGAACCCAGCAGCCATAAGGGCTGGCACACTTAAAAGAGAGTGAGCAAGCTCTGGTACCACAAAAGCTTGCACCCAGTGATCTATGAAAGAACAATACAAATAACCAGATTCAGTCAGTGGTCTTTGAGACCCATCAGCTAATGTAACATAGCGTCCGGTTTTAACTGTCTTGCAGTTCCTCAGAAGCCCAGCAGAGGTCACAAGACAATGCGACGCGCCTGAATCGATCACGAGAGATAAAGAGTGTCTCTGGCTGTTTTCCAAAGATGCCGTGGCGTTGCTTGCACTCCCATCGGTTGCCATGGCCACAGTCTCACCCGGGCTACGGCTCTTGCCTTTTCTCAGAGACGCCATCGCAGCTGTGAGGTGATAAGACGCCTTGTCTTTGTTTTTCTCCTGGCCTGCTGCTTTCCCACGTCTTTGCTGGGAACCGGCCCTGGGAACCTGCTTTGTTGACATTCCACGCCGGCCGGTGTCCTTGGCAGCCTGGGCCTCTAGCGGATGCTTCCCAGCGCTGTTGGACGTCGTCTCAAAGCACAAACAACTTTCGAAGCCTTTCGCTTTCTCAGAGCTCTTGGAATGGCCTGCCTGGCCTGCCCCCCCACTGCCTCTTGGGGTGCAGCCTGTGCCCTCTTCCACAGCTCTCAGCTGCTCTCTAGCACACAGAGGTGTCGAAGCAGAGAAACAGCTTCCCGGAACAGCCCCCTCTGGGCTTGGAGCTCTCTCTGGGCGTCCTCTAGCCCCCTCTGGTCTGGCTCCCACTTCGGCCTGAGGCATGCTCCCGTGGCCCTCGGCTTCCTCCCGGCCCTTGGCTCCTGCTGAGCTTTCGCACAAACTCCTCAGCACCTGCCAGGCGGCCTGAGCCGTTTTAACGCCCTCCAGGTGGGGCAACAGCAAAGCGTCCACACTTGCTTTCAACAGGCAAAGCTCTCTCTGCTCTCTCTCACGCAGCAGAGCAGTAGCATGCATGGGTGGGGCCGGCTCCTGCTGGACTGGACTCCAGAGCCCTGTGGCCACAAACCACCCCCTTGCTCCTCTTGACCAGGCCTCCCAGTTGGCCCCATTCAGCCTCTCACCGGGGTAGCTCTCTTGGCTCTGCTGTGCCTGTGCAGCAGCCATTCTTCCTCCCCCCCGGGGCTTCAGCTTACTCACAAGTTTTCCAGCAAGCCGGACTCTCGAAGCAGCCGTTCCTCCTGGCTCTTGGCTCCGCTCTCCGGCATCTCCCTTCTGGCAGGAGATCACTGCAAATCACCGCTGGCAGCCTTCCTCCCTTCTCACACTTGTCAGGAAACACGTAACTCCCATAACCTCTGCGTGTAATAAAAACCCGGCGTCCAGTCACGCTCCCTGCGTTGCTCTGCTGGAAGCTGACCTGGCTGAAGAGCAGAGTCGCAGCGGTCCTGGGTCCGTGTGAGATAAGGGATAAATCAAGTCCAGAGACAGTTCGGTCCTTATCTCTAGAAGCGTTTATTTACAAGCCATAAAACAGTCACACTCCATCGGAACTTGGTGACATTCTCAGCCCGTGCTCCAAAAGCACATCCGCAGCCTCTGCTGCTCAGCGAGAAGTGAAGGCCAGTCTGGAAGCAGAGAGACGCTGTGCGTCACTGCTCTGCGACAAGCCCCTCCTCTTTTTCTTCCCAGACGCAGGGCACCACGGAGTACTGACCCTGTCAGTTCCAAACTCCACAGAGGGTCACAATATGTGGATGAATTGATGAAACAAAACTATATTGTGTTAGGTTTTCTTAATATTGATGTGGTCAATGGTGGTATGCAGAGGTGTGTGTTTGTAATTATAACCTGCATGGCAGTACATCTGTGAGCTCTTAACAATTTGACTATCTTAACAATTTGACTAATTAGCAGGGGGGAGTTTACCTGCTGCACCGAATGCAGCAATGTGATAGGGTAATTTATTATTTTGATAACTATTTAAGTTGACCAAATGCTTTGTATGGTACTGGCTGGTGTAGAGTGGTGAGGGTTTGTGAGTTGCAGCTGTTTGGTTATTATTTAAAATAAAGATAAGCAGAGATATTGTGGGCAAGTTTTCATTCCATTGCCCCAGTCGCTGCGCAAACTCGGTTGGCGAAGGAAGTCCAACATATTTATTTATTTACACTCTTTGACGGTTTTAAGCATGATGGTTTCAGGAGTGAGGCACAAAACTTAGTTTTAAGAAGCACACTCTTTACAGAGAATTTTAAATGACACTCTTTCCCAAACTAAGTCTCAAGAAAGACTTTCCCCACCAAGAATGGCTATTACTGTTCTTAACCAGCAATACCCATTCAGCCCCTTCTCAGTTTTCTTTTCCCTCATGGGATCAAACTGCACTGCCTAGCTTATCCCAACAGACCAACTCCCTCTCCCGAGGCCACTTAATCTAAACTCCAACTGCCCATATTGGCAGTTAGACTCTTTAACTGAGAGTCAAATCCCTATCTGACTGTATGATACCACTTTAAATGGTCATGGATTCCTCCAAAGAATTATGTAGACTTTTTTTTTTTAAGGTGCTGAGAATTGTTAGGAGACCCCTATTCTGCTCCCAGAGCCACAACTCCCAGAGTGGTTTAACAATTAGTCCCAGGAAACATTGGGAATTGTATCTCTGAGAAGCAAATAGGGGTCTCCTAACTACACCCAGCGCCTATAACAAACTGCGGCTGGCTCCCATAATTCTTTGGGGGAGGGGAAGTCATGACTGTTTAAAGTGGTATCACAGAGCTTTAACTGTATGGTGTGAATGTGGCCCCACAATCTATCAAAAATGGCAAGTGTGCTCCTTGGCACCATAATTTCAGTCTTACTGGCTTTCTTCATAGCTGTACAGAAGTAGTTAAATCTGTTATTTCATGCTATTCTCTTTCAAGTCCTACTTCAATTTTCATTTTACAAGGCTCTAATGTGCCATTGTCCAGGCATTTAGATATTTTTAGTGGCGCCCAGTGAACGATAAATCTCTGGCTAATGCTGTGCAAAAGCGAGAGTTCTGGCAAGGCAGGAGACGGATTCTCAGTTTGCAATGCACCAGCCTCCTTTTAATTTTATTGCTTACCTGATTTTACAACTTGAGCTGGTAAGTTTTATTTTTATGTCCCTCCCAATTAAGTAGTGTCTCTCTCTGTGTGTGTTTTCATCTCTGGAATCAATTAATCTAGAGGGCATGACCTCTTGTGTTTTAATGAACAATTTTGGAATGGCAACTGATAATATTGTATAACGTTGAGCTGGTGTTCTTTAAAAGCTGTGGTGAATGCAGAGCTCTCATTCAAAATGTAAAGATCAATGGGAAATCTCCAACTTAGTCATATGCAGAGTAGACCCACTGAAATCAATGGTCCTCTAAACATATGGACCTAAGAAGCCCAGCTGGATCAGACCAAAGGCCCATCTGGTCTGGTTTCTCAGTGGCAAACCAGACTATCCTTCCTGTGCTGTTGCTCCTAAATGACTAGGCTCCCATCTGCACTATACATTTAAAGCAGGATTGTAGCACTTTAAGCAGTTGTGACTTCCCCAAAGAATCCTGGGAACTGTAGCATGACAAGGGGTCCCTGGGGAGA
Organism: Podarcis raffonei; assembly: GCF_027172205.1. Taxonomy (NCBI): domain Eukaryota; kingdom Metazoa; phylum Chordata; class Lepidosauria; order Squamata; family Lacertidae; genus Podarcis; species Podarcis raffonei. The sequence continues at coordinate 39,402,015 of NC_070615.1, read as the reverse complement.
GGGACTGATTGTTAAACCACCCTGGGAATTGTAGCTAAGGGTCTCCTGACAACTCTCAGCACCCTTAACAAACTACACCTCCTAAGATTCCTTTGGGAGAAGCCACGACTGGTATGATCCATCCCTGCCATATATAGTCATTATGAATAATGGCCATGGAAATAGCTTTCTCCTCCATGAATATGCCTGCTTCTCTTTTGAAGCTATCTGACTGGTGGCCAGCAGTGCATCCTGGGACAGACACAACGGATAGGGCTTTCCGTTGTTAAAACCAGTGGAATTTCGCCTCCCTTGTCATTCCTGTTAAAACCACCGCAACTTGAATACAAAATAAAAAAGAAAGCGGGAAGCTATACATATGGTTCACATGTTCCATTTCTTGGTTTTGGAACGAGAACATTTGGAATAAGAAAAGGAGCTCTGTTTTTTTTGCTGCTGAAATGCTCTGTGGTGTTTTCAGCTGTCACGAAACCAAGGGTATCTTGTTCATTGGATTCAGAGAGCCCTGCCTGCTCCTCAAGGTACATGACTTGTGAGGCGTCTGGAGGACTCCATGGTCTGGGCCAGGTGTGGCACTTTATAATATGGAACTTCAGATTTACCGACAATTGCAGGAAGCGGTGACAATGGAACTCATTTGAAACTAGTATCAAAATTAAACATGCCTTCCATGCAGCAGCGTCTCTGAAACAGATTAATGTGGGATGACCAGAGGATGCTTCTTATTCATTGATTTAACAAAAAAAATCCCAGTAACAATCCTTTTTGTTTTGGCGTCTGAGCTCATCAGGCAGTCTATAGTGTTCTCGATTCACTCGGCTGAAATACCAGGTCACCCTTTTGAGTTCTCTTGCCATCCTGTTTCTTGCAAAGGATGTTGTAGCTCTGCTTTGTTCGACATGGTTTAAAACTTGAAAGCCTTGTTTGCTAGATTGGCTATTGAACGTAACAATAGTCCGAGAAAGCAATGCTGCCGTTTTGGTTGAACAAGACATAGTGCATGAAAAGGGAGGGGAAACATTTGAGCAATTTTCAGTCACTATATTAAGACAAGAACTTCAACAAAACTCAAGGCTGCATTGTCTTAAACAAATGCTTCTGATAGAATTAATGTTTGTGTTTCTGCGTATCCCTTTCTTGTTTTCGTTATCGTGAGATGCACTCCCCCCCCCCTTGCCGCACATCAATCTACTCTTTCTTCTCTTTCCGATTGTTCTTATTCTCTGTTTTCAGGGGAAGGGAGAACAATCAGTTTTTGGACTCTGCTTAAAGTATTTCTTTTTGTTTCTTCCAACCCACTCCAAAAATACATTAAAATAACTGACTTCAAGGTTATGAACGTATGGATGCAGCAGACGCTGGTCCATTAGAGCAAATGGGGCACTGACCCACCAACCTCAGTCTTGATCCCTCCAAGCCCCATCCAGAGGGTAGTCCTTGCTGTTCATTTCCTCCTCCTTTGTATTGGTTTTGCCCCTTGTAGAACTCATCAGGGAGCAGGATGAGGACCAAACAAGAATTAGCTGGCTCTGCCTCTCATTGGTTCTAGCGCCACCTACTGTTGGCCTCCCTTCCTTCCACCCTACCACCTCCAATGGGCACCAGCCACCAGACTGCGTGGATGTCTTTGGGTTTGAAGCATGTTCATTCAGAACTCCTTATTCTTAGCATCCAAACTCACAACCGCACGGAGCATCACCAAGAAAAATGAAGTTTCCCCATCCCTGTGCTAGATGGCTTGGGACTAGCCTACCTGAAAGATCCCCACCTGTCTTTACATCCCTGCCTGAAGATGTGGGCACCTCCCAGCATGTGCTTTTTCTGTGGTGGCATCTGACTGATGGAATAATTTCTCCCCTGGCAGGGTCACATAGCACCTCCTTTAGGCCAGGTAAAAAACATTTTATCGTCCCCTCTGCAAATTGTTTTATGCTACCTCTGCTGCCAAGAGACAATTTGCTTTCTTTTATTGTTTTATTGTTGGAAACGCGTCTTTAAAACAAATTATTGGGCATGCCTAGTTTGCTCTGATTTGCAAGCATTCTTCTGCATTACCACTGGGTCACGAGACCGTTCATGACATTTTGTTTGGCATTGCTGACGTGCCATTTCAATCTTTTTTTTTTGGGGGGGGGGAGGCAGGCATGCTTATATTCCCATCTATCTATTTGCTGAAATAAATTGAAGTATGGCACAGAATAGAAGGCCCAATTTGTGCTAGAAATAACTGCAATTACTAATTCTGAATTAAACACATCCCTTCATGAATAATGGAGAGGCAGGCCAGAAGAAAAATCAGATAAGATCTTCAATCCATGTATTTTTAATTGCTTCATTATTAAAAGAAAATATGGTGAGGATAGCCATATCCACAGTGTGCTGCTAACACATACACATGCGCACACACACTAACATGAATTTTAGGCTAATTCACAAAAGGCTATCAAAAATTAATTTTTGTGTGCTGTGATCAATGAAAACGTAAGTGATTTTGTGACACTGAGACAGAATGTGCCATTTATATGCTAATAATGAACATGACTTTTTTGTTTCATGTTGATGCCGTTGTTATTTCACATCTCTGTAATGAATTATGGAAGCGGCTTCCTTTTAATATGCAGGTGAAAGTGAAGGGACCGATAACAGGTTGGCAAAAGAGAGCAGAAGAAGAAAAGAAAGGCTGCATGGAAAGCGATCCTCGTTTTATTTAAGGTTTTGACAGTTTTGCTAGTGGAGGGACCAATGCTTTCACTTCGTTTAAATTCTCAGGTCATTCCATGACACAGCCCTGGAATATCTGTGGGCTGTGAAATAAGTCAGGAAGCCTAAGGGGATGGGCTGTAGCGGGCAGAAGGTCCCAGATTCAATCCTCAACTGGGGGAGAGCTCCATCTGAAATTTTGGGGAACCGCTGCCAAGTCAGTGTAGACAATACTAAGCCACATGGACTTATTGGTCTGACTCAGTCTAAAGTAGGTTCCTAAATTCCGAGTCAGAGCATCGTGCCATCTCCATCAGGAGAGCCACTGGTTCCCCATCGCTGATTTATTGGGATGAAATGAAAATGTTACTGTTATATGAAAGAAGCAAAAACCGCTTATTTTGTCCTTGTTGCTAACAAGATAAACATCGCCTGATGCTACTGTTACAAATGCTTTTTTAAAGAAAGGGATTGATGAATCGCTCTGGGTTGTATCCAATGCTAGTCCTACTTAGAGCAGGCCCATTAAATTTTAATGGGCACAACTAACAAGGTTTTTAAAATTTCAGTGGGTCTACTTTGAGTAGCATGGCGTGTGCCACTTTCTCACAGGTGGGAACCATTTTGCGCATGTCCAATTGACGCGCAACCGCAGATGTGGGGCCTTTTGGATCCAGAAGAGGACAGAATGGGGGTGTAACAGGGGCAGGACGTAATGGGGGCATAAATAGGGCTTAACGGGGTTATGCGTGCTCCACCAACGCAAACGGGCACCAGGAATGGAACCCTCATGTGAAATTGTTGCGGCTTGTAGTTAACAAATCTGCCCAAATGTTACATTTAAATACAGATTTTTGCAGCTATTTTCCTCTCAGAACTTACATTATGCTGAGTTTTGTGGGGGGTTTTTAGTTGAAAGCTGAGCATCTGTGGCAAAAATTGTGTGAATAACAAAGTTCTAATCCAGGAGTGAGGGACCGCTGGCTTCTCCATTTGTCCTTGGGACTTTTCTCAGGCCATGTCCACTCATTACCCAGGCTATGCCCCTGACCTCTGCTCTTTGAGATCTTTTGCCTGGCCAGAATGTGACCTTGAACTGAGACAATGCTTCTCATGTACCTGGTTGGAGAGAGGTGTTTGTGTCAAAACCTCAGATTTATACTGTCGCATCCATCGTCCCACCCACTTTTGCTTCTGGCTCCACCCAACTCAGGAATATGGCCCTCAGAAGGCTCCTCGTAGTGAAAGATGGCCCTCAGGCTGGAAAAGTTCCTCGCACCTATTTGAAATAGTTTTCAATGAAAGTCGTCCTCAATTGGTTAATGAAATAAATACAACACTGGAAAGAAGACTTTGATGTATTTTGGGCTCCATCCTGCCAGAGATCTGAGGGTTCTGAAACGTCGTTAGGAAATGATAGAAGCTATTTCAAGTAGTCCTCAGCTCAACCGGATCAAATCAGCTGCTGAGGATGTCCAGCTGCAGGCTGGAGGAACTGAGATGAACTTCAAATAAACATCCAGATGCCTAGAAGCTGTTTTGCCATGCCAGGCCCCCTCCAGGTCTTTTGATACGCCTTTCTCTTGGGGACTGCAGTGTTTCCATAATACAGTAATGAAGTCCAGAAGACTTCTTCAGATGCTGGCCTCTTAAATGGACCTGTTCCTGCTGCAATCTATTTTTTTTTAATAAGATATTTATTAAGATTTTTTAAAGTATTACAATAAAGTGAAAAAGAAGAGAAAACAGATAAATAACAAAAATACAAAATAAAAATAATTAAAAACACATAAATTTTCCATTGCTTATTTTCCTTTAACTTGTTTCCTGGACCTCCTCATACCTCCCTTTTTTGTATTCCACCACAAATTGTTGGTTCAGCAAATCCTTACCATTATATTATTACCTATTTATAATCCTTTTTTCATACTCTCTTAAAGCATTACAGCTGGAAACCACTTAATTTCAATCCAACATCATTCTAACATTCATTAATTTTACAATATTTCTGTAGATAATCTTTAAATTTCTTCCAATCTTCTTCCACCGACTCTTCTCCCTGGTCTCGGATTCTGCCAGTCATTTCTGCCAATCCCATATAGTCCATCACCTTCATCTGCCATTCTTCCAAAGTGGGTAGATCTTGTGTCTTCCAATACTTTGCAGTAAGTATTCTTGCTGCTGTTGTAGCGTACATAAAAAAAGTTCTGTCCTTCTTTGGCACCAATTGGCCGACAATGCCCAGAAGAAAGGCCTCTGGTTTCTTCAGGAAGGTATACTTAAATACCTTTTTCATTTCATTATAGATCATTTCCCAGAAAGCCTTAATTCTTGGGCACGTCCACCAAAGGTGAAAGAATGTACCTTCAGTTTCTTTGCATTTCCAACATTTATTATCGGGCAAATGATATATTTTTGCAAGCTTGACTGGGGTCATGTACCACCTGTATATCATTTTCATAATATTCTCTCTTAAGGCATTGCATGCCATGAATTTCACACCTGTGGTCCACAACTGTTCCCAGTCAGCAAACATAATGTTATGTCCGACATCTTGTGCCCATTTAATCATAGCAGATTTCACCGTTTCATCCTGAGTATTCCATTTCAACAGCAAGTTATACATCTTTGACAAAATCTTAGTTTTGGGTTCTAACAGTTCTGTTTCTAATTTTGATTTTTCCACCTGGAAGCCAATTTTCTTGTCCAAATTATATGCCTCCATTATCTGATAATAATGAAGCCAATCTCACACTTTGTTTTTTAGTTTCTCAAAGCTCTGCAATTTTAGTCTATCTCCCTCTTGTTCCAAAATTTCCCAATATTTCGGCCATTTGGCCTCCATATTGAGCTTTTTCTGGGCTTTTGCTTCCATTGGTGACAGCCACCTTGGGGTTTTATTTTCCAATAAATCCTTATATCTTATCCAAACATTGAACAAAGCTTTCCTGACAATATGGTTCTTAAATGCTTTATGTGCTTTAATCTTGTCATACCACAAATATGCATGCCAGCCAAAAACATTGTTAAAACCTTCTAGATCCAAAATGTCTGTGTTCTCAAGAAGCAGCCAGTCTTTCAACCAGCAGAATGCTGCTGATTCATAGTAAAGTTTAAAGTCTGGCAGGGCAAATCCACCCCTTTCCTTTGCATCAGTTAATATCTTAAATTTTATTCTGGGCTTCTTGCCCTTCCAGACAAATCTAGAGATATCTTTCTGCCACTTCTTGAAACAATCCATCTTGTCCACAATTTGCAGTGTTTGAAACAGAAACAGCATTCTAGGCAAAACATTCATCTTTATAGCTGCAATTCGACCCAACAAGGAAAGCTTCAAGTTTGACCAAATTTCTAAATCTTTTTTCACTTCCGTCCAACATTTTTCATAATTACCTTTAAATAAGTTCCCATTTTTTGCTGTCATGTTAATCCCCAAGTATTTCACTTTCTTGACCACAGTCAGACCTGTCTCATTCTGAAACCTCTCTCTTTCAATCGGTGTTAAATTTTTCTCTAAAACCTTAGTTTTTGACTTGTTCAGTTTGAATCCTGCCACTTGACCAAATTCTTGAATTAGTTCTAAAACCCTTTTAGTACTAGATTCTGGCTCCTGTAACATCAATACTAAATCATCTGCAAATGCTCTCAATTTGTACTGTTTGGCTCCGACCTGTATACCTTTAACCAACCGGTCCCTTCTAATCATATTCAGCAAAACCTCCAGGACCGATATAAAAAGCAATGGGGAGATTGGGCACCCCTGTCGTGTCCCTTTTTCTATCTTAAATTCTTCCGTCACCACATTATTTACAATTAATTTTGCCTTTTGTTCAGAATATATTGCACCTATACCATTTTCAAAACCTTGGCCTACCCCCATCCCCTGTAGGTTCTTTTTCATAAAACTCCAAGAGATATTGTCAAAAGCTTTCTCCGCATCCACAAATATCAGAACTGCTTTAGTATTTATATTTACTTCTAATTTTTCCAGGATGTCAATTATGTTCCTCAAATTATCAGACAAATGTCTTCCCGGGAGAAAGCCCGCTTGGTCCTTATGAATCTCTTCCATCAATACTTTTTTCAATCTCTTGGCCAAAATGTCAGCAAAAATTTTGTAATCCACATTAAGTAACGATGTAGGGTGGTAGTTCTTAAGCTGAGTCTTTTCAGTCTCTGTTTTCGGTATAAGTGTAATATACGCCTCTTTCCACGACTCTGGTGCCCTCTTCCCTTCCAGAATTTCATTGCAGACTTCCTTCAAAGGTTGTAATAACCACTCTTTCAAAGATCTATAATATCTAGAAGTCAGCCCATCCGGTCCTGGAGATTTGCCCAATTGCATATTTTGAATGGCACCTTCTACTTCCTGTTCAGATATTTTATAGTTCAACATTAATTTACTTTCTTGGGAGATTTTTTGTAATCCATTTATTTTCAAAAATCGGTCTATGTCCATTTCTTTCTGTGGCCCTTGTGAATATAATTGTTTAAAATACCTCTGGAAACAATTTCTAATCTCAATTGGATTATGCATGTTCTTTCCTTCCACTTCTAAATTTGTAATAGTATTTAGTTTTTGTCTTTTTTTCATTTGCCAAGCCAACAATTTCCCACATTTATTGGCTGATTCAAATGTCTTTTGTCTCATTTGTTTAATTTTCCATTCTATTTCCTGATTCATCATTTCCATATATTGTACTTGATATAGTTTTATTTCTCTCAAAATCTCCTGCGACTTTGATTTTGCCCTCAATTTCTTCTCACTTTCTTTTATTTTCTCCAAAATTTTATCTTTCTTCTCATTTTGACTTCTCTTCTTTATTGCGTTCTGTTGTATCAGAAACCCTCTCATAACAGCTTTGCTTGCGTCCCAGATTACTCTTTTTTCTACATTAGTGTTCATATTTATTTCAAAATAATCTCTCAAAGTTTTTTGGGCCTTTTTATACACTTCTTCATCTCCAAATAAGGTGTCATTCATCCTCCATCTGAAGGAGCCAGTTGATATTTGCTTCATCTCCATCCTTAGAGTGTTATGGTCGGAGCAAGTTTTTGGGCAGATTTCCACTTTCTTTATCTTTGGTGCCATTCCTCTAGTTACCCATATTTGGTCAATTCTAGTCCATGTCATCTTGGCTTCAGAAAAGAAGGTTCCCTCTCTTCCCAAGGGGTTCTTTGTTCTCCAAATGTCCACTAAGTCCATATTGTCTGTCATCTCAAAAAAGGTTACCATCCTTGGTAACTACCTGTCTTTGTGCCTTGTCCATGTTTGTAGATACTACTCCATTCATGTCCCCCATCAAAATCAAATTGTAATCCAAATAGTCCAATAAGGTCTCATGCAACTTTTTAAAAAATTCATATTTCCTCTCATTCGGTGCATAAATTCCTACAATCAGAAATTTCTCTCCTTGAACTTGAATTTCAATTGCCAGGAATCTTCCTTGTTCATCTTTAAAAATTAATTTCGGTAATAGTCTCTCCTTTGCATATATCACAACTCCTCTTTTTTTAACTTTATCAGATGAAATAAACTCCTGTCCCAATCCTTATTAATAAGTAGTTTCCTGTGTAACCTTGTTACATGCGTTTCTTGTAGACAAATCAAGTCCAATTGTTCCTTTTTTAGTAAGTGAAAAACACTTTTTCTCTTCCGAGGAGAGTTAAGGCCGTTACAATTCCAACTTAAAAGTTGCAGAGCCATGATGGGGTTACTTTGCTTTACCTCCGACTGCACCGAGTGTCTGTTCTTGTTCTGTCGGTGGTGTCTCTTTCTCTGGGCCATGCAATCCAAAGGATAGGTTTGCTATATCTAGTATTCCTTTTTCCAGTGCTCTTGGCTCTTCTCCGGATTCCGCTTCTTTCTGTAGATCTTCTTCGTGGTCTTTCAAAAACCTGTCTTTGTCGTTAACTGATCTTATTTTTATCTTTCTTCCTTTATATTTAAAAGATAGGCCTTGGGGAAATTCCCACCTAAAGAGAATTCCATTTCTTCTCAACAGGGCAACTAGGTCTCCGTAGTTAAGCCTTAAGTCCAAAAGATGTTTTGGAATATCCTTAAATATCTCCACTCTTGAGTCGTCAATTTCCAAAGTCCTTTGATAGTGCAGATTCAAAATTTTATCTCTCTCCTCTTTTGTTCGAAAAGTAATCAAGCAGTCCCTCACCTTGTTCCTCCTTTGTCTTCTTCCAAGTCTGAATGCACTCACTATCTTAAATTCTTCCTTCCCCAAGTCCTGTTGCCAAAAATCTGTAAATTCCTGTGTAAGAAAGTCAACCAGATTATCTTTCTCACGTTCTGGTACAGCCCTGATTCTTAAATTCTTTTGTTTTTCTTTCAATTCAATCATGGACAGTGTCAAACCGTGGTCCTCCAATTGCTTATATACTGGTGGTATCTTCTCTTGAGTAGCAGTTGCAATATCTTTTGCTTCTTCAGCTATCTTTCTGGTCGAAGCAGATTCCTGTAATAATTTTTCAATAGACTGTGTATTGGTAGTCACCTTCTGTCCCAAATTGTTAATGCTTGTAGTATTCAGGTCAATTTTAACTGATGCTTCAGCTACTTGTTTATTTGTCTCAGCTACCTGCTTGGCTAAGTTTTCCAAGGATTCATTAATTTTTCCAAGTGCATGTGCCAAAACCTCTTCGGACGACATAACTTTTGGTTTGACCTGTGGAGGAGCAGCCCCTGATGTTCCAGATGCTCCAGGTGTTGAAGCCCTTCGCTGCTGCGCAGTGTCTGTCCGGTTGTGTCTGCCAGACCTAGTAGTCTTTTCCTGTGCCAGCTCTAACTTTCCTCTTCCATCTGCCATAACACTCTCATGAGAATCCAAGGTCAATCCCACGGTTGAGAGTTTGTTTTGGAAAGGAATTTTCCTATAACCCAGTTGTTATTGTAGCAATGTCAAACCTCCTCTAGGGGGACACAGTAACAGCCAGAACTTGCAACTTTTAAAAAACAAATATAGTCCTTATAAGTCCCCCAATTCACTTAAAAACAACAGTTTTAGTCCACTTAGACAGTTACTTTAAAACCAGGAGAAGTCCAGAAACACTGTATCTCTTTTTGCAGAGCTAGGTCAAAAATCCTCTGCTTACCGATAGGCTTTCCACTGAGCGGCTTTCCTTGTCTAAGGGCAGTCCGTTCCCAGGTTTTAGGCAGCGGGTTTTAGCTTCCTTTTCCTCTTGTTTTTGCAGGAAGATAAACCTCAAACTTTCCCCCCTCCTCTCCTGCAATCTGGAGGGGAGACCGCTTTCCTGATGTTAAGATTTAAGTCTTTTTCAAAGACGTCTTTCCGAGTTTCCGCTTTACAGTCTCTTTGCTTTGATCTATTTACAAGAAGGGAAGGCAGACTTCCTGTTTATACCTTCCCGCTTCGGTGTCGAATTGGCTTATTCTTACTCCTTTTAAATCCAATTTAATCCTACTCACGGGTAGTTGCTTTAAAGTCCAATTGTCCCAGGACAAAGTCAGCGCTCTCCGATCACGGTTGTGCGACTTCACTCCGCGGAAGAAGCAATCGACTCTCAGCACCGCACCGCTCACCCCGTCCTGCTCCGGAGCCCTTAAAAGGGTCCCTTCGCCGATTGGGGGGGCGCAAATGGTGCCTGCCGAGTCCCCACGTTCACAGGCTTCCCCTGCCTGTGATTTTTAAAGGGCCCCCGCTTTGCCGCAGCGGTAAGACCCGATCCCGTGGAGCTGGTCCCTCCGAGACTCAGAGGGAATCCGCCATTAATCGATGGCGCTGACCCGGAAGTCCTGTTCCTGCTGCAATCTAAATGGACAAAAGTACAGAACATCTCTGGTGTCCCACCCAGGCTAGGAGACAGGTACTGAAACCCAGGAACCACAAGGGGGAGAAGTTGCTGGAAACCCTTCTCCCTTGATGGGAAAGGGATATTTCAATAAGAATTGCTGGACTTCTCTTGGCAAGGAGTTCCACAGAGCAAAGCCTGCCACACTAAAGGCTTTGGTCCCTAATAGCCACAGCTGAAACCAACCCTGAAATCAATGGCTGAGAGACTGTGATTGGTTTCAAAGCATTTTTAGAGCTAGGATTTTAAAGATAATGTTCTAGTGATTCTCTTGCTGCCTTTGGCTGCTCTAAGAGGAAGGGCAGGATGTAAACTGAATGAATTAATAAATCACAGCAGATGCCACAGGACTGATTTACAGATCTATATAAACTGAAACCACTCAGCTTCAAAAGCATCAAGGATGGCTAAAACCTTTAATAACATGCTATGTGCATTAATTTTTTTAAGCAAGCCCTGAAAATGACAGGCAAAGTATCAACTGTGAAAGGAAAAATCTGATGTCTTCCAACTGTTGGATAACTCTGAGTAAATTGGCTGCATGTTTCCCAAGTTTAAAGCGATGCCCTTGCTTTTAGGTCAGGAGTGGGGAACCTCAGGCCTGGGGTCTGAATGTGCCTTTAGCCCCTCTATCTGGTCCCTGAAATACTTCCCTGGCCACCCCACTCCCTCATCCTGTTTTGCAGTGCTGTTGCCCAAATGGGATGTGTCCTTCGGATGTCCAACCATCATCCCCAGCCAGAATGGGAGACCAACATCTGGAAGGCCAGAGGCTTCTCATCCTTGGATTACAACTTGGAATAGGTCCATTTGTACTGGTAGGCCCAAGCCAGAGGTTTAGGGTCAGAAGCGTTAAGGTGGTTCTCCCCCACAGGACGCCGAGCTGAAGGGGTGCAAATGGAGAAGATCCATAATTGACAAGTTCCCTTTTGGGGTGCAAATTTTGGTCTCTCACGGCGCCATATTACGAAAGATTACCAATGTCCTCCCTTGATAGGGTATATATAAATGTGCTGTATGACATAGCTTCCAACTGCACCAAAAATACTGAGATCGTCATGAAAATCCTTAAACCATCACGGTATATCATTCGTAGCAGCCCATGGCACTTCAAATGTATTCACATCTCTTCCTGCCCCGCTCTAAAAACTTTGTTATTCTTTATAATTCAGTAATCCTGGCTGAAAATAATTGCTAAGGTGACTCTCAAAGGCTTAAGAAACACACACCAAACAGCAGAGGCCATACATTGATCTATTGTAACATTTCAAAATCTACAGCTCACTTTATTAGAGCTAAATGAAGTTCCCGCAAATTGTTCAGCAAGTTGTTTTTCCTTGATTTACATACCACCCTTCCTCCAAGGAGCTCAAGGTGGCATACATGGTTCCCCCTTACCTTATTTTTCTCCTCCGAGAAAATATTTGAACCGAGTGGAGATTTGAACCCTGGTCTCCCAGGTCCTAGTGCAGCACTCTAACACTCTTAACACTGGCTCTGCAAGCCGGACAGGAAGAAAAACTGAATAATAAAAAAAAACTTTTAAAAGAATCAATGCTTTTTCCTGCTCTAGACTAATTTTATTGGGCTTGTGTTTGTATTTGATACTGTCCTGATTTGCAGCCGAGGGCAGAGAAAATCTGCTAGCTATTTGTTCTGTCCAGTTTATGGATTTTCTTATTAGCTCTCAAAACATATGATTGATTTCTTGGTTAGTCTGAACACAACGGCTATAGGATTAATAACGTAAGCGTTTACACAGCAATCCAAAGTGGGGAAATCTGCTGGGGAGGGGGGGCAGATAAGCTGGCAAAACTGGGAGGAGTAGGAGCTTCTACAAGGGCAGAACTTTGGAGGAGGAAGTTGGCAGGTAGAGCTGGTTGTAAGGAAGGAGGCAGGCAGGTGGAAGATGACCAAGGGCAGACAGGCTAGGGTTGGGGGTCTGAACCCTATTTGTCCCAATAGACCAGCATCCACTGGAGCCCCACGCTCACCTAGATGATAATAATAATTTATTATTTGTACCCCACCCATCTGGCTGGGTTTCCCCAGCCACTCTGGGTGGCTTCCAACAAAGACCAAAAATGTCACACATTAAAAACTTCCCTGAACAGGGTTGCCTTCGGATGTCTTCTGAATGTGAGGTGGTAGTTTATCTCTTTGACATCTGATGGGAGGGCGTTCCACAGGGCGGGCGCCACTACCAAGAAGGCCCTCTGCCTGGTTCCCTGTAGCTTTGCTTCTCGCAGTGAGGGAAGCACCAGAAGGCCCTTGGTGCTGGACCTCAGCGTCTGGGCAGAATGATGGGGGTGGAGACGCTCCTTCAGGTATACTGGGCCGAGACTCTGAAGGTGGTGGGCCCTCCTTCATCGGAGGTTTTAAAGCAGAGGTTGGATGGCCACCTGCCAGGGATTCCTTAGCTGCAATTCCTGCATTGCAGGGGGCTGGACTAGATGTCCCCTGGAGGTCCCTTCCAACTCTACGGTTCTGTGATTCTGTTACTATTCATCACCTTCTTGCGTTCTATGAGCAGGTTAGCTCATTCCCCACTGGAATGCTGGCTTCTCTCATGCAGCCAGCTTCCGTGTCCCAGGTTTCAGCTGACAAACTTCCAAGCGTCTCGTTCCCAGACTTTTTCAAGTAATCGGAATGTCTCGAACTGTGTATAACACATTTCAGCTTTCTATCTGCCGAGGCACTTAACAATCTGATAATCCCATGAGCACGTCAGAATAAAAGGAAGCCCGTTCTTCATGCGCTGCCTAATTAACTTACGGAATTCCTTGGTGAGGGCCACTAGATTAGATGGGTTTAAAAAAGGATTAGACAAATTCGCAGAGGATAAGCCTATCAATGACTATTAGCCGTGACAGCTAAAAATGGAAGATTGATGTGCAGCAGTGGCGCGCTTCTGTTTATCATATTTTAAGGGCAAAGGAGAGGGAATCTCTCTCATAGCAATAGCTTAGGTTGGGAAGGCTGTAGTGAGTGGAACTTTGATGTAATCCAGGAATACTTCTAAGATTGAGGGCCACATTCCATTGTGAGTGGCCTTCCAGGGGCCACATGCCAATGGTGGCGGGGCCAAGTGAAAAGTGGGTGGAACAAAACACCCACTTTTATTTTATACCACCTCTCCCGGTATGCCCCACGGAGAGCCTCAAGGTCCATAAATAGCAACACCCTAGTGATCCCGGGCCCTAAGGAAGTTAGATTGGCTTCAACCAGAGCCAGGGCCTTTTCAAGTCTGGCTCTGGCCTGGTGGAACGCTCTGCCTCATGAGACCAGGGCCCTGCAGGATCTGATTTCTTTCCGCAGGGCCTGTAAGACAGAGTTGTTCCACCTGGCCTTTGGCTTGGAGCCAATTTGATTCCCTCCCCTCTTTTTCCTTTTTCCTTTCTCCTCCTGTGATGAGGCTGCATTTTAATATTTTAATGTTTCAATATTTTAGTGTTGTATTTTAATCTTGTTTTTAAGTTGTATTCATTCAACTTGTTTTTATTATTGCTTGTTAGCCGCCCTGACCTGAGCCTGGCCTTGGCTGGGGAGGGCGGGGTATATAAATAATAATAATAATAATAATAATAATAATAATAATAATAATAATAATTATTTATTTATTTATTATATATTATATTTACCTTTGTGCGCTCTTTCTCCCACCCACCCCACGTGATCCACACACTCTTTCCTGCCCGATTGGTACACTGTTCCCCTGCTCAACCTTCGTGCCCCAGCCAACCCCTCCCGCTTTACCTGTGCCGGCTCTTTCTCTGCCCCCCCCAGCTAGTCCTCAGCCTTTTTGTAGCCTACTTAGCCTCGCTGCTGCCACCGGAAGCTCTGTGCCCACTTCCGGGAATATGGTGGCGGCAAAGGTCAGCCACGACGGTGATGAAACCTGTGGCAGAGGCTGCTGTTCTGTCCGCCCCAGAGGACATGGAGGCGACGGAATCAGGACACCAGGCTTCAAACAGAAGCCGGGGGGGCTTCCATGAATTCGTGGAGCCCCGCTTAATTTGTGGCATTTGAGGGGTGTGTGAGGAGGGCTCCCAGAAGGTGCCTCAGAGCAGGCTTGTTGTTTGGACGCTTACCAGCTGAATGTGATTCATTGCTTGTTGTGCTGACTTTATCATGCGTATACAATACAGGCAGTTCTTTGCCACTTCTTTAAGTATAAGTGTCTTTAATGCACTTCTCTAATTGCATTAGGACTTTTCAGAAGCCATTACATGAGTTAGGGCTAAATAGGCTCCCTTCCCACCCACCCCAAAGAGAATTAGTGTCAGATGAGAACTTACTAATGGGAAAGAGGCAGCCATTGATGTGCTAATTAATTCAGTGTTAAGTGCTCGTGCAAGGGACCTGGCTGAGTGCTGAGGATGAGGGGGCTGAGGAGACACGTTCAGCAAAGGAGATTGACTGGCTGTGTAATATGTGTGTGTGTGTGTGTGTGTACAAAGAATGATGCACTGGGAATCTTGGGCTGGGTTTCTAATAACAATGTTTGGCTGATTAGGAAAGTTGAATGATTCGGGCAAAGTTCCAGCTTCCTTCCTTTTTTCTTTTTTCTTTGCAAAAAAAGTGTGGGAAACAATAACTGTTGGTTGAAACTCTCAGCTGTGTTAAAGGCCTCCTAGCTGGCATTGGGTGCCAGTTCATCTCCGGACCCGTTGCTCATGTGAGGCAGATAAACTATCCAGTCCTAAAGCAGGCATTCAAATCACAGAATTGTAGAAATGGTACCTACCATGTACAGAAGCATAGTAAATCAATCTGCACCCCTCAGAGATTACTTAGGAGTAACACCCCCCTCCGCCCCATTGGAGTTTGAGGTACAGGAGAAATGCATGTGTGCTGCTCCTTGTTAACAGGGTCGGGGGGGGGGGGGGAGAGAAGGGGGAAGCCTGCACCATAAAACTTGCCTTTCTTAGAAATACCTCTTGTTGCTCTCCTTCGTTGGGTTAAATGCTCCAACAAAGCTATTGTGGGAATGTTCAGGGTAGCAGGAGAGGATATATTGTTTGTTAATATCCTTCCTAACTTGCGCCAGCAAGTTCCTTTACTTAGCAGAGTGCATTCCCCCTTACACAGTAGAAAGCTAGTCGCAAACTCGTGTGAGTTTCTTAAGACAATACACAATTCAATCTGGCTTGTCCAGATTGAAATGTGTTTTAATATTTTGCTGGTAAGACCCCTTGAATCCCTCCTAAAAGAATAAGCAATAAAAAGAAAGTTTACTCACGATCAGGCAGAGCATGGTGTGATCCCTGAAGGCAGGCTTAAGGCTTAAAGTTACAAACGTATAAAAACAGGTTTGCCCCATAAGGGAGATGACCTGAGGGACTGCTTGGCTGGCAGCCAGCAGTTCATTCCTGGAAGTTTGCAGGACGAAAAGAAGATGGAAAAGAAGAGAGAGTGGCAGCATGCCTTGGCCTTTTACCAGATGTGGAAAGGTCACACCCACCCACTAGTCACATGCAAGGAAGGATGTTCCAGGCCAGGAGGAACAGGAAGTTTCGACTGGCTGGACCAAACATTCCCTTGCATGTCCACTCTAGCAAAACAAGGAATGTTGTATTTGACTGCTCCCAGTGGATTACATCCCACAGTTATTCCTCAGTCTTTATTGAGCCGCATTTCAAGAGGCAATTCAGAAGTAATTTCCCGCTGCTGAGCTATTGTGAATCTAGTGACCATCAGAAAGAAGAATACAAGCTGGATTAAGGGGGCTTTCTCAAGAGATCGAGGCTAGAGAAGTGTCTGGATTTAGCTGTTGACCTGCAATGGTGGAGATGGCATTGGACACTTATGAACCAGAACTTATGAACAACGCTACATGGCCACCAGGCACTCGAAAGGGAGCCAACATCCCTCAGGATCCTTAACGAACAACAGTTCCCAGAATTCCATGGGGGAAGTCATGGCTGTGAAATATATGGTGTGGACAGGACCCTCAAGTTCTTGCATGTGGTGACAACCCCGGGCCAATTTGTGTGAACTTCTTCCCCCTCAGCCAAAACAAACTCAAACAAAGGGCTAAGTTAGAGAATCTTACAGGGCCTGTGGGCCGGCGCAGCCCACGGAGGAGCAGCATGGAGAATATCACCATGGCAACCGGAATCGACAACGCTTCCATTTTAGTATTTTGAAGGAGAATAATAATTGCAGAGCTGGGCCCCCAAGAGATTCCCACCCCTCCATCCCCCTCACATTCCCTAGGTACACAGCAGCCATACCAGCCCTGGCTCCAGACACAAAGAGCAGAACTGGATTAGGAAGCCTAAGAATGTTATGTATGAAAAATGTGCCATAAAGGTGATATTCAGAAGAGAGGGAGGGAAAAACCCTCACACTGAGCCACGAATACATACGCTGGGGAGTTTGCCGGCGGGCCAAATATAGCTGCATCTTCCTCGAAGAATACTTGCTTTGAGCAATAAACCAGGGGGTGGGGAACCTCAGGCCAAAAGCTCCTCGGGACTCTCTTCTGGCTGCATCCCATCCTCCATCTTGCTTCTCACCTGTCCCACATCACACCTGCAATGTTTTTGCCTGCCTGGAATTTGTCCTTGAACTCTGACCTGGGTGCTTGCCTGGGTGTGGGAGAGAAAGCTGTGCCCTCTTCTCTCTGTGTGGAGTCTACGGTACAAAAGACAGGATTTACAACTTGTCGTTCTGCCCACTTTTGCTTCCGGCCGCCTCCACTGCTAGCTTGTGGCCCTCAGGAGGTTGCCCTGAAGGACATGCGGCCCTCAGTCTGCAAAAAGTTCCCCTCCCCTGCAGTAAACAAGCTGGTTCAGTGCTGGCTCTCTCCATGCTTTATGGAGGCTGCTCTTTATGTAGAGGAAGACACAGATGCGGCCCCCCCTCCCCACATGTCAAGCAGGATAATGAGCTCATCGTTTCCATTTGATGCTGAAACCTGGATATCAGAAAACCGGGACATTCTTTAGGTACTTTCTCTGTCTTTTGAGACAGACAACTTTATTTTTTTAAAAAAGGCATTGTAAATCTCAAGTCGCAGGAGGGTGGTTTTTCTTTAAACTTATAATTTTGTTGATTTTATTTTTGTGTGGGGAGGGGGCAGGAAACATACTTGCAAACAGAGAAGGAGCAGAAAACAAGTGAAGATCTCATTTGCCTAAGGGTGCAGCAGTGAATTAAATTCAAATGCCTGGCATGGTCCTTCCTTCCTAGGAGTTGCATTGACTATGCCCACTAATGTATAAAATGTCAGTTCTTGCCACAAGGAAGAGAGGGAAGATGCTTTTGTGGTCATTGTGTGCAGGAAACGGTCCCTCCCCCCAACCTCTTCAAGAACAAGCACACGCAAGCGGTGGACATTTGAGGTGAAGGTTGCAGCTGTTTTGAAAGGATGCGAAGCAGTTCTAGAGCTAGCGTGGCCAACGTGGTGCCCTCCGAATCTTGCAGGACTAGAAATCCCATCCTCCTTTACCATTGAAGCTGAACGATTAGCAGGTTCAGGGCAGACAAAGGAAGGTACTTTGCAGCACATAGTTAAACTATGGAACTCATTTCTGCAGGAGGCAGTGAAGACCACCCCCCCACCTTGGATGAAGCATTACAAAACAACTGATAAAGTGGAGTGGTGTGTGGACAGTCCAGTATGAATCCACCACCAATATTATTCCATCAATGACACTCTGCAGAATACCTGGAGAGGCACTGGGCAATACCTCAACAGTCAAATCTCAAATAGCTTTCCATGTTCTATTCAAGAGGACCAATTTATTGCAAAGCCATCATACATGCAATAAAGCTCTCTTTTATTTTAGATGGAAACTAGTGGCGGAGAGGTAATCAGACAACGAGGTGGAAGGGGAAGGATGGAGGTTTTTCCTTTTTGCTTACAAAGGCAAGCTAATTTAACTTTCTTTGCATCGTCCAAAGTCTCCAGCATAGGCATGCACACAGGGTGTGCCAGAGGTGCCCAGGCACCCCCTTATGTTGTTGTTAAATGGGGATTGTGGCAAAGGAGAGGGGAGAGTAGCTACCTCAGCTGCCACAACCTGTGGAGAAGCAGCGGTGGGGTAGCGACAAAGCTGGGAGGGATGAAGGAGGGAAGCAGACCGAGAGCGGTGCAGGCAGAAGAAAAGGCTGGGATGGACCTGCAGCTTCTGCCTGTTGTGTTGTTGTTGATTGGCTCCCTTCCCTCTTCTTCCCTTACTGTTGCCGCTGGAACCAATCCCCACACCACACCAGTTCCAGAGACAGTTGCAGGCAGAAGCTGCAGATTCATCCCAGCCTTTTTCTTCTGCCTGCACCTGTCTCTGTCTCATGGCTCGCGTCTCTGTTCTGCTCACCACTTTTTATGGAGAGAGATCTGTAGGCATGAGAGGCATCTTTTGTGGCATGCAGGCAAGGAGGAGGAGAAGAAGGACCCCCCCCCCGCCCTCCAGGTCCACCTTGCTTCTTGTTAGCTTGGCACAGGTCTTTTTCTCTGCGGGAACAAAATCTCTTCTCTTGGCTTCTTTTCTGCTCTTGTGGTTGTTAACCCCTTTCCTCTTTACACTTTCCTTACCTTTATTTGTTGGTCTTGTCATTCCCTCATCTTCCTTCTTCCTTCATTGACATGGAAAGAAATGAATCTCTGAGCGCGCACCCTCCTGACATGCGCAGCACAAGCCTATGTCCTCCAGCATTCTCTAGCTTCCGGGTGCCAAGCCCCTTGGCGTAGTGGCTGCTTCCCTTCATAAGTAATTGTTTACCTGCCTAGTGCCATGTGCATTCCTTCAGTACCTTCCAAATACTTGGCAGGCTCAGAGTCTTGTCTTTCCCCTGGAAAGATCCTGCTGAAACCACTTGTTGGCACTCATGACTAAAACATAACCGCTACCTTGCCGTTGGAACTCTGCGCAAGTAATGCCGGCAGATCAGATGGTTCCTCTGGAGGCCACCCTGTCAGGCCCTTAATAAGTTTATTCATCAGTCAAATGGAGAAGCAGCCAGTCTGGCCTGATCTTCCCCTGGAAAGTTCCTCCTGAGTTATACAGGGAGCTCCTGTCATCCAGCTAGTCATGCCCAGCGCATTGATTTTGTGCGCTTCTCAGAGAAGCTCAGCTGTTGTCAATAGGAGGTAATTATTATCCAAACAGCAAGGCCTCACGGGCTGCATCAACCATATTGCAACTGTAAAAACCATGTTCTTCGACCTCCAGCTGCACCGACTTGGTGCCAAGGCAGGCAGTCTGACAGCTCTGGTTTGCTGTGATCAGACAAGAATAACTGCACTGGTGGTGGAGGGAAGCTTTACTGTATATAGGAAGCATACAACTAGCTGTTTGGTAGCTGTCAACTACCTGAGTTCAGCTTAGTCTGGTCTGATTTATATTAGGAAAGACAACAATCTGCTTACACGCAAAGGGAGCAGAACTTAGAAGAGGGGTAGGGAATGTTTTCAGCCTTAAGGGCCACATTTCCTTCAGGGCAACATTCCAGGGGCCACAGGCCAGGGATGTGCCTCTTGATTCTGCATCCAGACTAGCAAGGCCTGAGGATCCCCACCTATGACTTGTATTATATCACTTTAAGAGTCATGGCTCCCCCCAAAAAACAAAAAAGTACCGGGAAGTGTAGTTTAAGGGCGATGAGAGTTGTTAGGAGACCCTACTTCCTCAGAGAGATACAGTGCTCAAAATTCCCTGGGAAGGGGAACTGGACATGGTAGCCACTGGAAATGGTAGTTCTATGGGGGAAATAAGCATCTCCTAACAACTTCGGAAAGGGTGGGCTGCACGATCAAGTTCCCCATTTTGCAGCGACATCTCTACCTGCCGCACACCTGATGTCCCATATAACACCAGCTGTGTGGCGGATGGGTGTGGTTTTGGGGAGAGTGGCCTCCTGAGTCAAATTGGGACCAGTGTTGTGCCAAATTTGGTCAATGGGCTGGAAGTTCCTCACCTCTCTTCTAAGTAGGCATGGATAGGGTTGTGTTTTTTCTTAATTCTGATGCTAAACAAACCGAGAAGTTTGGAATTTGAATGACTTCTGAACAAGAGTTTCAAAGAATTTGGTTGTGGATTTAAAAAACACACACCAAATAAGAGAGAAACCTCTTTTTACAGCCGCTGTGGGACATGGAATGACTTCTGGACCGCAAAAGCAACCCAATGAACACATCTGCTCTGCTCTGTAGGGCCAACTTAGCATGCCATCTTTGCAGAAAAAATATTGGCATTACACAACATGCTGTGGATGTATGCTAACGGGGAATGGTTCATTCAGTTTCTTAGCAACAAACCACTTTAGTAAGCAGAAAACAAAAAGCTTTAAGTGTTTCATTTTCCTCTTTAAGGGCGGGTTTGCAGTGTCTTTACTTTTCACAAGTCATAAATTGTGCCCATCAGTCGGTTGCTGTTTGCACCGCAGCAAATTAACAAATCCACATGGCAAGAGAAGCTTTGGTGGCATCCAAGAACAGCTACTTAGCCAAGGGTTTAGCTATTTCTGCTTTCCATTTGTGACATTTCTCATCACAAATGGGAACTTTCATGAAAGAAGAACATGGGGATGGGTGGAGGTGTGGTTGTAGACTGAAAAAGTTCCCGTCAGTGCTGTCAGTGTGGGACTTGCCAGGGAGTAGTCCAGGGCCCCACAGAATGAGCAAAGGGGTAGACTGACTCACCATATTCTGAAGAAAGCGATGCGAAAACATATTCCCCCAAAGAATTCAGGCACTGAAATTAGTTAAGGGTGCTGAGCGTTGCTACAGGAGACACCTATTCTTCTCCCAAAAATACAATTCCCAGAGTGGTTTAACAATTCATCCCTCTTCATAGGAAACTCTGGGAGTTGTTGCTCTGTGAGGGTAATAGGGGTGCAAACTGTATTAGGAGTGGGATTATACCTGCTCATGACACAATCATGAGCGCCAATCATCATGAATGCACAATAAATGGATAATCTAGAAGGGTCCATAGAAGGGGGTCCATAGCTGCGCATGGGGGAAGAGATGCCAGCTTCCACTTGGATCAAGAACATCTGACCTGAACCCCAACAGCACCAACAGAAAGCATTGTTGTTACACTTCTTGGCAAAAGTAAAATATCACTGCAGGGGAGTTTGGAGGGGTCTTATGCTCCGTGTCACATGTTCCAATATTCCCGCGACGCTTTCTGTGCTGGGTTGCCAGAAATATAGGAATTTCTCAGAGCTCAAGCTTTTCCGCAAGTGCAAGGCCACTTTTTTCCTTACATCTGATATTTTTTTTCCTGCAGTGGCTGCCATTTCAGATGAGGTACGAAGCTCCATTTCCCATGCTTTTGCCCATTTCCCCCCACCCACATTCCTGGCCACTGTCTCTCCAAAATACAATACTGTGGTTTGGCAGGGAGGGAAATCCAACCCAGGTGCCATAGCACTAAGTATCAATGCTCCCTGTTATATTAGATCACAGTTGGGGAGCCCTTTTTGCAGCCTGAGGGCCACATTCCCTTCTGGGCAATCTTCCAGGGGCCATATGCCAGTGATGGGTGGGGCCAGAGGTAAAAGTGGGCAGGGCAATGAATGCATTTATTTTTATTTAAAACGTATGTACAGTAGGCTAATTTCTGCACATGTTCACCAACTGGAGACATTGGAGTTCAAGGACACATTCCAGCCTGGCAAAAACACTTGGGGATGAGATGCAGGGTCAGTGGTGGGTGTCGCTTGAAGGGGTGTTTGGCCTTTCCTGGGTCCTGAGGGCCACATTTGGGCCTTGCATCAGAGGTTCCTCATCCCTCTTTTGGAGGTGTCCTCCTAAAAATTCACATTCCTTTAGGAAATGCCCTCCCTCTGCTTCCAGGCCTCCTGACCAGTGCTGATGCAATCTCCTTAGTAAAAAGCTAAAATCATCCTCTGGATTAGACAGGGATGTGGTGAGCACAGCATGGGGCAAAGCAAGGAACAGGCTCCCCTGCTGTGCCTAGAGCAGCTTTGCATTTTCTTCTGCCACTTGGAAGAAGAGGGGGAGGGGGAGCTCAGTGAAACACCTTTTGGGAGGGCAGGCATTTGGGAGCATGGTCTCTGCTGGTCAAGGCTGGGTTATACACTGCTCCTTCCAGAACAGCAGCCCAAAGCAAGGCTGGGAAACCTGTAGCCCTCCTGATGATGTTAGGCTGTACTGCACGTCCACAGAACCACAGAATTGTAGAGTTGGGACATCTAGTCCAGCAATGCAGGAATCACAGCTGAAGAATCCTTAATGGCCTGTGCTCCATATGATCTTGGGGAGGTTATATGTAATCCTGTTTTCATTCTGTTTACACCTCTAAAAGTTTTGGGGCAGACATGCTGCTTTGTTGGCCAATTAGTGCATGTCCTGAAACTACTTGGTGGAATCCTGTCACTTATACAACCAATGTCTGGGCTTTTTTTTTGTTCCATTTTCATTGAACTATAATGCCAGGGTGCCCCTCCAGACAGCAATAATGTGGTAATGGTGGGGAAGAATCACAGAAAAACTAACAAAACAGAATGATGTGCGGACAGTCCAGTATAAACCCATCACTTATGCACTATTATTGCATTAATGATATGAGGCAGAATGAATACCAACAGTCTTGAGGGCTCCCAAGTCACACTATACAAGATGTTCCCACTAGGCCATTTTGTGAAAAACAGGAACCAGGTCGGGCAACTGGTTGTCTCATGGACACTGAGGCAAAGAAGTTAGAAAGCTTATATATTTTTTGTTTTAAAACAAATAAAGCAGTTGAGTGGCAAAAAATGGTGTCCCCAATCCCTGAAAATTCATTGATTTCCCCCATTTCATTCCCCTGTTCTCCTCCACCTCCTGAAGTTCACTGGAAAAGTTTCCTGTGGAAACTTCCAACCCAGCTAGATTGCAAATGAATTGGTACATTTTAATTGCATTATATTTTTAAAGATATACGTAACCTGCCCTGGGTGAAGGGCAGTTACCGAATACAAAATGATGATGGTGGTCACAACAACCCCACTAACTGGGTCTGTTGCAGGCTGAACTCCAGGACTCATGATCCTGCAAATGTTTTATTGTCCAACGCTTCCTTGTTTGTATTGATCAGCTGCACTGGACTGTCTTTGGTCAGTGTACCTCCCTGAATAGACTATTGTCTCTACAGTTCTATGATTCTGTTAATCTCCTTTCTTGTAACTTGAATCCATTGGTTTGGGTCCTACCCTCCAGTGCAGCAGAAAACAAGCTTGCTCCATCTTCATGCGACAGCCCTTCAGATATTTGGCTATCATATCACCTCTCAGCTTCTTATCCAGACTAAGCATACCCAACTCCCTCAACCATTCCTCATAAGGCTTGGTGTCCAGACCCTTTATCTTCTTGGTCACCTTTCTCTGGACTCAGATAGGTGTGCGGAACAGATTTTTATGGGTGTAAAAACCCAGGAGTTTCTTCCAAGGCACATTCCCCATTAGTTAGAGGGATCATACTGTCTTACCATCAATGTGTTGCAAAAGGAAAACTGCCGATATTTGCAAAGCCTCCTTTCTGCAAAAATGGATAATGCTGATCTTTTCTGCAAAAGGATAATGTTGTCCCATCCCCGCCCTCCCCCAGGGGCTTGCAGTTATAAACATGTCCTTTCGTGGACTTGCGCAGTGTGTAAAAAGTGACAGTTGTACAGCAGCAGCAGGAGGGTGGGAAAAAAAAAAGGCCACAGTCATCTCAAGGTGCTTTTGTTTTTTAATACGTTGACAATAGTCAAGAGAGAAAGAATATACAACAGCTAAAATTTCCACACACACAGTTTTAAGGCCACATTGAAAAAAAGATGAAAGAACTTAAGGCTTCTCTAAAAGGGGCAACTCATAGGATGCCATGGCATGAACACTGAGTTGGAAACAGTCCAGATAACCTGATTTACCCATAGGGAAATCTCTCAACCAACAGCCTCCCAAGCTTTTTTTAAAAAGGAGCCACTGCCCCACACTTTTTTGCTGTTGCCATCGCTGTTTGTTAATGGCAACCAACATAAAAAAAAACCCCTACAAAGCACGCTCCATTTCTTCGTCCGGCATATTTCCCCAGCAAATCTGAAGGTGCTGTTCTTTAACAAAGCAACGCCAACCACCTCCTTCCATCAAGGGTGATTCTAATCACAAACGGAACCAAAAGACAACTCATTTTTTTTTATAATATACAAATACGGCACAATGAACTGTGCCGGGTAGAAGATCGCTCTGCTATCAGAGGCACCTGTACAGTATCTTGCTGTTTATTTGGCAAGTTCTAATACTTATAAGTTTTCTTTCTTTGTCTTTTTTATTTTTTAAATTACTAAAATAGAGAGAGAGAGAGAGAGAAAGAAAGAAAGAAAGAAAGAATTTGCATAGATTGTACATTCAGCTATTTCCCCCCACTTTCCCCAAACCCTCTTTTCTTGTTTTCATTAGGTAAACACGTTTCAAAGTATTAGTGAGGTAGTACCTTTGGTAGCAAAAGAAGGTAACCAAGGCAGAAGCAATTGGGCAGGAAAGTGAGAGAATGAAAACAGGTGGTTTTGGGGAGGAAACTGCAAGGATGGAGGGCCCCCCTGCAGGATGATGGGAATTGTAGTCCAGCAATATCTGGAGGGCCACAGTTCTCCCCACCATGCCTGATTAACAGCATCTGAACTTGTCAAGAAAAACATGACATAAACTGCTACCGTGATACTAAGCTGGAAAATACATACATATATATTTAATGCTTCAGAATGAAGTGCAAAGGGCCACCTCTGAAGCATCAGGAATCAGGGAAGGGGGAGAAGGAGGAGAGTAAAGAATATTTTGCATTACATAAGGACTCTTACAGCTGCCTAATTAAAGGAACATAGGGAGCTGCCTTATATAGAGTTAGACCACTGGTCCATCGAGCTCAGCATTGTCTACACTGACTGGCAGTGGCTGTCCAGGGTTTCAAAGAGGTTTCGCTCCCAGCTTTACCCGAAGATGCCAAGGACTGAACCTGGGACCCTCTGCGTGCAAAGCAGAGGATCTGCAGCTGAGCTAAGCCCTCCCTATGCTGCTCAGTGGTATCTTGGGGTTTTATGCTCCCTGGAAGCTCTTGAACAACCACAAAGATTCCTTGCACGAGTTCAAACGTGTTACATTCCGCATGGAGGTGTTGTAGCACAAGAGCTGATGGGTAGGTGGAGTGAAAGTGGAGCGCCCAGAATGGTCTAAAGAATGTGGCTCAGATCCTGCACACGGTTACGTGCCCGTTGAGCCACAGATCTCATTCTTCTGCGAATGTGCAAAGAGTTGCATCCACAGGGTGCTGTTGTGCCAAGAATGAGCGGATGTTGCAGGCAAGCAGAACCTGGTGGACTCAGCAGTTACTTTCCCATCCGTTCAGCCTACAGATGAAGCTTTTGGGAATCCCGGTGTAGGGCTTCATCCGTGTGCTAGAAGCTCCAGGCAGTGGATCTGTTTCCACAGTCCACATAACCAGGGAGTCAAGCTCAAGATGCGTCACAGTCTACTGGGAGCAACTGTGGGGACTGCTGCATGCTGAGTGATCTGTACCATAGATTTAAGAAGCTGCCTTGACCTGAGACGCTCAAGGAGAGGGATGGACAGAATCCCAGCTTGGGCAGATTTGCATATGCATCGTTCGGCGCTCAGTGAGCACAACCTGAAGCAATGACCCGAGCATGGGAGATGCCTGCCAAACATCAAACGCCATTGGCTCACATCAACTCAGCACAGTCGTTTTCAAGGAAGACCACTTGGGTGCAGCTCAGAGAGTGATGAACACAGATAAATGAATAAGCCCCGCAAGGCTGGATGGAAATCTGGGTTTTCCTTGTTTCAGCATGAGAATGTTGGGCTCCTGGTCTTCTGCTAGGACTTGGGACGGTTCTCCAGGAGAGAAGGTCTTCTTACAGAAGCACCTAAGCCATGGACAGGGAAATCCATGGCCCTCCAGATGTTATTGGACTCAAACCCCCATCAGCCTTTGCCAGCAGGGACAATGGCAGAGATCATGGACCTATAGAACTGTGGTTTTCTAGGATTCTGATAGACATGGATGGGTACACTGATATGAGCAGCTGCTAACTCTGACTGGACGATTTCTGATGGAATGGGTTCCATCCTCTCTCCCCTCTTTTATCAGCAATTGGAACATCTAGGTTTTCTTTTTTTGTAGTCAGAATTCTTATTCGGGTGGAAATCAAGAATGCAGGAAAAGGGAAGGGGGAGAAATGAGATGTCTTTTTGTTTTGTTTTGTTTTTCTTAAAAAAGGCCTTTTCTTAATAAAGGCAGCTTTCGTTAGTAAGATAAGATAATCTCCAAGCTGCATAAGCAGCACCTACTAATTAGTCATTGACTAAAAATACAAATAAATACCTAAAACCGCCCTCCTATGTAGCCTCCTTTGCTGCCAGCTCTAAACATTTAATGCTCTGCCTTCATGCCAGCACAGCTGACACTGCAATTTCAAAGTCCAAAGCGAACGGTAGTAGCTTTAAACCAAACAGTATGGTGAGAGGAAAAACATTAGCAAGCCACTGGAAACTCAGAAGTTTCTTTTTTTTTTTACGGTCACCATTGCAGTTGTTTTAAAAGGGAGTTTAACTGATTCTTGCGACGTGCTTCTTCTGTCGTCAGGCTCTCCCAACAGGTGAGCTTACAGAACAGTGCAAGTCTGTGCAGGTCTACTCAGAAGGAAGCCCCGCTAAACTAATTGGGATTGAGGCTGCTTCCAGGGTACCAGTTTACTGACCATCCAACCTGATTTGTTTGCAAGGAGATGGCGGTTTGAATGGTCATTCGTTCTGCTTTGTTTGTGAGATAGGTTAGGTGATGTGGTCTTAAAAGCCAACACTTTCCAATGCAATTTGCCATTACTTTCCTTATCTCAAGGAAGTTCAGTCTGGGGTGGGACGGGGGAAGCTTGTCAGACACTGGACCCTCCCAATCAATTACTATTGCACAACTTGAACTTGCCAGTATGTGACTGAATCCCACAGCAAAACAGTAGCAGTCTGGAAGTGCCCTTACGCCCAGGCACAGGATTGCACTAGAGTAGGCCTGAAAGTTTTACACAGGCGCAAAATGGGGGGGGGGGGAGAGAGAGAAGAGAAAGAAACCTTTTTAGAAAAAATACATTAACTGGCTATTTTTACACAAACACACAAACCTGTATATGTAGATTGCACAACTTATGCCGAAGAGCTTAGCTAGAAATTAACTGGACTAAAATGCCATTTGAATGTTAACAGAATCTATACTTTTTCCTCAGTGTTAGGCTGCCTGGGGACCAAATGATATGCCACCAGCTCCCCAAAGTGGAAAAACAACTGTGCTCAAGACCTGCTAAAATGTCACAGGTAAAACACATAAATGCACTCCAGGGGGCGCTGCTCTCCCTCCTATGGAAGAGCAGCTTTTAACACTAGCCCCAAAGAGTCATTTGTCCCAAACTGACCCACTGGGGTGATTGCCCCATCAGTCTTGGCCTTAATTCCCATAAGCCCATGTGCCTGTCTTCTTGCTGACAACCATTCTTGGGGGGCACAGTGCTGTCATCTTCCTCCTCCTCCTTGCCCTCAGTAGAAATTTATCGGGGAGGAAGATGGGGACAAGACTAGAATGAGTTGCCTCTGCCTTGCACTGGCGCCACCTACTGCTGGTATTCCTGCTTTGCGCCCTACCCAGGATTCCCTCCTGCAACCTTCTAAAATCAGAATATTGGAAACTGCCTGAAACCAAGCCCAGGGCTGACTGCTCTGACCGGCAGCAGCTCTTGAGGGTCTGAGGCAGCTTCCTGTAACTTGAGGATTAAGCACAGGCTGGTGGGAGTAGTTGAACTCTTTCCCTCTCATAACTATATAATAATAATAATAATTTATTATTTATACCCCACCCATCTGGCTGGGTATCCACAGCCACTCGGGGAGGCTCCCAACTGAATATTAAAAACACAATACATTAAACATTAAAAACTTCCCTAAACAGCTGCTATTTCCCTGCCTGAAAACACTTCTTAAAAATGCTGGGGTAGAGGAAGGGGTTTCTTCCCATTGGGGCTGTCTGCAAGTGTTTTGTAGTCTGCTATGACAAATATTGAACTCTTGTGAGTATCAGTGAGGTGTGTGTGTGTGTGTGTGTGTGTGTGTGTGTGTGTGTGTGTCAGACTGAAATAAATAAATAAATACATAGTTACATACATAACCAAAGGGGGGATGGGGAGCCCCAAGTCCTTGCCAGTGAAAACACGGCTTGGCATAGTGATAACGTCAATACTTTTGCTAGGCTGCTGTGGGAATGCTTTGAGAAGTAATGGCATGGGGAGCAATGGCAATTTCAGCACCTGCAACCGGCTGCCATTTTGCTACTCATTTCCCATCTATTTATCAGCTGTGTATGTGTGTGTGTGATAAAATAGCCAACACACCTCAGATTGAGGTTTTAAATAATCTGTAGTCTTGATACTGCACCCAGCCTAAAAATTTAAGGCATGTTTTAAAAACCGGTTTCCTTCTCTCCACACCTTCCCGGAGCTTAAAATGACAGACATTCGATGAAATTAGCTGGCGACCCTCCGTACCACTTCCAGGAACTACATGAAAACTAAATCATACGTTTTCTTGAAGGATGCGTGGCAATTAATCCAGCCCAAGTTTAGGAGGGCAGGTGGATAATCCCCCCCCCCCCGGGTCACAAGAGCAACCATGTTAAATTCCCTTTTAAAAGCCAGTGAAGGGATGTGTACCCTGTGCTACCTCAAACGGCCGTCTGGTTTAACAGGCCCCAGCTCAGATTTTGGGTCTGGGCTGAGTGAACTCCAAGACGTCTGGCTGCAGGCCTGGATGACTGGGCAGGAGGTGGGGCCTGTGCTGCAGATATCCACAGCTGACCACATGCCTCCCACCAGTTTGTCCACCCAGTTCTCCAGCTTGCTGCCCGTAAGGGCTGCATTCTTCTTTGCTTGGTCCACCTGCGCAGCGTCGATGGGGATATTCAGAACCGGGTTGAGGCCTTGGAAACTCTGCTCCATGTAGGCGTTCTTCGGAGGTCCGCCGTGCAACCTCGTGGCTTCTTCTGTAAAAACAACAACAAACCGAAATCCAAAGTTGAGATGCTTCGCATCAGTCTGACCTTCAGATCAAAACTACCATTAGCATGCTCTGCATAGGGCTGCCATTCAAAACCATTTGGTGGTTTAGTGTGGTGGCACCGACCCTTTGGAACTCCCTGCCTCTTGATATCGGGCAGGCACCTTCACTGTGCTCTTTCTAGTGGATGCTAAAAACATTTTTGTTTAGACAAAGCTACCCAGATGTTTAGAAAGTTGACGTGAGTTTTTAATTTATTGCTACCTTAATTTTTTGAATGTCTTAAATTACTATTGTTAACTTTTCTTGGTGATAACTTTACTGCTTTACATTTTTTTTTGTAAACTGCTTTGAGTTCCCTTTGACAAATCAAGCAGCGTATAAATTTTATGAAATAAATAAATAATTGCGTGAACAAAGTAACCATAGACCACGCCTCCTAATGAAATACTGGCACAGTGTGTAGCAATACAAAAATGGGAACGCCCCCTTCATTAAAAGCAGTACAGTGGTACCTTGGGTTAAGTACGGTACTTAATTCGTTCTGGAGGTCCGTTCTTAACCTGAAACTGTTCTTAACCTGAAGCACCACTTTAGCTAATGTGGCCTCCTGCTGCTGCTGCGCTGCTGGAGCACTATTTCTGTTCTCATCCTGAAGCAAAGTTCTTAACCCGAGATACTATTTCTGGTTAACGGAGTCTGTAACCTGAAGTGTATGTAACCTGAAGCGTATGTAACCCGAGGTACCACTGTACAGAGCAATCACTGGAATGGACATAACAAGTGCCTTGTGGATCAGCCCTATGGCTCATCGAGTCCAGCATCCTGTTCTCATAGTGGCTGAACAATTGCCTGTGGGAAACCAACAAGCAGGATTCAAGCATGAGAGCACTCTTCTCTCCTGTGGTTTCCAGCAATTAGGATTCTGAAGCCATCCAATTTGGTGCTGGTCACTACCTCCCGTGGAAGCAAGTTCCATAGTTTAACTTTGCACTCTGTGAAGAAGTGCTTTCTTTTCATCTGTCTTGAACTTTCTAACATCCAGCTTCATTGAGTGTCCACGGTGCTACATGAATGTTGCTTAAAACTGCCTGTAGGAAACTAGCTGGGATTTTTGCCTCAAAATTCACATATGGAAATTGGGATAGAGGAGGTTGGGGTTAATGGATTTCCCCACAACCTAGACTTGATGCCAGGAAGGGACTTGTCCGAACTCTGCCAAAACATACATACCACCTCCAGGGCAAAATGCCTTCATTCAAGAAGGCCCTCTCAGACTTGGAGAACTATGCTGTGTGTTCCAGTGGGTCTGTGGGCCAGGAATGACATACTAGTGTCTACAATTCCTGCCACGTCGCCTGTGTAATTTGAAATTTGTGCCAATTATCTAAGCTCTTCCTTTTGTGCAAGGAAGCAATGGTTTGCTCTTCTGTTGTAAATTGGCTAAGGCTCCGTCTCCCTGGCTTGGACACTCTTCGTGGTTCTCTGAGACTTAAGTTTTATATTTTGAGGTAAACCCCCACCCTTGCAAACCCCGATTATTCAGTTATATTAAACAAGCTGTTTCTGTCTGGCTTATTATGGCTTTGATCATATAATTCGCTTGCCAAGGCAGTCAAATTCTACCCGATTTATTCAGATGGCATGAGCTCTCACTGTAGGCACCTGCTGGATCAGACCAAGGGCTTATCTAGTCCAGCATCCTGTTCTTGGTCAACCAGATGCCTGTGAGAAGCCCACAAGCTGGACGTGAGCAGAGCCAAACTGTCCCCACTTGCGAATCCCAGCAACTGTCATTCAGAGGCAGGCTGCCTCTGATATGTGCCATGCCCTCCATCACACTGCCCTCACTCTGAATAGGCATTCAGCCCCATTTTGACATGATCCTTGGGTGGGGTGGGGGGTGCGGAAATCACTGTGGCTGAAGAAGTTTACGGAAAATGAGCTACCCTCTCCCCATCCTTTAGTTCTGCCCTATTATTTATCCTTCATAAAAGGCAGGTCTCATTACACTGCTCTTTGAATCTAGAGGTGCGTAGTGATTTTCTGTGTGTGTGGCAGCCTTGGCATTGTTCACAAAATATCAGAAAAATGGCTCTTAGAGATGTCCTAATTTTTCTGTCAGTTTCACAGCATTTATCTGGCATTAGAAGTAAGTTTAAGTAATGCAAGTGGTGGCAAAGCGAAAAAATGCTGAAAAAAGGAAGAAAAAAGAAAAGAAAAGAAAGCTAAGAGGCTTTATAACAATTTTCCGCATGCAGCATAATGTTTCTGAACTGCAAGGTCTTGGAGAGGCACACTCAAAAGCCCACACTGCGAATGCTCTTCTAAACTTCTGCTCTAATCTCAGTGTGCCTCTTGAAATCATGTATCCTTTTCCACGGTATTCCAACTGTGTGGACTTCAGGCTCCCAAATGTGGCCCTTCAGACCTCTCTGTCTGGCTCTCAGGGCTCTCTCAAGGCCACATATCCTCTTGGGCCACATCTTGAACCACCCCTGCTTTGTCCCGCTCCTTTTTTCTTCCCTGGCTGTGAAATGTGTCCTGGAACCCTGATAATGCCTCTTGCTTGCCTGGATGGCGCTTAGAGAGGCGTGGTGGCGTCACGGTGCATAGAAACTATAAAAATATTTATGTGCCACCCATCTGACTGGGTTACCCAAGCCACTCTGGGTGGCTTCCAACAAATGAAAACACAGTAAGATGTAACAAACACTAAAAACTTCCCAACACAGGGCTGCAGAACAAAGGCAAAATATACACACATTGCTCTGCCTCCTTGCGCTTCTGGCCTCATCCATCACTAGCATGTAGCCTTGGGAAGATGGAAATGAAAATGCGGGTGGGAAAGGAACGGAGCGTCCTGGAAGAGGGCATGACTGTCTGCTTGAACAGGAGCACTTGAAGCTGCAACAGGTCCCCCTTCTATACCTGCATTTTAGATGACAGCACTGCATTGGTTCCTTCGTATAATCATTACCTAAAGCCGCCCCTTGCACCTTGAGTTGCACCAGTACAATAAATAATAGAAGGGCAATGCTTTTTCCAACATTTTTCCTTCCTCAAGTGAGTAGAATACTCCTTAATCTCTGTGGTCATTATCAAAGCGCTTGACTCTAACAGGCTCTTCTGCTGAAATTAAGGAAAGTTTACGGTGCTTTAACTTTGTTTGGACTGCATCCTGTGTTGTACTAAGAAGCAGTCATGATGCATCAGATCAAAGGCTCATCTAGTCCAGCATCTTTTTGTCCTACGGTGGCCAACCAGATGCCTCTGGGATGCTGTAATGAGTTGCAGGGGCTCATTCGCCAGCACTTTGCCCTTTAAAGCTGCCCTGATCCCCTACCACCAAGCAGCAAACAAGGAATGGCTTCTGAGGAATCCTTGACTGGATTCCAGCGCTGGAAGGAGCTAGGCAGTGTCCTCACATTCACCTGCCTGATGGGAGGGGAGGTGTACAGCTGCCTCAGCCAAAAGAGAAAGAACAGGAAACCTCTGCCACATTCACACCACACATTTAAAGCAGTACAATACCACTTTAGATGGTCATGGCTCCCCCCCAAAGAATTATGGGAGCTGCAGGTTGTTAAGGGTGCTGAGGGTTCTTTGCAGACTCCTGCTCCCCTCACAGAATGACGATTCTCAGCATGGCTTAACTGTGAGGGGGATTGGGGCCTCCTAACAGCTCTCAGCACCCTTAACAAATTAGCACTCCCAAGATTCTTTGCGGGACGTCTTGATTCTTTAAAGTGGTATCATACTGCTTTGAATGTATGGTGTGAATGTGACCCAGGAGGATGCAAACAGTCTCAGAGAAGCAGGACAGTGGAAACAGGCCAGAACAGTTAGGCCTGTGAAGCCACAGACCTGAAATAAATCCATCCTTACAGCAGCCGTGACAGGAGTCAGTGCCTTCTTTGACCCCTTAGGCGTGAGCCTATGGAAGATACAGAACATGCTTTTGTTGACATCTCTTCCCCCTCTAGGATGCAGCACAGAAACCAACAGGCAGAATGTGTTCATCGTCTGCTATTACTCTCCAGCTGCATGCTTACTTAAACATTTATATATGCAAAATGAAGTGTTAATTGCTGCTTATCAATTTTTTAGTATGTTGCAGTGATATTGTATGTCTTATTATGCATTGTTACCATATCACTGTATTTAGACTTTGTGAACTGCTTTGAGCAGAGATTTGCTTGAGGAAAATGTGGTATGTAAATAAACTGACAATCACAAAACAACGACAATTCAGAGGCAATACCCCCCGCCTGATCCTGGAGGTAGCATGTATCCCTCATAACTAGCAGCCGTAGATAAACCTTACGTTCCATTTCCCTTTTAATGCAATCTAAGTTGATGGCCACCATCATGTTATGAGAAAAATAAGAAGAGGCTTTCTGGATCTGACCCAAGCCCCATCTTAGTTAAGCACCTGTGGCCAAGCTGTAATTCCAAATAACGGTTTGGTTTGCAAAAATGACTTACCTTGCCTGATGCTTTGCCTGTTGGAAAATGTCAGAGGAGACACCAGGAATTTGGTTTCCGCTACAGGGACCCAGTGATGCAGGATCTTAACAGTCCAGATTCCCGGACGGAGAGGCAAATTCAACGGCGGCTTGTAGTGAGTAAACTCCGCACTGGATTCTATTAGGATATCATACGTAGCGGCGATGGTGTTTGTGGGGTCCACCCAGATGACAGTAACAGTGACGTTGGGGCCCTTCCCCCACTTCTGCATGCCGATTGGTTCATCCATGGGCCCAATGAGTCCCCCAAAGTTCCGGAATATTCTCTCCTTAGCATCCCAGTCGGTTCCAATCTGAAGTGTAAACAGAAGCATTGCACATCAGGTAACACTGAAAGAAACAACCAACTGCTTTAAAAATCAACATATTCTGTTCTTTTTTGTAATTGTCGCACTGGATGGCTGCTACAAGGTCCTGGGTCCTGAGTTGCTCTGCTGCTCTCCATCCCACTGTTGTTTTTTTGGGGGAATTATCTTCTAAGGAAGAGATAAGTGGAGCTAAATGATTGACAGGGGCAGCCAGTAGCCATCCTTCCTGTGCATCTGTGAATGCAATCACTGTCTCAATGCTAGGGACCAGAGATGGGGTTCTGTGGGGTCGCAGGGAGTCAAAGACCAATTACTATTCCTGCAGCAGGGTCCTCATATCCAGCACCCTGGGGCCACCCAATCGGCATGAAGGGGGAGCTTTTGCGCAACTGAGAAGAAGTGCTTTCACCTTTTGTGCTCACTGGAGCCAGACTGAAAGGAGGCGAGTCAGTCCCTGAGGGCTGGCTCCTAGGGTCACTCTAGAACAGGCAAGTGGCAATAGCATTGAGGTGGTGGAGCTCTTCTGTTCTGTAGCTCTAAACCTAAGCATTTAGGAATGCCGGAAACACAAGGTGTGTGAGTTTCAAGAGAATGGTGTGCAAGTTCTGTGACATACAAGGGAAACATAACTTGATTTTCCCTGAAATACTCAAAATGATTTTGTTGGCATCTGTCTGTCTCAAGAGACAATGGAGTGCATCTCTGGGGATGAAGCCAAACCGCTGCATTAACAGCACAGAAATGACCTCTCTGAGGAGCAAGCCAAGGCAGCGTGTATGGAGGCCCTGGGCTACCCAAACAACAAAACCCCCTTCTCATTCTTGCTCATGTGGTCCAAAGGAAAGCAGAGCAATACATTTGGCACCAGCCTGGCTGCGGGAGATGCCGGAAGAAGGCGTACAAGGCACCATCCAATTGCCTTAGGGACTCCACTCTGGATTTGTGTAGGGTTTACTCCTTAGCCTGTTCTTCTCCCGAAGATATCCCGCAAGGTGGTGGAAGTTCAGGATCAGAGTTTTGCTTCTCCTAGATGGGATGGGATACCTTCTCAGGCTGATAAGCCCCATCTGCCCCAGTTATATGTGCATAGAAAATAGTAGATCTAGTAGAGAGCCAGTGCATTATTGCAATGCATCCCTAATTATTATTAATGCAAAATCATAGGATCATTATATAAATATAGAAAGCTGTATGGTCTCAGAAAGGGGTGTGGCTATAAGGGGGTCACAGCTGTGATTTATCATGAAGGGGACCTGCACTTTTACATTTGCCACGGCATTACTTCTGAGGACCCTTCATAATTCTTGTTGGAACTAAAGCACCGATGCTTGTAATATGTTACCTGCAGGTTGCCTGCTCAGCCTGACACCACCTGGAACAGCTTCAACTGATTTTTTTTTTAATGCCCAGTAGGTGGTGGCAGGAATGAAGGGAAGAATCACAGAACAACAAGTTTCTATATAGAACTACACTGATTTACAACCAATCACAAACATTGAACAGACTTTACATTTTCTTAGCTGTTCTCTCCCCATCACCCCAATGTTTCAGCTATGCCTGAGATAGCTGTAATAGTTTGCTACTATTTGCTCCCAATAGGAGCAACAGGGACACAAGTAACTGCAATTAAATGTGGCATGCACCGGTTGCTGAAAGTATTTGTAATCAGCGAAGTATGAACTCCCCAGGTCACACACACAAGGAGGAAGAAGGTGGAAGAAGGTACAGAAGTCACAAAACCAAAGAGACGGTGCCTCCGCTGGTGACAAAAGCAGATTCTTGGGCCTTCAGATCATCACTCAGGTCTCTCTGCAAGCACCACTGAGCCACTGGTTGGTGATCCTTGCAAAGAGCAGCGTGTGGAGATTTGAAGCCCCGACTATCAGCTGATTGTTGGGGCTTCAAAGTGCTGAGGCAAAAATGGGTCACCGGTTGTCATTGTGATGGTGGATGATTGGCAGGTTGGCAGCCTTACCCACCCATTTAACGTGGCCCTCAGCGGGTGGGAAAGATAAGGATCTGGCCTGCTGGTATACAGCATAGAAACAGAAAGCAAAGTTGGAGGTGACAACCCTATGTGTTTATTTTATCTGAGTATCTCCAAGACCTGGAAGAATTTCCTCCCCTGTCCCAGCCAGAAAGAATAAAAGGAACAGATTCTCAGAATGCTAAATTTAACTTCGGGAAAATCCAGGGGCTCAGGATGATCATGCTTAAGGAATCTGATCTTCGATAATTCCTGTATGAACTGACCTGATTGGCACCTCCTGGAGGAATGTGCAGATTGGGACCCAGTTACTCACTAGCTTTTGACTTCCCACATGCAGTTCACGTAAGTGCGGCCCTGCTGGATCAGGCCAGTGGTCCACCTAGTCCAGCATCTTGTCCACAAGATGCCTATGGGAAGTCTACAAGCAAGACTTGAGCGCAACAGGACTCTGTCCTCCTGCAGCTTCCAGCAAGTGGCATTCAGAAGCATTATTGCCTCCAACTTGGTCTCTCTCCTGCTGAGATGCAAGAGTTACATTCTCCACCTCAGCTGGTCAGGACTAGGACCTGTTCTATCAAGCATGCATTTCCTGCAATAAAGGTAGCTTTCTTATTTTTCTAAACTCAGTCTCAGTGTGATTGCAACAGGGATTCTGCATCAAGTTCACTTCTGCTGAGCGTTTAAACTCCCAAAGTCACCACTTTCTGTACTTGCAGACAGGCTGATCACCATTGTGTCTCATTCATCCCCTTGTACTTCTGTGCCATCAGAGAATCCACTCAGTTGCAGTTTTCCTTTGAAGAGGTGGGGGGGAGGGGTGCTCCTTAACTCCCTACTCAGCTTTTGCATCACTTATTCTGGTCCCTGCTTGGGTTTGCACTTAAAATTTGCCCAAGATAAATTATGCCTTGATTACTAGCTTGTGTCTCATTGCTCACCACAAACGGGGACCATTAGGTCCACACAGAAGACACTAATTGCCTGCCGCCCAGTTCACTTTGTTCTCTGTGATGAATTGCAACTGCTAACGAGGCTAGAAACAAACTTTTTTCGAGTTCTGCCGATAAGGCTTAGAGCAGAAGTCCCTGAATGCCTAAATGAAACCCAAGTCCATCTTTCTCCTTCCCTTTGGACGGACGTCATCTTTCTCAAAAAACACAAACAAAAAACACAAACACAAATGAAGAGGTGATACCTACGTCATATGGAATTAACCTCCTACTGGGAAACTGCCACTCTGTGGAAGTTGTTGGACTACAACTCCCAACAGCCACAGCCAATGCCAACATGGTTGAGAATGAAGGGTCATGGGAGCTGTAGTCCAGCAACATCTGGAAGACCATAGGATCCCGATCTCTGTGCCCCAGTGAACAAAATAGGGTTTATCTGGCTCAGTACTGTCACTACCAGGGATGGGAAACCTTTTGGGCTTGGTAGGCTGGAATCTTCTTGATCCTCACCCCTGCAGACCAACTTTGACTGGTGGGTGGGACAATCACCTGGTTGGCCAATCACCTGACATCATGATGGCATCTGATGATTGACAGATGCGTTGCCCCAACCACTAGTTGAAGTGGCTGGGTGCTTTCCAACAGCCAGCTAGTTGTCAGGCACCTGGGAGCTGCTTGCTGAGTACTGAGTACTGGGCTTGCAAAGCTGACTTCCGTAGGGTGATCAAGTTCCCATCAGCTGCAAGGCAGTGACTTCAACCCTGCTTTCTGCGGGAATCGATCATATGATTGACTGTTGCCAAGGTCATGTATTGGCCTGGTCCAATTTTTAAGGCTCTGATGCTAATGGAGGAGTATCAATTCTGACCCCTGAAAAATGAGTCCTGAGGCTACTGATCTTTGGAGAAGGCAGGTGAGCAGCCAGCAATTGTAAGCAGGAGGTGCAGCAGCAGTAGGGTTAAATGGGGGCCCCTGGGAAAGCTGTAGGCCTTGGCGGATGCTGAACAATGTTGACCAATGTTGGCCAGCCCCCAATTTGAGTTCAGCCAATGGGATTTTTAATAGGTTAGTTGACGCTTGTGACTACACTGTTTCAGCTGTTATCTTGCATGTGTGTTTCTCATTAACTTGCGAGATGCCCTCACACCAGCAAAACAACAGAAGAATTGCCAATCCCAAGAAATACAGTTGGTGCGATCATTTGTCAGGACATGAAAACGGCAATTCAATCCACCGATATCTCAATAAACAGAACAAGACCAGCATCCATCTCCTTAATAGGACATTAATGTCGCCGATTTGCCACACATGCCATTAAAAACACTGAAGCCTACCTAAGCCTCTCTCAATTGCCAAAGAAAATGCAGAATTTATAGGCCAGGACATAATGACTATGAACAAAAATTTGTTCAATTAGCTGTGTGGGCTTTAATTAAAATTTGTGATTTAGCAAGAAAAAATGATGAAATAAATAGCTTTAGGCAGCTGTGCCATTTGCAAAGAATGTGTGGCTCAGGATGAGAGCAGTTTAGCTCTTGACAGAGTCGGACTGAAATCAGGGAGACTAAAATCCAACTCAGCCATCGGAGTCATTGAATGCCCTTGGGCCAGTCACTCTCCCAGACTACCTCGCAGGGTTGTTGGAAGGATAAAATGTTGGGGGTGGGAGAGAACTATGTACACAATCCTGAACACCTTGAAGGAAGGGTGGGGATTAAATGGAATCAATAAAAAACAATTTAAAGCAATTATTACAAGGAAACATCCTCTCGAAATTCCTTGGCAGGCTAAGAAAATCTGATCTTACCTGCTGAACTAAAGCTTACAATCACTGAATTATAGAGTTGCAAGAGATCCTAAGGGTCATCAAGTCCAACCCCATGCAATGCAGGTTTTGTTTTTGCCCAATGTGGGTTTTACATCTCTCTTTGAATTTTTTGCACACCTGATAAGAATTTTCCAAGCAAGATTGGATTTTCTCAAGGTACAGCCTCAGAACAGTGAGAAAAGCTCTGGGACCCAGGGGAATGAATTGGTACACAACACAGTGTAGTCAAAATAGGGGTCAAATGAAAGTGTGGAGAAGTTCATATCTGGCAGATCTGGCCTCAGTTAGGAAGTAGGAGCCATGGTAGTTTCAGAACAAAGAAAAGGAAACCGTGTTCAGTTTAAAAGAGGAAGGGAAGAAAAAAAGATAACAGCGATGCTTACCTCAGAGAACTGCAGCCTTCCAAAATCACTTGGTGGACTTGCAATTTTGAACACCTTTTTGGGCATCACCCATGTCTCTAAGGTCTCCAGCTTACTGGCAGCCAGATTGGTAGCATGGTGCTTGACAAGGAAACCCTGAAAATGATCAGCAAGGAAGTAGAGTTGGACGGAGAATGGGTGGCCCATTGGGTAATACCTGGAAAACATAAATGTCAATGGAGAAGAGTCTGATTAGCTGCAGAACAACAGAGTTAGTGGTTTGGCAGTGGGTGAGGTTCTTACAGCTACAGTGATGTTGAGTTCATTGGAATGAAGATGTGCTGCACTACTTCTTAAACCTCTATTTTTAAGCCTGGGTGGGGGCTTGGCAAAAGGCACCGAGATGGGACCCCAGAGAG
Organism: Podarcis raffonei; assembly: GCF_027172205.1. NCBI lineage: Eukaryota > Metazoa > Chordata > Lepidosauria > Squamata > Lacertidae > Podarcis > Podarcis raffonei. The sequence continues at coordinate 39,362,061 of NC_070615.1, read as the reverse complement.
CAAGGACTCTCAATCCGCAGCAGTTAATTGAGAGCTATTGAGAGCTGCCATTTACTTTCACCACAACCCCTTGGGGCGATTCGGCATTTGCGGGTCCTGTGGGAAATTTAAATGGCAGCTCCCAGACTCACAAACTTTTAAAAATTGCACTGGCTGCCAGCTGGCTACTGGGCTAAGTTTAAGGTGTTGGTTGTTGTGTATAAACTCCTCTACAGTACAGCTTGGGACCAGGATACCTAAAATATCCATCTTGCCCCTTATATACTTAATCAATCACTGTGCTCTGCAGGACAGGGCCTCTTGCAGAGTCCACGCCTCATGATATACAAATCTGGCTTTTAATGCTATGGCACCCCCCTTCTGGAATTCCATCCCATTAAATATTAGACAAGTGCTACCCTTGTTGTCTGGAAGCGGGTGGTGCTGTGTGTTAAACCACAGAGCCTAGGAGTTGCTGATCAGAAGGTTGGCGGTTCGAATCCCCGCGACAGGATGAGCTCCCATTGCTCAGTCCCTGCTCCTGCCAACCTAGCAGTTCAAAAGTGCAAGTAGATAAATAGGTACTGCTCCAGCGGGAAGGTAAACGGCATTTCTGTGCGCTGCTCTGGTTCTCCAGAAGCGGCTTAGTCATGCTGGCCACATGACCCGGAAGCTCTATGCTGGCTCCCTCGGCCAGTAAAGCGAGATGAGCGCCGCAACCCCAGAGTCGGTCACGACTGGACCTAATGGTCAGGAGTCCTTTTACCTTTACCTTACCCTTGTTGTCTACATAAATAAATAAAGCTGAAACGTGCAGTCGCAATCCGTGAGTGAAAGAGAGTGAAAAGGGTATTATTGGAGAGAAAGAGAAATGGAGACTGGAGATTGGCGAGAGAGAAACAGGGAGAAGCGGACTCCCTGCTCATTTTTGACTCTGTCCTGAGCCCACCAGCTTAGCTTCTTGATCCCCATTGGTTTGCAGCTGCTGACAGATTAGCCCAGAGGGAATGTAGACCTCAGCTGCATGGAGGAGAAGAGGTACTTGCCACCTGCTGTAGACTGAAGGAACTCTGAACTTACCGGCAGCTGTTTTCACCATCAGTGTGGAAGGAGGTTTCTGCTCTCCTCAGGCCCAAGCGAGCAAATGAGTGGTACATGGTCAGCATGACATCACTGATGCTATGGATCCCGTCTGGTTCGTCATAGACATTCTCCCAGTACGATCTCAGGCCTGGAGTGCCCGATGGGTAGTTGCCATACAAGTAGTAATCCAGCTGGCCAATTATTTCTTGATTCACCACCGCTTCAAATTTGCGCGCAAAGAAGGTGGGTCTTGTGGTTTGCTGTGTCAATAAGAACAATTTTTTTACAACGTGGTTTCTGCGGATTTTTTTTGAAGAACACAAGGTTCCCACCTTACACGTCATGCTGATGCAAGAACGGATGTCAGAAAATTCCAGCAAAAAGGGACATAAAAAGTTCAGATGCAGAGAAACCGGGGGTAGGGGGGGGAGGAGAAAAAGCCACTGGCAAAGTGCCAACACAGTCCTGGCAGGTTGGAAGAATGAGTATCAAAAAGATGAGACCCAGTAACTTAATTGTGAAATTCTGTGTATGGGTGATTTGCTGTTTGAGTACAGGGGTTGCCAACCTTTCTGGGCCAATGAGCACATTTAGAATTTTGAGAAAGTGCTGCTGGCATCATTCACAAAATGGCTGCCTTGAGCCTGGCATAACACAAATGGCTGCCATGGGTGGGTGGGTGCCATAACTTAAAATGGCTGCCATGAGGGCATGACATAAAGCTTCAATGTAAGAGAGGCTGAGTCAGTGCAAACAGGAAATGAGCAGGGAAAGCAAATTGTCTCTTGTGTATTTTTGAGGGGATATTTACTCATACCTTTTGTGAACACCACAGGACGCACTGGTGGGTACACTGGTGTCTGTGGAAGCCATGATATGTTAACAAGTGTTTGGGAAAGTGGATGCTGGTGTTAGGGGGCTCTTACATTTTTCTATAACAGGCTGAACTGGGATGCTGCTCACGATTTATGTGTTTCTCTAACACCGCTCTGTTAGACTGTAAAAGCCTTCTTTGTTTTCTGCACATTTTTTTTAATAAAGATGGATAGAAAGTGTCAAGCTTGAAAGCGCCAAGATCAAAAGGTGCAACATGCCTTCTGAAAAGTCAACACCACCCGTCAAATTTGCTTTCGGAGTGGCCCCAATTATGTTTATTCTCTCCATTTGCAGCCAGAATGCCTGGAATGCATGAAGCATTCCCACTAGGAACACAGGTTTACTTTTGGGCAGGGGGTGGGAAATCAGTGACCCTCCAGAACTTGTTGGGCAACCCAGCTACCTGAGATGCTTAAAACTGAAAATGCCAGCGACTGAACCTGGGGCCTCCTTTGTGCAAGTGGGAGCCCTCCAACCAGTGTTTGGAATGAACTAGTTTGGTTTAATGAAGTTTACTGAATGAGTTCAAAAATATCTGGACTATGCCTGAACATATAGCTCCCATAATTGCTGAGAACAGAATGTGAACTAAATTCATTTTGGGGCAGGACTTTGACCGATTTCCAGTTCATCATCAAGTTCATTCTCTTACATGTGTGGGGTTTTTTTATGCTTCAGACATTTTGGGCCTTTAAGCTTCAAGATCATAATTTCTGAGGAAAAATAGAATCATAGAATGAAAAGATGAGCCAAAAAAATAATAGAATTGTAGAGTTGGAAGGGACCACGAGGGTCAGATTTAGTCCAACCCACTGAAATGCAGGAATCTTTTGCCCAACGTGGGACTCAAACCCATGACTCATGCTCTGCTGACCGAGCTATAAGTAAACAATTCACATTCCACTGTGTGCATGAGTTTTTGGATATCTTCTTAGCCTTCTTTAATTATATTTTATACTTCAGCACAGCAGCCAGTAACATTCTGCATGTTGGGGTTGTTTTTTTGGGGGGGAGGGTCATTTGGTTGAATTTGAATTGAACTGTGAACTGAACTAGCTTGTTATGTAAAGGGATGAAGGCGAACTTGCATTGGTTCCTTTCTGGACATGTTGAGCTTGAACTAGATTCTTTAAAAAAACTAACGTTCAAATCTCTAGATACACCATGGACTGAAACACCAGATGGAGCTTCTGTGGGAGGGAAGGGCAGCTGGTTCTAGATTCAACCCTTGGCATCATCTTTTAAAAAAGAAATGTAATAGGACCAGGCGACAGTGACCAGAACTCACGGAGAGCTGCTGTTAGGTAGAGCAGACAGTATGGGATAGAGCAGAAGCTGTCAGCATGGTGTCCTCTGGTTAATGATGGACTCCAACTCTCACACATGAGAATGTAAGAAAAGACCTGCTGGATCCAGCCTTACGACGGCGTGACTAACAAACCTGATAAAATACTAACTTACCTGAAATCGGTGGAAATCGGCCGGCTTGAAATCATTAGGGGAGCAGCCGCACCAGTCCACAATATTTTTGTACTGGCATTTGCAACCCAGCTTGCGGTTCCAGTTTGTGATGTGCAGGTTGTTGTCCACCATTGTGTTGCAATGAGGGCTGTTTTCCAGGACGGTGTGGAAGAAAGACTGTTGGGAGATGGGGGGAAACACAAAACTCAGTGGTGCTGGTATATTAGAGTGAGAGGACACTACGGTCACATCCATCCCGTGCTTTCACGATACAGTTTCCACCAAAGAATACTGGGAGCCGTAGTCTGTTAAGGGTGCCGACCTCACAGAGCTACCATTCCCAACACCCATAACAAATTATAGTCAAAGTGGGGGTAAAGGTAAAGGTACCCCTGCCCGTACGGGTCAGTCGTGACCGACTCTAGGGTTGCGCGCTCATCTCGCTCAAGAGGCTGGGAGCCAGCGCCAACCGAAGACACTTCGGGGTCACGTGGCCAGTGTGATGAAGCTGCAACTGGCGAGCCAGCACCAGTGCCGCACACGGAAACGCCATTTACCTTCCCACTATAAAGCGGTACCTATTTATCTACTTGCACTTAGGGGTGTTTTCGAACTGCTAGGTGGGCAGGAGCTGGGACCGAAAGACGGGAGCTCACCCCGCCGCGGGGATTCAAACCGCCGACCTTACGATCAGCAAGTCCTAGGCGCTGAGGTTTTACCCACAGCGCCACCCGTGTCCTACCCTTGGGGGTAGGAATGCTTAAATGTATGCAGCCAAGCACATTAAGAGATGGTTACAAGCATATGGGCTGAAGAGATCACGTAGTGTGCTGCACTTGTTCTCAAACCATTTTTCTCTGTGGACCGCTGGTGTGTGTGTGTGTTATTACTATTTTATTTATTTGCAGCATTTATACCTCGCCCTTTTGCCAAAAAGACTCTCAAGTGGTATACGAAAAGGGTATCAAGCAGTGCCGCATTTACGTATAAGCTAAACAAGCTATAGTTTAGGGCCCCACTCTCTTGGGGCCCCCAAAAAAAATTAAAGGGAAAAAAACCCACTGGATGTACATTTCCAAAATATAAGTTCAACAATTACTTTGATAAAATACATATTTTGCTATGTGCAAAGGGCTTTAGATACCGATTAGGTCCATAAATTACCATATGGCATATATTCAACACACAAAAAACAGCGACAATTTGATGTTGACAAAGGACAGCTGGGCATATAAAGGGCCCCATTACCTTCAGCAGCTTAGGGCCTCATCAAACCTAAATCCAGCCCTGGTACCACTATTATGAAGCTCCCTCCCCAAAATAAGTTATGCCAACCCCTTTTCTCTTGAATTTTAGGAAGACAGAGGAGATTTTATTAAGCTGCTGTGTCAATGCATTTTAAAATCGAATACATTGTTTTCTGTCTCTCTCTGGCTGCTGTTTTAATAATTTAATTGACGTGTTCGGTATTTTTGATTATTACAAGATCTCTCATTGTGGGTTTTTTTTGGTGTGTGTGTGTTTTGCTGTAGTGGGGAGGGGATTAACCTTGAGGAAAATTTCCCTATTAATTATTTAAAAATGACAGTTCTAGAAGATAGCCTGGGACAGTTATTGCATTTTAGATTTCTGGAACAGGAAAGTGGTTTTATAACACCAACACCGAAAAGTGCCATAGGAAGGAGCACCTGAAGGAGGAGGATTAATTCCGTTGTTTTGCATTTGAAGTTGCATCTCCAGTCAGGTAGGGTCAGGGTCCTTTCCCCCTCAGATAAATTTCCCAGTGTGGTGGTGGTGATTTCAAGGTCAAAATTTCCCACCAATTAACGTGAGGAAATAGTAAAAGTAATAAAAGAAAAGACAGCCAACCCAAACCAAGCCAATTCCTCTCTGTCTACTACCGCTGATTTATTTGGAAGTTGCAGTGTGCCCATAGGTGAAAATGACCTCGCAGTGAAAGACCCAGTTTGCCCCTAAGGCAACAGAAGGGACGCTCTGTCTCTTGCAATTATTTCCGAGGCTGCTAAGTCTATTTGCCAATTCAAGGCAGTGAGAAATTCCAATGGGTTTCTTCTTCTTCTAATTATACCACTGTAATTTCAGTGTTTACTTAAATACCATAGTAATGGAGACTGACAGGCCCAGCACCACCACAAGGCACCCTCAGGCAGTTACTGGGGCCCCAGCACCTCTGACGAGTTTTGCCCACATTCATAACTGGGGTGGGGGGCAGAGGATCTGTTTGGTATCCAGAAGACCCCGCATTCAATCTCCGGCGTCTATAGTTAGGGTTGAGAAAAAACCCTGACTGAAGCCTTCGAGAGCCACATTCAAGTTATACATTTAAAACACTATGGCACCACTTTAACAGTTATGGCTTCGCCCAAGGAATTCTGGGACCTGGTTAGTTTTGTCAAGAGTGCTGAGAGTTCCCTGTGAGAATAGACTTATTGTTATCATACTCTGGGAATTGTAGCTCTGCGGGGGTGGGGGTGGGAAGGAGTCTCCCAAAACCTCTCAGCATCTTTAGCAAACTACAGCTCCCACAATTCTTTGGGACAAGCCACAAGTGTTTAAAGCGGCATCATTGTGGTTTAAATGTATGGAGTGAATGTGGCCTCGATATAAGGGCTGCTTCCTATCTTCCCATGTCCAGGGAGACTTTGTTTTTTGGGACAGTGGAGAGGATTTTTCTTCTCCCGGACCTTATGCACCCCCCCCCTTGTTATGAGCTACAACTCCCAATTTTCTTGACAGACTGTGTGGCTGGGGCTGATGGGAGTTATAGTCCAACACTTCCGCACATCAGGTTGGACAAGGCCGGGCTAGGTTAACATGAGAGTGGGCTCCCTAGTTATTTATTTTTATTATAATTTTGAAGGAGTCGGATACAAAACCTAGCCGAGGAAATCTTGTGGGTAGAAAAACTGAAACAGGATAAACATTGGGTGGTTAAAAAGCAAAAGGCCTTTACAAAACAATGAGTTCTTTTGTAAAATATCAACTATAGGGTGATCTACAGACACACGGAATGGCATTAGTATGGTTGACCGCCTATCCCCCTGGACAAGCCCCTTGCCCCCTTTTAAAAAAATGTTAAATGACAGGCCAGTGAATATGGATTTTACGCTTGAATTGTCTAGTTAAACCCATTAAGGCATACATTGTCATTCAGGCAAAAAGCCGGGACTCAGGAGGGGAGGGGAAGAGAAACCTACCCAATTACCCACTGCCCTGTCCTTTTATACTAGCAGAGAAGGCCGTTGCAAAGATAAGCAGAATAAAAGGTTAACAGAGTTGAAAGGGAAGACGATACCTTTCGTTTCCCTTTAGGAGAAGCAGGATTAAAAGGAGAACATTTAATATATGTGTAAGCGAAAAGGAGAAAGGGGATCAGTCGTCTTCTGACTGCATTAAGGTCTAGTGGATAGAAGAAAGATGGATGTCACCTACACACTTAATATAACTTTTGGTCACCATTACTAATGAGAATGACAGAGGAAGAATAATCCAGTTAATGCAACACATAATTTATGGAATCTGCTGCCACAAGATGGTAGCATTGGACGTGGGCTTTGTGACAATTTTGTCCATCTAGTCCACCATTCTGTTCTCATGGTAGCCACCCAGATGCCTGTGGGAAACCTGAAGGCAAGACCCGAGCACAAAGGCACTCTGCCCTCCTGTGGCTTCCAATGACTGGCATTCAGAATAATTTCAGCGTCTGACAATGAAAGCAGAGCACAGTCATCATGGCCAATAGCTGTGGATAGCCTTCTCCTCCACAAATTCATCTAAACTTCTTTTAAAGGTAAAGGTAAAGGGACCCCTGACCGTTTACCTTCCCGCCGAAGCAGTACCTATTTATCTACTTGCACTTCGACGTGCTTTCGAACTGCTAGGTTGGCAGGAGCAGGGACCGAGCAACAGGAGCTGACCCCATCGCGGGGATTCGAACCGCCAACCTTCTGATCAGCAAGTCCTAGGCTCTGTGGTTTAACTCACGGCGCCACCTGCATCCCTAAACCTCTTTTTAAGCCGTCCAAATTGGCAGCAGTCCTGCAGGAGGGAGTTCCATAGTTTAACAAGGGGCTGCATGGAGAAGTACTTTCTTTTCTTGGACTCTCCCAAAATTCAGCTTCAATGGACATCCACGAGTTCTAGTGTTATGAAAGAGGGAGAAATACTTTCTTCTAGCCATTTCCTTCATGCCACGCATAATTCTGCAAACTGTATCATGTTGCTTCTTATTCACCCTTTCTCTTAACTGAAAACCCCATATGCCACAAGCTTTCTTAATCTCACAGAGCTTAGGCTACCGTTCCCTATCTTGTTGCCCTCCAGATGCTGTTGGACTCAGCCAGTGTAGCCAGTGATCAATCATGGTGGGAGCTGTAGCCTGCAAATATCTGGAGGGCAACAGGTTTGGCTGACTTGGGCTGTTCATTATGATAGCTAAACCGAGTCTCCCTGTTCAGTTGCTGAATGCCAGCTGCTGTGGGACAAACATTGGCTTTAGGCTTATGAAGGCTTTTTTTCTAGAAAAAGAGGTGCTGGAACTTGTTGAGCTTTTTTTAGGGGGGCCTGGGGGCGTCTGGTGGAACGCTAAAGGTTGGACTAGGTCATGGGTAGGCAAACTAAGGCCCGGGGGCCGGATCCAGCCCAACTGCCTTCTAAATCCAGCCCACGGACGGTCCAGGAATCAGCATGTTTTTACATGAGTAGAATGTGTCCTTTTATTTAAAATGCATCTCTGGGTTATTTGTGGGGTACAGGAATTCGTTCATTTCCCCCCTTCAAAATATGGTCCGGCCCCCCACAAGGTCTGAGGGACAGTGGACTGGCTCCCTGCTGAACCCCTGGACTAGGTGGACATTGGGTCTGATCAAACAGGGTGATTGCAACATACTTCTTCTTCATGGAACAAAAAGAGAGCTCTGCTTGATCAGAAAAAGGCCTGTCTAGTCCAGCATCCTTCCTCCACCATCCCCATGGTGGCCAACCAGCTGCCTGTGAGAAGTCCAAAACAGGACAAGCATTCCCCCATACATGATGAGGAGCCACACTGATAGCCTTGTCCTCCGTGAACTCAGGAGGAACAGCCAGCAAGAATTCTGCTCCCTCCACAACATACCAATCAGGTTCCATCACCTGAGGCAGCTTCCTCACCCTGCCTAATGATAGGGCAGGTCTAGATTTTAGAAAGGTAATGTATGTTAAAGTGGAGCAGCTTCAAAGCAAGCAAGCAAGCAAGCAACCAACCAACCAACCAACCAACCAACCAACCAATAACCAAAGGAAAAAGCCTTTCATAACACTGAACAGCTATAATTCAGGCATTCAGGAATTACCCCTGTGCTGTTTTTATTTTTCTGTGGTGGGACAGGGCTCTCTACAAGTTAACTCACCTCAGCTGGGAGTAACGTGTAGGAATAGAACCTTTTCATCTTCGTCACCAGGTCATCATTAGAAAAGGTGATATATTCCACAAACTTCCTGTTCAGCAGGAACCAGTCTGACCCGCCATCCACCGTTATTCCTTCCGGAATCTTCCGGTCACCAAGGCGCCACATGTGGGTATCACATTCCAGGAAAAGCCTGTCCAGCCCTTGTTTTCTAATAAACCTGGAGAGGAGGGAAAGGAAATGTTAAAAATACATGTAACGGGTAAGAAAGATAAGAGACTCTTGGAACATATGTGATTATAGCAGGAGGTAAAAGGGGGTGGGGAAAAGAGAGAAACAACTAAAGCAAGAGTAGAACAACCTCCACTGTGAAAAATGTCATTCAAATTGTCTGAGGAATAGAAGATTCACCAGCAGCAGGTAGAAGAAAACAGAGGATAGTAAATAAGGGACAGTTAGCTCCCTTCTCTGGCTGTGTACACACCATACAATTAAAGCACGTGGCTTTGCCCAAAGAATCTTGGGAACTGTAGTTTCTTAAGGGTGCTGGGTGCTGTAGCCACCTCGGTGAGGTGTAACTACAGTTCCCAACATTCTTGGGAGTGGGAAATGTGTTTTAAGTATATGGTGTGTACACTGACTCTCTCTCTCTTAAACATTGTACTAAACACCTTTGTGTACCTTCCTGGTCCCCACGAAACTCTGGCGCTTAAGCAGTTAGCATTCTTATCCTTGATTAGAATTTATTTCAAAAAGCAACAGAGCCCAGAGAAAGAAAATGGGCTGTTTTCCAAATCTAATTAATGAAAAACAAAGCCCAGACATATGAGCCTCTCTGTGCGTTTACGGCGCTTAGAGGACAAAAGGGAAGATAAGAAGTTGAGAATTTTTTATTTCATTTTATTTCCATAGATGAGCTCCTAATTCCACATTCTATTATAAAAGGGATAATAGAAATGTCTTGCAATTTTAATGGGGTGTTCTAGAATCTCCAAATACAATATTTATGCAATTCTCTGCGAAATTAAATATGCATGCATGTGAAAGTTCAGTCATTTATTTCTATTATTTGGTGATCGTGGTGGGGACGCCTCTGAAAAAAACCATGTTTACTTTGAATATGCAATTTACATGAATTATTTTCAGGCCCTCAGAACTCTCCTCAGCCCAGGCCACACTCCTCACAGGACCTATTATTATTTATTAAATTGGTATACCGCCCTATACCTGCAGGTCTCAGGGCAGTTTCAACATAAAATCACAATATAAAGACACAAAATACATAACGAAAACAAAGACAACACAATACATTCCCCCCCATCCCCAACACATTTTAAAAGGACATTGGATGCCAGTCAGCCAAAAGCCTGGTTAAAGAGGGATGTTTTCGCCTAGCGCCTAAAGTGTATAATGAAGTCACACTCTAGAAAATTTTGCCTGCCTGGAATGTGTCCTTGAATTTGGATAATAATGCCTGTTGCTTGCCTGGCTGGCAGACAAAGGGGCTGAGAATGTGTAAAAATTAGCCTATCAAATTACATTAATTGCTCCACCCACTTTTACTTCTGGCCCTGCCCACCACTGGCATGTGGCCCCTGGAAGGTTAGTCAGAAGGGATTGTGGCCCTTGGCTTGGAAAAGGCTTTGCACCCCTGAATTTTTTTTAAAAAGTGTGTGTGTGTGTGTGTGTGTGTGTGTGTGTGTGTGTGTGTCCCTGCAGAAGCTTAGAGCCAAGATACTGTTCAGGGATTGTCCGGTTCCCAGTTCAAAGTGAGTAATATCACCCACGAGGCTAATTAATTGCTGATTGCAACTTGGCAACAACTGAAATGAAAACCTGAAATCCCACCTCTGATAAGTCCTTCCAGTGAAAGGTAAGGAACAAAGAAAACTAAATCAGCGCTGTCCATTGGAGATTAAATATTCCTCTTCCAGCATTAATCATTCTAATGCTCTGCAATAAAATCTAAATGACTTCTTGAATTAAAAAGGTTGGCAGAGGGTTCGGTGTCCCCCCTCCCCCCGCTTTTCTTCCTAGCAATTAACAACCAACAGATTTGTTGGGAGTATTTACTAACAAACCATTTGTCATTGTTACTTTTTAACATATGGTTCGAATAGTCACATATTTCACCCAGCGGAGAGGCTGTATCTATGCCACAAAATGTATTTGTTTCCAATACTTTAATGGAAAAGTTTGTTGCTGTGAAGTACAAGAACATAAATGGGTTTCTTTAAAAGTAGCCAACAACAGGGGCAAATGAAGATTTTTATCATACGCTGCTTCCCAAAAAACATCTACTAGATATTTTGGAAAGTAATTTGTCATCTTTGCTGTGCTTTTAAATATCCCTTAAGATATGGTACCTAATTTGGCATGATGGTTCCTGAAATCAATGAGCAGGTTTTCATCGATGTTGGGATACAGCTGGAAGCCATTTTGAATCAAGGCGGTGGACTGAACCTTTTGCAACTGCACTGAGGGGTCTGTTTTCATATAATTCTGAAGCAATTATGTGTATGGGGCTCCTGGGGTGGCCCCTGATGTTTTTTCGCTGTATGCAAAATGGTCCAATGTCCCCCTGCAGATCTGGGCCTCATCCTGGTCCCACTACTGCAACTGCATCCTCCTCTGCAGTGGCATTCACACTGCTCACATGCATTTCCCCCTAACCTTGCAGCCTGAGTTATATTACCCCAGTTTTTCAGCACACCTATTTATTTTAGCACCAATTTCAAAAAAATAAAACAAAAATCTGTTCCTTAAATAGCATAGGATAGAAAGCCAAGTGAGGGCGCTTTGCCAAAAACGAGCAGTAAAGTTTTGTTTTGTTTTATGGCAACCCAGGTGATAAAGTGGAGAAACAGAGCAGTCACTGTAAAACATACACATTTCTAAATGCCCCTGCTTTGCACTTTTTTTAAAAAAAATTAAAACAAAAACATCCTGTGCGCTAATAATATTTTATTTTGTATACAGCTGCTGCAATTATTGCATTATGTTTTCCAGGTACAATAAGAAGGAATTTTGTAGCCAACGAATTTCAGTGAGTCCTTTGGCTAAAATTTCAAACATGTAACTTGCCTCCCCCACCCCCGACAAAAAACCCAGAGCTGCACCCAAAACTAGTGAGACCATTAATGCTACCAGGAGCAAAGAGGTTAAAATACTTGGGCCACAGGGATAATAAATTCTGCTTTATGTGCAGTACTTAGTAGTGCTGGGTATTAAATGGGTGATTCATTGTTACAGAAATACACAAGCATTTACTGGATGTGCCATTCAGACCAGCATACTGATTAATTGCTCAGAAACACTCTGCTGATAACACTGAGTGCCTCCTCCCTGCTGAGGAACTGCTTTCCAGCAATTGCTTGGGAGAATTGAAATGCCCTGCTGCTGGTGCCATACAGCATTTCACACAGTGCGCTATTAACTCAACTTACTAAAGCACCACGACTGCCCACAATGGGTGTACTGTACCTGCGCTGTTGGAGGCAGTGCGCTTCTGAAAACCAGTTGCTGCTGGGAAGGTGCTGGTTATACTTGGATCCTGCTTGTGAGACATCTGTTTTGGTCCCTGTGAGGACAGGGTGGTGGACCATTTGTGGTCTTCTCCAACAGAGCTCTTCTTGGGTTCTTAACTACCAATGCTCTTCTCTATGCCATAACGCAGGCTTCCTCAAACTCTTCCCTCCAGATGTTTTTGGCCTACAACTCCCATGATCCCTAGCTAGCAGGACCAGTGGTCAGGGATGATGGGAAGTGGAGTCTCAAAACATCTGGAGGGCTGAGTTTGAGGAAGTCTGCCATAACTCCTCCTACCCCATCCAATGGAGGCTGCCACTCCACTCCACCACAACAGTGCCCCTGAAACCATGCCACACCATTCTCTTCTGCAAGTGAACAGCAGCTTTGGGGGAGGGGGCTTCAACTTGTGGGAACATTCACCCTTTGCCCAACCACTTTCTGCCCACAGATGGTTCCAGAACAGCTCTTCTGAACCGATGAGTTCTTGAAATCCGACTGTTCTCGATCGCAACCCCTCAAGTTTGTTACTACTTTCTTTGTAATTAATTTGAAGCACTTTCAGTTATTTTTTTTAAAGAGATAATTGATTCTGAATAATACATAAACTGATATGGCAGCCCTACCTATATATCACAGCACATCCTAGGATACAATTAACTGTTTATGTATTCCAAAGGCAGAATCCCCATTAAAGACCCAGCCTATTATTCCCCAGAAGAGAGGCCAAGTGGCACATTAGCACAATTTAATATTAAATTAATGAGAAGATGAGCAGATTTAATTCATCCAAATTGCTCTTGTCCCAGCCGGGGTGAGCATCTTATGGCTTTGTGTGGAACAGTCATAATTCATGCTCTTATTTCTTCTTTTGACAGTGTTTGAGGAGCAATGATCACAAGAGTCAGAAGTGAATGGGAGGCATATCTCCATAACCCTTTCTTATTGCCTTTCTAATTTAACTCCATCGTTTGACAGGAATGCCAGCTAATGCAAAACCTGCCAGTCAAAATGAAGCAATGCGTTCCCAGTTCATTTCTGGGCCCAATTCAAGTTGCATTCACATATGTGTTCAAAGCCCTAAACAACTTAGGCTACATCTGTACCAGACATTTAAAGCAACATTTTTCACAGTTACAACTTTCCCCAAAGCATCATGGGAACTGTAGTTTGCTAAGGGTGCTGAGAGGTGTTAGGAGACCCCTATTCCCCTTGCATAACTACAATTCCCAGAGTAGTCTAAGAAACAAATCCTCTTTTCTGGGGAACTGTACGTAGCTCTGTGAAAGGAATAGGGGTCCCTCAACAACACCCTGAACTTATTACACTTCCCAGGGTTCTTTGCAGGAAGCCAAGACTGTTGGCTCCAGTCTATGACTGGTTGCTGGCTTGTTTCCAGGCCCAGTTCAAGGTGTGCTCACACAGCCCTAAGTGAGTTGATAGCCAAATGACCACCTCTGCTCCTACAAATTTTGCTGGGTGTTAAGATAGGCAGGGAGGGTCCCTCTTGGTAGTTCCACAACCATCAGATGAAGCAATGGATCTGCCATAGACATTACACCTGGGACCATGTGGTACGCTATGGGAAAAATCTCAGGAAATCAGGCGGTGTGGGCAGACTTCAAAGCCTGCTCCAACTTCCCACAGCCCAAACATATCTACCACAGACTGCCATGTAGGAAGGGTTCTGGGAGAGAGAGGGGGGTGCAAAAGTCACTAAACAGCTTCCCTCAGCTGGACTTTCCTCTGTTCGATCTCTGCACAACAGCATCTACCTACCAACTGCTCAGTGTGGAAAGGGTTTAGGTCACACCCACATCATAAACCTAAAGCACATGGCTTCCCTCAAAGAACCACGGGAAGTGTAGTTTACCCCTTACAGAGCTACAGTTCCCAACACCCATAGGAAACTACAGTTTCCAGAATAATTTGGGTGAAATAATGTACTTCCAATGTATGGTGTGGATATGCACTCTGACGAATTGTTTTGTTTTAATATAGTTACTGTGATAACAAAGTGATTCTACTAATAAGTCTTAATATTACTTGAAACCCTGGAAGGATTTGTACAGTATTCTGAAACACGGAATAAACGACAACAACATATTTTTGGTGGCCCAGTGTCACTTGCAAAGGGATTGGCACGAGACCATCCAAGTTCAGCACTATTGAGAATGATAAGTAACATTCTCTCCTTTAAAAAATATGACACCGTACTGTCCTAAGATATGGTTAAACTGTATTAGCAAGAGAGATAAAATATGTAAGCTGATCTCAGGAAACTCTTTGTAAAAAAAGAGAAACCAGATTAGAGTAGATAAACATATAATAAGCTTTTCATATTTTTGAGCAGATTGATACTCTGCAAGAAAATAAAATGACAACACTGTCACTTTGGTGACAAAAAGACAGAGATCTCTCTCTCCCCCCCAGCTCACTTGATGTATATGCATGAAGTGGCAAGCCTTCTCAAATCTGCCAGAGTTTAACTGGAAGGTGCGAAATGGGCTTAATTTTGTGCCTGGCTTAGCTCTGGAATCTTATTTCAGCTGCTTGTCTAAAATTGTAGAATAGGCAGATAATGAATGGTGCCCCTGAGCTGGGTCAGAGTGCATTTTTAATGTCATCTCTGAGCAACCACAGCCTGTTCTCACATGGAATGGGCAGATAATGTGGGTTTTGGGAAGATGACATCACCTCCCCACTGTCAGGAGCTACTGGGATCTGTGGGTGTCTGCCCTGCGTGGTCAGCCACTGAATTGCAAATGCCAGCTTCTCAGTGAAGGACCTTCAGGCCCTGGATGGACTCAGGCTGCCCCCTGGGACAGGAAACTCAGGCTGCCCCCCCAGGACAGGAAACAATATAAGAGGACTTCCTGTCGCAGCAGAACCTTGTTTAAACAACAATGGCTCCCCGATCTGTTCCTGTATCTTTGTTTGTCCTTTGCTTCTGACTTACTCCTTGGTCCTAAATAATGGGTTGGTCTCTTGGTTTAAGGCCTCATCTCAAACTTCTACCCATGGCCCAGGCTTGACATCTAACTTTGCTCTTTTTAGGAATTAAGGCTGGGATAGACTGAGGTTAGTGGGGTAGTGCCCCATTCACTCTCATGAACCAGCCTCCACTGTGTGCACACAAATAATTTGAATGCCATCCTCAAACTCTGATCAAAGTGTTCTGTCTTGAGAATGCTTGGCCCTGCACTACCCAATACACAGATCTGTACATCTTTCTTGGGAAAACTGCAGCTGAAAGTGCCGGTTTTATTGATCACACAAAGTGATCCAACTTTTACCTGGATTGCAAAAAAAGAAAAGAAATGAAAAGTATCACCACAAATTTTTATTATTATACTGAGAGGCACAGAAAAGGCTACATTACCTTGCATTGTCTCTTCCATGGGACTTCAAGAAGTTCATGTCTCGGTATCTGGAAAGGAAGGCAACGAGCTGGTCGTTTGTCCTGTGAAATGATTGGGACAAAAAATTAAAACAGAGACTAATAGTTAGTCATACACACCAGGAACTTTACCACTGAAATGCAAGTTCAGATTTGCAAGCACATGTTGCCTAGGCACTGATATCATGTGAGACATATTCCAGGAGAGCCTCTTTGCCTCTTTCTCTTCTTGAAACAAAAATTCAGTGCATTTGTATTTCCTGTATCAAATCTGAGGGATCCCTCCTCATAAAAGAAGATAAAATGTTACATTACTGAAAGACATCGGTGACTAAATTGTAGTTTGAAAATTCAATAGCAATTTATGCAAACAGATTTTCACTTCATATTGAAGATGCTTCTCCATTCAGATTATCTATTATTTCGTATTTAAAATGTATTTCAGTTAACCATACAATTTTTTAAAAAACCTGAATTACACCTGCCCACTCATTTCACCTAGCTCTGAACGGTCCTGACTCCAAAACTATAGCCTTGTTAAAAGCACAAGTACAAAACTGACATCAAGTGTGAAGAGAGCACACCTGTACAATTATTCACATCCTTTCAAAGTGCTTGGAAGCAGCAGCTGGGGAAAGGAGCAGCTCTAAGAAGGTTTTAAAATAAGCAGTCACTCGGGAAGAGTGTTGTGGTGCATTAAGACTAAATGATTTATTATGGTATCTACAAAAGCTTATGCCAATAAACTTGCTAGTCTTTAAGGAGCCACCAAACACTTTTTGGGGAAGGGTGGCACTGACGATCTGGAATTTAAAAACAAGAGAGAAAGTAATTAATAATAATAATTTATTATTTATACCCCGCCCATCTGGCTGGGCCTCCCGAGCCATTCTGGGCGGCTTCCATAGAAACCAAAAATACAGTAAAATATCACACGTTAAAAACTTCCCTGAACAGGGCTGCCTCAAGATGTCTTCTGAATGTCAGGTAGTTGTTTATTGCTTTGACATCTGCTGGAAGGGCGTTCCACAGGGCGGGCACCACTACCGAGAAGGCCCTCTGCCTGGTTCCCTGTAGCTTTGCTTCTTGCAATGAGGGAACCACCAGAAGGCCCTCGACGCTGGACCTCAGCGTCCGGGCAGAACGATGGGGGTGGAGACGCTCCTTCAGGTATACTGGACCGAGGCCGTTTAGGGCTTTAAAGGTCAGCACCAACACTTTGAATTGTGCTCGGAAACGTACTGGGAGCCAATGTAGGTCTTTCAAGACCGGTGTTATATGGTCTCGGCGGCCGCCCCCAGTCACCAGTCTAGCTGCCGCATTCTGGATTAGTTGTAGTTTCTGAGTCACCTTCATAGGTAGCCCCACGTAGAGTGCATTGCAGTAGTCCAAGCGGGAGATAACCAGAGCATGCACCACTCTGGCGAGACAGTCCGCAGGCAGATAGGGTCTCAGCCTACGTATCAGATGGAGCTGGTAAACAGCTGCCCTGGACACAGATTTGACCTGTGCCTCCATGGACAGCTGTGAGTCCAAAATGACTCCCAGGCTGCGCACCTGGTCCTTCAGGGGCACAGTTACCCCATTCAGGACCAGGGAATCCTCCACACCTGCCCGCCTCCTGTCCCCCCAAAACAGTACTTCTGTCTTGTCAGGATTCAACCTCAATCTGTTAGCCGCCATCCATCCTCCAACCGCCTCCAGACACTCACACAGGACCTTCACCGCCCTCACTGGTTCTGATTTAAAAGAGAGGTAGAGCTGGGTATCATCCGCATACTGATGAACACCCAGCCCAAACCTCCTGATGATCTCTCCCAGCAGCTGCATGTAAATGTTGAAAAGCATGGGGGAGAGGACAGAACCCTGAGGCACCCCACAAGTGAGAGCCCAGGGGTCTGAACACTCATCCCCCACCACCACTTTCTGAACACGGCCCAGGAGGAAGGAGCGGAACCACTGTATGACAGTGCCCCCAGCTCCCAGCCCCTCAAGACAGTCCAGAAGGATGTTATGGTCGATGGTATCAAACGCCGCTGAGAGATCCAGCAGAACTAGGAAACAGCTCTCACCTTTGTCCCTAGCCTGCCGGAGATCATCAACCAGTGCAACCAAGGCAGTTTCAGTCCCATGATGAGGCCTGAATCCCGACTGGAAGGGATCCAAATGGTCCGCTTCTTCCAGGCGTGCCTGGAGTTGTTCGGCAACCGCTCGCTCAATCACCTTGCCCAAGAATGGAAGATTTGAGACTGGGTGATAGTTGGCCATCGTGGCCGCATCTAAAGATGGTTTTTTAAGAAGCGGTTTAATAACCACCTCTTTCAGCGGGTCTGGGAAGGCTCCCTCATGGAGGGAAGCATTCACCACCCCACGAAGCCCATCGCCCAGTCCTTCCCGGCTAGCTTTTATAAGCCAGGATGGGCAAGGATCCAGGAGACAGGTGGTTGGTTTCACTTGTCCAAGCAGCCTGTCCACATCCTCGGAGGTAACAGATTGGAATTGATCCCACTCAACTTGACTAGACAGAACTCTAGCACTCTCCCGCCCCGGCCCTGCTCCCACGGTGGAGTCTACTTCTTCCCGAATCTGAGCGATTTTATCTGCAAAAAACTTTGCAAAATCATTGCAGGAGAACATGTGGCCCGTACCGGGCCCCGATGTTGCAGGTGGTTCCGCTAAATTGTGAACCACCTGAAAAAGTCTCCTGCTGCTGTTTTCTGCAGATGCAATAGAGGCGGTGAAGAAATTCTTCTTCGCTGTCGCTATCGCCACTTGGTAGGCTCGACGTTGAGCTCTAACCTGTGTCCGGTCAGATTCGGAATGAGTTATCCGCCGCCGGCGCTCTAGCCGTCTCAACGATTGTTTCATTGCCCTCAGATCCGTGGAAAAGCACGGGGCTGTCCGGGCTCCATGCAATCGGAGAGGGCGCTTCGGAGCCAAACAGTCAATAGCCCTGGTTAACTCCACATTCCAGCGGGCCACCAGGGAATCAGCTGAAAGGCCATCAACATGGGATAAAGCATCCCCTACCACTCTCTGGAAACCATTTGGATCCATTAAGTGGCGGGGGCGGACCATCCGAATTGGTCCCACCTCCCTGCAGAGGGGATGGGTCGCAGAGAAGTCCAGTTGCACCAGGAAGTGATCTGACCATGGCACTTCTTTCGTTTCGCTTTTACTTAGTGTCAGATCACCAACATCCATAGAGGTAAACACCAGGTCCAAGGCTATGGGTTGGGCCAGACTTATTCAGGGACAGCCCCATGGAGGCCATGCTTTCCACGAAGTCCCGAGCGGCCCCTTGTAAGGTCGTGTCGGCATGGATGTTAAAATCCCCTAGGACGACCAAGCTAGGTGTCTCCAGGAGAACATCCGCCACAACCTGAAGCAGCTCGGGCAGGGAATCCTTGGTGCAGCGGGGAGGTTGGTACACCAAAAGGAATCCTGTACTGCCCCTATTGCCCAACTTCCAGAACATGCGCTCGGAAAACTGGGTCTTCCCAATAGGACGCCTGGTGCAAACTAATGACTTCCTAAAAATCACTGCAACCCCCCCTCCCTGCCCACATGACCTGGGTTGCTGTGCATAAGAGAAACCTGGTGGACAAGCAGCGGCAAGGACAGGCCCATCTGCTTCATCCAACCAAGTCTCTGTTACACATGCCAGGTCAAGTCCTCCATCCATGACCAAGTCATGGATGGCAGTGGTCTTATGAATCATTGACCTGGCATTGCACAGCAGCACCTTCAGGTCATGTGGGTATCCCTTGCTGATTCTAGTATCCATCCGGTCAGGACCAGACCCGGAGGCAGGAATAGTCCTCAGACAACGACTAAACCTGCCCCCTCTGTAATGACGTGGTCTAGTCTTAGCGTAACTCCTCCTCCTACCCGTGATCACTGAGATCGGTTGTCCCAGTGCACCCCCCCCTGTGGAACATGCCCCAGCCATTTTGTGGGCTGGGGCCCACTCCCCGGCAGCCCTGACCCCTCCCCCTAAGAACAAAATAACACCTTAAACGAACAAACAAAACCAATAAAACAATACAAACAAACAAAATGTAAAAGTTACAAAAACATCAAAAGGATGTTTTTGTGTGAAAGGAACTTTTTGTGTGAAAAAGAATATCTGGATCTGAGGAATGAATATAATGTTTGTTTATAGAAAGAAGCTTTGGTGGGTGTTATGTTGGATTGGACAAAGTGAATATTGTTTTTATATAGCAGGCAGATGAAGAACTGGAAGTTCTTTACTTTCTGAATCTTATTCCTCTATCTTTCTCTTTTAACCTCTTCTATTCTATTTATTTACTTATTTAATTGTTCTCTCTCCCTTTCTTTCTCCCCCTTTTTGTGTTTTAATAGTATCTAGATAAAAGTCTTGGTTTGGTTTTTTTTTTAAAGGAAAAGATATTAAACTCTACATTTTTTCCCTATAAGTCTTAATAACATTTATTTAAAAAGATAGAGACAGAGAGACATGCTCTTGAGAACCCTGAAGTTTGCAGAAATACAAAAAACCCCTATCCCTCTTAAAAAAGCAACTCACCTCCCAACAACTCATTGAGGTTTGAGCATGCTCAGTAGTCACAGAATGTTGATGGTTAATTGGAAAAGCAAAAATGGAAAACTTGCAAAGGAAGAAGCAGAATGTTTTTCTTACAGCCTTTCTCAACCTGTGGGTCCCCAGATGGTGTTGAACTACAACTCCCATCACCCCTAGCTAGCAAGGCCAGAGCTCAGGGATGATGGGAGTTGTAGTCCAACAACATCTGGGGACCCACAGGTTGATAAGTCTAACAAGACTATAGCATTCTGGAAGGAGGGAATGGTTAGCTAGCTTGAAACTCTTCCAGGAAACAAGGTTCCACTGTGTCAGGCCAGTGGCTCATTTAGTTCAGCAACCTGTTCTTGAGGTCCAACCAGATGCCTCTGGGAAACCCACAAGCAGGACCTGAGTGCAGCAGAATTTCCAGCAACTAGTATTCAAGAAGCATTATTGCCCCTGAACTTGTGGGATTTTGGGTTGCAGGTTCCACTTACACCCAGCTGGACATTAAAAAGGGAAAGAGGCACATTTGCAGCAGTTTATCCGCGAAAATGTGCTTTGAGTCACTCTATGCCCGTAGTCGGGAACACGGAACTTCTTTTTCAAATGCTGCGGCAATTCCTTTTGAATACGTTGCCTGTGGAGCAAAATGACTCGTACTCCAAGTTGCACAGGGAGCAAACCCAGCCAGGGAACTCTATCAACACAGCGATCCCCCTAAGTAGCCTGCATTTACAAACTCTCCAACCATCTCAAGGAACAGTTCATTATTGCCCTGATGAATAACGAACAAGTTAACCATTGACTAAGTCCAGACCAATTGGAGTATCTGTCTATCAATCAACCTAAATGGCTAGATTGCAGAAGCCTGAGACCTTCCTTTGATGCTCACTCAAGTGAGCTTTAAAAGTCTCCCGGGGTCAGAATCTGCATTTCAATTTAGCATTTGCAGGGGAAGAAACACACATTCTCTCTCCCTCTCTATCGTAAAGCCCTGCCGATTTTCACATTTGCTGCTTCACTGATTTGCCATCTTATGGGGGATGAATAGACATTTAGGGAATTTACTTAGCGATCTTTCCACATGAAAAGGCCTCAATGGCTGACATCTTAGGGTTCGTTTCTAGGCAAACACCGGCGTGCTCGGATGATCTTTTCAGAGATTATCTTTACTTTCCTACTTTAAGTTTACTCCAAGAATGAATTTAACAAGTTAACAAGTGCAATAATCATTTTTTAAAAAGAAAATGCTGAGCTCTCTTGTTTCTTGCGATCTTTTCATTGAGCTGTGTTTCAATACCACAATCCTAAAACACAGCAGCTATGCAAAATTCTCAGCCATTGCCTCTACTGCCAGCGTTCCCCTGATGAAGAGCTAATTATATTTATTTATTATTGTTATCTGTTCAATGTATTAGTCACTTGCTACGTAAAAGAGCCGTTAACTGTGACTTTTAAAAGTTTGTACCCAAGTTCTGCTCAAAGTAGACAGGCTCATTAATTTCTCTCCCCCCATTTCACTCCCATATATATTTTTAAATACATTTACAAACCCTTTTCCACAACCCAAAGGCATAGTCAGATGTAAACAATAATATTAAAGGTTCATACAGGAACAGAAGTGGAGAGAAACAGAAAGTTTCATCAATATGGAGGAGAATATTAATGTATTATGGAATGCGGCAAGTACAGTTTGTTCTGTAGAACCTTTGTTCATGGGCTGGACCAATGACCACCGGTCTGCCATAAAAGTCTCTTCAGTTCCCTCCCTCTACCCACAGAAATTTATTGCATCAGTTTTTCATTAAATGCTATGTCCCAAATTATGTTATACCATTCTTGTACATCTGCTTAGATGTACTTCTTTCCAGTTTCTAGCTATCCACTGAATATACCCAACAGGCTCAGTGATGTCAACTGAAGTTTGTTATGTCCATTAATCTCAATGGGTATATTCCTGAGTAGGACTAGCTTTGAATAAAACTCGGTGCTAATCCTACTCAGTGCAGAGCCATTGAAATGAATGAACATGGTCCTCTGGGCCAGTAATTGCGACAGGTCTAACCTGAGCAGGACTGAGTGGAATACAACCATAAAGCGTAATACTAAAATATAAAAAGAACACTTACAACAAAAAAACATCCCAAATCTATAGAATAGCCCCAGCGAAAAAAGCAGGAGAAGCTGGCTGCTCCCAGAATCTGAAAGTCCCTCCCTAGAGAAGCTAGACTAGCTCCCTCCTTGTTGGTCTTCTTCTGACAGGTGACTTCTTGTTCCAACAGGCTTTGGGGAATTGACTCTCAAAGCCTCCAAGTGTCCCTATTTTCCAGGGACAATCCCGGATTTACAGAAGCCATCCCACTTCTGATTTGATCCCAGAATATCCCACTTTTCCTTAGGATGTCCTATGGCAACCCTAGTACATCCTAACTTTCCTCCAAGAAGCTTAAGGCACACTACAAAGTCCCCTGCCCCAAACCATTAGGTAGGTTAGGCTGAGAAACATTGAGGCTACTTCCACTGTCTTAATGCCAGTTTCTGGGAATCACATGTAGGGCGAGTCCCGCTTGCCGACTTCCCACTGGGGAATCTAGTTGTTCGCTATGAGAAGTCTTCTGGCCCAATGCAGCAGAGCTCTTCTTACGTTCTCAGATTATCTTCTACCAGGGCCAGGGCCTTCTCAGTGATGGCTCCAACCTGGTGGAATGCTCTGTCCCATGAGACCAGGGCCCGGTAGGATTTAACTTCCTTCTGCAGTGCTTGTAAGGCAGAGCAATTCTGCCTGGCTTTCAATTTGAACTTAGCCTGATCTTTTATTTCCCTTCCTTCCCTTTTTATGAAGATTACCTGCTCTGGGATCCCACAGCTAATTCTCCCCAGGCCTCCTCACTGGCCCAAATAGGGCTAATTTAGCCAGCTAGTCCTGGTGATCATCTAATGTTTATTGGATGGATTTCCCCCCTAAATTGATTTTTGAATTCTGAATTTATTGTTATTCACGTTTTATACTGTATTTTATGCTGCTTTTTTGTTGCATCAATTAAGTGTTTTAAATTTGTTGTTAGCCACCCTGAGCACAGTTTTCTGAACCGGGAAGGACGGGGTATAAATAAATAAAATATTATTATTTTATTATTATGCTATAAACAGCAGGTGGTGGTTCCCCCGTATGAGCAACTTGAGCACAGCAGCACTCTCCCTGTCTCCGACTACCAGCAGCTGCTATTCTGAGACATAATACCTTTGGCAGTGGAGGCAGAACATAGCCATTGTGGTCAGCAGCCATTGATATCGGGCTGCGCTTGCTCGTAAAAAGGTGTACCAGTCTTTTACTACTCCAAGGAACCCACTTTGAAAACCTTGGGGGCTCTTTTTCTAAACGTATCATTCCTCAGATGGCCAAGTTTAAACTGAGAAAAGTTTTTGAAGACTACATTAAAAACAAAGCAAAAACCAAACATCAGATTAGGTTACATGACAATCCAGGGAGGACTAGGAGAGAATGTGGCAAGGGTAAGAGAAGAAAATGAGTTTAAAATTAAAACTATCTCCTGGACTTCAGCCCAAAAAATGCTGTGATATGTAAATGCTCTATTGGAAAGAAAGGAAAACAGAGGCTCAGTCACCGATGAAAATCCTCTATTGGGGGTTTCTTCATCTAACTAGGGGTATTAGTTTTATTCAAGCTGAGAGTTCATAAAGACCTTCAATGTCTCATTATCCTTAGAAAGCAGAACTTCATTTGCTTGGAATGTTTTATGATTATATCCTAAGGAACCTTGAAATGTCTTTGGTTAATGGGGTGGGGGCAATCCCGCCTCCTAGTGCCAAGTAAGTATTTCTTAATAGGCCCAGAACCTTTTCTAAACTGAATATCGCTAATAATAATGGCTTAAAACGCAAGCTCATGCACACGCTTTTTTTACTTAGATGCTGAACTACAGCTCCCATCATCCCTGGCGGACACAGTCTGTCCCATGGAGATTGCTTCCATGGCCGGTTGACAGCAGCCTCTAGATAGATGGTGTCACCAATGCACCAGAGTCCTGCTGGATCAAATCCAAAATCTTATATAAAGGCCAAAGTCCAGTTTCCCACAGTGGTTGTTGGCTTATCTTTGTGCTATGTGAAGGATGGCTTCCTTTCACCTGTCCAGAAGCTTCCACCTTTCAGCTATTTTGGATGACCCCAGTGAACATCAAGGACATTTATGGTGGCATTTTAATAGCAGCTCCTCTTCAATTCACCACCAACCTTTGCAGGAGCAACTTTATCACTCTGAGCTCTCCAAGGTGCTGGACCCACCATCAACTTTGCTGCCTGGAGGGTACCATCTATGGATGGAACAGAACAGCCCAATAGCTTAGTTAACTAAGACCCCATTTGCGCTACACATTGAAACCACTCTTAGACCGCTTTAAACAGTCATGGCTTCCCCAAAAGAATTCTGGGAGCAGCGGTTTGTTAAGGGTGCCGAGGAGACCCCTATTCCCCTCTTATAACTCCAATTCTCAGAACAGTATAACAGTAAATCTATCCTCCCAATGAACTCTGTATAGGGAATAGGAGTCTCCGAACAACTCTCAGCACCCTTAACACACTACGGTTCTCAGGATTCCTTGGGGGAAAGCCATGACTGCTTCAAGTGCTATGATACTGCTTTAAACGTATGGTGCGGATGTGGCCTGGAGCTGGCTTCAGTTTTAAGTCCCTGCCCCTCAGTCACCTGCAGAGTGTCATTTCCCTCTTGAAATCATTGGATTCCACACTTCACTTATTGGTGGTGGTGGGCAGCATCACTTATGGGAGGTAGTTAAAACTGCCTGTCGTTTCAGTTGCCCTCCATGCCAACATCTCTTGGGTGACTTACAGGACATCTGAAATGCTGGGCTGCTTCTGAGACCCTGCCACTGCTGCCAGAGAAGTCAGCCCTGTGAACAGAGGACTGGGCCTCATCTGTGTGCCCTCCTGGGGTACTTGGACCCTGGATACTGCTCTAGTGATGCCAACCCTGGTTTGCTGGTGTTTTTTTTAATGGATGACACGATGCCTCGTTCCCCATATCCCAGCTTTTCATGAGTTTGAAGTGCAGTAAGAGGTAGCCCATCCTAATTTTGGGAGTTAATTTTGGCTGCAAGCCAGGATTTGCAACCCCAACATCTGTACAACAAAGATAAGGATTTGGGAAACCCTCGCTTGGGGTGTGTGTGTGTGTTTTTTAAACCAGCATGGCAATCATATAGCAAAATATATTTCTCCTTGCCTTCACAGCAGGAAAGAAGCATCACCTTGGTGCAAAGCTGCAACGCAGGCAGATAAAATGGCATCAGAATCGCTTCTGTGTGTTCCTGCAAGAAGGAGGGGCTGGGATCTTCTGAACAGTTACGTGCTCGGTTGGGAAAGTGATCATGGGGCTGGGCGAAGCGTCGGCTGGGTGGGGAGTGCTGATAGCGACGGCCCAGGATTTTGCTCTGGCTCTTCAGTGATGGAAAGGAAAACATGCGGTGTGTATTCTGGATAAACTCGAAGTCCCAGTGGTTATTCAAAGCTTATCAGGGTTTCACCAGAGTGTTTGGCATCTTTTTAAACAGGGCAGTGAAATCTTACGATGAATGAAAACACGCTGCTTTGTGGCTGGATGTACACATCACTCTGGCACGTGGTGCTTGCTAAGGGACTGTGTGCGGAAGGGTATTGTGCATGGAAGTCTCACCCAGCACTACTGAGAGATGCTGGGGATAGAATCTGGAACCTTAGGTATGGAAGGAAGATGCTCTGCCACTGAGCTACAGCCCTTCCCTGTGTGGCTGGTATGGATGAGGCATCCTGAAGGTCAGAAGCGCTGAATGAATGCTCAGAAATGAACGCCACCTGTTCTGTCTGGACTGCGGTATTAATAAGCCATGGCCTGGCCAGCCTTTCCCAATTCCAAAATGAAATGGGAGAGCTGAGGACACAGGCGAGGCACCACCAATGACCTGGCCTGCCTGAGCATGGATTTTCATTTAATTCTCTCCCTCTCTCCTATCAACATGGTGGAATGTGCTCTGCAACCTAACCTCGATACTTCCCCCTTTCCTTCATTGCTTCCTCTTCATTTCACTGACGGGAAGAAAATGTTTGCTTTAACAACAAAGGCTGGGTTTTGCCTGGGTTTCCACAGATTGTTCAGTTGATACTTTTTTGGGTGGCGGTGGGTGGAGGGAAGAGTTTGTTTTGATGAGATTCATTCCTGTTCTTGTGGGCCTGCAGAGAAAGTGGGCCCCCTTTTAATGCAGAGAGTCCCAGGTAGGGATGGAAGGATCTGTCCAATTTGGTTCTCTAATTTTTCATTTTTAAAAAATTATTATTATTTATTAAATATGTATACAGTTGTACCTTGGAAGACAAACAGAATAATTTCCAGGAGTCCATTCAACTTCCACAACTTTTGGAAACCAAAGCACGACTTCTGATTGGCTGCAGGAAGCTCCTGAAGCCAATTGGAAGCTGAGGAAGCCCTGTTGGACGTTTGGGTTCCAAAGAATGTTCGCAAATTGGAACACTCACTTCTGGGTTTGCGGTGTTCGGGATTCAAAGCGTCCAAGTACCAAGGTGTTTGGGATCCAAGGTACGACTGTAGTTCTCTAATCCTACAGGTATCAGGGCAGTTCACAACATAAAATCACAATATAAAAACAAAAAATACATAATAAAAACAAAAACAACCCAATAATCCCCCCTCCCGAATCATAAATTCAGCTGTCCACATTTTGCAGCCATTTATACTTTCTTTTCTTTTCTTTTTTTAAAGAATCCTCATGGAAGTTCGTCAGCATTTTAGTGCAAATAAACACATTTTCAATATGCAGTTTTGACTAATGTACACATTTCTGCAAGCAAGATGCATTCTGCAGTGGAGGGGCAGTTCTCGAGAAAAAACATGTACATAGATGGAGAAGTTGAGATTGGTGTAAGACTGCCCCAACAACCACAGTGGAGGCATTGGAAATGAATGGTTCTGTCTGATCTGAGTTGACAAGCATAGATGCCATGGTGAACTCCTGTTTGAGGTTGAGAAAAGCACTTTGAGCTGCAGGGGCCCAGTCGAAGATGGACTGACTTCACAAAAAAATCTGTCAATGAAATGACTATCGTGGCAAATTTGAGGATAAAGCACCAGTAATAATCTGTGAAGCCAGGTAAACGCTGGGCACCTTCACAATTCTTGGTGTGGACAGCCTGAACTTTTCGGGGATCAATTTTAATGACTTGGGGGTGCTAACAAGCCCCCAAATTCAACTTGGGTCAGGCCAAAAGCACACTTCTCCAGCTTTGCGTAGAGTTTGTTTTCTCTGGGGTGTTGATGGACAAATGTACAGGCTGAACATGGAGTTCTGGGGCATCAGAATAAACTAGGATGTCATCAAGTGAGGGAGGGATAAATTAGTACTGTCTAACTCATGTATGCCTAGTAAGCTTCGTGGATGATTGGGGATTGAACCCAGATTGCCTTGTCCTAGACTGACCCACCAACAGCTACCTGATGTTCCTTCTTTAAGGTGGTAGGTGAAAATCCATATATCAGCTTGCTAGGAGATTAGTGAGGGGAGCAGACCAGTTAGAATAGAATTGTAGAGTGAGAAGGGACTCCAAGGGTAATCTAATCCAACTTCCTGCAATGGAGCCATCACAGCTAAACACTCCCTGACAGATGGCCATTCAACCTGTTTAAAAACCTCCAATGAAGGAAGAGTCCATCACCTCCCAAAGTACTCTATTCTGCTCCTGAACAGCTCTTACCATCAGAAAGATCTTCCTAACGTTTAGTTGGAATCTCATTTCTTGTCATTTGAATCCACTGGTTTGGGTCCTACCCTCTGGAGCAGCAGAAAACAAGCTTGCTCCATCATCCAGATATCATTTCAGGTATTTGATGGCCATCATTTCACCTCTCAGTCTTCTCTTCTAGAGGCTAAATGTACCAAACTCTCTCAATTGTTCCTCATAAGGCTTGGTTTCCAGACCCTTGACCATCTTGGTCACCCTCCTTTGCACATGTTCCAGCTTGTCCATATCCTTCATAAACTGTGCTGCCCAGGACAAAGGACTCCAGGTGGGGTCTGACCAAGGCAGAATAGAGCAGATTCTCATTGGCTTTGTGCCTGCAGCCTAACTCAGTAAAGCACATTCAGTCACTGAATACTGCAAACAAGGAAGAACAGCATTTGAAATGTGCATCTCTAGCCAACTGGATTCATTTCCCATTGCCATTACATTTTTTATTTTATTTTATGACAGCTAGGTTAACTAGGGAACTTTCCCCGCAAGGCATCCAATCATTTCTGCATTTTATAAAATAACTTTTCTCCCCTTCAAGGTTTTGCAAAGCTAGTGTGAAAGCTGAACAGCAGCGCTTCAATGTAAATTACAGCTTTGCTTATCACATTTAGCAAACAACTCAAGTCAACAGAGTGGTGTCAGGCAATCTGTCCACTGTGGTTTCACTGAGACAATAAACACTCATCGTTTAGTCTTGCTTTTTTCTTGTTATCAGGAGGATTAGTCAATACAGCTATTAGACACAATGGTCTTAAATTCTGGACAGAAAGTTCTGAAAAGGGACGACGACGACTGAGGAGGAGGCGGAGCTGGAGCCGCAGCATTAAGCTGCTAAACACGCCCCCCGGAGACACCTGGTTGGCTGCCTCCGGTGGGCGTGGGCGCCAGCCAGGTGAGGAGGGGCGGGGGCTAAGGCCCCCGGCCAGGGGCGGAGCTCAGGCTCCCGCCCACAACCACTCCCCTCTCTTCCAGGGAGGAGAGTCTTTCCCAACTAGGGTGAGTGAATCTGCCCATTTTGGTTTCCCATTGTCTTAAGTTCTTCACATCAGTTTGCTTTTGTAAAAAAAAAGAAGAAGCACCCCCCATCTCTTAAAAATTCATCAGCATTTTAGCGCGAACCTCTCCTAATATACACATTATTGCAAAACAACTTTCTCCCATGCAATTCATTTGTGTGTGTGTGTGTGTGTGTGTGTGTGTGTTATTTTCATTAATAGATGCATTTTTATGCACACTGTACCCCAGCATATGCATTCTGGTAAACATTTATTTGGCACTGCAAAATTCAGAGCAGTGCAGATTGCGAAGGCTGGCTGTGTTTCTTTTCTCCTATTTGTTCCAGAAAGTGCAAATTCAGTTGGCTCACCTTTAAATGCAAACTGAATAGGATTTTCCCTCCACCCCTATTCCCAGCTCACCCCAGACTGCTGCCCACAGCCCAACCGTGACACTGTGAAAGAAGTGGCTTTTCTCGAAGCTGCCAGATTTAACGTCTCCCGCCTCCAGCCTCCCCACCCTCCTCCCTTTGAGGGTAGGCAGGAACAGAAAGGACAAACCAACCTCCTTGATTCCGACCTTAGGGCACCTCTGGGTACAGTTTAAAAACAAACAAGAAGAACATTCCTTCTTACCGGGAAATTCACTACCCAGAACAGAGAGAAGCTTGTGCTCTGGATAAGAGCTAAGAAGCAAATGCATCTTATGACAGCACAAAACAACTCCCCTGACTTGCATATTATTTGGTCTGACCTTTCCTTAAAGACCAGCCATCAGCTTGTTCGCAGTTAAAGAGTCTATCAAGCCCATCTGGAGTACATAAAGGGGTTTTCTAAACAACCTCACCTAGCATTCTATTATTATTATTATTATTATTATTATTATTATTATTATTATTATTATTATTATTATTATTCAAGATCTGCAATGCAGGGAGTTTGCAATTACGGCACCCCTGTCAGTATCTATTTAAATATCTTCATCAAAGAAAAGCACCCAACCTGCCAAGGCAGAATTTTTCCACTTTTGATTAGCTATTAATTTTAGGAACATAGACCAATGCTCCATAAAGCTTGGTATTTTCTGCACTGACTGGCAAGGGCTCTCCAGAGTATCAGAGCGGGAGTCTCTCCTAGACCTACTGGAGTTACCAGGGTTTGAACCTGGGGCAGATGCAAAGCAGATGCAAAGCTATGGGTCTTTTATAGGACATTTTGGCTTTGTCCCAGGGGGTGACCTCAACTGCAGGACAGAATACTAGCTCAAGTGGGAACTTGCACTAGGCGGAGAGTCAGAGGACACCCGGCCACATACTGCCAGCCCTGTTCCAGAACCAGGTCAAGGAAAGTTTGGTCAAGGAAAGGTCAAGTCCTAGCAAGGTAATGTCTGACAAAGCAGAGGGTAAAGGCAAGGTCAAGCAAAGTGGAGGTCAAACTCCACCTTCCACCACTAAACACACCCAGAGCGGTTCAATAGTTAATCCTTCTTCCCAGGGAGTTCTAGGAAATGTAGCTCTGTAAAGGGGAAACAGGGGTTCTTCAAACAACTCTCAGCACCCTTAATGAACTATGGCTCCAAGAATTCTCTGGGGGAAGCCGTAATAGTTTAAAGTGGTATCACACTGCTTTAAATGTATAGTGTAGATTTGGCCTTAGTGAGTGGAACATTAAGAGATCATCTGCTGCAGGCTCTGAGGAAGGGGTTGGCAATCTTTTTGGGCACCAGGGAAGGATTCTGGAAGCAGCCCTGTGCCCACGGGTGCCAGGTTGGCAGCCCTTGTATAAGCAATCTGGATGCAATTTCATGCACTTGGTGTTTTTGATGAAGTGGCTCCTGGTTATACCATTTATTAATACCTGTCTGCACTGAAAAGTTACATCTTTTCTTATTCTAGTTTTCTAGAAACATACAAATTCATTTTCATTTTAATGATCATTGCCCGTTCTATAATGAATTTTAAATGTTACAATGTTGTTATTATCCAAATGATTTTAAAAGAAAATTGGATTGTCAAGTTATGTTTTGAAATGAGTTGCTATTAGACTGCTTATTACTGTAATGATGCATTGAGATGTATTTTTTTTTGCTATCGTCTTGTAAGCCACTTTGGACATACCTGGGTAGAAAAGCATCATACATATTGAAATAACAATGCTGATACTTTAAGCTGGCCATGCCTGAACTACTGCCTTGCTTCTTGGAAGGTTGTTGAAACTATTTGGCTGTCCACCGCTGGAAACACATCACTGGGTTAGAAGAACCCTAAGTCAGATCCAGCCAAGGCAATTCTTATAACAAGGAAACCATAACTAGTTCCAAAAGGAGTGAATCACTGTACCTGATTGGGTAGTCCGCAGCACTTAGGTTAATGAAGAAATCCCACTGCCAGTCCTTCATTTCCATTAAATCCTGCATACTCTGCAAGTAGGTCGACAAAAGGCTCGCTCCTCCCCAGATTGTTGCCATGCGCCAAGAAGTAACTTTCACATTTGGATACTGGTTCACAAACTGGAGCACTTGCCGGTACAGGTAATTGGAGCGCTTTATGGCGACAGGGTGGGGTGGGGGAGCAAGAAGGAGGAGAAAATTTAATGAAAAGGCTTCTGACACATTTGAACATGCATAAACCATACAGCCATGTTCCCCATCATTATCTTCCTCCAATGTTCCTTAAGTGCAGATGGAACTGGAAGAGGTAGAGAGAGAGGCTCGGTGGAAATATTCTCCATTTCGTGTGGCAAAGCATTTACTGACTCATTGCAAAGAAAAAAATCTATACAATGCCAGAAGTGCTTGCTTACAAGATAAGTCCTCTTCCAAGGCAAGTGTGTACAGGGTTGTAGCCTGAGACAGTCTTCATTTTGGGAAGCTCCATCTATTTACAGTATTCAGTTTTGCTTTTGTGAATGACGGGCGTGGAAGGCAATCGTCAATTCATCCTAGAATGGGCACAGGGAATCTGGGGCCTTCCACATATTTTGGGGAGTCCAGCTCTCCATCACCCCTGACCAGTGGTCCCCATTTGTATCTGGACATTAGAAATATTGCTTCAGAACATGAGGAGAAATAGGGGAATTAAAGGTATTGAAGTGGGATGTAGAGTCTATAAATTAAGGGCATTTGCTGATGATGTGGCGTCAACATTGGAACAACCATTAGAGAGCGTCCCCAAAGTGCTAGAAGAAATTAAAAGGTTTGGAGAAGTGGCAGGTTTTAAAATAAATTCAGACACAACCAAAATGTTGGTTAAAAACATGGATGAGCAGTTGAAAAAACGTTTCAGAAAGGTTGTCTGGTTTAAAAATAGGTTAAAAAGTCAAATATTTGGGAATTCGGCTGACAGCAAGGAACCTCAACTTATCTGTAAACAATTATATTAAATTGGGGAAAGAGGTTAAGAAAGACTTGGAGACCTGGGGGAGGATGAAACTTCCCCTGCTAGGTAGAATTTCAGTCATTAAAATAAATGTACTTCTTAAGGTGTTGATTTTATTCCAATCAATTCTGATGGTAAATAATGCAAGCTGCTTCAAAGAATGGATTTCCCCTCCTAAATTTATCTGGCAGGGGGGAAAGCCAAGAATTAAATATAAAATTTTGATAGATACAAAAGGAAGAGGAGGCTTTGCTCTGCCAGACTTGCAATTGTACTATGAGGCAGCTTGTTTGTGTTGCTTAAAGGAATGGATTGTATTGGATACTGCAGACATTTTAGATGTGGAAGGCCATGACTTAAAATTCAGCTGGCATGCATAAGAGTTTTATGAACCACATTCTCAGGAAGAATTTGTATAGAGTCTGGGAGAAGTATAAAATCTGCTAGAAAGAAAAACACCTTTATGATTATTCCCCCATTGAAGCAATTGCAATTAAGAGATTTAATATGGATAGACAATGAGTGACTTACATGGAATTGCTGGACTTTGCAGGTGGTGAACACAGACTAAAACCTATGGAGAACTTAAGGAGCCTAGTTATGGATTGGTTACAATACCATTAGATAAATTATATGTTTAAGGTAGACAAAAAAGGGGTGGGGGTGGGGGACCAAAGCTCACAATTTGAAAAAGAACTGTTACAAAATAAGGAAAACTCCTGTCTAAAATGTATATTTTTTATTAGAATGGGAAACAAAAGATGAGCTAGTTAAAGCATCAATGACACACTGGGAAATAGATATAGGACACAATATAGACCTAAACCTCTGGGAGAAACTTTGGAAAAGTGATTTGAAATTTACAGAGTGTTATTCTCTGAAAGAGAATGATTTGAAAATGATTCATAGATGGTATTTGACTCTGAGTAGGTTGGCTAAGATGTATAAAGCAGAATCAGATATGTGTTGGAAATGTAAAGAAATGGGAGGAACTTTTTTCAGATGGGGTGAACATGTAGAAAGGTAAAAAAAATCGGGAAATGTTTTATAATGAGTTGGGGAGAAAAGTTTTTATTTAACTTCCCCAAAAAACCAGAGTCCTTTTTGTTGGGAAAAGCCATATAGAAATCCCCAGGTGCCAGAAAAGTTTATTTATGTATGCAACAACAGCGGCCCATGTTCTGTTAGCCCAAAAATGGAAAGTGAGGGAGGTCCCAACTAAAGAGGATTGGTAATTTAAGAGGTTAGAATATGCAGAACTTGCAGGTTTAACCCACAGAATAGGAGAGCATGAAGAACATATATTTAAAGAAGAGTGGAAAATATTTATTGAATATATGGAAAATACTTGTACACAGCTGAAAACGCTGGCAGTATTAAGATAAATTCAACAGAGTAAACCATATTTGATTGATGTAAAAGTGGAAAATTGATTTGAAAGGTTATAGGAAAATATGCAGGAATGTATGACCATGGAAGGAGAAAGAAGGGAAGTCATTGGATATTTTAAAGTTTGTAAAATGTTCATTTTGAAATGTAAAAAATTGAAAACTCTTAAAAACAAACAAAACCCAAGTTCCCTACCCGTGTCCTAGTATAATATTTCCCATCCTTGGGTCCTTGGACTCCAACTCGCCAGCATA
This sequence comes from Podarcis raffonei, assembly GCF_027172205.1. NCBI lineage: Eukaryota > Metazoa > Chordata > Lepidosauria > Squamata > Lacertidae > Podarcis > Podarcis raffonei. The sequence goes on along the minus strand of NC_070615.1, from coordinate 39,327,944 downwards.
GCCTGTGCTCAGGGATGATGGGAGCTGTGATCATTTTATTATTTATTAAATTTCCATGCTACCCTTCATCTGAGGATCACAGGGCAGTTTACAATATAAAAACACAAAAATACATACCGTAGTAACAAACAAAAACAGTACCTCCCTCACACAGTTTAAAATGCCATAGATTGTTTAATTAGCCAAAGCCCTGGGAAAAGAGAAATATTTTTGACTGGCACCTAAAGATGTAAGGTGTCTATGACAAAAATGTCTCTCACCAAACGAACCGTGAAAAGGACGATGAACTGAAAGTGGAGAAAACAGATGCAGCATTCCCTGTTTGTAACACAACCCCCCCCAATAAAAACTATTTTTAAAAATAAAAATAAAAAGGAAGGCACCAGGTGAGGCTCCCTGGGGAGAGCATTCCAAAGGTGGGGAGCCACCACAGAAGAGGCCTGTTCTTGTGTGGTCACCCTCCAGGCCTCTCGTGGAGGAGGCACACAAGGAAGCATCATAAATCAGTGATAGAGCACCTGCTTTACACACAGATGGTCCCAGGTTCAATCCTCAGCATCTCCCAAGAGTACCCGGCCTGAAATTCTGAAGAGCCACTGCCAATTAGTGCAGACAATATAGAGCTGGATGGACTACTGGTCTGACTCAGTATAAGGCAGCTTCTTGTGTTTTTGGTAAACCATGGTTTGCTTCTCCTTGTGGCTCACTGTTATGTGAAAATGGGGTCCCTGAATGTTACCTACAGGAGTTTGCTGAAAGGCAACTAATTAGTAATAGTAGGAATAATAATAATAATAATAATAATAATAATAATAATAATAATAATAATAATAATTTGAAGTTCACACATTTCTTGGAATAGTTTCAATTAAACTGTTTTACAGAGAGAGAGAATTCTGAGTGGGGGTTTGTATAGAAAATGTCACGGCTAAAATGGCCGCTGCTTCTTTAATGCTTAAAAAAGCTGGGTCAGCATGAGTCAGCGACCTGCACCGGGTTGTATATATAGAGTGAGAAATGTTGGTTTGGTGTTGGGTTGGTTGGTTGGTGAAAGCTGGTAGTGTTGATGTGTGTACAGTTGGTCAGTTGCTTTTGCAGAAAGACTTTTAAGAATAAAAGCAGAAAGTCCTCTGCAAGGATACTTTTCTCGTGCACTCTTTTATGCCGACAAGGGTCTGAGGACCAGGCTGAGGCGACAAAGGGAGGTCAGAACCCTTTCCTTTTTTAAAAACAACAACCAAACACTGACAGAAAATAGTATTCTAACGAAAGCGACAATTGCTGTGAAATTCCAGGCATGTCACCTCAGTCAGAGGTAAGCCCCATTGAGTTCAACCAGACTCACTCTCAGGTAAACAGGTGTTATTCCCACTCATTTAACTGGGAGCAAGCCCCAATGAACTCAATGGGGCTTACTTCTGAGTAGATGTGCAAAGGATGAACCATTAATATTTATTTCACCTTCTTCTCCAAGTCTTATCACAGATCAAATCCATTTGTTCATTGTAAACTAATGTGGAAGCATCAAGAAGAACATTCCCCCTTTTAATTCTCTTCCATCTGGTCTGGGGAGAACTGAAGCTCTTTTCAAGTAGTATCTGAGCCTTTAATGGCAGGGGTGGTGGTGCACCCATGGCCCTCCGGATGTTCATGGACTCCAACTCCCATCTACCTCATCCAGCATGGTTGATGGTGAGGGCTGATGGGAGTTGTAGTCCGAGATGTGTAGGGCCTCAAGTTCCCCATGCCTGCTGGAACGGCTCATCAGTTAGCATTGTACACATACTACAGGTAGAAATGGACCTGGGATACATAAAAAGGGATGGATGGACACAGTGAAGAGGAGGAAAGGCTGAAGATACACATACATAAACCATGATGTATGGGGGAAACACACACAATAAGTGACAATAAAGATGGAGATTAAAGATGACGAAGGAAAAGGAGGGAGATGGGCAAAAGCAATGGAGAGGGGCAGATTGACAGGTGGCGAGACAGGCAATTTATAACCAGTGATATATTACCTTGTCAACATGAATGTAATAAAAATGGTCTTTATGGTAAATAGCCTTAAACATGCGCGTCAGCTGCCGGGAAGCTCTGCCATGAACAACCAAGACAAATGCGATCCTGACTGGGTTTGCTGGCATGTATTCTACGGAGTCCTCATCCCACTGTACATTGTGGTTGGCTTTGCCTGTTTGGAAACAAAACAGAGTCAGGGCATCTGCAGAGTGCTGTACCAGGGCGGGTGGGCTGAGGGGACGAGTTTGGATCACATTTCAGCAGGCGGAGCTCCCCCCTCCCTTCCGGCTAAGCAATCATCAATGAGAGACATGGCCTTGGGAGGGAAGACGCTGGCCTCACTTTCCCCAGAGTAGCAGCACTGACTATTGGCTATGTTGGCAGGAGGGCTGGTTGCAAAGGGCCTTGTCATTGAATGCAGCTTGGGTGCAGGATACGTTGAGGACCATTTGATGCCTTCTATCCCTGCCTGAGGTCTTTGGGAGTCATTGTTTGTGGCACCCATTCTTTGGCCTTTATCCACCACACACTTATCGTTGCAGGGTGTGTGGAATTCCCTCAAGGCTGAGATCAGAAACTCCCTCCCTGCTGAACTTCCCCATGCTTTGAACTTATTTCAGCAGGCATTTAAAGTAAGTTTTCCCCAGTCATTGCTACTGCTTTTGTGCTCTGGTGTCCCTCCTGCATCCTCTGTTGTGTTTGGCTTAGAAACTGTGGCATTCAGCATTACAGTCATACCTCGGGTTGAATGTGCTTCAGTTTGAGCACTTTCGGGTTGCGATCCGTGGCAACCTGGAAGTAACGGAGTGTGTTACTTCCGGGTTTTGCTGCTTGCGCATGCGCAGACTCTCAAAATGACATCATTTGCATGCGTGGACGCAGCAAAACGCAACGTGCAGACGCACCGTCTGGAACGAATCCCATTCGCATCCCGAGGTACCACTGTATATACATTTATTAAAATAAAGAAAAACAGGAGCTGGAATCCAACAGCAGAGGCATCTGGCTGGAACGTGTGCAGACCAAGGGTCTGGAAAACAAGCCTTATGAGGAACGGTTGAGGGAGCGGGTATGTTCAGCCTGGATTGGAGGAGACTGTGAGGAGTCACAAGAGGCACATTTAAATATCTAAAGGTGTGTCACATGGAGGACAGAGCAAGCTTGCTTTCTTCTGATCTGGAGGGTGGGACTCGAATCGATGGATTCAAGTTACAAGAAAGGAGATTTCGATTATACATCAGGAAGAATTTTGAACACTGCTAGGAAGGCTCTTACCTCCCCTGCTATTCCCTCTCATGCTGCCTTTAAATGGGAAGTAAGAAAATGGGGCGGGGGGAAGACTCCCATGAAGACCTTAGCTGAGGTCATGTAACAGAAATGTCACGGAAGGTTCACAAGTATTCCAATCTCTGAGAGGAAGCTGTCAGTTACTGAATGCTTAGCAGGGCGGCCGTTATGGGCGAGCAAGATCCATTAGGCTAGCTGGCAAACTCCATGCAATACCTAACGGAATGTGAAGCTTTATGTTGCTAGCTGGCTAGGGAGCTGACGAGGTGTGCGCACATGGTTGGGCGAGTCTAAAATTAGGCTTAGAAAAGCAAAGATATCACTACTTCCCTCTCACAAATTCGCCACTCTCTTGGCTGTTGCAAACGGTTGCTGCTTTTGCACCAAAATCCCTAGAGCTTTCCTGATATGCACAGAATAAGGATTTGGGTCAATTTTTCTCCTCCTTGTATACCTCATTCCGCTGTCATACATCTCAGGGGAGGAGTGATTTAAAGTGATCTGCAAAATAGTTGTGGCTCTGTATTTTTCAAGGACCTGGTGATCTCTTTTCAAATACATATATTCATTTCCTCTCTCTCTCCCCCACCCCCATTTAGCCTTGAATTTTTCAGAGGTGATCCTCAAACCAAATTATTCCAGCATTAGGGCTACCAAAATTGAGAGTGGAATTTTCTATGCACAGATGAAAACAACAGCAACCCACAGCATTATAATTTTATTAGAGTGCCAGAAAAAGATGAATCAGACTTAAGCAGTAGCAAACATTTTCTGAGGGCACACTGGAGAGTTTGGAAATCATTAGTTGATCCCCTATTTTTTTTTTGAGGGGGGGAAATGATTCATTTTTAGAAAACAGACAAACTAGACAGGCAAGTAATAAATCTCTATTTATATAGCCTCAATTTCTTCAATTTATCATCCTTAGCAATCTGTTCCCAAGGGCAACACCAATAAAAACAAGAATGACAGAACTTAGTATTTCTGAATTAAGAAGGAAAAATAGTCTTACCCCACTCTGCCTTGCAAAAGAACTCAGAAGGATCTCAAAAGAGAGGAGGAAATCTCTCCATTTGGATTGGGTTTTGCTATGAACTTTGAACTTTCACACAACGTAAAAGCTACTTCTGGGAATACAATGGAATGCAGTGCAAGTTTAATGCTTCATTTTCTGTGCTATTTGCAAATGAATTTTTTTTCTGGAAACAAATAACACAGAAATTTGCAAAATTTGTGTTATATTCCGTTCTATTTTTGGAAGTGGATTTTAGGTCATGGGAAAGTTCATATTGTAATAAGGGAAACATCAAGAAAAGGGAATAAATTTCCATGTGAATGCAGCCTTGAACTGTATCTTTGTACAAAGTAAATGTGTTAAGTAGGCACAATAAATATAAAATGTGTAAATAGATACAATATGTATGTACATACAAACACACAGAGAGACATTATTAATGAAAAAACAAACTATAAATTCAGGTAGGTAGCCGTGTTGGTTTGACGCAGTAGAAATAAATTTTAAAAAGTTAAAAAATTGTTCAGTAGCACCTTAGAGACCAACTAAGTTTGTTCTCGGTATAAGCTTTTGCGCGCATGCTAAAGTTTAGTAACTTATTATTAAATTGAAAACTATGGATAAACCTGGTCTGAAGAGAGATATTGGATTCTTGTCTCATTACATATGCTGAAGCTATTTTTGGTCATCTGCATACAGTGGTACCTCAGGTTAAGTACTTAATTCGTTCCGGAGGTCTGTTCTTAACCTGAAACTGTTCTTAACCTGAAGCACCACTTTAGCTAATGGGGCCTCCTGCTTCCACTGTGCCACCAGAGCACGATTTCTGTTCTTACCCTGAAGCAAAGTTCTTAACCTGAAGCACTATTTCTGGGTTAGCGGAATCTGTAACCTGAAGCGTATGTAACCTGAGATACCACTGTACTATCCCTTGCTTTTCCCTGTAGGACTAATTATAGTCGTTAACAGTCATCAACAGGTTTACCATACCCATTGAGTCAATCACCCATCTCCTGCTACCCTTCTGAGAAAAACCCCACCCCACCCTCCCACTATATATAAGGGTCTGGTGACTTCTGTTTCAGTATATCTGCATGCACACGAAAGCTTATAACCAGAACAAACTTAGTTGGTCTCTAAGGTGCTACTGGACATTTTATTTATTTTATAAAATAAAATAAAATATAAAATTGTCTTGTGCTAGTAATCTGATGTAATAATTCTGTGTTTTCTGTTATAAACAGGAAAAACAAAGTTCAGAAGATTAATTAAGCCTATAGGTGGTTCCCAATTCAAAATATTTGAGGAGCACCATTTTGATTGGAGATATTGGTCACCGAACCTGGGCCTGTCTGCACAGAAAGTGTGTGCTCTGCCACTGAGCTATGGTTGTTCCCCTACATTAGGAAGATACCAACTTATGTCACTTTAGCAAGCATGATACCAGTCTGCTCGGTTAAGAGTCACTGAACTCTAGATTCAAATGAGATCCCCCAGTGGGGCCTAATGTATAAGGGATGGAGATCCTCTGGTCCTCCAGATGTGGCTGGACTCCAACTCACATCACCCCTGACACATGCTGGCTGGGGCTGATGAAGCCCAACATCTGGAGAGGTACAGGTTTCTCTTCCTTGATGGGTTGAGAGTTTGTTTTTGGGAGTAACAGTTTTTTCAATGAGAAACCAATGTCTTTTAAAGCAGGACATCAGAGACCCTGTAATTTCTGTTCTTTCATATGAGGCATTTTATCTTAGGAAACGTTAGAAAATATTCATTGAATGGGGGAGGATGAACCATTCTCAGAAAGCTGGTTTCCGAAAAGGGGTTTTATCAAGCTACTAAAATATAATATACACTGGCCAGTGTTAAGACCTTGTCTGGATATGGTGCTAAATGATGGTTTATGAAGCTCTCTTGTTTTAACAAACCATCGTTTATTGCCCAGTCCCACTTGTTTAGTGCTAGATCTGAATGAGTCCTAAAAATGAGTGATTCCGTGTGACATTGAGCATGCCATTTGGAATCACGCTAGCATTTTAAAAAAGAAGTTGGAGCCAATGAGAACTCCCCTTTCTAATAGTAGCATGGGGGGGGGGAGTTCAACCTCCCCTCCCTGCGTACAATATTCCCAATGAGAATTATCCTGGTTTCTGTTTGTGGGCCTGATCCTTATCTTCCCCCATACCCTGTTGGGCAAGGCTTCCCACCTCTCCATCACCTGATGTTTGCAATGACACCAGGTGACCCATTTGAAATCTACCTGCATAGGCAAAGCAGCAGCGATCAGCTGAAAGGGCAAGTGGGAATAGCTTGGCTGAAACAAGTAGAAAACCACCAAGCCAAACAAACCAAAAAGAAACTTGACTACATTACAAGAAGTGGCTGTTTGATCATAAACTTTCAGTGACCAAAATGCCACTGGAGTGGTCAAATCTGACACCCAGATCCTATGATTTGGCTTCTGTGTATTTATGGGGTACAATATTGCAACAATAACTAGGGATGGAGGAGAATGTTTGTGTGTGAAAGCACATCTACAATACCAGAGTCAAAATACAGCCATCCTTCAGAAGGCACACCCACCTCTGAAGTTTGCAGTGCAGTTCACCAGCCAGAAAAGGGTACAAAATGTGCTCAATAAATGCATATTTTAGTGAAAATAACACACAAAGATTTATTAGATTAGAGGAGATTGCTTTGTACACATAAAGTCATGTGTACATCAGGAGACAGTCACACTACAAAGCTGATGAATTTTCATGAGGCTTTTTCTTCTTTTAAATCACAAACTGACGTGGAAATATGGAGAACTTTAAGGTTGGGGGGGGAAATAAGAAACAGATAGAAACTGAAATTGAGGGGTTCTCCCACCCCTAGAGGCAGCATTTGCATGTCATCATGTCTGGGTGAGATTATGCTAGGAGAGTGTTCGATAGGGCTTATTCTTAGCATTTAATTTCCCAGCGCAGTGAGCCTTGGGATCAGCCTGAAAGTTTCCTGTAGTGAACAAAAGCATGTTCCCGAATCTCTCACCCACCAACACCACTATGGGGGCCCCAACCTCTTCAAAAGATGCCTTCTTTCCTCAAGCAGTGAATGTCAGGTTAATTTCAGCTTGATGCTATACAAGGGAAGCAAATCAATTCCTTTTAATGGAACAAGAAAAAAAGATCGATATAAAATTGCATTTTTCTTTCTAAATTGTTTAAAGAACAGGCAGATAATAATAGAGCTAAAACAATTGGTTGTTGAGAATCAGCAGGACTGCAATTACTCTTAATAGTTTTTTATTTATTAATATTTAGAAGCTGAGGTGTACGTTTGGGGATGACATTTAAATGATCAATAACCCCCTATGCAGCATTTACTTGCGCCACATACAATGATAACAGCATGTGCTTGGTTGAGTAAGAAAAGATCTGTACTCCCTATTAGCTCAGTCAGTAGAGCATGAGGCTCTTAATCTCAGGGCTGTGGGTTTGAGCCCGATGTTGGGCAAAAGATTCTGGCATTGCAGGGTATTGGACTAGATCAGGCATGTCCAACTCCCAAGAGACTGCGATTTACTCCCAGTATAAAAAAACTGGCAGTGATCTACCCACTGCCACTGGAGGGAGGAGGAGCGTGTGTGAGATGGGTGGATTGCCCAGAGTTGTTGAGCTTTTTGGGAGGGAGGGTTCCACAGAGTTTTTGAGCTTTTTTAAAAAAGTTAACTTTTTTGTATAGAGAAGGATCCAGCGATCTACCAGGATCAGCCAGGGATCTACCAGCAGATCACAAGCTACTGGTTGGACATGCCTGGACTAGATGATCCTCATGACCCCTTCCAACTCTACAATTCTATGATTCCTGCCTTTTCTAAAGGCCTCGGTGGCCTTCCATAAACTGCTGTGTGCTATACTTTGGAATGTTTTCAACCAGCGTGGTGCAGTGGTTAGAGTGTCAGACTCAGACCTTGGAGACCAGGGTTCAAATCCCCACTCAGCCACAAAGCTCACTGGCTGACCTTGTGCCAGTCATTGCCTCTTAGCCTAACCTACCTCACAGGGTTGTTGAGGGAATTAAATGAGGAAGGGGAGAACCATGAATGCCACTTTGAGCTCCTTTGATATCTGTGCTGAAAGTTAAGACATCGAAATAGAAGCTGGTGAGTTTTGCGTTGCGATCAGGAGGCAAGCGGCTTAGCTATGTGCTATCCCATAAAGTACAACCTAGCTGGTTCTGTCCATCTTCTTCCCCTTGGATTAGCAGAAATGCTGCAACAGGCCTGTGGAGTTTTTTTAAGGACCCTGCCAGGGAGTGCTATAAACCCCTGTTGACACGCATGCTACATTACCCCATAGCTGTCAACTTTTCCCTTTACTTGCGAGGAAACCTATTCGGACTAAGGGAATTTCCCTTAAAAAAAGGGAAAAGTTGACAGCTGTGCATTACCCACACCTGCATGAATTAGGCAACAGGGTGTCAGAAGTGGGACCACATTCAGGACAACATCCTATCCTTTACATTCAAAGACTCCAGAAGGGAGTGCAGAAGGTCTCGGGTTCAATGCCTGACATCTGCAAGTAGGGCTGGGAATGTCCCCAGTCTGAAACCCTAAAGAGCTTCTGCCAGCCAGTGTGGACAACACTGAGCTAGATGGACCAAGGGTCTGACTTGGTCTAAAGGCAAGCTTCTTATGCTCTAACATATAATGCATACTAGAATGTTTCTGCTTACTGACACATTACACTGCTGCATTGTGTACATCACTTATCGAAGATAAATGGGTAGCAGGCATAGCAGAACGCCGTTCCTTTTGCAGATCCACACACTATTTATTTAGATTGTGCCAATAAATGATCATTATAGCTGCATTACTGGAACCACAGGGTAGGGCTAAATTCTGCAACCCTTTGTTATTTTTAATAGCACTTATTCACACAATTAGCATAATTGATTTCAACAGTACAACACAGGCGACAAAACAGCTACTCAGCTTGAGCAACAATTGCAGAAGCCATCTTACCATTATCACACCCTCCCACTCACTTGCTTTCAATCACTGTTTTCACCTCTTGGGCTGAATCTTTTTTCAGACTAGCCGATATTCTGCCTCTGGGGGATTTCTAGATGATCTCTTCTCTCTTCTGCCACTGCACTACCAGTACTTATGTCTTTTTTTTTATGCTGTGGTTTTCTTTTTCTTCCAGGATCCTTGCTCCCCACACCCTCAAAGCATGATTTTAAAGCATCTTCTAGAGTCATGGATAAGAGACAAGATATCTGCTAATCAAAGCAGAATATCTGGAAAAGACAGTATTTCATTATAAATATCATCTCTGCCCTTCCTTTGAAGTTTTCACAATGCTTTATAAAATCTATGTTTGCTACAAATTGTGATTGATAGGGTTGTACTCAAGGCCTATTCAAGGCCTATTCAAGGTTGACCCATTAAACAGATTGGAAAGGTCTAAAAACATTAATTTCAATGGGACTACTTTTGAGGAGGACCAGCATTGGATACGACACATGAAATGCTTATCAACTTCCATTGGTTACAGCGATAAAGGGTAACACCAGCACTTTGAATTGGGCCTGGAAATGCAGTTGGTCCAAATGTGGCAGCATCTGTTCGGCCTGTCTGGTTATGCACTTTGTGTGATTCTCTGCAGCAAAAAAAGGGAAATGGCAGAAATCCAGTCAACTAATGTGGAGGAAGATGTGGCTAGCCCAATTTGTGAATCTCTGATTTTCTTAATCTACATGATCTGGGGGGCATGGAGAAAGTCTAAATCATGGGTAGGCAAACTAAGGCCTGGGGGCCGGATTCGGCCCAATCACCTTCTAAATCTGGCCCACGGACGGTCCGGGAATCAGTGTGTTTTTACATGAGTAGAATGTGTCCTTTTATTTAAAATGCATCTCTGGGTTATTTGTGGGGCATAGGAATTCGTTCATATTTTTTTCCAAAATATAGTCCGGCTTCCCACAAGGTCTGAGGGACAGTATACCGACCCCCTGCTGAAAAAGTTTGCTGGCCCCTGGTCTAAATCAAAGGATAGCTAATGTTGTACCTTCCAGTTGTTTTGGACCCCAGTTCCCATCACCCCAGACAGGATGGCCAATGGTTAGGGATGATGACCCTTAGGGTCCCTTCCAACTCTACAATTCCATGATTCTATGATTCTAACCTCTTCAACCTGCATTTCACAAGTATAGGGAGTCTGATCAGCATGCCAGTCATTTTTGTTATTTGAATATTCTCCTGGCTACTATCCAGTCGCATGCAAACTGCATTCTATATGGAACCAGAATGCACCGGCAAAGTAGCTGTTTATGCATTTTTAAATAAAAAAACCCAAAACATCAAAACAAAATATAATTCTCTTCATTTAGGATTTCATAGTCATAAGCAATTGCTGAAATCATTTTTGTGTTTTACAAATCAGCGCCTAATAACCAGGACGCTGGTACGCGACATGTACAAGCGAGATACAGCGATATGGAATCTAATTTACAAGGATAGCTATCTTGCCAGACCAATAATCTTAACAGCAAACTTGCTTTTTTGACATTTCTAATTATGAAGATGCTATCATCCCTCGGAGACAAATCACAATTATTTCCTTGCTTTGTTGGAGCATAGGAGCCCGCCGTGCTTCCCCCCCTCCTCCATCAACTCATATGCATAAACAAATAGCACTTAAAAGTAACAGTACATTCATTACTGTGGAATTAGAATGAATTCCCTATTAAAAATACCTATCACATCACTTAACAGCTAATTAGTTCATCATAATCAACACGATCACAGTGAATACTAAATGGTTATACAAGGATCATCTATTTGGTGGATGCAGAGAGGTGCTTTGTCGATGTACTGCCCGCCCTGCGAGGGCTCCTTGGCTACGAAACGCTCCAGCTCTGCTGAGAATATGTCTATAAATGACGCAATCTCTTGGGAAGGGCTGGTTATGTTGACTTTCCCCCCTTTTTTTAAAGAACTGATGCCCGCCACCCCTTCCAGGCAGTGGTGGCTAGCACCCACTGGTACTCTTCCCAATAGGTCTTGCCCCGATGAGGCAGTTGCAAGGACTGAAGATCCCCACCTTCCCACTGCTTCTTAAGTCTCCTCCTCCCTTGCTTCCTTTCCCCAGCAGCCTCACTCTCATTTGTCTTGTCTCTCTTTGTTCCCCCCTCTTCATACTTCTTCTGGGAGGAAAGCTGGTTGCAGTAAGAGGGGGAGACTCCTAGGCTTCTTCAGCAGCTTGCCTCATCTCTGCCTCTTGACCCACCTCAGCTTCTGCCTCTGCTTCTGGACTGCTCTCTGCCACAGTCCCGTCCTGCTCACTAAACCCTGTTGCCTCTTCAGCTTCCAAACCACCTCCACTCAGTCTGCTCCCTCTTCTCTCTCTGACCGCTCATCATTGTTCCACCACCAATCCTCTGGCTCAGAGCCGTGTTCCCTTGGAGGTTCCCCAACTGGTGCCTCCCATCTCTCCTTGCATCCAGCCAGTCCATGACACAGAGCCACCACCTGACTGGTTATATAGAGAGGTCAGCAGTGGACCAGCCTCCACTAGGGGAAGAGGGAGGTATTTTTGACCTTCCAGATGCTTTTGGACTCCAATTCCCATCAGCCCCAGTTAGCACGGCCAATGGTCTGGGATGATGGGAGCTGTAGTCCAGCAACATCTGGAGGGCCACAGGTTCTGTATCAATGCCCTACAGCTAATTATTTGGAGGCCTTCTTATAACAACCTATCCTGAGCTAAGGCCTCAATATCCCATAATTCTGATTTATTTAGATTTCTGCATCGTCTAGGGTGTTTCGCAATAGCTTGTAACACACTGTATACATAACAGCAACAATCATTAAAACAATTTGCCCAGTTTAAATGGGTGGTGGTGGGGGAAACACCTGAATAAGTCTATATAAGGCATCTCTCTGCCTATATATTATAGATTTATACCAGAAGCAGTTTAAGTTTATGGCCCCAGGGGGAATGGTAGCCTGTATAAGTTGTAATCACCTTTATCATTTTACTATTTCACATCTCTGTGCTGGTGTTTCAAGCTGAAAAGCAATTTTCACTTTCTGTTGGCCATTTTGCTCAAATAAACGTTTTTCTACCGCATGCTTCTTGCTAATTCCCTTACACTAGCTAAGGTAATATCGGCATTTACTGGTTATTTCCCCTGCAGTAATAAGCAAGGCAAGATTTCTAAGATAACTGTAATGCTGTTCATCTTTATTCTTTTTTGAAGTGTTGGTGGTGCACAATTGTTTTCGGTAAAGATCTCTAAATGAGTACTTTTGTTAGCACATATAACGGATAAGCATTGACAGGTATGAGTTCAGAGATGTACAAGGAGATCTAGGGACACTCTGGTTCTTTCTTCTGAGGTACTGATGCAAGCATTGAGCAAGGGCCACAGCTCACTGGGAAAGAATCCGCTTTGTGTGCAGAAGGTCCCTGGTTTGATCCCCAGTTAGGGCTGGGAGGGACTGCTTTCTGTATCCCTACAGAGACACTGCCAGCCAGTGTAGACAAAGCCTCACTCCGTATAAGGCTTCCCATGCCCCAGTTGGATCGAGTTGTCTTTCCTAAACTCTGCACGGATTTCCTCGCCCTTCCAGATAGAAGGAACAAAACTATGCCAACCCTCGCAGGAATGGATGCTCAGGCAGCCTGATTCAAATCTCTTCTCCTCTGCTTTGATCTCACATAATCCATTTTTAGGTTCTAATCCTTCAAAGCGCAGGTAACTGCGGGCAGTTAACCACGGCCTCTAAAGCGTCACAGATGAAATAAATTAACCGAAAAGGCAACAATATTGATGTAATATAACAAACGCCCTGGATGTCACCAAAAAAAGAAGTGAGAGAAAGGAGGGGGGGAGGATTTATCAAGGCAAAAGGCTCAAATTAGACTCAGGGAAATAATCTTTATTGATTCCATCTCTCATTTTGCTCTATTTCGGGGATATTAAAAGCCTGGTTGATCGATAACGTAACTTCCCCTCCTTCTCTTTAGGACAACGAAACAGGACAGAGCAGAATCTTCACTTTCTCGCAGGGGGCAGCAGATCCAAAGGCAAATAAGGCCAAGATAGGAAGCTATTGTTTACTGAGTTCAGAGCATTAGCAGCTTAAGATGAACCCTGCAGGATCAGGCCAAAGGCCCATCCAGCCCTGCATCCTGTTCTCACAGTGGCCAACCAAAGGCCCCAGTTGGAATCCCCAAAGCCAGAGCTGAGGGCAAGACCACTCTCACCCACTTGTGATTCCACATAACTGGCATTCAAAGGTATACTGCCCCCAACAGGAGAGGTGGAACACAGCAGTTGTGGCCAGTAACCATTGATAGCCCTATCCTCCATTAGTCCATCTAGTTACTAGTATCGTCTAGGAATGGGGAACTGGACCTGGACGTTGGGCTGGATGCAGAATAAGCCCACCCTCCTTAGGTCACCTTTGCTAGGTGGGTGGGGCTTCTCACCAGTCAATCACCTGCCACCAGGAGATTTGACTTCAAAGGAAGAATCGGGAGCTCACTCGAAGAGGGCTCAGGACTCTTGCTTTCTTAAATGGGAGCCTTAGAAAAGGTGGAAGGCAGGGACCTTCAGTCCTGGCAACTGCTCCACAGGAGCAAGACCTACTGGGAAGGGTTTCTGAGACCACTACGCCGCATTGTATGTTCATTTCCTTGAATAAATTTTTCGCTTTGCTAACAACAGAGATCTGCATCCTTCCTCACTGACCTGTTTAGGACTCCAGCCCTGACACTCGTGAATAAGCAGGAGTCGTTTCTCTCCCTAGCAAGATGGTCAATCGGCTTGGCTTTGCTTCCCACTGCTGAAAAGGACTGTCTTGGTGCAATTTTAATCCCCCTCAAATCTACTAAATTGCACCATCCTGCTTGGACTGTTTGCACCAACCACACTCTGTTGTTGTTGTTGTTGCTGCTGCTGTTGTTGTGCTTATTAACAGCATTTCAGCTATTTTAACATTGATTAGAGGTTTTTTTTGCGGGTTTCTTTTTGCAGTTCCAAAAAACAACAGCAACGCAACCCACGACACATGCCGTGGATATCAATTGAAGGATACCGCAAATAAATTTGACATCGGAGCGGAGGGAGAAGAGTGGAAACGGGACCAATTTATTTCGGGTACATTGCTTGTCAGATGGAGAAATGAAACATAATTTATGGTGTGACATTTCCAACAGCAAATAGATTCTAGCATAAGCAATTAACACTGGTTCTGTTTGGCAGGCTTTGGGAGATTACTCATAGGGGGTGCGTGTGTGTGCTGAGTTACAATAGCACACACATAACAAAATAGAGCCTTTCTGTCTTCACCACCTTACATCAAATCCCTGTAGCTAAAAGTTTATGATAAAAATATATTCCACGTATGTTAACCCTGTACTGACTCAGGACAAAAGCCTGTTGCCAAGGTGGGGGTGTAACAATAGTCTGTTGCTAAGAAGGTGGGCAGGAACCAAAAGGTTTGCCCCAACTCCATGGAAAAATCCTCTCCCCAAGACATTCCCACTAACAGGGGGAAATTTTGGAGGAGCCTTTCCTTCTTAAAGAAGACAGAAACTTGCCTCATACCATATCAGACAATCTGTCCATCTGGCCAGTACTCCAGGGACTAGGGGCGGGGGAGAAGTTCAATTCAGATTGCATTTAAAGGTAATTCTACCTAATCTGCAGTTCCCAAAACAATACAAGAAGCAAAACACAGCCATCTCTTCAAATTCACACTTCTCTCTGAATTTTGTAATGCCCCTCTTCCGCCAAGTAAAGGGTACGAAAACACATATGCCAGGGTACAGTGTCTGTAAAAATGCATCTATTCACAAATTAATTCTATTAAGGAAAATTGCTTTGCAAAAATTGAGTACATCAGGCACAATGCCATTTTTTGTATTTTAGGAGAAATTCCCTAAACTAAAACACTGATCAATTTTCATGAGGACTTAGAAAAAATGTTGCAAACTGATGTGGAAATGTGGGGAGCTGAACTTTAAGACTGGAAACATGAAGAAATGAGAGAGAAACCAAAACTGAGATCTACCCATCCATAGGGGCATCTCATACTTTCATATGTTCTGCCTAATTTGGCCCCACTCTAACCACCTTCTTTGACCACTCCTGCCCTAACCTTGGCAAGTGACTCTAATATCTAAACACATCCCTGAAAGCCTTAAAAAAAGAAAGAAAGAAAAAAGCCTTTCAGGGACAGAGGATTCTTGATATCTCCAGGAGCTTACCGCATTCCTGGAAATGCTCTGATAGTTAAGAAGCGTTTCCTAAAGTTTAAATGACTGGGAAACCATCAGGGTTGACGTGCGCAATCTGGAGTACTCAGTGTAGCACTAAGCGAAAGTGGGGCTTAGCTATAGTGTGGGCATCTTCTGGAAAAGCCACCATGCTTGTTTCCATTTCTGTGAAATTCCGCTGCGGTAAGGCAAGAGGCACTCTGGAGCAGATGGGAGACCGAAATTTGGGTCTTGCTTGCCTGGTTGCAGTTAACTCTAAAGCAGCTCCCAATCAACAGGATTAGATGATACAAAAAATGAAAAAGAGAAAGGGGCTGAATAATCCTCTAAACATCGCATAGTCGCTATATCTTTAATATGATCCCACTAATCCAATTAAGGCCCAAAGGAAACCACATCTCAAATGCCATGCTTCAATGTGATTTGCTCTGTATCTCCTAACCATTCATTAACAAGACATATTTTTAAACCAGACTTTCCTGCCTTTCAAGCTGGTGCTTGTTGATCTGAAGTGAAGCAGGGCCCCCTCTCCCATCCTCGCCTTTCCCTTCCTTTCAAACAACCCAGTTCTCTCTGATTCTTCCCTGCCAAATATAGCTTTCTCCCAAGTTCACCTCTTTTCCTCTCCTTTCAAATTTGAACAGAGGTTGGATGGCCACATGTCAGGGATTCTTTAGTTGGGATTCCTACATTTGGACTAGATGACTCTCAGGTCCCTTTCCACTCAAAAATTCTATGTTTCTAAGTGTGGGATTATGAATTATTTGAATTATGGTGCTGGAGGAGACTCTTGAGAGTCCCATGGACTGCAAGAAGATCAAACCTCTCCATTCTTATGGAAATCAGCCCTGAGTGCTCACTGGAAGGACAGATCCTGAAGCTGAGGCTCCAATACTTTGGTCACCTCATGAGAAGAGAAGACTCCCTGGAAAAGACCCTGATGCTGGGAAAGATTGAGGGCACAAGGAGAAGGGGATGACAGAGGACGAGGTGGTTGGACAGTGTTCTCGAAGCTACCAGCATGAGTCTGACCAAACTGCGGGAGGCAGTGGAAGACAGGAGTGCCTGGCGTGCTCTGGTCCATGGGGTCACGAAGAGTCGGACACGACTAAACGACTAAACAACAACAACAACAAGTGTGGGATGGAGGGAGATGAAAGAAAAGTGTGGAAAGTCAGGTTTTTTGTGAACATTACTCCTATCCCATCCATTTTTTGGTGTGTGCAAAAACTGAACTTCAGCAAAAATCCAGCTTCCCTTTGTGCGTCCATTGCTTTTATTCATTAGGAAAGCATAGCAAGAAATCCTGCGCTAAAAACAACCCATCCTTCTACTTTGGAAATAGCATTGCTCCAGGTAAGGTGAGTGTTATTCTAAAAAATAATATATTTTTTTTTGGTGGGGGAGAATCTACCAGAACCCTAGAAGTATTTAGCAATACCATAATTACATTCCTCCAGTATGCAAACCCAAAGGAACATACGGCCCTTTTACAGCAGGCAGATCTCAGTGCAACTGTGAACCCGATGTGCGCTCCTTTTTAATTACACATGTGCCTGCTGAGGACATATGATTGAGTCTAGCAAAGCTAATTCACAACCAGCATGAGAGCAGGCATTAATATTAAATATTACACCCCGGCTGGTTCTCCGGACTATCAATTATCCCCAGAGATGGGGACAAAATGGAAATTGGCAGGAGTCGATTCCTGTGCCAATGGGAAGTGATGCTGACACAAGCATAGCACATCCTGGAAATAAAAAAGAAGTGGCCAGGCTCCTGCCTGCATTTGTTGTACGCTACACCCTGATCCCCCCCCCCAGTGTGGCACCCATGGGTGCTATGACACCTGCAAACATTCAGGCTGGTGCCTCTCAAGACCCCCTGTCCCTCTGATTTTTTTAAAATGGCTTTAGGGTGGGGCAGGTGCCTTTTTTTTATAGGGTACTGCCTCCTTTTTTATATATATGTTTAATTCGTTTTAAGGTCTGGGTAGATGTTTTTTCTGGGTTTTTTGGGGGGGCGCTTTTAAGCACTGCTGATTTTCCTTCTGTGAAATGGGTATTTTGTGGTCCTCACAACAGATTTCAAAATGTGTTGGGGACCCCAAAGTAGCAAAATGTTCCAGGGCAATGCTTTGCAAGGGCTGGCTTCCTTGGAGAGGAGAGATCATAGAATAACAGAATCACAGAATTGTAGAGTTGGAAAGGACTCCAAGAGCAGGAATCACAGCTAAAGAATCCCTCGCAGATGGCCACCCAATCTTGGTTCAGAACAGCGGTTCTCAACCTGTGGGTCCCCAGATGTTGTTGGACTACAACTCCCATCATCCCTTGCTAGCTAGGGGTGATGGGAGTTGTAGTTCAACAATATCTGGGGACCCACAGGTTGAGAAAGGCTGGTTTAGAAACTTCCAACCAAGGAGAGTCCACCAGCACTACCAAGGAGCTCATTGCAGACTTAGAGCAATTACTTTCAAATATGCAAGCAGGGCATAGGCCAGGGGTAGAGAACTGCATCTCTCCAGATGTTAGGGGACTGCAGCTCCTGTCATCCCTTAACATTGGCTATGCTGAATGGGGTTGATGAGAGCTGGAGTCTAGCAAACTGGAGGGCAATAGATTTTGCACCTTCAGCAACGACAGAGGCTAATCGCTCAAGCACTGTTATCAAATCAGCAGACTCATTGCCCCACACCAGATCCCCAGAGAGAGTTGCCCCAAGATATTTTTAGCCTTCCAGGGACACAGCTCATTTCTCTCTCCCTATGTCTGTCTCCCAAATTTTAAGCGCAGCTTTTCTCATACACAGACTTCACATATCAACCCCAAACCTTTAGCTAGGAGTGGGGATGGGGAAGGTGTTCCACTTTCCCCAAATAGCTTTCCACATTCCAGGGAAGATGTGGGACTGGGAAATCACCCTCTAACAATTAGTGCCCTTAAAGAGACATCCATCACTCATCTTGGCTCAATTACCTGCAATTTTTCCAAACAAAGGATGTAGTGGGCACAAATTGCTCACTGACCACTAAAGGACATCAGACAGTCATTCTGGCCCATTAACTCCCTTTCATCCAAACCCAAGACTCGTTCACGGCAATCAGGTAAAAAGCAACATTATTCCAATGATAGTGACAATTCTGTCTCCCTCGCTCTTCACAACAAGACTGTTGTTTACTGGGGCACCAAGGGTGCTGAGAGTCCTTCGGAGGCCCCTATTCCCCTCACAGAATTACAATTCTCCGAGTGGCTTAACAATCAAGCCCTCTCCACAGGGAACTCTGGGAATTGTAGTTCTGATAGCAGAACAGAGGGTTTCCTAACAACTCAGCACTCTTAACAAGCTACAGCTCCCAGAAGTCTTGGGTGGGATACAATGACTGTTTAAAGTGGTATCATAGTCTGGGGAAGCTTTTAATGTTATCCTAGTTTCAGGAAGCTTTTAATGTTTGGTATTATTATTATTGGAACGCGGGTGGCGCTGTGGGTAAAAGCCTCAGCGCCTAGGGCTTGCCGATCAAAAGGTCGGCGGTTCGAATCCCCGTGGCGGGGTGCGCTCCCGTTGCTCGGTCCCAGCGCCTGCCAACCTAGCAGTTCGAAAGCACCCCCAGGTGCAAGTAGATAAATAGGGACCGCTTACTGGCGGGAAGGTAAACGGCATTTCTGTGTGCTGCGCTGGCTCGTCAGATGCAGCTTTGTCACGCTGGCCACGTGACCCGGAAGTGTCTTCGGACAGCGCTGGCCCCCGGCCTCTTAAGTGAGATGGGCGCACAACCCTAGAGTCTGTCAAGACTGGCCCGTACGGGCAGGGGTACCTTTACCTTTACCTATTATTATTATTATTATTATTATTATTATTATTATTATTATTATTATCATCTTTGCTGGAACCTAATAATAATAATAATAATAATAATAATAATAATAATAATAATAATAATGTGGTATCATAGTGCTTTAAATGTATGGTGTGGATGTGGCCTAAATCAAGTAGTCTCACCCCTGATTTTGCTTATGTCTTTCCTGGTATCTGTGAGTGCAGCATAAGCAACTGCAAGTGTCTTCAGAATTTGAAACCAAGATTGATGTCCCAGTGGCTGTCAAGGGGAGAGTTTGCAAATGCCAGGGATTGGGCAGCAAAACGCAGCCCTGCCCTGCCTTACCTTGTCTCTTATTTCCATGTTGTTCAAAATGGAAGTGAAGCAAGCTCAAAATGGGCTACCCACTTTTTCTCTTTTCTCAGCAGCAGAAACATGTTATTAACCAACAAGCAGGCCTGTTGCACAGGGACCTTTAAATGACAGTCACATCCCTTTAGAGGTTATTAAGAATCGTAATTGTGCATTTTCAAGATCCCAGCAATAACTGCTTTAGGACGGGTGTTCAAAATGCTGAACTAATGGTTGCTTGAAGCCTGAACTTCCAGCTATGTTGAAAGTGTATATTGAGTAACAGAATATGTTCTCCATTTGCATTTCATTCCATTTAATTGAAAAAATACAGAGCAATCTATTTTTCCCTTCTGGGTAATTAAAAGAAAATAGGTTTAAAAAAACAACAACCAGCAATTTCAGGTATGCAAAACTTGAGAGAGCGTCATTGGTTTTACACCAGAAAGTAATTTATATGTGAACTTCCGAGTTCTAGAGGACGCTGTTCTTTAATCAATCAGCTGCTTCAACAAGGAATTTAATATTGTAGTGTAAACGTTTCATAGCTCAGAATACAGATGTCGTGCCGAAAATTATGGAACTGCTGTTTTTTTAATTTAAAAAATAGACATTGTTTGGGATTTGATTGACAGTCTCTTCAGGGACAACAGAATGCAGGTGGGCATATGCACTGATCAAAACTCGTTCCAAAACTCTGTGTCTGAGGAGAAGGAACAGAAGGAGGAAATGCCATTTCACACAGTGTGTAGTTTGACATATGGCGTTTCCTTCCTCAGGATGAGGTAGTGGCCACCAACTAATGGCAAACGAGAGATATTTATGGAGGTATTAGAATGTATTTCCATGCACTGCTCTGGTTCGCCAGAAGCGGCTTAGTCATGCTGGCCACATGACCCGGAAGCTGTCTGCAGACAAACGCCGGCTACCTCAGCCTATAGAGCAAGATGAGCGCCGCAACCCCAGAGTCATCTGCGACTGGACCAAACGGTCAGGGGTACCTTTACCTTTATTAGAACAGTTCAAGAAGACGCTGCATCAGGCCAATGGCCCTTCTAGTCCCGCATCTTGTTTTCAAGGTGGCCAACCAGATGCCTGTGGGAAGCCCAGAAGCAGGACCCCCAGTGCAACAGCATTCTCACCTCCTGTGTTTTCAACAACTGGTATTCAGAAGCATTACTGCCTCTGAAGATGGAGGCAGAACATCAGGGCTAGTAGCTGCCAGTAATCTTCACCTCCACCAATTTGTCCACCCATTTTAAAGCCATTCAACATGGCAGCCTCCAGTGACAACAAGTCCCACAGTTTAACTATGCGCTGTGTGAAGAAGTACCTTCTTTTGTCTGCCCTGAAGATAAGGTTGGCCGTGGCTATTTGCTACCCACAGAGGCCCTGTGCTTCTGAAGACCAGTTGCTTGTTAGCCAGTGTCAGAAAAGGATGCTAGGCCTGATGGGCTGATCTAGCAGAACTCTCCTCGACGTTTTTCTAGTCTAACCATCTGCCTATGTGTTTGATTCCGTGAGTAGTGAAGATTGGCTGAAATGTGACTGAATCCAGCAGTTCTGCCCCCAGATTACTAGCAAGCAAGATCGACAGTGTCCATCTTGAAGCAGGCAAGTAGAGCTGATGAAGAAGGCAGCCAAGCAGTAGAGTGAGCAGTGTGTTAGCATGCACTATCGTTAGCATTCAAAGCCCTAAATGGGGGGAGCCCCAAATACCACCTCCTTCCCTACAGACCCTCTTGGGTGCTAAGATCCATGGAGGATGCCCACCTCTTGAAGCTCAGGTGGTGGTGGCTGGGGAAAGGGCATTCTCTGTAGCGGTCCCTAAGTCGCAAAACTCCCTCCCCACACTTGAAACTCGAGAGCACATTTTTAGGGCTCCCTGTATTATGTGACTTGAAAATCGGGAGTGGCAGCCACATCTCTCCTTTCCTCATGGGCCAACTTACCTTCCAGAGGGCAGAAACGAGTCACTTGCTCTGGCATCAGCTTCCCCTGCTTATGCTGACAGTACATTTCGGCAATCTCCTGCCGACACTGCTTGGATTTGGCTCGGGACAGAGCAGAGATGGCCTCCTTGCCCGAGATTTCGCATTTGGGGGGCTGCTCGTAGGCGAGTTCAGGAGAGCTGTTCCCATTCTTCTTCAGATGGTGCTGCCTGGCCTGGGACCTGTGGATGTCTTTCAACTGGCTGCCATTGATGCTGGTCTTTGGGGCCGGGTGGCCGTACTGCAGCACCTCATTGGAGCTTTTCCCCAGGAGCGAGTTCTCTTTCACCTTCTCCTCCTGCTCCAGCTTCCTCCGCAAACGCTCCTTCTGCTTGCTCAGGGGCTTTTTCACCAGCTCCACCTGGTGCTTCTGCTTCTGCGACCTGGGAGCAAAGTTGCTATTGTCTATATTTTCCAAGTCCTTGGGGACGGAGTTTTCGTTGTTGCTGTCCGTGCGCATTTTCTCCTTCGGCCGGTGGGAAAAGTAGCCGTCCTGCAGAAGCAAAGGGGGAAAACGATTATTGCTCTGATAATTTGGGATGGTCACCGGCCTGTGTGGATCTGCAAGGTGCCTGACACTGAATCAGACCGTTGGTCCATCGTTACATCTGCACCAGACCTTGAAAGCATATTCAATGCACATTTAAAGCACAATACCTCCTTCCAAAGAATCATGGGAACATGAGTCATTGTTTGTGAAGGGTGCTGGGAAATGTAGCAATGTATTGAGGAACATCTGG
Organism: Podarcis raffonei; assembly: GCF_027172205.1. Taxonomy (NCBI): domain Eukaryota; kingdom Metazoa; phylum Chordata; class Lepidosauria; order Squamata; family Lacertidae; genus Podarcis; species Podarcis raffonei. Next base: position 39,305,439 of record NC_070615.1, on the reverse strand, counting down.
AGGGCACCATGCTAGCCACCCCTGGAATATGGAACTGAATCATTTCTCTTCTGTCTTTTTTTTTAAATCTCTTTTTAAAAATGGATTTTCTTGAGCTATATAAACTCTTTAAAGTTCCTGTTGAAATATAAAGCTGCATGGAAGTTAGAACTGTGTAGAACACAGCAGGGAAGAGGATGAGGACCAAATTAGAATTAGTTAGCTCTGACAAGGTTATGGGTTACCCACTCTTGCCTTACTGGCACTGGAAGGCTGGTCCCTACCAACTTCTGCCTTCCTTCCTTATAGTGTGGAGTGTGGTGGAGTCTCCTTCTTTGGAGGTCTTTAAGCAGAGGCTTGACAACCATATGTCAGGAGTGCTCTGATGGTGTTTCCTGCTTGGCAGGGGGTTGGACTCGATGGCCCTTGTGGTCTTTTCCAACTCTATGATTCTATGATTCTATGAACCAGTCAGGTGGTGGTTCTGCCTCCCATTAGCTCTGGCTCCCCCTACTGTTGGTCTCCCTGCCTTCTGCCCAATGGGCACTAGCTCCCACTGCTGTTTGGTCTTCCATTTGGAGAGATGGCTTCGATTCCATCCATTTTACGGTTCCGTTCTACTGTGCTGTTCGCTACATTATTTTAAAATGTGTTTTTGTTGCGATGCTTTATGACTAGGATGTTTTTTTGTGTGGGTGAGGGGGGATTTTACATTGAGAGCTGCTTTGTCTCCCTTTGGGTCAAAATGCAGCCTAGAACGATTGATATAAATAATAAGTAAAACGAATTCCGCTCTGGGGCACAGAGCCATTCAGCACAGCCGAATTCGGAGGAAGCATTCTGCATGTTTGCCGCCCTACATTCAAACTCTTTGCTCTCGGTAGTTTTGGGTCATTATCGCTTTGAAAAGAAAACATAATTCAAGCAGAGCAAGACAAATGTAAAAAATGTAAAGCTTATTAACATTATACCCAGAACTTCTCTACTGAACTGTCGCTCCCACTGCTGTGACAGACTAAGAATTATTCATTTGCATGATTTGTTGTCCTGTTTTCTTTATCCTCAAGCAATTGCTACAAATTGGGGTTACTTATGCTAATTGAACATGGCGGCTTCTTTCATTTTAATGAGATTATTGGGATGTTCTTGCGTTTTGTGGGGGCTGGGATCCCCCCCCCAGCCCCCCGCGGACGAGAACCACAGAATCTATTTGGTAATGATACAATTAATATTAATATTAGTCACTGTGCATGCGCAGTTGTTCATATGTTTTGGAAAGGAAAGGCAGAAACACAGTAGTGTTTTACGATGCCTTGCCAATGTCCTCAGCCTGATTTCTTTTCGGTTATGACATGGGTTCGGTACAGATAACATATACAGAAATTATACGTATGTTGCTCAAAAAAACACACCTGCATGTATGAAAACAGAAGGGCAAAACTTGAATGATTTAGTGCAGGGGTAGCCAATAAGGCATCCTCTAGTTGTTGCTGGACTTCCACACCCATCATCCTTGACCATGGGGGAAGATGGGAGTTGGGAGTCCAGTTGTATCTGGTGAGTAGCCACATTGGCCAGTCTTGGTTTAGTGGGAACATTTCTAGACAAGTGGATAAAAATAGCTTCCAAGAAAGTAGGAAGAGCCCTGCTGGATTAGGCCACAGGCCCATCTAGTCCAGCATCCTAAGTCTCTGATAGCTCAGTTGGTTAGAGTGTGGCACTCATAATGCCAAGGTTGCAGGTTCAATTCCCATATGGGACAGCTGCATATTCTTTTGTTGCAGAGGATTGGACTAGATGATCCTCCAGGTCCCTTCCAACTCTTATGATTCTATGATCCTGTTCTCACAGTGGCCAACCAGATGTCTCTTGGAAAGTCCGCAAGCAGAATCTGAGCGCAAGAGCACTCTCCCCTCCACTGGTTTCCGACAACTGACATTCAGAGGCTTACTTCCTCTGACAGTGGAGGTCAAACAAAGCCATTTCCGCTAGTGGACATTGATAGCCTTATCCTCCAAAAAAGAACATCAGGTTTTCAGAAAATGTAACGGTTGGTGCAAGGTGGTGATTTTTATCGGAACCACAGGATTCTCCCCAAGTTGTGATCTCAATGAAAATCCTCCCTTCCACTCTTGTGATCAGCCTTTGAAAAAAACACAACACTCTTATTGGTGCCTTTGTTCCCACTGGGACCATTCATTCCCTGCCTACCATATTTCATTTATTGATTTAGAAAATTTAGAGACGTGCGCATGCTTTCCAAGCAGTACAAACAAAACCATAGATCAAACGTGGCCGAAACCCACAAACCAATTAAAAACCATCACCATTAACAATGAAGATAAAAACTAATAGAACTTAGGAGACTAGTATACACGTGCCATGGCTGTGCCCTGTTGAGCTCCAACCTGGCTGTTTCCCAGGCCAATAAAAAGTGGACTGAGAGCACTCCATGGTTAAGCCCCGTTGAAAGACTCTTATTAATTTCCCTCTCGGCTCCCAGCTCTCAAGAATCAGCATCTGCTCATCGCTTGCTATCAGTTGCTTTCTCTAAACTGTTCCCGGTTACTCCAAAAGCAGATGTTCCTAACACACTTCACTGAGCTGAGTGAAACCGCTCGATTTAAAAAGCACGAGTGAAAAAATAGGAAACAAGGTGAACTTAAAAAAAATATTAAAAACAAAAAACAAAACCTGGAGATGTTTAAAAGCCTCTGCTCCTCCAAACAGATGTTTGCCTTATGCTGAAGGCCTGTTTCCCATGCCATTTGAGGGGCGGAAACGCTGCAAGCAGGTGGCTGATGTGTTAACATGGCTAAGCTGAGCCGTGAAGGTCAAGAGCTGGCATTTGGCCCAGTTCCATTTCTCAGCTCAACATTGCCCCCCTCCCCAAATCCCCCCATAACCCTCTGCTCTCTATAAGTGCCCCAAGCTCCTTCAAGAAGAAGAGGGATAAAATTCGACAACATAAACAGGCTGAGACTTTTTCTTATCGTTACTGTTAGGGTCAACGTGCATTAGGCTTTGCAGGAGGGGTGGGAAGCCTCATGCTTGCGGGGGGGGGGGGAAATACAGTGCTCAGGACTACCCCCCCCAGGCCACCCCCATCCTCAGACACTTCCTTGTCTTCCAGGCAACACGCGTCACTGGGTCTGTGGTGCAAGCACTTTCGGAATACTATGTTCTGGTTGCCTCACCTCAAAAAAGCATATGGTAGAGTTGGAAGAGGTTCAGGTAAGCACAACCAGAATGATCAGGGCCGGATTTAGGTTTGATGAGGCCCTAAGCTACTGAAGGTAATGGGGCCCTTTATATGTCCAGCTGTCCTTTGTCAACAACAAATTGTCGCTGTTTTTTGTGTTGAATATATGCTATATGTTAATTTATGGACCTAATAGGTATCTAAAGCCATTTGCACATGTTGCCCTGCAACCAGTCCATGCAGAGCGTAGGCACCCTATATATAAAAATGAGCAAACCAGTGATATTTTAGGGAGCAGGCTAGCAAGCGGGGCCCATTGCTTACATCATAGGAGCCTACACAACACAAAACAATGTTGCTGTATGTAGGTTTTATTTTATTTGTTTTTTATCTTATATTTTGGAAATGTACATCAAGGTTTTTTTCCTTTATTTTTTTGCCACCCCCCCCCCCAGAGTGTGGGGCCCTAAGCTACAGCTTGTTTAGCTTATACAGTCATACCTCTTGTTACGTCTGCTTCATGTTACGTTCTTTTAGGATACATCCCACGGCGACCCGGAAGTAAAGGAAAGGGTTACTTCCGGGTTTCGCCGCTTGAGCAGACGTGCAAAATGACGTCATGCGCATGCGCAGAATTGGCAAATCACAACTCACGCAGGCACAGACGCGGGTTGTGTTCTGCCCATGTTGTGAACGGGGCTCCGGAATGGATCCCATTCGCAACCAGAGGTACCACTGTACGTAAATCTGGCACTGAAGGGGATGGAGTGTCTGCCTTATAGGGAAAGGTTGCAGTGTTTGGGACTTTTTAGTTTAGAGGAAAGGCGAGTCAAGGTGTCAGAAGTTTTTAAAATTATGTGTGGCATGGAGAGAGTGGACAGAGTAAAGTTTTTCCCCTCCCTCCCTCCCTCCCTCCCTCCCTCTCCCTCTCTCTCTCTCTCTCTCTCTCATAATACTAGAAGAGGATTTGGTTGATATCCCGCTTTATCACTACCTGAAGGAGTCTCAAAAGCGGCTAACATTCTCCTTTTCCTTCCTCCCCCACAACAAACACTCTGTGAGGTGAGTGGGGCTGAGAGACTTCAGAGAAGTGTGACTAGCCCAAGGTCACCCAGCAGCTGCATGTGGAGGAGCGGGGAATCAAACCCGGTTCACCAGATTATGAGCCCACTGCTCTTAACCACTACACCACACTGGCTCTCAATACTAGAACTTGTGGGCATCCAATGAAGCTGAATGCTGGAAGATTCAGGACAGTACTTCTTCATGTAGTGCAGAGTTGAACTATGGAACTCTCTCGCACAGGAGGCAGTGATGGCCACTAATGTGGATGGCTTTAAAAGAGGACTGGACGAATCATGGGGGGAGAATGGCTATAGGCCAGGATGGCTCTGCTCTGTTTCCACAAGCAGAGGCAAGCAATGCTTGTGAATAACAGTTGCTGTAAATGACAAGGAGGAGAGCCAGTGTGGTGTAGTGGTTAAGAGCGGTAGACTTGTAATCTGGGGAACCGGGTTCGCGTCTCCGCTCCTCCACATGCAGCTAGTCACACTAGCCTTGGGCTAGTCACACTTCTTTGAAGTCTCTCAGCCCCACTCACCTCACAGAGTGTTTGTTGTGCGGGAGGAAGGGAAAGGAGATTGTTAGCCGCTTTGAGACTCCTTCGGGTAATGATAAAGGGGGATATCAAATCCAAACTTTTCTTCTTCTTCTTCTTACACTCGGGTCCTGCTGGAGGGTTTCCTATGGCCACTGGTTGGCCACTGTGAGAATGGGATGCTGGACTAGAACAGCCAATGGCCTGATCCAGCGGGGTTCTTCTTGCTTATTTTGCACCCTCTTCCAAGTGTTTTTGACTGGCTGGTATGTGTCCTGGCTCTCTGATAATGCCTCTGCCTTGCCTGGGTGGTGGATGATAGAGGCCAGGGATGAGGGGAGATGTAGTTCAGCAACACCTGGAGGGCACAGACCTCCCAGACCCTGTTATAGTGGAACCTATCACACACTTTTGGCTACAGTTTCAGTTGGGCTAAGCCGGTTGGCAAAAGACATAAGGAAAGCAAATGTACATCAAACCCTTGCAGCTTAAGCATACAGTGGTACCTCGGGTTAAGAACTTAATTCGTTCTGGAAGTCCATTCTTAACCTGAAACTGTTCTTAACCTGAGGTACCACTTTAGCTAATGGGGCCTCCCGCTGCCGCTGCGCGATTTCTGTTCTTATCCTGAAGCAAAGTTCTTAACCCAAAGTACTATTTCTGGGTTAGCGGAGTCTGTAACCTGAAGTGTCTGTAACCTGAGGTACCACTGTACATTGGTTTCCTCCTCTGCCCTGCCCACATCTCTCCTAGGCCATCCCTTTCAGTGTTGAACTGGTCAGATCGGGAGCAGGGCCTTTTGTGCTGTGGCCCTGATATAAAGGAACAGATTACCAGGAAAGGTTTCCCCACAATACTTATAACGATCAGTGAAAAATCCATATAAACTTACAGGCTTGTTGCCTAGCATGACCTTCCCAGCTCCCTTTTTAAAAGAAAGAAACTGTAATAGCCAATTGGTTTTAAATATTATTCTTTGTTATATGGCAGATACCTTGAATTTCAGAAAGGTGGCGGAAGGCTTGAAACGGGAGACAGACTCTGAGATAAACAGAAGATAACAGATCCAGGTGATCTCACAATTGTTTTGGATAGCATGACATTTTAAAAAACAACAACCCACAACCTAGCCAGATCCATTTTATATTCCACCTGTTCTCTCAACATCCAGCTCTTTTCATTAAGGGGAAAAAACAACAACAAACCTCTCTCTCAAAAAGCTGTTCCGCATTTGAGAGAGACGTTTTCTCCATTTCAGTCATGATGAAGAAAAAATAATGAACTTTATTGGAAGAAATAGCTCATAAGCAATGAGCCTCCTTGGAAATCTAGCCAGTTGGACAGATCTGGGCAAGAGCAAAGCCAAAGACAGCAGATGGGAGAGAGAACAGATGTTAATGCAGTTTGCTCTTTCCATATGCTTTCCTCTTTTAATTTTTTTAAAAAATTAAATTGCACTTTAACAATTGTTGGTTTCTGGAAATTCAGAGGCTTCAGACATTAACTGAGGATTGCAATCAGACTCTTGTGTTGTTTCTTCTGCAGAGAAAAACTGTATTAATTATAAGGAGGGGGGGGGGAACGTAAGACCAAGAACTGCAGGATCAAGCCAGTGGTCCAGATGTAGCCCAGCATCCTGTTCTCATGGAAAGCCCAGAAGAAGGACCTGTAGACAATAGCACCCTACCTGCTTATGATTCGCAGAAACTGGGTCCTGCAGGATCAGGCAAAGGGGCTTTCTAGTCCAGCATTCTTTTCTTCCCTCGGCCAACCAGATGCCCATGGGAAGCCCACAAGCAGAATCCGACCACAACGGCAACTCTCCCCACCTGCAGACATGTCAGCTGACCCTCAAACGTTGAAAAAAAAGATGGACAGCAGAATGCTCCGCATTTCACCAGTCCACCTCAGGTGTGGACTGAGAATGCGAGGCGAGAGGGGCAGAGAGACACTTGCTAGCCCTGTCCACAGCGCCCTTGTTGCTGCCAGCTGGGAATTCAGACCACTGTGCATTTTTGAACATTTTAAGTAGTAGTTGTTTTTACCTGATAATTTTATTGTTTTCTTTCTTTTTGAGGTTCTATTGCAACCAAGCAGTATGTAAATCTTGATAAATAAGTAATACTTTCTAACACATTGGAGTGTTATATACATATTTTTTATTTCCCTCTTGCAGTTTATGATTTCTAAGAAACAGTTAAGATTTATGTTTTAAAGCTTTTATTTTTACGAGATACTCATCTCTCTTTTTCTCTTGTCAGCTTATCCATCAACTATAATAGGCCATTATTTCCCCCAGTGTTCCAAAATAAGCAAAGGCAGCTTATAGCCTCTAAATGTATTACTAGTTATATATGTACAATTACTTCCCAAATGAATATATTCAGCCCATTAATCCTATCCTATAGGGTCATTTCCCTAGTTCCAATACATTAATTAACAGTACAATCCGATGCATGCCTACTTAGAAAGCAAGTTTGAGTTGCATGGATACTGGGAATTCCCAGGAAACTGGGAAAAGGATTGCAGCATTTCAGTGCAATCCCATGCATGCTTACTCAGAAGTAAATCTGACTTTGTTCAAAGGGACTTACTCCCAGGAAAGTGTGCACAGGAATGCAACCTTAGTCTGATTCACTGCAGCTAATCAGTTCAATTTCTAGTTCCAATAAACTCACTACATTTTATTTATTGTCCAATTCTGATTCAATATAAATCCATATGGCTCTTTTAATTCATTTCATTCCGAGCTCAATTTTAATTCAGTTTTCTAATAGCAACTGCAAGACTTCCAACACTTTTTAACATCCTGGTGTACAACCAATGTTAATTTCAATAAATTCAGTAAATCTAGTTCATTAAACCCAGCCAGTTCATTACATCTAATTCAACACAGATCGATAGAGCTCCTTTCAGTACATTTCATTCCAAAGTCAAAAATTGATTCAGTGTGCTAGGGGCATCCATTAAACTGCCTTACTCTTTGCAACTCTTAAAAGTTCAGTCTTCCTCTAGTCCAGCCTTCCCCAACCTGGTGCCCTCCAGGTATTTTGGATTGCAGCTTCCGTGAGACCCAGCCAGGTTGGCAAAGACAGGTGCAAATTCCCTCCCTTCTTGGCATCACCCATGTCTGAGCATATCAATGTTCCCTTGAGCCCAGCACAGTTTTCCACAGTGGCCAACCATATGAATGCTTGCCTCCCATCAACTAGTATCTTGAGATGCTTTGCCTCTAACCCAACAGCAGGGCTGGGGAACTTGTGGCTCTCCTGATGTGGATGGACTCCAACTCCCATCATCCTCCACCGGCATAGCCAATGGTCAGATCTTAATGAGGGTTGTAGTCTAGCAAGTTCTGGAAGACAACGGGTTCCCCCATTACTGCCATGAACAGTGGTCCATACCCATCACCCCACGTATCCCACAAATGACGCTTCTAACAAAGCTGTCCAGGTGGGTTGAGCTACAACGCCTGGTCTGCATGGTGAAGAAACTGCATGGTTTCATCACATGCAAAATTATGGATGGATCTACTTAAGCTCCAGAGATTGATAAAGACAAGGACCTGCTCCTCTCGTACTCCATTAGAACACAAGAAGAGCCTGCATCCTGTTCTCACAGTGACCAGCCAAATGTCTGGGGGGGGGGGACATTGAAGAAGGATCTGAGCACAAGAGCACTCTCACCTCTGGTATTCAGAAGCATCGCTGCCTCCAGCCAGGGAGGCAGACCATAGTCATTGTGGCTGGTAGCCACTGATAGCCTTATCCCCCATGAACTTGTCTCATCCTCTTTCAAAGCCATCCAAGTTAGTGTCCATCACTGGAGGGCCACAAGTTCCCAAGGTTCATTTAAAAACAGAACTTGAGATTCTTTTGTTCTTAATGTGAGGAAGGCCCTTATGGGAACCCACAATCTCTGACAGCCCCCCCCCCCCCAGATTTAGTCAAAACATGGTCCACCAGTAATTAGCGTGGAACTGGGGAGACCAGGGTTCAAATCGCCACTCAAGCATGCAGCTCACCAGGTGACCTTGAGGGCCAGTCACTTCACTCTCAGCCTAACCTACCTCACAGGGTTGTTGTGGGGATTATATGAGGAGAGGGAGAACCATGTATGCTCACTGGAGAAAAAGGTGGGATACAAAGGCAATCCATAAAATAAAAAGAGTAACTAAGCAGGCCGCTACAGAAGGCGAGAGACAGACCCCCTCTGATGCCTCTCTAATGCAAACATCCCCCTCAACGTCTTTTGCAAACGAAACCATTTCCGCCCTTAACAAGCTAATGTGAGCAGCTGCATTTGTATCCGGTAGTTTCTCCAGACACATTTCCCGACTCCGCACCTCCTCGTGCTACTGCTTTCCATGGGCCTTTCTCTTCCAATCGCAACTGTCAGGCAGCAATTTAGCCTTTATCTAAACTCAGCCCTGGGCTGTTCCCTGAGTTGGGATTGCCAGAGAGATCTATATTGCTGAATTCTTTTGAGGTTTCTCCTCGTGTCTCTTTTCATTAAGAGGCCTGTCCGGAGCCAGGCGCGTCGGCTCTGGTTTTAGAAGCAGCAGGCCTAAAAATAATTGTGTGACAGGTCTCAAGGAGAGCTTAATGTGAAAGCTAAATTTGCTGCTGAACGGGCATTCTGATTTGGAGGCACCAGCAAAGAGGTTTATTAAACTGAAGGTCGTCAAGGGATGCATGTTTGCTTTTACTGCCTTCCAACCAAGCGTAGATGAGACCATCAGTGCTACTTGCTACTGCACTGCACTGCTTTGTTTTAAATGTTTCTGCGTCCCAATTTTAAGATATTGGGTGGCATCCAAAGTCAGTCCTGTTCACCCATTGAAACTGATGGACACAACTGACTTGGATACATTCATTTCAATGGATCTACTTTGAGAACTTGGTTGAGTGCAGTCCACTGGCTAGCAGAGCAATGTGCTGCTTTGTGCTGGACTGGAGGTGCTGGTTCCCCTCTGCCGACCTCAGTGGACTTCGCATGGGCTGGTGGTGGCCAGCAAAAAGCCCCCAAAATGGGGCTTTCAAGAGGTGAGGCTAAGCTGGCTCAGGATCTCTTGGATCCCGAGCTGGCGACACAATCACTGCTGTGACAACTCCAGGCTGGCACAGGAACTGCCTGCCCTCTCCTTCTGCCCCAGCCATTGCTTGCAGCAGGGCTGCAGCTGTTGCGGTGATGGTGGCTCCATTGGCCGTGGTGGGTGGAGAAGTCTGCACTGCAGCTTAAGTGGAGCATAGAATTGTAGTGTTGGAAGGGAACCCAAGGGTTATGCAACCCCCTGCAATGCAAGAATCATGCTTGGGGCTGCTTGATTTTGGCAGGAATTGCCTCTCACCACCATGGATATCCCAAGGGACTTGTGCTCAGGGGACAGCACTCTCGGGCACTTACTGAGGCCCCACACCACAAGATCACTGACCCATGTTGTTTCCTCCTGCACCTGTCCTCTCCATGTGAGCAAGCAGATTCCATTTGCCTTGGCACCCTGCCCCCCATTTCTGAGCAGTGGTGTGGGATGGGGCCAGAGGGACAAGGGCAAGCAACTGGCCAGTGGCCGCAGCAATGAGTAGGAGGTGGCACTATGGAGCCAAGACCGCTCACACACCAAGCTACACAGCAGCAAGAAAATGGTCATAATTAGGCATCCTGCAACCCAGCGTCTCTCTCCTTTCCAAGGACACCACCACGAGTAGCTCTGCACTCCCTCTTCCACCCAGGGCAAATGCTGCCACCTCTCCTATCCCTGTAACTTACAATCTGCTGTGGTTCAAAGGCCCCACCCTGTCAACAGAAGGGCAGGATGCACAAGGACATCTCAGATCAAAGGATAAGGCAACAACTGTGTAGCGTTTTAGCAGATCCCATATACTCTGAGTATCCTCATTTTCCAGCAAGAAGTCCTTATTTTATTTTTTTAAATTGTCCTTGAACAATCATTGCCCATATCCTTGCCTTAGAGGACTGCTTTGCTATATATGCTAATGTGAGCTACCAGTGTCAATAAGGAAGATTCAACACCTCTTCTCCAGGGGAGGGGATGCAGCTCTGCGGCAGATCATGGACTTGGCAGGCAGAATTTCCAGCCCTCGCCTTCTCCAGTTGTTAAAACAAAAAAAAAAGTCATTACGTAGAAAGCGCCAGGAAAAGTCATTGCCTGAGACCTTGGGCGCGGCCAGCCAGAATGGACGATGCTGGGGTAGATGGACCACTGGCATGACTACACACAAGACAGTTGAAGATTTAGGCTCTATGAAAAGGATAGGAAATTAGGAAGGTGCCTTATGTACCATCAAACCATTGTCCACCTTGCTGGCTATTGTCTACACTGACTAGGAGTGGCTCTCCAGGTAGTGATTAAATGTGGGATACAGAGCACGTACTCCACCACTGAGCTATACCTCCTTCCCTAAACAGAGGGTGCTGTCTTGCACCAAGGCAGACGGTTGGATCATCTAGCCAGCTGTTGCCTGCCCTATGCCTAGCCAGTGTGATCCCTCCAGATCTTTCAGGAGGTAGTGATGGCCACCAACTTGGATGTCTTCAAAAGATGACTAGACAAGTTCATGGAGGGTAAAGCTATCAACTAGCCACAGTGACTATGCTTTGCTTCCACAGCTGGAGGCAGCACTGCTTCTGAATGCCAGCTGCTAGAAACTGCAGGAAGGGAGAGTGCTGTGGAGTTCAAGATCTTCTTGTGGGCTTCCCATTGGGGCAGCTGGGTGGCCACTGGGAGAACAGGATGCTGGACTGCATGAGCCATTGGCCTGATCCAACAGGCTCTTCTGTTCTCATGTTCTTTGCATAGCACAACTCCCACCATCCCTGGTTGGGACTGATGGGGGCTGTAGGCCAGCAATTTCTCAGCTTGGTTTGCAAATGCCGGAGAATAATCCTGGGACGTTCTGCATGCAGAGCATGTGCTTTGCTCCTGAACAGCGACCCTTCCCTGCCTTGAATAAGGTGACTTCAAGACAGCTCTTACTGCAGGGGGATGGAGCAGGAGAGGAGAGAGAATTTGGTGCCTCACTTAATATACTTCTGATTATTACTCATTTCTCCTCCCTCCCGCAGTCTCCTCTCCCTCCCCGTGTCCTTGTCTGGGTGCCATAGGCGAAAGAGGCTTTGCAAAGACGGCGACGGCAGAGAAATGTTTGCTCAAGAGCACGTTGGCTGGAATACCAATGTAACTAAGCAGCGATGCTTAACAATGTGTGCAGGGTGAGAGGAAGGGAGGAGGGTGTGCATGTGTGTGTGTGTAATAATGCTGTCATGGAAGAAATAAACAGCCAGGGATCAGCTTCTTTGGCAGCCCAGCACATTGCAATTCTGAGCATGGTAATCTCTGTGATCAGCACTTGTGATAATAAAGCTCTCTCACACACAGAGGGAAAACAAGCCATAGGATGCTATCCATTGATTTTGAAAAGAAAGAAAGAGAGGGAGAGAAAGAGGTCAGCCTTGCTTATTATTGCAGGCAGGTCTGAATTGGCTGGCCTTTATTATTTTGTATTAGCATCAAATTAGAATGTTTCTCAAACAGACTGGAACAAATCCGGCCATACCAGCAGTCCCTGATATAAACAAGGGTCGGAGAGGGAGGAAGATATCACAAGGTGAATGTGGAAGCTCTAACCCTTAACTACAACCACCACAAACCTCAACAATCCCCTTTCCTTGGAATGGTCAACTTCTTAGCACAATGCTGAAAACCAACATTACAGCTGCTCAGTTGCCTAGATCCACCTGCATGCTCTAGAAAAAAAAATACATTTGCTATTCCTTCTTTAATGATTTGCTATTCAATTTTTATTGTTATTTTTAGTGCATACGGGTTGTATCCAAGCCTGGTCCTCTTCAGGTTAGACCCATCAAAGTCATTTAAAAGGCCTAACTTAGATTAATTAATTTCAATGCGTCTGTTTTGAGGAGGGCTAGCAACTCTGTGCATTTTTCAGCTACGAGCATTGCTGTTGGTTCTTATGTTTGATGTACATCACCCTGGTTGTTCCTGCCACACGAGGAAGGGCCATTTATAAATAAATAAATCAAGGATAGTCAATATGGTGCGCTGTGGGCCTCCAGCTCCCATCACCCTGACCATTGGCCCTGCTGGCTGACAGGGATGATGGGGGTTGGAATGCAACCAGTTTTGGTGGGGACTACTCCTGCTGTAAAACCATCATGTTGATTTTAATGGGTTTCTGGCCCATTTGTAGCAAAAGTTGATGGAAAGATCCTTTTCATGAGCCCACAGAAGCCCAATCAGCTGGCATGGCAAATCTGCAAAACAATGTGGGTGGGTGGCTGGGGGGGGAACATTCAGTAGAGTTTGTTAAGGAATCTTTACTCATCTCTGTAAATCTTGGACGTTCTTACATAATGAATGCGCCAATAAGGGTGAGGAAATTAATTCATGTGTGCTTGACTTTCTGCCCTGATGCAAAGGGTCAGGAAGCAAAATGATCTCGCGGTAATTGTCTGCAAGCAATTGAAAGGGGAAAGAGCTTCACAATCAAACCTAGAAGGGAATAGAATATTAAAAATTTTAAAAAACACTTTGGAAAAGTGTCTTCTTCTTCCCCCTGATCCTTCATCCTTAAATTTCTAACCAGAATGGTGACTTCAATATTCATGGTTCTATTGTGACTGGCAGACAATCACATAAAACAAGATGGCACCCACAATGATCCTGGTGGCAACACATATTTGCATATCTGAGCAGCCCTTGCTCACTGGTCTTAGGAACATAGACAGTAGACCACTGGTCCATTGAGCTTAGTATTGTCTACCCTGGCCAGCAGCAACTCTCCAAGCATTTCTTTATTGCTTTGCCACAATGTTTATACACCATCTGACTGTAAGAAAACCTCTCAAAGCAGTTTAACAAAAAGGGCAGGGAGTCTTTCCCAGCCCTACACGGAGAAGCCGGGTATTGAACCTGGGACCTTCTGCATGCCACTGAGCTACAGTGCTTCCTATCTTGACCACCTGGTAATTGGATTTGATATCCCTGACTGGCAAACATCGCACAAACCTCAACAGAGCAGTCATCAGTCACCCATGGACTATTTTAATTGTTACCACCAAGTACTGGGGCTTTTAATTACAGCCTGCAGATTACGGGCAACACAGATGAAGTAAACAAAGCAAAGCTCCTGTTTGGAAGCTTCCCATTCCATTGTATTTACATTTAGAGAAGAATTCTCTCTCTCTCTCTCTCTCTCTCTCTCTCTCTCTCTCTCACACACACACACACACACACACACACTGGAAAGCATAATCTTAATTCCCCCCTTCAGATACTGATCCAGGGACCAATTATACAAGATTTTTACCAGTAGGTGAAACAACTGTCACTTTTCATTACAAAGGCAGCCGAAACAAAAGGTCCACTGGGACAGCAGAAGCACACTAGATTAAATACATATTAACTGGTGGCCTCTGCTGTCACAACACTGTCTCTCTTAGACAGAGCTCCCTCCTCCTCAGCAAACTGAAGGATGAGGTGGTCTGTAGCTCCGTAATACAGCATCCACTTTGTCTCTGGTTAAATCTCTGGTATCTCCAGGTTAGGGCTATGGAAAAGCCCGGCCTGAAATCCTGGATAGCTGCTGATAGTTTGTCTGATTTGTTATAAGGCCATGCAGTTTGGAAACTGCAACAGGTGAGGGCTGGAGAAAGGCATCGATCCTACAGACTGATCATTGCATGCTGATTCATTTCCATGCTTAGTCAAACATGCTGATTGTTAATCTTTAGACACCTCAGGACAAGGTTACCTCATGGATCACCTCCATCTATATGGATTTACCTGAGGCCTAAGAATGGACCCATTACTAGCAAAGGTCTGGTCTGCGGGTAGCAGGGATAGGCCTTTTCAGTGTTGGCACCACAGCTATGAAATGTTTTCCTCTAGAGAAGTACATCAAGCCTCACCTCTTCCCATATGTTGATAAGCTCTGGATACTTCTTCTTTAATTCCGGAAGAGCTTTTATGATCAAACCTTCCTGGTTTTATGCTGGTTAATTGGATTACAACACATCCCCTCCCACACTTTATGATTATTAGTTTACTGCTTTTGATGTTTGATCTCTCCTTCTAAATAGCAAAGTCAGATGGGGAGTGCCAACAGATACATAATCAAAAGGGGACAGTGAGAAACAAGAGGGGGGTGTCAGCATGCTCAGGGGAGCCCCCAAGGTTTGCAGAAGTATATAAAAAATATTTTAACATCCCAAGGGGTGTTGGTAGAAACCTCCCTATGTCCCCTGATTATTCTTTTTGGGGGAGGTCACTTGAAACCTTGGCAACAACCCACTGCTTGAAATCTAGGAGGAATGTATACAAGGATACATGTATTATGGTGTGGAGGGGGGGGAACTAGGTCATTCCACTCTCTCTCTGTGTCAACAGATATTCAACTTGTTTTTTTGGTTTTTTAAAAAATGCTACCCTCTCTGTATTCTTGAATTTTTAATTCCAAGAACCACAGAAGGCTAATGAAAAAAACCCCCAACAACTTTAATTTGTTTTACACTGTTGCCGAGATGATCTCAAAAACATGATTTCACAATAACCTTATGGGCCGTACCCAAGAGACTCGGAGTAAGAACACACACCAGATGCACTCATGGTGCTTAAGAGATTCAGCTGAGAAGTTGGAACTTGGTGACTTTCACTGGGGCCTTGTCTCCTTTTTCAATTGACTTGTTTCCTGCATGCGTTAACTTCCAATGTCACTTAAATTTGTTGTTCTTATTGCTGAAAGAGAAATAATGACCTGACGTATAAGGGAAAGCTATACTAAATGTGACCTCAAAATGGACAGATAATCCTTTTACAGTGTGGTCCTAGCAGTGTGCAACATTCCCACCCCACATTTACTCATTCCATTTAGTTGCACTATTAAAACTTTCAATGGCTGGTTCATTTGCTTTTCATTCATCTTCACAAGCGATTCCACACTAGTTCATTCATTTTGTTATCCACGTTAGATTCCCATTGCTTTCAAAGGAAGACCCAGACAGTCTTCTGGTGCCTTTAACTCCTATATTTTCCAACCAAACGGCATGAAACTGCTAAGCTTTCTACTCTTCCTTCAATGCACCAGACCTTTCCCAAGTTCAGGCACACTGGTTGGGAGTACGTCCCTGTTTTAGAGACAATTAAATAAGACAAAGATCCCATTGGCTTCCCACTGTTCTCAGTGTGACTAGTAATGCCCGTTCTCTGATACGGTGTAATACTGAGATGCATTTTAATTGATGTTTGATTTTACAGTTTAAACTGATTTTTATTTTCTCATATTGTATCTTCATATACCACTTGAAATTTGTAGTTAAGTGATCTATCTATCTATCTATCATCTCAAACTACAGTTCCCAGGATTCTTTGAAGGAAGCTGTGGCTGTTAAAGTGGGATCATAGTGTATTGTGCAGATGTGCCCTAAGTCCAAACCAGGCTAGGGGAAGAGGAACGCCTTTACAGTATACTCTCCTAAGCCCTTAGTTCTCTTGAGCCTGCCCACACATCCCTTGTGTGCATGGATGACGCCATGTTGGCTAATTAGGATTCACACTCTGAGAACGAGTTGAGCATTGTATAGGGATTAGCAGAACAAAAAAAAAAGTGCCTAAGATGTACAAGCCAAGAGTAACAGGTGAACCACAGAGGTTCAGTGTAACTGAGAACACCAGGCTGCTCTGTGTGCTTGTCAAAAAACACAGATAAGCTGCAGTCACTGCACCTAAGCCCTCCTTTCCCCATTACAAAAGAGCACAGCCATCAGCAATGAGTTAAGGCTAAGCTAATAGCTGGCTACAGGATGCAGATCAATGTAATCTGAAGCAGAAGCCTGAGCGGTTTCAGAACGCTGGTTAAGGCACACCTGACAGAACACAACAAGATTTGGAACAGCAGGGTGTATATTATCTAGGCTTCAAAAGACGTGTGTGGAAAACGTTATCAGGTGTGTAATTAGGGTTGCCAGGTGGCAACCCGGATATTCACTGCATCCCTTTGAAGCTACTGGTGAAGGAGGAAACACTGTCACTGCCACATTCCCTGCAGGTAGTTTCCTTTTGTTCATGCTCCCCGCCCCCCATTTGCTGTAGTAAGCAGGGCTCCAGGTACATGGGTGTAGTTGGGGAGGGCACCCCCAATCAATAAAAAATACTTAACTGAGGTTCTGGCCCCCAACATAAATCCTGGCTAGCCCATGTCCAGGTGCGCTGTAAGTATGTTTTAAAGCAAGAGGGGGGCTCTGGAGCCGAATGCAGCCCCACAGGCCTCTTCAGCTGCCCCTCATGACTCTCCTCAGGCCACCCCTCTGCTCATGAGTCACACCCTTTGTCACCAGCCCTGTTTGGCATTCTCATGGAGAGCTTTTGCTTGGTTGGCATGCGTCCTTGAACAAATGCCTTTTGCTTGTCTGGATGGAGGACAGAGAAGACGCCATGTGAATTTGTGCAGAGCTTAGCCTCCTATGGTACGCGGGTAGTGCTGTGGGTTAAATCATAGAGCCTAGGACTTGCCGATCAGAAGGTTGGTGGTTCAAATCCCCGCGACGGGGTGAGCTCACGTTGCTCGGTCCCTGCTGCTGCCAACCTAACAGTTCGAAAGCACGTCAACGTGCAAGTAGATAAATATGGAACCGCTCCAGCGGGAAGGTAAACGGCGTTTCCGTGCGCTGCTCTGGTTCACCAGAAGCGGCTTAGTCATGCTGGCCACATGACCTGGAAGCTGTAGGCCGGCTCCCTCGGCCAATAAAGCGAAATGAGCATCGCAACCCCAGAGTCAGTCACGACTGGACCTAATGGTCAGAGGTCCCTTTACCTTTAGCCTCCTATACAAAAGGTGAAATTTTAAATTCATTGCCCCTCCCACTTTATGCCCCTGGCCCACCCACCCACCCAGAAAGGAATGTGGGTCTCAGCTGAAAAAGGTCCCCCAACTCTGTTTTAAATCAAATAAGTGAAAATCTGCGGTGCATGGATGTGTGAAGCTCATTGGTGCCAATGGGGAGCTTCCTGTGAAACTCAAAGCAACTATGCAGAAGCAGTTGTTGTTAGGACCGTGGCAGGGAGAGGGAAAACTGGACTCTCCTTCCCTACAGTCTCAAAGCTGCTCAGGCTCCCTTATTAAAGCTATTTATTAGGCGTGTGCAGTGGGATCAAGATTCCGTTTGGATCCTACTTCAGGAACAGCCTGTCTCCTCCTCGAGTGTCTTGTGCACTGCCCAGTTTGACTCCAGCTCCAGCTCAGAATCTGCTTCATGATAAACACTTCCCCATCTCTACTATGGGGAGTCAAAAGCAGCTCAAACTTCCAGCCTCCCTTTTTACAGAAGTGGATGAAATTTGCAGACATTGTAACCCCTACAGAGTGGTTCAAGGCTGCCAAATTACAGGCAGGGAAGTGCCTCTAAAATTTGATTTTTATATTTAAAGAGGAAATATGCACAACTTGATGGGTCTCACAGAGCTCCCACTTCAGGTGGACAAGCCCCTAAACACTCCAGGGCACATTAGAACAGCTTGCAACTCAGGGTTTGTACAAAGACTCCTACAAGACTCAAGTTCCCCACCTTTGCCTGATGATGGTCTTAAGATAAACACCTGGAACCCATTTAGTCTCAGCATGACGTAATGATTATTGGCTAGTGCTGATGGAGAGGCAGGATTTTTCCACTGATGGCACTTGGTATTAGGGAATGTACTCACTGCCGAAAGATGAGAGGCCACATCTGTATTGGTATCCTGCCAGCTTTTGAAGATTCTCTTATTTTATACAGGCCTTCCCTTGGTTCCCTTGACCTAAGTCTATTGCTTTACTTGCTGCGCTGTTCAAACGACCATGTTTTATTGCAAATTTTAATTGTGGCTGCTTGTACTTTTAAGACTTGGTGGGTGCTTTTATACTTGTAAACTGCTTTAGAAGCCTATTTTGGGATTAAGCAGTATATAAAACTAATCTGAAACGTGCATGCAAATTGCATTCGTATACCAAGGGTTGCATAGAACGCTTGTCCTACTCAAGAGTAGACCTATTGAAATTAATAAGCATGGCCAACTTAGGGCTGTTGTTTTCAGTGGGTCTACTCTTGAGTAAAACTCAGCTGGAGACCATGCATACTGTCACATGTAGTTTGGCTCATATATCTATATGAAGATGTTGAGAGCCAAACTGGAAACCTTGCCAACACAAAGCCTGAGCAAGTCTTCCGCCTGAGCTGCTATGAGTTCACTCCAGCTCTACGAGACAGAAGCATTTGCATCTCCTGAAAAGCAGCAAGCAGAGCAGAGGAAAGCGAGAGGTGGGTTGTGTGAGAGAATGGACATTTTAACTAAATAATCCTGAAGTGAAGGCAGCGGAATGCTGACGGCTCCCATTTCCCCTGATTATGTAGGTCAACTAATAGCCATCGTAATGCTCTTCATTCAAGCACATGGTCATTAAATCATACTTTAGAGAATCCAAAAGAGCTTACAATGTATCCATATGGTCCACAGCTGGTTTTATCCAGCACTAAAGCAAATGGGTAGATTGGTTGAGGGGAGGGGGAGGGGGGAGAGGAGGCCAAAGGATGTTCTCTCAGCTGACAGGATTTAATTGAGGGAAGGGAACCTGCCAACCACCGCTCTTTTGAGAGCTCCTCTGGAGGAAGGTAGAATTTGCTCACGGACGAAAGGTCTGTCAGCAGCTCATCCTCATCCCTGAAAATGTTGCGATTGCCATACACCACTGATTGGCTTCATTTGGACAAGGTTTTTTTGTTTTTTTGTTTTAATTGTGAGAACAGGATGCTGGACGAGATGGGCTCCTGGCCAGATTCTTCAGGGCTCTTCTCTTCTAAAGTGGTAATACTGCCAGTGTGGTGTAGTGGTTAAGAGCGGTAGTTTCGTAATCTGGGGAACCGGGTTTGATTCCCTGCTCCTCCACGTGCAGCTGCTGGGTGACCTTGGGCTAGTCACACTTCTCTGAAGTCTCTCAGCCCCACTCACCTCACAGAGTGTTTGTTGTGGGGGAGGAAGGGAAAGGAGAATGTTAGCTGCTTTGAGACTCCTTAAAGGGAGTGAAAGGTGGGATATCAAATCCAAACTCTTCTTCTTATTCTTCTTTCAGCAACCATGGCTTCTCCCAGAGCATCCTGGGAACTGTTAAGGGTGCTGAGACTTCTTAGCAGACGGTGATTCTTTTTGCAAAAAACCCAAAAACCCTACAATTCCCTGAGTGGTTTACCAACCAATCCCTCTTCCCAGGGAACTCTGGGAATTGTAGCTCTGTGAGGGGAACTGTGGGGATCTCCTAACAATTCTCAGCCCCCATAACAAACTATAGGTCCCATGATTTGTGGAGAAGCCATAACTGTTTATAGTAGTATAATAGTGATTTAGCTGTATATAGCAAACAGGGCTTAAGACTGCTTTAGGAATGAGGGGGCGCCATCTTGTCCTTTCCCTCACGCTGTCATCTTAATCTGGCCCTGGGTTGACTGTCTCAGTGAAAACTAGGCCAGCGTCCTCCTTTCCTTAAAGAGTGGCAGAGCTTTGCTTCCTCACAATGGAGGAAAACACAACATTTATAGACTGGAGGCTGAAAGAATCCCTTGTTCCGCAGCTGCAGATTCAATGAGGTTGTGTTGTAACAGCCGGTCTCTGAATAAACCCCGTGCAGAAGGGTGACTGGACTGCCCTTGTCGGAGGTCCAAAATACAATGTGGACAAAAAACAGATTTGTGAAATACTACAGTGCAGCTTTCAGTGCCCTGTTTGTGTGTGTGTGTGTGTGTGTGTGTGTGTGTGTGTGTGGTTTTCCTGGAAGAAGACAGAGCTCTTCTTTATGATCAACAGGAAGTATCTTCTTTTTTTTTATACATATACTTGCTCAAAATTACCGGTAACTAACTGCCAACCTCCAGTGCACAAACGCGGCATTGTTGAAAGAAGGGGGAACAAAAAGAAAAGCACATTTTCCCTCCTGCCTCCAGTAAAATTTTAAAATAAAATTAAAATGAGACAGTTATCTCAAAACTCATTGTGGTGAAACTGCAGAAAAATGATTATAGGGTAGGGGGAGTTCTTGGGCGTAGGAACTGAGGATCATTCACTGTACCCAACACCTAGTCCCGAAACTCATGAGTCATTGCAAAAGGGTTTTCTGTTGCTCTGATGTTTATATCCATGTGCATATTTAGCAGGAAGAGAGGGGTGAGGGAGAGCAAGGCCCTTTCATCAGTCTGTCTTGGCCCCTCAACACAGCCAACTCCAGGTTTGAGAGGTCCCTTGTAAAAATGCACTTCTTGGGGTAGGAAGAGAGAACAGTGGGCTTATTTAATCATTTATTACTGAAGATTTATACACAGATTCATGCATAGCCCTGCCTCTGATCTGCCCCATGGCTCCAATACTGGGGGCAACTGGTCGACTTGTCCTCTCAAGAGCAAGCAAGCACCTAAAGGAGCATCACTTATCTGATCATTGTGGTAGCTTGCAGTGACTACGAAAATTTCTTGTGATGCCCTACAGCAACACTATGTTTGAGACACTGAGGAAATGGAGCAGGCTTGTTTCCTGCTGCTCCAGAGGGCTGGACCTGAGCCAATGTGTTCAAATGGAGATTCAAAAAGCATTCTGGGAACTGTAGTTTGTTGGGGTTCTGAGAGTTTGTCAGGAGACCACTATTCCCTTCATAGAGTTACAATTCCCACAGTTCTCTAGGGAAAGGAATTCATCGCTAAACTACCCTGGGAGTTGAAGCTCAGTGAGTGGAATTTTGTGTGTGTGTCATAACAACCTAAGCACCCTTAACAACCTGCATTTCCCAGGATTCTTTGGGGGAAGCCATGATGGCCAAAGTGGTACAATAGTGCTTTAAATAGATGGTGTGAATATAGCTTCAGACCCCAGCAGCCGTAAACACTCATTCTGTAGCTTCACCAAGAACGGGTGAAATAATGTGAGTGTCTCTTCCATTAATTTGCTTTGACATATCTGTATGTCATGGTTTCCATGTTAGCTGCCTGGGGAGGTTTTTAAATTTTTTTTTTTTAATAGAGAGAGAAATATATACAATGGTGACTGCAAAATATCTCACTCCTAACCAATTCCTGGAAAAAAATAAGTCATACTGTAGCTCTAATAAACTAAAACTTTCCTCAAACTATGTGAATTTATTAACTGACGGAGCCACTGTTCTCTGGAATCCCCACGGAATGAATATTGGAGACAATTAATATCCATGACGTTAGTAATGTAACGGTACTGCAGCAAAAGAACTCGAGAGAGAGGAGAAAAAAATAACTTTTTTTTTGGTTTGGCTGAATCAATCTTTCTAGTTACAAACAGCCAAGACTGCCAATTATTGCTTATTACTTGTCCCCAGACATTTGATTAGGCTGCAAGAATTACTCTTAACATGAGAAATAACCTTTTTTGAGATTACCTCATGAACAGAAGCTTTTGTTGGCTCATCCCAGCAAGTTTCTGCTTGAGGGAAGCTAAACTAGGGTGAACAACACTAATTAAAATGCCTGGGTGTAAAATTAGGGGTTTAAAATAAATATCAGAAACCCATGATATGAAGAGGACTAGGAGGCTGATTTCTTCTACTACTTTTTAATAATGGAAGGCTGATAGATTTATAGGCAATTAACTAGCTGTTGCTCGTTGCTTCACACAGGAGTTACTACTGCCTCCCTTAGTTCCTTCTTGAAGAAGGGTGGGAGATAAATTATTAATAATAAATTGAAATAACAGCAACAATAATGACGACAGAGACGAGGAACCTGCAGCCCTGTAGGTGCTGCTGGGCTATGACTCCCAGTATCCCCGGCCAAGCTGGGAGTTGCCTGCAGGAAAGGAACAGAGAGCAAAAATTACGTACTTTGGCAGACCCTCCAAGTGTCCCTATTTTCCAGGGACAGTCCCAGATTTACAGAAGCCGTCCTGGTTTCTGATTTGATCCTGGAATGTCCCTCTTTTCCTTAGGACATCCCTATTTTCTTTGGAGAAATGCTGGAGAGTATGGAATAGGACCTGCTTATTTTCATTGGAGAAATGTTGGAGGGTATGGAGTTATGCGACCCCTGAGCCAAGGAGATTAGTAACTATACAACCTTTAGAAGACATCTGAAGGCAGCTGTGTATAGGGAAGTTTTTAAAATGTTTACGTTTTATCTATGTTGAAGGCCGCCCAGAGTGCTCAGGGAACCCAGTCAGACAGGTGGGGTATAAATAATAAAAATTTTTATTATTATCATTATTGAATAGGACACCCCTATTTTCATCAGAAAAATGTTGGAGGGTCTGCTTAAGCCCATCTAATCCAGCATCCTATTCTCACAGTGGAAATCCTGGTGCCTGAGGGAAACTTGAAAGACAGACCCAAGCCCATGAGCACTCTCCCCATCTGTGTTTTCAAGCAACTGGTTTTCAGAAGCATGTTGCCTCTGACTGAGGAGGCCAAGCATAGTCATTGTGGCTTGGAGCCATTGATAGCCTTATCCTCCATGGATTTGTCCAATCCCCTTTTAAAGCCATCCAGATTGGTGGCCTTCTCTGCTTCCTGTGTGAGCAAGTTCCAAAGTGAAGAAATACCATATTTAGTCATATCTAATGCTCACCTTTTTTCGCCAAAATATGTTGCAGAAATTAAGGTGCGCATTAGATTTGATTACATTTTTTTTGTTGGTTTCAAGATTCTGAAATCTGAGGCGCACATTAGATTTGATGGCGCATTAGGATCGAGTAAATACGGAACTTTATCTGTCCTGCATTTTCCAACTTTCAGTTTCTCTAGATGTCCAAGAGTTCTAGGGTTAAGAGAGAGGGAGAAAAACTTTTTCTTTAGCTACTTTCTCCACACCCTACAATGTCTTCGAAACCTCTATCATGTCACTTCTTTCTTGCCTTTTCTCTAAACTAAAAAGTCCCAAATGCTATAACCTTTCCTCACAGGGGAGTCAATCCACCCCCTAGATCATTTTGGTTCTTGACCAGTACAAAGTCACTTCCTATGTTCCTCTACTAGTACTCCTTTATGTTTTATAGGCCAGTTTTAAATATATCTGAGCAGCAAGGATGGCGTAAATGGATAGGTGAGCAGATAATGGAAAGCAAATGAGTTCCTCGACAGAAGAAACACAAGATATAAATGCACATAAATAAATAAGACAGCTGGGGTTATGCCACCACCATCCCTCTCCCCTTCAGTATATTAGGATAAGGCAGCAGAATACCCAGATCTAAAGTGCATCTCCTTGCTTCATCAGAGCTCTGGATAATTGGTATGCCCAACAGTTCTCTCACCGGCAGCCAGTTTTGTAACAGGTGGCCTTTTCGATCCAAGCAATCTCAGAGTGCTTAGTTTAATCTGGGGATAGGCTTAATATTTCTGTATTTTGCAAGCAATATTATCTGGAAAGGTTAAGCCTGTCAATAAATGTATATTTTAAATACAGCTTATATTTTATCCCATATGTTATAGCTACTGGAGCGAGAGGGCCATTTCAGTGCTATTTCCAAAAAAGAAACAAGCATGGGATGTTACAAATATATATATACACAGTTCTCAGTTTTACAAAGCAACAGCAGGCATTGCTACTTGTGGGAAATACAGTGGTACCTCGGGTTACAGACGCTTCAGGTTACAGACTCCGCTAACCCAGAAATACTGTATTTTTCGCCCTATAGGACGCACTTTTCCCCCTCCAAAAATGAAGGGGAAATGTGTGTGCGTCCTATGGGGCGAAAGCTGCAGCGCCAGCCCCACAAGGTCGGGGGACAGCGGGGAGGCGGAACGCCGCCATCCTGCTGTCTCCCGATGTGGTTTGGAGGCTGACGGCAGGGAGACGCGTGCTTCTCCCCGCCGCTAGCCCCGCAAGCTCCGGGGACAGCGGGGAGGCGCAGCGCGTCTTCCCGCTGTTCCCGGACCTGGTCTGCAGGAGGGCAGCGGGGAGAAGAGCGCTTCTCCCCGCTGCCTGCCCCGCAAGCTCCGGGGACAGCTGGGAGGCGCAGCGCGTCTTCCCGCTGTCCCCGGACCTGGTCTGCAGGCGGGCGGCGGGGAGAAGAGCGCTTCTCCCTGCTGCCGGCCCCACAAGCGCCTGGGGGGGGGAAAATAAATTTTTCCCCCTTTATTTCCCCCCAAAAAAACTTGGTGCGTCCTATGGGCCGGTGCGTCTTATGGGGCGAAAAATACGGTAGTACCTCGGGTTAAGAAATTTGATTCAGGATGAGAACAGAAATCGCGCGGCGGCAGCGGGAGGCCCCATTAGCTAAAGTGGGACCTCAGGTCAAGAACAGTTTCAGGTTAAGAACAGACCTCCAGAAAGAATTAAGTTCTTAACCCAAGGTACCACTGTAGAAGTTTCTGCCCTATATGAAAACGGCCAGTGGCTCCGGTTATGGATGACTCATGCATATGCAAAAATGCCACATATTATCAGACCTTATTGGTTGTTGCTCCTTCCCGTGGTTAGCTTCCTTTGAGCTGGTCTGCTTAACCAGCAAGGAAAACCATGCCTCTTTGATTCCTCTGGGCTCCCTGCTGCCAGCATGAGGCATAACTGAACTGGGTTTGACCAGATTGTTGGACGTGGAAACCCAATTCCGTCTCTCTCTCCTTCCTGCCAGCTTTCCCCCTTTACAAATGTAGTCAGCCAAAACTGTTATGATAACCCTCAAGGCTGTACTGAGCACTGTAGAAAGAGGGGTTTTTGTGTTTGTGGCTACACACAAACACAAAGCACTGCTTCTGGGGAAATACAAAACATTCAACTGGTGTGTCCATGCCAGATTACTCATGCATGCACCTCCTACACACAGTGCAGGAGTCCAGGCCATGGTTGGCACAAGGGAAGCAATGATTTGGCCCCAATGTTTGCAATTATCTCGTTAAAAAGGGGGGGAAGGGTGGAATACAAAATTGTTCCTAAGCCCCACAGCTGGAAATTGCAGGGTCTCTTTTCCCCAGCTGGCACATCCTGAATGCCATTTCACATTAAAGGCACAGGAGAGGCATTCTGGGAAGATAGAGGGTCACAGCCAGAAACTGGATTAGCGGACAGTGCAAAAAATATGCATAAGGTTTAGCCTGGTTAAGAGAAGATGGAGGTGGTGGTGGTGGTGGGAATGACAGCACTCAAATTCCCAAAGGGCTGTCCCACTCAAGAGAGCAAATACGGTTAAGACAAGTCTAAAAGCATACAAAATAGACACTCATGGCAGAGTCCCATTTAGTCAGCTGGGAAAGCCTGTCAAAACAAAAATGTATTCAGCTGCTTCCGGAAAGCTCAGATAGTGGGTGCCTTGTTGTATTTCATCAGGAATGCTATTCCGCACAATAGGGGCAGCCCCACTGCTCTGGGTTACTGAGGAGTGGTCTTCTGAGATCTTTGGGACTTGCAGAAGAAAACCCCCTATACTTCCTTAATGGGCATAAGAGACGGAAAGGTGGGTTTCAGTTGGAAATTAGGAGAAACATCTCAATGATCAGCTCAGCAAAGGAAGCAATTACCTAGTGGGCTCTCCCTTGCAGGTGGTTTCAAACAGAGGCTGGACAGCCATCTGGCAGGGGTGTGCTAGCTCTGCATTTCCGGCATAGAGTAGGACATTGGACTAGCAGCCAGGGAACCTTTGGCAGTACTCTTGGATGCTCAGGTAGCTGCTGTGCCCAGAAATGCCCTTTACACAACCTCAGCTGCAGAAACCAGGTCTAGCCACTGTTGATGTATGCCAGGGATGGAGGACCCCTGGAAAGCTTAGGCTTACTGCTGGCACCAATGACAACAAACCCATTGGGATCAGCTGTGCTACAGACTTCCCCACTGAGAACTACACTGATTTGCTGTAAGCACAAATAACCCTTTGCACTGTCAGTTTCAATTCAAGCCTGCAATGCAAAGGACACTCCTCTGCAGGTGCTTGCAAAGGAAAACCTTTACGATGGGTCACCTGGCATTGATGTGATGTCAAGTGATTCACAGGTGGGAGTTGCTGCCCACCTGTCAAAATGGCCAACAGGGGTTGGAGGAGGTCTGGCCCCGATAAGATTACTGCAATGCAACCTATGTGGGGCTGACCCCCACATAAAATAAGGCAGCACGGGCAATTTTTGGCGGGGCTCTTAAAGCAGTTGTGCAATGGGGAATCTCTGTTTAAGCCATGGTGAAGGCTGGGTTGTACTTCAGGGGAGCATCAACTGAGCTGGAGTACAGCAAATGCTGTACTCATAGGAGAGTTGTATTTGTGGTCTGTGTCCCTTTTGTGTGGTAACTGCCCCACCACACATCTCTACAGAACAGGATTCACTGAGGGTGACCCAAAACATAATGCCAAACCATGGTTTCCCAGAATTTCTCAACCAACAGCCTCTGACAAGCCATGCTTTGCGAGCATCTGCTCAACAAGGATCTGAAGCCATGGTTTGAAGTTTGTTTGCAATCCATATTTGGGGAAATCAGTGCCAGCACCCTCAACTGACAAACCCTGGTTTGAGACATTGCTCTACCAGGGTATTATTAATCTTGGGGGATTATGAAGGAAGACAGGGCGAAAGGTAAAGAGCAGAAACTATGGATTGTATGTCTATGTGGAACACTCAGCATGGTATGGAATCTACTGCTACTGCAAACCATGGTTTGACAATGCATTTGAACCAGCTCATTAGTGAAATTATGCCCTTCTAATGAGGCATGTAGGTGTCCCCTACAGGCTATTGAAATTGACAGAGAATCATAGAACTCACAGAATCATAGAGCTGGAAGAGACCCTGAGGATCATCTAGTCCAACCCGCTGCAATGCAGGAATATGCAGTTGTCCCACGGGGGGGATTGAACCTGCAACCTTGACATTATCAGCACCATGCTCCAACCAACTGAATTATTTGCAAGACCTGGCTGACATGGCCAGCAGTTTCCACCTTTGTTACCAGAATGTTGTGCAAAGCCAGATTCTGTTGCTGCATTGGATGGGTGCTGAAAGCGTCTGTTGCTCCTACATGAATTTGGATGGTGGTAAGGATGATTGGATTTTGGGCATCCAGTTGACATTTTCTGAGCATTTCTGTTGAAAGGGGGGCAGAATGTGGGGAATTAATGCAACATGCCAATAACTTTTCACAGTTGTGTGCTATCCCTTTTGCCGGGAGAACTGACCCACTGCTTTTGCATTAGCTTTTGAGCTTTATGTATTGTTTGATAAACGGCTTAACGTTCTCCCCTTTCTGCCCTGCACAAATCTGAGTAATCGTGTGCATTGGACGAGACATGAAGGCATATATTTGGGAAAGCAATTTACAGCCTTTTTACATCAATATCTTTTATATTGCACTGTTGTTTATGCATGTTAAGCGTTGCTGCCGTCCCTGGGAATTCCAAGGTGAGCTAGGTTTGTAAATCTAGCCGTCCCGTTTTATGAGAGGATGTGTGCTCAAATACTTTCAAGCAATGTTAAGAGCGGCACCTTGTGCCACACACACACACACACACACACACACACACCAGCATGTAAATATTGGACATACAACATTAGTAATATCTATTTTAAACTCTGATCCCCCAAAATGCAGTACTGTATTGCGCTTGAAAGAATCATAGGATTGGAGGAAGTCTTACAGACCACCACACATTCAGATGTGGGGAATATTATATTAGTTTTCCCGATTATAATGCTAGTGCTTCTGACCCATTTTCTTATGTTCCATCCTCACTGCAGTAGCTGTCTATGGAACTGTGGCTTTTTGACCGATATACTGGAACGTCATACATGTCCTATAAACCAATGGACAGGGTGTGACACAATAATCGGTGTCATTGGACAATGTCACTACTCCCCCATTTTTTCTGCACATGTGTGTTTCTGTTCCCCCCTGATTCTCCCAAGAAAAGAGCAGGGAAGAATCGTATGCCAGTATAACACCCCAAATTTTATCCCTCTGTTCCAGCAATTTTCTGGGTTAAGCAGCTGCAAGTATTTTTTTTTTCTGGAATCAAATAACATGGAAATAAACTCCAACCATGCGCTATATTCCATTAGTTCTCCAGAAGTGGCTTTGATGTCATGTGGAAGTTCACATGCCACACACAAATGGAGAAACTGAATAAACTGCCTTGTGAAGCAGTCCAAATCCAGCCTTCAGCTTACTTCATGAAATCCAGAACTAAAAATGCCCTTGTCCCCAGCCTCCACTCGAAGAACTCCTGCAAGTCCTTGGTTCCCTCACCTAACTGGAGGGGTGCCAACCTTTATGGACCAGTGGGAAGATTTCAAATTTTGAGAGAGTCCTGTGGATGCCAATCAGAAAGCAGCCACAATGGGAGTGTGGCCTAACACAACATGGCTGCCATGGAGGGCATGTCTTCACTCAAAATTAGAGAGCAGCTTTCCCCATAATTGCATTTCCATACTAGAAAACGCTTAACCTGCGGAATTTGCCTGCCATACAGCTGTTAAAGGCACAAGAATCAGGGCTTTTTTCAGCCAGAACTCGCCAGAACTCAGTCCCGGCACCTCTCAGGTGGGTGCCATTGCCATAATAAGAGAACAAGGAAGGTGTTCATGGTGAATTCTGGCATCTCTTTCTCTAGAAAAATAGCACTGACGAGAACACAGTTTTCCTCCAACACCAACCCATTGCCATCCTGTATCCACTAACCTGGGAGGAAGCCCCATTAAACACAGAGACTCATTTATGAGCAGACATGTACACCATTGTACTATAAATTAACTGTACAGTACGGTGAATTCTTAATGAGTGTCTGGCTTTCAACTGCTGTCTAAGCCTCTTGGCAAAGTTTTCAAATTTGCCTTTTGGGGGGAATGGATTTCTCCATCCACCCTCACTTATCGCAAAGCAGCATTTGCAGGAAACAACTTCTAGGGGCTACCTGATCTCAGTCAAAGCCACCACAGGAAAGCTGCATCCTAAGTGTGAGGGGGGGAAGGAAGGGCAACCAGAAAGAGGAAAAGTGCACAAAAGAAGAGGGGGAAAGAGCAGATCTTTGGGACACCAGGGATTCTTATTGTCTGGCATCCAAACAACTCATTGGAAGTAGCTTTCCTTAACCGAATAATCTTTGTACTTTTGGGGGGGGCGCGGGGAGGAGGAGAGGAACTACACATGCAGCTCATAACAGGACTGAATAAACTTAATACCAGCCACATGTAAAATTGGCACAGCCTGAATTGAGCCTGATCCATCCATCCCTAGCGGCACGTGCAGCCAAAAGGCTCATTCCCCTCTTGGCTTATTAAGCTGATTGTCCAGACACGGTCAGTAGGAGCGCCAACGATTTTGAGTGCTCCACGAGGCTCTATTGCTCGCAATACTCAGCGTTTGGCATTTAAAAGGGTGAGGGAGAGTCACAATCCATCTTCATAGCTTAGTCACCTAATTGGCTGCTGAGAGTTGGCTGTCTCCCTGCCTTTTCTTCTCCCTTTCTACTTTCCTGCTTATGAATTGTCCAAAAGGCCCTTT
Source organism: Podarcis raffonei (assembly GCF_027172205.1). Lineage (NCBI taxonomy): Eukaryota > Metazoa > Chordata > Lepidosauria > Squamata > Lacertidae > Podarcis > Podarcis raffonei. The sequence goes on along the minus strand of NC_070615.1, from coordinate 39,275,170 downwards.
AAGTGAAATTGGATAGGCTGCAAAGTGTTGGTTTCATCTGTTTTTGTGTGTGCGTTTATTTTGTTTGCAGTTTAATCAGTATGATCCAGATGCCCGTGCGAGGAAACCGGAGCTCGATTTTTAATTATCTCTACTTTGCCTGAGTTAGGAATTCCCGGTAGTGCTGTCTGCAAAAAAGATGCCCAAACCCGCATTGTTCTTTAATTAGCTGTTGTAATTGTTTCAGCCTAATCTCCGTGATTAGCAGCAGCATTAAATACAGCAGTAAGAATAGACCTGCTCTCTTTGTGCTGCCCTGGTAAGCACACGCCTTCTCCCTTCTGGTAAGGGACATAATATAAAATCAATTAGGATGCCAACCGGCCTTTGATTGGAAAAATGATTAAGACCAGCTACCATGAAGTGCAGATGGCTTTGTGGAGTTGCTTTATGGGCACCCCTCCACCACCGGGGTGGCTTTATAGCCTTGGGATTTGTGGGCTGGAACAAGAAGGAAGCATGCAGAGGTCTCTTATGATATTTCCTTCCTCCATACAGGCTGGAGCAAAAGGCACAGGAAGCCCACCATTGTCGAAGGCAGTCCACCTGTGAATGTGAGTAGCTGGAACCCACAGGAGGGGAGAGAGCTGTTGCATTCAGGTCCTGCTTGTGGACTTCCCAAAGGCATCTGGTTGGCCACTGAGAGAATAGGATGCTGGACTAGATGGGACACTGACCTGACGCAAGAGACTCTTCTTAGGTTCTTAAGGTTGATGGGGAAGGGAGAGCCGGGTCACATCACTGGCCCAGCCCTTTGACTTCAGCACCGCTGGAATAGGCAACTCCATGTGATCTGGAGCCCTGATTGCACAGAGGAGGCTGCACAAATACAATTCAGACCTTCACCAAAGGATGGACCTCCAGCCAGGCATGGAGCTGGTGGATCGGATGGAGTGGTGGATACAGTCATTTGTAAAAGATGACACTAACCGATGGCTAAATATTGCACGGTGCGTATGTAAAAATCTATCACACCCCCCCATCTCCTTCTTAGTCCAATATCTGCAAGTGATGAAGCAGAAGCTTGCTTACAAAAGCTTCCATTATAATAAACCAATTAGCTAAAGCCCTCGTTGACCTGAAGCGTGTGTGTTGACCCCAGAACGCCCACACTGGTGCCATCTCGTTGGAAGCTGCCAATATCCCCTTCTGAAGCTTAGGGCAGAGGTGGGTAGGCATTAGGCTTGCAGGATTCACCTTGCTACTTGCTAGAAACTGGAGATTAGGGATAGGTGGATCTGTCTATTTTCGTTTCTCATTTTCCCAAACTTAATTTCAGTTCTGCACACTTCCACATCAGCCTGTGATTTTTTTTTAAAGTTCTCATGAAAATTCATCAATATTGTCCTAAGAATTTCTTCCAGAATATACAGTTGTATGCAATTTTGTCTAAAATACACATTTTAATTTTTTTTTACACAGCAATTTCCCCAAATGTAATGTATTTCCAAGCTCAGGCGCCCTATATCTGCACTTTCTGGAAACAAGTGAAGATTGTTCACATTGTCTCCATATGCAGACAAAAATATATGGACAGCGGCATTAATGGAAAAGTTCACTAAACACCTGAAAGCCCTGAGGGGTAAACAAAATGCAGATGACTTTATAAAAACTTGGTATCCCTTCACTATTTTTCAATGGACAATTCTGCAGTGCGGCATCTTCAACACACACACCTGCAGCTCTGGAACAACACCTTCCATTAAAAACACCACTCCGTTCCCGCGTCAGGGAGAGAGATGGAGGGATTACAGGGAAATGCTATTGTAACTTGTTACGTGTATCTTCTTAGCTGTGTAATTTCAAAAAAACGAAATAAAAATATTTATATTAAAAAAGGACATTTTGTTCAAACAGGCTTTTATCAAGCTAGATAAATGGGACTTAGTCGAAAGGGTCTGCTTTGTATGGATTTAATATTATGTTAGATGTTGTTGTTGTTTAATCTCAAGACTTCATGATGAAGTTTAAACAGCCCTGCAGTAATAAAATGAAAAAGAAAAGAAAAAGTATAAAACAACAACAAAAACAGAGTTCACAGCCCAAACTGCATCTTCTGCCAATTTCTGACGAGTGAAATACAGACTTCATATGCAAACTGCTTGTCATTTTTCTATCAGTAGCTGCCCCTTTGACCATATCACAGGGAGTCCTAGGGTTTGTCTTTAAATATCTGGTTCCACAAAGTAATGTTTATTCTAATTCCTGGGGGGGAAACCTGACTTATAAATTAAGAGTATCTCTGGATGCAGCTGAACCTATGGAGTTTGCCTCCATTTGTCGGCCATTTGTTACCTTTATGATAGGTCTATTATGGAGATGGAAAGTCCCAATGAAATACGGCGTTATTTTTGTATTCATAGCATTTATTTTGTTCTTTTTCTGTATCGGGTCAGTTTTTGTTGTTAACATTCAATTCAGCATGTAGTCTCTTGAGAATGTACTTTATTTTATGAGGTAATGGCTGTTTTTGTGTTTTTTTAACCGCTTCTAATAATCTAATGTGTAAATTGCCTCATGACTGTTGCTTGGAAGGCAATTAAGGAAACGACAATAATCGTCGTAACAAAAGCTTAACCCCACAGCTCCTTGGGTGGAAACGGCGACTTCCACCCTCTCCAGAGAAGATGCCAGTTCTGAGGCTTTGCCTCCAACACAACAACTCCAAGGCACATGTCCTTGTGAGGCTGCGACACAAGCAACTTGCCAAAGGTCACATTAAAAAGTCGCCATTCGAAGCAGGATTTAGATGGCACCCTGGCTCGCAAGTCAAAATAAGATGATAATGCTCCGAGTTTAATATCATTCTGACAGTTTTAAAAGGTCAAACTGTGAAGAATGCTGTATGTGCTCAAACTCTTTGATTGGGATAAATGAATTTTTTTTATTAAAAAAAAATGTGGTGGGCGGCTGGGGGGGTGGAGAGACTTCTGCCAGTCATCAGTTTGATGCCAAAAATAAAAGGTGGCGACCTCCATTTCTTCCAGCTCTCAAATGACACGTTTCTGGGTTTTCAAAGTCAAAAGAAAAAGGCAGCTTTGAAAGGTTACCATGAAGCCGATCTGGAGCTTACTGATAAAACTTAATTGATTTGTTGCCGCTTTATTATCAAGATTTGAGGTATCAGCTTTCTATAAAGTTATTTTCAGGTTGTACAGAAGTAGGGGCTATGTAACTTTGAAAGTTTACACGACCCACAGCTGTCCTATTAGGCTGCGTACAAACTATTCATTTGAAAAGCATGATTTATGCCAAAGAATCCTGGGAACTGTGGTTAATCCCCCACAGAGCTATAACTCACAGTACCCTGAACAAACTACAATTCCCATGGTACTTTGGGGCAAGTCCTGCATGCAGCCTTCTTGAGCTTTGGCCATGGTTCAAATGTTTCCTTGGCTATAAAGATTTTGCGTGGACAGGAGGAGTCTACCCAACCCCAGGCAACCCCCGAGTGGAATAATGACTCAAGACAACGTGCTATGGGATTAAAATTGGCCACAACTTTATTATGTTTCAGATGTAGGGAGAACTTGGCTCAGGCATTGGGCGTTTATCTTTCCCAGTCCCCAGCCGGGGCTCTGGGAGACATCAAGGTTATCCAGATTGTGTGGGGATTGGGCTGGCTCTGGAGAACATATGTTCAAGCAGAGAGCCCGCCCCCCGTTTTGCCACCGTCGCAGGGGAGAACAATGACAACCTCTTGGCGTATGGCCAATGCCTCCCCTCAAGACCCCTTTAACAGGGAACCCTGGGATCACCACCACAAGGGGGGTGTGGGTCACCGCTTTATGCCCCCCCCCCCAGAAAGATAGTCTAAAGGATTCCGCCCAAGGCCTGAAACTGCCAAAGTTGTGACGTTTTGCTATGGGAAAGGCAAAACCTGCCAATGCAGGAAAATTCCTTTCCGACCCTTCAACAGTGACCATGATGTAGCAGCGCCCGCGTACCTGTGGAGAAGAGGCTAACCTAAACCATGGATGGGGAACTGTGGCCCTCCAGATGTTATAACTTCTGTCATCCCTGATCCACACAGCCCACCTGTGAGTCAACTGTTGTTGGGGTCTGCCTATGGCGCAAACTGATTCTGGTAGACTCCACCACCTGACTACTGGCAGAGGGTGCTGTGGCCCATCAGCCCCTGAACTGGATTTCTGATCCAAGATCCCTTAAGAGATCAGGAAGGGCACTCCTCCTCACTAATGTTGCAGCCTAATGCCTCTTCTGCCAATAGAACGTTGTGAAGATTGCTATAACATACCCAGCGTGCACACTGATTGGCTCCTAAGTTCCCGCACAAATTCTCAGTCTCACATGCAAATGCAAAGCATTTCCTGCCATATGGGAGACTGAGACACTGGCTGCTCTCTTCCTCCACTGCTGGGTGGCAAAGGCCAATCCCTGGGAACATGGAATTATAAACTGATTGATGTGGTTGACTTTACTGATTATTATACTGAGTAATATTTCAAAAAATAATTTCTTTTACCAGATATCAGTGTCTTGATATTTATGTCTACTGTCTTATTATTATGAACAGTTTCAGTTTATTCCATTGTTCTGTGTATATTGTGGTGTAATTGTTTCACAGGCTGATGTGTTCATTGCTGTTACACGTTTGTCAGTTTTGATGAAAATTGCCTTGAGCATAATAATAAAAATGGAAAGGGAGAATATTTATGAAACTGACGTTAATAAGACTTCTGGAAGCATCAACGAGTTGGGAGTTAATACTATATCATTGTAAGATTTTCCAGTAAATCCAATTTATTAGTCTAATAGTACAAACTGCATGGTTAACTGCTGCCTTTCACTCATCCACCCACACCGCTTGTTGGCAACATATTCTAGATCAGCAATGGCCTGATAATCACTAACTCAACTGGAGAGTAGATAATGGAAGACCTAAAGGAAAGCCATCAACTGATTTGATTTTTTCTTGCATTTACTTTGAAGAACATGGGAAGCTGCCATATACATACAAAGCCAGACTACTGGTCTATCTACCTCCGTACAATCTATACCTGTGTTTCCCAAACTTGGGTCTCCAGGTTTTTTTGGATTACAACTCCCATCATCCCTAGCTAGCAGGACCAGTGGTCAGGGATGATGGGAACTATAGTCCAAAATCGGCTGGATACCCAAGTTTGGGAAATCCTGGTCTACACTGATTGACAGTGGCTCTGCAGGGTTGCAGACAGAGATTTCCCCAGCCCTACCAGGAGATGCTGGGACTGAACCAGGGAGCTTCTGCATGCAAGGCAGATGCACCACCACTGTGCAACAACCCTTTGCCCCAAACATGGCCAACAGCAAACTAAAGCTGGTGGACAACTAGCAATGTCCCATGATGCTCTTATCCTGAAATTGCTGCTCACAAGTATTGGACATACGGATTATAAGAGGAGTTATGAAATCAGATTTCTTTTTATCCACCCTTCCTTTCCAGTCCTTTAGCACAGGGGCAGCCAGTGCCCTTCAAGTGCTGTTGGACTGTGACACCCATCATGGCATCATAGAATTGTAGAGTTGGAAGGGACCCAAACGGTCATCTTTGTGCAATGCCCTGCAATGCAGCCAAAACAGCTAAACAATCCCTGTCAGGTAGCCATCCAACCTCTGCTTAAAAACCTCCAAGGAAGGAGAGCCCACCACCTTCCAAGATAGTCCATTCCACTGTCAACAGCTCTTACCATCAGAAAGCTCTTCCTGATGTTTAGTCAGAATCACCTTTCTTGTGATTTGAATCCAGTGGTTTGGGTTCTACCCTCTGGAACAGCAGAAAACAAGCTTGCTCCATCTCCATGTGACAGCCCTTTAGGTATTTGAAGATGGCTTTCATATCACCTCTTGGTCTCCTCTTATCCAGGCTAAACATACCCAGCTCCCTCAACTGTTCCTGATAAGGTTTGGTTTCCAGACCCTTGATCATCTTGGTTGCCCTCATCTACACACATTCCAGCTTGTCAACATCCTTCTTAAAACTCTGGTGCCCAGAACTGGACTCAGGACTCCAAGTGATACTATTACTTCCCTTAATCTGGTACACAAAACCATTAGCTTTTTTTCACTGTTGCATCACTGTTGACTCATGTCAAACACTAAGACCCCTAGGTCCTTTTCACCTGAACTCCTGCCACACCAGGTGTCCCCCATCCTATATTTATGCATCGCAGCCGCCCACTGCTGATGCTGCCTGGGGATGATGGGAGTTGGAGTCCAACAATATCTAGAAGGCGTCATGTTTACTATTCCTGGCTTAGTACCACCATTATTCCTCAAACTTCTGCAGCCAGAGGTAATAGGGCTTTACAACCTTTCAATAATCAGTTGCATTCAGAGCATGGACAATAGCCCTGGCTGAAAAGCTGACTTGCCAGATTCGTGAGACCAAAGGGAATTCTAACCCCCATCTTTGCTATAATGTGTGGCAAACATTTTTGGATTATATGCATCAAGAACATTGTGTTTATAACCTCCTGAGATCTCATGGCAATATGCGGGGGGGGGGGGGGACAGACGGACTGGAGTGAACTGTAAGAATTTGATACAATATTTTAAAGCAAAGTGGTTGATGTGTTGTGCAATATGGTGTTTTGTGTGTGATGTGGAAAATTAATAGATTTATATTAGATATTGCTACACGCACACAAACACACAAAAAATCAGCTGCTTCGAACATTTCAAACCTGCTATGTGCTCTTCTTTTCAAAACATACACACATGGGAGTAAGTGCAATAGTTTAAGTCAGAACCTAATGCAGAGTTTGCTTGACAGCCATGGGAGATTTCCTCCTCCGTACTTTCTGCTGCCAGCTTTGAACATGAGAAATATGGCTTCAGAAAAGAAGAAGAAAATGCAGCAAAAACCAAATCTTTTTGCCTCCGATGATCATCTCTCTTGATGCTCAAACTCTGGCCCTTTCACAACATGCAAAACACGATCATTTGAGTTTTGTCTCCCCGGTAAGCCCTCCTTGATCTCAGTTCCTGCTTTTGAACTGCTTTGACTCGGTCTCAGCACCGCAAGGTACAAAGACGGCGCACATGAAAAGCTGTTTCCCGGCCCCCGTAATAGATCTCAAATAAAAGAGACTAGCAAAACAGTTGGCTGAGACGTCCCGGCTCTGAAACACACCCAGCAATTCCCCCATTTGCTCTTATCCATATGTAGAACCACACACTTAATCTCTATCTTAATTATTTAAGAACAGGTGTGCATGTGTGAGTGTATAAGCACAGTTTCTTCTGCCTGCTGGAAATATTTATGTCCTCCTGGAAAAAAAGTGGGGGGGGGGACCACAGAGTCTTTGAAAGCCAGCTGGCATTCGCCTTGGCACTCACTTAGCAAGGAATTAATACGCATGAAGGCTGAACTACATTCGGGTCGGAGAAGGCAAATTAGAAGGGCAGATGCCAAAGACATTTTATACACGCTCTGTGGCTAAATGGAAAACCACAGGCCTCAGGCTTGGCAATTCCTGACTTTTAAAATGCTTGATGTCTACTGTAGTCAACTGTATGCATGCACACATACATACATAGGCACACTACCTAGCTGTGTTCAGGGAGGAACTGAGGCAGGAAAGATTTACCAATCTCAGTGAGATTGGGTGCCATTTTGGCTCCCTTTCCCCAAACCACCACCATTAGCAATCATGTGACCAATTGGATAACTGGCATTTTTTACAGTTGCCACATGACTTTTGTTCCACGCTTCCAAGGAATCCAAGCCACAGTGTGGCAGCAGGACCTACTCTCTGGAATTCCCTGCCCATTGATCTCACTACACGCATTTTTGCACACATTTATTGGGCTGGAGAACAGCATTGGAAAATGCAAATAATTTCCTGTTTTGAAGGATGCTTGCATTGTACTGTTCCAGAAAGTGTGAATTATTAGGCAGGTTCACTGTTATATTCAAATTAAATTGAATTTGTCCCCCATTCCTAAGATGTATGCTGCTCTTAACCCCCCCCCCTCTTTTTTGGTTTCTAAAGTAGGTTTACACTGCCTTGAATCATGTTCTCAGGGTGGTTTTAAAAAATGAATAAAATGATTAACAACAACGCACACACTACACCCACTGATGACAAAATAAACTGAGGTCACAAAATCACAAAAGTAGCATCGGCAGAATCACTTGGCAGAACTGAAATCACATCTAAAAAGCTTTGGAAAGGTCTTTGCCCGGTAGTAGCGCTGGTTGTTTTTACTCAATGATGAGGTAAAGTTGTGGTAGACACCACTCCCACCAGTACACTTTTTAAAAGCCATTCTATGCACAAGCTGCAACCATCCTCTTCCCTCTTCAACAGGCGGCTATGAAATAGCCACAGAAAACCACACAAGCCAAGTTCTTTTTAACAACCTCTAAAACCTACTGCCCATGGGCAAAAGGTGAAGCAGTTTAACAGCAGCTTCATTGTGGACTGTAGCTAGCACTCAGCTTCCATGAGCTGCTGCTGTGACATCACAGCAGCTAAGCCAATGGCATAAAAAGAAGATCTGTCAATAAGAGTTAAAGGTTGTAGGCAACTCAGAGAAGATCTGCTGAAATTAAGTTTGTGAAGGCCACTAATTTCAATGGGTTTACTCTCAGTAGGACTAGCTTTGGATACCACCCTAAGAGATCAGGAGGCAAGGGCAGAAATACTTATTCTAGCTGCCAATGATATCAGACACACTTGAGGCAAACGGATTAAATCTGTGTCATCTCGCTGCATCCCTGTCACCAAGATAATTGTCACCCCCCCCAATCAAAGAAATGAAGAAGGGAATTTAATGACACCATCACACAAAGGGCTGCAAATTTATTACTCAGTCATTTATGGAAGCCTGATGAAATTGTTTTGTTGTTTATAGAGTTTGTATGGATGGTTTTATTGTTTCAGAGTTTGCTGAACTGATTTTATTATGCCTAGAGCTTGTCTGTCTTGTACTCTGTTCTCCCCACTCTTACCCACTTCAATGGCTTTATGGTGCAAAGTGGTCCAAAATTTTGTTTAATAAATAATAAATAAACTGAACTTGTCTCTCACTGAATATGTGAAACACTTCCCATCGCAGTGACCTTAAAAGCAACGTCTGACACACGATGCATTTTTTTACACTGAAGGTGAAAATCTGAAAAGAGACGCCATTGTCTTCCTTCCCAACGTGCCATCTGTCTGGGAGGATGAGCAAAGAAATAAAGAGACGATACAGAAAGTGCGGTACAAATAGGTTGCTTCATCTCCAAGGTGGGAATGACATCCTTAGAACTGACAAAATGTACACTTTTCAACAAGGCACAGTCGAGATGTAATGACAGGCGACATCCTGGCTTTGCTGGCTTTCAAAGGAAGGGCATGCCAGAACATCCCAGAATTTGAATAAAGACTTTAAGAAGAGGACATGATAATAAAGAACTAACCTGGGTTTCCAAGCCTTTGTAAGGATTGAGAGGCTGATCCTGTAAGAAGAACACAGAAGAAAAAATGGATTATTTCAAAGAGGCCAATTGCAAGTAGACATACCTATTATTATTATTTATTATTAATATTCATAGTATTGGGTTTTTTTTAAGTCCACAAACATTACATAAACTATTACATTATTTTTCTGCTTTGTTTTTGACATTTCCCTTTCATTGAAATGCACTAAAATTTATTATCTAATTAACTGTGTAAATTTTGGTTGCAGCAGATTGCAAGACACACAAAAAAGAAGGTTTCATTGGAAGCCGAACTGTAGCAGAATAGAAACAGTGCTGATTGCCATGAATCCAGAACAGGATGGAAATCGCTGCCTCCTTACATTACTGAGGATAAGCTGGAGCTCCTTCGGTCCCAGAACTGGGATCAAGAGCAGCTCTAAATCCCTGTCCTCTGGCTCAAGAGGAGGCTGAAAATGTTCTGGTGGTCTCCTCACTGCATAGCGTAAGGCAGTTTCCATTCAATGGTGTGATGCGGAAGGGGAGCAAGTGCCTGCCCCACCCCTTAATGTCCTCAGACATAATTTCCAGCAGGACTGAAATGTTCAGCTCCAAGTTTTTATCTCAGTCAATGTATGTCAGAAATAATCCAAGAACAAAGGGTTGTATCCAGTGCTAGTACAGTGGTACCTCAGGTTAAGTACTTAATTCGTTCCAGAGGTCCATTCTTAACCTGAAGCACCACTTTAGCTAATGGGGCCTCCTGCTGCCGCCGCCCGATTTCTGTTCTCCTCCTGAAGCAAAGTTCTTAACCCGAGGTACTACCCTGGGTTAGCGGAGTCTGTAACCTGAAGCGTATGTAACCTGAAGCGTATGTAAGCCGAGGTACCACTGTACTACTCTGCGTACTAGCCACTATGACCATGTTCTCCAGAACTCAAATTCTGGGAAGAAGATGGGAATTTAAGAACCCTGCCCCCTCCCCAAGCTCAATGAGATTTTTCTTTTTTAAAGGAAAATAGTTGTGTGGTTTGTTTGTTTGTTTGTTAAGTACAAAAGAAACATGCACACTTCTGCAAAACATCTGTGCTTGATGGCTGCAGATATTCCTGCAGACTCGTTTTCTGTCGCACCCCTGCTTAATTGGAAAGCTTAACGAAGTGAAACCAGGTCAATGATGCTCTCTCTTTCATCCATCACGCCTGTCGGAATTAGAAGGCTTCTGTTTACAGTTGGTTCCTGCTTGTCACTTCATGGGGGGTGGGGGCTCATCCCCACTCCCTCCGAGATGAAGAATTCTAACCATCTTGGTTATTGCAGCTACCTGCAAATCTACTCCCGAAGAGCCGCCGGCAAAATAGCAACAGGTAACTGTCATGCTCCTCTTCCTCTTTACGAACCTGATGAGGCATGGCTTTATAGCTGCACGATTCCATGCTAAAAGAAACATTAATAATTCTGGGAAGCAACTTTTGTATTCATCTAGTGGGGACAGGAAGCTGATCTATCTGGGTCCTCGGTATTGTCTATGCCTATTGGCAGCAATTTTCAGACAGGAGTCTCCCCCAGCTATACAGTGGTACCTCAGGTTAAGTACTTAATTCGTTCCGGAGGTCCGTTCTTAACCTGAAACTGTTCTTAACCTGAAGCACCACTTTAGCTAATGGGGCCTCCTGCTGCCGCTGCACCGCTGGAGCACGATTTCTGTTCTCATCCTGAAGCAAAGTTCTTAACCTGAAGCACTATTTCTCGGTTAGCGGAGTTTGTAACCTGAAGCGTATGTAACCTGAAGCGTATGTAACCTGAGGTACCACTGTACTTCTTGGAGGTTGAACATGGGACATTCTGCATACAAAATCTGCGTTCTACCACTGAGCTGTGTCCTGTCCTCCAATGACCAGTGGCTGCATTCGGTACTCAGGAAGTTTCATCATACCAAGTGAGACCACTGGGTCATCTAGCTGAGAGCTGCCTAAACTGACTGTTAGCTCTGCCATGACAAGGGTTGGACTACACGCCCCCAGCAGCCCATTCCAGCTCTTTATGATTCTTTGATTGATGCGTCTTGCTTAGACAAGCTACAGGGATGCAGTGACAAAGCTGAACAGGGACATATGCACTGCCAGGTAAGACCCAGAAGGTTAGCAGCTCAATGGCAGAACATCTGCTTTGCATGTAGAAGGTCCCAGGTTCAGTCTCTGGCATCTCCAGGTTGGGCTGGAAGACAACCTTGTCTGAATTCCTATTAAGTCCTTGCCAGTCAAGCTACATGGAACTGAGATAAACAGGTCTGACTCAGTCTGAGGCAGCTTCTGATGCCCTCTTCTAAGGTCACTTTCCTGGAAGAGGGCATTGAAAGAGTTTTAGGAAGAAGCCATATCAGTAGAGAGAAGGGTGGTCCTCGAGATAAGCTGGATGGAAGGAGAAGGGGAGCACTGAGCATTTTCCAAGTACTTCCATGGAGTGCTCTGGCAAGGCAAAGAGGGTCCCCATCTCCAAGACTGCTGGTTGAACGCCAGTTGAAGTCCCAACATAAATACGGCACTGGCCCTTACATGTTACAAGAAAAGCTTCTTCAAAGAAATCACTCACATTTTGGCTACTGCCATTACCAGGACTAGTGTCAAAGCTGGCACTGTTGGATACCTGCAGAGGGCCCATTATTGTCCCTGGTTGTCCTGCCACTCAACTCCTCCATCATCTCTTAGCATGTTCCTCTCTCCAGACAAATGTGAAGAGCAGGAGTGGGGAACCTCTGGCTGTCAAAACTCCCCTCAGGCCACCCCTCCTCTCCCCAAACCACTTCCCTCACGAGTCCTCCTTCACACCCTCCTTGAGTGTTTTTGCCTGGCTGGAATATGAATGTTGCTCTCTCTGGTGGGTGGTATGGACTGGGACCAGAGGGAAGGGGGGCAATAAAATGGGTAGTGAGGAGGAAATGGGCCCACTCAGGTAGGGGCTTCCAGTTTGGGCATCTTGCCCAAGGGTCCCCAAAACCTGGGTCCTGGCAATGGGCATTTTGACTACAGGCCAACCATTCCATTGTCTGGCAGATGGGTGGTTAAGCTGTCCAGAATGGCTTTGTTCAGACCCTGTTAACAGCTAAGGAAGGCAACATGAAAGGAAGAGGGGGCAAGCTCCAGGTGCACCCAAACTGTATTCCAAAGAGACAGAAAACAATTATATACTTGGTTCCTGGCACCAAACTCGCCTGTCAAAAGGAGGAATAATTAAACTATTCGCTGCACTGGGTATCACCGTTACATTATTATGATAAAGTTGTCAGAAACTATTCATCGCTAATTTGATTTTGAACTCAGAGCCAAGGAAGACTTACGCTATAAGCTACACGGAACTCTGCATGGCTTCCAAAAGCAATCAAAAGCTCAACTCATGAAACAGAATTGCTGCTACTTTCTCAACACAGCCTGTCAATTAGAAAATTCTGGGCCCCTCTGAATGCCTTACGTTTCTTACCCAGTTTGGGGGCCTATTTATGGACCTGTCAATGGACTTTGACTAGGTTACCTGAAGAGCTGCCTGCATACATGGACAGCAGCTTGGGCCCCAATGCCCTCGAAGGGCCCATGGGTGACACCTGCCCTGGACCCTTAAAAAAGGATAATGGGAGTTGTAGTTCAACAACAGCTGGAGGGCCAAAGGTTCCTCACACCTGCTGCAGAGGTTTTTCCAGTAACATTTCCGGTTAGAAACTGATAACCTTCGCATCAAACACCAGCCCTGGACCACAGAGCTTAAGAGAATAGACCACAACAGCTTCTATTCTACAGTTAAGGGTGCTATCCAATTAACAAAAGTGAAGATTTATGCACACACACACACACACACACACACACACACACACAAACAAACAAACAAACAGAATTTAAGCTGCTAAGAAGGAGGGAGAAAGAAAAGTCAAACATCATGGTGCCTGTAGACCATATTGTGTGGTCTCGCTCCCCAGGGTTCCACCATTACGACCTTGGCATGCAATAATGTTTCTTAAGTGTTAGCTTAACATGCTGTGAGATAATGGAATTCTAGGAGAGAGCAATGAAAATAGGTGGAAGCAAAGCTTGGGTTTGCTGCCAGAAAGTTTTGATGTCCCGGGGAGCCTTGGAGCCTGTCCAAAACAGAACAGAGATGCAGAACTGCTGACTGAACAGAAGATATATGAGTGTGTGTGTGTGCGCACAAATACCCTCGTGCATGTGCAAATACACAGAATAACTGAAAAGATTAAACTGAAACAAAAGCAAAAAAACACACACCTCATATTTGAGACTCAGGTTCAAATCTCCATTCAGCCATGAAGTTCTTGGGCTGACCTTGGACCAGTTACTATACCACACTTGGCAAAAACAGTCAGTGGTAGGGCGGGATGAGTTCTTGAAGACTGAAAAAAGAGCCCATGTGAAGTTGTCACCTGATATCATGGTGATGTCAGGTGGGCAACCCTGCCCACCTAAGAAAAATGGCTGGTGGAGGGTGGGACAGATCTTCAACAGGTTGAATAATGTTCCCCACCCCTGTTATACCTGCCTGGGGTCTCAGGCAGAGGTCTTTCCTTCCCAGAACCTGCCACTTAATTCTTTCAACTGGAGATGCCATGGATTGAACCTGGAATCTTCTGCATCTGCTCTACCACTGAGCTTTGGGGGACTTTTTAATCATATAAAAGGTGATTAAGAGAAGATACGATAAGAGTGTATGACGATGGTAAGCGTGTGGATAAATGCTAAAGAGTGTGGATAAAGTGGGCTAAGAAATATTCTTCTCTCTCACACACAGAACTAGAACTTGAGGCCATCCAACCAAGATGAAGAACAAACAACAAGAATAACCACACAGCCCACAGTTAAACTCCAACAAGGTGGAGTGACAGCCACCAATCTGGATGGCTTTAAAAGGGAACCAGGCAAATTCATGGGGGGACAAGGCTATGTTCTCCTTCCACTGTTGCTGAGAATCACAAGTGGGTAGAGTGCTGCTATGCTCAGGCGCTGTTTGTGGACTTTTCCTAGGCATCTAGTTCACCATGGTGAGAACAAGATGGTGGACTAGATGGGCCTTTGGCCTGATCCAGCAGAAGGGGTCTTCTTGTGTTATAAGCACAAGACTTGCAACAAGTCCCTGGGAAGACCGTCTTACCATAACCGCAAGATGTGTAGAGTATAGACTGCAGTTATTCAGTGGTTGATAAACCAAACACTGCACCTTTCTTTAGATCAGGCTTTTCCAAACTTGGGTCTCCAGTGGTTGGACTACAACTCCCATCATCTCAAGCTAGTAGGACCAGTGGTCAGGGATGATGGGAATTGTAGTCCAAAAACAGCTGGAGACCCAAGTTTGCCTCCTTCCTCCCAAATGAGACACCGGGTAAGGAAAAATACCCCCTTTTTCTCGGTAACCAAGGAATCTGAATAGAACCCTGCTCCTTCTCCTATTTGCTTCCAGGATGGGGGTTGGGAATAAAGCAGGATTTGCCAAATCCTCTGCAAGGAGGGTCTTACACGGAGACCCTCTTTTCATCCTCTCCTACCTCCCGGCACCCTCCCTCATGAATGGCAGCTGGGATATTGTTAGCAGGAGTTGCAAGAGAGGGAGAAGAAGAATGAAAGAGTTCGTTTACGTAAGCAGCCCCTTCCGCTCTCTGCTTTGCCAAGCTGGCAACAGATGCCATGCCTGAATATCATATATATATGTGCACAAACTCTCTTTTTAAGCACACACACACCTCTCTCCAATACACAACACCCCGACAAGAATAGCTTCTTTCTCTTCTCAGCTGGACCCGCTCCTACTCAACTGAGAGCTATTTTGTGGCTGGGGAACCTGCAAATAGCCTTGGCACCCAGCGCCACACTTCCTGTCTAATGGGCAAAGAAACACCGTGTGCCGTAAGCTGACGCGTCGCCGTTTGTGCGGCTGTCAAAGCGGAAGTTATCACATCTCGTGGGCCAAATGAGAGAGGCTGGGGTTCGGCGTGACACCCTCTTGCTTCCACCGCCACTAAGAAACGTCCTGTTTAATCAAAGCATGGGGTTTGGAGGGGGGGAAGTGGGGGCTTATTCTCACAGGCAGGAAGGCCAAACTCACAGCGTTTCAAAGTACTGGGGCATCTTCCAGCACTATTGCAAAAGGAACAGCTGGTGGAAACGCACATTTGACAGGCACAATGGATGCCTTTCAAGAATGGGAAGCAATGGTGTGGGCTCCCCCTCCATCCCTTCTTCTTTTCCTTCCCTCAAAAACTTCCACTTCAACAGCTTTGTTTCCAGCAGCTTTGTTTCCAAGAGGTACTCTGTGTCAAAGCAGCCAAGCTCAGAAAAAAACAAACCTGTAGCCCGGGGCCTGTGAGACAGTCTGGGAGCAGCTGTCATAACTGCAACAGCAGGACATGTGAGAAAGCAAAGCCAAAGCTCCGGGGTGTGTCATGACACAAGGGGGCAATTCCTGGTTGAAGCCTAAGGGCCCCTTCAGACAACCTGTTGATTGAACTTTCATCCAGATCTGCTTGCAAGAAGCTTTATGCAGAGGTTAGGCCACAGCCACAGCCACACCACAGGCCCTATTTTCCAGCGACACTCCCAGATTTACAGAAGCTGTCCCAGTTTCCCGTTTGATCCCAGAATGTCCCACTTTTCCTTAGGACGTCCCTGTTTTCATCGGAGAAATGTTGCAGGGTATGGAGTTATGAGAACCCCGAGCCAAGGAGATAAGTAACTTTACAACCTTTAGAAGACATCTGAAGGCAGCCCTGTAGAGGATTTTTTAAAAAATGTTTAATGTTTTTATATATGTTGGAAGCTGCCCCGACTGGCTGGGACAACCCAGTTAGATAGTAGTAGTAGTAGCAGTAATAATAATAATAATTTATTTATACCCCGCCCATCTGGCTGAGTTTCCCCAGCCACTTTGGCGCCTCCCAATCAAGTGTTAAAAACAATACAGCATTAAATATTAAAAACTTCCCTAAACAGGGCTGCCTTCAGATGTCTTTTAAAAATAGGATAGCTGCCTATTTCCTTCACATCTGATGGGAGGGCGTTCCACAGGGTGGGTGCCACTACCAAGAAGGCCCTCTGTCTGGTTCCCTGTAACCTCACTTCTCACAATGAGGGAACCGCCAGAAGGCCCTCAGCGCTGGATCTCAGTGTCCAGGCTGAATGATGGGAGTGGAGATGCTCCTTCAGGTATACTGGACTGAGGCTGTTTAGGGCTTTAAAGTTCAGCACCAACACTTTGAATTGTGCTCGGAAACATACTGGGAGCCAATGCAGATCTCGCAGGACAGGTGTTCTATGGTCCTGGCGGCCACTCCCATTAGATGAGTGGGATGTATGTGATTGAATCCCTCCGGCAAAATGCTGATAGTTTGGAGACAACCCAGGACAATGTTTTACAGGGAGACATCAGGTGACAACCTCCTACATAGAAATATTAAAGAAAGGGAACTCTCAAAAGCAAGCGCCGCCAGCCCCAATTTGAAAACTTATGAGTAGCTCTGAGGCACATAGGGCCCTGCTCACAGCTAGGTGCTGACTGAAACCTGTGTTTCCACTTTAGGAGGCTGCCTTACACTGAGTAGGACTAATCTACACCAGATCTTGAACTTTGCAATTGGGTTTCCGCATCTGTATTTTTGAGAAGCCACATTAAGAGAGCCCTGTATACGCATTCTCTCCCTCCCCACCTCCGATCTCCTCATGATTTTAAAACTGCATTACAATTCATCCCATTTAAATATCTGGAGGGCAGAGAAATTACCAATCAGATCCTGAAATAATCATCTCATCAAATAAAATAAAGGTCAAACGTCCCATTGCCCAGATGATGTAAATCATTTATCTCTAGCAGCAGTTGGGGACTGCTTTATTTCCTTCAAAGAAAGGAAGATAATGAGCACTGAAGTCAATTGGAATTTCAGTGATAAAACATTAGCCCAACAATGTGGTTTCACTGAATGTGGTTTGTTGCATACATACAAACAAAAGATGTGCTCGTTTCCGTTGCTTGATTCCTGCTGGAGAGTCCTACGTTATATGGCTTACCCACCAAACGGCCACTCAGTACAACAGAAGGAAGGCAAGTCTAGTCCTAGAAAAGGTTCGCTGATATTTGGCAACAGCCAGGTTATCCAAATGATCAGCAGGACCCTCCGAAAACTCAAAAGACACACCAAGATGAGTCACAGAGCAGATTTTATGAGCAGCTAACATGGAACGTTGTTGTGCATGGATGTCCTTAAACCGGAGGTTATGTGGGAAAGGGCTATGGCTCAGTGATGCAGCATCTATTTTGTATGCAGAAGGTCCCAGGTTCAATCCCCAGCATCTCCAGTCAGGGCTGGGAACGTCCTCTGCCTGAAACTCTGGTGAGAGGCTGCCAGTCAGTGTAGACAATAAGGAGCTAAGTGGACTGATAGTTTAACTCGGTACAAGACAGTCTTGTATGTCCTCTAAATTTTGCCTGGCATCACCCTTGCACATCAATAACATTTATGGAAAGACCTAGCTGATGTGGCTTATTACTAAAAGATTTGGACCATCAGCTAACGTAAGCATCCTTTTGAAGAAGGTACAAATATCATGAGAATGTGTTAGCACAGGGCAGCCCTCGCAGCCTTTTTGGGTGACCCTCAGCAACATTACACACACACACACACACACACAGCCCCCATGCTTCCTTCCCATTGCCTGGCTTTGGGAAGGCAGCATGAGGGGGGTGTATGTGTGTGTGTGTGAAATTTTGGCCTCACTCCCCGCTTCCGCATCACAAGGCAGTGGGCAGCCTGCAGGCTCCATGTTGAAGTACTATTGCAGTCCACGTCACATGAGAAGTTGGGCAAGCCCATCCATAAACAGTCTTCAACTAAAATCTGAAGGCTCGAGATCACGCCCAACATTCAGAGGAAGACAAGGCAGCTTCCAGTCAAAAAACTGCTGCTGATAAACACCTTGGCATTTTAAAAGGGAATGCAAGAAATCTGAGGCAGCACATTCCATGTAATAATTAAAACATTATCCCTGGCCCCCCACCACACTTGCTAGGGCTGATGGGAGTTGTAATTTAGCAACCTCCAGAGGGCCAAATGTTCTCCACTGCTGCCACATAGCATCTGGAACAAGCCAACTGGAGTCTATAGACACACACACACAAATGGGAAAACCTAGATCTTGTAGGAAAGAAAGAGCAAAAATACCATTTTTATATTTTACAAGATGCATTCCTAGGGGCTCCAAGAGTACTCAAATCCATCAACTTCCACGGAAAGCTATACTAATACTGTTCTATGAGACAATTCTCCCAGGTCCTCTTTGCTCCCTGCTTGCCTGAGATGGCGGCATCACACAGCTGTCCACTGGAGATATTTGAACCTGTCAGTTACACAAGCCAGCTATGTTGTATAACATGTTACAGGGAGAGCGATCACCAGTGTTTTAATTTATTAACGAGCAGGTTTATCTTTCCTTTCAGGAGCTGACACACAATAGGGCTGCAGCGATACTCAGCTTGGCATTTGCAAAGCCATCTTTCCCCCGACAATGACACAAATGATACCGTTTAATAAAGAGAACTTGGAGAAGCCTGCAGAGAGGGAGCACGAGCTGGGGTGATTTTCAGCTTGGGCAAATGGGGACGTGCCATCACTCACACAAAAGACACAAGAACCAGAGCCCGCCCCCCGCCCCATATAACAATCAATAAGATCACTCTCTAAGGTCTCCTTCAGGCATCCTTTCTAATGGGCATTCGTGGCTTAGGGTAGTACTGGGGCAGTTATATGTGATCGTGCTTTCGTTACCGTTTGCGCCGGCAAAACGTTCAGGGCAGACATTGTTATGTACTGAGTTGAATAGGATCCAAAAGGCAGCAGTCTGATTGGTCCTAGAACAATAGGATTCGGAATGGAGCAGTCTGATTGGTCCTAGAACAATGAAGCAGTATGACTGGTCCGCAGGAGCCACCCAATCCAGCTCCAGGTGGAAGTGAATCCGCAACCTGATTGGCCTAAAGGAGAATCCCAGAATTAGCCAATCACGTGCGGCCCATTGTGTAAATAATGTATATAAAGCAGATATTTTGGGGGAACTTTCATTCCTCACTACTATGAGCTGAATAAAGGGCATGAAATCCACACTCGACTCCGAGTATATTTCAGACATGCTGTTTCATTTCCCATCAATCCATGTCCCCTAACTTCCTGCCGAAATGTTCCAGTTTGGGGTTTTCTTTTACCTCTCTTGTTTTTGTTGTACCACGGCGCTAGAGTGGCCCCTCCAGATGACAATAATGCTGTAATATCGAGGAATCACCCTAGAACTAACGAAGTGGAATGATGGATGGAAGGTCCAGTATGAATCCACCACTAATGCAATATTATCGCATCAACGACCACCAAGACAAGAACGCTAGACAGCAACCCATACCAGTATCTTGAGAGGAAATTTCTGGATGTATATTGGAGGTCATCTTTTTGTCTCCAACAAACACAGCTCACAGAAAATTAGTGGAGAATTCCATAGCTCTGACTGAACATCAGCTTGTCCACTCAGAAACAAAAGCTTGTTGCAAAATTACAGCCAGGGCTGGGAGAATCTGCCAATTTCGATTTCTCTGTTTCTCATTTCCCTGACCTTTAGTTCAGTTCTCCACATTTTCAAGTATGCTTATTCTTCCTTTTAAAAAAGGTCCGAATGAAAACACACCAGCATTTTAGTGCAAATATCTGCCACTGTACACATTTTCATACACAATATCCCAACTATAATGCATTTTATATGTTATTTCCCTTATATATGCCTTTCAATGCACATTTGACCCTAGCAAATTCTCTTTTTCTACACGTTGCTTGGCTGGAGAACTGCGTTGTGAAATACAGAGAATTTCAAAGGATGGCTGTACAGTGGTACCTTGGTTTATGAATTTAATCCATTCCGGAAGACTGTTCTTAAACCAAAGCGTTCTTAAACAGAGGCATGCTTTCCCATAGCAGCAGGGGACTCAGATTTCAAATGCAACCACTCAACAGGAAGCGAAACATATTCTGCTTCCAAGGCAAAGTTCACAAACCAAAACACCTACTTCTGCAGCGTTCTTAATCCAAGTTGTTCATAAATTAAGTTGTTCTTAAACCAAGGTACCACTGTATTTTGGTTTGCATATTGCTCTGGAAAGGGCAAAAAGGGTGATTTCACCTTTAAATGTGAACTGAATCAAATTTCTGCCCCATCGTTTTCGGTGGCTGAGTCACAGTTCATGTCAGAGGCTAAAGGGAACAAGAAAACAAAATGCCGTAGTGGTATAAAGGCTTCCCTTCCTGCAATACTTCCTCCAGAAAGAGAACTAACTCGAAGCCTGGTTGTTTCATTATCCTTTCCCCCAAGGGACTATTACAGAAGTACTACTTCTTGTTTTAAGCCTCCCACAGAGAAAGAGAGAGAGGGAGCTAACTCACAGCTGGGCTCCGCTCTCGGTTCATACTGGCCTAAATCCAAACCCTAACATGAGGCATGCTGGTTTGTAACACAGTGCAATCAGTTCAAACATTCAAGAGTGGGATTGTGTGTGTGTGTGTGTATGTGCGTGAGAGAAAGAATTATTATATTTACAGGACAAGAAAAACAAAACACAGACTCACAAGTGTTGGTGCTGACTTTTAAAACCCTAAACGGCCCTGTATACTTCAAGGGGCGTCTCCACCCCCATTGTTTAGCCTGGACTTGGAGGTCCAGCTCCGAGGACCTTCCTTCACTATGAGAAGTGAAGTCACCCAGGCAGAGGGCTTTCTTGGTAGTGGTACCCACCTGGTGGAACGCCCTTCCATCAGATGTCAAGGACATAAGTAACTATGCAACCTTTAGAATACATCTGAAGGCAGCCTTGTATAGGGAAGTTTTTTAATGTTTCATGTTGTATTGTTGGAAGCAGCTCAGAATGGCTGGGAAACCCAGTCAGATGGGCAGCATGCAGATTGTTGTTGCAAAAATATGCAGCTGCCCTTACAGGGATCAAACTTGCAACCTTGGCATTATCAGCACCACACTCTAACCAACTGACCTAATATTCCTTCTGCCTCTGACTGTGGAGACAAGAGAATCTTATTTACAGTATGTCACCTCCACCAAGCCATGCTGCAGGCTTGCTAAAATGTGCAATTGTTCTTCACCTACTTTGTTTTTGGGGGGTGGGGAAGTGGGGTGTCAACTAACAGCTGTGGTGTGTTTGTGTGCACTAGGTATTGGGACTGGCTTCTCTCCCACTTCCCAAGCTGATGTTCTCAGCAGAAGAGAAGCTGCTCTTGAGCCCTCAGGGCCAGAAAAGCTATTCTGGGGGAGGCTGTTTGTGTTGGGACCACGAAGCAAGAGGAAAGCACCAACGGAGCACCAACACCACTGCAAGCAAATGTGTTTTGGGTCTACTCTGAGTTGCTGGATACAACCCAAGAGCTTTTTCCTTCATTAGTATAAACTTAGGTTGTTTGTGGAAAGACCAAACAAGGACAACCAAAGTTGTTTACATCATTTGTAAGAGCACAATTCAGGAACATAGTGGATTCAACAACACTAAGCACTAAAAAACTGGATACATGGCAATTCAAACACATCCATTCCACAATATACAAAAAAAGTCTGTTAATCTGCTGCAGCTTGGCTGGATGGTACATTATCTTCCCATTCTGCTTTAAAATTCCTGCCTGCAGGATGAGAACGCTGCCTCATGGAGATATGAATCTACAATGTTATAGAAGGTCATCTTCAGATTCAGCTTCCCATAAAAGAGCGACACTGGGGGGTTGTATCCAGTTCAGGGTAGACCCACTGAAACGAATGGCTCTAAGTTAGTCATTTGCTTTGAAAACGTGTTCAATATATGCACATTACCTGTGGTGTGTTATGGAGCAGAGAACAGGACCATGACCCTGAGAAACATCAACAGCTTGTGAACAATACAACATGCAATGGAACGTGCAATGTTAGGAACAGCATTAAAAGACAGAAAAACTAATAACTGGATACAACCATGATCAAGTCACAGATGTAGTGGAAATGCCGCAAAGTTAAAATCAACATATACAGGACATGTGGCAAGAGATGACTTTTATTGATTATAGTTTAGAAATTATTAACTGTAATTGTTAAGAGTGAATTTCTGTTTAATTGTTATTTGTTGATATTTGATTTTACGGTGTGCTGTTATATTCAAATGTATTATTGAATATTACTTTATTTAATATAAGTTGTTTAAAGTTACGTTTCTATTAGGATATTTTTGTACTGGATCAGTTTGTTACAAGGTGTGCGATCTTTGTTGTTGCTTGTTTCTTCAGCTTGTAAACTGCCTTGCGTATAGCAATACAGAGAGGCAGTACAGTATACAAATTAAAAGTGAAATGAAATGGCTCAGGCTGATGGAATAAAGCAGTGTTAGTATGAAGACCCTACAATTTTTAAAAACCAAGGGGATGACCACCTATGTGATGGGTGGACAATCTAAAACTAACAACAGGGTTAATGCGGATGCAGGAAGTAAACAGTAAGAGAACGATGGAGAGAACTTGAAGCAGCACATATCCAGATATGAATGTGAGATTCTGTAGATGTAGTTTGTCAATTTCATTAACTTGAATGGGTCCACTGACTAGGTCTGGCACTGGATACAACCTTAGATCCCACATTTTGAACTTGGACTTTATATTCTGCCCTGACGTAACCTAAAACTGAGATGGTGAACAAGGTGGGGGACTCCAACTCCCACCTGCCCCAGTAAGTACAGCCAATGGTCAGGGATGATGGGTGTTGGAGTCCAAGGGTATCCAGAGGGCCCCCCATCCCTGATCTAAAAGCTTTGAAAAGAAACCTACTGTCTCATATCTTAGCCACAGCAACTTCTAGCTGTGCTGTGTGCCATAAGGTAATGAAGAGGAGCAGGTATGTCAGCAGAAAACATGCCAATTAATCATTAACTGGACACATTACAAGCTTCCTAATTACATAAAATAGACACATGGACATTTATAATGTATTTTTCCTTTTCCTTTTTTTTGCAAGCCTTAACCTATTAATTGCACCGATTTTGGCTGAATCCATCACTGAGTATACTCCTTATCTCTTGCAGTCCTTAGGAAGGTCTAAAGGCCAAATAACGAGTTGATGTTAGATATGGGATCATGCCTTATAAGAGCAGGGCTGTTTTTGGTTTTTTAAAACACCCACAACAGAAGTTGCCCGTGTAGGGGTCTCTAATCCAGATCAGGACTATATAACTAGAAAGATCCCATCAGTCTGCCCCCTCTGTGCTCTACTGTTTAACAATTCACAGGCAAGACCGGCTGCTCAGCAAGAAGCATCTTGTTACACTGGGACAAGACAGGTGGGCTGCTGGTTCAACGGCAGTCCTGATGGAGAACCTACTTTGCTTGCAGAAGATCCCTGGTTCAATCCCTGGCATCTCCAAGTAGGTCTGGGCAAGATCCTTGCCTGAAACCTTGGAGAGACACTGCCTATCAGTGCAGGCCAGCCCTTGCCAACCCAAAGCCTTGCATAGGTTTTGGACTCTCAGCTCCCATCAGCCCCAGCTAGGATGGCCAATAGGAATGATGGCTGTTGTGGTCCAAAACATATACCGGGTACTCAAGGACTCCAATGCCCATCAGCCTCAGTTGGTATGGATGATGGGAGTTGTAGTCCAAAACATATGCAGGGCCACCTGCTCTCATCCCTGATCTAGTTCATTAGACTGTCAACATTGGGGGAGGAGGACAGTGAAGCTAATCTATTAATTGTAGCATTTCCATGTAACATAGGTAGGCATGGGACTTTGGCCAGAAATGTGTTAACAGTGCAAAAGCATCTTTGTAAGTGACTTTACATTGTACATTGGATGTACAAAACCTTCTTAAGTAAAAACTCCTCTTGCAAAAACTCCAAACATCAAGAGAATATATATAGGCTTTTCTCACCAAATACTCTGCAACTGAAGGAATAACTTGTTTATAGATACGTCAAATCAGCTTTTCTTTCTGGTGAACTACTTGAGAATATAAAATATCATTCTCAGAGCAAATCAACACTGCTCAATCCTTCCTCAAGGGGGGAAAATTATTTTTAAGCCTATTAGCATAGCAAGTTCTCTTGCTAGGGTTTCTCAAGCTTTTTTTTTTTTTTTAACTGCTTTGTATTAGATGGTGGGAGTCAACTCATAGTGGACTTGGGAGCAAATCCACATTAATTTTTTCATACCAGATATATCTAAACCCTTTTGGGCCAGTGGGCATGTTTGGAATTTTGAGGAAGCGCTGCAGGTGCCAGTCACAAAATGGCTGCTTTGGTTTTAGCGTAAAACAACATGGCTGCTACATCTAAAAGAGGAGGAAATAGTAACAGGATACATTCTGGCCAGGCAAAAATGCTCGGGATGCGAAGCAGGGTCTCAGAGGGGTGTGGCCTAGAGAGAGTCTAAAGGGCCAGACAAAGAAGCCTGGAGGGCCACACTGGCCCTTGAGTCTGAGACTCCTGCCCTATGGACTCTTTACTTAAAAGGCAACTTTCTTATAAATTGCAAAAGCAACAGAGATATGCCGCAATATATTGCTTCCTGCACATCTGTTCAGTTTCGTTTCTTGCACACTTTTGTTTGCTTGTACCAAGTTGTAAAAAAAGTGCACACTCTTATGTAATTGGGGAATGGGAAAAGGGAAATTCCAAGAACTCCCAAGAATTGAAAGAAAAGATCTCATCCTATTATGGGGGGTTCTGAAGCAGAAGAACAGGCCTTCCCTCAAAAGACTGCATTCCAAAATTTTCGTAACACAAACCAGCGGTGCTGCTGTAGAAATGAAGGAGAGTCGCACGATCAGATTGAGTATCCAATCAAAAGCCCACTTACCAGGCTTTTCAAGCACTATCATCCAATGTCCTCCAGAGCCTTACTTTTAAACATTCAATTTTCTTATTTACCACTTGAAAAAACATAAACTGCAGGGAGGTGTAGGCAAATAGAACAACTCACATAGGCCTCTGGAATGGTGGTCAGGCCTCTGGAACGGTGGGATGGTGATGACTGCTTCCGGGCATGCATAATTTTAGTTGTGGGCCTTCCCTGGGAAGAGGCAGTGGCGGATTTATGTACAAGCTAAACAAGCTATGGCATAGGGCCCCACTCTCTTGCCCCCCAAAGGAAAAAAACTGGAGGTACATTTCCAAAATATAAGATAAAAACAAATAAAATAAAACCTACATACAACAGCAGTGGCAAATGGCTTTAGATACCTATTAGGTCCATAAATTCAACACAAAAAACAGCAACAATTTGTTGTTGACAAAGGACATATAAAGGGCCCCATTACCTTCAGTAGTAGCTTAGGGCCTCATCAAACCTAAATCTGGCTCTGGGCAGAGGGGTTGACTGTCAAACCACTGTAATTCAGTGGGAGAACTAGAGGTCTCCTAAAAACTCGCAGCACCATTAACTACAGCTCTCAGAATTCTTTGGGCTGAAACCATGAGTGTTTCACGTGGCATCCCAGTGCTTTTAACATATGAAGTGACTTTAGCTGCTGACTGCTTTTTGGTTCTTGCATGGATACATTAGGGGTAGAGACTTATGGAACCTCCTTTCTTCCTCCTTTCCCCGCTTCCTGTGGGCACATGACGTAGCTGAGGTTGCCACCGCTTTTTCCCCATGAAAACCCCCAGCAGTATAGTCAAAACCCTTCCCGAGAAAGGAAATGACTTTATAAGCAGTCTACTACAAATCGCTTCCTTCCATGCTGAGGGAACACAGCATATTAAGACAGTTGCTTCTGAGGAAGTGCGGAGCAACTGTGATTCAATCGCAGATGACCTTGGCTGACGTAGGAGGCTCCCAGCCACACAATCGGCTCCTTGTCAGGGGCAGACCACTCTGAAATGGCTGCTTTTCTCAAAAGACGGAAAGCCCACTGCATCTGGCTCCGTGGCTCTCTGAAGAACCACCGTTCTGTGCGCAATGGCAGGGCAGAGTGCCTGTCCAAACTTGACATGAAGCCAGTCTTTACACTTCTTATGAAAGAAGCCATTAATACACCAGCCAGACTTAGCAAACCCCTCTCATGTGGCCTTCAAGGGAGGCCCAACGCAGACAGATTCTTCTAAGCCCTAAAGTTAACTCGTGGTGTCCAGGATGACATGGGAGTGCCGAGACCAAGGAAAAACAAATTAGGTGGCCAACCAAATGAAAGAGACCTAAAATACCTCTCTCTCTCTCTCTCTGTGTGTGTGTGCGCACACTGGACTAAGGTCCTTTCCTCATTGCCTGTTCCTTTGGAGGTGGTGATGCTCCCCAACTTGTATGGGTTTGAAAGAGGATTAGACAAATTCACAGAGGATAAGGCTTCTTCCACAGTCAGAGGCAGTAATGCTTCTGAATACAGTAGACAGAAACCACTGAAGGGGAGAGTTTACTGAGAGTTATTAAAGGTAAAGGTACCCCTGACCATTAGGTCCAGTCGCGAACAACTCTGGGGTTGCGGCGCTCCTCTCGCTGTATAGGCCGAGGGAGCCGGCGTTTGTCCGCAGACAGCTTCCGGGTCATGTGGCCAGCATGACTAAGCCGCTTCTGGTGAACCAGAGCAGCGCACGGAAACGCCGTTTACCTTCCCGCCGGAGTGGTACCTATTTATCTACTTGCACTTGACATGCTTTCGAACTGCTAGGTGGGCAGTAGTTGGGACTGAATAACGGGAGCTCACCCCGTTGCGGGGATTCGAACCGCCGACCTTCTGATTGGCAAGCCCTAGGCTCTGTGGTTTAGACCACATCGCCAGGACACCCCAAGTTCCCTCCCAGAACTACAATTCCAAGAGTGGTTTAAAATTTGATCCCTTTCCACAGGGAACTTTGGCACTGTGAGGGGAACAGGGGCCTCCTAACACTTTGCACCCTCCTAACCTTAGCAAACTATAGTTCCCCAGATTCTTGGGCAAAAGTCATGATTATTTAAAGGCTTTAATGATATACTGTAGCTTTAAATGTAGCCCCCCCCAGGAGCCAACTCCCAGGGTCAAGGTCCCTTCAGCCTCCCCCCAATAATATATTCAAGGGGGCTGCCCCTCCCCAAAGTTAACAGTGTGTTCAAATGGTGTATATGTGTTGTCTTGTGATTTATTATGTGGGGCGGGGCTTACCTCCCTCCCTCCAATATTTGGCACCCCTGAGCCCCCCTACTCACTGCTGAAAGGCAGTGAGTCAACACCCCCTTGCCATCACCCAAGATTATGGGAGAGGGTGTGAATTCTAGACAACCTTTCCATCTGGGCAGCCTTTTTGAGGTTTTTTTTAATACAAAAATTATTCACAACAGACCATCAAGGCAACAGACACAGAAAGAAACGCCGCCCAATTTTGCTGAACGAATGTGGTGTTTACACCCAAGTGTAACTACAAAATGAAGAATGGTTTCTTTAACTCCCTTCCACCGCTGCCATTTCTTTCAGAGTCCTTGAATATGCACTCAGCACAGCGAAGACTAATGGAATCAGGCAGACTAGAGCTATGTTTATATTGGTTTTTAAACTGTATTCCTTGAGGGCAGAGCCGTGTGTCGTGTGTTTAGAAAAGGATGATAAATGCCCGCTTCCAAGATCATTACTGCATAAATAACTTGCATCAGCTCGGTTGTCTTTAAGTACAACTGTACAGCTCGCGCTGGGCTGGTGGGGGAAAAGATGGAACTGACCAGAGATGTACAAAGGGCTCCACTTAAGGCTGGCTGCAGCAGCACTCCTAACCTGTGAATTAGCCAACGCAGAATCTGGCAAGCAAAGATTACATTAGTAAATCTTGCAGCGTAGAAGCCGTCTTAGCCTGTTGCAGCAGATACACCAAAAGAGAGAGACAGGGTTACAAGAAGCTTCGAGGATTAACAGATTCACTTCAGCATAAGCTTTCTTGGACCAGAATCCACTTCAACAGATTCTATCACCTCCCTTTGGAACATTTCAACAAAATAGATAGGCTTGCATCCAATGTAACACTAGGTAATCATCCTGTCTGCACAAGGATATGTGCTTGCAAAATGGGACTTTCCCCCTGTCCCTCCCTCTACCCGAAATTTGCTTTGTAGAGTAACCCCCAGATTTAGGGGGCATGTAGGGGGAAGAGTACAAGTGTACAAGTGGGACTTTCTCCCCCTCTCTTCCCCCTACATCCCCCTACATTGGATGCAAGCCTATCTATTTTGTTGAAATGTTCCAAAGGGAGGTGATAGGATCTGTTGAAGTGGATTCTGGTCCAAGAAAGCTTATGCTGAAGTGAATATGAACCCCTAAATCTGGGGGTTACTCTACAAATCAAACCTTGATAGGGTTCATTTCTAATTGTGGTTTGTAATTCGATCATTTATAATCATCATCATCATTCAGAATATCATTATAATATTGTAATTCCACCATATGTGTCTAAATACCTCTTGATCTTGGCTGCAACTCCAAGCTAAAAATGATAGGTAGTTCTTGTGTGTGTGTTGCATGTGATTTGCGCGAATTCAAGTACCACACATCTTCTAGAAGTTTTCCTTTATCACAACATCAGCAAATTCTTGTGACCATCACGATATGTAACGAAGCAGTCTCTGTCAGTATTGAAACATGGGAACAGTATTTGAAACCTTTTTATCCCGACTACTGAAGGTTTAACTTCAGGGCTGCCATTTTGTATACCTGATATCATGTTCCATGCTTCTGATAATAGTTCCTTTGGAGACACTAAACTAGATAATAGCATTTGAAATTTTGTAAGTTGTCTAAGAGCACCCACTAATATTTGTAAAGGACCACCTTCTTATTTTCTCTTTTGTGTTGCCTTACATGTTACTCTGGGGACTTTATGCATTGTTGTATGAAATGCTTATTCACATTCTGTAATCCTTTTAATCATAATGGTTGGGACTGGTAGAGCAGGGTGATATGTATGCATTGACCACCATCAGAAGGATTTCTGGGAGCCTAATTAGTACAGCAATTGCCAAAGGCTTGCAAAAAATCATAGGCCTTAACTAAAATAAAATAAAATAAAATAATGCATGCTAACCATCCCTCTCTTCTCAGACTGAATAGCTGCCAGGTAGTAGCACCTATTAAGAATTATGAATTCAACTTGCCAGTCCTCTTGTAAAAGTACAATGTCAAAATGATTCAGAAAATCCAGAATTTGTTTAGAGGACCAACCTGCTATATTCCAGGAGCTGCACTGTCACACTGAAATTTCTGGTTAATATCCGGTGTGCAGTTTGATGTATCATGTCCTTGGCGGGGGGGGGGGGAATCCAACAGAAGGAATATGGATTGATGTGATTCTGCCCTGCATCTTTATTTTTAGGAACTAGAATCTGCCTTCTGAATCCATTTTTTATTAACAATTATCTATGCCTGTAGTCTTGAGCTCTGGAATAACTCACCCCCTTTTTTATTATGCAGCAGCATGGTAAATAATTCCCTCAAAAATTATTTCAGGAATTGTTTATCTTTCTTTGAAATGTGTCTCTTGAACAAACAGAATATCTGGATTGTCATGAAATATAATTTTCTTTAAGCCTCATCTTTGAATTGGCCTATTCAGGCCATTCCATTCCCGTTTATAGTCATAAATTAACTTTTTATCTGTAATTCCTCCCTCAATTTTTAAAGTAACAGATCAGTGCAATACAATTGCAGAACAGTGCTTTATCATAAAAACTGCTTAAAAGTTCATTTTTTCTTTTTCTTGAATGTTATTGGCCTGAGATCAGTCAATATAAACACTTCTCCATTTTCTTCAACTTTAGGTTGCTCCTGGTTGTTTAGGTTGTTCTAACCCTTTTTCTTCTTCTCATAAACAGAATGAGTATGTCTCTAGGGCACTTGCCTTTCTGGGTTGTTGTTATTCCTAAATGCTGTATCACTAATGATGATGGTGGTGGTGGTGGTGGTGATAATAATAATAATAATAATAATAATAATAATAATAATAATACTTTATTATTTGTACTCTGCCCACCTGACAGGGTTGCCCCAGCCACTCTGAGCAGCTAGGCTTTCTACCTAGCATCTCCTATCTTGCATTCAGCAAAGAGAAAGAGAGAAAGAGAGAGAAGCTTTTATATAATTCCCCCCGAGGTTCTTGTTAAAGCCCCTGTGTCTAATATTCTGCTATCTGACTTTATTTTCTACTGCTTCAGTTGTGGCATATGCAAAGTCTAGTTCTCGCTGGCTAAAGTCTTGCTCCAATAGTTTGAATGCCTTAGTTATGTTTGTTTCTTATTATTTTCATGCTCCATCAGCCTTTGTTTTTAACAAGGTCAATCTATTTGCTAATCCACTTTCTGCATCATTCATAGTATTTATTATATTGGTTCTGAATGTTTTAATTTCAGTTTCAAAACTTTGGAACTAGCCAGAAGCAAATTTCTCAAAACTATTATCAAATTTGGTTTATCTGAATCTGCATTTTCCCATTGTTGTTGTCGTCGTCTGCCTTGTGGTCATTTTATTTTGGAGGGAAACATTTACTAAGTTCATGTTTTCCTTTCCACTCCTTCCTTCCATCCCATTGAAGCCCACTATTTCTCTCTTCTTAGACATCTCCTTTTAAAAGGAGTTCTCAAATTGGTTAGTTCTCAAATTGTCCAAACGTGAGTAACCTCCTCCACAGAAAAAAGAGAAAATAGAAAAGAATCAATCAATCTATAGGCAATTGATTAGTTTCCTAAAAGTAATCAAGTCGGTTAACCAATTGTCTGCAGGTATTCAAATCAAATCAACTGAACAACCCATTTCTATACAATCCATTTCTGTGGCCCCTGTGGTACATGCTGGTGGTGTGGCCTAAGGCTGCTGCTTTTTCTTCATAGGAGAGACCCAGAAGGGTCCATGCTGGAGCAGTCCAGGCAGCAACGAAGGGTGATGGGCAAGTGGAGGGACGACAGGGCTGTTTTGTGGCCAACTAATAAGGACATGAAATGCCGAAGGACAGCGCCATGGGACCTTCTGCATGCAAGCAAGATGCTCTACCACTCACCTATGGCCCGTCTGCAAGGGCCCTCTAGATGTTATTGGACTCCAGCACCCATCAGCTGTAGCAAAGCATGGCCAAATGGTAAGGAATTATGGCAGCAACATTTAAGAAGGTCAAACAATGTCCCCATCCCTGGCCTATTTATCGACCCACCTTACTATGTTGTATTCTGTATGAAGTTTCAGATTCAGTCTAGTAATTTAGAACAGGCATTTTATTAAGAAGCAAATGCGTATATAAGCACAACCATAATCAACTGAACTCGACCTTTGATAACTGGCAACAGTAACTGTACTGATTTGCTCTTAAGATTGCATTTATCTTAGAGATTTTTATTTTGCATTTCTCTCAGAGCATTTATCTTAAGAGATAAGAGATAAAAGTGGCATATATCATCACACTACCCAGCCCCTCACCAAAAAAACCCCTGACCTTTAGATTTCAAAATATTGTAGGAAGTCTGGTCAAGGCTAATGCAAACGAACAAGGAGATCATGTATGTGCACAAGTTGTGAAAACAATCACTCAAATGAAAACAGATCAGGAAAATCTAGAAGACAAGTGCGGTAATATTGGCTTTCTGCCTTACCCTACCACCTAGTTAATGTAAATGATCTCGTAAGCCCACTTTTGATCTTCAGAGCTTCATTTCTGTACATCTTGTGCTGGAAATCCCAGGTCACTCAGAATCCCTCCGTTGATATATGGGACCTTGCCTCCCTCCAGGGTTATTTATGTCAAATCTCAAGCAACCCAATGCCCAGTTTTGGAGGATGATTGCAACTCAGGAAAAGGAATGTCACAGCTGATAATTTTTTGATGCAATGGGCCAAAGCTCACTGCTTCCTTAATATGAATAGCAAAATGTAGCTTCTAAAGCAAAGAAGGACCATCCCCAGTGCCATGGGGCAGGTGCCTGGGGTAACAATCCAAATAATGAGCAGTAAGTTTCTCAAATGCAACAGTGCTGGATCATCACCTTTTGAAACAATACATATTAACATCCAAAGAGCCTCCCGTCCTAGTGAGAACATTAAGTCCAACATCTGAATTGCACCACACAAGCCTGCAAAGAAGTGCAGAGAGGACTGTTCAAATACCAATATAATTTTTAGCTGTGACTGCATTCAGATGACCCTCCCAGCCATTGTTTGGAGAACTTGATATGAACCCAACGCTTGTGTGCTCCCTCCTCCACCTCCCTTTGCCTTGCATGTGATGCTTCTTGGTTTAATCAAACCACGGGGTTTGCTCAGAAAACAGACTTTTGACCCTAGTTCACAAGTGAACTGCAAGTCGATGGAAACAGAGAGCAGATCTGCACCATACACGTAACGTTAAATCCGGTGCACATTTAAAGCACGAGGAATCCTGGAGGCATCACATAGGTTCTGGGAAATGGTTCCAAGCATATGGGATAGGCAGTGAGGAAGAACAGAGGCATTAGAGGGACATAGAGAGCTTCTGGGGGGAGGGCTAGCAGTGCTCAAGGAATGAAGATCTCCACTAATGCTCAAAACCAGCTATTTAATGTTTCAGCATGTAGAGTCAGAACACACACACACACACACACACTCTCTCTCTCTTTTGGTCCCTTTTTTTGTCCCTAGCTGCAGCTCCAAGCCCAGTACTGCAGACAGACACCATTTAATCGCCCTCTTCCCCCCATTGCGTGTTTCCTGGGAATCCTGCCCCAGCCTCAGCAGGCCCCCTCTGTGTTGCCGCTCTTGATTGATGTCATGCTAAGCTGCCTCCTGACCCTGATCTAGCACAGCATTCGGCAGGCACTGCCATAACTCAGGGATTGCAGCCTTTCGGCATCCAACAATGGCTGGCGGTTGGGGCTCATTCAGAACCCATTAAGATGGTTTTCTTTGCCGCCAGCCCCCGGCCCATTCCCAAAGTGAATCGATGTGGCAGTGCTAAGCAGGGTGCCAACACAATGACGATCTCTGTCTGTCGCCTTCTTAGCCACTGGGGCAATGGCCATGCTGGAGAAAGTGTGTGTGTGTGTGTGTATGCCAATGGGAAAGAGTAAACATTTATCCCATATAATAATGCTGCACTCATTTTTCCCAAGTGCAGATCCTTCCTCTGGTCCAGCCACAATACCATTGTTGCAGTAGTAGCTGCAGCATAACAAAAAGCCCTCCTGCATTGCAGGGGCTGGACTAGATGACCCGTGAGTTCCCTTTCACTGTCTCTCAAGAGACAATGAGGTGTGTCTCCGGGGGTTGAAGTCAATCTGCTGTGTTAGCAGCACCTAAGTGACCTTCCACAGTGTGCAAGATGGTGTATGGAGTTCCTGGGCTGCCCAGATGACAAGACTCTCGGACTTCTCTGATGTGGTCCAAAGGAAGACAGAAAAATACATTCAGCACCAGCTTGGCTGCAGGAGTCGCTGAATGGAGGCGTACATGGCACCATCCAACCGTCTTAGGGACTCCAGATTTGTGTAGGGTTTACACCTGAGCCTTATCTTCTCCCGAAGATATCTCGCAAAACAGTGGAGGATTAGGATCAGAGTTTTCCTTCTCCTACATGAGTTACCTTCCTTGGTTGTCCAGCCCCATCTGCCCCTCACTTTCTTCTATAGCATGTGCAGAATCTGCCTTCTTGATGGTTGGATCCGCTATTGGTCTCATCCATTCAATTCACCGGAGCCTGTTTTCATTTGCTGGGGAAGTCCCAATTTCACTGAGGATTTGAGAGCCACCAGTTACCCTCACCTGGTTTAGCCAGCCAGTTGAAGCCGTTTCCCGGGGTGTGGCTGCTGTCACATGCTGACAGCTTCTAGGAAGCCACAGGGGCTCAGTGCAGGATGGGGACTAAAGGTTGGCAAAATGCCCCAGAAGGAGAAGGACACGTCCCCCACCAAAGGTATTACCTCTTCCCTAACACATCATACATATACATAATGATAATATTTATCACACGCCCTTCACTAGCAAGTCCCAGGGCAGGTTGCAACAATTTAAAATTCAGAATTACAGTTAAAACAAATTACACTCACAGGGTTAGGTGGGTCCTGAAAACACACATGCCAGGTGTAAAGGTTAAGAGGTGCATGTTCATTATTCACCAACAGAATTATATTGAATGTGGCAGATGTACCTCTGTGGAGAGGTAGTTCCACAACAGAGGGTTTATCACAAAGAATGTACTCTATTTGTGTCAACAGGCCTGGGAACTTCCTATGTTCCACTCATACTTGGGAAGGGAGCTTAGCTTGGTGGTAGGATGTATGCTTTGTCATGCAGACAGTCCCAGGTTCACATCCCTGGTATTATTATTATTATTATTATTATTATTATTATTATTATTATTATCATCATCATTTCAATTTATATAATGCCCTTTATCAGTGTGCAACATTAAAAACATATTTTACAGAGCATAAAAATAAAGACATAAAGCAAAGCATAGTAATAAAAATTATTATAATAACAGTCCCCCCTCCACACCTTTAACAGGCCAGAGATTACTTAATTGCCAAAGGCCTGGGTACAGAGGAATGTTTTTGCCTGGCGCTTAAAGACCTGTAATGATGGTGCTAAGCGAGCCTCTCTGGGAAGAGCATTCCCCATAGGGAGCCACCACCAAAAAGGCTTCTCCTTGTGTTGCCACCCTGTGAACTTCTCGGGGAGTGCGGAAGAGCCTTGGATGACAAGCACAGGGTCTGGGTCGGTTTGTATGGGGAGAGGCGGTCCTTCAGGTATCGAAGTCCTGAGCCACATAAGTCTTCATAGGTAAACACCAGCCTATGAAGCTATTTGGGCCTAGAAGCTATTTGGCAGCCAGTGCAGTCGGGCCAGAATCGGTGTAAGCCAGGGGTGGAGAAACTTTTTCAGCCCAAGCGTTGGATTCTCTTCTGAACAACCCTGTGAGTGTAATCTAGAGGACAGCCCACTGCCCGAAAGGAAAATTTACTTTTGCTGCTCTACCCACCAATGGCATGCAGTCCTCAGAAGGGGGACCCCAAGGAAATGTGGCCCTTGGTCAAAAAATGTTTCCCTGGCCCTCTCCTAATTTGCTATCAATCCTAACTGCTTTTTGTTGCCTGGGCGGATTTGTTTTAAGCAACAAAACACTTGCCGCGTGAGCTTTTTCAGCTTCCTCAGTTTCTGGGGGGAAAATGGAGTCATAAATATCTCAAAACTGCCCAAAGGTTAAGGAGTGGTAATAATCCGGCTTTGGCATCTGCCCATAAAGGAGATATTTAAGACAATGATTAAATGTTGGGCAATCCAAAATTCCAGGATGACCTCTTTGGCACCCGGACGGCAAGGCATTTAGAGAGTAGAGGCGGCTATCTAAATCTTCCAGTTTTACCCCTAAGGCTGCTCAGCTTGTCATGTGGGATTCCTTTTACTTTATCTCCATTCTTCCTTTCAAGGGTCTACTTTGAGCCAACAGGATTGGCAGTATTTGCTCAAGTTATCCAAAAATAGTTTTAAGAAAAGCTTTTGAGGACACCACTGATTAACCTAAGAAGGGTTGAAAACTCAATTCTGGTGGTGGTTGTGGGGTGGAGTCAACAGCGATCAGTAAGCTATACAGTGGTACCTCGGGTTACATACGCTTCAGGTTACATACACTTCAGGTTACAGACTCCGCTAACCCAGAAATAGTACCTCAGGTTAAGAACTTTGCTTCAGGATGAGAACAGAAATTGTGCAGCGGCAGCGCGGCGGCAGCAGGAGGCCCCATTAGCTGAAGTGGTGCTTCAGGTTAAGAACAGTTTCAGGTTAATAACGGACCTCCGGAACGAATTAAGTACTTAACCCGAGGTACCACTGTATAGCTGGGGGAGACTCCTGTCTGAAAATTGCTGCCAATAGGCGTAGACAATACCGAGGACCTAGATAGATCAGCTTCCTGTCCTCACTAGATGACTACGAAATTTCTCAACCTGAGGTACCACTGTATTCCAATGTCTCAGAGGAATCTGGCTGGAGTGAGGATGCTGGAGCAAATTGTCCCCCTTGCCCTAACCCAGCAGGTCTGTTCCTGCATCAAGTGTTAGATTTTGTTGTTTGTTCAATTCCATTTTTGCATTATGCTGGTTGTGACTAGGTGGAAGTGTGCATGCTTTGCATAGAATCACAGAACTGGAAGGGACCATGAACGTCATCTAGTCCAATCCTGGAGAGATGCTACCTAGAGAGCCAGTGTGGTGTAGTGGGTAGAGTTTTGCCCCTTCGTTATACCCACCCCCTGACCTAACTCTGAACTTTCAAAAGCTGCAGGGTACATAGAAGTTCAGCAACATCAAACCACACTTTCGAATTCTGGTTTGCCAGCTGACTGAAAATTGTGGTTTGCCGATTTAGACACCTGACCCAACTGCAGTGAAGTTTCCCTTAGCAATGGTTCGAATCAGACGTCTGAGCTGAGATAGAGCATAGCAAACAGCAAAAGGGTTGATTCAATGCTGTGAAGAAAAGCAGGCACCACTTTTTCCTTTTCTTAAGATAATAGAAGGAAAAGCAGTTTGGCCACAATTTAAAGCAGCACCAGAGAATCTGGAACAGACAGTCAAAGATGATAGAAGCTGTAAAAACGTGCAGTAAAAGAAAGGATAAAAGAACAGAGTTTTCTCAGCCTTTTAATACTGAGGAGTTTTTGGTGACCTTCCACCTTTTGAAAAACAGCCTCAAACAAGGAGAAGGACATCTGTAATCTCAACAGCAAAGGTAATCTAACACCACAAAGGATGACAAAGGGTGATAAGTTCAAACTGCAACCTCTGATTAGCAGACCAGTTGCAGAACGAAATAAATTGCTTGTAGAATCAGCTTGAGAGATTCTAAAGAAAAGGATGGATATGGGCATACCTTCCATTAAAAATAATGTAAGGTACGGGAAATTAGTAAGTTCTGACCTGGTTCTGCATAATGGCTGCAAGGAAGAAGCAGATAAAAATAACTCATAAGTAGTGAAATAGCATTGGCACTGTTGAGATGTCACATCGAACCATATGAGAATAAGCTACTGCGAGCGGCTTGTCATGCCACTGAAAACCATTAATCTTAACTATGGTTTGTATGATTCATCTTAACTATGGTTTGTTTGGGTGACGGGGAAGGCAACTTCAGACCATGGGCCAAGAAGCTGCCTGGTTTCCAACAAGCCACAGTGAAGGTTGGCAAGCATGGTCTGCAATCCAACATTTCGAGGTCTGACCGTTCCCCACCCCTTGTCTGAAGCCGTGACCCTGTGTTATATTGCATAATGTTGTTTTCTCTTTTAAAAAATGACAGCAGCAACACACACTCTTATGGAATGGCCAAGCTGTTGCTATCAAAATAGAAACTCAGCTGCTTGTAGCAATTCCAAAAGAGAGAGAAAAAAATCACACAGCTAAGCATAAATATATGTATAGAGAGCTCAACGCACCTACAAGCCGCAATTAAGCTTCACCACAATCCATCACACTGCAAAATTCAATGCTAATTACCTTCCGCATGAGCATCTTTAGCAAGCCAATGTGTTGAGCCCCATAAAAACAATGTAATTTAGAAGGAGCTTAACGAAGTCAGCGGGGGGGGGGGATACATAAAGGATGCTCAGGTGCATACAGATAAATAGAACAGTCCATCTTAAAAAGTAAGCAATTTTCAGAAAAACAGCAATATCCGTTTTAGAAAGGCACTGCGCTCCAGAAATCCCACCACCCGCTAGTTATATAAGTAGACTTAAAGGGGAGACTAAATATTAACAGAGGACAAGATGGTTGGACAGTATTCTCAAAGCGACCAGCATGAGTTTGACCACACTGCAGGAGGCAGTGGAAGACAGGAGTGCCTGGCGTGCTCTGGTCCAGGGGGTCACGAAGAGTCGGACACGACTAAACAACAACATGGAGAAAGGCATAAAGGTTGTGCATACATCCAACATGTAGAGGGGACACTACACAAACTCGTCCTGCTCTTAAAGTCTGTGCATTCAGAAGTGTTTGAGGGTGGGGGTCTTGTTGTTATTGGCAACAAGTGGAAGGGGTGGTGGTTTACATGCATATAATTGGTCAGAGAGCAAGGTCATAGGGCTTCTATTACACCCTTCATGTGTTGGATGGGTATGAACTCCTAGCCGAAACACTATAGCTCTCAATACCAAGCCAGGGTTTGTTTCGCTACAGTGTGGTTTGTTCAGAACCGGCCCCAGCGGACTAACCATGGTTTGATTTCTGGCAGCAAAACACAACAGCCTCATTCACACATAGCACTGAGTCAAACCATGGTTTAGCAGCATTGCACAAACACAATGGCTCCCAAGGAAGAGACTGCAACCACTTTGCTCCACTCCAACCAAGGTTCGGGCTTAGCACACTGATCTTCATCAGCTGGTGGTTTGGGAACCATTACTGTGTCATGGCTGGATCCAAGGTGGGTTGCAACCTACCGTACAAATATATGGTAAAATATCAAGAAATTGGTCTCCAAATGCATGTTTGGGTAAGGTGGATCCTGGGTGCGAAAAAGATGAACACTACTGGTTTAAGCATATTGTCCAAACCCTGGATCATGATGTCTCCTCTTCCTGAACCATGCTCTACAACAACAAAAATTCCTAAATAATCCAGGAGCAAAACATTCCTACATTCTTGGGATCCAGCATGTTCACACTAAGTCATGGCCAGAGTGAAGCCATGTTTGTTGGTGGCTTACAAACATGGCTCATTTTTGACCACCTATGGGTTTAAGACATAAAATTTGGAACCAGTTTCAGCTTCAGCTTTGACTGGACTTTACAAAGCAGCCATACCAGACTCTACGAAGTGAACATGACTGCGTATAGGATTGCAGCCTAAATGTGACCCACCAATATGGAAGGAGATCCCACTGAACTCAATGAGCTTCAATTCCAAGTAGACTTGTCTATGATCACCCTATTCACTGGGAGAGAAAGACCCAGCTGCGTGTTGGAAACGGAATACACAGAAACATTTCGAGGTCTGAATGAAACAAATTGTTTCCTTTTTCAGAGAGGGCAGCCCACAGAACAAAGCTTGTGTGATATCAGCGCGAGAAGGGGAGAAAATGCATCCCTTGAGCTGGGAACAATTTGGTGGAGTCTTTGCTTTTGCCACAAAATTATTAAGCGTCTCCCTCATTTTTCTTCCCAATTCTGCACGCTCCAGAAATAGATCAAACGGAACATATCTATGGGATGTTATCTGGCTGATGATACTCATTATGGAATTGTACTGACACTTCAAAAGCAGCCATGGCATTCCATCAGTGGTGAATCTCACAGCTCCTCTTTGCTTGTGGGTGTGCATATGGCTTGCCCTTCAACAGGCGTTTTTGCTGTTAAGATTCCTGAGCTCCCCTCACCAGAGCACATCCTTAGCAGTCTTCAGCCCAGAGGTGAGGACCCTGTGGGCCTCCTGGCGCTGCTGGGCACCCAACTTCCTCAGCCTTAACCAACATGGCCAATGCTCAGGGATGGTCTTCTGCAATATACCCAACCCCAAACACAGCAGAATAACACTGTGGATTAGATGGTGGACATTCCTGTATCTGACCAAGCAGTGGAAATCTCAGGCCTATTACTGGACTCTATCAGTCACAGCCAACAGGGCCATCCACCAGATAGGATGGGGCTTGTTGCCCTGGCTGGGCTACATCATTATGGTTCACATGTTCTCAGCATTAGAAACTCAGATATGTAAGTTAATTGCCAAATGGCGCCTTAAACCTAGTTTACAGTCGCCACAACGGAATGTCTAGGCACTTTTTTTTTTTTGCAATGAGCCTCATTTTTTAAATTTCATTTCTATATCACTTTAGACCAGGCATAGGCAAACTCAGCCCTCCAGATGTTTTGAGACTACAATTCCCATCATCCCTGACCACTGGTCCTGTTAGCTAGGGATGATGGGAGTTGTAGTCCCAAAACATCTGGAGGGTCGAGTTTGCCTATGCCTGCTTTAGACTTTAAAGAAAAAAATCTCAAAGCGGTTGACAATACATTAAAACTGCAAATAAAACAAGCCTGAATAAAACAAATGCAAGCTTCAAGGAAAATATTGCAGATCCTTCTCTAAGTAACATTTTGTTTCCCCCATATTTATTTACCTGCTTAATTTATATAGCTGCTCTGTAGCAGAAGTGCTCTAGGAAGCCAAGGTCATGGTTAGAGTGTTGGACCAGCACCTGGGAGATCAGGGTTCATATCCCTACCGATTCAGCTCACTGGGTGACCTTGGGCCAATCAAAGTCTCTTAATTTACCTAACACGGTCATTGTAAGCATTAACTGTGCAGGGGAGGGTGAACTATGTACTCCTTGGAGGAAAAGGTGGAATATACATGCAGTACGCAAACTCTTCTGCTTACCTGCTTAAGAAAGCTGGAGGGGTCAGCCAGGTGGAGATGTCAGTCGCCAACCCAGCATCTAGAGATCTCACATGGTCTCAGCTGGACCTGTGCCAGTCACAAAATGTGCAGGGTGCCTGGCTAATTTTGAACACTGCATGTTCTGATTTTTCTTTTTTTACAAATATGTGTGTATGTATTTACTCTTTTAATCAAAAATGTTAACAGTGGCTGGCTGACTCTTGCTCTTCAATAAATAAGAGCACAGCAGGCTTGTGGCCAACACCAGACTTCTCAAAGGGGGCAGCCCCACAGCTGAAGCCTTTGCCCCCTTTTCCTGAAACCATCTCTTAAGGTGTGTGCACACACAACAGGCAGGCATACAAGAGCAATGAAAAGCTCAGACAAAAGCAAGTAGTGTACAAAACATAAAAAAGAAAACCAAAACACACACTCCAACAGTAACAGCTGAGAACATTTTCAAGCAAAAGGAAAGTTTCAAAACAAAACAGAAAGATAATTTGATCATAAGATCGAAGTCCGCTTCATGGCATGCATGAAGGCTTTACTTCACCCTGGGTGTGTGACTCTAAACCACAAAAACTGATGCAATAAACCGATCTGTTAGCCTTTCAATACCATACAACCACTATTTCTTTCTGCTGAAAGAGGTCTAAAGCATGATCCTATGCCTGCTTCCTCAGAAGTATATCCCACTGCACAGGTCTTCAAGCAGTGGGTTGGGACCAGTGTTTGAAATTCGCCAGGTGCCGGGCACATTTTGCACCTGGCTATCGGCCACTTGTGACCAAGTGAAGATGCCCGGGCGCCAGGATGGCAACTGACTTCTCCACCATCTGGAGCTGCATGCCTGGGGATCCTTGGATCTTGACTGTTTCCACACACTAGCGACACATCCTATAGAATTCTATCCGTTATTTTTTATCTGCACAATCAGAACGAATTTCAGGAACCAAAAAGTTGTATTGAAAAATACAACTTTCGAGCTGTCTGGCCCCAAAATGGCAACTAGGCATTTTTGGCGACCACAACCCTGGTTTAAGGGGCCATTTGGCGCCTAGCTTATATGTCTGAGTTTCTAACACTGGTCAGGACCCACAGGTAGATTGCGAGGCCATACCAGGTGGGCTGCAGCAAAGCTGGGGCCACCATGCTGGATTCCGGCTTAGGCTGACCATACCAGAGCAGAACTATACGTGTGTCTGGACTAGGGCATGCTATTGTGATTAGAAGCTCATTTTATCAATTTCCACGAGTGCTGAATGGGATGAACCATTCTTTGAAGTAAGATACGTATTTCTGGTTAACCACAGGCTCACAGCTTTCTCTTGCCACTTTGCAGGCCTAGTTTTCATTTAGTAGTAACCCTGAGGTAACACACTGTCTATTGTCTGCCCTTTTAGGATCAAATAATGAGTGTTATTAACCCTATTAATCAGAATTCAAATGCAAGAATGTGACAGTGGGTCCCATGTCGCAGCTTGGGAGTCAGAGGTGAGTCTTGGATCTGGACTGGTTGAAAGCCACTGCCCCACTGAAGCCTGTGGGGCTTACTCCCAAGAAAAGGGTGTGTAGAAGTAAGTTGTTAACACCTGGCCCCCGCAAAAAACTGACAAAACAAAAGTGCTTTTGAGTCTTCCTGGCTGAGGTAAAGAGGATTTCCCTCCCCTACCACATCCGTAGAATTTTTATTATTACAGTATTATTCTGGTCACAGAAAAGAGAAGTAAAATCGGCCTTGTTTCTTGCCTGACAGCAACAGATTGCATCAGAAACCACATCCACCAACACCTATGTGATCACTTGCACCATACTGGTGGGGATGGGTCAGACTGGCGTTTCAACTTTTGTTTCAACAGAAACTTGTCAGCTGGGTTAAGAGGATCTATAGCATTCCTCTGTAGCACAGGAATGGGGAAGCTGTAACCCTCCAGATGATGATGATGATGATATTTTTACCCCACCCATCCAACTGGGTTGCCCCAGCCACTCTGGGTGGCTCCAGATGTTGGTGGAACCTCCCAACTCCTATCAGGCCCAGCCAACGTGGCCCATGGGATGATGGGAGATGCCATCCAGCAGTACCTAGAGGACCACATTCCCCCTCCTCCATGCTAGCAGTTGCCAGAACCTGTGGCTTACTAGCAGTACAAGGGGAAAGGATCTAAGGGCTTAGTGGGCCACAAGCTTAACATGAGTCAACAGTGTGATGCAGCAGCAGCAGCAGCAGCAGCAGCAGCAGCAGCAAAAAAAAAAAAAAAAAAAAAGAAGAGCTAATGCTATTCTAGGCTGCATCAACAGAAGTACAGGCTGGGGAAAGGCACCATCGCTCCCTGGCCCTCAAATTGAGGGAGGAATGAGACGCGAAGCTGCAGAGCCAATGCAGCTTGTTCCTCCTTCAGGGCGCTGGGCCCTGGCGGTGGCCTGACCCCGCGAGATGTCAGGGTGAAACCTCCCTCACTACCTCATGTCCTCGGAGACAGCTGAGTGGAGAGGCTCAGAGGCCTCATGGGTGCCAGGGGAAGGCCTCAAGAGTACCACTTTGCTCATGGCCACCATTTTGCCTTGATGGATAGGCCTTCGCACCAGAGTTACATATGGGTTGTGTTCACTCTTGAAGGTTCTATTTGACCTGTGACCATCTCTGCCTGCCCAATCCATTTGCTAAGCTGATCCCACATCCCAGAAATAATGGAGTCTCAGCTTTTGGCTTGGTTGCTCCAATGTCAAAGTCGACCTGTGGGAGAGGC
Source organism: Podarcis raffonei (assembly GCF_027172205.1). NCBI lineage: Eukaryota > Metazoa > Chordata > Lepidosauria > Squamata > Lacertidae > Podarcis > Podarcis raffonei. Next base: position 39,231,589 of record NC_070615.1, on the reverse strand, counting down.
CGAGTGGTGGAGTATGTGCTGTGCACGCCAAAGGTCCCATCAAGTGATGAGAACAACATCTGCAAGACATCGGCTGGAGACCACAGGTTAGCTACTGCCAGTCAGAGTAGCGAGTCGGGTCAGCCAATAAATCTAACATGATCAAAGGCAGCTCATAAGCTTCTATGACCTGGGCAACCCTCAGCCATGCAGCCACATGCTAAAGGGAGCCTGAGGAGATCTGAGAACCAGGATACCAAAACATCTGTTAAAAATCACACTTTAGCTGAAGAACTGACTGGCTTCTTTGATCCTTCACACAAACAGCTTGAGGTCAAGCGGCTCCAGACAGACATATTCTGGTATGACACAACAGAGCCTTGTCAGCACCTTGAAGACTTAGCAGATCTATTGTGGCTGTGTTCAGCACAATATGCAGCAGTATAGTTTGATTTTGGGCTATTGTTCTAGAATAGATTCAACACTTCAAAGGCCACACCCACATGGCACAATAGGCCATAAACCACAGCTTATCATGCATGAGCTCATTGCCCCTGCTTTCCACAACCCTGCTAGCCCGGGGAGGAAACAAACCACCATCTCTGAACTCAAACAAACCATGGTTGATGAGCCAAGGACAAGCCCTAGCTTATCACCATGGTTTGTTCCATTACAAAAACCTGATTCCTTGTTCAGCCACAATGCTAAGGTGGGGGTGGTGGTTAGTTTCTTCCCAACGCTAGCAGGAATGAGTGAAGTGAAAGCAATTAAGAAGAACTCAGCAAAGCTCTGTTGGATCAATCCCAAAGGCCCATCAAGTCCAGCACAGTACATTTCCCAGAATTCCTGAGATGTAGGTAAAGGTAAAGGGACCGACTCTGGGGTTGCGGCGCTCATCTCGCTTTATTGGCCGAGGGAGCCAGCGTATAGCTTCTGGGTCATGTGGCCAGCATGACTAAGCCGCTTCTGGCGAACCAGAGCAGCGCATGTAAACGCCGTTTACCTTCCCGCTGTAGTGGTACCTATTTATCTACTTGCACTTTGACGTGCTTTCGAACTGCTAGGTTGGCAGGAGCAGGGACCAAACAACGGGAGCTCACCCCATCGTGGGGATTTGAACCGCCAACCTTCTGATCGGCAAGTCCTTGGCTCTGTGGTTTAACCCACAGCACCACCCGCGTACCTAGGCCTGAGATGCAGAATGGGCTTTAAATCAGTGGTGCGCTATTTGGAGGAAGCGAGTGCCTAAAATTGTGGACTTCAGTAGGTCTGTTAGGCTGCGTTACTACACATGAACCTACTTGAGAGTAAGTCCTATTAAACGTAAGTCAGTGGTGCTTAAGCAAGGCTGCATATTTGTAAAAAGCTTTTTGGATACAGGCACTGCAGCTCCTGGGAAGTGTAGTTTCTCTCTCACAGAGTTACAATTCCCAACACCCTATAGTTCCTGAGATTCCTTAAGAGGGAAACCTTGGGCCAGACACACACAGAGTCAACCTAACCTACCTCTACTGAGTTGCTGAGCAGTTCAGGAGGATGAGTGGAGAACCAGGTCCTCTGCTTTGAACTATTCCGAGGAAAGGCAGCGTATAAAGTAAAATTAATTTTAAAAATTGAGCGCCGGAATTATATTTATTTATTAAAAATATTGCAAAAATGTATCAAAGTTGTTTATAACAGTAAAAATAAGACAAACAACACAATAAGCACATGAAAAATTAAAAACAACACAGTTCTTAGAAGTGGAGTAGAGGCTGATAACATCATTGTTGGTTGCGTAGTAGAGGGAGAGAACAGATCCAGAACGGGGTTTTTTTGGGGGGGGCAGGAGTGATGGCATCGTCTGCCATTCTTAGCCTGGCAAGCAAAAGTGGTGACAAGACTTTCTGATTTTGCTATTGCTTGTGGCAGACTACCACAGAGGAAGTCAGAGAATGGGGGCAGGGAATCAAATAGGGGCTGGGTACGTCTTTCTTTTTCCCCGATGGTGTTCCTACACTTCCCTGCAAGGTTGCTTGCACCTCTTATTAAATACTAAAAGTTGTGTTTTAGCTGGAAGAATATCTTTTGTTAAACCTCAGTGTTACAAGCTGAACCTATGCAGTCAGAATTAAGCACCACTGAGCTCAAGGGAGTTTACTCCAGGGCAACTTTGCATAGGACTGGAGTCATAGCATTGGAGTAAACTATGCATAGGGTTTGGGCATTGCACTACGGACTGTTGCTGCTACATACTGCTGTGTGTGTGTTGTGTGTGTGTGTGTGATACATATATGTGAATGAGTTCAGGAGAACTGCCAACATTTTTCGACTCTCTTTGGAAGTGTGGCTCTAAGGGCTGTCACAATGAGCTCCTGCACTTCAACATTGCTCACCACACACCTGGAGAACCTTGTTGATCCTCTCAAAATTTACAGCCTGCCTCCCCTTTTCCCCCTGTTGCTCCTTCCAAGTTGTTGGTTGCCAACTGTCTGGACGTGGTACACACCTCGCTAATGGGACTCTCGTGTTGAAGTGGGTCTATTACTGTTGTAATAACAGGCCCTCAACCATGTTGCTTTTCTGCTTCAAGGAGCTGCCTCCTGATAGCAGCTGGATGCTTGTTCGGGAAGTTCTTGCGTAAATGAAGCCAGCAAAGCTGTTAGTGTGGGCACCAGGAGAATAATACTTTGTAGCCATGCAGTACTTCAGATTGCAAACATCTTGGCATTTTGCCTCAATTGAGCTTAGCCCCAGGGCTGCAGGACATGGAAGTTTTGTGATGTGCCAATGCGCGGACAGCAAAAGCTACTGTACTGCGGTGAGCAGCCAAGGGCCGTGGAGACCAAATGTGGCCCTCCATGTCTCTCTGAATGGCTCTCAGAACTCTCCCCAAGCCACACCCCTCCTTTGCACTCTGTTTGCACCTGGTTGGAATGTGCCCCTGAATTCTGATGGAGGACACAAGTGGGTTTGAGCTTGTAGAAACTGAGCACAGATGAGAATGTGCACCCTCTGTTCCATCCACTTTTTCATCTGGCCCCACCCACCACTGCCATGCGGCCCCCGAAGGTAAGGTAGCCCTGGGGCTGTAAAAACTTTCCCATCCTTGCTGTGGTACCTTTATGCCAAAGGTAGCCAACAAAAGGCCCTCTGTATGTCGTTGAACTGCAACTCCCATCAGCCCCAGGCAGCACAACCATGGTAAGGGATTATGGGAATTATAGTCTTGCAACATCTGGAGGGCAACATGTTGGCTGCCTCTGCATTACACTGAAGTATCTTTTGCTGCTACTCCTAGGAGTCTTGGCAAGGTGGAAATTTTACTTTTTTTTTTTTAAGGCTCATTAAGATTGAAAAATATAGTGACTAATAATTGTAATGGCATTCTTGACATTACACTAAGCACCCGGAGCACAGGTGAGATATCCTTCTGTGTGTTTGCTGAAATAACCTGTAGTGTCCTAGAATTATTGGAAGGGATCCCAAGAGTCATCTAGTCCAGCTACAATTCCCAGCACCCTTAACAAACTACAGTTCCCATAATTCTTGGGGTGAGGGGAGGGCATGCTTCAAAGGTGTGCTGTGTATGCAGCCTAAATGGGATATGAACCCATGTTTTCCCAGTCTAACCACCACACCACAGTGGCTCTTACTATGCCATTGAGGGCCATGGCATTGTTGCATTAGGGTGGTTTGAAAGTCAGCTCCGAATACCACAAAAGAAAAAGAAAAGAGCCATGGAAATCCAAGTGGTCAAGGATATTTTAAATGAACGTTAGCGAGAAACCTCTTGATGGTAAAAACAATTCAACAACGGAGTCAATTACCTACAGAAGTGGTTGGGCTTGCCCTTTCCAAGGGATGAACATGAGAAGAGCCTTTCTGAATCAGAGAAAATGTCTTATCCAGACCAGCATCCTGTTCTCTGCAGTGGCCAGTCAGATGTCTCTGGGAAGTGGCGTGGTGTGGTGCTTAGGGCGTCAGACCAGGACCTGGAGAGCCAGGGTTCCAATCCTCACTCGACCACAAAGCTCCACTGGTTGGCTTTGGGCCAGTTGAAGTCTCTCAGCCTAACCTACCTCACAGGGTTGTTGTGATGATAAAATGAAAGGGAGAGAACTGTGTATGCCACCTTGAGCTCCTTGGAGAAAAGGTGGGGTGTAAATGGAAGAATGAATAAACAAATGAAGACCCCTCTCCCATTGTCTCCCCCATGACAGGTATTCAAAGGTAAGGATGGAGGAGAAACTATCTATTCCCATGGGTGCTGAACCTACCTAGTACAAACTGAAATGCAACCACCCTCTGAAATTCAGCTGAATTTTGCAGCTCAGTTCTCCAGCCAGGTAAAGGGCACATTAAGTGCATATATTAGGGTAAAGCGTGCATTAAAACACATACATCTGTATAAAAAATAAATACAAAAACCCCCACATACATCAGTGAAAATAACACTCCAACATGTGTTCCATTGGGGGAAATCCCTTTGCAAAAATGTGTATATTAGGAGTAAAATGTGGGTGAGTTTTCATTTTTAAAAATATTCACAAATTGATGCAGAAATGAACTGGAGAATTTAAGTTAAAGAGTGAGGAAATGAGAAAGAGAAAGAAACTGAAATTGGCAGATTTCACTCATCGAGAGGCAGGGGACCCAGATAATGGAAGCAGCATATGGGCATCATGACCCACAACTACGCTGTCTTCAAAACAGAGGCTTGTTGGAGATCTTCTAACCCTGGATTTCCTGCACTGATTGGATTATATCAAGGATAGGGCACCTTTAGCCCTCCAGATGTTACTGAGCTACAGCTCCCATCTACCCCAGCCAGTGGCCATGCTTGCTGGGGCTGATGGGAGTTGCCCTCCCAATCCTGGCAGACAACAGCTTCCTCTTTGATGAGTGTGGTAGGGAAAATGTTGGGAGATGCTTAGTCTTGGTGTCTGGTTCCCAAAGAGAAAAGGCAGCCCACTCCTCCAGAGACCGGGAGTAGCTAAACCTTTGCCTTTGCTCCAAGCTAGGTTTTTGAGAACCCATTCTGCATGAAAAATACCAGGGAGTCCCTTGGTGGGCAGTTCTTAGCTCAGTCATAGAGCATCTGCTTTGAATGCAGAAGGTCCCAGGTTCAATCCCCAGGATCTCCAGGTAGGACCGGGGGGAGACTACCTGTCTGAAACCCTAGAGAACCAGTGCCCATCACATCAGTTAGTGAGCTAGATAAACCAATAGCCTGATCCTCTACCAAGGATGATCTCAAAATGCTCTGGAGACCTCAACCCTTTGGGACAAGGTCAAGGATGCTCACTGATCCCTACCCAAAATTAAATTCTGGCATCAGGGGTAATGTCTACCCTGCCACATACAGACACACTTAAATGATTCTTCTGAAGATCAGACTATTTATACCAAGTGTATAATTAGCCTTTATCAAAAGAATAATAGTAGTAGGAAGACGCAGCTGAAATGAACTGTATCTTATGAGAAAAGAGCAGATGCAATTTGACATTTAACCAACTATTCACAACCCAGGGATCACAGGACTCTGCAGTGTCATCCCTCCACTCCTTTCAGCCAATTTATTTAATAAAGGCCCCATTCACCAGAACACAACCCGAACATAATAGACCACAGATACAACAATAATGTGAAAACAGCTAAACCTGCCCCACCCCAAAACCTGAAGGAGAAAACCTCAGCCAGGCTGTTGTAAATAGTCAATGAAGCCTTCTGCTCTTTGCCAAGTCGTTTTATTAAAGTCTCCCCAAATAACTGACTATGGCATTTCAACCCATTATTACTCCCACCAAAATAATAATAATTTAAAAAAATAGGGAAAGAAAGAAAAAGAGGCCAATTGTATGTATGGTATAATCAGTTCAGACCTCTGAAGAATTCCCAAATCGCTTCTCAAAATAAGAGGGCAGTTGACAAGTGTCCCACGGTAACCTTCCGCTTTTGCTCAGCACGAGAAACAACAGCTATGCGGTGCAGAAATCGGGAGCTTGACTCCTCGAGCCTCACCATTTATGGTGGTAAGCGAAGAGAGTACTCTCCTAGTTATGGATTGAATATAAACATGCTTGCAGCATTCATGAGTTATGGCTACAGGCCGTGAGGAAACTTTAAGCCGAATCCCTCTTCGGCAAACAGTGCATGACCAGAAAGCTATGCAGGTATAAACACTTGTTAAGTTTAGAGCAGGGGTGGAGAATGTATTTCATCCCAAGGGTCGGATTAGAACTTGGGTCAACCTTCCAAGGGCTGCGTGTTCTCTAGGCATCAGTGGGATTCTGGACCTTCCAGACCGTTTGAGTTGGAGGCCCTTTTGGTTTAGGAGGCAACTGACATGCTTAAATCCAGATGCACGTGATGTACCTGGAATGGTAGGGTTGAAATTAGCAATGAGAATATTCTTCCAGTTCCATCTTGTTATTACTCCGCCATTTTGTTACCCCAGGTGTTGCCAATGAGTTTCCTCCAGTGTGTCCTATGGCACCCACAAAAGATCTCACGAAATATCCATTCTGTGTTTTTGCCATGCCCCACCATGTTCTACAAATCCAGTTTGTGAAGCACCATGCACCATGGCAGCCATTTTGTGAATGGCACCCACAAAACTCTCTCAGAATTCTGAATGTTCCCACCGGCCTAAAAAAGTTGGTAACCCTCCCTGGTACACTCTGGATTCTGCATGCTACACCTCGAGTTTTGCTTGCCTCCCAGCAAGAAAAAAGAATTTTGGAATTTTGGAATTTTGATATTATATAGGGAAAAGAGTTCCAAGGCCTAGGCCAAGAGTTGGGGACATTGGCCACACCTGTCCTATCTATGGTCATGTGTCAGTGGTGGGCGGAACCATCCTTCCTCCTCTCTGTCTGTCACTCCCCACCCAGTCAGCTGCTGCAGGAAGAGCAAATCACTCTTGCCAGAGCTCAATATTTATCACAGGAAGCTGCCTTTTACTAAGATAGACCATTGGTCCATTTGGTGCAGTTTTTGACTGGCAGGGAAACAAATAGAAGGTGGCATCAGAGCTCATGACCAGTGTTCGAAACTCCCGTTGTTCTAGGCGTGTTTTGCGACAGGGAATTTCATTAGCGCGAGAAGTTACTGAGCTCTGGGCGCAGTCCTGCACCTAAGATTTCAGAGTGGAACTGCAGAGTGGAAGGAAAGGAGGACCTTTTTCTGCCTTCCCACTTACAGCTACTCTCTGGATTAGACTGGAGAAGAGACCCTCTTAAGAATATCTGTTTACCTTCCTGCCGAAGCGGTACCTATTTATCTACTTGCACTTTTGGGGGTGCATTCGAACTGCTAGGTTGAAAGGAGCTGGGACCGAGCAACGGGAGCTCACCCCGTTGCGGGGATTTGAACCGCCGACCTCCTGATCGGCAAGCCTGAGAGGCTCAGTGGTTTAGACCACAGCACTGCCTGCGTCCCAGGGGAAGGACTAGGCCATGTGAAAAATGAACATAATATTTTAGCTGCATTCATTCATTTTCAGCTTTGAATTCTTGTTACAGTGGTACCTCGGGTTAAGTACTTAATTCGTTCCGGAGGTCCATAGTTAACCTGAATCTGTTCTTTACTTGAAGCACCACTTTAGCTAATGTGGCCTCCTGCTGCTGCCACGCCGCCGGAGCACAATTTCTGTTCGCATTCTGAAGCAAAGTACTTAACCTGAAGCACTATTTCTGGGTTAGCAGAGTCTGTAACCTGAAGCGTATGTAACCCGAGGTACCACTGTATAAGAAAAGCACACCTAGACATTCCGTTGTTGCGCCCATAACCTAGGTTTAAGGTGCCATTTAGCTCCTAGCTTTCAAACCTCAGTTTCTAACACTACTCATGGCAGTCTGAGCCAGCCGGCCCCAGTTTTCTACCCATCCTTCTCCATGCTGGGGAAAAGGGGGAATCCTTCCATTCCTATGTGCAGGTCTTTTGAGTATCATTGACACTGGATAGGCTTTTTCTAATTCGGCGTGGCAACTCCTTGGGTGTAGCAACCCGTTATTCTAGCACCAAGAAATGGCACAGCCAGATGACAAATGTGAATAAATTTTCTGTGTTGTTATTGGCCTATTGTGGAGAACAACGTATAAAAATGTTTGCACTGATCCAAGGAGGAAATTGTGCTCTGCAATGCAAAATTTAAAACACACACAAAAAATAATTGCTTGTTTGATGCCATTATTACAGCAACAGTAATTATGCTTTTTAAAGCCAGAATCCTCAGCTGGTGTTAACAACAACAACCCACCAAACAGAACAGCCCCACAGTCTATAACAGAGACATGCACACTTATAGCCACTAAAAGATCTGGTTTACAGCCTTTGACATCATCATGGGCAGTCTTCCCCAAACCTGGTGCCCTCCAGATGGTCTGGCCTACAATTCTCATCACCCCTGACCATTGTCTATGGGGAACAGTACTCCCAAACATCTGGGTGGTACTAGGTTGTTTGGGGGGGGGGACAGATAGCTACTTTTCTTTTTCTCTGCCTTCTGCCCTGTCCCAATGGACACCAGGTGCTACTTTGTTTAATGCAAGCAGCATCCGTTGTTTCGGGAGGGGAGTTAATTACTGGGATTGCAGCAAGCCTGGAGGAGGAACTTCTCTGATGCTTTCCTCCCTTGCTACAGTCCAGCGGAAAGTCCCTCTTCAGAATATTTTTATTTGCTTTGGGGGAAATCCCGTGTAAGTACCAACAGGGGATTTCTCCCCAATGCCAATGGAAGCATCAGAAATGCACCAAAAGGGGAAAGGGATAAGTTCCTCTTCCCTGCCTGCAGCGATTCTAATAATTGTCACCCGTCACATACACACAGTTGGTGCTACCAGCATTTTTTGTTTACTTGTTTTGTAAAGGACAAGTTAAATGAGAAGGTGCAGTTAATGTCACCTCAAGCCTGGCTGCAAGCTAACAAAACATGGGACAATTGAATTAAAGAGCAGAAGGTAAACCCCAAGGAAAACCTTAGCTGTGCAGCTGTAGCTGGGTCAAAAGAGGAAGGCCTATACCTCAGTGGTAGGGCATCTGCTCTGCATGCAGGACGTCCGGGTTCAACCCCTGGCATCTCCAGGTACTGTCAGAAATGTCCCTGGTGTGGACAAGATAGAACTAGGTGGACCAATGGTTTGACTCAGTGCAAGGCAGCTTCCTATGTTCTGGATAGCAACAGGCCCTACTGACTCTGCCATGAGCAAAATTTTCTCCAGCTTTGCAGAGAAGAATCAGGAGAATTGCAAGCCGCACGCTCTGAACAACATCTGCGAATTATACCCCAGCTCATGCTCCTCTCCCCTCGAGTCATCCAGCATCAACATGAGGTTTTTGGAAATATCTACACGGAATGTTGCATATTCGGAACACACACAGAATTAAGGACGAGAAAAGTATTTTCAGGAAAAGATACAAACCAGGTAACCGTATGGGTTATTTCATACTGTTAATTTCAACACTTGGTGGGATATGCACACCAGGCGTAGATTTCTTGTGTACAACAGCTGGTCCTCTCTTGTTACAGCAGAAAAATGAATAGGCTTTAATTTCAAATAAGAACAACTGCAGAGAGATATGGGAAATTTTTTTTGGGGGGGGAATGGACCAATTTTGGGGGGGGGTGTGGACCAATGAAACCTTAATATTAAAAAGGGGGGAGTGAGAACAAGGCACCTACCATGATCCAAAGCCTCTGGTTGTTCCACAGTGCAGTTTCAGGGTGCTGAGTGAACAACTGTGGTGTGTAGTGGTTTGTGTGTTGGACTAGGACCTGGGAGTAAAGGTAAAGGTAAAGGGACCCCTGACCATTAGATCCAGTTGTGACCAACTCTGGGGTTGCGGCGCTCATCTTGCTTTATTGGCCGAGGGAGCCAGCGTACAGCTTCCGGGTCATGTGGCCAGCATGACTAAGCCGCTTCTGGCGAACCAGAGCAGCGCACGTAAACGCCATTTACCTTCCCGCCAGAGAGGTACCTATTTATCTACTTGCACTTTGATGTGCTTTCAAACTGCTAGGTTGGCAGGAGCAGGGACCGAGCAACGGGAGCTCACCCCGTTGTGGGGATTCGAACCTCCGACCTTCTGATCTGCAAGTCCTAGGCTCTGTGGTTTAACCGACAGCGCCACCCGCGTCCCCAGGACCTGGGAGACTAGGGTTCAAATCTCCACTTGGTCATGAAGGCCCTTCATTGCCTCTCAGCCTAACCTACCTCACAGGGTTGTTGTGGGGATTAAACAAGGAGGAGAACTATGTGTACCATCTTGAGCTCCTTGGAGAAAATAAATAGAAAGATCCCGGGTTCAGTTCTCATCATCTCCCGGTGGGGCTGGGAATGTCCCCTGCCAGAAACCCCGGAGAGCTGCTGCCAGCCAGTGTAGACAATATTGAGCTAGATGGCCCAATGGTTTGACTCAGGACCGGGCAGTTTCCTGTGTTCCTTTGCATTCTGTTAACTTGCCAAAGCTCGCAGCAGAGTGCTTCTGAAAGATCCGGCATTTGGGAATAGCGCACGACTTGCCCACCAATCAGAGATGCTGTGAATATGAACCAAGTGGTTTATAATCTGTCTCAAATCTTAGGTGGGCCGTAAAAAGCCAAATTAAAAAAGAGAAAGCCTAAGAGAGAGAGACTTAATGAGACAACTGACACAGTAGCCCATCCATTTAGGCTGCCGCCTTTTAACAGTGTTCTTAAATAATGCATACATTAGCTCAGAGGCTGAAGAGATTTGTTTGTTTTATTAAGCAGAGCCTGGTTAACGGAAAGCTTTGTAATAAGATTTCTCTCAGTGCTAAAGGGGAGGGCAGGGAGAAAAGTCTCCTTTTCTTTCGACCCCCAGGTCCAAAATATCCCATCGGCAAATGATTTCGTTGCCTCCAGTGCCTTTCGCCATTCTTATTACAACCACTTGTGTTGTGCCAGTGCTAACAAACTGTGATGTCATGAATGGCAAAGTCCAATTTCCTGTTTCGTGACAGTCCTTCAGTCTCAAAAAGACCAGGAAGGTGCAACAGCGAAGTCACATCAGGCCAGACGTCCTGGCTTCAAATTACTTCTCAGCCATAAATAGCTCACTGGGTTTTCAAGGGTCTCTCTCTCTCTCTCTCTCTCTCTCTCTCTCTCTCTCTCTCTCTCTCTCTCTCTGTGTGTGTGTGTGTGTGTGTGTGTGTACACAATCTACCTCATAGGGCTGAAAGTGAGGAAAATTGGGATAGGGGAAGATCAACATGTGGTGTCTTGAACAGGGTTTGCCAGTTTGGCATCCTCCATATGCTGCTGGACTACAACTCCAGTCAATCCCAGCCATTGGTTGCGCTAGTTGAGGCTGATGGGAGTTGCAAGTCCACCTGCATCTGGAGGGCACCTTGTTGGCTACCCTTGCCTTGGAGGTAAAAGGCTGAACATAAAGCAGCAGGTCTAATTCAGCCTGCCAGGGCTCCCCGTTTGGCCTGCAAGGTCGCTGTGGCTAAGCCATACCCACCAGGCCTCCGCCTGTTGACATAGGGCATTAGGTGCAGGGAAAGAAGTGGCTGGGCCAATGGGACTTTGCAGGCACCCAACGATCAGCTGGTTGGCTGTCCTATGCCCATCACTTCGCTACTCCTGGCAATCAGCTGATCATAGCAGAAGGCCCAGTGATCAGCTGACTGTGCCTTCCATTTACAGCCCTATGCAAAAAATGGGTTGATGACATCACAGTGGCATCAGGTGACTGACAGGGCTGTGGCCCCAACCAACTGTCAAACTAGGCCTGTGAGGGGTGGGGGAAGATAAGGACCTGGACTACCACCCCCCAAATAAAGAACCCCCCGTGTGTGGCACCACAGCCTGCTCTGACCCACCTGGCACCAACCAGGAGTAGGGTGTTTCTATATAGGGGTGCCTGTTTTGTGGAATAGTCTCCCCTCAGAAATCCAGCGGACACCTTCACTGGTGGTTTCTTGTTGGCAACTGGACTGCAAACGCTTGAGTGAATTAAAGACCATTGATCACCCGCTCACTCATTCGTGCCTACCGTATGAGGACTGTATGCTTATTTTTATTTATTTATTTTATGAATCACTTCCCATAAAAGCATCTCAGAGCAATTAAGGATAAAAACCATCAACAATAAAAGCAATTTCGAATCCGATACAAGAGACTGACAAGGATAAAAACCTCCGCTTGAAAAGGCTTCCTGAAAAAGGAGTGTCGTCAAGAGACATGCCCCTTGTTTGATATATCATTTGATGTAGTTTTAATTATATTTCATTGTTTAAATCATGCTGTACACAACTTTGATACCCTGAATGAAAAGTGGCATATGAATCCTTTTAGTAAACAGGTAATATCAACCAGGGGGTGTATGGGGGCATTTCAGAAGGGGGAGTACCGCTGGTGAGGGGACACATCGTGCTCCTTTGAGGGTGGTTTGCCCACCTTTGGTCCCCACCCTGCACTCAGCTCTCACCTGTGGCTCCCAGAAGCTGTCAGCATGTGACAGCAGCTGCCTTGATTGGCCGGCTAAACCAGGTGAGGGTAGCTGATGGGTATCAAACCCTAGGTGAGTTAGGGACTCCCCCTGCATGTGAAGACAGGATATGGCAGATTGAGAGAATGAGACCAATAGTGGGTCCAATGGTCAAGAAGGTGTTTTCTGCATGAACTGTAGAGGGACGTGAAGGGCAGGTGGGGCTTGTCAACAACCTGGGAAGGTAGCCCATTTAGAAGAAGGAAACCTCTGATCTAATCCTTGCCTGCCTTGCAGGATATCTTCAGGAGAAGATAAAGCGAAGGTTTACTTACCTTAAGAGGTAAGTAAAACGAACATATCCCGGCCTGTTCTAGCAAGCAAGATACAAAGTTGTTTTCCATGCTAGTCCTACTCAGAGTACACACACTGGAATTAATGGGCAGGACTAACTTGCGTCCATTCATTTCACTGGGTGTGCTCTGGAAAGAACTCGCCTGAAATCAACCCGTAATGTTCGTTTTTAAAAATATGTGTGAGGGGGCAATATTTTCAACACCAAGTGCATTCCTTGCTACATTGCTGCCCATTTCATCAGCATCGCAAGTCCTTCCTGATCTACCTGTTCAGGGACCGCTCAGCACCATGCTTTGCTTTGCAATATTATACACAGAGAGAAGAATATATATATATATATATATATATATATATATATATATATATATATATATAAAATCCCCAATGCAAATATCCCAGCAGCGAAGGAAAATGCCCCTCAACTTTGGGGAGAGATTTCGATGACTCAGCAAGTGATGCATTTCAAAATAATTGAGTCCCCTAAGAGGGCTTCTAATAATAAAGAACCCAGTTAAAGCACTTTCCCCTCTGCTGTTTCATAACTAGGTCCCCTGCGGATAGTTTGGTTGCTTCAGGGAATGAAATTCCTCAGGTGGCTATAGCACAGCAAACCCTCCAAAAGGAAAACAAAGGTCACTTAGGGCTTCTGTTCTCCTCTTTCCCCTGGGCTCAAAAGAGTGGGGAAAAGTTGCAAGAAGGGAGATGGAAGAGAAATGCAGTGGATATCCGGGAGGCGCCTGTGCCTTTAAGGTAGTTGGGGAAACTGCTGATGTGCTGAAGGCCTCTGGGACATTTCTCCTCTTGCTCCCCTTCCCCTTATCAGTTGATAGCCAGAGGGAAGAATTGTGGGTGATAGCCAGGGGCTTCCACACCCGAAACAGCTGAGTAGACCGCCAAAGGGCACAAGGAAAAGAGTGTGTTTTTAAAAGCGAGATTAATGCTCAGTAGGGAAGTTAACTCGCACTGGTGTGACACGGCTCACAGCAGTTTTGAAAGTTAAAAAACGACCTTCTGAGAGATCCAAAACTAGGATGCTTTTGCTACAGCTCAGCTGTTAAACCCCAAAGCCAGGACAGAGGGCAACTTCAAATGATTTAAGACAGCTACCCTTAAAATAAAAGATGCACCGAATTTTTTATCCAGCTACAAAAATATTTGTGTTCCAAAATATGGCTGTTCTGTCCTTCCTTGGGGAACCATTGGGGTAATTTTAAGGAGAGGAGCAATGTGCTGTTGTTGATCTAAACCCGGCACGCCAGGTAGAGTTAATTCATTGGATCTACAGGATTTCCTTCAGGGAAATATTGTGATCCCAAGACACAGTGGGGGATTTTTAATGGGGTTTTTGGGGGGTACTGCTGATCTTTCTGGACCTATTTAACAATGTCCCATGGAACACGTGAAAAAGGATGCCTCTGAGAATGTGCTGAATGCCTTTCTTAACCCAATGAACACCTCAGCACTGCCCCCCTCCAAGAAAAGGTTGACTTGGAGGGAGTTTCCCCAGTGAGAGAATCCAAACAGACTGGGCTAGAATTAAGGTGGGTTGCTTAGAATTTAAGTCATAAAAGTGCCACCACAGTGAGGCAGATGGGATCTTCTAGAAGCTAGAATGAGAAGGGTCTTTAGTGGTCACCTCCTAGCTCAACTCACCGACTAAACGCAGGATGAAACTGCAGCATCCTCGTGAGGCAGACATGCAGTCTCCGCCAACAAAGGAGTTATGCTGGCTACCTTTCTTGAATACGAAGGCAGACACTTTTTAAAATTACAGCTGTGTTAAGCATTGGTGGAGGAGGTTCAAACCTCCGGACTGAGGAGTTCTTTACAAAGCAGCGCTGTGGAAACGTCGACTCAGGTAGGCTTGTCGAAAGCAAGGCCAGCCTGGTGAAGGAAAATGCCGCTGAAGCACTGGGTCACTTTCGAGAGGGGCAAAGACCAAGCCTATGGTTTCGAAAGATTCTGTCTCAAATTTTATTGGTTTGCTCGACAAGCTCTTGCCATAGCTGCACAAGAGGTGGTAGTGTTACTCACGGAGGTAAGACAATGGCTCTCTCTCAGCACAGGGTCAGAGGCATCCAATTTAGGATTTCAGCATGCTCCAAGACTCAGCCCAAGCATTCAAAGGAACCCCAGAAGAAGAAGAAGAAGAGAAAAGTTTGGATTTGATATCCCGCTTTATCACTACCCAAAGGAGTCTCAAAGTGGCTAACATTCTCCTTTCCCTTCCTCCCCCACAACAAACACTCTGTGAGGTGATTGGGGCTGAGAGACTTCAGAGAAGTGTGACTAGCCCAAGGTCACCCAGCAGCTGCATGTGGAGGAGAGGAGACACGAACCCAGTTCCACAGATTACGAGTCCACCGCTCTTAACCACTACACCACACTGGCTCCCAAGCCTTGGCTCAACACTTCCGAGACTGAAAATCCAGGCAGCACATATTTAAAACATATGGGGAACTGAACAACTCCTTTGATTAAAAGGTTGCTTGCACTTGCCACCCAAGGCCTGGGGTATTGAAGAAAATATTGGGGAAGGAGCCAAGTAAGCCTCGTCCCACATAATCGATCATATGACACGGCACACACCACTTGAATGGCAATGCCCTTCAACTTGTGGGGGGGGGGTCCAGGACCTCAAATATTGGGGGGGGGGGAGGGACCTTGGCCTCTAGGAGTTGACTCCTACGCCAGGGATGGTAAGCCTGGGCAAGGCACATAAAAGTGGCAAGAGCGCTCAAAGAGGAGTCGTGCCCCTCAAACATTGTTGCATATGCACACACGCACAGAGCTACCTCCTTCGGTCAGCCCTCCCTGCTCATCAAATGATTGATCCGATGTCTGGGGTGGCAGGCAGTGATCCATATCTGGGCTCTGCAGAGAGGTTTAAATCTCTCCACTGACCCCAGCACTGAGTCTGACTTTTGTATTTTTGCCAACTCTGACAAAATCAGTGGGGTCCCAGAAAAGTTTGCTCTATGGCCAGGGTGAGGCATCCCGGCTCGAGAAAATGCCACAGGGTGTAGGAGTACATGCACCACACCAGCACATCGCAAGCTGGAAGAGACTTCCAAATTGTGTGCTTCAAGTCCTTTCTTCTTTTTCTTCCCTTTAGCACCCAGATCCAACTTTCAGAAACTCCTCTGTGTCTAGAAGAAAACCCTGGCTACCTGCCCCTGGCTAAGGACTGGAGAGCAATTCAATTCAGTTCACACTCAAAGGCGAACTTACTGATCCTTCACTTTCTGAAGCAATAAGCAAAATCAAGACACTGCCGAACTTCGAAATTTGCCCTTCTCTGAATCTGGCAGTGCAGCTCTCCAGACAACCTATATGTACAAAGATCCATATACTAAAAACATATAGCAGGTGAAAGTAATGTAAAGGAATGCATTATAGGTAGGGGAAACTGCTTTGCAAAGATGTATAGGTAGGTAAAATTGCATACAACCATGTGTATATTGGAGAAATTCAAACTAAAATGCTGACGAACTCTGTCACAAGTTGTGGGAATGTGGAGAATCAAGCTTAAGACAGGGAAAAACGATAAACTGAAATTGACTGGTTCACGCATCCTCACCTATGATGCAGATTTAAAACCAGGATACACAGGATAAAAGAGAGAGACATATTTCTACAGGTTCTCGGGGCACTTTCCCTAAGCCCAAATGACATGGTTCTCATAAACAGACCCTTCCAGCCCATATTTAATCCAGAGTTATAATTTCAACAGAAAATCCAGAAAGCTTTTTTTATTAAAAAAAACCAACAACCCCAGAAACAGCAAATCTGGATATAATAGGGGGGAGATGATGTGTGACTGCATTTTCATGAGAACAACGTAATCCTGTGGATGATGTGGTACACCTGCATGTGTGAGCTGCACCAAGTGCATAACAAGCTGGCATGTGGAAGCCATCCATCCCTTGCCTGATGCCTCAACCCTAAGACACCTCTACATCCATGGCACACACTGCAAGAAGGATGTGTAGATCCAGAATTGACCTCCGCAGTCACTTCGATGGACACATCGTTAAGACTGTGTTCATGGAAGGCAGTCTTACTTGGCAAAGATGAAGGAGAAGACACTGCGAGACAACCCGCTCCATCTAAGAACTGTAGAGTGCAAAGAGGACTCCCAGGACTTCTCCTGACTATTCTTTGAACAAGACACCAAACATTATGATTGAGAATGGAAAGGGGGAAAATACCACACATACCTTGTCATGAATCTTCTTACTACTTTTTCTCTGTACTGGCCACCTTAAAGTCTTTTTTTTAAAAAGGACTTCTTCTCCCCTCACCATCAGTACCCCATCCTTCTTCCACCTAAAGGTGGAAAAAGCGCCTGAGGTCTCAGAATGACAGCCCCAAATCTTAAGAGTGTTTCCTCCCAAGTCCCACCAAGTGCATAGAGGCATGCTCCTCCAGCAAGCCCTGCCACGGTGGAAATCCCTATTTACTCTTGAGCAAGCCCATATCATGGTGCGGCTCTGCCCTCACTCACTTCGGAGCCAAAACGCATTAGATCAGGCTTGGGCTGTATGTCGCGCGTGCTTGTTTGTTTTTAAAGTCCACTCTGCGCAAAATTCCCAAGGAGCCCAATTCAACAACACTGTTTCCCCCCAAGGGACATCCATCACAGAAACCCAACACAGTCCGATAGACAAGATCACCACGCGGGGAGTACGAGAGAGGAGGCGGGGAGAGGGAGGTAAGAGAAGGAAAGACGCAGCTGGCAGGCGGGAAGGGGTTAACCCACCACCCCGCGCCCCCTAACCCCGCAATAAGTCCCTTCGAAGCGGAGGCTGCCTTCCGAAGAAGTGCGCCGCCAGACGGGTAAGACGCGCGCCAAGGCGTCTTGGGCTCACAGGCGCGCAAAGGCGGCCACGGCGTCTTCTCCAGGGCCACCGGCGGCGCCCTCCAGGGCTTGCCCTTCAGAGCATCTTTGGAGGGAAGGGGGGTGGGGGAAGCCGTTGCGTTTCCTAGCCTCCCTCTCCCCGCTCCTCACCTCCTCTCCCGCCAGCTGAGGGAAGGCGCCCCTTACCATCGCCGCCTTGGCGCGGAAGGCGCCGGGTCCCTTGCGGTGCTGGTGCGCGCGGTGCCCGTCGTGGCCAGGGTTGCTGCTCTCCAGGTCGCGCTTCTCTCGGCGGCGGCTGGCGCTGCGGCTGCTGCTGCCCTGCGGCGGGCGCTGCTGCTCCTCCTCGCCGGAGTCCAGGCTGCTGAAATTCCACACGACCAGCGTCTGCACGAGCAGCACGGTGAGCGCCAAGACGAGCGCCGAGCGCGAGCGGCGGGCCAGGCGGCGGGCGCACGAAGCGGCCGCGGACGAAGACGGCGAAGGCGACGCGGCCACCACCATCTTCGCGGCAGAGGCAGCGGCGGCTGCTGCTGCTGCTGCTGCTCGGGATTGCTGCTGCTGCTGCTGCTCGCTGAGCCACTCAGAAGCGCCGCATCCGCCGCCGCCGCCTGGAGTTTTTCAGACGGACGAGACGTCAGCAGCAGGAGGAGGAGGCGGAGGCGGCCGAGGAGGCGGAGAGCGGGCAGGCAGGCGAGAGGAGCCGAGGAGGCCCGGCCCTCCGGCAGGCAGGCGAGGCAGCCCCGCGCTCGCTCGCTCCAGACGCGTCGAGGGGAGGAGAGGGGCTTGGCCGGCGAGGGGCGTGCGCGCAAAGGAGACGGTGGGGAGGAGCCGGCGGCGGCGCAGCCGAGCGAGCGAGCGGCGCCTTGTTTCAGGAGGAGGAGAAGCTGGTCTGGGGGCTTTGGACAGGCAGGGGGTGGGGGCGTCTCTCTCCGGATGCGCCTTGGCACGGCTGGCAACCGAGAGGGGCGCCCGGCTTAGCTGCCGTGCGCCCGCGTCCCCGGCCACCCCTTTCCAGCTGTGCCTTTAAGAGCGGCTCGATCCGCGACTATTATAGCAGGTGTGATTCCCGGTTTTGGGAGCCTCTGGGCCGAGCGAGAGCTGCTTCGCGTGCCGAGCTAGTGCCTGAGAGCACGCCGCGCTCTTAAAGGCACGCGAGTCGGCGTGTGAAGGGGGGAGCGCGCCCGCGCGTTGTTCTGGCCTCGCAGCAATTGCTGCGTGCACAGACGTCGCTCAGCCCAAGCGCATCCCCGCCCTCCCGCGGAATCCCGGGGGTTACAGTTCGTTCAGGGTGCTGGGAATTGTTGCTCCGTGGAGGGGGAACTACAGTTCCCAGATTTTTGCAGGGATGTATGGATGGTGTGTGTACGCAGCCACAGTTTGGAGGAACACTGCGCCTAAGATTGCGGGCTTCAGCGGGTCTGTAAGGCTGCATTCCTATGCATGCACCTGCACTGGCGGAGGAAGAGGGGGCGGGGGGAGCACACCGCCCCCGGCAGCGCGATCCCGGTGGGGTTCCATCGCGGCTGCCCCCCGCACGCGCTGGGCGCCCCGCCCCCGCCTGCTCTTCTCCCCCGGTGCCGGAGCATGGAGCTCCGCCACTGTGCACCTGCTGGCGAGTAAGTCCTGCTGAAAACAAGTCGATTGCATTTAAGCGGAGCTTTGAAAAAAAAGCCCTTTTGATAAGGATGTTGCAACTCACACAAACATACAAGGCGGTGTGCAACATGACAACATAATACTACAATAACATCGATAAAAACAAATCACATTCCAAAGGCCTATTTGAACAGTAGCCATTTAAAAAGACCTAACAGAAAGCATAAAGCACACCATCTGAACTTCTGTTGATGGAGTTCCACAGCGCAAGGGCTGCCATACTAAAGGCTGGCCAAACCTCAGGGGCAGGCATAGGTAAACTCGGCCCTCCAGATGTTTTGGGACTACACCTCCCATCATCCCTGACCACTGGTCCTGTTAGCTAGGGGTGGTGGGAGTTGTAGTCCCAAAACAACTGACGGGCCAAGTTTGCCTATGCCTGCTCAAGGGCAATCAAAGGTGTTCCATCCGAAGATCTCAGTGACTGATGTGGAGCATCAGGAAGCAGACAGTCCTTAAGGTGCTGTGGGCCTAAGTTGTTTAGGGCTAATCCTCACTGAAGTTAGCTGAATCTGTGAGTGAGCGCTAGCACTTATTTTACTATAAATAGCAGGCTCAGGTTGCGCAATTAGAGTTGATTCAGAGCTCTTGTGCAATGAAACCCGCTTCCTTCCAAAAATCAAGACTTTTGTGATAAAGAAAGTGGGAGGGAAATGCACTGGAAAGTGTGGGACAATGCCTGGTGCATCACCATCATCTAACCTCCCTGCAAACAAATCAGAATGAATGCTCAATATATAGCCGCCACCAACCAAGCTCCGTGCAGCTTTGTTCAAAAACATCATGGGGAGTGCTCAACAGAGGGGACACCCAGAAGCCACCACACAACTCATTGGCTGACTAAGTATTTCAAATGTCAGTGTACCTGCCATCCCCTACCTGTTATTAGGTGTGATTCCTGCAATGCAGGGGATTGGACTAGATGACACCACTGGGGATCCCTTCCAACTCTACAGCTCTGTGATCCTAAGATTCTATAACTGGAGCAAAATATTATTACTGCTACTGATCATACTTAAATTATTCAGCAAAACCTGAGCAACTTTTTCTTGTTAGTTTCCTGCAAATGCGCAGCCTTTTGTCTGTTAGAGCTTGTGCTGATAAAAGCTGTCAGGTGGGTTATTACTAACAAATGAATATAAAGATTTCAGTTTTTAAAATAATAATAATAACATGCCGCTTGGAATGCCACACAGAGAGGTTTGTGATAGGTAAAAATAATTCCCTGCTTAAAAGCAGCCTTACAATTGCAGCCGCAGCTCTAGAAACCTGCAAAAATCTACTCAAGACAATTAGCTTTTTTGTCCTTTATTATTTCCTCAAGCGCTGAGGTTTTGTGACACTTCTTTTCAGCTGAACCAAATAAATATTATCTTCCATGTTTTTCATTGCACAGTCAAAGTGCCCCCCTTATCTGCTCTCCTTTCTTGTGATGTGGCACCCGCATAGCAACAGCCTCACAATTAATTGGTACTTTGCTTCTTAATTAAGAAGTTAGTGGGCCAGATTCTCAACTGCATTTTTGGAGTAAAGGTCTGGGAGAGATAAACTGTGCTGAGCTGATACCATCCTGTTCTCTGGTAGTACAGAGTGTGCCTTCTCAGCCACTTGCTGCATTTAAGAACCTAGAACATTCCCTAATACTGAGGGAGGTCATTGGTCCATCTACTATTGTCTATGCTGGTTGGCATCAACTCTCCAGGGTTTCATCTCTCTATTGGCCCTGAGGTTCTCCACCCCCTTTTAAGAGCAGATTCTGGCTCATCATTATTGTGATGAAATAGAATGGATGACTTGTGCAAACAGAGGAAGCTTCCTTAAACAGAGTTTGGCCATTGAACCATTTAGCTTAGTACTGGCCACATTCACACCACACCCTGAAAGCCCTATGATACCACTTCCAAGTGCTCATGGCTTCCCCCCAAATAATTCTGGGAGCTGTAGTTTGTAAAGGGTGCTAAGGGTCTCCTAAGGAGACCCCTATTCCCCTCAGGGAGCTAAGATTCTCAGAGTTCCCTGTGAAAAGAGATTGACTATGAAACTATTCTAAGAATTGTAACTCTGTGAGGGGCATGAAAACTCTCTGCACCCTTGACAAACTACAGTTCCCGGGATTCTTTAGGGGGACGCCCAGACTACTTAAAGTAGTATCATAGAGTTACAGCCCTTCACTTTACTGAATCAGACTATGGTCCATCTAGCTTTGTACTGTCTGCCGTGATGATTCTCTGGGAGTGGCTATCTCCCGGCCCTACCTAGAGATACCTGGGACCATCTCTACACAAAAAAGATGTTCTCCCACTGAGCCTTCCCTACTGTGGCATTTTTCTCCAGCACCTCGAGCGAAGGTTGAAGCCCCTGAGCAGGGAAGCTGTGAAGCAACAGTGCAGGCACGCCTATGGAAGGAGGTTATTTTTAGGAGACGCCACTCATATCATGGGCTGTCTCGAGGCTGCTTCTGAGAAATGTGCCAATGGGTCCTCAAATATTGAGCTTTCTGTCGAAGTTTGCTCTCCCTGAAGGAAACGCTGAGGCCTACGTGGGCCGAGGGGGGACGAGTTGCTGCCTGCATTAGAAATCAAGGTCATTTGTCAGAAAAGTAGATGAGGGAAGGAAAAAGGAGCGGGGGGGGGGAGAGACCACAGCCAACAACGGGGGCGGGGGGGGGAGCATTTGAAAAGCAGCACTGTGTGCAGTGAATGATAATATATTTATACTCCACACTTTTATCGACCTAACAAAAAAGTCACAACCCAAAGGGTAGATTGCACAGGCCCGTTGGTGAAGGCCGAGAATGTTCCCAGACAACAAAAACAAGCAAGTGCTTGCTAGCATTCAACTATCTTATTTTTAAAAGTAATTTATAGCCAGATCTCCTTTGTGCCCTTTGGGGGAAAGGGCTATAGAGCACTGGCAGAGCATCTGTTTTGCACACAGAAGGTCCCAGGTTCAGTCCTCAGCGTCTCCAGGTAGGGCTGCGAGAGACCCCTGTCTGAAACCCTGCTGTCATGGACTGGCTGAGGGCTGAGGAGTGGTGAGAAGAACCAGCTAGATCTAATAGCCCTGAGCATGTCTCAATACCAGGAAAAGTACAAGGTAGCTACACCACTCTCATTTCACAGAAATTGCTCACAAGGTAAAGGTAAAGGGACCCCTGACCATTAGGTCCAGTCGTGGCCGACTCTGGGCTTGCAGCGCTCATCTCGCTTTATTGGCCGAGGGAGCCGACGTACAGCTTGCGGGTCATGTGGCCAGCATGACTAAGCCACTTCTGGCAAACCAGAGCAGTGCACGGAAACGCCGTTTACCTTCCCACCTATTTATCTACTTGCACTTTGACGTGCTTTTGAACTGCTAGGTGGGCAGGAGCAGGGACCGAGCAATGGGAGCTCAGCCCGTCGCGGGAATTCGAACCGCCAACCTTCTGATCAGCAAGTCCTAGGCTCTGTGGTTTAACCCACAGTGCCACCCAATACCAGGAAAAATACAAGGTAGCTACACCACTCTCATTTCACAGAAATTCCTCACAAGGTACCGTAGTACATTTTGGCCCGTGAGGTTCTATCTAGGAGGGCTAGAAATAAAAGAAAGCTCAGAGTCATAGGTGTCACTAGAAGTCTTCAGGGGTGCTATAGCGCCTGTGGATGTTAGCTTGGTTGTCACTGGTTTAGTCAGTGCTGAGCTAGATGTACCAATGGTCTAATCCAGTACAAGGCATCTTGCTCTGTTCCCACAAGCCAGGCCATCCTTATGCTTCAATCTTGATTTTGTCTGCACAGAACTGAGCAAAATAACCCGTTTTGGGAGGCGGGTAATAGCTGTGCTTCTGTAACTTTTGTTTTGCACATAAAACAAGCCGCCTTATGTGTAAAACACCAATTTCAGGTTGAAA
This sequence comes from Podarcis raffonei, assembly GCF_027172205.1. Taxonomy (NCBI): domain Eukaryota; kingdom Metazoa; phylum Chordata; class Lepidosauria; order Squamata; family Lacertidae; genus Podarcis; species Podarcis raffonei. The sequence continues at coordinate 39,208,407 of NC_070615.1, read as the reverse complement.
AGTGTTGTTAATTGCTTGGGGCACAAAGCTTAACATGTTAAATTGTAGTACCTCTTGGTTTCAGCTGGCTACTTCTTAGAAGAACAGAACAAGCATATTACACATCTGTTGTGCTTGGAAGATTTGCTTGTCGCAGAAACTCTCTTTCAAAAACTAAGGGTCTGTGAAACAAGTGCTAGATGTTGTTTCTCCAGACTTGTTTTAATTTATTTGCTGTAAAAAATGTTTACCCTGCCTTTCCTCCTATGAGCAAAAGGCAGCACGCCTCTCTCCCAATCCCAATTTTATCCTGACAACAAGTCTGCAAGGTAGCTTGAACCAAGATAGAATCCTGGAATCCTGGAGTTGGAAGGGACCCCAAGGGTCATCTAGTCCCACCCCCTGTAATGCACTGACCACAGCTAAAGAATCCCTGATAAATGGCCATGCAACTTCTGTTTTGAAACCTTCAATAAAGGAGATTCCACCACCTTCCAAGGCAGCCCACCCTGCTGTCAAAAAGCTCTTACTACCAGAAAGTTCTTCCTAATGTTTTGTTGGAATCTGTTGTCTTACTCATGGTTTCAGGTTCTACCTTGTGTTTTCATTTTGTATTTTTATGTTGTTATCAGTGAATGAAGGGCGGTATACAAATTTTAACAACAACAACAACACCCTCTGGAGCAACAGAAAACAAGCTTGCTCCACCTGCCATGTGACAGCCCTTCAGATATTCAAAGATGGACTCTGATCATGCTTATCTGGACGGAGGATAGAGAGAGGTGCGTGTAAAAATTAGACTATGTAGAAAGACAAAATTCGTATTCCTTGCTCTGCCAACTTTTGCCTGTGGCCCCAGCCATCCATGGCATGTGGACCCCAGAAGATTAACCAGAAGGGAATGTGGCCCCCAGACGGAACAAGTTCTCTAGCCCAAGTGCCAGATAAGGAGGTCAGGATAGCCCGAGGCTCCCTTCCCCCTGCTGCGAGCCATTGTAAGAAAACTGTCTCTGGATTCTTTAATCCTGCCTCTCTCTCAACCGTTTTTGAAACCTTCAATGCCAAGTAGGAACATTTGAGAGCTCTATGGGGCTTCTTACTCCTCCTCGAGATATTTTGGATCGCACCATCTTGGAGTAGTTATGTGGTGTCATAAATCACAAGTAGGGCATGGATTTTCTATATGAATTCAGCCTTGTGAAGCCGGCTCACTTTGGAGGTTAGAAATAAAGAACCCAAAGCCAGATGTGCATATAAATCCACATATGTGCTCCTTTCATTTTTCACATTTGTTGTTTAAAGGCAAGGGTGTTTAGCTTAGGGATCTACAGCAGAGCTTAACAGTTCTGTAGTTGTTTTTTAAAACACACACACACACGCACACACACAATTTTTTCTTTGACCTTAAAGGGAGCATTATGATGTTCAGTAAATAGCTTGTTTGCTTTGTACAGGAATGATTTGTAACATCCATGGTTTTCTCCAAACAATTTGTTTTTACACCATGAGATTTAGTGTCAGGGACTTAGAAAATGGAATTGTTTTATGAGCACAGAGCAATCACTCTAGGGCATGCTTATTTCACAAAATAATACCCCCTCCCTGCTCTTTTCTTCCAAATCTTACCTTCCTGGAGAAATGATATATTCACCACACATGCAGTGCTGGCTGATCTTATTATGGCCAGTGGGGCACTGCCCCACCAACCTCAGTCTGCTTCTACCACCTCCCTCCCACCCACAGGCCTACCTCCTTACCTAACCAGTCCAGAGGTCAGCACTGCCTGTGAGCTTCCCTTCTCCTTGGTCTTAATGTTCTCCTTCTAGAACTCCACAGGGAGGAGAATGGGAGTGTTACAGGGAGACTGGCCTAACATCTTGTGGTCAGCTGTGGGTCAATTGAACTTCTGTTCTCAGGTCAGTATATCTGAGAAACAAAGAAGGGCTTTTTACACAGGGAGGTGTGTGGAATCCAGAAAAAGAGAAGAGTGTGCCTCAGAACACATGTAAGCTCTTAGTGTGTACTGTAGTGCAGTGGTTAGAGCAGTACCCCCCCCCCAACGTGGTCTCCTCTAGATGTTTTGAGTGACAACTTCCACCATCCCTGTCATGATCCAGGGGCCAGAGGTTGAGTCCAAAGAGGGTAAAGTCTTTTACCAAAATACTTACCCAAAAGAGTAGGGTTTGAGGTGAAGATCAGTCTTCACAAGCCAAACACAAGCATAGAGAATCTGTCCAGGTCCAAAACATAATCCAAAAACAAGATTATGGGACAGTCCAAGATCAATCTCACAAGGAGTTCATGAAACAAGACAGGAAAACCTATTCTGTTTATTTGTTTACTTATTTTATTGCATTCATATTCTACTTTTTTTCTTTTTTTTTCTTTTTTCCTCATTTAATCCACACAACAATCATTAAGGTAGATTAGATTAGCCCAAGGTCACTCAATGAGCTGCATGCCCAAGTGAGGATTTGAACCCACGTCTCCCAGGGCCAACACTCAAACTCAGCCTGTTGTTGGATTCCAATTCCCATCATCTCCAACTACTGGCCATGCTGGCTAGAAATGATAGGAGTTGTAGTCCAACAACATTTAGAGACCCAAGGTTGAGAAAGAGTGCTCTAACCACTGCATCACATTCGGAACAAGGTGCCACAGACCTGCATTGCCTCCAGGTACTAGGAGACTCAAGAAAGTGACCTTATATACTCTGGCCTATTGGAACACTCTAAATTCAGCGATGGGTTGGTTTTGACCTCTAAAGCCTTAAATGTCTCAGGACAGTACTTCAATGATTGCCTCTCTCCATATGAACCTACCCAGACCCTGAGATCTTCATCTGAAGCCCTTCTTCATGTGCCTCCTCCACAAGAGGTTCAGAGGGTGGCAACATGAGAACAGGCCTTTTCCGTGGTGGGTCCCCATTTGTGGAATGATTTCGCCAAGGAAGTTCTGCTGGTGCATTCATTATACACCTTTAGGCACTAGACAAAAACATTCCTTTTTAACCAGGCCTTTGGTTGATTGACATCTGATGCCCTTTTAAAATGTATTGTGGAAAGGGGGATTATTGGGTTGTCTTTGTTTTTACAGTGGTACCTCGGGTTACATATGCTTCAGGTTACATATGCTTCAGGTTACAGACTCCGCTAACCCAGAAATAGTGCTTCAGGTTAAGAACTTTGCTTCAGGATAAGAACAGAAATCGGGCTTCGGCAGCACGGCAGCAGCACGAGGCCCCATTAGCTAAAGTGGTGCTTCAGGTTAAGAACAGTTTCAGGTTAAGAACAGACCTCCAGAACGAATTAAGTACTTAACCTGAGGTACCACTGTATTTGATTACATATTTTGTGATTTTTATATTGTAGTTTTATGTTGTGAACCACCCTGAGATAAGGGTGGCATACAAACAAACAAACAAATATTGCTAGGGGTTGGACCTTTCCAACTCTACAAATCTGTGTTTCTCCAATCTTTGCTGTGAGATTGAGAAATACAGTGCCTGACTGGTGTAAGAACCATGTCCTACCTTAGCTCCAGGGAATAGAACTGCTGGGCTATGGAACATGCAAGCAACATTCTGCTTGCGGCTCGATATTTCTACGTTGTTACCCAGGATCACAACCACTTCCCAGCAATAAAAACTGGGTGGCCTGATTTTTATACCATCCTGCAGCACAGCAATTGGATTTAAATTAATCTATATTAAGAAGCAGAATGTGAGCTGGCTTCCCCACCCGACCCCCTTTAGATGAGAAATGCATTGAGAAGGTGAAATCCTCTTTGGGATTTTTTTAAATAATTCTGTTCCTTACTGCTGGGGTCCATTCTCAAGGGATTTCTTGCAGAGGGAAGGCAGAGTGAGTTATCTGCACTGAGGTTTGAAAATCAGATATAATGATAGTTCTGCTGATGGGTGAACACACATTAGATGCCATGAGTCCCCCAATGCTCTCAGGATTGGGTTTGGGTTGGCAGGATCCAATGGAAGAGGAGGCAGAAATATGGGGAGGGGGAACCTGGGTTGGAGGGGGGAACTCCCCTCTTTGCCCTGTGGAAGGGGGAGCAAGGATCTTCCCCAGGGAAGCCTGGGGAGTGCTTTGATCTGCCAAGATGTGGGGCTGAACAGGAAGTGGCCTGATCAGGAGGATGCAGCCTTGTCACCTAGAACCAGACAATGCCTTTGCAGATGGGAGCAGACCCACCAATGGAATGCCCACCTGCAGCCAACAGCTATGAATACCAGCTGCTGGGAATTGCAGGTGGGCAGACAGCTGTGGCACTCTGGTCGTGCTTGCTTGTTTCCCACAGGTGTCTGCTTGGCCACTGTGAGAACAGGATGCTGAACTTTGGAAAATGAGCGAGGTCCCAGCTAAAGAATGGCAACTGAAGCTGATGGAATATGTGCAGCTTGCGGACTTAACATATAGAATAAGAGAACAAGAAGAACATACGTTTAGAGAAGATTGGAAAATGTTTATTGAATATGTGGGGGGGGAATTGTGTACACTTGAAAATGTTGGCAGCATTAAGATAAATTCAATGGTTTTGATGGATGTAATAATGGAATACTGAACGGTTTAGTTTATGTAAAATATGCAGGGATTTACGACTGGCAAAGTGAACCATGGAAAGAGAAGAAGGGAAGTCACTGATATTTTAAGGATGTTTACATGAGTATTCTAAATTGTAAAATGAGTATTCTAAATTGTAAAATTCTAAATTGTAAAATTGTAAAATAAATTGTAAAATACAAAATTTAATAAAAATTATATACCGTATTTTTCACTCTATAAGACACACTTTTTCCCTCCTAAAAAGTAAGGGGAAATGTGTGTGCGTCTTATGGAGCGAATGCAGGCTGCGCAGCTATCCCAGAAGCCAGAACAGCAAGAGGGATCGCTGCTTTCACTGTGCAGCAATCCCTCTTGTTGTTCTGGCTTCTGAGATTCAGAATATTTTTTTTTCTTGTTTTCCTCCTCCAAAAACTAGGTGCATCTTATGGTCTGGTGCGTCTTATAGAGCGAAAAATATGGTATATAAAAGTGAACAGGATGCTGAACTAGACGAGCCATTGGCCTGATTCAGCAGGCTCTTCTTAGGTTCTGGTATTCCCACAGCACAAGAAACGTGCCACAAGTGAGCATGCCACGCCTCATCTTCAAAAGCATGCCAGGAGGGGAAACCTGTTAGAGCCTCTCTGCTCCTTCTGTCCAGTTCTGAGCTTCTCGCTTTGCTCCTGAGTCGTGACTCCTGAGCATGGCACCTGCTGTCGATGCTGTACGGTTACTTGCGCAAATAAAGACCCCTTTTCTGCTTCCAAGTATCAGAGTCTAGCTCTGCATGTGCTAGGTAGGAGCCCGGATATGAGAGCTCAGAGGCAAGATGTGAAGAAGCATTTAAAATCTTGTTATTGTGCTGCAAGCTTAAGGATCTTACTCGGTTTGCCTTGGTGGCTGTCGAAAGGTGCGGTTCTGAGAACAAATCCCAGGCAGCTGTTTAAGAACCTCCAGGCGTGTGAGGACCGTGTTCCGATTTAGAGAGATGTCAAAGGACAGCCTTCCAAGGAGTTAGGCCAGATTAAACATGAGTAGCAAACAGCATCAGAATCCATCCTGTGGTCTGCGGCGGCGATGCCAGTAATCGTGTCTGACTCAGCGAGTGCCCATCCTTTCAGAAACTGACATACTGCTTCTGCCACAGATCCCCAAGTACACACTGTCTCTTCTTCCTACTTATTAGCACATGTTTCTCAAGAGCTGCTCCAACAAAATTCCAGGTGCTCTGTCTCATTCATGTCTGTTTTTCCTCCTAGACCAAACCCAGTGTTCCAGCCACACGTTCTGCAGGAGGTGCTGAGTGATGGATGAATTTATTTCCAGGTTGTTGTTGTTGTTTTTAGTTTTGCCTTTTTCCAATGCTAAGTTCAGTTTTCCACACTTCCACATCGGTTTGCAATTTTAAAAAATCATTGTGGAAACTCACCAACATTTCTGCATGATAGAACTGACGCAGGGGCACAGACCTGATGAGCTTGTGGCTGTCTTCATTTAGATTTGGTTCTGTGATGTCATCACAGAGCCAAATCTGATTGATGATGCTATGGCAATGCTATGACATCACTTCCACAATGGTGATCATGTAATTAGCAAGAAGAGAATATGAAACTTGTCTGAACTGAGGACTGCCATGCCATCACTCCAATTTGATTTTGTTGGGTCTCCAGAAACCAGTTTTTTCATACACGCGTAAGTGGTTCTACTTTCAACTCATTTGCACAGGAGAGCTCCTTGCTTCTCTTTTTCCTACAGTGATGTCTAACTGGTAAAAGAGCATGTAGCACATCTCACTTTAAAGGGGGGATTTTAAACAGCCAACTTTTAAAGCTGCTAACTTAAAAATTATGATACCTGAGAACATGTTTACTGTATAGACAGAGTAGTATTTTATCTCAGTCAAAAAATAAAATAAAAAACAACAACAAGTGGACTACAAATCTGGCACTGAAATAAATTCAATTTAGCCTCATGTAATTGCTTATTCAATTCTCAGATATGACATGCTGTTAGACCACAAATTGACATTCTGTTGCTTCTGTTTCAATAAGCTTAACTTGAACAAGTTGCCCTCTAGGTACATCCCGAATGGAAAGCTACTTGATCTTCATCCCAAGAAAATTAGTGTGTTAAATTTTGTTTGAAAAATTGTTATCCAAAGCATGACACTTTCTCAGACAGTGGTGAGACTGCACAATTAATATATGTGTATTTTAAATACAATATTTCTTTTAAAGCCAGAACAAAGACCGTAGAGGAGATTTATACATTATATCAGCTTCTTCATTGGATAATGATGATGATGATAATGAATCTCAGTGCTTTTTTTCTGGGGGTATTCAAGGGTAAGCAGTACCGGTACCTCCCCCCTCCATTAAAAGTGTGGTACTTACTCTAACAACTTCAGAGTGAGTACTAGCACCTTTTTCTGTATAAAAAAAGAGCACTGATGATGATGATGATTGTACCCCGCCCATCTACTTTTGCCTCTGGCCCCACCTAATACTGGCCAGTGGCCCCCAGAAGGTTGTTCAGAAGGGAATGCGGCCCTCTGCAAAAAGGTCTCCCACCCCAGTTTTAGAGGATCCTCTCGATACAATCTCATAAGTTGCAATGCCTTCTCTAATCCTCAAGCTCTTCCACTGAAATGGATTTGAAGGTTGCTATGAAAGGACCCTGTGATTATCCAAAACAATTTCAAGCCTATGGTCTCATCCAACTCAGAATAGGCTTAGTCATAACATGGGCTATTAAATGCACGGTCCATTTCCTCGTGAAAGCATCACTGTAATACATAGCTAGCTTTCATTCCCACTCTCTCATTTTGGCCATTCTGTTAAGTCACCAAATTGCCCTCACCTTCTATCGCCAGAACTCTTTAACAAGGATGCATTGCCTCATCATAAGTGACTAGAGCTTCCACAGTGCCCAGAATCATTGATTGAGAAGCACCATCTCTAAACACAGAGCCCTGAAGGCACTTTTGCTCTATGTGGTCAACTTTGAAATGTCCTTGGCCCAGTCACAGCCAAAGGGCATTATTTAGATAAGTTGAAGTTTTGGGTTTTAAGCTGATTAGTGACCCAATCCTACAACTTGGTACCTCTTCATAGTAGTCTCTTGGAAAGCGGCATTATACCAGCACTATAGAAAGCTGGTATAGAAAGCACTGCAAATAACAAGGCCAGTGGAAGTGATGGTATTCCAGCTGAACTATTTAAAATTTTAAAAGATGATGCTGTTAAGGTGCTACACTCAATATGCCAGCAAATTTGGAAAACTCAGCAGTGGCCAGAAGATTGGAGAAGATCAGTCTACATCCCAATCCCAAAGAAGGGCAGTGCCAAAGAATGCTCCAACTACCGCACAATTGCACTCATTTCACACGCTAGCAAGGTTATGCTTAAAATTCTACAAGGAAGGCTCAAACAGTATGTGGATCGAGAACTCCCAGAAGTGCAAGCTGGATTTAGAAGAGGCAGAGGAACCAGAGACCAAATTGCAAACATGCGCTGGATTATGGAGAAAGCTAGAGAGTTCCAGAAAGACATCTACTTCTGCTTCATTGACTATGCAAAAGCCTTTGACTGTGTCGACCACAGCAAACTATGGCAAGTTCTTAAAGAAATGGGAGTGCCTGATCACCTCATCTGTCTCCTGAGAAATCTCTATGTGGGACAAGAAGCTACAGTTAGAACTGGATATGGAACAACTGATTGGTTCAAAATTGGGAAAGGCGTACGACAAGGCTGTATTTTGTCTCCCTGCTTATTTAATTTATACGCAGAATACATCATGCGAAAGGCTGGGCTGGATGAATCCCAAGCTGGAATTAAGATTGCCGGAAGAAATATCAACAACCTCAGATATGCAGATGACACAACCTTGATGGCAGAAAGTGAGGAGGAATTAAAGAACCTTTTAATGAGGGTGAAAGAGGAGAGCGCAAAATATGGTCTGAGGCTCAACATCAAAAAACCGAAGATCATGGCCACTGGTCCCATCACCTCCTGGCAAATAGAAGGGGAAGAAATGGAGGCAGTGAGAGATTTTACTTTCTTGGGCTCCATGATCACTGCAGATGGTGACAGCAGCCACGAAATTAAAAGACGCCTGCTTCTTGGGAGAAGGGCAATGACAGGCCTAGACAGCATCTTGAGAAGTAGAGACGTCACCTTGCCAACAAAGGTCCGTATAGTTAAAGCCATGGTTTTCCCAGTAGTGATGTATGGAAGTGAGAGCTGGACCATAAAGAAGGCTGATCGCCGAAGAATTGATGCTTTTGAATTATGGTGCTGGAGAAGACTCTTGAGAGTCCCATGGACTGCAAGAAGATCAAACGCATCCATTCTTAATGAAATCAGCCCTGAGTGCTCACTGGAAGGACAGATCGTGAAGCTGAGGCTCCAGTACTTTGGCCACCTCATGAGAAGAGAAGACTCCCTGGAGAAGACACTGATGCTGGGAAAGATGGAGGGCACAAGGAGAAGGGGGCGACAGAGGATGAGATGGTTGGATAGTGTTCTCGAAGCCACAAACATGAGTCTGACCAAACTGCAGGAGGTAGTGGAGGACAGAGGTGCCTGGCGTGCTCTGGTCCATGGGGTCACGAAGAGTCGGACACGACTAAACGACTAAACAACAACAACATAACAGCTTCCGGACCCAGTTCAATGTTCTCGTTTTGATCTTTGGAAGGAGACTTTTGTAGACACAGGACCACATTCCCAAAGGGGTCCTCCATGACTGGCATGCCTCTTTTAGTCAGAAGGAGAGATTTACAATGGCTTTACAATCACAGTGGGGTGGGGTGAGGAAATCTAATGCTATCCAAGGCTGTATCAACAGAAGTATATATAGTGTCCAGATCAAGGGAAGTAATCGTACTACTCTATTCTGCCTTAGTCAGACCCTACTTGGAGTCCTGAGTCCAGTTCTGGGCACCGCAGTTTAAGAAGGATGTTGACAAGCTGGAATGTGTACAGAGGAGGGCAAGCAAGATGATCAAGGGTCTGTCAACCAAGCCTTATGAGGAATGGTTGAAGGACCTGACTTTGTTTACCCTGGAAAAGAGCAGAGTAAGAGGAGATATGATAGCCATCTTCAAATATCTCAAGGGCTGTCACATGGAAGATGGAGCAAGCCTGTTTTCTCTTGCTCCGGAGGGTAGGACTTGAACCAATGGATTCAAGTTACAAGAAAGGAGATTCTGACTAAACATCAGGAAGAACTTTCTGACAGTAAAAGCTGTTTGACAGTGGAATGGTCTCCCTCAGGAGGTTCTGGGCTCTCCGTCACTGGAGGTTTTTAAGCAGAGGTTGGATGGTCATCTGTCATGGATCCCTTAGCTGAGATTACTGCATTGCAGGGGGTTGGACAAGATGACCCTTGTGTTCCCTTCCAACTCTACAATTCTATGATTCTAGGGATAAATAAATATAAGCACAACCTCAGAGAGGAAAATGAATGCTTTTTAATTCCCCGCTAGAAAAATGCAACCTGTGCTGCTGATAGAAGTAGTACGACTCATGCAACACGTTGGCGACTAATATACACACAGTAATTACCAAAATAATAAATAAGATAAAGAAAACAAAAGACTGAGTTAAGCATTTAAAAAATCCATTGAAACCAGACATTATAAGTTCATCTTAGGTTTGGTAGTTCGTAAGTCTCTGTGGCTTTGCACAAGGTTTTGTATTTTTCTCAGAAGATCTATCACCTTTGATAGTGGCACAAAAGCCCCTGGGCTCCTTTGACTGCAATTTGACAGGGTTTCTTATCCAGGGATGCTTCTCTCACACCTGGGATTTCCAGGCACACTGTCTACAAGAGACCCTGCTTGCCCCTCAAGATCTCCTTGACCTGTGGAATGTTTGGTTCATCCCCTGAGGACTCAGTGTTTGGCATCAGGTCAGGGTTAGGTATGACTCTGCCTGATGGTTGGACAGGCTTTGGGTATGCGGGCTTGGGCTGATGAGAGTTGGAGATCAAGAACATCTGGATGTCCACAGGTTCCCCTTTCCTTCCCTAGGAAGTCATTCAGCCTGTGGGCTCATAGGCCAGAATGTTCCTCCATACAAAAAGTCCCCTGTACACAGGGAGATGGTTTTAGCTATGCAGTGCAAAATTGGCTTGAGAAATGTTATTTGTAATCCCCAAAGCAAGGGATGTACTGACTTGAAAAGTGTTATCAAGGAGTCCCTAAAGCAAGCAATGAACTTTTATCTTAACACTTTCAGATTCCCCGTAACAACTGAGCAATGACTGCAATTTATTTTGTGTGGGTGTGTTGAAAATAATCATGTAGATTATTTTGTCTTTGCAAATCCTATAATGACCTGGCCTAATCCACACTTCACAACTCTGAATGTGCAAATCAGAACTTAGCTGCCCACCGAATGTGTCACTTTCTCTGAATTTAGCAGAATAGTGCTCAGACGCTTAACTTGTCAGAGTAGTTTCAAATTGCTCTGGCATTTGGAAAGATGCATTTTGTAGGGGAAATATGCTTTAAAATTTCAGTCCAGACTTTATTATTTCTTAAATGGAAGTTAATGCGAAAATCAGATGGAACAGACTTATAGGCGAACATGTGTGAAAATGACATCGATGAGAAATAGACAGATTTTGTCATCCCAAATGTGAATTGAGAGCTGCAGGCAGAACAGGAGGTAAGTGACTGCTGCAGCTGGCTTCTGTGGGCTGACAAAGGAGAGAAAGAGTCTGAGAAGGGTCTCAGCAGCCATCAATGTGTCATCCTTGCAGGCCACCCAACCCAGAATGAGACCACTGTGGCGTCAGTGGGTCTTGGAGGATGCTCCAGGACCACAAGGATAAATTTTGGCAGATTTATGCTGCAGGAGAAAGGGCTAGTTTGGAGTGTGAATGCAAATTGGATGGAACTAAAGGAAAACATGAGACTGGAAGAGACTGAGATGGAAGGAAAGGAGTGAGAGAATGCAAGAAAGGGGAGAAGAAGATAGAGCAACAGAACTGCAAACAAAAGTTATTGTAAATTGGGAACCGAGGGGTCAGACGCAGCAGCCCAGACAGAACATGCATTTGCATGCATGGCAGTATCATAAAGCTTGAGAGTCAGTGAGCTTGCCCTGCCTCACATCTAAAAGCTTGGTGGGAGCAGCATGACAAATTGTTGGGACATCTTCATTGCATCCTTTCAGTTCTGCATGTTTCACCTTACTCGTGCACCTAGGCATCATGACTTTTAGACACTGTGCTTGCTGCTGAGCCCATACTTTTGTTAGCCTGAATAAAGATCTCTTCCTTAAGTTAGAACTGCTGTTCTTATGTTTTGGGATAGGAGAGTGACAGGCAATCTGCTGGGTCACTGCTCACTGGGTTCTCTGCTTTCTCATTCATCCTGATTAGACCTTCCATCCCGGGATAGCCTTGGCACGAAAGATTCCTGGTAGCTAAAAGAATGTTCCTACACAAACTCTGAGCTTCTCGCTAGGTTCTCTACTGCTTTTGCTCTTGAGGTCCAGGGGGTAATGGGGGAGAATTAGGGGCCAACACAGAGCATTGCAAGTGAAATTCATGAAGACTAGCTACTTTGAACAGCCTTAAAGCTACAGCAAGTTACTCCAGGTGTCCAGCTGAACTGGGGTTCTCTCGTGGCTCCCCCACCACTTCAGAAAAAGTCTTCTCATGAGATCTTGCCATACATTGGAGCTGATGTCAGTCACCCCTGGATTAAGGAGTAGGAAGTTGAGGTACTGCTTGTTCTTGGACCCTAGTTGGAAGTAAGAAGGCACTCAGGTTGGGGGGTGGCTGAGGTTGATGGGGCAGTGCCCCATTTCCCCATATGGATTGGCCTCTGGTAGAAGAGAAGGTGCATTGTCAAGCAGCAAAGTCTTGGAATGTGTCTGTATAAATGGCCTTCTGTCATGCTTCCCATATTGAGGTTGGGGAGGGGGGAGAGTTAATGACAATAAAGCAGTGTCTAGCCAATTTTTGCAACCAATGGTCTCCTCTCTGACTGCAAAGCGGCATCAGTTAGACATATCAGAAACTGAAAGAAGAGGGTATAAACAAAGTCTTCTAGCCGTTGGCTTGGAAACCTGTGTTACTAAAGTTCAATTTTCAGTCCTGATGCACATTCACCCTGCTGGGTCTGAAGTCAAATACACATCAGTCCATCATCAGCTGGTTTGCTGGGTGTGGGCACTGCTGAATTTCCAGCGCACAGGCCAGAGCTAGCAAGCTTGAGCATCAGCGCATGTCACAAAATGATATGTGACATTAAATGCACGGAAGCATTTAGTGCTCAGGTATTATATTCTTCAAATAACCACTGTAGGGGGAGGGAGTGGTGAATAGGGTTGTGACGGGGCATCCTTTCCCTATTCCCTCTCTTGCTGAAAATCACTCCCTCCATGAAGTTGCTATTGGTCTGATGGGAGGCTTCCACTGGTGCCAATGGGAACTTAAAGGGCACTCCTGGTGATTCCTTGGCAAGGGAGACTTGCTATCACTGCTCATCAGCTGATCAGCGGTGGCAGCAAGTCCACTGGGATTGGCCGTGCTTTGGCGTTCCCAGTGGAAAACTCTGTAGTGCAGCTGACTCCTGCCCAGGGCTTGCAGTCGGTGCTGATGGGCAGTGACCTCAAGCCTGCTGGGATCTGTTACACTAAAGAAGGACTGCCGAGTGCAAGCAGGGCTTGCAGTCTGTGCCAATCAGCCGATAGGCAGTGACTTCAAGCCCTGCTCAGATTGCCTTGGATCTTCCTTTGAGCTCACCTGCTGCCATGGTTGTGTAAGGCAATGGACAACTGGGCACCCCAACCCACTGGCCAGAGTGACCTGGTGGAGGTGGGGAAAACCAACATCTGGCATGCCAGCTGGGAAAAGTTCCCCATCCTGTGCTATGTGATGCAACACATTCCCAGGCCTTCTTCCAGCCCAGCCTGCAGAGAACATTGGGAAGGATGTTGCTCACCAGATTGCAAGTCACAGATCTGATGGATGAGCCTTTGCCACTGCCGCCTTTGGCATATCCCCCCCCTCCAAATGCTAGAATGGAGCTGTGTCGGGAAGTTTTTAATGGTTGACATTTTATTATGTTTTTATATGTGCTGGAAGCCACCCAGAGTGGCTGGGGAAACCCAGCAGATGGGTGGGGTATAAATAAAACAACAACAACAGCAGGTTTAGCAAAACCTAGAAGGCAGCCCTTGGAGGATATAGGAGCTCAGGATCCAACATGCCAGATCTCTTCCCCACCCCTGTTATAGGTTGGGGGGTGGGTTCCTCCCAATTGGTTGCTGCTATGAATAGAAAAGTGGGTTGTAAACAGATAAAAAAAGGGATGTGGGTGGCGCTGTGGGTTAAACCACAGAGCCTAGGGCTTGCTGATCAGAAGGTTGGCGGTGAGCTCCCGTTGCTCAGTCCCTGCTCCTGCCAACCTAGCAGTTTGAAAGTACGTCAAAGTGCAAGTAGATAAATAGGTACCACTCTGGCGGGAAGGTAAACGGCGTTTCCATGCGCTGCTCTGCTTTGCTAGAAGCTGCTTAGTCATGCTGGCCACATGATCCGGAAGCTGTATGCTGGCTCCCTCGGCCAATAAAGCGAGATGAGTGCCGCAACCCCAGAGTCGGTCACGACTGGACCTAATGGTCAGGGGTCGTTTTACCTTTACCTTTTAAACAGATCAAAACAAGGATGCTAACTTCATAGATAGCAACAGCGAAGGCTTGCCTTTTGGGGCAAAAGTGCACTGCCCCACCAACACCTCAGCCATCCCCAGCTGCCTGCCTTCTTACTTTCAACTAGCCCAGAAGATGTCTGTGGCTCTCAGCTTCCTCCTCCTCAGTCTCAGTGTTGCCCTTGTAGAATGCAGCAGGGAGGAGAATGAAGATAAATCTATAGTCAGCTCTGATGGTCAATAGCTCTGGCTCCACCTACTGTTTAGGCTCCCTGCCTTCTCCCTCTCCAGGTCAAATGGGCACCAGCCACTACTGAGTATTAAATGCTTTAAGTTTATTACAGAGCCTAGTGATTCACATGGAGGCTGATTTGCGCAGCATAATGCACATACGGTCCCTAAACCTGGAAATCTGGAGAACAGGATGGCTCCCAAGAATATAGTAACTGCTCGTAGCTGCATTGAAAGCTGCCATTTACTTTCCCATGATGGCCTAGTAGAAGAACCCTCTGATTGACAGTGTAGTCTTATAGATGTGCACACAGAGGTAAGCCCATTGAATGCAATGGAATATTCCCAGGTAAGTGCGTACAGCAGCTGTTACCACCTGGTGGATCGTGGACCCCAAAGGGCCCATGGCACATACCCATCAACTGTCCGGAACATCCCATTTTTTGGGTCATGTGAATCGAGTGAGACTGTGGCCCAGAAAATGCACGTTCTGGTTTCGTGCTGGGACATGTTGGAGGGTTTCTGGTGGCACCATTCACATAACATAAACTACTACAGAGATATAATCATTTTTAAAAGAAGGGGGTCCATGGCTTGGCTTTTGAAAAACAGGGGATCCACAGAACTTAGCTAATTGGGAACCACTGGTGTACAGGATTGCAGCCTCGGGGGATGAGTCTTTGGCAGCTATGATTAAAAGCTTTTAAAAAGATGGAGCTTGGAAAAATCACATCTGAGACTTTTCTGAATTCAAAGCCTGGCAAGGAGGAAATTGCATGTGGAGATACAGAGGAAAGGAGGGTGCAGCATTTTGAAACAATTTCTTTTTTTATCTCTAGGACATGTTTACGAAGATCAGGAATCTTCGCCTTATTGCCCAGGGTTGCCTTGCAGAACAAACAGGCAAGAAATGAGGTAACTTAATGGAAGTTCTTGAAAACTCAGATGCCTCAAAGTAATTTGGGTTAGCCATCCATCACGAGTATTGAGGAGACATCTCTATCTGGCGCAGCGCATATTTTGAAGGCGGGGGGAAACAACTGCACAGATGATGGGAAATAAACACACAAAAAGTATTCTGCTCTCCAAAGTATTATCTAGCCAGCAACTAAACCTTAATGGAAGCGAGGGCTCAACCCTGGGAGTTCAGTTCAGAAGGCCAGGGTTTAGTTGGGAGGTACACAAAGTTTTTAAAAAAGCAAACAGTGCCCATAGCATGTTCTTTGTTAACTGCTTTGAGGGTTTTTTTACAACCAAGCAGTATACAAATTTGATTAAATACATACATGAAATGTTTTGAGTACCATTCCCTCACCACAGGGAGCCCCACATATATGGGCTTTTATTTTTGAGAGTTGGGGATTTGTTCTTCATGAATTTCCATTTGAAATTGGTCCGCACCTCTCAGACTAATGTGTGGGTTTCATAGCATCCGTCCTTCAGATTTTGCACTTGTCTGCACCTTGTGGTGCAGCTCTCAGTTAAAAAAAAAAGATACAAAAATTACATTTAAAAATGTAAGACTGGGAGCTGTTCTCTTGGAAACAGTTTCCCCCAGGGAACCTGCTCTCTTGAACGTCAGTTCCATTAATCATATTATAGATATCAGGGGAGAATATATAGATTTCTGTTGGGAACAATTTTTGACGTACCCTTAAGACAAAAGCAAAAACCTCTGGCATATATTCCTGCTACCACAAGTCACTATCAGGGATTGATTTGAGCCACAGTTTGCTAATGAGCTACATTTTTAGGATCAAGGTTCATCCTTGGAATGTTGTATTGATATAACACAAGTGCCTCTGAGGATATGCAGAGTGATTTCCCATCAATAGCAAGGCATTCAATATCTCCAATAAAGCAGGGGCTGGGGGTATATACAGATCTCTAGGTCAGAAGGCATGGCTTTGGGGGCAGGGGGAATGAATCCCAGAACTTTTCGTTTTGTAAATGAAATACAGGTTCCTATAAAAAAAGAAGAAGCCCCAGCTCCCATTGCAGGTCTCTGCCTTCTCCAAACTAGGGATGGGGAAGAAGTTTAGCTCACTTCACATTTAACGGTAAACCTACCTAATTCAGACCACCTGGAACTTTATGAGGACCAAAACACATTCATTCTTTGAAATTTGCACTTCTTTGAATTTTGCCAACAATGCATTTGCTACAATAAAATGCAAATTAAATGTAAATGTGCATTAAAATGCATATAGTG
Source organism: Podarcis raffonei (assembly GCF_027172205.1). Classification (NCBI taxonomy): domain Eukaryota; kingdom Metazoa; phylum Chordata; class Lepidosauria; order Squamata; family Lacertidae; genus Podarcis; species Podarcis raffonei. Next base: position 39,191,759 of record NC_070615.1, on the reverse strand, counting down.
GTGAAAAGAGCACACACACAATGTGTTATATTAGGAGAAACTGCTAACAAAAATGTGTATGTTGGGCAAATTGTATTAAAAATGTGGATATTAGGAAAAATTCACACTGAAATTGCTGATGAACTTCCACGAGGACTTTAAAAGAAAGGTTTTTGTGAACTCAAGTGGAAACGGGGAGAACTAAGCTTAAAAATGGAAAAACAAGAATATGAAAGAATCAGAAATTGACAGATTCACCCATCCCTCTCTCAAATGTTATTATTTTTTCCCTTCTGTTGTCAGCTTTTGAAAACTGCGGGAGCCAGTTCTGCAAAACACATTTCAACTTATCACTGCTGGAGCTGGCTGCTCTTTTCCATGCTACACTTTTAAGTTGAGTTTTATGCCATCATCACATGCCATTCAAAACTGTTATGAACAGCTGAAATCAGTTAGGCAAGAAGAGTGCAGTAAAAGCCTGGTATTCTGTCAAGGATTTCCAAACTGCATGTCATAATCAAGGATACAGATTTACATTGCAAGGCTTATGTCCAAAGGCAACCTCTTTTCTGAGCCCTGACTTTGCATGGTGGAAGATGGTCATGGTGACCTAATCAGCCAAAGTCCAGACAAATGCACTTGAAATTCCCTGAACTCTTTCCCACACTAATCAAAGGCTGCCCCACCACCAATACCTCTAATATAATTGTTGGCTATATCTACAATAGTGATCCGATAGCACCAGTGACATCATACATGCCCTTCATATCATACAGCAGGAGTGAGGAACCTGTGGCTGCTGAGATCATAGAATTATAGAATTCAAAGGGACCCCAAGGGTCATCTAGTCCAACCCCCTGCAATGCAGGTTATCACAGCTAAAGGCTCCCTGACAGATGTCCCATGACATATCCAGTTCCCCTGTCAAACAGCTGTCAAAAAAGTTATTTCTAATGTTTAGTCAGAATCTCCTTTCTTGTAATTTGAATCCATTGGTTCAAGTCCTACCCTTCGGAGCAGGAGAAAACAAGCTTGTTCCATGTGACAGACCTTCAGATATTTGACTATCCAAAGAATTGATGCTTTTGAATGATGGTGCTGGAGGAGACTCTTGAGAATCCCATGGACTGCAAGAAGATCAAACCTATCCATTCTGAAGGAAATCAGCCCTGAGTGCTCACTGGAAGGACAGATCGTGAAGCTGAGGCTCCAATACTTTGGCCACCTCATGAGAAGAGAAGACTCCCTGGAAAAGACCCTGATGTTGGGAAAGATGGAGGGCACAAGGAGAAGGGGACGACAGAGGACGAGATGGTTGGACAGTGTTCTCGAAGCTACCAGCATGAGTTTGACCAAACTGCGGGAGGCAGTGGAAGACAGGAGTGCCTGGCGTGCTCTGGTCCATGGGGTCACGAAGAGTCGGACACGACTAAACGACTAAACAACAACAACAAATCATATCACCTCTCAGTCATCTTTTCTGCAGGTTAAACATACTAAGTGTTTCTGGCCTACAACTCTCATAGTCCCTGATCACTGACCCTGCTGGCTGGGGCTGGTGAGAGTTGGAGTCCAACATCATCACGTTCACCACCAATGGAATATAGAGTCATAGAATCATAGAATTGTAGAGTTGGAAGGGACCCAGAGGCTCATCTAATCCAATCCCTGCAATGCAGGAATATCAACTAGAACATATAAGACAGGTGCCCATCCAACCTCTGCTTAAAAACCTCCAAGGAAGGAGAATCCATGACCACTCATGAAAGTTGAACAGCTTTTACTGTCAGAAAGTTCTTTCTGATGCTTAGTTGGAATCTCCTTTCTTTTAACTTGAAGGTCCTGCCCTCCGGAGCAAGAGGAAACAAGTTTGCCCCATCTTTCAAGTGGCAGCCCTTTAGATATTTAAAAGTGGCTACCGTAGCTCCTTTCAGTAAAATAGCAGACAAAATTGTCAATTCAGAAGAAATGTGCCCTAAAATGCTGATGAATTTTCATCAGAACCCCTTTCTTAAAGCAGGCATAGGCAAAAACCAGCCCTCCAGATGTTTGGGACTACAATTCCCATCACCCCTAGCTAACAGGACCAGTGGTCAGGGATGATGGGAATTGTAATCCCAAACATCTGGAGGGCCGGAGTTTGCCTATGCCTGGTTTAGACTGTCACCTGGCTGTGTCTGCATGGTTCAGTTACAGAATTAAGAACTTTAAACTTTTATTTATTGCTGTCATTTATTTCATTTATGAATCTTCTTGAAGTCATTTCATAGTACAGAAAAAACTAAATGCAAAACAACTGAATATATTAAAAACCACTGGATAAATAAAATGATAACTGTTTTATTTGTTATGCTTTTTAACTGGCTTGTTTTGTTGTATATTTTAATTAAGGCTGTTTTAATGCTTTGATGGAACAGTTTTATTGTGTATTTTAATTATGCATGGATTTTGCAATTTATTTTATAGTTGTAGACCGCTTAAGGGCCATTTTGGTATGTAAACAGTGTATACATAAATAAAATAATAATAATAAATTTGAAATATGAGTTTATACATAAATTATGACATTTCCCTCTGTAGCTTTTGTGCAATGAGATGCCTACATTTTAATTGAGCATTCCATGTATTAGCAGCAATATCTTGTTGCAACCAGTGGCCCTCCAGTTGTTGTTCAACTCCCATCAGCCCCAGCAAGCATGGCCAATAGCCAGGGATGATGGGTGTTGTCGTTCAGCAATATCTGGAGAACAGGATTAAAGCTTCCCTACACCTGGCTCATTGTCGGGTCATGGTCAGCATTTGGTACTGACCTTTCTGAGGCACTAAAAAATAAATAAAAAGGACTAGGGACTAGGGAAAGTTGGGTATCTGGCTGGCATCGTATTGGCTGTGGGATCAGGCCAATGGACCATCTAGTCCAGCAAGCTGTTTTCAGATTGACCAACCAGATAGGAAGCCTCAAAACAGGACATGAGTGCTAAATTACAAGATGGTGGTGTTTCATATGGACCAGAAAGCAACTCACATCGAAGCTTCTGTTCCATGCAAGGCAGCGCAGGCGAATGAATAATCAATCATTTTCAAATGTGACACGTCCCTGAGGATCAGCTGCCAAAGGACCAGCTACAAGGGGAGCATTCTGTAAGGATTCTTTCTGTGCATTGTTCCACCAAAAGATCATCTTGGCCACATCCATCAAAGTAGCGGAGTTCTTAAATCAAGGCTGTGTGCCAAGAGGATAGAATGCTTTCATAAGGAAGAACAGAGAGGCTGAGAGAAGTTCACCTGGCTATTGGAAAGCGAAGACAAATTAGTGAGGTGATAATTGGGGCTGCCTTCAGACAAGGCCTTAGTGGTTGCCAACGCTGGTGCCCCTGTCCCAATTTCAGACATTCCTTTTGCACTGCATTACCAGTTGTGTTACGGAACTGTGCCCTTGTGATCTACAAACCACCATGTTGTGATGAATTTTAAATAGTGGGAAAGGATGCATGCTGGGATACCACCCAAAATCTTGTCATGTGACATTGCAATGCAGTTTTTTCAAGTTGACAGCGTTACTCATCCCACTAGATTCTACCAGTTTTCTAAAAGTGGCTTTTACACTTTTAAACACTTAAAACATCACACAAAACACAAAAAATAGCAGGTAAGGAAACGTCGGGGAAATAAAATCAAGTGCTGTCTGAATGCACCCTGGACCTCAACATCGACAACGTGCTGCAAAACAGAGTGCTCCTTATTTATGAGTTTTCTGACACTGTATTCTGTTCTTTCCCGTCTCACATAGTAAACATTTTGCGGACACTGAGCATGCTCAGTCCTCACTGAACTGTCACTGACGTTCCCCAGCCTAGTAGCATTTTTTACCCCCTCAAATTTCTGTAGCTTTGCTAACCTTGGACTCCTCGAAGCCCGCTGCCTGTCACTTAGGTATTAATAATAATAATAATAATAAAATTTCTATACTGCCTTTCATCTGAGATCACATGGCCGTTTACAATATAAAAACACAAAAATGCATAACATAGTAACAAACAAAAACAATAGCCCTCCCTGCCACACAGTTTAGAAAGCCATAGTAAACATAAAGGGACCCCTGACCGTCATAGATAGCTTAATTAGCCAAAGGCCTAGGAGAAGAGGAATGTTTTTTGCCTGGTGCCTAAAGATATGTAATGAAGGTGCCTGCCGAGATTCCCTGGGGAGAGCCTCCCACAAATGGGGAGCCACCACAGAAAAGGCCCTTTCTCATGCTGCTGCCTTCCAGGACTCTCATGGAGGGGACACACAAGGAAGGGCCTCAGATGATGATCACAGGGTCCGGGGTTAGTTCATATGGGAAGAGGCGGCATTACACGGCTGTCATGGCTAGTAGCCATTGGTTGCCTTATCCTCCATGAATTAGTCTCATTCCCCTTTAAAGCCATCCAAGTTGGTCTCCCTCGCTACAACTTGTAACAACACATCCTTTGGTTTAACTGCATGCTGTGTGAAGGAGTACTTCCGTTTTGTCTGCCCACCAACCTCGCAGGGTTGCTGTGAAGATACAGCAGAGAGGGCGGGAAAGCGTGTATGCCCCTTTGATCCCCTCAGAAGAAAGATGGGTTATAAACGTAAATATAACCATTTAATTGATATGCTGTTTAAATGCCAAAATGGCTTCCAAGTCATTTTACAAGGGTAAAATCAACTATGAAATCCTTCCATCATTAAAATGCAGAACAATTCCATAAAAAGCATTAAAATACCTGCAATGAAATAACAGCAAAATACCCACAGAAATGCAGCAAAAGCTTAACAATTAATAATTAAAAAACTGATTTAAACAATTAGATTACAAGTTCAAGGGAATGCTTACGGATACAGGTGTGTCTTCAAGAGCCATGGGATGCCAATTACTGTCCTTGGCTTATCCCGGGTCCTAGCAATAAGAAAAGGAAACAAAAAATCCTGTTATTAGCCACTTTCTTCATTCCACACATTATCTTTTGCACCTCTATCATGTCCCTCCCTCCACCCCACCCACCCTTTCAAAAGAAAAAGCATGTCTAGATTAAGCGTTTTTCATAACTGGTTGTTTCCATCAGGTAAATTTAGTGGAGGTGAACTGCAGTAATAATAAAAAGCCGCCTCGTCTTTTTGTACTTGACTCATTCTTAAACCTCGTCATGATAGTTTCTCACAGAGCAGAATACAGCAGTGAGATTTCTTCATCATGCATGAAATTATTTTATTTTGACATTGTAACCAAGAAGGAAGTGACATGTAATGTTTTGTAGTGGAAATATTGAAGTTTGGATTCTGACAGGGAAGAAATATGATCCTGTTTTGAACAAAAGCGATTTATGCTAAGTCCAGACACATTATTCTTCTCTTACCCACTGACTGTGGAGAAACTCATGCTCTTGTTTGGAGAATTACTTAGTCAAAAGACATCACATTTCTGTCCATATGATTTAGGTTGGATTTCTTCTGTTCCCTCACCCCAAACATTCTCCACCAATTAAGGAGGCATCCAGGAAATGCCCTTTCAAAACCAGCAGGCACATCTGAATTGTTTCACAAAGCGCCAATGGTGCCAGTCACAAAATGGCTGCTGCAGGGTGTGGGGCACAACACAAAATGGTGACTGGTGATGGGTAAGTGTGTGGAAGCAGGTTCATGCAGATGGAGGGGGCAGCTGAGTACATTTGCACTGGGCCTTGGTGGGCCTGTTTGGAAGTACACAAAATGGCTGACACTGGTGAGTGGCTGAACACAAAATGGCAGCCACATCAAAAAGAACAGAAAAAGAGGGACAGAAAATGAAAAAGACACCTATATCAGTTGCCACCATGCTCAGTCACTGAGAGACACTCTTGGCACTTTCCCTCTATTCGTGCCCAACCCTGTCATGCAATGAAATGTGGACATGATTAAGGGGCACGTTCAATGGACAGGAGGCTGAGCCAGAGCAAACAGGAACTGAGCAGGAAATGCAAACTGTCTCTTGTGCACTGTGAAAATTTGAGGGGATTTTTTTTAAATAAACCAAGATCTTTAGGGGCACCATAGGAAGTACTGCCAGACACATTGGTGCCTCCTGAAGGCAGTGTGTTGGTGACCTCTAAGCCAGCCTCCTTGGCTTCCTGTCCTTCAGTTAAAATGTGAGGGAAGGTTTCATGAGGTAATGCCTTCCCTTGGGAGCTACCTCGCAATGATAAGACAAGCTCAACCTTGTACTCACTTAAGCAGTAAAATGAACGAGACAGAAAAAGTGAAACCTCTTTCATGGGGAAAGATCTCTTTTTGAGAAATTGGCAGGCAGGTTCAACACAGAACTAAAGCCATTAGTCTGATCACAGGACATTACACACTCAGATTTGTTCCATGCCTCAAATTAGGGCTGGGCTTCTTGGACTGAACAGCACCCCTGGAGTCAAGTACTTAGGAACTCTCCAGTGAAGCCAAGGAGAATTTGGAACAAGCTTCTGTATCGGTGTATGGCATTATTTTGCTAACAATCTGGACAGAGAAGCTGACCCAAATGAGAAGCAGATGCTATCGACAAAATGCAGTTGGTGATAAGAAGAGAGATCTCAGTCCAGAGTGCTCTTCCTATGACAAGTAGATTTATTTATTTATACCTCAACTTTCTTCACTCATAGTTAAGGTGATGGAGGTAACTTAAGCAACCATCATATCCCTTAATTCTCAGTTCTGCTGGGTGGCTTCTCCTGCAACTTCCAAAGATCCCAGAAGCCGTCTCTGCAGAAACTCAGGGCAGGGCTTTAACTCTCCTCCTTGGGGGTTTTTAAGCAGAGATTGGATGGCCATCTGTCATGGATGCTTTAGCTGAGATTCCTGCATTTCAGGGGGTTGGACTAGATGACCTTTGGGTCCCTTCCAGCTCTACGATTCTAGGATTCGATGAATACCCCTCTAAACATATACAGTGGTACCTCTGGTTACATACGCTTCAGGTTACAGACTCCGCTAACACAGAAATAGTGATTCAGGTTAAGAACTTTGCTTCAGGATGAGAACAGGAATCGTGCTCCGGCGGCACGGCAGCAGCAGGGGGCCCCATTAGCTAAAGTGGTGCTTCAGGTTAAGAACAGTTTCAGGTTAAGAACGGACCTCCGGAACGAATTAAGTACTTAACCCGAGGTACCACTGTACAGTTTAAAGGTAAAGGTAAAGGGACCCCTGACCATTAGGTCCAGTTGTGACCGACTCTGGGGTTGCAGCGCTCATCTCGCTTTATTGGCCGAGGGAGCCAGCGTACAGCTTCCGGGTCATGTGGCTAGCATGACAAAGCCGCTTCTGGCGAACCAGAGCAGCGCACGGAAACGCCGTTTACCTTCCCGCCGGAGCGGTATCTATTTATCTACTTGCACTTTGACATGCTTTCGAACTGCTAGGTTGGCAGGAATATACAGTTTAGAAGACCAAATATTGTTTAATTAGCCAAAGGCCTGGGAGGAGAGGAATGTTTTGTAATGAAGGTGCGCCAGGCAAGCCTCCCTGGAGAGAGGACTCCAAAAGCGAGTTGCCAGTGCAGAGAAAGGCCTGCTCTTGTGTTGCCATCCTCCAGACCTCTTGAGGAAGAGGCACATGAAGAAGGGTATCAGATGATGATTGCAGGGTCTGAATTGGTTCATATTGGGAGAGGTGGTATTTGAGATATTGCAGACTTCAGAGATCTCATTGTGTACCCTCTCTCTTCCTCTTGCATGTCTCAGACCCTCCAAGTGACCCTATTTTCCAGGGACAGTCCTGGATTTACAGAAGCTGTCCCCGTTTCTGATTTGATCCCAGAATGTCCCAGTTTCCCTTAGGACAGCCCTATTTTCATGGAGAAATGTTGGAGGCTATGGAGTTATCTGACCCTCAAGCCATCTGAAGGCAGCCCTGTATAGGGAAGTTTTTTTTAATAACGGTGTGTGTGTGTGTGTGTGAGAATTAGGACTGCCATACATCTGGTGCTTTGTCCTGGATCTTCGGCAAGTCAATCAAAAAATTGAGGTCTTCTTCCTTCAAAAAAAAACACAACTTTTGGGTTTTCCTGAAAAAAGAGGAGTGTGCTCACACGTATGTGTCTGTGTGAGGTCCAAAATACGGCCCACCTCTGCACTGCATAAATAATTATTAAACTACCCTGTTAAACATCACACACAACAAAGTAGTATTTATTTATCCACTGTGGGTAATGCACAACCACAGGCTTTCCAAGGAATTTGGGGTTATTTCCTTTGCTTGCGCAAGCAGCAAGATTGCAGCCTATCAAGCATACTGGCAAAACAAGCCCTATTATCTGCTAATTTTCCATCTCTGTTTAAGAGTCAAGTAGTAGAGATGCAGGGGTTTAAAAGCCTTTATTTTATCAGTGAATTTTCCTTTTAAAAAAGAAAAATCAATGTCCTTAAAAGAAAAAAAATCTGGATTGTTCTTTTTAATTCCCTGTCCACATTTTAAACCCAAGTACTTCAGGTAAATCTAAAAAGCAAATGCTGTTTAAGATCCTAGGTGACCTCTGAGGAGCAGATAAGCCTAGCACGGATGATTTCAAGTATTTAGCTGAGAGCCCTTAAGGGAGATGGGTCTATCTTGAAACTTCTCTTCTCCCTTTAAGTACTTCTAGAGTTTTACAAGGGCATCTGTTTTCAGTCTTCGTAAAGGACATGCAAAGCATCTGAACAGTGAAGGAAGGAAGGAAGGAAGGAAGGAAGGAAGGAAGGAAGGAAGGAAGGAAGGAGTGTTATAAGAATTCTAAGGTCTCAAATATAGAATAAATATTCATAAATGCACGCATATCTATATTTCAGACATATATAAACCATATGTCTGAAATAGTACAGGAGAGCAATCCTGGAGCCATTTTGACTCTTCCAATGACCTCAAATATTCCTCTTCAGTAAGGGAGGCAAATGGAGAAAGCCTTCCCACTGTCTTTTCGGTTACAAATCTTGTCTTAAGTGTGTATTTCATAGAATCATAGAGTTGGAATAGACCACAAGGGCCATCGAGTCCAACCCCCTGCCGAGCAGGAAACACCATCAGAGCACTCCTGACATATGGTTGTCAAGCCTCTGCTTAAAGACCTCCAAAGAAGGAGACTCCACCACACTCCTTGGCAGCAAATTCCACTGTCGAACAGCTCTTACTGTCAGGAAGTTCTTCCTAATGTTTAGGTGGAATCTTCTTTCTTGTAGTTTGGATCCATTGCTCCGTGTCCGCTTCTCTGGAGCAGCAGAAAACAACCTTTCTCCCTCCTCTATGTGACATCCTTTTATATATTTGAACATGGCTATCATATCACCCCTTAACCTCCTCTTCTCCAGGCTAAACATGCCCAGCTCCCTTAGCCGTTCCTCATAAGGCATCGTTTCCAGGCCTTTGACCATTTTGGTTGCCCTCCTCTGGACACGTTCCAGCTTGTCAGTGTCCTTCTTGAAGTGTGGTGCCCAGAACTGGACACAGTACTCCAGGTGAGGTCTGACCAGAGCAGAATACAGTGGCACTATTACTTCCCTTGATCTAGATGCTATACTCCTATTGATGCAGCCCAGAATTGCATTGGCATTTTTAGCTGCCGCGTCACACTGTTGGCTCATGTCAAGTTTGTGGTCAACCAAGACTCCTAGATCCTTTTCACATGTACTGCTCTCAAGCCAGGTGTCACCCATCTTGTATTTGTGCCTCTCATTTTTTTTGCCCAAGTGCAATACTTTACATTTCTCCCTGTTAAAATTCATCTCGTTTGTTTTGGCCCAGTTCTCTAATCTGTCAAGGTTGTTTTGAAGTGTGATCCTGTCCTCTGGAGTGTTAGCCACCCCTCCCAGTTTGGTGTCATCTGCAAATTTGATCAGGATGCCCTTGAGTCCATCATCCAAGTCGTTGATAAAGATGTTGAATAAGACCGGGCCCAAGACAGAACCCTGTGGCACCCCACTAGTCACTCTTCTCCAGGATGAAAAGGAACCATTGATGAGCACCCTTTGGGTTCGGTCAGTCAGCCAGTTACAAATCCACTGAGTGGTAGCATAGTCAAGACCGCATTTTACCAGCTTCTTTACAAAAATATCATGGGGCACCTTGTCAAATGCCTTCCTGAAATCAAGGTAGGCTACATCCACTGCGTTCCCTTCATCTACCAGGCTTGTAATTCTGTCAAAAAACGAGATCAGGTTAGTTTGACATGACTTATTTTTCAGAAATCCATGCTGACTATTGGTGGATTTCTGAATTGACTATTGGTGGATTTCTGACTATTGGTGGATTTCTGTATTTTTGTATGAATATGGTGAGCCTTTGACCTGGATTCAGGAACTAAAGTATTAACCATCACAAAAGAATGTCCAGGCTGCCCAGGTAATGCAGTCAGTGACCTGATAATGATCAGGTATCCTGGCAGACAGGATTTCTGCTGTAGACCATCTCCTATGATGTATGTATGATGACTGGGAGGTGGTCCTTGGCTAAGGGGGTTGGGCAATATCAAAAGCCTTTAAAGGTTCCTGCACACTTTTGTTCAGGCTCTCTCCCTCCTTGGAAGGAGGGTAGCGAACTCTGTTGCAACAGAAAAATAAATATCTGCCTTGCTTTCCGCTGGATCCAGCCTCCATCCATTTTTCTCTGACTGATCATGGATTTAGGGGACTCAGTGTCTCATGGGGAGTGGGGCAGCAAACGCAAAACCCCAATTTTTACATCAGAAGGAAGGAATTGCACCACTAAAAAAAAAAAAGGACAAAGATTTACCAAAAAAATTGCACATCCTAAAATCATAGGTATAGATTCTCATATAGCTGTATAATTTAAATATAAATACAGTAAGTCACACCACCTTGAAGACTAGGACCATGTCACCCATGCATTTGCAGTCTGCTGGCGAGGTGCTAAGGAGGAGCGCAGGAAGCCCTCCAGCTCAGTATTGTCTACACGAACTGGCAGCCGCTCTCCGGGGTTTCAGGTAGGGCATGTTCCCAACTCTACCTGGAGAAGCCGGGGAACACACCTGGAACCTTCAACATGCAAGGGAGCTTCTCTTCCACTGAGCTACGTCTCTTCAAGATCCCAGTTGCTTTCCTTTCTTATGGCTCTTTATCTGATAGGCAGACTTGCCCTTCCAACAGAGGATTCCTACAGACAGAGAGCACTTGGCCACTCCAGTGATTGCATGGGATGTTTCTAGTTATTTTATTCCAAATAACAGCCCTGAGACAGAAAGTAGGGTTGGAGCCAGGGCACATGGAAAAGGAGGAAAGGTTAAACCTGCACCCCATCTGCCCAATGAAAATCATCTCCCCCATATGAAGTTTAGGATAGAAAATCCAATGGAGGCTGGGACACAAGGGTGGCACTGCCCCACCAACCTTAGCCGGCCCCCACCAGCCTGCCTTCTTACTTTATTAGTCCAGGAGTTGACACTATTTATCACCTTCTTCTCCTATAGTCTCAGTGTTTCCCTGGCAAAACTCAGAGAGGAGAAGGATGGGAACAAAACAAGAATGCGTAGGCTCTGCCTATCATTGGCTCTGGCGCCACCTACTGTTCGTCTCCCTGCCTTCCGCCCAACCAGTCCCAATAGACACCAGCCAATAGACAACCTTCCATTTGTACCAGGGGGAACTTTGGCCTCACAGCTTTGGTGGGGTTCACTTAGTATGTTACTTACTGCAGGGAGCATTAAACCATGAGAGCTCCTCCTTGGCACAGTCAGGAAACACACACCGCATGATTCGGCTGCACGTTTTGGAATCTCCAGGCAGTTTGATTGCTGCACCAAGGGATCTTTAGGCTCAACTGGCATTATCAGCAGCAAGAAGAAGAAGAGGAAGAAGAGTTTGGATTTGATATCCTGCTTTATCACTACCCGAAGGAGTCTCAAAGTGGCTAACATTCTCATTTCACTTCCTCCCCCACAACAAACACTCTGTGAGGTGGGTCGGGCTGAGAGACTTCAGAGAAGTGTGACTGGCCCAAGGTCACCCAGCAGCTGCATGTGGAGGAACGGAGACGCGAACCCGGTTCACCAGATTATGAGTCTACTGCTCTTAACCACTATACCACACTGGCTCTGGCACATCATGTCTGGAAAAAGGAGAGAGAAAACAGAATAATAGCGGACTCCTGTTTACCCTTTTATTTACATTATAAAACAAAACAAAAAAATGCACATAAAAATATCAAAAACCCTCACATGTATTTATTCCTATGCAAAAGACCACACCAATAAAAACTCTCCCACAATGACAAAGGGAGAGAGTGCATTAATAAAGATTAACATTAGGCAGGCACCCTACTAAATACTTTTTCAGATGCCTGCTAAAAACTTTTTTATTTCTGCAAGCCTATCCAGCCATATAATTTGCAATATATAATTGATTTCAGCCCTCTTCCTCTGTAATTTGCATTGCATTTCCTTTGCATTGAAATGAAAGCGGTGGAATAATGTAACGACAACGTAGCTTGTGCAATTTATGCAGTTAAGTATGCAAATTGCATAAGTTATGTAATCTTGCCACAGTGGATGGCGAGATGAATAATGCAGTGGGAGACGAAATGCAGCAGAACGGAAACGAGTCTGTGTGCAACAAATACTTAGCGGAATGGAAAATGGTGCCTTTGGACATCTCTATCCGGCACAGTGGTGAGTTTTTGCCTGCCAAACAGCTGAGTTGCCACGTCCTGATTGCCCCTTGGAAGACCAGAGGGGATAGACACTGTTGCAGTTAGTGCTACAAGTGAGCAAGGCAGCACGGTCTACCCCTCTCGGGGCTCCCAGGGTGGAAGGGGAAAATAAACCAGGCCCTGGAAATTTTGCATTTCAGAAAATGTTTTGCTATCCACCTATAATGTTTGGCAGCCAGCAGTGTTCTCCTTGGAACAATATTTTAATGTGATGCAGATGCTTGCATGCAAGGGAAAACATCTCTTCCTTGAGGACAGCTAACGCCATCTAATCCAAGACTGACCAGGGCCATAATAGGCAAACTTGTCCTTACATATTGTAACATTACAGAAGAAGAGCCATGCTGAATCCAGCATCCTATGCATGAAGCAATAGCCCACCTCCTAGGATTGTTTCCCATCAAGGGATGTCCAAGGTACACTGCCCCTAAGCCTGGAGGTTCTACTTAGCCATAAAAACCTAGCAAGTGGCCTCATGAACCAGATCAAAGGTCCATTTAAACTTGTTGCCCAATCCCCTGCTCGGTGGGCACAGTGGGGACAGGTGAGGCATTCCCTCTGACTCTTCCCATACATCTCCAGTACATAGGATCATAGTTGGATTTGAAAACCTGAAATAAAAATCCTGCGCAGTACTAAATGTTCTCATTGACCTAACAAAACAAACCCAGAAGATGCAGTACAAGTGGAGACATCCCTTGAAGCCCAACGTAGCAAAACCTTTGGGGAGAAAATGTGCAGTACCTATCCAAATGCCAGAATCATTCATCAAATGTTTAACTTGTTCAAAATTAGCAATTCCTTATCCTTTCTTTCCCAAATTTGGCATTGACCACCCTTCACCCTTCCTCTCCTTTGTCACAAAGTTTCAAATTATGTTGTTGAGCCATTTTCAAAGGATAAGCTACAGCACCCGTAGCCCCATCATTTCTCACTATAATGGCAGAATGAGGTTTTATAAACACCCTTTATAGAGGCAGAGGCTGTGGCTCCATAATACTAATAAGTAAAGTAAATCAGCAAGTGCAATACACATTTGGGAGATAATCCCATTAAAGGGAAGCTTAAAGCTGCCATCCTATACCCATTTACCTGGAAATAAGCCCAACTGAACTCAATGGACTTTACTTCTGAGTAGACAGGCACAGAATTGCACTGGAAGCCATGCTTCTTTGTATGGGTTGAGCACATAATTACATCTCTCCTACTGAAACCGGCAGCATTTAATGGTGTTTAAACTGAGCTGGATCGTATCCTCAGAATGTAAGATTTACGCTCTTTTGAACATGTGTGTTCCACCGCCATGGAGAACCCAAACTAGAATCAGTTCACGAAAGCTGCGATTAAGGATCAAGGTTTTTCAGGGAAGGAGAAAGTAGCTTCCAAGCTAAATTGAGAATTTGGCATTTCCCCCCTCTCATTTGAAAAGCAAAGCCGTGGATGATGCAATTCAGCAAAATGTAATTATACAGGGCGTGCCTCAGGAAACAAATTGGTCTGCAAGTAATTTTTAGTGAATAGTAGGAGTATTAATCATGTGGGATTTGTATTGTGAGCGGTTAGTGGCTTCACCACTATAGGGGCTGCGCTTTATATGTACCCAGACTGGCTCTAAGGGTGGAATTATACCTTATGATAGAAAAGTGAAGTTCCCAATTGCACCTTGTAAAACAAATGGGCACTCTGGGAAGGAGAATTGCTCAGAAGATAATATGAGGGTGTGTGTGTGTGTGTGTGTGTGTGTGTGTGTGTGTGTGTGCTTAGCCTTTTGCTGCCTGCTGAGATTCACCTGCAGTTATACACCCACCACAAGGCCAATTAGGGTTGCCACCCGTCCTATACAATACGGGCAGCTTCAAAGCTCTTGCTGCTTTCCCATCTTGTGATTCTTTCCCTTGAAACCAGACCTGGACAGGACAGCCCTTTGGGTAAGGGACTGTCCTCTGTAAAGTAGGAAAGATGGGTTTCCTCCCATGACCTGCAAAGCAGCCTTTAACTGCTCTTATACAACTGAATTCTTCCCCATCCCTTCTTCCCCTTGCTCAGCCTGGTTGCACAGGTTCCAATGCACACAAATGGGGGTTTCCCCAGGGTTATTTGCACAGCCCTGCCTCCTTCACTAAAGCCTTTGCAAGCTCCCTATGGCTGCATTTTCTCTTCTTCCATATGCAACCCTTGGGTCAGCCTTCAAGCCAGCTCTGCTTACTGCTGATGGGCAACTTCAAGGACCCTCCTGCTCCCATTTCTTATTGTTCACATAGCCATTTACACCCGGGCTGTACAGTTGGCTATTTTCCACATGCACTCAGACACCCCTCTAGTCAGTGTGGACCAGGGGTGAAGAAACAGCAGAATTTGCAGCCAGTGAAGGGTGTTGTCTGGGGAAAGTTTTGAGGGTCAGATAGAGAGGACTGGAGGGCTGCTTTTGGCCCCTGGGGGATCCAGAGTCGTCCCCCCAGCTTTAAACAGAGGACGCCTTCAAACAGAGGACTGTCCTCTGTATGGTAGGACACATGGCACCCTATTATAGCATGTGAAATACCTGTGAGTCAGCATGGCCTAGTGGTTAGAGTGTTGGACTAGGTCCTGGGTGACCAGAGTTCAAATCCTCACTCAGCCATAGAATTCATTCAGTGCCCTTGGGCCACTCACTGTCTCTCTGTCTAACCAACCTCTCAGGGTTGTTGTGACGCTAAAATGGGGAGGAAAAGAACCATGTATGCCATCTTGATATCCTTGGAAGATATAAGTGTAATAAATAAATAAAAGTATTTCCCAACTATTCTCTCAGTAACAGTTTTTGTGGTTTCTCGTTTACGCTGCAAGAGAGAAACAGCCATGAAAAAAACCTCTCCGAGACTTCCAAAATTTGTTTCAATGCAAGCTGTCAAATTGAGCGGAGACTCATGCCATTTCCCATCTCACATGAAAGATCTCCGCCCTGCCATTGCTCTTCTAATATCCAAAGATACTCTCCGGCCATCCCCAAAATGACACAGGAGGACGTGTCTAATTATGGTCCCCTACCTGTTCTCTGAGCCACAAGTGATGTTCTTGAAACATTTCAAAGCTTGACAGAATGGATTGCCTCAGCACATTCTGTTTTTGCCAGAGAACTAAGAAATGGAATGAGTCACTTGGCTTGTCCGTTTCTAGCTTTTCTTCCAGGACTAGCAGTACTTTATGATTTCTTTTCTGGCATCGTACGCTGAGAGCTACTCAGAGGCAAAACTGGAGAGGCAGGAGAGGGGTGGTGTGGTGTCTTTGCTGGTGCTGAGATGTTCAAGGAGTTGTGCTTGCTCCTCTTGGACCCCAGTGAAATCCGTGGCATGTCAAGGCGGAGATGAAAAGGTCTGAAATCCTGAAGTCATTGATAGTCAGTGTGTCTGTAGAGGCCAATTCTGGATCCACACGCCCTTCCACAGGGGGGATATAGGTTTCCAGGCGGGAGTTGATCACAGTGAGGGTTTACCAAGCGTGCCTTCTTCTTACCACAGGGGTGCCCAAACTTTTTTCAAAGAGGGCCAGATTTGATGAAATGAACATGTGTGAGGGCCGGCCAAAGTTGCTGAGCTTTCTTAAGGATGGAACTTGTTGAGATTTTTTTTTTTTTAGATTTGACCCCAGTAAGTGAACTGCCACAGGGGCTGGATAAAACTGGCCGGGGGGCTGTATAAGGCCCCCAAAATGGACCTTGGACATGCCTATCTTAGCACGTTTCTCCCTTGCGTCCTGAGTTCAAGTGTCTTCAAAGCCCATGACACCTTTGGTAAAGGCTGTTCTCCAACTGGAACACTCGTAGGCCAGTGTTTCCCAGTTGTCAGTGTTTATACTACTTTTTTTTTATTTGTCTTGAGAGAGTCTTTGAACCTCTTTTGTTGACCACCAGCATAACGCTTACCATTTTTAAGTTAGCAATAGAGTAGTTGCTTTGGAAGACGATAATCAGGCATCCGCACAACATGACCAGTCCAACGAAGTTGATGTTGAAGAATCAACTGGTGATCTTTGCTTCTTCCAGTACACTGGCATTAGTTCACCTGTCTTCCCAGGTGATGTGTAATTTTTTCCAGAGACACAGTTGATGGAATCTTTTGAGGAGTTGGAGATGGCGTTTATAAGTGGTCCACATTTCACAAACATACGGTAAGGTTGATAGTACACTAGCTTTGTAAACAAACGGCTTCACTCACAAGGGTTATAGGAACATGCAAGCCCACTCACCACGACAAGGTGATGATCCATTGAGAGAGATAGATAATACAGAGCTAGATGAACTAACAGTCTGATTTGGCTTAAGACAATTTCTGGTGTCCTTATGGAGCCTTCGTCTTATGAAATCTTCCCCTTGTTCTATTCCTTTAGAGTTCCGTTCCTGGATCCAGTTTTCCCCACCCACCCTTCCCTTCTGAATTAACAATTCAAATAGGAAGATTCCTAAATTAATTCCAGAATCAGCATATGTGCAGTTTGTCACAGCTTGCAGTAATCATTCTTCATTTTCATCTCCTGCTTCCTTTAAAGTTTTCATACAGGTATCAGGAATTGAAGAGAGTTTCCTTTGGTCTCCATTTGTTAAGCAAACTGACCGTAATTGGCACCTCCCAAACTGGAACAAAATTATCCGTTGGGATTTCACACTCCTTTGAATCTTGCAGTACAGTTCAACGGCTCAAAAAATGTACCAAAATGCAATTTTTAAAAAAATTTTTTAACAGATTTTAGGGTAAAATACATTGGGAAGTGCATGCGCTAAAATAAAAGGCAAATTTAAATATGTGATTTATGATAAAACATGCGTTTAATTCTTTTGTGCAGATTTTTTTAAAAAAACAATAACAGATTGGTCTAGGAATAGGGTGGACTTAAGACTACTTTTATTATGAGCATTAGCATCGTTTTGATTTCTATACAACCATTCACTAAATCCCCAAGGTAGATAACAGCAATAAAAAATACAATATTATTTATTTATTTCAACCCCCATACACACACACACACACACACACACACACTGCTTGATTGTAGGAAAACCCCTCAAATGTCAAAACCTAAAATCAGTTTAAAACAAATTTACCATCAAAAGAATAGGGCAGGCCCTAAAAGTATGTGCCGAATGCCAGGGTAAAGACTTTATGAATGAAGGAAGGAATGAATACACTCTATTGGGCTCAGGATCCCAGTTATATCACCCCTCGCTTGCAGAGCTGGCAGACTCTTCCCTTTTTCGAACACCTTCCCTTCTGGAGTGATCCCTCAGTCTCCTCCCCTCTCCCCTCTCCTTGGGATTCCTCTGGGCAGCTGCTGCCACCGCCCCTGGTCTCTGAGCTGTCCCCCTCACCGCCCCAAAGACAGGTGCCTCTCAGAGGCAGCATTCACCTGGGGAGCTTGTAGCCAGGGCTGCTGCAACAAACAGGTGTGCAAGCCTTTGGGAGGCAGAGATGTGAGAGGGCATCAGAGGAGGGAAGGAAGGAAAGAGGGACAGAGGCCAGTGTTGCCCAAGGCACCCCTGACCAGCATTCAAGACACCCCAGGGTTTTATGACACACTGGTTGAAAATCACTGGAAGGCTTTCCCCCATGTTTTCAACTCCCACTCTGAGATGATTTGTGTCATGCTCCACCTCCTATTAATCTCACTTTGCTGCAGCTGACAGTATCCCTTCTTGTTGATTCTTCCTGCAGACACGCCTGCCACTTTCTACCCCAGCAGCTTCTTCTGGCGACATTAATGGTGGAGGTGCCCACCCTCCCTTCTGTACCAAACTTATTCGTAGGATGCGGAGTTTGCTGTTATTAGCACATTTTTGCTTAGCCAATAATTATGCATGGGAATAATGAAGCTTTCTTCTTTTTGATATTCTAGAAGATTATTATTTTTTAAATGCCAAACCTATGAATTAATAATCTGGTTTGTGTAATATACCATTCTGTCTCAAGACAATATTCCAGTCATAGCACAATCTTCTCATTTATATTTCCGCTGACTTTAATTATGCTTTTTCCATTAGAATGCTTGCACATTTCATGGACATACCTGAAAATTAAATTGGATTATTTTTTCAACAACGAAAAAAAAAAAAAGGAACAGAACGCCCCCCTCCCCCCCCGCAGCCCCACAGGTGTCAAAACTGCATGCATACAAACTGAGCGATTTAGGTTCATTTGAAATTGTTGTTCTGTTGAGCTCTCGGGCTCATTTATCATTTTCCTTGTTCAAAAATACTGATGAATGGAAAGCAATTAAAAATTAGGCATGGAGAAAAACAGAAGATGATCAAACAAAACTTCTCGGCAGCGCAGCCCCCCACCCCCGTTGATTCCCCACAGCTCCCCACAAGCCTACTGTGGGACTGAAGCATATAATGGGTTGTACGCTGAGAGCGGATCCATTGAAATTATTGGTCCCAAGTTAGTCATGCCCATTAACTTCAATGGGTATACATACCTTGAATAAGACTAGCTTTGGTGATAACCCAATGTTCTGTGGTGCCCAACTAATCCCACACCACCACTTTAGTGACAGGGAACAGTGACACATAGGTCATGTGAGAAGATAGCTCACAGTCGAATATGCAATGACTCTGGTTGGTTTCCATTCATTTCATTCATTCATTATTACATTTAAATCTCACCTCTCTTTCAGGAAGCTCAAGATGATTTACATTGTTCTCCTCCAATTTATCCTTGCAACAACCCTGTGAGGTAGGTTAGGTTATGAGCTTCATGGTCAAGTGGGGATGAGAACCCTGATCTCCCAGGTCTTAGTCCAACACTCTAACCACTACACCACACTGGTTCTCAAAGAAGACCCAATGAAGTTAATGAACCTAAATTAGTCTTACCTGTTAATTTCACTGGGTTTACTCTGAGTAGGACTAATATGATAATGTAATAATAATAATAACAATTTATTATTTATACCCCACCCATCTAGCTGGGTTTCCCCAGCCACTCTGGGCGGCTCCCAACAGAATATTAAAAACACGATAAAACATCAAACATTAAAAACTTCCCTAAACAGGGTTGCCTTCAGATGTCTTCTAAAAGTCAGATAGTTGCTTATTTCCTTGACATCTGATGGGAGGGCATTCCACAGGGCGGTCGCCACTACCAAGAAGGCCCTCTGCCTGGTTCCCTGTAACCTCACTTCTTGCAGTGAGGGAACCGCCAGAAGGCCCTCAGAGCTGGACCTCAGTGTCTGGGCTGAACGATGGGGGTGGAGATGCTCCTTCAGGTATATTGGATGCAAGCCTATGTGTGTAGTCTAGAGAGAACTGTGAGTGTTCAAAGCTCTTTACATACATTTATCTCAGTATGAGGGCTAGGTTGTGGGGACAGCCTTAGGTGAGCCAGGAACTGTGGGGCAAGCCACTGGCCAGGACCAAAGACAGGGTGGTCACTTATGCACTGGTAAAGAAGAAAACTCTCAAAGTTGAAGGCCACTCAGTGTCTCAGTTTCATGGCTAAGCTGGGAATTGAACCTAGCTATGATTAGCTGTGAGGGACGCGGGTGGCGCTGTGGGTAAAACCTCAGCTCCTAGGACTTGCCGATCACATGGTCGGCGGTTCGAATCCCTGCAGCGGGGTGCACTCCTGTTGTTCGGTCCCAGCGCCTGCCAACCTAGCAGTTTGAAAGCACCCCCGGGTGCAAGTAGATAAATAGGGACCGCTTACCAGCGGGAAGGTAAACGGCGTTACGTGTGCTGCGCTGGCTCGCCAGATGCAGCTTGTCATGCTGGCCACATGACCCGGAAGTGTCTGCGGATAGCGCTGGCTCCCGGCCTATAAAGTGAGATGAGCGCACAACCCTAGAGTCTGGCAAGACTGGCCCGTACGGGCAGGGGTACCTTTACCTTTACCTTATGATTAGCTGTAGCCCACTACTCTAACCATTATGCCACAACAGATGTCTGGAATTCAAGAACTCATATATCACTGCTAGGGATGGATGAATGACAGCTTCTTTCAGGTTCTCATTTTTGCAGTCATAGGTTCGGTTCTCGATATATCTACATTAATTTGCTTTTTTAAAAAAAGTCCCTGTGAAAATTCACCAGCATCTCAGCATTTCTCCTGATTCACACTTTTTTGTATGCAACTTTCCCCAACATACACAATTTTCCAAACAATGTCCCATTGTTCCTACTTGCAACAGACCTATGCAAATGGACAAGTAAAAAGGTAAAGGGACCCCTGACCATTAGGTCTAGTCGTGACTGACTCTGGGGTTGCGGCGCTCATCTCGCTTTATTGGCCAAGGGAGCCGGTGTTTGTCCGCAGACAGCTTCCGGGTCATGTGACCAGCTTGACAAAGCCGCTTCTGGCGAACCAGAGCAGCGCATGGAAACACCGTTTACCTTCCCGCCGGAGCGGTACCTATTTATCTACTTGCACTTTGACGTGCTTTTGAACTGCTAGGTTGGCAGGAGCAAGGACTGAGCAACGGGAGCTCACTCCGTCGCGGGGATTCGAACCGCCGACCTTCTGATCGGCAAGTCCTAGGCTCTGTGGTTTAACCCACAGCGCCACCCGCGTCCCCAAATGGACAAGTATCCTAGTTTAAAAGGATCTTCCCAGAGTAAGAGTACAGTTGGCCCACCACTAATGTGAGGGTTCGATTCAGGGCATCTGTGCACAAAGGCAAAATCATTCAAAGTCACCTACCCAGGGTCCAGTAAATAAACAACCCTCTGGATGCCTGGGTGGTTGTGGAATAAATAGCTGTAGAGCAGGGAACGGCAGGTTTCCCCTACTCTCTGTTTGTTTATTTCCCCTCCACACGTGGTTGCGATCACGTGGTTGCGATCACGTGTTTAAAGTGAGCATAAGTTGCGGGCCCACTTTATAACAAAATCCATGATCAATCATGAATGGCTAAAAATATTGGTGATTTTTACTCTGAACTCACCTCCTCTTTAATAATTGTGGCCTAGTTTTCATGGCTACAGCGAGGTACTCGGCTATATTTTCTGGAATCTTAGGGCCGTTAAAATTGAAATGCAGAATTCACCCAAGTCTCCCAAGAGAAAGCACCAGGGAGATAAATTGGAATCTTACATCCCTATAAAAGTTACAGCTTAGGAGAGCATGGGCTAACATTTTGGATGAGACGCTTTTGCAAGCGCAGCCTCTCAAGTGCCAAGGCAGCCTTGTAAATCCCGCTTCTGTAACTGCTGACATCAAACCCAGCCGCTGAAAACGCTCTCCTATATCTGGGAATATTTAACGCAACTAAATACCTAAATGAGTGGTCTCCAGAGTTCTCCCAACTCCCCATGGACCACTTGAAAGTTGCCAGTGGTGCTGGTGGACCACTTAATGATTTTCCCTGCCTGTTGTACCAATTGCAATGCACTGTGCTGGAGGCTGTCTAATTTTAACAAGCAACTTTCCACTTATGCTCATTTGACTCACATGCAACCATATATATGTGGAAATAAACAAATAACTTGATTTGAGCTGCCAAGATGGCCCCAAAAGAGCACAAAAACTGTGCGAAAAGAGTGAGGAAAATGGCTAGCAATCCCACAAACCTTTGCAACCTCAGTCTGACCCACAGTCCATCACTTTGGGATACTGGTGTACACCCCCTAGTCATTGCTTACATGTTGTCCTCCGCTGCTGAGGAAGACCGAGAGCCACAATTGCCACCATTCATGCCAGTCAGGTAAGTGCTGCTGTTTTTTCCAAGGGTTTCTAGAGGTTGAGAGAGTGCTTAGAAGCTTTTGAGATGGTGCTCCCTACTATATGTGAATTCACATATACGTGCAGTACCTGGGAGCCTCACCCCCGTATAAGTGGGGAGTCACATGTAATTGTATTTTTACATACAGTGTAGGAACCCTGACCTATACGGTATCTTAGTGATAGGCAAAGATCAGCCAACACATTTGGAGATTTGGGAAGCAGCCACCACAGGACCTGCAAAATGCAGGTTCCTATCTTCAATCTCCGGTATGAGACTCCCAGCTTGAAATCCTGGCCAGCCCCTGCCAGTCAACAGAGACAATGCTGAATCAGATAGGCGAAGGGTTTGACTCAGTGTGCGGCAGCTTCTGTGTCTTGGGAGAAGAGCCAGAGCTCAGCGGTGGAGAATCCACTTTGCATGTACAAGGTCTCAGGTTTGATCCCTGGCATCTCCAGGGAGGCCTGAGAGAGATGCCCAACCAAACCCCCAATCGGCAGAGACGATGCTGAGCTAGATGGACCAAGGGTCTGATCCAGCATAAAGCAGCATCCTATGTTTGCAGGAAGGACTGTAGCTCAGCAATATAGCACCCGCTTTCCATCTACAGCAGCCTTTTTCAACCTGTGGGTCCACATATGTTGTTGAACTACAACTCCCATCACCCCTAGCTAGCAAGACCAGAGCTCAGGGATGATGGGAGTTGTAGTCCAACAACATCTGGGGACCCACAGGTTGAGAACCGCTGATCTAGAGGGTCCCAGACCATGGGCACAGACAGGATTTATGTTGGGGGTGGGCGGCAGAAGGACCAAGCTACCTGCGACGCGATTGGTCAGTTCGTGGAAGCCACAGCTATCGCTCAGTCGGGTTGCCAGCTGTGTTGCTAGAGCGCCACAACCTCATCCAAGTGACCTCAGTGAGCATTTCGATTTCAAATATTCTGATTATTTATACTTTTGGTAAAGTATTTTTATTTATTAACATGATTTACGGGGAGGCAGCTGCTCCTGCCCCCCTCCCCAGCTACACCTATGCCCCGGGCTCAATAGACAGCACCTCTGAGTTGGGGTTGGGGGGGTGACCCCATCTGAATCCGTGGGGAGCCCCTGCCAGTCAGCAGAGACAATGCTGAGCTCGATGGACCAGCCGTCTGACTCAGTGGAAGGCAGTTTCCCATGTTCCTGTGGTTAGTTAAAAGTACCGATGAATCACCAAATGCTTTTCAGCCTTCCTATGAAATCTGCAGCAGGGGGAAGGGGGGGGGGAGAAGCCGTTGTGGTGGGGGGGGAGGGGAGGGGAAACTCAACTAAACTGAAAAGGTTTTAAGTAGAAGTGACAGTTCAAAAGCGAGAGTGGCGGGGAGGGGCCGGCGAGTGGGAGGAAGGAAGAAAAAAAACACGGGTTTAATAAAACTTCACAGCTAGAAAATGTACAGCTCTCCAGACTTTTTTTTTTTTTAATATGGTGGAATTGTTTGTCATATTATGTGCTGACCGTGACAGCTATTGCTTTGTCAGCTTTCAAAGAAATTATGCGTGGGCTGCTCTTTTTGGTCAGGTTTGATTTCTCTTAATAACACTTAGCACTTTTCTATTTTCAAAGGGCTCTTCACATGTTCATTCATCTTCACACCGTCTTGGGAAGCTGAGCTGAGCCACTGCCGCCCCCCCCCGGCTACCCCTCCTCACCCTGCCTGCCTGTATCGGTTACAGACACCAGCTGTGCTGGGCTCCTCTGGATTTATTGTGGGTTGCCTCTGAGCAGATGGGCAACACAAGATCTGGTTAGCCAGCCTAATTTGTGCTAATCTGGGCTCAAGGGTATGCTGGGGGGGGCACATTTGTAAGGTAGAAAGATAGGGTGGGCCTATGGCTGGTTTGGCCTCCAACAGAAGGAAGGAGAGATAGCAACCTGCTTTATACAGTGACAGACCACAGGTCATCCTAACTCAATATTGTCCACCAGTGGCGTAGTGTGGGGGGTGCGGGGGGGGGGCCGGCCACACCGGGCACAACATCTGGGGGGGCGCTCTCTGCCCCTACTAAAATCCACGGGTTAGGGGCCGCAAATTACTTGCCTTGCCCCGGGTGCTGACAACCCATGCTACGCCACTGTTGTCCACAGCACAGGTGGGGTGTGAGGTCATCTTAGGTGGGCCAGTCAATGGTGGAGCTTCATGCTCCAGCACCGGGGGGCAGAGAGCAGGAGGGTTGGGGCTGGCACGCGTCCCGGGGGCATGGCGCACTGCCCACAGGGGTGTGGCATGCGCCCTGGGGGCATGGCGTGGCACCTGAGGGAGCGTGGCACCCAGCGCAGGTGGGGGCCCAGCAGCGATAGCACCCCACTGGGATCGCGCTGTGGGGGGCAGTGCGCTCCCCTCACACTCCTCTTCCTTCACCAGTTAGGCCAGTGCAAAGCTGTTTTGGCTGCTATGCCGTACTCCAGCTAAGGCTGACCAAACCAAAGGAGCACAGTCTTCTGACAAGAAAGTGCTGCAAAATGGCAGGAGAAAGGCAGGAACCTTTTACAAGAATGGAATCTACACACATTTTAAAAAGGCTGTGAAAATGCTTTTTTTCAAGAAACGTTTTGAAAAATACATTGAATTCGGCCTAGCTCACTGTTGCCATCTAGTGCCGCACATGTGCATTGCACTTTACAACACATTTAAACATTTTATTTGCAGCTGTATACTGCAGGAGGCAGTGGAAGACAGGAGTGCCTGGCGTGCTCTGGTCCATGGGGTCACGAAGAGTCGGACACGACTAAACGACTATACAACAACAACATAGCTGAGTCCAAGGAGAAATATATTTCTGACCCACCTTTCTAAGGCAGTGCCTGTAGTGAGGGGGCTTTCTAGGGAGCAGGGACACTTTCTATCTAGTCTGTGTCTCTGGTTCTCCATAACTCTCCCAAAATCAAAGTATGCTGGGGACCCAGTGATGTATCATGGGTTGCCAGTACCCGGGTCCACACAGAGCAGGGTGGGCAGGTGGGAGGGAAATGGATAGAGTACCCATGTGCATTCAACTGCTTAACAGTGTCGGCATCACCCAGGAGATCACAGCCACAGAGATAAGAATAGAAGACTCATTCCGAAGTCTGGAGAGATCACTTCCTGGTTCACACAGAGAAGCCGTTTTCAATGGAGCCCAGCGAAGGAAGTGCACAGCCGTATTGAGGCAGCACTGGGTATTGAAATTTTGTACCCCTAACAATTCTGCGGGATGTGGGTGGCGCTGTGGGTTAAACCACAGAGCCTAGGACTTGCTGATGAGAAGGTTGGCGGTTCGAATCCCTGCGACGGGGTGAGCGCCCATTGCTCAGTCCCTGCTCCTGCCAACCTAGCAGTTCGAAAGCACGTCAAAGTGCAAATAGATAAATAGGTACTGCTCCGGCGGGAAGGTAAACGGCGTTTCCGTGCGCTGCTCTGGTTCGCCAGAAGCGGCTTAGTCATGCTGGCCACATGACCCGGAAGCTGTACGCCGGCTCCCTCGGCCAATAAAGTGAGATGAGCGCCGCAACCCCAGAATCATTCACAACTGGACCTAATGGTCAGGGGTCCCTTTACCTAACAATTCTGCACCCGGGATAACTGCCCCTGTGGGCCCCCCATGCTATGCCACTGTGGGGACCAGTGTGCTGGTCCCTGGGGGGTTACCGTGAGGCGTGGTCAGAGTCCGGTCCTGGGCTGAGGGTCTGGAGACTGTCCACCAAGGGCAAAGCGGGGTCCAAAGCAAGAAGCCGGGCGTGGTCGGGAACTCCAGGAAAAACAGGTCTGGGTGCTGGCAGAACCAGGTTTCCAACGTCGTTGCTCCCGCAACCTGGGACCGGGCTGACTGGCCTTTATCTTTAAATGTCACAATGCCAGTAATATCGTTTGAATTTTGTTAGGTTGCTTCTCTCTAGCATTTTTGTCTTATCCTGCTATGGCTGTATGCTAATGCAATAAAGGTTTGATAATGATGATGACTGCCTTTATCTTCTCTGAGGCCAGGAGTGGTCCCGGCCCACAGGTGACCCGCCTCTCCTGGCCTTAAGGTGAGCACTCCTCCTGAGAGAACCTAGTTCCCTCCGCCTCTCTGCCCTGAGCCTCTGCAGCTCAGGAGAGGCTGGAGGGTTACTGGACCCAGGGGCAGCTTCCCCTTCCCCTGACAGGGCTGGGAGAAGCGCACCTGCCGGCAATGGGTCCTCAATCACCTCTGGAGCCAGAGTGGATTCATCTGGTGTCTGCTCCTGAGGATCCGGCACAGGTGAAGGTGCTTCAGATTCAAGGCCCTGCCCCGGCTCAGCTGGCCCTGGAGGCGGGGACTCCTGTGCAGTCTGGGATTCCTCCGGTTCAGCCTCTGAATCAGATTCCCAGGCCATCACAGCCAGAATGCAGAGGTTGCCCGGTGTTTGCCATTTTTTAACCCCCCCCCCACTGATTTTCAATAGCTTCTCATGCTTGTGACTAAGGACAAGTGTAAAAATAACCTGCAGCAATGCCAAGGTAAGACTATGTCTATTGCGCTGTGAATTGCCATCCAAGGATTAATGATGTGCCACATTGGCACTATTAAATATAAACGATTAAGTATAAATTATTAAGTGAATATGTGAAAATGGGTCCTACGTTGCAGGTTGGGTCTGGACCAGTTGAAGACCACTGGTCTGTGGTGACTGGCAGCAGCTCTCTGGGGTTGCAGCTGGGGGTCTCTCCCAGATCTAACTGGAGATGGCGGGGATTGAACCTGGGACCCTATTTCATGTGAGGCAGGTGAGGCACGGCCCTTCCCCATCTAACTGAAGCATAATATGCTGGAAAATGACTAGTGCATCAGCAAATCTCCCCAACTAGGATTTGGGGTTAAACTTGACGCCATTTGCACTGAAAGGCAAACTTGCCTAATTCACACTTTCTGAAACAATGTCAGAACTTAAACACAACCACCCTACAGAATTCTCATTTCTCTGAGTGCAGAATTCTCATTTTGCAGTGCAGTTTTCCAGCCAAGTAATGTGGGGGGGGGATATGCATGTATTACATTAAAGTATGCATATTAGTGCAAATTTCTGGAGACCTGGGTTTGATGTGTCTGGGACAGAGCACTCTTGGATCACCTTATGTATAGAGTTCTCTTGAAAGAGGGAATTCTGAGAATTGCAGTGCTGGGAGCCTAGGGCTCGCCGATTAGAATGTCGGCGGTTCGAATCCCTGCGATGGGGTGAGCTCCCTTTGTTCAGTCCCAGCTCCTGCCCACCTAGCAGTTCGAAAGCACATCAAGTGCAAGTAGATAAATAGGTACCACTCTGGCGGGAAGGTAAACAGCGTTTCTGTGCGCTGCTCTGGTTCACCAGAAGTGGCTTAGTCATGCTTGCCACATGACCCGGAAGCTGTCTGCAGACAAACGCCAGCTCCCTCGGCCTATAGAGCAAGATGAGCGCTGCAACCCCAGAGTCATCCACGACTGGACCTAATGGTCGGGGGTCCCTTTACCTTTACCTTTAACTAATCTCAGCACTCTTAACAAACTACAGTTGCAGGATTGTTTGGATGAAGCCATGTCTGTTTAAAGTGGAATTATCCCACCTTAATGATATGGTGCAGATGGAGCCTGAGCAAAAATTTAGTTGGAGACAACACACTGTTGCTGATGCAACCCAGCTCAGGTCAGGATATGGCCCGCCTGTGGGTCCAGACGCACCAGCCGAAGACCAATGCCACAGACTACAACCATTAGCTAACCGTACAGCACGAGACCAATCCACACGCCGTTAAGTTCAATGTGGCTTCCCTCATCAATCTTCCCCTCGTCTCTCCTGTTGTTCTTCTCCTTCACAGCTGGTGCACTCCGTAATGTTGTTTTGTGTTTCGTTTTGCTCCCCCCCACCCCACCCGACGCAAGACTGTTATTTGGGCTTTCTCTTGCCCCCTCCCCCGGCCTGCCGCAGAACTGCCAGATTGATCAGAATGAGAGAAGTGTGAATGTGACTGAGCATAAAGGCGGGTGACAGCTCCTGCCTCCTCCCCTTCTTCCTTGCCTCTCTTCACATGGAAACAAAAACAAGTTCTTTGGAACAAGACGCCAGTGGAGAGAAAGAGAGAGAGAGAGAATTAAACTTCTCCAAGTTGGTTGCTTGAGGTTGTGCCTGAAATCCCAAGCGAACCGCTGAGAATGTATGGAAATTTTTATTTCTATTTATTTATTTATTGGTATGCCCCCTAATGTCCGAGTGGCTTTGCTGTTGACGTAGTTAAACAATAAAACAGTACGAAAAAGAAAAAGATAGACACTGAGAACCAGAAAATAAGCCTTGTTCCAGGCACACGACACAGGCGCTTACTTTGCTCAGGGGCCCCTATTTTTCAGGGACAGTCCTGGATTTGCTGAAGCTGTCCTGGTTTCTGATTTGATCCCAGAATGTCCCGTTTTTTCCTTAGGACGTTCCTATTTCATTAGAGAAATGTTGGAGGGTATGATAGGATGCCCCTATTTTCAACAGAGAAATGTTGGAGGGTATGGAGTTATGAGATGAAGAAGAAGGAGGAGGAGGAGGAGGAGGAGGAGGAGGAAGAGTTTGGATTTGATATCCCGCTTTATCACTACCCAAAGGAGTCTCAAAGCGGCTAACATTCTCCTTTCCCTTCCTCCCCCACAACAAACACTGTGAGGTGAGTGGGGCTGAGAGACTTCAGAGAAGTGTGACTAGCCCAAGGTCACCCAGCAGCAGCATGTGGAGGAGCGGAGACACGAACCCGGTTCACCAGATTACCACTCCTAACCATTGCACCACACTGCCCCCTTCCCCAAGCCAAGGAGATAACTAACTATGCAACCTTTACAAGACGTCTGAAGACAGCATTGGATAGGGAAGTTTATAATGCTTTGGTATATGTTGGAAGCCACCCAGAGTGGCTGGGGCAACCCAGTCAGATGGACAGGGTATAGTAATACAGTGGTACCTCTAGTTAAGTACTTAATTCGTTCCAGAGGTCCGTTCTTAACCTGAAACTGTTCTTAACCTGAAGCACCACTTTAGCTAATGGGGCCTCCTGCTGCCGCCGCGCCGCTGGAGCACAATTTCTGTTCTTATCCTGAAGCAAAGTTCTTAACCTGAAGCACTATTTCTGGGTTAGCGGAGTCTGTAACCTAAAGCGTATGTAACCTGAAGCGTATGTAACCTGAGGTACCACTGTAATACAGTGTAATAAAGTCAGATGGGCAGGGTATAGTAATACAGTGGTACCTCGGGTTACGAACTTAATTCGTTCTGAAGGTCCGTTCTTAACCTGAAACCGTTTTTAACATGAGGCAAGCTTTTGCTAATGGGGCCTCCCGCTGCTGCCGCACCGCCGGAGCGTGATTTCCGTTCTCATCCCGGGGCAAAGTTTGCAACCTGGAACAACTACTTCCAGGTTAGCGGAGTTTGTAACCCGAAGCGTTTGTAACCCGAGGTACAATAATAATAATAATAATAATAATAATAATAATAATAATAATAATAATAATAATGGAATAGGACATCCCTGTTTTCATAAAAGAAATATTGGAGGGTGTGGGCATGTGGCGCAAAG
Source organism: Podarcis raffonei (assembly GCF_027172205.1). NCBI lineage: Eukaryota > Metazoa > Chordata > Lepidosauria > Squamata > Lacertidae > Podarcis > Podarcis raffonei. The sequence goes on along the minus strand of NC_070615.1, from coordinate 39,161,851 downwards.
AGCAGTGAGGAGGGAAGAGTTCTGCTTCCCTGTTAGGCTATCATGAGATCTCACGAGATAGAATCATTTTGCAGGATCTGGCAAGAGGGATGAAGGGTTGAGGCCTCACCCAAAATGGTCTGGGACCTTTTGCTTTGCAAGATACATGTGACTGTAGAAACCTTTGGCTTTTGTGTGGCACAGAGGTAAGCAAGCCATCCATTGCTTCACCAACCTTTGCCTAATAAAGATTGCCCACTCCATGCTTTCTTTTCATCCATCTTTCTCTTCATCCCTTTGATGTTTCTTCACCTCTTTCTTATGGATAGTCCCCTACCCTCCAACATTCCCCTGATGAAAATCGGGACGCGAGAACACGGCACCAAAAGATGAGTCCCCGGGACATTCCAGGATCAAATCAGAAGCCGGGATGAGTTCTGAAATTCTGGGAATGTCCCATTAAAATAGGGACGGCTGGAGGGTATGTATTCCTCACCTTTAACTCCTTAGTTATTTCTTATTCATTCAGCCACACACACCATTATTACAGGCAATGTTTTCTTTTTTCTCGATAAAGCCCAGTATACTCCCCCCACTTTGATCCTTTACCCAATTATTTTCTATATTCTGGAGCTTTTGCTGTTTTTTCCTACACTTCCTACATTTTTCAACCTTTCTCCTTCTTTCTGGTACTCCCACTTCTAATTTTAAGCAAACTGTGATCTCACCCATTCTTAAGAAGCCAACTCTTGGTCCTTCTGTTCTTGCTAATTGATTCTCCTTTAGCATTTCTGTTTTTCATCTAAACTTCCTGAACTTTGCAGAGTCTTTCATTTCTGTAATGAAACTCTTTGTGTAGCTCCTTATAGACCCTGAAACGGCCTTTGGTAAGATTTCTAAGGTTCTTCTTGTAAAATCATTATCTTACCTGTTTTTGACCTAGTTGATTTCTCTCTTATCCCCTATTTATCTTCACACTTTGGGTTGTTTTTTTAAAAAAATAGTACTGTCCTGTTCTTGTTTCATTCTTAACTTGTGTTAACTCTTTAAAAATTTACGTTAATGGATGTTGACATTCCTAGTTTTCCTTATCAGCTGCCATTGCACTGTGTTTCAGCCCCCTTTAAAGTCTTATAATCGTGTTAAGATTCTGTTCCTTCACTTTATCTTCAACATCACTGCTATGTACATGACATCCAGATTTATCTTACTGCCTCCTCTCTTTCATCCTTTGTTCTTTTTATTCTAATTGTACTTCTGCTGTTTCAACATGGATGCCTGTTCTTTTCTTGAGTTGACTGCACAAAAGATGGAGTTTTGCCCTAAATAATCCTGGGGATTGTAGCTTGCTGATCTGTGAGAGGGAATCTACAATTCCCAGGATTATTTTGAGAAGTCATGTGCTTTAAAGGTGTGTTGAATGTGCTTTAAAAGTATGGTGTTCGATCTTCTTTTAGTCCTTGTCCTGGAAATTAATCACAACTCCATGAAAAATACCAAGAACTCTCATGGCTGAATCTAAGGCGCTAAGACAGGGACAGGGAAGCTGTGGCCTTCCAGATGTGGCTGGACTCCAACTCCCATCAGCCCCAGCCAGCATGGTCAATGGTCAGTGAGGAAGTCCAATAACATCAGGGAAGGCCACAGGTTCTCCACCCCTCTTTTAAGGAATTATGAGCTAGCCTTTCTGTAAGAACATTAAGTGGTGCGACAGTGAAGGACACCCATCAGTAGGAACGAACACGACCGCTGGGGCAACTGCAGAACAGATGTGCCTGTTTTACTCTAGCTGGGCCCTGCTCCTGCATTTCCTACTGCTGAGGAGAACACCAGCAGAAATGCCCACCTGACTGCCATAATTCACTTCAAGAAGTCCGCTCACCTTCCTCAGTGGGTGGTGTTGCGGTCAGGCCTCGGACCATGCAAGTGACTCAACAAATGGCAGGCCAGATTGTCTGGCTGTCAGCCAAACTGGCCAATACTGGGAGACTTTGGCCGGGCATTGCCCTGATGGCAGGCCCAACCAACCAATAGGGATGCTTGGGCCCACTTCCACAGATGTTTAAATTGCGTCCTGCCTGGCACCCTTCCTCTGCCTTTTTCGTCAGATCTCCCACCCCCCTCCCTTAATTTTGACTGCTTTTACATGTGCTATGACCTTGCTATGGATGAAGTCGGCCGCCATATTTGGGGCCGGGCAGGATTTTTCTCCATTTGGGAAATTGGCGCTGGCCATCTGGTTTTCGCCTATCTTGTAGCAATCACCACAACTTTGTAAGGCGGTTAGGCATTGGGTAAGCCTAGATCTTGACTGGAGGGGAGGTTGTAGCCAAGAAAGCCAGAGCTTCTGAGAGGGTGATCAACTTCCAAGAGAGCTGAGCCAACTGCATTTGTTTCCAAAGGAGATGGCACCAAAGGGAAGCTGTTCATTTGAAGAAAGCCACTTGTGGGGGGATGGCAGCATAATGACAAGGGCCACTCCCTCAAATGTCTTTTCTAGGAGGCAGTATTATTGGCATACTTGGGTTATTAATTTTTGTTTTGAGCTGCTTGGGCCCAAAATTGAAGAGGCATTTTTTTTTGGGGGGGGTGGTTCTTGTTTTCTGGGTGTTTTGACAGGATGGAAGACTTGGGACCACTTGAGGGGAACAGAGGGGCTTCCGATCAACACGGTCTTGGATATGGGTTCCTGTCTCAGTTACTTCACTGCTCTCGTGGGCCACAAAATGCCCCTATCTGGGCAATATACCACAGTCAAGTCCTCTTTTACTCCCCCCTTTTTTCTAAACCACAAAGCCCCAAATGTTTGTTTCCTCATGGTAAAGGTTCCCCTCATTTCTTCACTCTTTGTATTCTCTTTTAATCGTGTTGCTCTCCAAGCTTCTCCTCAAGCACATCGCTTTGCTCTTTTCCTTTGATTCATCCCTTTTCATGTTTCCGTTGTATTAATTCTTCAGTGAAGTCTTGTCATGTTCATCTCTCCAACACGGCGCAGATCCATCCATTTCTTCCTATCAAGTCTGCAAAAACTTTGGCTCGGGTTTTCATTTTATCCCTTATTGATTTCTGCGATATTTTCTTGCTGTTTCTCATCTCGCTCCACTTGTTTCTGTCTTGAGCACATTGACCCTTTGATTTATCTCGCATGAGATTCTGACCATATTGCTCCTCTTTGTCTTCCTTGCCTTTGCCTGCCTTCATCCTTCTGAAGTCAAGGGAAGACTCTGCTTCTTCACAAAACCTCATAATTCTCACCATGGTCCTTTGCCTTCCTTATTAGCCTCTATAGTTTGGGATAGATATATAATTTCACTGTTTATTTTTTATAAATGAATGGATTGAGTAAACATCAAGTTGGGCATATAGCAGATTTTTTAATCTGAAGATTCCAGCAGCAAAGTTTACTCAACATAAAATCTCATTTCGCATAACTTGTACCTAAATCAAGAAGAAGAAAAAGTAACAAAAAGAAAGAAAGGAAAAAGAGGGAAAGAATAGCACGCCTGTTTAAGCTTCCCCTTCTGCTCATAGTATTTTGTTTAACAGAAAGAGAGAACTCACATAAAAATTAACATTTACAGCCAGGCAAATAAAAAAATTATTAAATACACTTGGTCTCCTTCCTTTCACTGCCTCATCTAAAGTTGTTTGAATCCAGTTGGATTGAAGATTATTGAAAATATACGTATTTGAAATGCTTTGAAATTGTGATTATAAAGTTATAATATTAAGAATACAGTGGTACCTCTGGTTAAGAACTTAATTCGTTCCGGAGGTCTGTTTTTAACCTGAAACTGTTCTTAACCTGAGGTACCACTTTAGCTAATGGGGCCTCCCGCTGCCGCTGTGCGATTTCTGTTCTCATCCTGAAGCAAAGTTCTTAACCCAAGGTACTACTTCCGGGTTAGCGGAGTCTGTAACCTGAAGCGTCTGTAACCTGAAGCGTCTGTAACCCGAGGTACCACGGTAAAGATAATAGTGATGGGTTGTTGCTGTTGTTGTTGGTGGGGTTGAAAATTAACCTTCCTCTGCTTCCCTTACAGTTGATGTCTCAAAATCTCCAAACCTTCTTAAATTCAACCATAGATAGGTGTATGGTGATGGAGGAAATTGGGCTACTTGGTGCTCTGTGCAAATGATAAAATCATTCCAGAAAGGCGTGAATATGTCTGTTTTCTTTTGTGTGTTTACTAATCTAAGGTTCGCTGTCAACTTTTCTACAAGAGCCACCTTCCAAATCTGAGCACACCACATAACCTTGCCTTCCTTATTTTCCTCTGTGTTTGGGGATAGAATTCTAATTTTACTGTTTAATTGTTATTTTAAACTGCCCCGTGGTCTCTGAAGGAAGGGTGGCATGTAAACATCTTCCAAAAAGAGTGGGCAAGCTCCCCCAAGCCTGCTCCGCACTATGCTCAGAGCGTTCACAATTACACTAGAGGATAAGGCAGAATTCCCAGCTCTTGGATCCAAGAGCCCCTTCATCGGGTTAAACATGGGGTGGGGTAGAGAACTGCTCCCCCCCCTCTAACTCTCTCCTACAAACCATGAACTATGCTCAAAATCGCCTCTAGGGCACTGTGTGGCATTGTCCTCCATCCTCTCTCCATCGTTCTCTGTGGCTTATAAAACACAAACAGCTCCTCCCCATCTTCTGTTTTTCTCCCACCTTCCCTCAACCTGGGCTTGATTCCCAACAGCTGGTGTGGGTGGGAAGGCAAACAGCCTCAGCATCGCCTCCTGCCTTGTCACAAAAATAAGTATTCTCCTCACACTCCTCATTCTGCTAATACTGCAGCCCCCGTCTGAGGCACTGAGCATTCATTTAAAATAAACTTGCAAGGGGATGTGTTAGTTCTGCTCCTGGCGCCATTCTGATTGCTCTCCAAGCATTGGAAGGTGATCTTCTGAAGTGGGAGCTGCTTGTCTCTGTGGATAAAGGTAAAGGGACCCCTGACCATTAGGTCCAGTCGTGGCCAACTCTGGGGTTGCGGCACTCATCTCGCTTTATTGGCCGAGGGAGCTGGCGTACAGCTTCCGGGTCATGTGGCCAGCATGACTAAGCCGCTTCTGGCAAACCAGAGCAGCGCACGGAAACACCGTTTACCCTCCCGCCGGAGTGGTACCTATTTATCTACTTGCACTTGACGTGCTTTCGAACTGCTAGGTTGGCATGAGCAGGGACCAAGCAATGGGAGCTCAACCCGTCGCGGGGATTCGAACTGCCGACCTTCTGATTGGCAAGTCCTAGGCTCTGTGCCACCTGTGTCCCTGTGGATACTTCCTGCTTTAAAAGAAAAGAAAAGAATTGAGTTCAAAAATGGGTGGGGAGTTTCTGGAAGCCCAGGGAAAGGCCATAGCTCAGTGGTCAGAGTATTCTGGACATCCTGGACATCTCCAGGTAGGTTGGGGAATGTTCCCAGTCTGAAATGCAGGAGAACCACTCCCACTCAGTGTAGTTAATGCTAAACAAGGTGGGCAAGTGTTGTGATGGAGGATAAGGCAGCTTCCTATGTTTTCAGGATGGGCAACAATTCTTCATGCAGAAGGTCCCTTGAGTTGAGGCAGGCTGAACTTTCTTGTTACCATTCCGTGATGGATTCCTGCAGGCATCTATTATCAGAGCAAGTTGTCTAAAACATGGAATTGCCTGCGTGAGAATTTTGCTCTCAAGGTTACACTCTTGCCCACGGTTGCTCTTTGCACAAGTTCTGGTCTATACTGTACGTTGACCAACTTTTATTTACTGTTCTGACGGACTGATCATTCTTACACCAGAGGAACACCAATGGCTATGCCAGCATGTAGCTGAACACGACATTGCACCAGCACAGCAAGGACATTACAGCTAAATTGCAAATATTGATTTTTAATTGTATTTTAATTGCTTCCTTGGTGCCTTATTACGTTTTATTGTGTTAAACTTGAATCTCATATACTTTTTAAAGAAGATACTTTAGCATCTAACACAGCGCATCACAACTGCTAAGCAACAGGCAGCAATTTTCAAGTAGTCTGTAGGGTGGGAGAGTTTGGAAACCATTGAACTAGAACCCTGTAAGTGGTCGGGGTCCCAGCCTCTGATACTCCACAGGGCACCTGGGGTCTTGTATAGGTTTATTTATTTCAACAAAGGAAAAAGCAGTAGGAATGACAAGCTGAACGAAATAAGGACAAGAAGAGGTAAAAAGGCACAAAAGCTAACAAAACAACCACAACAAGAGTGGTCAAGAAGACAAAACAGGGTACAGTGGTACCTCGGGTTAAGAACTTAATTCGTTCTGGAGGTCCGTTCTTAACCTGAAACTGTTCTTAACCTGAAGCACCACTTTAGCTAATGGGGCCTCCTGCTGCTGCTGCGCGATTTCTGTTCTCATCCTGAAGCAAAGTTCTTAACCCAAGGTACTATTTCTGGGTTAGCGGAGTCTGTAACCTGAAGTGTCTGCAACCCTAAGTGTCTGTAACCCGAGGTACCACTGTATCTTTTCCCTGTACAGTAGAAGACCCACGCCAAGCTGACCAGAGGCAGGGCAGATCTGGAGGGCAGAGGGCAGGATGGCTCTTCCTTGCTTGCATGCCACAAAAGCACCCCCTTGCCCCTACAGATCTCGCTCTACAAAAGGTGGCAAGCAGAGCTCAAATTGAGGCAGAGCCGTAAGACAGAGATAGATGCAGGCAGGAAAAAAAGGTTGGAATGGATCCACAGCTTCTGTGTGAAGCAAATGAGCCTCTGCTCCCCACTTACTGCTGCTGCTGGAGCCAATCACCCCGCCATTGCTTCCAGAGACAGACTCAGGCAGAATTCCTTCCAGATCCCTTCCAGCTTTTTAATTCTGCCTGCATCTCTCTCTGTCTATTTCCCTTGATCCCCCTTTTAAGAAAGAAACATTAAGGCATATCTGGGCACATCCAGTGCCCACCCCTGTGCCCACCTATGCTGCTCTATCCCCATCAGACCTGGCTAAGAACAGGACATATTGCAGCATTCAGTTTCCACCAGGCAACTCCTTTCTTTCTCCCACCTTTCTCCCTCTGAAATAATAGGCATCCTTAGAAAAGAATGGACCGCTTGCCTACCTATATTGACCGGGCATCTATAATTGAAGAGTGCAGAAATGCAGATTGAAATGAATCAATGCCGACAGGAATGCCTAGAAGTCATAAGCGAGAAGTACAGCAATTAGGAATGTTGTCTCAAAGGAAATTAGAACAGTCCATTAATTATAATGTCTCAACGGAAAAATGAATCTCAATCAATAATACAAAACTTTGCAGTCTGGAGTGCTCCTGTTTGGGACATTCCACTCCATTTCCCCTTCCCTGCTAGTCTGCCATCCCTTGTGCTGTCATCACTGTGGGTTTTCTTTTTAAGTGCAGTTTATAAATATTTATATAAATAACTATAACTCCTTCCTGCAGAAATGCTAAAGAAATCTCAACATGCCCTGAAAACGAGGAGGAAATTCTTTTTTAAAAAACCAAAACAACAACAACAATCCAGATAAACCAGCAACACAAAACCACAACTGGAGCACAGATTTTGGCTCAGCGCTGGTGTCGATTTGCTAAACCAGCCCCACCTGTGCAAATTGAGGATTGGATTCTGTTGTTTGATTCCTTTGTGCAAACTTTGCTTTCTTCATCCATTTGTGGAAGCGTGCAAGGAACAAGCCGCACCTGCAACCAGGATGAATCATCTCCGTCTGAGCCACAAAATGGGATCTTATAGACTCCCTAGCGCTCCGGTTTAAATGGATGTCGTGTAAGCTTCCAGTTCCAATCTTGTTGCCAGCACTAATCAGCATCTCTTTAAAATGATTACTGTGTTCGGAAAGGCCATAAACCTACCAGGTGGGCTATATTTCCTACCATTTCCCCCCTTTTTGGGATTGTTGTTGTTATAGTCTTCCCTATGGGAATGGATTTATTGGTACCATTAATCCCACTTACAATCTTTAGCACGGGGAAGAGATGTCACAGGGCTTTAATGGCTCATATATTTTGTGAATTACATGATCGTTATATCCATCATGGAAAAAAGCGTCCCATTTTCATCAATTCAGTATTTAAGGCAGCAAAACACAGTGCTTTATATATCCTACGTAAACAGACCCAAGTCTATTTTTTACAAACACACTTCAAATACTTAGCATATACTCCAACCTTATTGCTCTTTTCTGTTGCTTACCTCTGGTTACACATCATAGGACGGGCTTCCTCAACCTCAGCCCTCCAGATGTTTTGAGACTACAATTCCCATCACCCCGACCACTGACTAGCTAGGGATCATGGGAGTTGTAGGCCAAAAACATCTGGAGGACCAAGGTTGAGGAAGCCTGTTGTAGGAATACAGGAAACTGCCTTATACAGAATCAGGCCACTGCTCCATCTAATTCAGTATTGTCCACACTGACTGGCAGCAGCTCTCCAGGGTTTCAGATGGAGGGTTCTCCCATCCCTATCTGGAGATTTAAAGGATTGAATCTGTGACTTTCTGCATGCAAAGTAGATCTTAGAATCTTAGAATCATAGAATTGTAGAGTTGGAAGGGACCACAAGGGTCATCAAGTCCAACCCCTTGCAATGCAGGAATCTTTTGCCCAACTTGGGGCTCAAACCCTTGACTCTGAGATTAAGAGTCTCATGCTCTACCAACTGAGCTATCTCAGCCATCATGCTCTACCACTAAGCAGATGGGGCTTGTCAACATGGCAAGGTAGCCCATCTAGGAGAAGGAAAAATCTCTTTTGTCATTGGCGTGTTGGCTGCTCAGATTCCTTTGGGAGAAATGGCAGGATAGAAATCTAGTTAATTAATTCATGGTAATTATAAATTCATAGTAACAATAGAACCAGGTTGGTGGCATCCTACTTCTGCACTTATGAGAATACTCAAACCTTATCTTTGGAGCACAATGTTAAGGAAACCATCTTTGAATATATGGTCTGCATCCATTAACTTGGAGTCATGTCTTCTTTTTCCCATTGTGCTAGTTTTCTGTATGAGAAACCCATGGCTCAAAAGAATGATGGGTTAAAATAACCCATTTCATGACTTGGATTCACAAATTGGCATGCATTTGTCATCATTATAAATCTGGAAGTGTCTTTTGTATTACGGTGTCCCGGTCTTATGTACATCAGGGGCAGAAGGCCAGCTTCCCTAATGAGAAGATTTCTGTGCTATTAGTGTTGCTGATAAGGCGGTGGAAGATCATTTGGTGGCTGAAGAGAAAGGAAGCTTTTGTGAAAGCTCTAGATTAAGAAGTGAGGTCCAACTGAAGTCAACACGGAAAGGCTTTTAAGCTTCTAAAACATGAAAATGGAACCATCCTTTGAACTAATTTGCTTGCTGAGACCACCTAGAGTTTTGCCTCTTATATTTCTCATGAGCGTCCAATGGCAGTGTGATGGGACAAAAATAACCTCCTAAGGTGTTGCATTGCCAGGAGAGCTTTAAACGTCTGTCTCTAATAAAGGTTGTTGTTAAGCAAATAAGTTTGCCATGTTGTTGTTTTATGAGGGCCACTATTAATTAGTAAAGGATCATGTTAAAGGTGGGGGTGTCAGTCTTCCTTGAGATTTGGGTGCTGGGTGCCATTTCAGATCAAGATGGTGGAGCAAAATGTGACTTATCCCATTTTTGGTGTGACAAAAACTAGCACAAATTGCACTATCCATTTAAAAATTACAATAGTTTTTGGTTTCTGCACTAGTTGTTCAGGACATATAAAGCCCCGAACAATTTGGAACCAGGTGATCTGAAAGACCACCTGCACCTTTATGTAGATCATTTACATTGCATGGGGAAAGTTTACTCTTGGCATCACATCCTGCAAAACATCGTATGGCAGTGACTTGAAAATGGATATTTTTTGGTACTGCCCCAACTCCCTTGAATGCCTTCCCCTCTGCTACCAATTATTTGCTTCAGACATATGTATCTCACAAGTTCCTCCTGATCAATAAGACTGTGGCCTGGACTGTGTCTAAACACACAAGAGACATTTGCTGACTATTTTGAGATTTCTAGGGCTTTAGGAACTCTTCCTACATACGTTCTGGGCAGTTTATAGTCTACAGAGTTAGTCTACAGCATCAATGTTGCAGCAAATATGCACAAAGAAATGTGCAGCTGTGGCCAGCCTGCAAATATGTGTCAGTCAGCTCTGAAGTCAGGTTGGGGCTCTAGGCCAGAGACAGTGGTAGATGGGCTGGGGGAAACCTATCCACTACCACTCATGGTTTGATTTATTTATTTTTATCCCCTACCTCTGCCTGATCTGTTGTTGAGATATGGCCAGCCCACCCATTAGGTAAAGTGAATAACTTGCCTAATGGGTGGTCTGGCGACATCTCAACAACACAACGGGATTCTAAATGCAGTCATGCCATATATTTATTTCCTGACATCAGTTTCCAGCTGTTATATTTCCAATGCATTATCCTAGGGAGACCAGGTATAAAGCAAACTGTTAGTACAGCAGGAAAGGGTTAAAAGCATGGTGCGGGATGTAAGCTCTCAGTGCGCTCCAGCATAACAACAGAACAACGCACACTTTGTCCACTTATAGGTCTGTTGGTACAACAATGCCAAAAACATGTTAGAAATTAAATCTTTTTATACATTTGTGCTAAGTGTTTTTGTTATCAGTAGAGGGCAGTGATAGATACATACTCAAAGATCTATGGTCTCTGTGCTTTTATTTCAACTGCAAATCTTAAGTCCTTCTTCATCCTGGGTTAGAACAGTTACCTAGGAATTCAAGGACAGAGTGTACTCTTGATTTGTTTTTTGTTACTGACATTCATTAGCAATGCAAGATTTTGTATGCCATTCTAAGAGCTTTGAGTGTTCTGCACACACCAAGTTCTCGATTCTTTTTTAAAAACCAAGAATCCAAATCTCGGAAGCAAATGATGCAGATTGAATCCATAAATGTATAGTTTACCCAATTCATTCTGATTCCTTATTTTGTTTTCAAAGGAAGGGTGTTGGTTTTTTTGCAAACCCTGGGGGAAAAGAAGCAGACAATGATGACTGAGGACAAATAAGAGGTGGAACACTTTTGTCATACATTAATCCCTCCAGGTTACCTCCCGAACCCCAGATGGAACTGAGACATACAATTTTAAGAAGTGGTTAAGTTCCAGAAGGTGGTGGTGGGAGACTGTTGGCCCAAGCCACCATTCTGGTGTGCAGGGGGTGAAGGACCATAGCTCAGGGCCTTGTGTGCAGAAGGTTCAGTCCCTGGAATCTCCAGTTTAAATGATCAGACAGTCCTTTAAGAAGGATGTAAACCAAGGATGGGGAGCCTCAACCCTAATGCGGCCCTCCAGAACACTTTTCTGGCCCTCTGGGCTCTTGCTAGGTCACAGATCTTCCCCAGATACACTGTTCAGCAGCCCTCACTTACATGTTTTTTCTTGGCTGAGAAGTGTCCTTGAACTCTAATAATGTCTCTTGTGTGCCTTGATGGAGGATAAAGAGGGACATGTGAGTGTGAAGAAACTAACCTACTAAAGAAGAGCAAAATCCACCTTCATTTAATTTGCGCTCTTTTGCCTTTGGCATGAGGCCCCCAGAATTTACTCTGGAAGGCAACATGGCCGTCCAGGAAGAAAGATTGCTCATTCTTGATACAGAGAAGCAGCAGCAGCAACAACAACAATCTTTACATATTAGTTTTCCTCTTGTTAAGAACTTCCAGACCTCAAGGACAACCCAAGAAAAATGCTGAGAACATTCCTTTAAAAAAAAAAATTACCAAAAGTATATATTATCCTGGTTGCCTTTAGCTAGGATTAGCCAAATCAGTTTGACCGGCACAAGGTTACTCTTTTTCTTCTCCATCATGATTAACTCCATTTATGTAATTTATTTTGACTCTCTGCTTCTCATTAGGGAGATCGATCCCAATTTAAATTAAAACAGGGTCTGTTCTTTCATTTCATCCCTGCTGATCAACTCACTGCTTATTTCTCCACCTTTATGTTATGTCTGATGTAGTAGCTTTAAGAACAAGTACTTTCGTTAAAATAAATTAACAATTGTATCATCCCAGCTTCACCACCAGGCAGGAACAGGGATCTGTTATCCTGCAGCTGAAACTTTTAGAGGACTGCATATTTAAGACTCAAGGCGGCAAAGGTGAGGAAAAGAGGATGATACTTTTTAGAATTGCAATTTGCCATCACATCTTGTAAGAAGACCCACAAAATGAACTATTATGAAGAAAAATGGTTATATTTATTGAAATATAACAATAAAGAGGACCTGCAAAACAACAATTAAAATAACTAGCCAAATCATCATCTTTCTGGGGGAGTAGGGTGTGGCTAACTCATGCAATAGTGGGAGCAGCACCATGAACGATGGATTTGTGTCAAATAATTTTATTATCTTCCACCCTCTCTCATTCTCAATAACCTTGCTAGTCTAGCTGTTCATTCAAATTGTTCTTTGTTTCTTGCATTTGTGATTACCTTTCCTTCCAAAGGAACCCAGGGCAGTGTGCAATAAAGACTAAATATATATATATAATCCCATAAATAGCAAAGGGTTTTATTTATTCATTTTGAGATTGATGTGGCTGTACCCATTCACCCCAATGGACAAGCCTCAACTATAGAATTTTTTACTGGAACAATGTCTGATCTCTCTAGTTGCTGTCCTTGGTCCTGAAAAACGTGTTCTAGTACTTGCTATATTTGCTTGCAGACTGGGTTTATTTATGTTTGGCTCTGTTGGGCACCTCTCTGTGCTTGCAGTCCTAACACAGAATTGCACAACATCCACTCACCACTTCCCCCACCCCAGTGAGCCTATCTGACCCTTGGCAATCACCATGTTTTAATTGCTGGCTATGTTCATTTCCCCTTTAGTAGCAATGTAAGTGCTTTGAATTCATACAGTTCCAGCAGTCATAGGCAGGGATGGCAATTTGGAACTCAAAGACATAGGTCAGAAGTGTACATATTGTTATGGGCCACATGCTGTCCTGCTTAACAACTTGGCCAAAAAGAATGAGTGCTATTTGGTGCAATCCAAGCCCAGCTAATAAACTAAGGTCATACTTGCCTGCCAGAGTGGGGGATGAGTCCAGTGTTGTTCATGAAACAGCATGTACCAGGAGAGAAGGAAGAGACAATTTTCTATTTGGCAAAACAAAGAAGCTTGTTTTGTTTCATCTCTTCAGTAATAAGCAATCTTGCTGGTCTACTATTGCTTCTGCAGAACTAATGTTCTTTTAGATCTGGCCGTGTGAGATCTCCTTTGTGACTCAGACTGTACATAACCCATTTAGGGCTTTGTATGCTAATGTCAACACATTGAATTGGGCTCAGTAGTGAATTGGTGGCCAGTGCAGCTCATAGATTGTTACAAAACCTCTCTTTGCTGTTGCAATTAAAACTCTTGTGGTTGTGTTTTGCGCTACCTGCAGGCTCCAAACCACATAGACCACATTACAATAGTCTAGCTGGGAGTCACTGGTCAAGGAAGACTCATAGCACTGGAAGCCACTGAAGTGAGAAAGCTGTATCAGGTGTGCCTGCAAGCTTCTTCTTCCAAACAGGTGATCTCCCCACTTCCTGGGCATGTGACTTGCCCACCGACACCTTCATACAACCAAGAACACACTACTACTACAACCTGTTTGGCTGTGGATTACTCTGCCATCTCAACACAGGAAGTAAGCAGTGGAATAAACAGGCTCTTCTCCCCAGTTACAGTTAGGCTTCCTGTCTTCTGCAACATACAAGGACTCTATGTATGTGCAAATACTCTGCTCCTCTCCCCATTGATGCCCACCCTGGGTACGCCACCCTGGGTCACCAAACACAGATTACTTATCTGTATTACAAGTATGTTATGCACATCTTGGTTGTAACTGGATGGTCTTCTTGGAGCCTGTTGGAGCCTGGGGCTAGGAGATGGACCTGCAATCTGACCCAGCAGGCAACTCTTAACTCTGCCGTGTGAGCCGTGTCTTCGTATGTACCCTAAAGCACTTTTCATCATGTGTCTGAGGAAAGAACAGAGGAGGTGCTGAGGGAATTCGGACTTGAAGAACAATCAAGTAAAGGTCAAGACTACAAAACAACCCCAGGTGAGGTGTTTTGAATACGAGGAGGGACATTGCGTGGTAACCAAAGAGAACAGTCATGCATGAAAAATTGATAGAGATTGATTTGTGAGATTTAAAAGCATCATGGAGGGAGAAATCACCAGGGAGGACCTGCGTTTGGCAAAAGAGCAAGGAGAAGGGGATGTTAACAAAGTATGTTCCAGAGCGATGATTCTCAGGGCAAAGACAGGGCTGACATTCAAAATGTGGTAGAAGTGATTTGGGAACACACTTCACTGCTTTGAAAATAAGGGCCCTGAAAGAAAGACTGGAGATGTGCATTCAGAGTACTTCTGCCAGTATTTCAACCTCAGACTCCTGTTTTAATTGTGTTGCTGTTTTAATGGGACTGTCTTGTGGCATATTTTAATATTGGCATCAATTATACTGCTGTTTGTATTCCGAGATGAGGGCAAAGTTGATTCTGAATTTGTTAAGTAGGATACCTGATGGTGATTTTTGCTCTCTGGCTCTGACAAAATTGTGACAGAGCTTCAAGATTTGCAGTGGCTGCCCAAAAGCTGAGGAGAAATTTTATTGAAATTTTGTTTTATTTTATGGTGAACTGCCAAAATTTGATTTAAAAGATGGAAGGAACACTCTGTAATTTGTTTTATACTTCCAACTTCAGCGGTGGACCATTGCCTTAGAGCACATATGACTAGCCCAGAGGTCACATCTGGATTTCAGAGGTCTTCAGTGCAGCCCACCATGTATATAGGGATAGCTAGATCTGTCAGTTTTGGTTCTCTCAGCTTCTCAATTTTCTGTTCAGTTTTCTACACCTCTGCAGAAATTCATGTTTTGCTGAAACAAAATCTCATGAAAACTCATAAGTAAATTAGTGCCCCTCTCTTCTAATAAACACATGTTTCTATGCAATTTTGCTGAACATACAGTACATATTTTTGCAAAGCAATTTCTCCCCACACAATGCATTTTTGCATGTTGTTTTTGTAAACACATGCATATTATGAACATTTCACCCTACCTGATACATTTTTAAAACATTATTTGGCTGAAGAACTGCACTGCAAAATTTAGAGGCATGTAAATCTTGGTTCGCATACTGTTTCATAAAGTGTGAATAATGTACATTCTCATTTAACCGAATTGAATCTCTCCCCCATCCCTGCATGGGTGCCATGCTGCTCCTTGCCATGTAATTCTGATGTGGACGACAGCACATAGGGAGGGTTGATCCTCACCCACCTTTCTCTCCATGTAAGCCACAATCTCCAAAAAGAACCCCTAACTCAAGACTTTGGTGGCTGCTCCACCTACAGAGCATGACAGCCGTTTGTGGAGATTCATTCCAGTTCTAGAAAACCCTCGCTGGGTGCGGGGGGAACCCTGTTTTCCTTCTCTGCCATTCTGTTGTCATAGAGGTGACTGGTTGGCAACATTATAAATGGTGTGATGAGATGGGGAAAGGATACAGACCATAAATCAGGTAAAGGGAAATTTATTATGCTCCGAGTCACTATAATCTATCTTCCCATAATTGCTTCCATAGCAACAGCATCAACGGGTTCGCTGACCTGATCCAGGGACATTTGGGGGAGACTGAAAACAGGATGATTGGCATTTGAGGGAAGTGACCCTTGTCAGTACAAACAGAAAACAAGCTGTTCTGTTTCGGTGATGCAGACACTCACTGATTTCAACCCACTGTCTGCATCTATTGCTGCACACACACACACACAGCTTTTTTAACTCCTCAGATGTCAGCTGTGATGGCCTGGGATTCGGACTCGGAGGCTGAACCTGAGGAATCCCAGCCTGCACAGGAGTCCCTGCCTCCAGAACCAGCTGAGCTGGGGCTGGGGCTTGAGCCTGAAGGGTCCTCACCTGTGCTGGATCCTCAGATGCAGGCACCAGCTGAGTCTGCTCTGGCTCCTGAGCTGATGGAGGACCCATTGCCTGCAGGTGCTCCACTCTCAGCCCTGTCAGGGGAAGGTGAGGTCGCCTCTGGGTCCGGTAACCCTCCAGCCTCTCCTGAGCTGCAGAGGCTCAGGGCAGAGAGGCGGAGGGAACTAAGTTCTCACAGGAGGAGTGCTCGCCTCCAGGCCAGGAGAGGCGAGTCACCTGTGGACCGGGGCCGCCCTATGCCTTGGGGCAGATAAAAGCCAGCCAGCCCCAGTCCCAGGTTGTGGGAGCAACATTGTTGGTAGCCTGTTCCTGCCTGCACCCTGTCCTCCTCCTCTGCCAGAGTTCCTGACCTCACCCGACTCCCTGCCTTGGACCCCGCTTCAGACTTGACGGACAGCCTCCACACCGCACCCTCGACCTTGGACTGGACTCGGACCTCGCCGCATGGTTAACCCTCGGGACCAGCACATCAGCATTGCAAAATATGAGTTTGCCAGGCAGTCTACCCTCTGGTGTCCTAGTATCCCACTTGGGTACCCTTGACTCTCTCCAGCACTTTGCTGCCCAAAGAATCATACACTCCATCTCTGAGGATATGATGGAGTCCCCAGCTTGGTGGCAGAGCACCTGCTTTGCATGCAGAAGGTCCCAGGTTCAACATCACCTCCAGGTAGATCTGGGAGAGAGCCCTGCCTGAAACCCTGAAGAATCAGGGCCAGTCTGTAGGCAATTGCTAGGGTTGCCATGTGTCCTCTTTTTCCAGGACACTTCTGTTTCAAGGTTAAATTTTCTGTCAAGGTGGAGTTTTTAAATTTGCCAAAATGGATGAGACATAGACACAACTGGTGGTTGAAGACTTGCTTTCCTCTCCTCTCCTCTCCTCTCCTCTCCTCTCCTCTCCTCTCCTCTCTTCTCTTCTCTTCTCTTCTCTTCTCTTCTCTTCTCTTCTCTTCTCTTCTCTTCTCCTGCCCACCCACCAGCAGTACAGTGGTACCTCCTTCTGGAGGTCCGTTCTTAACCTGAAACTGTTCTTAACCTGAAGCACCACTTTAGATAATGGGGCCTCCTGCTACCGCTGTGCGAGTTCTGTTCTCATCCTGAAGCAAAGTTCTTAACCCGAGGTACTATTTCTGGGTTAGCAGAGTCTGTAACCTGAAGCATCTGTAACCTGAAGCGTCTGTAACCCAAGGTACCACTGTATATCACAGCTTCTATAGCCTACATATAGTAGTGGTATTTAAAATGAGAGTCGTCATAGCGTCCTCTTTTTTGCTCTTCAAAATATGGACCAATGGTCTGGCTCAATATAAGAAAGCTTCCTTGGAAGAAGGGCCAAAGCTCTGTGGAAGAGCATCTGCAATGCATGCAGAAGTTTGAAGATTCAGCGCAGATAAAAGCAAACACGTCTTCATGTAGTTAACTGTGGAAGGAGGTTGAAGACAGGAGGCAGTGATGGCCTTGAACTTGGATGGCTTTAAAAGGGAGTTATACAAATTCATGGAGGATAAAGCTATCAATGGTTAGTAGCCATGATGGCTATGTTCTGCTTCCACAGTTGGAGGCAGTAACGCTCCTGGAAACCACAGGAAGGGAGAGTGCTCTTGTGATCAGGTCCTGCTTGCAGGTATCTCATGGGGGAAGAGATTGCTCTTGTTTTGGGGCCCTATTTTTGGGTTTCCCAAAGGCATCCTGGTGGCCACTGCAAGAACCAGATTCTGGACTAGATGGGCGCTGGCTTGATCTAGCAGGGTTTTCCTTGAGTTGTTCTGCTCCTTCTTGTTTTGTCTCCTTCAGCCAAGCCTTCCCTCCAACCACCACTGGAGTCTGCCTTGGTCCCACACCTTGATGTTTAGCTTCCGTGCCCCCTCCTTGCTAAGCTTGACTAGCTTCCTTGCTTCATTTCCTTCTCTCTCTCTCCACCTCCCCTTCCCTTTCTGCGCACCAACCTGCTTCATGCTTCAGTGCCTGGACATTTTCACCAAGAACAGGCTCTCTGGAATACCTTATTTCTAGCTTCTGACAACCCCTGCAGGAGGTAAGGGGCTGGGGAGGAAAATGTTGTTCAAATGCACATGAACAGAGCAGAAAAGAGCTTGCATATGCACCATGCATTTAATGCACATCCCCTGTCTAAAAAAGTGTGGGAACTATAGTTTCAGAGAGCTACAATTCCCAGGACACTTAACAAGCCAGAGTTCCTAGGATAAAACCAGGGCTTTCTTTTTTTTCCTAGAAAAAGAGGTGCCAGAACTTGTTGACCTTGTTTTGGGGGGGGGAGCCAAAGTTGTTGAGCTTTTAGGGACATCGCCCCTAAAAAAGCTTCTCTTCCTATGCCACTGCCCTCCGCCATGACACCCGCAGCCTCCGCCGCACAACACAAAGTGCCGTGCCACCCAGAGCCTCTGGCGCTCAGCACCGAGCGACATGTTGACGTGCCAACATGCCACAACACTACAGAGATGCTGAAACACACCAAAGAGGTGTCAGAACTCAGTTCCAGTGAGTTCCATCTGAAAAAAAGCCCTGGATAAAACCGTACATTTAAAGTACATTTCCTGCCCAAAGAAGCCTGGAAACTGTGGCTCACCCTTCAGAGAGCTACAGTTCCCAGCACCCTTAACAAACTATAGTTCCTAGTATTCTTTGGGAGGGTGACAGTGTCTTAAATGTACTTTGGTTTATGGTGCATATGCAGAGATCACACACACACACACACACACACACACACACACACACACACACATTTCATAAAATTTATATACTGCTTGATTGTAAGAAAAACCTCAAAGCAGTTTACAAAAACAATAAAACAATAAAATGATCACTAAAATCTTTACAACTATTATTTAAGACATGCAGAAAATTAAAACCACAATAGAATCGACAAACAAATTAAAACTCTGCAAAACATACCTAAACATCCAGGTGGGCTTTTCTAAGTAAGAATGTTATACAGTGGTACCCCGCAAGACGAACGCCTCGGAAGACAAAAAACTTGCTAGACGAAAGAGTTTTTCGTTTTCTTAGCCGCTTCGCAAGACGCATTTCCCTATGGGCTTGCTTCGCAAGACGAAGCTTGCCCCGCAATCTCTGGGGACAGCGGGGAAGTGCAGCGCATCTTCCCCGCTGTCCCCGGACCTCTTCTGAAGGCTGGCGGCGGGGAGAAGATCGCTTCTCCCCGTTGCCAGCCCCGCAAGCTCCGGGGACAGTGGGGAAGCGCAGCGCGTCTTCCCTGCTGTCCCCGGACCTGGTCTGAAGGCGGTCTCCATAGGAACGCATTAATTGATTTTCAATGCATTCCTATGGGAAACCGTGCTTCACAAGACGAAAGAAGAAAACTCGCAAGAAGAAAAAACTCACGGAACGAATTAATTTCGTCTTGCGAGGCACCACTGTATATTAATCCTGTTTACCCTGATCTCCTCTTCCTCCATTGTTTCCCATGGAAACTACTTATGCATTCCCCCCCAAAAGAAGGGCACAGCTTTCTTTAAAATTTGCACATCCTAATTTATAGATGCAAATTTAGAAATCACAAATGTCCTTTAAATAGAAATACGTAACATCTCACTCTCGCAAGGAAGACCCGGACTCTGTATGCACGCGCACGCGCGCGCGCGCGCGCGCACACACACACACACACACACACACACACACACACACATTTGAAACACAAAGTAGCTGTTCTTAATACAGGAAAATGTCAACTTGCTGCTTTCAGACTGGTTTGATTCTAGATCCTGCTGCCCAAAAGGGTGGGTGGGGTTACATGATACATATTTGAAAACTCTTCCCTTGCTTAGGTTATCCATGCACTTGCCCCAGGTGAATGAAGGAAGTAGTAATTGCAATCTTGGTATATGCCCATCCACAACCTCATTGGGCAAGTATGGATAAAGTCCCATCCCTCCCTTGCTGGGACTGTCTCCCTCTGGATGCACTGGGGGGTAATGCAGAATCTGTGCTGAGCTTTTATTTTGGAATGAAACTAGTCTGTGAAAGAGAATTTTGTTAGCTGTGATGGTGATCAGAGCTGAGCAGATGGCCAATGTATCCAATTCGGGGCCAGTGAAGAAGACTTCCCGGCTCTAATTTCCAGATAGTCTCTTTACCCTACAGTACTGAGGATGCTAATTTAAAATGCAACAATGCAACACTTCTTCTTCCTTGCAAATCTGACAGTAATTCTGTTTCTAATGGAAACGGTGAGATTAATAGAGGCTCAGGTAAACCCAGCAGGGAAATGACATTTTCATTAGTGATTTACTGGGTGTGAAATTTCTACCATGGCGAACTATTCAGGAACAGCAGGCTTTTTGCCTTCCTCCATAAATATCCTCCTTCCTAATTAATCGCGAGTCACAGGTTGGATCAAAATTGCTTTGGTGTTCAAGGAAGGAATTCTTCAGCACTTGTTTTGAAATAGCTACAAAAGGCCAATGAAGAAGAGGAACTAAACCTGGCTTAGTCTCAGAACTATGCATCTGCTCCATCATTTAACAGGCGGCGAAGCTTGAGGAACGACCCGTGATGGCCGTTGCATTGGGGCTTGTCAGACACTGTCTCATCAACTTCAGTATGCTATCAGTAAGTCCCCACCTCCTGCCTTCTAACTTACAAGCAGTCCAGGAAGTGGCACTGGATGTCAACCTTCTTCTCCTGAGTCTTTGTGTTGCCCTTGTAGAACTCAGCAGGGAGGCAGATGTGGCACAACTAGACTCAGTTGGCTCTGCTTGTCATTGGTTCTGGCTCCAACAAGCATTGGGCTCTCTGCCTTCTGCCCTACCAGTCCCACTGGACACCAGTCACTAGCGGTGCATGAAATCCAGAGCTAGCGAATCCCCCAACAGCTGGCTGTCCAGCTTCTGCTCAGATCTCAATAAGTAGATAAGAAGGTAAGTGTTCTCACAGCCAGATGCCTGTAGGAAGTCCACAAGCAGAGCCCAACCACAAGAGCATTCTTCCTCCTGTGGTTTCCAGCAACTGGTATTCAGGAACTGCTTCCTACCATGATGGTAAAGCATAGCCATCACGACTAGTAACCACTGATAGCACCATTGTCCAGGAATTTGTACAATCCTCTTTTGAAGCCATCACTGCTTCTTGTGGAAGTGGGATCCCTGGCTCCCTTGAACATCAGTCGGAGATAACCTGAATCATCTGAGTTGGGACTAAGTTCAGAAACTCCAGGAGATCTTCCCTATCAACTGCTGCACACAACTGAATAACAGGATGCAGCCCTTTTAATGTGCAATCAGTCTCTCCTATGGGAGTGGGGCTTCACACACACTTATCTCTGAAGGTCTATGCAATCCATCTGTCAATGGCAGACTGCTGCTGCAGCAATATACTTAGTTCATTTCTGAACAAGACTGGCATAATTCCTTTCATTCCCCATCTTCACTTGAGGAATCTTCATGCTTATGGATTCAAAACGACATCTACACACAGGGCAAAAGTATATACACACTCAGGGTGACTCCAAGGTTTGTAAAAACAGTCCCCACCCCCAAAAAATTAGCACAGTGAGACTTGAGCATCCTCAACAGCCGTTAGACAACTGACAATCAAAGGGGGAACAGAAAACCAGGCGGGAGAATTAATGGAATGGAGTATTCTGGATGAAGGAAGAGACACAGAGATATTCTCGTTGTCTGGGCATGTCATTTCCTGGATCAGACTGAGAAGTTGTTTTTAAATGGGATCTGGAAGTGGAAGCTGCCTACTGACACCAGTGGAGAAATCAAATTTTGTATTGTATCAATGATTGGGCAGCAGTGTCCACCCAGACCCCAAAGACCCACCAATAACAACTCAATGAGGACTGAACATGTTGAGTAGGTGTCGCAGTATGGCTGAGTACTATGGCTGTTGCAGATGAGGGAATGGGAAACCAGGGGGAAGAACACGGGATGGCTGGAACCCTGAACAAAAGCACTCCACACTGCAGGCATGTTGTTGCAGGTTCCCAATTGTTACTCCTAATTATAGAGTTTCATCCAAAAGGAGCTCTCCATGGTACTGACACCCACCAGGATTTTCCAACACTGGTTTTCATGGCCTAGGACAGTGTACTCCAACCTTGGGTCCCTTAATGTTGCTGCACCACAGCTTCCATCATCCATGACAAACTGGCTGAAGATAATTGGAGTTGTAGTCCTACAATATCTGGAGACCCAAGTCTGAAGAATACTGGTCTAGGACATGTGTAGTCAACAAGACACCCTCCAAGTGTTATGGACTCCAACTCCCATCACTCCTGACCATTGCCTATGCTAGCTGAGGCTGATGGGAGCTGGAGCCCAACAGCATCTGGAGGGCACCACATTGGCTATCCATTGTCTAGGATCTTGACCTCCTACCTGCACTTTGCCACACCTGTTCAGAATGCCCAGGACGTGATCACCGGTGAATGAATTAACAGGGAGAGATGCTTCCTGTTTATTGTTTAGAGAACCATACCCAGTATTGCCAATTACCTAGTTGCTATCTAAGAATGCTTAGCAGTTCCACACACATCACTCTGAATTAAATTATCAGATGTTCAGACAACATACTCTGGAATTTAACAGTGTGTTAAATGATTACAGAGGAATGAGTGCAGGAGAGCCAACAAAGCAGCAGGAAGAGCTGATTCAGATAGCAAAAGAGGAAAATGTTCTTATAAAATTGATGGCACAAAATATATGCTAGGGCAAACTGTTGACTTCCATGGGCCAGAGGAGGAGGAGGAAGAGGAGGGGAAAGTTCTCTCGCTCCTGGTGGCAAACCTCAAAACCTGAAAGCTCATATTGAAAACTTCAAATGGGTACAACAAATAAAGGTGACCACAGATGAATAAGCTGCTCTATGGTGGTGATGTCACCTTGCTGAGGCTTCAACCAGGCAGCCAATGATTTGTTTCTGTTGTGCCTTGTCCGACTGAGGGAGCTGAGTTGAGGAAGGAGCCTGGAACCAGAAGACTAGTGGAGGTTGGCGTGGTTGGCAGTGACGTACCAATTTCAATCTGCTCTCAGCCAGCTCCATCTATCTGCCGTCTTACTTGAAACCAGGCCACGGGGCATCATGTCCTGTGGCAGCTTCTTTTTTTTTAGTCTCGGGGTTGTCCTTGCAGAACTCAGTAAGCAGGGGTGGGGTGGGGTGGGGAGTCAGGGGTGGGGCAGAGGTAGACCCTGGTGGTGATTGGAGGGATGTCATGGCTGAAGCAGACAAAACAAGAAGGAACATACAGGGAGTCCTGCTGGGTCAGACTAATGGCCCATTTGGTTCAGCATCCAGTTTTCACAATGGCTACCAGGATGCCTATTGGAACAAGAACACTCTCCTTTTCTGGGGTTTCCATCAACTGGTGTTAGAAGAAGAAGAAGAAGAAGAAGAAGAAGAAGAAGAAGAAGAAGAAGAAGAAGAAGAGGAGGAGTTGTTGTTGTTTGGATTTGGTATCCCGCTTTATCACTACCCGAAGCGGCTAACATTCTCCTTTCCCTTCCTCCCCCACAACAAACACACTGTGAGGTGAGCGAGGCTGAGAGACTTCAGAGAAGTGTGACTAGCCCAAGGGCACCCAGCAGCTGCATGTGGAGGAGCGGGGAAGCGAACCCGCTTCACCAGATTATGAGTCTACTGCTCTTAACCACTATACCACACTGACTGTGGAGTCAGAGCATAGCCATTGTGGCTAGTAGCCATGGAAAACTTCCTCCTCCGTGACCTTCTTTTAAAGCCATCCAGGTTGGTGGCCGTCATTGCCTCCTGTGCAAGTGAGTTCCATAGCTTAACTCGGTGCTACTTCCTTTTATCTGTCCTGAAGCTTTCAAAATTCAGTTTCATTGGATGTCCATGAGTTCTGGTGTCATGGAGAGGGAGAAAAACTTTTCTGGATCTACTTTCTCCATGCCAGGCATAATTCTTTAAACTTCTATCACGTCACCACTTGCTTTTCTCTAAAACAGTGGTTTTCAACCAGTGTGGTGTGGCACCCTGGGGTGCCTTGAATGATGGCCTTGGGCAACACTGGCCTCTGTCCCTCTTCCCTTCCCTTCCCTTCCTCCTCTGACGCCCTCTCACATCTCTGCCTTCCAAAGGCTTGCACAGTTGTTGTTTGTTGCAGCAGCCCTGGCTACAAGCTCCACAGGCAAATGGTGCCCCTGAGGCTGGCTAGGGGGTACTTCCCAGGCCCCTGTGAGGCAGTATGAAGAGGCACATCTCTTTGGGGAGCTCAGAGACCAGGGATGGCAGCAGCACCTGCCTGGAGGACTCCCAAGGAGAGGGAAGAGGAGAGGAGGCTGAGGGAACGCTCCACAAGGGAGGGTGTTCAAAAAGGGGTGAGAGGCTGCTGGCTCCCCAGGCAAGGGGTGACATAATTGAGATCCTGAGCCCCACAGGGGTGCCGCAGAAATAATGTAATGGTAAAGGGATTCATGGACTCAAAAAGGTTGAAAATATCTGCTCTAAAAGATCCCAAACACTGCAATCTTCGCTCACCGCTGGTCAGCACCAACAGTGGTCCTTTCTGTGGTGGCTGAGAGGGGGTTTCTCAGGGTGAACCTCCCCATCTTCTCACAGAGGGGAAGATCTGCAAAACCATATGGCCTTTGGGATACCCTCTCCAAGGACCATAGGACTGCATCCTTATTCTGCCCACAATATCTCAATATGCACAGTGAAGCAGTTCATATTAAAGCAACACATAAATATGAAAATATTGGATACTAAGAACCCATTAAGCAATTCATCAGAGCACTACTGAGTGTAAGTTCAATAGGGCCAATCATCATAAATCAACCCACAATTACTAGATCATCACTGCATTTCAAAAACAACTAAAGGAGAAACAATACTATCTGATAGTTTTATGATAGGCCAAGAAGTACACAGTTAATAGAAATTGCAATAAAATCAATTGCCTTTAACAAATCTATAATCCTAAAGGGTGTGCAATGAAGAGCCAAGACATAGTCATTAATTCTATTCATACTTCTAATCATTTAAAGGGGGAGCTTCCTTCCTGATCTAGAATCATAGAATCGTGAAGGACCCCAAGGGTCATCTAGTCCCTGCAGTGCAGGAATCACAACTAAACAATCACAACTAAAGAAGCATCCACATTTTTCTTATTTCAAGATCATTCCAGCTATCAGGGACAGTTTCATCCATGAGGAAAGGAGAAGCAATCAGCTTCTGAGCATCTGCTACCAGGGACTACCAGCTTTGAATGAGCTCCCAGGCACGATACTGGCACAGAGGCTTCTATAAAGCCTGAGTTTTAATTACAAGTGGAATAAGAAGTTCAGAGGAAGGGTGTTTGACTCACAATGCAACTGAGTACTACAAGCTGGGAAAATGTGTATTTTGAGGCTAGTGTTTTCAAACTTCAGTGCCATCACCAGGAGTGCCAAATTAGTTCCAGGTGGGTTGAAATGAAAGCCGATGGAGTTGGACTGAGGAGTAATTGCTGGCTGGGGAGGGAACATAGCCTAACGGTAGAGCATCTGCTTTGCACGCAGAAGGTCCTAGGTTCTACCCCTGGGGTTTCCAGCTTTAAAAAAAGAAAAATAAGATAGGGTAGCAGATGACAAGGAAGACCTCTACTTGAGGCCCCAGAAAGCTGCTGCCTGTCCTAGGAGGTAGGAGTGTGGAGATGGTGTAGCAAAAGATTGAATTTCTGCATGTGAAACTCCCTGATTGAAGGCCCCGAGAGGTCTGAAGCACACTGGACATTCAACCTTTCCTCCTAACCCTACTGTTTTTCTCCAGATCAGGGCTAGCTAATGAGGTGCCTTCCAGGTAGTTCAGACTACAGTTCCCATCATCCTCTACCATTGGTCATGCTGGCTGGGGATGACTGGGGTTGGAGTCCAAAACATCTGAAGGACACCACATCTGGTTGGTGACCCCTGCATTGGACAATCCTGGATAAATGGTCAAGCAAAGTAGAAAGCAGCTTCCTGTAACAGGCACATCCCAAACAGAGTTATCATGTGTCCTACTTGGGGAAGTCTTCTCTTTGAAGGGCCATCTGATGAAGAAGAGAGAGCAATCGAGACCTTGAAGCACCTGGACAGCAGACTGAAAGCAGGCACACAAGTCACATGGTCCCTAGAGCAAGAAATCTTGAGTTTCTAATAAAATTATAGCCACTGTTTCTAAATTAGCACATGCACATTTTAGGGAAATTTCTTTTTTGGTCCTCATTTTTTAATGACGCTTTTCCTTCCTGGGGAGCACGTTGCACAAGTGGTCATGCTAACCCAACTCCAGATGTTCCTACATGGCTGGCTCCTCCTCAGCTTTTCCAACAAGCCTTACTAGCTGAGCCTGGAGCATTCATTCAGCAACATGCCCCCTCTCCTCCTTTCCGTGCACATTAATTCATCGCAGATCCTGCTGCATATTGACATGGGCGCTCAAAAAAGTCTATTTTAGGAAATTAAGTTGGCAGTGCAGGGTTGCTGTAGCTTTGCTCTGTGCCTTATTATAAACATTAATATGCAAACTCCATTCTGTAAGTTTGACAGATCTGGAGGAGCCCTGAATGTCACTCCTCAAACTGACACATTTTACTACTCATCCTCCTACTCGATCCATTGTTGCGTCTGCCATGACTGACACCAGGCGCCTGTTCCGTGACCCAGTAATTACCCCACACTGCCTCCCCCCCCACCTCACTCCCCCCCTGAATCACTAATAGTACAGTCTTTCCACATCAGTAACTCTCACAACATATCCATTACCTACCTAATTTGGAGAATGTCAAACTGTGAGATTTACATATGAAATGCTTAAAACAAATATAGCTAGCAGACTCATGGCTGCAAACAGAGGAAGAGGTGGCGAGGAAGCCAGGAGGTCAACCCGCGAAGCAAAATGGAACCAAAAGGGCATTTTTCAGATAGATGATTATATATCCACAACCATTTTAATTTGTATTTTTTTTTATAAAAAAATCAGGTTTGCATTCCATCCTTCTCCAAGGGCAGAATGGTTACTGCGTTGTTAATATTCAAAAGCAATGGATTTATGCACTACCAAACTACTGCATAAACCTTATAAAAATCTATGCTAGCTGAAGTTACCTAGTGCAGAGAAGTAGTTGGAGTGTTGGATTTAGGGCTCACCCAGACTTCCTTTTGCACCGCATTTCTAGGCGTAGATCCATGCTTCAAAGCTCTGTGTTTGAACTGTGTTTGTTTTTTTACCTGTTGCTTTCCTGCATTTTACTGCTGAATTGGAGCAAACAGCAATCAGGCTTTCTGCAAATTGCTGTTTGCTCTGATTCAGTGGTAAAACAGATGTTTTCCCAGGGAAAGTGCTGGGACAAAAAAAGAAATAGCTTGGACACAGAGCTTTAAAGCACGGGCCTGGGCCTGGAAAGTGTGGGATAGCCAGCATCTTATAACCAACATGTAAAAGTCTGATTAATACATGAAGGGGTTAATACCATAGAGTAAACTAAGCTACCCTGCCACTTTCCCCCACCTTGGGAGGAACTAGGTAATCAAGCCTATTCCTCTTTCCCAGTCTATTTGAGGAGCTCATTTTTTGAAGAGGTTTGAGGTGGTTGCTCCAGCTCAGACCTCATGGCTCTCACAAGCCATTCTTGAGTCCCTATAGAGTGGTACCTCAGGTTAATATGCTTCAGGTTACAGCCACTTCATGTTACAGACTCCGCTAACCCAGAAATAGTACCTCGGGTTAAGAACTTTGCTTCAGGATGAGAACAGAAATTGTGCTCCGGTGGCGCGGCGGCAGCAGGAGGCCCCATTAGGTAAAGTGGTGCTTCAGATTAAGAACAGTTTCAGGTTAAGAACGGACCTCCGGAATGAATTAAGTACTTAACCTGAGGTACCACTGTACCAATAATTTAGGAACTTTCACCACTTAGGCCTCTGAATAAGAGTTTCTGGAAATGACAAGTGAGGAGAGTCCTGTTGCTGTCCTGAAACATTTTATTATTTATTATTACATTTACATCCCACCCTTTTCTCCAGGGAGATTAATGTGGTACGCATGGTTCTGCTCCTCTTCATTTAAATACCACACCAACCCTATGAGGTAGGTTAAAGGTAAAGGGTAAAGGGACCCCTGACCATTAGGTCCAGTTGTGACCGACTCTGGGGTTGCGGCGCTGATCTTGCTCTATAGGCCAAGGGAGCCGGCGTTTGTCTGCAGACAGCTTCTGGGTCATGTGGCCAGCATGACTTAGCCACTTCTGGTGAACCAGAGCATCACACGGAAACGCCGTTTACCTTCCCGCTGGAGTGGTACCTATTTATCTACTTGCACTTTGACGTGCTTTCGAGCTGCTAGGTTGGCAGAAGCAGGGACCAAGCAACGGGAGCTCACCCCGTCGCGGGGATTCGAACTGCTGACCTTCTGATCGGCAAGTCCTAGGCTCTGTGGTTTAGACCACAGCGCCACCCGCGTCCGTATGAGATAGGTTAGGGGTAGGTTAGGGTGAAATATATAATGACTGGCACATGGTCACCCAGGAAGCTTCATGGCTGAAAGCAGATTTGAACCCTGGTCTCCCAGGTCCTAGTTGAATACTTGAACCATTATATCATTCTGGCTTTAGACAGAGCAGCCAGCTGTAGGTGATATTGTCCAAGTAAGAGCTATGTAATGAACTCCAGGTTTTTAGTATAAGATATTTATTAAATGATTCAAGAAAATGAGTAAGAGAATCAGGAACTACATAAAAATCTAAGTGGCCCATTCCAACCAATCCTAATAATAGAAATAGATTCTAAGATTGTTCTGGCAATTTATAGTGCAGGTTTCTTCTATGTGTCAAATAGTGAGACACATTCTGCAAGGAAACGAGATGAGATTCCCCTGGCAAATAAAGACCAATACATGGTCAAACGACATATTGTATCGCTGTTCTTGGAGGTGTAGTGTGATGGCAAGCAAGTCATAGAATCATAGAATCATAGAATCATAGAGTTGGAAGAGACCACAAGGGCCATCGAGTCCAACCCCCTGCCAAGCAGGAAACACCATCAGAGCACTCCTGACATATGGTTGTCAAGCCTCTGCTTAAAGACCTCCAAAGAAGGAGACTCCACCACACTCCTTGGCAGCAAATTCCACTGTCGAACAGCTCTTACTGTCAGGAAGTGTCCAATCAGAGGTGGTCCTGGGCTTTGCAAAACCCGCCCTCACACACAGATGGAATACACAACACATTGCTAAGTCACCTTCCCAACCCCATTACCCCATTGCTCTTCTATTCTGCAGCCCTGCTTGGGACCCATTTGCACTTCACCCCTGTGTGCCTGCCTCCCCTTCTTTGGTGCAACCCCTCCCAAACAACAACAACCACCCACTCCCATGGTAGCCTCCTGCATTTTCCTCCTCCTCACATTGCAACTACTAAGTGCCCTTTTAATTCCCCCTCCTTCCATTGTTGTTTAAAACCACCACTTCCCCCCTATTGGTGTCCTTGCCTTCTCTCTCCCATGTCATGGCCACTGCTGTTGTGTAACCTGCCTTCATTTTTGCTCCCCTCTGTTGCTCTGACTTCATGCAACTCCAGGATATGGCGCTATAAATCCACTAATGAGAGCTGCGTGATGACATTCTCCCTTTTTTATTATATTGAGGGAAACCCATGGAGGATATTAGCTCCAATAGGTAAGGGGAACATCCAGGTTCAGCGGCCGTATACTACTAAATACCAAAGTGGGAGACTGTGTTTCCTGGAAGCACCTATCTGATCTCTGTGTGAAACAGGTTACTGGACTAGATGGAACCTTTGGTCTGAGTTCTTCCTATGCCTGTTATCAGAGGGGGGAAATAAATGCAGGAGCTTAATTACAGATTCTGAGCGCCGGGGCAATGTGCAGTTGACTAGCTATTTATTTACTTTTAATTAGATGTTTCTTTAAAAATGATTAATGGTTGGTATAAAACTAGCAATTACGAGTAATTATATAACGGGATCTTTGAAAAACATAAATAACTGTTCACTTAGTGGCAAAGTTTTAGGACATAATAAGCAGCTGTAACTCTGGGCTCAGACAGGCACATAGCTGTACATAGTTGCAGTGGTCTAGTCATGGCCGCATCATACTTTTAAAGCACACATAATGCACATTTAAAGCACACGGCTTCCATCAAAGAATACTGAGAACTGTAGTCCATTAATGGTGCTGGGGCTTGTAGTTCTGTGAGGAGTTCATCACAGTTCCCAGGATTCTTTGGGGGAAGATATGTATTGTAAATGCACATTAAAGGTAAAGGTAAAGGGACCCCTGACCATTAGGTCCAGTCGTGACCGACTCTGAGGTTGCGGCGCTCATCTCGCTTTATTGGCCGAGGGAGCCGGCGTACAGCTTCTGTGTCATGTGGCCAGCATGACTAAGCCGCTTCTGGCGAACCACAGCAGTGCATGGAAATGCCATTTACCTCCCCCCCCCCCAGAGCGGTACCTATTTATCTACTTGCACTTGACGTGCTTTCGAACTGCTAGGTTGGAAGGAGCAGGGACCGAGCAACAGGAGCTCACCCTGTCGTGGGGATTCAAACCGCCGACCTTCTGATCGGCAAGTCCTAGGCTCTGTGGTTTAACCCACAGTGCCACCCGTGTCCCCCAAATGTGCATTAAATCAGCTTTAAATGTATGGTGTGGATGCGAGTCTAGGATTTCTAGGCAAAGATGCCCTAAAGTTGGTTCCAAATCCAGTCTGCTGGTGTTTCTAGGCCAGGGGTGGGGAAGCTTTTTCCAGCCTGAGGGATGCATTCCTTTCTGAGGCTGCACAAAGACTAGGTATAGCTCAGTCAGTGGAGGATGAGACTCTTAATCTCAGGGTCTGGGTTTGAGCCCCATGTTGGACAAAAGATTCCTGCATTGCAGGGGGTTGGACTAGATGGCCCTCATGGTCCCTTCCAACTCTACAATTCTTTGATTCCATGACAGTGGTTGGCAGGGCCAGAGGCAAAAGCAGGTGGAGCAATGAATGCAAATTCTACCTTTGAATAGTATGCTAGTTTCTGCACACATTCACACATCCGTCTCTAGCCTTCATCCAGACAAGGAAGAAGAAGAAGAAGAAGAAGAAGAAGAAGAAGAAGAAGAAGAAGAAGAAGAAGAAGAAGAAGAAGAATTTATTATTTATACCCCACCCATCTGGCTGAGTTTCCCCAGCCACTCTGGGCGGCTCCCAATCGAGTGTTAAAAACAATAATTAATTAACAATTAATACCTTAAATATTAAAAACTTCCCTAAACAGGGCTGCCTTCAGATGTCTTTTAAAGATAGCTGCTTATTTCCTTCACATCTGAAGGGAGGGCATTCCGCAGGGCAGGCGCCACTACCGAGAAGGGCCTCTGTTTGGTTCCCTGTAACCTCACTTCTTGCAATGAGGGAACTGCCAGAAGGCCCTCGGCGCTGGATCTCAGTGTCCGGGCTGAACGAAGAGGCATTATCATCATCACTACTATTTATTTATTACATTTCTAGACTACCCTTCATCCGATGACCACAGGGCAGTTTACAAAGTAGAAACACACACAAAAATATTATACAATAATAACAAACAAAAGCAAAACAGCCAGGCAAGAACCTCTGCCCCAAAGTCCTGCTGTGGCAGCACCACAGAGAGGGACCTATCACAAATT
This sequence comes from Podarcis raffonei, assembly GCF_027172205.1. Classification (NCBI taxonomy): domain Eukaryota; kingdom Metazoa; phylum Chordata; class Lepidosauria; order Squamata; family Lacertidae; genus Podarcis; species Podarcis raffonei. The sequence continues at coordinate 39,130,250 of NC_070615.1, read as the reverse complement.
AGACCAGGGACAGTCAGCCTTTTGCTAGTTTTTCAGAGTCTGTAATCTTTAAACATGGGAATAAGTGGCTCTCTTTGCCCTCTGCTGTTTCCTGCGTAATGTGCACCAGCTCTTATCAGCATCTCTTGTGGCTTCTCCATGGCAATGACAATAGTTAAGCTCTGCTGCAGCTTAATCACTTGAAGCTACTAATTGATTGGGAAAGACATTTCTGATGCCAGTGAAGGGAGGGATCCAGTGGATGTATAAGGCAGCAGGAGCAGGAGATGGAGAGATCAAACAAGGTTTTGCGGGCTGTGCATCTGTGCTATGTGACTCTAGCCAGACTATCAAAGTTCATAATCTGGGGAAGGGACACAGCTCAGTGGTGGAGTACGTATTTGGCATTTAGAAAACCACCGCCATCATCTCTCTCACACACACCCATTTCATAATAACATAATTATTGTAAACTGCCCTGTTATCCTCAGATGAAGGGTGGTATATAAATTTAATCATCACCACCACCACCAACAAATTTAACATACAAAAAACCAGCACCAGCAGTATGCATATAACAAGATTACATTAGTAATATTACACCTCTTGATAACAGCAAAAATAACAAAGGGCCTGGACAGTTTCACCTCCCTCCTATGATTTTGTTCAGCATCTCCTGATGGGGCTGAGAAGGACCCCCTGTCTGAGACCCCGGAGAGCGACTGCCAGTCAGTGTAGACTGTGGGGAACTGTTGTTTAACTCACAGCCACAATGGGAAGCGGTCAGGGATGCTGAGAATTGTAGTTCATCAATATTTGGGATAGACTCAGGTTCCCCACTGCCTGGTGTATAAAGTGTTGTTATGAAAGCAAAGAGTAATGTTACCATAACTTCCACCATAGAGCTTCAATATGTTGATGACAACATAGCATATGCACACTCAGAGGATGACCTCCAAACCATCCGAAATATCTTCACAGAAGCTTACGAAAAGCTTGGCTTATCGCTCAACATCCAAAAAACCAAAGTGCTGCACCAACAAGTACAAAATAACCCACCCACAGCGCCACAAATCCAACTCAATGTTGTAACGTTGGAAAATGTTGATCACTTCTCCACCTGGGCAGTGATCTTTCACAAGGGCTGACATTGATGCTGAAATCCAGCATCGCCTGAGCGCTGCAAGTGTGGCTTTATCCCGATTGAAGTGTAGAGTGTTTGAGGACTGGGACATTTGCAGGGAAACCAAAATGTTTGTTTACAAAGCTATTGTACTACCAACCTTACTGTACACTTGTGAAACATGGACCACTTATAAACGCCATCTCCAACTCCTCGAAAGATTCCATCAACGGTCACTACAGAAAATTTTACAAATCACTTGGGAAGACAGGCGAACTAATGTCTGTGTACTGGAAGAAGCAAGGACCACCAGTGTCGAAGCAATGATTCTTCAACATCAACATCAGTTTTGTTGGACTAGTCATGCTGTGCAGATGCCTGATTATCATCTTCCAAAGCAACTACTCTATTGCGAACTTAAAAATGGAAAGCGTAATGCTGGTGGTCAACAAAAAAGTTTTAAAGACTGTCTCAAGGTAATTTTTTAAAAAATGTAGTACAGTGGTACTTCGGGTTAAGAACTTAATTCATGCTGGTGGTCCGTTCTTAACCTGAAACTGTTCTTAACCTGAGGTACCACTTTGGCTAATGGGGCCTCCTGCTGCTGCCACGCTGCTGCCGCAGCGCGATTTCTGTTCTCATCCTAAAGCAAAGTTCTTAACCCGAGGTACTATTTCTGGGTTATCGGTGTCTGTAACCTGAAGCGTCTGTAACCCGAGGTACCACTGTATAAACACCAACAATTGGCAAACATTGGCCTGCGAATGCTCCAATTGGCGAACAGCCTTTACCAAAGGTGTCATGGGCTTTGAAGACACTCAAACTCAGGATGAAAGGGAGAAACGAGCTAAGAGGAAGGCACGCTTGGCAAACCCTTAACATGATCAACTCCTGTCCAGAAACCTATGTCCCCACTGTGGAAGGATGTGCGCATCCAGAATTGGCCTCCACAGTCACCTATGGACACACCGCTAAGACTGTGTTCATGGAAGACAATCTTACTCAGCTACATGTGATCACCAAAGAAGACAGTTGATCTAGAGCAGTCGTTCTCAAAGGGTGTGGCAGGAAAGGATGACGAGAATATTCAAGGACAATCAAAGAAACATTCAAACATTCCAGTGTAGTATAGCATAGTATCTATCATCTATCTATCTATCTATCTATCTATCTATCTATCATCTATCTATCTATCTATCTATCTATCTATCTATCTATCATCTATCTATCTATCTATCTATCTATCTATCATCTATCTATCTATCTATCTATCTATCTATCTATCTATCTATCTATCATCTATCTATCATCTATCATCTATCTATCTATCATCTATCTATCATCTATCTATCTATATCTATCTATCTCTATCTATCTATCATCTATCTATCTATCATCTATCTATCTATCTATCATCATCATCTATATCTATCTATCTATCATCATCATCTATCTATTATCTATCTATCATCTATCTATCATCTATCTATCTATCTATCATCTATCTATCATCTATCTATCTATCTATCTATCTATCATCTATCTATCATCTATCTATCTAAATTTGCCCCTCCCTGCCCCAGTAAGCAGAAGTGACCCATCTGCCAGGAAGTTAGGGGAGTGGCTCTGTCCTACTCAGTGAGCTGTTTCTGCCTCCTAGCAACTGGCATTCTCCTGCCATGCAAACATTAGGCTGATGTCTACAAAGCGCTGGACTGGATGGACACTGTCAAGACATCATCTTAAGCTCCGTTTTTTTTTTTACAGGAGTGATTAAAAGGAGAAGGCTTTGCATCAAAAGAGCAAAAGGGAGACTGCCCCTCTCCAGTGGAACATCACACCTGATCTGAGGAAAACAGCCGAGAAACAATCAGACATTTGCTCACCTCTATCTCTTGCATGTAATGGAAACAACTAATGAAGATGATTAACCATTAACCTTGGGTTCAGTTTTGCAAGGCAGTGAGTAGCATTTTAAAAAGCAGTTAATTACTCTGCTTCACCGGAAGGAGCTTGGAGGCTGGAGCAATTTGGAGTCTCCGAGGCAACATTTCTCAATCTGTTTTCACCAGAGGAAATCGCTTTGATCTCCAGAGGAACGCCCAGAGAACGAGGGTTTGAGAAATGCAGCCCATAGGCAAAGTTCATATCCACATCAGCTTGGCTTCTTATCTAAGTAATAAGACAAAGTAAGTGTTGAAGCTGAATAGAATTCTGTGTGATTAACCCTTAGTCTAAGAAATCAAGGGTGCTTTCTAGCCTTGCAATAAATAGTCTTTGCAGTTTTAAAAAGGTTGTGCATTTCAGCTAATTACAAAGATATTAAGACAGCCTCCCTCAATCTGGTGCCCACCAGATGTTGTTGGATTCCATCTTCCCTCAGCCCCTACCAGCATGGCCCAATAGTCATGGCCCAATGGTCTTGATGGGAGTTGGAGTTTCTCCCCCATCCCTAGAGGGCAGTGGCTTGTTGGGTATGTGATAGGAATTTTATGGTCTTAGATATATAGTAATGTTCATAACCGCACGTACATAGATCAGCACAGGAAGACCGACCTGAAGCCATTTTGATTCCTAAACTGAGCAAATGTTTTCTTTGCAAGGTCAAAGTGGGAAAGCCTCCCCATTGTCTTTTCCTTCACAAATCCTGTCTTAAGGGTATGTCTGTGTTTGAATAGGGTGTGATCCTGTGACTTGGCCCAGGAACTAAGTATTTATCACTACAAAAGAATGGCCAGGCTCCCCAGGCAATCCAATCAAGTAACCTGCCAGACAGGAGATAAACAAGGACAGGAGAGAAACAACGTTCAAATTTTCTCTTTTAGACCGCCTTTTCTGGTGGTCTTGATCTACAGGATGGGAATTTTAAAAGTCTTTATAAGGCCTTGCATGCCATTTTCCTGGGTCCCTCCTCTCTCCTGCGGGTGAGGGGAGCACCCTGTTGCAACAGTTCAATAAAGATCAAGCTTACTATCTGCTTTGCTTCTCAGTATTCTCTGGCTGGCCTCTGTTATTCTCTCCTACCAATAGGGAACCTATGTAAGGACTCTATATGGGCTCTTGGGTACCCCATAAGGGAAAAGGGCAATTTTTGTTTACAACAGGTATATAACGGGTGAGATGATCTTTTAAGGTATTGGGGTAATAGCAGGTGTAGCAATCACAAACTTTGGTGAGCACAAGCCATTAGACTTTAGTTTGCAATTAATTCCTCCTGGGTCAGATGAAGGCATGGCTGTACCGCTCCAAACCCCCGGATTGCTGTCCCTAGGGGCAGGATTAACAAAAGGTTCAGACACATAGAAAAATAATGGAGTTGTCAGGAAGAAGAATAGATTTTGCTCTCCCTGGTGCCAGCCAACCATTGTCACAGTGGAATGCCAAGCTAATGTTTTCCTCAGATCGTTGGAAATATGAAAGCTATTAGTTTGGTAATGCAGAGCAAGTGAGAAAATATGTTTGGAGGGAAATCCTGCTCAGTGTGCCGGAGGTGTGAGCTTTCAAGTATTGTGCACTTGAGAAACACAATAATATCGAGGCAAATCCAAGAACCTGGGGAAAAGGAAAGTGTCTGGGATAGAAGAACATGCCAACAGAAAACAGCTGCAGCCTCTAGAACAGCCTTTCTCAATGTTGGGTCTCCAAATATTCTGGAACTACAACTCCCATAATCCCTGACCACTGGTAGTCCAACAACATCTAGGAACCCAAGGTTAGAAAGACTTCATTAAGGACAGCCCCAGCACTGGAGAAGTGTCAGTGGTTGTGCTGCACGGAGCCACTACTGACAGGGGAAAATGTAGTTGTGAGGTCTTGGAAGCCAAATTCAGGTTGCTAGGCAGGATGCCAAAAGCCAGGACCTCCAAAGCAGCTTTCTCCAAAATTTTATCAATTCCACATGCAGGGCCAACTAGACAGGCACAGCTTTGTATTCTCAATGTGTGGATGAGATTATGGTGTTGGGAAAAGGGGGTTGTTTTCTTAGATACTGGGGAACATTTTGGAGCCAGCTGAGCCTGTACAAGATGCATGGAACCTAAACCCAGATGGAACCAGAAGTGCAGCGCGTCTTCCCCGCTGTCCCCGGACCTGTTCTGAAGGCTGGCGGCGGGGAGAAGAGCCCTTCTCCCCGCCGCCAGCCCCTCAATCTCCGGGGACAGCGGGGAAGCGCAGCGCGACTTCCTGCTGTCCCCAGACCTGGTCTGAAGGCGGTCTCCATAGGAACGCATTAATTGATTTTCAATGCATTCCTATGGGAAACTGTGCTTCGCAAGACAAAAAACTCGCAAGAAGAAAAAACTCGCGGAACGAATTAATTTCGTCTTGCGAGGCACCACTGTAGTGGGTATAATCAAAATTTGGTGAAACAGAGAGAACCAGCATGACACAGTTAATTCCTGATATAAACTCTATAGGAAGAACCATAGAGTATAGAGGTGGTGTCATTCTATACATCAAAGTCCAGCAATCTAGAAATCCCCAAAAGGGCAGGCTCTTTCATAAAATCATTGTGGGCAATTTATAACCAGGGGCATGTTAGCGTCCTTCTGATCCAAATATTGAGGGAGATCTTGAGACAAAAAATGAAATTGAGGAAGCATCCGAAAGAAAAAAATCCCCAAATCTATGTAAATGCCACAGCCAGACAGATTCACCTTACAGTCTCATTAAAAAATCATAGACCAGAAAAAGCCATCAAAATTGTATCATTTACTGCAGACCTAAAAATTCTGTTTGATGGAAGGTCTCTGATCTCCCTGCTTCCCTCTCTCCCTCCCCCCACCACTGCCAATGCGTGAATCACCCTTCTGCACCTCTGCTCAGCAAATTACCATTCTCATTTTCCCTTGGGTTCCTCATGCAAAGCCCTTTGCTTAGGAACAGAGAAAAATGACACTTCCTTCCTCCCCCATTGACAGTAGCTGATAATGAGCATGAAGGTGTCTTCAGAAGGGTGCTGAGTTCTTTTCTCCAGAGGATCCCTGGCGCAGCATTCAACACGTTGCAGACTTGAGAGCATGTGCACAGCTGCCATTGCGGATGCATTCGCCTGCAAAATACCTGTTCGTTTGTCACTGATACCTGGATGAGGCCGCCAGGAAAAAGGGCAGGGGAAAGTAGGGCAATTTGTAAGAAGGTATTGATGCAATGAGATGACAACATACAGCTCTCGTGTGTTGGGGGAGCATAACAAGGACCACTAGGGACTGCTAGTTATTTGCAGAGCAAACCCTGAGGCTGGCAGCCAGGACTTTGAGATAAAGAAAAGTGCATCTTCACACTAGTTAAACGTTTGAATGCCTTCCCACAGGAGGCAGTGATCAATCGTTTCAATAGCCAATAAACATTGGAGTGGCAATAAAACTGCTAGCTGTTTGCAAAGCTAAACAGGGTCCGGTATGGTTTCAAATTGGATAAAGGGTAAAGGGACCCCTGACCATTAGGTCCAGTCGTGACCAACTCTGGGGTTGCAGTGCTCATCTCACTTTATTGGCTGAGGGAGCCAGCGTACAGCTTCCGGGTCATGTGGCCAGCATGACTAAGCCACTTCTGGCAAACCAGAGCAGCGCATGGAAACACTGTTTACCTTCCCGCTGGAGCGGTACCTATTTATCTACTTGCACTATGTGCTTTCAAACTGCTAGGTGGGCAGGATCAGGGACCGATACCTCTGTCCTCCACTGCCTCCCGCAGTTTGGTCAAACCCATGCTGGTAACCTCAAAAACACTATCCAACCATCTCGTCCTCTGTCGCCCCCTTCTCCTTGTGCCCTCCATCTTTCCCAACATCAGGGTCTTCTCCAGGGAGTCTTCTCTTCTCATGAGGTGGCCAAAGTACTGGAGCCTCAGCTTCACAATCTGTCCTTCCAGTGAGCACTCAGGGCTGATTTCCTTAAGAATGGATAGGTTTGATCTTCTTGCAGTCCATGGGACTCTCAAGAGTTTCCTCCAGCACCATAATTCAAAAGCATCAATTCTTCGGCGATCAGCCTTCTTTATGGTCCAGCTCTCACTTCCATACATCACTACTGGGAAAACCATAGCTTTAACTATACGAACCTTTGTTGGCAAGGTGACATCTCTACTTCTCAAGATGCTGTCTAGGCCTGTCATTGCCCTTCTCCCAAGAAGCAGGCGTCTTTTAATTTCGTGGCTACTGTCACCATCTGCAGTGATCATGGAGCCCAAGAAAGTAAAATCTCTCACTGCCTCCATTTCTTCCCCTTCTATTTGCCAGGAGGTGATGGGACCAGTGGCCATAATCTTCGTTTTTTTGATGTTGAGCTTCAGACCATATTTTGCGCTCTCCTCTTTCACCCTCATTAAAAGGTTCTTTAATTCCTCCTCACTTTCTGCCATCAAGGTTGTGTCATCTGCATATCTGAGGTTGTTGATATTTCTTCCGGCGATCTTAATTCTGGCTAGGGATTCATCCAGCCCAGCCTTTCGCATGATGAGTTCTGCATATAAGTTAAATAAGCAGGGAGACAAAATACAGCCTTGTCGTACTCCTTTCCCAATTTTGAACCAATCAGTTGTTCCATATCCAGTTCTAACTGTAGCTTCTTGTCCCACATAGAGATTTCTCAGGAGACAGATGAGGTGATCAGGCACTCCCATTTCTTTAAGAACTTGCCATAGTTTGCCGTGGTCGACACAGTCAAAGGCTTTTGCATAGTCAATGAAGCAGAAGTAGATGTCTTTCTGGAACTCTCTAGCTTTCTCCATAATCCAGCACATGTTTGCAATTTGGTCTCTGGTTCCTCTGCCTCTTCTAAATCCAGCTTGCACTTCTGGGAGTTCTCGGTCCACATACTGCTTGAGCCTTCCTTGTAGAATTTTAAGCATAACCTTGCTAGCGTGTGAAATGAGTGCAATTGTGCGGTAGTTGGAGCATTCTTTGGCACTGCCCTTCTTTGGGATTGGGATGTAGACTGATCTTCTCCAATCTTCTGGCCACTGCTGAGTTTTCCAAACTTGCTGGCATATTGAGTGTAGCACCTTAACAGCATCATCTTTTAAAATTTTAAATAGTTCAGCTGGAATACCATCAATTCCACTGGCCTTGTTATTTGCAGTGCTTTCTAAGGCCCATTTGACTTCACTCTCCAGGATGTCTGGCTCAAGGTCAGCAACCACACTACCTGGGGTATACGAGACATCTATATCTTTTTGGTATAATTCCTCTGTGTATTCTTGCCACCTCTTCTTGATGTCTTCTGCTTCTGTTAGGTCCTTTCCACTTTTGTCCTTTATTATGGTAATCTTTGTACGAAATGTTCCTTTCATATCTCCAATTTTCTTGAACAGATCTCTGGTTCTTTCCATTCTATTGCTTTCCTCTATTTCTTTGCATTGCTCGTTTAAGAAGGCCTTCTTGTCTCTCCTTGCTATTCTTTGGAAATCTGCATTCAATTTCCTGTAACTTTCACTATCTCCCTCGCATTTTGCTTGCCTTCTCTCCCCCGCTATTTGTAAGGCCTCATTGGACAGCCACTTTGCTTTCTTGCATTTCCTTTTCATTGGGATGGTTTTCGTTGCTGCCTCCTGTATAATGTTGCGAGCCTCCATCCATAGTTCTTCAGGCACTCTGTCCACCATATCTAAATCCTTAAACCTGTTCCTCACTTCCACTGTGTATTCATAAGGGATTTGATTTAGATTGTATCTTACCGGCCCAGTGTTTTTTCCTACTTTCTTCAGTTTAAGCTTGAATTTTGCTATAAGAAGCTGATGATCTGAGCCACAGTCAGCTCCAGGTCTTGTTTTTGCTGACTGTATAGAGCTTCTCCATCTTTGGCTGCAGAGAATATAATCAATCTGATTTCGATGCTGCCCATCTGGTGATGTCCATGTGTAGAGTCGTCTCTTGTGTTGTTGGAAAAGCGTGTTTGTGATGACCAGCTTGTTCTCTTGACAGAACTCTATTAGCCTTTGCCCTGCTTTGTTTTGATCTCCAAGGCCAAACTTGCCAGTTGTTCCTTTTATCTCTTGACTCCCTACTTTAGCATTCCGATCCCCTATAATGAGAAGAACATCCTTCTTTGGTGTCACTCCTATAAGGTCTTGTAAGTCTTCATAGAATTGGTCAATTTCAGTTTCTTCAGCACCAGTAGTTGGTGCATAAACTTGGATTACTGTGATGTTAAAAGGTCTGCCTTGGATTCGTATCGAGATCATTCTATCATTTTTGAGATTGCATCCCAGTACAGCTTTCGCCACTCTTTTGTTGACTATGAGGGCCACTCCATTTCTTTTACGGGTTTCTTGCCCACAGTAGTAGATATGATGGTCATCCGAGCTGAATTCACCCATTCCCGTCCATTTTAGTTCACTGATGCCCAGGATGTCAATATTTATTCTTGCCATCTCATTTTTGACCACCTCCAACTTACCCAGGTTCATGGTTCTTACATTCCAGGTTCCTATGCAATATTTTTCTTTACAGCATTGGACTTTCCTTTTGCTTCCAGGCATATCCGCAACTGAGCGTCCTTTCGGCTTTGGCCCAGCCGCTTCATCAGCTCTGGATCTACTTGTACTTGCCCTCTGCTCTTCCCCAGTAGCATGTTGGACGCCTTCCGACCTGAGGGGCTCATCTTCCAGCGTCATAACTTTTATATGCCTGTTGTCTTTGTCCATGGAGTTTTCTTGGCAGGGATACTGGAGTGGCTTGCCAGTTCCTCCTCCAGGTGGATCACGTTTGGTCAAAACTCCCCACTATGACCTGTTCATCTTGGGTGCCCTGCTTGGCATAGTTCATAGCTTCTCTGAGTTCTTCAAGCCCCTTCGCCACGGCAAGGCAGTGATCCATGAAGGGGATATATATATATATATATATATATATATATATATATATATATATTTGGGGAGAATGAATGAATTCATATGCCCCACAAATAACCCAGAGATGTATTTTAAATAAAAGCACACATTCTACTCATGTAAAAACACCCTGATTCCTACACCATCTGCGGGCCGGATTTAGAAGGTAATTGGGCTGGATCTGGCCCCCGGGCCTTAGTTTGCCTACCCATGGACTAGATGGTCCTTGGGGTCCCTTCCAACTCTACAATTCTATGAAAAGAGGATTAGAAAAATTTGTGGAGGAGAGGGGTGTCAATGGCTCCATGGTTGAAGGGTGTAATGCTTCTGAATGCCAGCTGCTGGAAACTACAGGAGGGGCGAGTTGTCTTGTGATTGAATCCTGCTTGTGAATTTCCCACAGGCCTCCATTTGGCCACTGTGAGAACAGAACTCTGGACTAGATGGGCCATTGGCTTGATCCAGCAGTATGGAATAGGTGAAGAAATACAGTCTCAAGGCCAATTAGGGCTTCACCCAAAATTCCTACTCAGCCTTCAAGCAGGCACTTAGTAAAGAACATACAACACAGGGAGTGAGGGCGTGGCAAAGAAAAGAGTGGAGTGTTTGGGGCAGAGTCATTTTAGAAAGCCTGGTCTTCCTTACTCTTTCTCAGCTCCTCCCCAGGGCAAAAATGTTTTGAGTCTTCTTCCCTGGGGAGTTGGAGTTTGACAAATGCACCCCTATTCCAGAGTAGGTCTGTCATAACTTCAATGGGTCTATTCCGAATAGGACTAGCACTGGAAGCAACTTCTACTGTGCAAATTTCACATCCATTGTTCTGGCCACTTATGCCTCTAGCCCCATCCACCAGCTGGAAGGTGGTCTCAGTGGGAAAGTGCCTCCACCCCCAGAATGAAAAAAAGTTCCCCCTGCCTCTGGGATGCATAAGATAATTCAAAATTAATGGATCTAAAGCCAGAAAGACGCAACAGAAATTGCCACTGAAGGCTAAAATAAATAAATCCAAAAGTGTTAACAGAAGTTCAATGGAGACGTCATATTACCTTGAAATGACACAAGAAATAATGCATTTCACAACCAATTGTCTCCAGAGAGCAAGGGATGCTAATTAAGTCTCATTTCACACGTCCAATCCCAGCCACACTCGGATAGTACTGTAATCCCGCCTAATTCGATTCCCTTTTTGCACTGAGGGCAATTTGTCTAAATTCAATATCATTTTAGACAAACCAGATCCTGGAAAACAGACAGAGGCAGCAGGAGAAAGGAAGCATGAATGAGGACGGTGTGGAGACGAGTACTGGGAGAGAGAAACTGCAGTTCAAATGGCATCAGTGCAACACACTTAAACAAGTATCGAACCTGTTTAATGGTTGCATTTCCCAGCTGAAGAATCCCAGTGACCGTGAAGGTAGAGTGGGTATCTAGGATGACTCAAAAGAGGCCAATATATTTAAGCTATTAATTATCTTGCAGCAGCTCTCTGGAAAACTGTGCTTGCCATGGGACCCGATGCCCATTATTGCCCAGTGCAACATGTGATGGAGAAGGTGGAAATGTCCCTCTTCACATGCCCCCATTGATTCTTTTTTGTGGGGGTTGAGAGCTGGCAGAGAACAGATTTTGAGGGCGGTTGAGGATAGAAGACATGGGCAGATAATTTCCCTGAGCCTTTTTAGCTTTGGTGGTGGTGAAATAATCATAGATCTTCTGCAAAAGAGGTGGTGAGGAAGCAACATCTCAGATAATTCCTAATTCAATCCAAGGTGAGCTTTTGATAACACACCCATCTCTAAAAAGTTGGTGGGAAGGGGGAGTCCTAAGTCCTGATTCAAAAGAGGCCAAGATAGCTAAGATTTGTTTTTTATTTGGGTTGCAACCCCTGGGAAAACTGCCTTTCCCCTAGGCCAAGATATCCCCAACACACTATTACCCAGTGTGACATGGTGATGGAGGAAGGGGAGGCGGAGGGTATGGGGGGGTGTAGGCAGGTAATTTCTCCACACACTTTAATTAGCTGGGGGAATAGGGGGGAAGATCTCAGATAACTGCTAATTTAATCTGATGCGAGCTTTAACTCTAATTGCATAGGGGGACTGAGTCCCCAATGTATTGGTTTCCCTAGATGGAAACTGTATTTAATAAGTCTGTTGGCTATGGGTGGATGGATGGGAACAATAGCCATCCTCACTCAAACAAGGTTGGTGGGGCTTCTTCTTTTTCTACATCTTCTTTTTCACAAGGTTGCCTCTCTGGGCAGAGAATAAACTGACCTTCACCGCAGCCTATGACAAAAGGGAAATTGAAAAGGCAGAAGAAAATGAGTGTGTTTAAAATAAATGAAAATATCCTCTGTCATAAGGAAGGGAAAAGAGATGCAATATCGTATCTAAATCCTCCTGGGGAAAAGGATTGTCTTTTCTTTTCTTTTTAAAACAAGAAAAATCCACATTTTATTTCACTCTTCACCCTCCTTTTATTTCCAATATATTGCTTTCCCTCTGGCTTTATTACCAGCTTCCCAAAAGAAGCTTTGCAATGGTAAAGTAAGCAGTGCAAACTTCTGCAAGCAGAAAATAACTAAAAGAAAAAACAGACACAGCCAAGGCAGGGAAAGGCTGTAGCTCTGTGGAAGAGCATCTGCTTTGCATGCAACAAGTCGCAGGTTCAATCTCTGGCATCTCCAGGTAGAACAGAGAGACTCCCCACCTGAACCCCTAAAGAGCTGCTGCCAGGAAGCATAGACAATAGTGGGTTAGATGGACCAGTCGTTTGAGTTGGTAGAAGGTAGCTTCCTAAGTTCAGAAGGGAACCACTCATAAACTGAGACTTACTGCAGTCAAAGGAACCAGAGCCTGTTTCAGTTTGATCCATCTTCTCAAGGTAAAGAAAGGCAGCTAAACAGTGTATGGAAATAGGGTTCTTGTGTTAAGGAAGATTCATGCAGAATTATTTTGTAGTTGGGTGGGTTGTGGGACTGGGATTTTTTGGGGTGGGGCAGAGACAGGACCAAGTTGCTATGAAAAGGAAAATACTGAAAATTCTGGAAGAAACTTATCTCATTGTGTTGGAGCTTTGCATGTAGGAGATCTGAGGTTCAGTCCTCAGCTTCTTCAGGTAAGGCTTGGAGAGACCACTGTCTGAAACCCTGGAAAGCCACTGCCAGGTGGTGTACACAGTGGTGGTGTTGAGGAACCTTTGGCTCTAGATCAGTGGTTCTCAACCTGTGGGTCCCCAGATGTTGTTGGACTACAACTCCCATCATCCCTAGCTAGCAAGGCCAGAGCTCAGGGATGATGGGAGTTGTAGTTCAGCAACATCTGGAGGGCCAAAGGTTCCCCTTGCATGCAATACTGAGTTAAATGAACCAAGGCAGATTTCTATGTTCCTAATAAGTGGGGCAATTTTCTTCCCTGGAGGTCTACAAGCAAAGGCTGGTTGTCACCTGCCCTAATCAATTCTGAATCATGAAGGTGTTTTACTATAGATATCGTATGCTGGGTAACTCTTTAGGAAAACATGAGCAAATTGGTTTCCAACTCTTCTGTTTGCACTGGATGCTCTTCAAAGGAGAGAGAGAAACGCCACTCACACCCAGTGTTTGCACAGCATCAGAGCAGCAACGGGGTCTCTGAAGCAAGGTTCATATTTGGCCATTTTAGCAAAGTTTTATTGAACAGATCTGAATGCCCATCACGCATGCAGGAGATGGTGTGTGCAGCGTTCACAAAGAGGCTGTCAAAGTCAATGAATGACTTTGAAGTTCATTATTTTGGTGGATAAGCAACGAGGCTTTCACTTATTCATTGCATGCTGCTGCATCCTAGAGGTAGGGAAGTTTCCAAATTCCCATTGTCCCGAATTGTGACACTCCGAATCACCCGGTCACAATTCCAAAATGGAGCTGATGCATTAGGAATTCTCCATAGTTCAAAGTCTGATTTTTATTTTTTGCAAAAAGCTGCATTGCTCACACACCTTCTACCCAGTGGGAGCTGGTACCCTTTGTGACTGGTAAAACATAAGGCAGGAGGCCCAACAGTAGGTGGAGCCGAAGCTAATGAAAGGCAGAGCCACCTAACTGTAGAATTGTTCCCATCTTCTTCCCTGATGAGTTCTACAAGGGCAACATTGAGACGAAAGAGTTAGACAAATTCATGGAAGGGAAGGCTGTTGATGGATGCTAGCTATGGTGGAGGCAATGCCCCACCACACCCCAGCCAGCATGGCCAATGGCCAGGAATGATGGGAGCTGCAGTATAGCAACCTCTGGAGAGTGCCAGGTTCACCATCCAATTTTGCCTGGAAATTCTGGGGATTAAACTTGGGACCTTGAAAATGTAAAGCATGTCCTCTATCAAGGAGCTACAGACCTTTCCCTGTTCTCAAATGTATTGTCAAGATACCAACATAGTGCTCAGGAAAGAGTGCAGGAAGAAAAGGAAGGAATGCAGTTATTGACTACTGGTGATACAAGCTATTCACCTCTGGCACTCCTGTATTGTTCATCCAGTGTCTTTCCTCCACATCTCTTTTCCCACAAAGAATTGTGCCTCCAGCATCAATCACTCTTCTTCACATTTATCTTTAAAGGCCCACTAAAGATGAGTTTACTTTTCTGAAATGATGGATTGATTCAGAGAGAAGGGTCTCCTCAAAGACTCTTTTGAAGGCAAGGCTTCGAAGCTCTTGGGGCAGCAGCAGAGCTGTTTCCAAACAGAGCCTTTATAAGCTTGGGAATAGAGTCATTCTTTCTGAAAGGTGAGCATTTTCCTACAGCATTTAATATTTCTCAGCCTCCTGTTTTTTTCCAGTTCTCAAGAAATGTGACAACCCCCCCAAAAGCCCTGCTGAACTTCACACACAGTGCCCAATTAGAGATAGAGGCTGCAATCCATTTCTTATCCAAGTGCTTAAGGAATGTTGAAATCAATGGGATTTAGGAGTTCAAGACTAGGCACATGTATTTAGCACGCACAATGAGACAAACCATTCTCTAGTTAGGTTCAGGGTCAACTCAAAACCATTTTGACACAGGAATGAAATGGTTGTGCTGTCAACCTGTGTGGAAAGCACCACTCAGGTGGCCTATGACTCAGGGATAAGGGATGTATCTCAGTGGTAGAGCATCTGCATCCCCAGTTAAATCCCTGGCATCTCCAGGTAAGGCTGAGAAAGACTTCTGCCTATGACTTTGGACAGTCATCACCAATCTGGGTAGACAATACTGAGTTTGATGAACTCACTGTAACTTGGTGTAGGGACTTATCCACACTTACCTTTTCCCTGCGCTTTCCATGCACAGATCCACACTTTAAAGCTCCATGTCCGAGCACTCTATTTTTCACCCTGGAGCTTTCCCCAAGAAAACTTGCTTTTTTAAAAAAGAAGTGCAACAAATGGCAATTCAGGTTATCCACAGATTGATTGCCGTTTGCTCCGATTCAGCAGCCAAGAGTGGGTTTTCATAGGGAAAGCTCTGGAGAGGAAGGAAGGAAGGCAGGAAGGCAGGCAGGCAGGCAGGGAGGGAGGGAGGGAGGGAGGGAGGGAGGGAGGGGCACTTGGACACAGAGCTTTAAAGTATGGATCATGCCTGGAAAGTGCAGAGGAAAAGTAAGTGTGGCTAATTCCTAAGCCAAATGCCCATGTCCCTAATATTGTGGCTCTGAAATTCCAGATCCTTTCCCCAAGGGTTTAAGAATCATGGCTCTGTGGTGGGGATGCACGATGTGGTCCTTATAATGGTGGCATTGAGGTTGTGGAACTTGATTTCCCCCTGGGAACTCAACTTGTTCATATTAGGGTTGCTGCTAAATTTCTCCTCTATCAGATTTCTCTACAGCATCGCTTGTTTCTTGCCCCATATGTAGAACAGTATGAAATGTGGCTGGAAATTTTTGCCCTTTTTCTTGAGTTCTTAACTGCATTGGTCACTGATTCATTCTCTTCTCTCTTTCCAGAATGTATTGTTCTGCTTCCTGCTGGTCAACCACCAACCATTCCTTTGTTTGGCAGATGGCTGGCCAATAGCCCAGAATGATCAGCTGCTGGGAACTGATGATTAGGGATTTCCTGCTTTATGAAAATAGCACTTCCTATCCTGTTCCAGAGAGACCTGAGGCTCAAAGTGGGAAAGTGACTTAGTTTAGTAAAATCTTATTAGATAGCATGTTGATGGATGATGTAATGTTAGGCGGAGTGGCAAACCCATTTCATGTAAAGTCAGAGCAGCAAAGTCATGTTTGTTTTTTAAACACATTTTTATTAAAGATTTCTTGGTTTACAAAAGTATGTGCAATGTCTCTTTTTTCAAGTTACATTTTCTACAGATCAGTTTCATTTGTTGAGACATTAGTGTTACCTCAGGTTAAGATAAGGTTCAGGAAACTGTAGCATGATACATTCAGTCCCAAGCATAAAATTTCAGGACCCTGGAAAGCTCCCTGTGAGCTTGGATCTACTGGCGATTTCCTCCCAATTTTAATCAAAGTATGGTATGTTCTCCAAGCAACAAGGTAAAGCAGACTGTGGCCTTTATAAGGTAGACAATACCTGTTTTGTTCTTTATCTGGCCCTGTATTTGTTGGCTTTTCTTCCCTTGCCCTCCTCAGGGTCACAAACCTTATCCTGAACAGGAGAAGGGGAGATGACAGTGATGGAGGTGGATGGTATAGATTAGATGTGGAGAACTGGTTCTAGCCTGTGAACCAGATCTTTATCTCCCCTACCCACTGCCACCAACCTACCAATCATATGATGCTATCCATTTCTCCTTGTGCCAGTGACCAGCTGGTTGTTAGCATTTGCAAAGTGCCGTCCACAGTGCCTGCAGGCTCCCTTTAGCCCAGTCATAAGAGGAGCCCTTATCAGGCTTCCTCACCCTTGGCCCTCCAGATGTTTGAGACTACAATTCCCATCATCCCTGACCACTGGGTCCTCCTAGCTAGGGATCATGGGAGTTGTAGGCCAAAAACATCTGGAGGGCTGAGGTTGAGGAAGCCTGTCTTATGGATCTGGCCAGTGATCTATCCAGTCCAGCCTCCTGTTCTCACAATGGCCAACCAGATGCCTATTCAAAGCCTTCAAGCAGGAACTGAGAGCTTTCCCTGGTTGTGATTCACAGCAACTGGTATCCAGAGTCATGTTGCCTATGACAGTGGAGGGACAACACTTCAGTCTACCCCCAATTCCTACTAATAAAGCATGTGCCTCTCTCTCTGGTACATCCAATATGATGCCAGCCCTGCAGAAAGCCTTCTGAGGACCGTATTGAGTTTTCCTTCTATCACTCTAGGTTTTCTTACACCTTCCCACTCAAAGGGGCAAATTCTAGGCAGAGAGCTTCATCTACAGCCAGCTGTGCTCTGCCTGTCCTTACAAATATATAAAAGGAGTTATCTTTACTCTAGACAAGAACCTTAAAAGTGAATAATTACAAAACTGGCTGCCTGGAGATTAAAATTATTTGGGAACATCCCATGTAATGGCAGCTACCCTTTTGATTTATGATCCTCATCAACCTGCTTTTACCTCTGGGCAAGAAAGAGAAAGGGAGGGAGGGAGGGAAGCGGGGAGGCTTTTGGCCTTGCCAAAAGTTATGGCAAAAGGAAAGCCCGGTGTTTTAGCTTCAAATGAGAAATGTAATATTTATGCGGACATTAATTACATAATTTTGGATTCATACTCCAGCCTTGAAAGATGGTGGAGTTTGGGAAGATCTATAGCAGTCATAATGCAGGGCAATCTCAGCTCTTTATTGTACATGGAACCTATTTCCTCCTTGCATTAATTTTTTATTCTGAATATGGATTTCAGCTTATTATTTAGCATTTCCCCCACAGACTTAATCTTATTCTGCCTCTCACTAAATAGTGCATAGATGAAAAGTCGCTGCATGAAAAACTGGGGCATTTTAGTGGTGAATAATTGGGTAATCACAGCCACAGAAGAAAGGTTTAGGCCAGCAGTAGGGAATATTTTTCTGTCCAAGGGCCATGTTTCCTCCTGGGCAACCTTTCTAGGAGCACATCCCATTGGTGTACAGGTCCAATGGCAAAAGTCGGTGGAACAACGCTTGTCAATTTTACAGGCACCTCTCCACTTATGCAGAGGTTATGTTCTGGGTCCCCGCACACATAGAAATTGCTTAAGTGGGGAGCATCCTCTAAAATGCTTCTAAACACCCATTCCCCTGCCCCCGGTCTCCAGCTGTCTCTCCAGCCCTCTCCTCACACAATTCTCTCTTCAATTAGAGTCGAAGCTCTGGGGCTGGCTGTGTGGAAACTGGCTGCTGCTGAGCTACCGCGTGTGTCAGCTGCTAGGCAGGGAGGCTGAGCAGCCTAAACAAAGCCCTGCTGTGCCTCTAGTCGCTTTGGGGCTTCCTCTGTCCTCACTGAAGTCCCCTTCGGGCTCCAAGGAGGGTCTCATCACAAGCCATGAGAAGCTTTCTCCCACCATTTCTTGGTTTGAATCTATTTATTTGTTTATTTCTCAGTGCAGCAATTATATGCAGTTGCAAGTGAGTTGACTGTGTGGAAGTGGTGGGCACACCTGTACTTTTGTACAGGCGGCCAGCTACACACCCCTCTATCCAGGCAAACAAGAAGCACAGGACACATTCTAACATTCAGAAATCATCAAGAAGGGTGTGCAGCAGGGCCACTGAAGGGTGTGGCCTGAGGTCTGAAGGGCCACAATTGTCTCCCAGGTCTGAAGTTCCCAACATCTGTTTTTAATGTATGCTTTTATGCTATGAACTAACTTGGGATTTTCTTAATAGTAAGCCGTATTTAAACATTTTATTTTTAAATGCTAGCAGTCTGTATCCACCATTGCTTGGGGAAGCTAAGGAGCACATATTAGCAGTTTCAAAACCAGTCGTTCAAATGAGTGCAGCTTCTCAAAGTTCAGCTTGCCAACTTGAGTCAAAATGACATCCAGTTGTATCCAAACAGACAAAAACATGCTCATTTGGTCTCAAAAGCCATCATACAAAGTTTGCCTGTGATATTTAATTTAACAAAATGTATACATGCTTGATCGTTGTTGTTGTTGTTGTTGTTGTTGTTGTTGTTGTTGTTGTTGTTAAATGTATCCTCTAAGCAATTTCTTAAGAACAAACAACTTGGGGATGCTGATTCCAGGAAAGGAAGCAAAAAAAGGAAGCTATTCTCAAAATTCTTCCTGCAGCTAGATGGATTTGGTGGAAGACACACACACACACACACACACACACACACACACACACACACACACTGCCCCATCAACACACATTGAATGAGTAAGTCCACTCCTATCAGTTAACAAGATCCTGGAGCTTTTAAAGCTTCGCTGGCTTGCAGCAGGCTGATAACACCTGGGTAAGTTGCCCTTTTTGAGATCTGTTCCCATCTGCTTCAGTTTGCTTTACAACACAACTCGGCCAGCTTTTTATGCTGTTGACTTAGATGGGAGAAAAAGACAGATTCCACAGCACCTTCTTCTAAGAGATTAACAACTTCAGCCTCTTGCTGAATCTGGAGCCGAGCTTCTTTGTGAGCAGTTATTTCCCCTCCACACCTAGCCAAATCTGCTCTTCCTAGATCGAAATCAGGCTAGCCAGTGTTAGGTCCAATAAAATATAATAATAATAATCTCCGAGTCTGTGAACTCATATATTTTATTAGGAACAGGCACTGTTCAAAATGCAGCAGACACTCTTCCAACCATCCCTCATTGACAGAGACAGCTCCTGCTTTCTGGTACCTGTCTCACATAAATAATGGCCCTAATTTTGCCTTTTGGGAAGTGTTGGGCATTAGTTTTCTTTTTGTTGTTGCTGTTCAACTGGGCACACACGAACAAGGGTTCTTCTTGTTAAGTATAGTGGTTTAATTGACTCAGAAATGAAAAATTGCTGAAAGTCTATTGCAGAAGGTTTAAAATGGGGTTTTTCCATGGGGCTATTATTGAAAGCAAGGAGAACGCTTTGAGCTCTTGCTAAGTTAATGATTAACTGATTGTTGTTTTTCTGGTAGCTAACACGTGAGTGTTGCAACCTTAGATCATGTGAGGTATTGGGTTGCAAAATCTCCATTTTGAAGGGAGTTGCTTTTGAGTCTTGTCTCCCTAGCTCAATGGAGTGAAGATGTAAAACAAAGCTCTCCTAAACAGCTTGGAGGCTGGAATGCAGGCTGAGGAAAGAGGGGGGGAAAGAAAGAACTTTGCTTTTAGCTTTGCGTGGATTATTTCATATTTTATAAGAGGCAGAGCCTGTGCTGGTCAGCACAAGACATTGTATGGATGTTTTGGATGAATCATTTAGTGTATTCTGTTTTGTTTTAAAGAGTTCTGCCAGTAAAAGTTTGAAAAGTATTTTTTATGGGTCTAGACAATGTCCCCCCCCCCCGCAAAGGAGTCAGTTCTTATGTTTGCAGTCACTTCAACCCGAGCAATATTAATATCTGCAACACCTCTGAGGTCAGAATCCTCCCCCTCAGACTGTACAAGTTATGAATGGGAAGCCTGACTTTCCAGATGCTGTTGGACTACAAACCTCATCATTCCTGGCTGTTGGCCATGTTGGCTGGGGTTTCTGGGAATTGGAATCCAGCAGTATCTGGAAGGCCACATGTTCCTCACCTCTTCAATAGAAGTTAGAGGTGTGTGTAGGTCAGGGGAGAGGCAGATGCATTTTAACTTGGCAACGCACTGTGATAGGAATTTTATGGTCTTAGATATATGGTAATGTTCATAAGTGCACCAAACCAAGCACGTACATAGATCAGCACAGGAAGACCAACCTGAAACCATTTTGATTTCCAAACTGACCAAATGTTTTCCCTGCAAGGAGGGGGGGAGTCAGGGAGCCTTCCCATTGTCTCAGGAACTGAGTAATCAGCATTTTAATGGGTGACAGACTATCAGGAAAGGGAATCAGAGAACCTGGCAAACAAGGAAAAACAACATCCTAATTTCTGTTATAGACCGCCTTTTCTGTGATGTAGGTATGATGTTTCTGGGGGTGGTCTTGATCTACAGGGTGGCAATTTCAAAAGTCCATATAAGACCTTGCGCGCCATTGTTCTGGGTTCCTCCTCCCTCCTTCGTGTGGTGAGTGAGGACCCTGTTGCAACAGATCAATAAAGATCAGGCTTACTATCTGCTTTGCTTCTCAATATTCTCTGGTTGGCCTCTGTTATTTTCTCCTGCCAATAGGGAACCTACGTAAGGACTCTATATGGGCTCTTGGATACCCCATAAGGGAAAAGGGCAATTTTTGTTTACAACGCACTAAATAATTCTTAAGCGAAATGCTATTAGTGGACCTACTTGTGACTCCATGGGAGTGGGTGGATTGGGTAAAATACAGCTTCCTATGTCACCTAGACAGTAAATAGCCATGTGGGACAAATGCCTTGCAATTCTCTTCAAGGCAGCCTTGTCTCTTTCAATCAACCCATACATGACAATAAAAAAACAAACATTTCTGAAGGCTTGAGTGTGTGGTCTTTGTGATCCCAAATGATACAGGAGCTCTGCAATATATAATTTACATGGGTCAATACAAAGGCATTCTATTGTCATTCTGCTGGGGATGTGGCACATGATCTCTCCAGGGATGCAAAAAAGACCTGTCAAAAGTGTGCTTCTTCTTTGAGTTGTGACAAGCTTCAGACAAGACAGAGTGATGGGTTCTTTGGCTCCCAGAAAAAGGTGTCAAGCAGATTGTCAAGCCTGGCATAGCTGCATCATATTTTAATAAGCTTCTTTTTCATCTGAATACGTCCCTTTCATATAGATGTTGTGACAGAAGCATGCAATTGTGTGTGTGTGTGTGGGGGGGAATTAACATTCCTGATGAGTACTTATTTTCCTCCTCCCTTTACCTTTAATTAACACCTTTCTTTTTGGAAGGTACCTTCCTCAAGATAAAGGAACAAACTCAGGCTGCATTTATCTGTGCACAGTTATTTCAGAGTAAGTCCCATTAAAATCAGTAGGATACTCCCCCCCCCCATCCAAACATGAAAAGCACTGTTTGGTAGGCCTACAGGTGGGAATTTTGTAGTGAACAGGAACCTAATGGAATGGGGAATCAGTGCAGAGCAGTCAGAATAGGTAGGTGGCTTTCAGATACAGATGTTGGCAAATTCCAACAGAATTAGGGATGGAACCTCCCTATTTTTCACTTACAGTCCCAGATCCAGAACAGAAATGAACATGACTACAATCAATATTCACTGCTGTTCATTTCAGTCTGCAAGGGATACATAATTGATTGTGTTCCCCCCCACATTTACATTGCATTTCCTTTACATTGAGATGAATGACCTTGAATGTATTGATTATGTAAAATTCTTCCGCAGCAGACAGCGAGAGAAATTGCATCATTTTCCTTGGAAGCAAAGCTGCAGTAGAACAGAAACAGCGCTGCATGCAATGAACTCATTTCAGAGCTCAGTTGGTTAGAGCGTGGCGTTGATAACGTCAAGGTTGCACCCTACCTCGAAATTTGCCATCTCAGTCACTGGTGGAGTATTGGGGTGGAGTATCTCTGCACTTTTGGGAGCGGAGAGAAATGTGTGGAAGACACTTAAAGGGTACTTCTGTGGTGGCTGTGGTACATTTCAGAGATGCAAGATGGTGGTGGAATAACAGAATACTGTTAATCCAGCCATGCTGAACCCAAAGAACCACTGGATTCAGCACACCCCAGAGCAGCCATGATACATCAAAATGAATGACTGCAATACAAATCTTTGGCACTGCTTAACCTTTCCTTGCATAGAAGCAGCATGTAGATCACAGTGACTTTTGAAGAGAGATAAGAGATCTCCCTTGGGAGCAACCTTGGAACTTGGTTGCTAATGAAGAAGAAAGGGCTTAGCTGGGTGACACATTCTTGCTAACTGACAAGGAAGGTCTCACATGGTGACTATTGCAGCTGGCAAAAGCCATAAAATGAGCTGGCACCTGGCAATGCCGTCCAGCCATGACACTTGCTTATGAGACCCTGTTCATTTCTTCTCCTCCCCTTTGCTATTACCATCACAGAGGAGCTCCCCCTTCTGTGGGGATGAGTCTCTTGGCTCTACCCCCTCCTGCACATTCTTGCTGCTGCTCCTGCAGCCCCTATACATTATTAGAGCAGGGTGGAAGAATCATGAGTCATATGCATATGTGCTGCTGGCAGCAAATTGCATGGTGATGCCTGTGGGGGCACAAAGGCAAAGGTGGCATTAACCCTGGACAATTTCCTCTCCCCACCAAGCTGAAATGCATCCTCACTGCTGCAGGCAAGAGCAGAAATGATGTGTGGTGGCCACTGTATCCCTCCCTGCTCTGAGGGTGGTGGCAGTTGCAGCAGTAGGGGGAGCAAGCATTGGGTTAGCTGTATACCCTCCAACATTTTTCTGATGAAAATAGGGACGTCCCATTCCATAATAATTTTACTATTTATACCCTGCCCACCCGATCAGGTTGCCCCAGGCACTCTGGGTGACTTCCAACATATATAAAAACATAAAGCATGAAACATTAAAAAGCTTCCTTTTTCATGGCTGCCTTCAGATGGCTTGGGCATCACATAACTCCACACCCTCCAACATTTATCCAATGAAAATAGAGACGTCCTAGAGAAAAGTGGGACATTCAAGGATAAAATCAGAAACCTGATTTGGCTTCTCTATATCAGGAACTGTCCCTGGAAAATAGGGACACCTGGAGGGTCTGTAGCTGTGGATCCCAGCTACACCACCTACTTGCTTTGCAAGATGTAGCTGAGTGGGGTTGGGGCTGTTCTGGGCCTACCAGTCTCATCATGCGGCTTTGCAAACAGAACTAGTCCCTTCTCACTTTGGGAAGAATTAGGGAAGTCAGGCAGGAAGGATAAGAGGGATGCCGTGTGGAACAAGCCCCCCCCCTCTTTCTATCACTACCAAGATTAGGCAGGCTTTCGGGGCCGGGGCAGTATGGGTCCATGGAGGAGAAGTTTCTAATGTCTATGCCATCAAATCAAAACACTTTGCTGTCTGCTGTGTGTGCACTGCAGTTGCCACAGTTGAACTGATTGCTTGCAGAGGGCTTTTGTGATTAGGCCAAGGGGCCACATGTTGCCCACTCCATAATATATCAAGCTGCCTTCCTCTAATACGCACCATCCATCAGCTCCAGAACAGTGCTGCAATCTAAGTGACGCGGCAGTGTTCCTGAAGCTGGTTCCACACAGAGCTCTCCATGGTCCTGACTCTAAATCAGTCGGACCTGCACTTTGCCACACCTGACTGGAGAGACCACCCACGGGCTCCAGCCTCTTAACAGGAAACCCAATAAGATACCAGAGCCTCCTAGTGAATGCAAACCAGCTTAACGTTAGACGCAATCTGTGAAAGCACACCTTCTAGCATATGGGTGGAAAACAGATTCAAGGAAAAAATGTGGCCTTCAAACCCTCTCCATCTGGTCCTCTGGACTCACTTCAGGCCATGCCCCTGCTTCTCACCCTCAAGTGTTTTCGCCTGCCTGGAATGTGCCTTTGAATTATTGCAATGCCCCTTGCTTCCCAGTATTAAAGATAGAGGGGGTGTGCAAGCGGGTAAAAACTAGCTGATTGTACAGAGGTAAAATGTATATCTATGGCCCCACCCACTTTTGCCTCTGGCATATGCCCCCTGGAAGTCTGCCCAGGAAGGAAAGGGGACCTTGGGCTGAAAAAAGTTTCTCCATCCCTGTTTGAAACATTCTCAATCCATTTCTACCTGGAAACATCAGGCCATACCTGATGTGCTCACCATACTCTGTTTGGTCTTTACACTGTGGTGGTGTTGATAGGACCCAACCCTCCAGGGTTGCAGCCTGCCAAACCTCTCCTCTGCCCACGCCAGGCCGATATTGTGGCTTCCCCTTGCCCCTTTATGAATCGATGCCTCTTATTTTATTCTTTGCTTCAGCACTTCAGCAGCTACCACTCGCAAGATGAATATTAAGCCTCGAGATAGCTCATATGCTTTCCTGCCAGCTCCAGTTACTGATAAGATGTGATTCCGACTGTTCTCAAGAGCTGAGTGACAGCCTTTGTTGGGGCATACATGACCTTTCGGAAGCAGCAGCCCGGTGGGAACTGCGTCAATTGCGCTAAGCTGTCAATGAGCAAGGCACCAAGAAGTCTGCAGGAGAACCGGTCTTCCTTCCAGAGCTTCAATCACAGCACCTTAGGAGCGTGCGTTTATGAAGCATCAAGAAGGCTCGAAAGGTCACTGGCTACTGTTCCTCAGAAGTGACGGCGGTTGTGTTGTTTTCCTTCTGTCCTGTTTCAGGCTACTCACAAAAGGATGGGCAGGAGGGGGCTAGAAGTACGATGCTGTCGAAGGCAAAGGTTGCTTACGGAACAACAAAGCCTTTGGAAAGAAGGAGTGGATCACCCTTTTCAACTTGAAGGCTGCCTTGTCCCATTACAATCAGTCTAGGGGCTGCATACCAGTGCTGGTGGGAAAGACAGGGTGTGGTCCCTCCATCATATTGATAAAGTGCCTCATAAGTGCCTCGAGGGTCATCTGGCACCCCCCCCCCCCACAGTGCAGGAATCTCTGACAGATGGCCACCTAGAATTTGGAATTCAAACTCTTTAGAATTTGATCTCACTGAATTTCTCAAGCATGCCTAGTGTGCATCATGGCTAATTGGGTATTGAACCAAGATATTTCCAGACGTAGACTGACAGTGCCGCAACCTGGGTAATATGGTTATACCTCCAGTTACCAGTTGATGGAGAACATAACTGCTATAGTGCCCATGAACTACTTGCAGATTTCCCAGAGGCACCTGGCTGGCCACACCATTGATCCACCCCAGCAGGACTCTTGTCACCGTCTTTGACTTATGACTGGCTGATTGTTTAATAAAGCTCAGGCTTTTTCCACACACACTACCTCTGCGTGATGATGGCTCCATCCTTAGGAAGTGTTGGTCATCATCATCATCATCATCATCATCATCATCATCATCATAGTTGTTATTAATATTAATAAAAATACCCTGCCCACCTGGCTCTGTTTCCCCAGCCACTCTGGGTGGCTTCCAACAGAATATTAAAATACAATAGTCTATTAAACATTAAAAGCTTCCCTAAACAGGGCTGCCTTCAGATGTCTTCTAAATGTCAGGTAGTTGTTTATCTCTTTGATATCTGATCTGATGGGAGGGCATTCCACAGGGCGAGTGCCACTACCAAGAAGGCCCTCTGCCTGGTTCCCTGTAACTTGGCTTCTTGCAGTGAGGGAACAGCACTGGACCTCAGTGTCTGGGCAGAATGATGGGGGTGGAGATGCTCCTTCAGGTATACCGGACAGAGGCCGTTTAGGGCTTTAAAGGTCAGCACCAAATGATGGGGGATAAATGCAAGTTCTTCCCTTTAGAGATCTGCATTTCTAAACAAGACTGAGCAAACTTGCCCCCCTTTGCTCAGGGCTGGGAGGTTGGATTAGGTGTCCCTCTACCCAGCTTTCCCAGCTGAGCCATCCACCATCCAACTGCCAAACATGTGGGAAGACCTGCCATCGGGGCTGCCCACCTTTGGGAGCCAGTGGAAGTCCCCAAAGTGTGGTGTTCTGGGGGTCCACTGCATCCTGAGTTGGTTTCACTGCCATTCAGCAACGGCGTTGGGCTTGAGCTGCCTCCATCACTGTACCAGTTTGGATCTGGCACAGAGATCAGGTCCAGATCAGACTTGAACATCCTCTCATTGTGATCTTTCTGCCCTGTGAGTGGTAGGGCTGGAGTTGCTGAGGTGCCCATGACATTCCACAAAGCCCTGACGACAGATGCGAGAAATTCTGGTTTGCTCCCTAGCTCTGTAAGAAAAGCCTCAGCACAAGAGCTGGTTGGTAAAGCATGACGAACAGCTAAGTTGTGTTTAATTGACATGGCAGATAATTCTGGGTGAGCCAACAAGGCTGCAGTGGTTTGCTTCAATGGGGTTTCTTTTCTTCCTCGGGCTGCAGCTATAAAAACTCCAGGCTGCTCCTCTAACTCAGGCTTACTGTATCCTTCTGTCTGATACTCCAACACTCTAATATCTGCTTGTATGTCACTGTCATCTTGCCTAGTGGCTTCTCATGTAGAAATTCATCTCTGTTGTGTTGTTCTTATTTCCTATACCTTTTCCTCTTTTTTTGCAGAAGGGGAAAGTTGTTTGCCATTAGCAAAATGGTGGGGAGGGAGGGGAGAACCATAGCAATGTACACAAAGAATAATTTGCAAATACAGGAAACCCCCCCCCATTTGACCAGGGATGAAATACTGCCCTAAAATAACTAAATATCCTTTTCATGGGCCATTTCAGTGCAAAGCCAATGTGACGTAGCAGAAAAAAGCCAAGATGGGAGCCTTGTGTATGTTGGCCCATTGTGATCAAGATGGCTTGATGGCACTGGCCCAGCCATTAGACATAGGGGCCCAACAAACTCAGCTCATCCACAAAAGGCTCACACTGAGAAGAGACCCTGGAAACAGTGGACACCATCCTAATCTCTCGCTCCAGACTTGCTTTTTCGGGGCAGGCCCAGTGTGGATGGTACTGCTTCAGGCTGCCCACAGCTGTGTCCCATTCAGCTGCCCTCTGCACCCACTTCCAGGTGCAGCAGGTTTGTTGAATTTCCCAGGGGGTCCAAAGGATGGGACGAGGGTTCGCTCCTCCAGTCACAGCTCTTAACTCTGTCCTCACCTCCTCCAGCTGCTTTCCCTTTTGTATATAATTTATATATAATTATTCTGTAATTGTACTTTGTGAATGCAATGTGTCCTGAAAAGTGATTTCTATATAACGAACAAGGTAAAGGTAAAGGGACCCCTGACCATTAGGTCCAGTCGCAGATGACTCTGGGGTTGTGGCGCTCATCTCACTTTATTGGCCGAGGGAGCCGGCATACAGCTTCCGGGTCATGTGGCCAGCATGACTAAGCTGCTTCTGGCGAACCAGAGCAGCGCACAGAAACGCTGTTTACCTTCCCGCTGAAGCGGTACCTATTTATGTACTTGCACTTTGACGTGCTTTCGAACTGCTAGGTTGGCAGGAGCTGGGACTGAGCAACGGGAGCGCACCCCGTCGCAGGGATTCGAACCGCCAACCTTCTGATCGGCAAGCCCTAGGCTCTCTGGTTTAGATCACAGCGCCACCCGCATCCCTATAACAAACTGCAGTACAATTCAATAGTTGTAGCCCTCTAATTCCAGTAAACCCTGTGACGCCTGTGTTACATTTGATTAACAAAATCAAAAGGCCGACTTGTGTTACCTTGTAAATATCCCCTTCAACAAGTCCACTTAACTATTGCGGGTGGGGGAATCTTAATTAACAAATATTAGCCATAACCATAATAGCTGAAGATGAAATCACAGAAAACTCTCCCCTTATCCCCCCTATCTCCTCTGGGGTTTCCCCCACATAAGGGTGTTGGGGGTGTGAGCAGAGAGGGGAAAGGGAGGGGACACTGTGTTGCTCAAATGGAAGTCCTTGCATCTTTATTGGCTACAACCTAGTCTTTTCCATGTGGCTCTACTGCTACAGCTTCCAGCCTCCACTGAGTCTCCATCTTTCAAGACCCTTTTAATCTCAGGGGCAGTTTCATTGAGCCAACTGCTCGCTCAGTCTCAAATGATACACAGACCCGCAGTCCAACTTATCTTTTGTCATTCATTCACCGCTTCATGATGTTGCTAAAATAAGACATTCGTCTCAACAGGAGAAACTTAATCGCTGACCTTTTATTTATGAGCCTCCCAATTCCCCAAACAATCAGGCTGCGATTGGAAAGAAGCAGTATTGACAGAGGTTGATTTCTGTCTTCAGCCAACAGAGTGCCTGTCACTTCTCCGCTCTCACTGGTATATTGACGCCAGGGTGGAATTACTAGGTCATGTTGATTGGTGAGGCCTCTTGGGATGCCAAAAGCCACAGCCATCTCTCATACCTCTTGGCATCCCCCTAGACATTCACTCGATCCTTTCCCACATAATGTGCCAGGATGGTGATCAGCCGTTTAATAATCTCATTTCTTCCAGAAGGGACAGAGACGCCATCATGGGCAGAGTGAAAGGAGATGATCTCTTGGTCCCAGCTGATGCTTACTGTGTTGAGAAGCAAGCTTTTGAGTCAGACAGAATTCTTCACCAGTCACTTGGATATGTGCAGCGTGATTCTAAGCCTTGCTTAATGGGAAATGCTTCCACTGAACTCCAT
The DNA here is from genome assembly GCF_027172205.1 of Podarcis raffonei. Lineage (NCBI taxonomy): Eukaryota > Metazoa > Chordata > Lepidosauria > Squamata > Lacertidae > Podarcis > Podarcis raffonei. The sequence goes on along the minus strand of NC_070615.1, from coordinate 39,101,103 downwards.
GGGAATTATTCACTACGAGCTAGGAAATCATATGGTCCCGGCACATTGGTGGCCAGCTTACTCCAGCCGCCCTATTTGTCCCAAGGTCTGGCTGGTTATAGAAAAGGCTTCCTTTTGTGCAAAGTGCTCTTGATAAGTTATTATTTACATTTATATCCTGCCTTTGTTTCAAGGAGCTCAGGTTAGTTCCCCTCCCATCAAAGCTTCCCTTTGCAAACTCTAATGGATAAATTGCACATGCCATTTAGCATATAGTTTGGGGTGGCTTTCACCCTTCCCCTTAGTCTCAGTGTTGCCATTACAGCACTCAGCAGGGAAGAGGACAAAACTATAATTTGGCTCCCCCTGCTGTTGGGCTCCCAGCTTTCTGCCCTACCAGTCCCAACAGGCACAAGCCACCACTGCTCTTAATAATAATAAATAATAAATTTTATTTATATCCCACCCTCCCCAGCCGAAACCGGGCTCAGGGCGGCTAACAACAATAAAACAGTACAAAAGTACAGCACAAACAACACTCTAAAATCATTCATTATAAAATTAATTAATTAAAGCCACTGGCCACCATTGGGCCAGAGCTCCACGAAGATTGCCGAGGGAGGGAGTCAGGCTGTGCCCTGGCCAAAGGCCTGGCGGAACAGCTCTGTCTTGCAGGCCCTGCGGAAAGATGTCAAGTCTCGCAGGGCCCTAGTCTCTTGTGACAGAGTGTTCCACCAGGCGGAGCCACAGCTGAAAAAGCCCTGGCTCTAGTTGAGGCCAGCCTAACTTCTCTGTGGCCTGGGACCTTCAAGATGTTTTTATTTGAAGACCATAAGTTTCTCTGTGGGGCATACCAGGAGAGGCGGTTCCGTAGGTACGAGGGTCCTAGGCCGTATAGGGCTTTAAAGGTTAAAACCAGTACCTTAAACCTGATCCTGTACTCCACCGGGAGCCAGTGCAGCTGGTATAGCACCGGGTGAATATGATCTCGCAGCGAAGACCCCGTAAGGAGTCTCGCTGCAGCGTTCTGCACCCGCTAGAGTTTCTGGGTCAGTCTCAAGGGCAGCCCCACATAGAGCGAGTTACAATAATCCAGTCTGGAGGTGACCGTCGCGTGCATCACAGTGGCTAGGTCAGGGCGAGAGAGGTAAGGAGCCAACTGCTTAGCTTGGCGGAGATGGAAAAATGCCGCCTTTGTTATAGCTGTAATCTGCGCCTCCATGGAAAGGGAGGTGTCGAAGATGACACCCAAACTCTTAACGGATGGTGCTGGCACTAATTGCGCCCCCGCAAGGGATGGGAGTTGCCCCCCCAATCCCATATCGTCCCGTCCCAGCCACAGGACCTTTGTCTTCGAAGGATTTAGCTTCAACCGGCTCCCACGTAACCATCCAGCCACAGCTTCCAAACATCTGGTCAGTGTGTCTGGGGCCGAGTCAGGATGGCCATCCATCAACAGATAGAGTTGGGTGTCATCGGCATACTGATGGCAACGCAGCCCAAAACTCCGGACAAGCTGGGCGAGGGGGTGCATAAAGATGTTGAAAAGCATCGGGGAGAGTATCGCACCCTGAGGTACTCCACACACCAAGGAGTGGCGTGATGACAATTCCCCCCCAAGTGCCACCCTCTGTCCCCGACCAGAGAGAAACGAGCGCAGCCATTGAAGGACTGTGCCCTGGATCCCCACGTCGGCAAGGTGGTGGGTCCAGAAGTTCGTGATCGACCATGTTGAAAGCTGCTGACAGATCTAGAAGAATCAGCAGCCCCGACCCGCCTCGATCCAGCTGTCTATGAAGATCATATGTTAGGGCAACCAGAGATGTCTCGGTCCCATGACCAGTGCGGAAGCCGGACTGGAATGGATCCAGAGCCGATGTTTCATCCAGAAACCCACCAAGCTGTTCAGCAACCGCTCTCTCAACCACCTTACCCAGTAACGGAAGATTCAAAACCGGGCGGTAATTGGATAGATCTAAAGGATCTAATGATGTTTTCTTTAAGAGCGGGCGCACCACTGCCTCCTTCAGTTCCCCTGGGAATGTCCCCGTGCCAAGGGACAAATTGATGATATCCCCCAGGAGGGCCCGCACCTCGTCTGGACATGCTCTAATCAGCCAAGATGGGCACGGGTCGAGACGACAGGTGGTGGGCTTTCCAGCTCGGAGGAGTCTGTCCACATCGGCTGGGGATATCCGGTCGAAGTGGTCCAATACTGGACCCGAGGACAGTCGAGGGGCCTCCAGTTCCTTTATTGTATTCAAATTGGCAGGGAGGTCATGGCGGAGCAACAAGACCTTCTCCGCAAAAAAGCTCGCAAATGCCTCACAGCTGTGTGTCAAATTGTTATTTAAATTTGACTGTCCCTCAAGGGAAGTTAAAGACCTGATTATACTAAATAATTGCGCCGGGCGAGAGCTAGCGGATGCAATGGAGGCCGAGAAGTAAGACTTCTTAGCAGCCTTCACTGCCATCTCGTAGGTTTTCATAAAAGCCCTATAAGATGTTATTGTCCATCACGGGCACCCCGCCATACTTGCTCTAGCCGTCTGAGGTCCCGCTTCATTTTCCAGAGCTCCTCGGTAAACCAGGGGGCCCGGTTTCTGCGGGGTCGCAGAGGGCGCTTCGGTGCGATCTCATCGATGGCTGCCAGGAGCTGGATATTCCAGCCCTCAACAAGCTCAGTCAATGAGTCGCCAGGGGGAGCAAGGTCCTGCAAGGCTTGACAGAATCTATCAGGGTCCATCAGCCTCTGCGGGCGAGCCCAAATTGGCTCGCCACCTAAGCAGGGTGGGGGTGGAAAGTCAATCCTAGCTTTCAGAGTGTAGTGATCAGACCATGGCACCTTCATCGAAGGAGACATGATCACATCTATATCTACGCCAAAGATCAAATCCAGCGTGTGGCCTGCTTGATGTGTGGGGCCCGAAACAAACTGGGAGAGCCCTAGTGTCGCCATGGAAGACACCAGGTCCAGAGCCTGTGAGGAGGGAGCGGCATCAGCATGGATGTTGAAGTCCCCCAATACCAATAGGTTAGGGAACTCCAAGGCCCAGCCGGCCACCGCCTCCAATAGGCCTGACAGGGTGGCTGCTGGTGTGCTAGGTGGCCGGTACACCAGCCAGACAGCCAAGCTCTCCTCGGAGCCCCACACTAGGCCAACACATTCAATGCCAGGGATCGATGGCGATGTTAGAGCCCTGAAAGGACAATGTTCCCGGATTAATAATGCCACCCCTCCCCCCCCCCGGCCCACAGTCCGGGACTGGTGGAGGACGGAGAAACTCGGGGGCGCCATCTCTCGTAAGGTAACTGTTGCCCCTTCGCGCACCGTCACACAAGCCAGGTTGACCCCCTGCGAGATAAAGAAATCTCGCAGGGTGGCGGTTTTGTTGCCTATAGACCTGGCATTGCACAGCACCAGTGACGGAGGTGAGTAACCCTTGCTCAGAGTACCCTCGTCCCTCAGGATGAGGCACAGATTGCAAGGGGTACGAGCATATCCATATCTCGATCCCCTTCGCCTATAACATCTGCCCCCACCGCCATACCTCCCTCGCCCCTCCACGGTAGCAATCCCAAGCCTCATAGTAGCCTCCATTGATGGTAATTAATGTTATTCTTTTGCAGCCAAAAAACAATAAAACCTTAAAACAATAAAAACAAAAAACAAAAACAACCCAGAAAACAATAAAACAATACAAATAAAAATTGCAAAAATTACAAATTCATCAAAATCTAACAAATTCCCAAGCCCACCCAAACATCCATCTCACCCCCATATATAAAAAATCCAAAGGGAAAGGAACATTTTAAAACATGTTAAAAAGAACTCTGCACCCCTCTGGGTCCTCCTGGGCAGTAGCAGCATCAGTGGCAACAACCGTCCCTGTGAGGCCCCACCTGGGCCAGATAGTAAGTGGCAGGAGCAGTCCTTGTGAGGCTTCAGGCCCCGCCCTGGGCCAGGTGGTAAGTGGCAGGAAGGAGCAGGGCCCTCAGGCACTCACAGGGGAGTCATCCTGGGCAGCAGAGCAGTCCTTTTGAGGCTTCAGGCCCCGCCCCAGGCCAGATGGTAAGTGGCAAGAGCAGGGCCCTCAGACACTCACAGGGGAGTCCTCCTGGGCAGCAGAGCAGTCCTTTTGAGGCTTCAGGCCCTGCCCCAGGCCAGATGGTAAGTGGCAGGAAGGAGCAGGGCCCTCAGGCACTCACATGGGACTCAGGCACTCTTCATGTGTACAAAAGAACATCTGTCCGTAGAAAGCAAAACTGAGTCAAGTACACCATTTCTCTGTTGAGGGCCACATTCCATCAGGGGCTGCATGCTGGCAGTGGGTGGGGCCAGAGCCATAGTCTTCTGGAATAACCAATCCGGAATAAAGACCACCCTGCTTCCATTTTCATTGTGGCAATCTCAAGAAAGAGCTTCCTACGCAGCCCTACCGAGTTTGATGCAGTTACTCTCAAACAAATATATAAAGGATTCTGTTTTCCTTTCAGTACAGCAGACCAAGAAAACTACTGTTCTGGAAAGCAAGGGGAAGTAATTTTGTTCCGATTTCAGTGTTTCCCCCCTCCTCCCCCCCCTCTCTCTCTCACACACACACAACAAAAGTCTACCAGTTTGTTCTCAGACAAATGTGGGGATAAACCTCTTTCCCCAAACCCATACTACCAAGAAAATCTATGTACATAAACGATACAAACACCCTATCACTTAAAAAAATAAAACAAACAAAAGAGGGGTAAACCACTTTCAAAAGTCAGGAAATGAAAAGGAAGGAAGGGGCTCTGATGAGATCGTTCCTGGTGCCTGACATTGCCGTGAGAGCAGTGTGAGGACGCATCCCTCTTTACCTGGTTTAGGCCCATGTGTGTTCTTCTGCACACATGAAAAGAGCTTGGATAAATTATACAAGCAAGAAAGGAGAGGTGGCAGAGATGAGGCTAGCGAAGAAAGATTAGGCTTAGAAAAGGAAGTGACATCTTTGTAAAGGCATAACAGTGTTTAACAACTTGGATTCACACACAGTGACAGCACATGAGTTAGATATGATAAATCACATCTAGCAGATACGGAATGTCCAAGGTCAAGAGATCATAGAAATGCAGTGGTTATATTCCACCTCCCAGGATGTTATTTTCAAAGAAAGTATTAGACTTTTAAAACAGCAGAGTCAAAGGTCATAGAATCATAGAATCATAGAGTTGGAAGAGACCACAAGGGCCATCGAGTCCAACCCCCTGCCAAGCAGGAAACACCATCAGAGCACTCCTGACATATGGTTGTCAAGCCTCTGCTTAAAGACCTCCAAAGAAGGAGACTCCACCACACTCCTTGGCAGCAAATTCCACTGTCGAACAGCTCTTACTGTCAGGAAGTTCTTCCTAATGTTTAGGTGGAATCTTCTTTCTTGTAGTTTGGATCCATTGCTCCGTGTCCGCTTCTCTGGAGCAGCAGAAAACAACCTTTCTCCCTCCTCTATGTGACATCCTTTTATATATTTGAACATGGCTATCATATCACCCCTTAACCTCCTCTTCTCCAGGCTAAACATGCCCAGCTCCCTTAGCCGTTCCTCATAAGGCATCGTTTCCAGGCCTTTGACCATTTTGGTTGCCCTCCTCTGGACACGTTCCAGTTTGTCAATGTCCTTCTTGAACTGTGGTGCCCAGAACTGGACACAGTACTCCAGGTGAGGTCTGACCAGAGCAGAATACAGTGGCACTATTACTTCCCTTGATCTAGATGCTATACTCCTATTGATGCAGCCCAGAATTGCATTGGCTTTTTTAGCTGCCGCGTCACACTGTTGGCTCATGTCAAGTTTGTGGTCAACCAAGACTCCTAGATCCTTTTCACATGTAGTGCTCTCAAGCCAGGTGTCACCCATCTTGTATTTGTGCCTCTCATTTTTTTTGCCCAAGTGCAATACTTTACATTTCTCCCTGTTAAAATTCATCTTGTTTGTTTTGGCCCAGTTCTCTAATCTGTCAAGGTCGTTTTGAAGTGTGATCCTCTCCTCTGGGGTGTTAGCCACCCCTCCCAGTTTGGTGTCATCTGCAAATTTGATCAGGATGCCCTTGAGTCCATCATCCAAGTCGTTGATAAAGATGTTGAATAAGACCGGGCCCAAGACAGAACCCTGTGGCACCCCACTAGTCACTCTTCTCCAGGATGAAGAGGAACCATTGATGAGCACCCTTTGGGTTCAGTCAGTCAGCCAGTTACAAATCCACTGAGTGGTAGCAAAGTCAAGACCGCATTTTACCAGCTTCTTTACAAGAATATCATGGGGCACCTTGTCAAATGCCTTGCTGAAATCAAGGTAGGCTACATCCACTGCGTTCCCTTCATCTACCAGGCTTGTAATTCTGTCAAAAAACGAGATCAGGTTAGTCTGACATGACTTATTTTTCAGAAATCCATGCTGACTATTGGTGATCACAGCATTCCTTTCTAGGTGCTCACAGACTGTTTGCTTAATGATCTGCTCCAGAATCTTCCCTGGTATTGATGTCAGACTGACTGGGCGGTAATTATTTGGGTCCTCTCTTTTCCCCTTTTTGAAAATAGGGACAACATTTGCCCTCCTCCAGTCTGCCGGGACTTCGCCTGTTCTCCAGGAATTCTCAAAGATGACTGCCAGTGGTTCTGAAATCACATCTGCCAGTTCTTTTAATACTCTTGGATGCAGTTCATCTGGCCCTGGAGACTTGAATACATCTAGACTAGCCAAGTATTCTTGTACTATCTCCTTAGTTATTCTGGGCTGTGTTTCCTCTGCTGAATCATTTGCTCCAAATTCTTCAGGTCGGGTATTGTTTTCTTTATCGGAGAAGACTGAGGCAAAGAAGGCATTGAGGAGTTCAGCCCTTTCTGTGTCCCCTGTTTGCATTTCACCATCTTCTCCTTTGAGTGACCCCACTGTTTCTTTGTTCTTCCTTTTGCTACGAACATACCCATAAAAGCCTTTTTTGTTGCTTTTAACCTCTCTAGCAAGCCTGAGTTCATTCTGTGCTTTAGCTTTTCTGACTTTGTGTCTACACGTGCTGGCTATTTGTTTGAATTCCTCTTTGGTGGTTTCCCCCCTTTTCCATTTTTTGTACACATCCTTTTTTAATCTTAACTCAGTTAAAAGTTCTTTAGATAGCCACCCTGGCTTCTTTAGGCACCTTCCATGTTTCCGTCTCATTGGTATTGCCTGAAGTTGTGCTTTTACTATCTCCCTCTTAACAAACTCCCAACCATCATGAACTCCCTTTCCTTTTAGTATTACTGTCCATGGGATCTCACCAAGCACTTCCCTAAGTTTTATGAAGTCGGCTTTCTTAAAGTCGAGAAATTGAGTCCTAGTATGCTTGGCTGCTCCTTTCCGCTGTATAGTAAACTTCAGAAGAGCATGATCACTCGCGCCTAATGATCCTTCCACTTCTACCCCACTAACCAGGTCATCAACATTGGTTAGGACCAGATCTAAAATGGCTGTTCCTCTTGTTGCTTCTCCCACTTTCTGGACAATGAAGTTGTCTGCAAGGCCAGTGAGGAATCTGTTTGACCTTATGCTCTTGGCTGAGTTTGACATCCAACAAATATCTGGGTAATTGAAGTCCCCCATTACTACTATCTCCCTTCCTTTTGCATGCTTGGCCATCTGTTCCAGGAAGGCATCATCTATGTCCTCCGTTTGGCTTGGGGATCTATAGTAAACTCCCACAATGAGGTCACTGTTATTCTTCTCTCCCTTAATTTTGACCCAAATGCTCTCACTTTGGCTTTGAGGTTCTAAATCTTGGATCTCTTCACAGGTATACACATCCCTGACATATAACGCCACTCCTCCTCCTTTCTTGTCTGGTCTGTTTCTCTGAAATAGATTGTATCCCTCCATTATTACATTCCAATCGTGGGACTTATCCCACCAGGTTTCAGTGATTCCTATTATGTCATATTTAGTTTGCTGTACCAAGAGCTCAAGCTCATCTTGTTTATTTCCCATACTTTGCGCATTAGTGTACAGACATTGAAGTCCATTAATCATTCCCCCGTGTCTCTTATTTAAGGATTTTTTCCTCCCACCACTAGGTCTGCATGCTGTTTGCTCCATTCGGTCTATGACATTTGGATGATCATCTTCATCAATTGATAGACTCCTACCTTCAGGAGCACTGTCTCCCTCCCCCACATTAGTCAGTTTAAAGCCCTCCTGATGAGGTTTCTGAGATTTTTTGCAAAAACATTCCTCCCAACCGTTGTGAGGTGCAGCCCATCGCTTGCCAGAAGTCCATCTTCAAGAAACTGCATTCCGTGATCTAAGAATCCAAACCGTTCCTGTTTACACCATTTGCGAAGCCAGTTGTTCACTTCCACTATTTTTCCCTCTCTCCCTGGGCCACGTCGTTCAACTGGGAGGACAGATGAGATGACAATTTGTGCATTTAATTGCTTCAATTTCCTGCCCAGAGCCTCGTAATCTCTTTTGATCTTCTGGAGGCTATTGCTTGCGGTGTCATTGGTTCCCACATGAACCAAGAGGAAGGGGTATTTGTCAGTGGGTTTTATGATTCCTTGCAGTCGTTCAGTTACATCTTGGATCTTAGCCCCGGGGAGACAGCACACTTCCCGAGACATCTTGTCAGGCCCACAGATCACTGCTTCTGTTCCCCTCAGTAGGGAATCCCCTATCACCACTACACGCCTCCTCTTAGGTCTGGTCGGGGTTCTTCCGTGAGCTGTCCGTTCCAAGGTCGCATGCACATTCCCTGAGGACTGCCTTTGCTGCTCGTCTTCATATACCTGAAGGTCCATTCATTGCACCCAATTCCTATGTGTGGAACATGTAATGTGCTTTTTTAAACATAAAAAATTGCAGTCACATAGAATTAGCATAAACATGATATAGTTGTCTCCTTTTCTGCATAATCCTGTTAATCTGCTGGGCTAACAGACATATCAAAAGACCATCCTTTTCAACACTGGGATGTAGACACTAGTCAAGGACTCTAGTTTGTATGAGCCAATACAAGACCTTTGATTTTAAATTTTTACGCATTTGTATTATATGCAGTTAACGTTGCTTAGCACTTTTGTTGTTTTTATGGTATAGGTGTATACAAATACTTGTATAAATCAGTAAGACACAGAGCAGTGCTCTAGCCTAAAACGGGAGAAACAGAAATCTTGAATGCTGGTATACACAGCAGCACACAGCCAACATTTCTGTAAAAAGATCAGCCTCTGGATGGGGGAGGTATATGATTCAGACTGGGACCATGCTCTTTTTTCAGTAATCTTCCCACTTCCAACAGAGATTTTCCCCTATCTGGACATTTAGTGAGAGGTCTATTGGAAAAGCCACACAGCAGGTGGGGGGGAAAACCACTTAACCCTCCTACTTTGACCTAGGGTTCATCACCACTTACCTTTGCTCTGCATTTCTAGGTCCAGGTCTGTGCTTTAAAGCTCCTTGTCTGTCCTGAATTGCTGGCCTACCTGGTAGCAAATCAGCATGTCAAGTCCAGAGTTCAAATACCAGGGGTCAACCCACACAAGCAAAGTTCAAAGTCCAAAATCCAAAGCCCAAGGTCAGGAAATGCAGTCCAGGGTCAATCCAGGTAGGCCAAGTCTGAAGTCCAACAGTCAGGATACAATCCAGCATCAACCCCAAAATGCAGTTGCATAGAGGTTCAAGAACATCCAAGCCAAGGTCCATCAACATGGGCAGTTGAACAGACCCACCACCTCAGCACTGCTGTCCTTTTAATGCTTTGCAGGCTGATTGCAGCATCTGGGCTTGATGAGGCATGTGACCCTCACCTGTTCCAAGCCAACTCCAGCTGAAGAATCACACACCTTCTCCCAGAGCTAGCGAGCCCCACCTGGCCAGCTAGGGAGCTGGGCTGTGGGCCCTTGCTTGCCTCAGCCACCTAGAGCACCACTCCTGCTGCTCCCTATGCCTCGGAGCATGTTGTATGGTGAGTTCCCACCCTCCCCAGTGGAAATAAAGACACATAACACAATTATTAAGGTTAATGGGGTAAATAAGGCCACAACTTTCTTGGTTACAGGTGATGAGCAGTATCAGCTTAGGCATTGGTCCTAACCGACTATATCCAACTTCAGCCTGTCCGCTTGAAGTTCGGGAAGGGTTAACCACCAGTAGGGGGAATCCTGCTGATGCACATCGACTAGGAACTCCCCTGGGATCACAGCTCGGGGGTGTGCCTTAGGCCCTCACCTCCCTAGGCTTTGGACAGGGCCACACCGCCAGGAATCCTTTATCAGACTGCCCTTCAATATGCGGGGCAGGTGATGGCGCTTCCTCCCCTCTTCCATCTACAGAACAATACCAATGCCTAATCACCGATACCAAGAAAGTTGTGACGATTTGCTACGAGGCAGGAGAAATTTTGTACACAAAGTACAGTCCCAGATGCCAGATGCATCCAGCCCAAATATCACAAAGGTGGAGAAAAGGACCACAATGGTAAAATAGGTGACCATTAGTTGTACAAAGGCCTTTGAAGGTCACTGTATAATCCAAGGAGAAGGCCCTTCAGTCAGGGTGCAATAGACTGTGTTTGTCTTTGAAATCTGTTTCTCAGCCCACTTTCTTCTTCTGCAACTCAGAACACATTGCCTTTTTGCTCTGAGGATCTTGGGATTCTTTGTTTCCACATTAGGTCATTGATCATAATGAAATATGGCAAAACATCAATAGTTCACGGGTGGAGACATTTCCAAGGATTCACAGCTGAATGCCTCCCTGAACCGTAAAATAAAATTCTGCTTCAGCTTCCATTTAGTGCAATTGTCACAAAGATAACTTAACAAAGAGGAACTGAGCTCCTTTCAGCTATTCATTTTCTGAATTCCTGGAAAGGGGGGAGGGGTGAAAATAGAATACAAACATTATTGTACTTCTGGAGTGATGGTGACGGGGAATGGGAAGCCCATGCCAAACTTCATGTAGGCTCACATAAGAGTGCCACATAATGCTTGTTCTACTTTTTCCTTTCCTCCACCTCAACCTCTGACACTACTGAGATTGAAACGGCAGCAGTGATGTCAGGTACTCAGCAGTAGCAGAGCAGGGTGGTTGCTAGGACCCCTGTCCTGTCCTGTCCTGTCCTGTCCTGGCTATAACTCTGGGTATTGCCTGGTCTGCTTGTTTGCCTGTCTGTCTGTCCCACCCACCTGCAGATCTGTCCTCATGTCCTATTGCTAGCCACACAAACCACAGCGTGATGACAGCCTTGCAATTTTATTATACAATATATTTGTTTTTAAAACAGACCTATATTTTATTAGGTCTACTTATTTTTAAAGTTTGATTTTATTGGTATTTTCTTGTTAATATTTTGTTTTGCTTTACACTTGGGTTGTGCACAGTTGCCCTGCCCCCACCAACTCGGGGTCCCAGATCGGGGTGACCCTGGACCATCAGGAGACCACTTGCCACAGATCCAGACTCAAGTCAATTCTGGGGGGTGGGGCTAATGTTTAATTAGTTTATTAAAATGAATGAAAGATATGACCAGGAAGAGGGGAGGACAAGTAGGGAGTTGTTGTTGTTTAGTCGTTTAGTCGTGTCTGACTCTTCATAACCCCATGGACCAGAGCACGCCAGGCACTCCTGTCTTCCACTGCCTCCCGCAGTTTGGTCTGACTCATGCTGGTAGCTTCGACAACACTGTCCAACCATCTCGTCCTCTGTCGTCCCCTTCTCCTTGTGCCCTCCATCTTTCCCAACATCAGGGTCTTTTCCAGGGAGCCTTCTCTTCTCATGAGGTGGCCAAAGTATTGGAGCCTCAGCTTCACAATCTGTCCTTCCAGTGAGCCCTCAGGGCTGATTTCCTTCAGAATGGATAGGTTTGATCTTCTTGCAGTCTGTGGGACTCTCAAGAGTCTCCTCCAGCACCATAATTCAAAAGCATCAATTCTTCGGCGATCGGCCTTCTTGATGGTAGGGAGTACAAGGGGTTCAATTCTGTGGGATGCTCATTCGCAAGCAACTTCCCTGCAGTAGGAGGGTGCACAACCCTATTTTATACAGACCACATAGAGGCAGTTGTTTTTCTTCAAAAGCAGTGTATGAATCTTGTTAAATAAAAAAAAAAAACTGTGAGCAGTTCTAGGTGAAGAGTCATAGCTCAGTTCAGTGTAAGAGCACATGCATGACTGGCAATAACTCTCCAGGGGTCTTTCCTAGCCCTGCCTGAGGATGCCTGGGATTGAACCCAGCACCTTCTGCATTGTGGAAAGCTCTGCTATTGAACTACTGCCCCTTGCTCCACCGAGAAACGGGATAGTTTGTACACTGCTCATCAGTAATGACTTTTTAACAAAGCCAGCACAGAACAATCTTTCAGGAGCTAAGAAGTGATTTAAGATTACATCCTCATTTAGATCCAGGCCTCTCCTGTGAACAGCTTGTGCCAAATTGACTACGATGCTTTTATGATATGGGATTACAGTGCAAAAGGACTAAGGTAGGCCCACCTAATTAATTTCAGTTAATTTTATTAAGAGACTTATGGCAGCGTGTGAACCAGCCTCCCAGGAGTACAAGAGTACTTTTGTGTTTCATTTGCCAAAGCCAACCCAGGGCTTCATAATGCATGATAATTAATATAAATGTTATCAAGCCAGCAGATATTTGATTTGCATATCTCACAAAGACATGGTAGAAATGCTAATGTCCCATCCTCTCTTTCAGAGCAAATGTTAAGTCCAGGTCTGGGGAAAATCCCAGCAACAGGTCACCATGGTAACTGAAAATTCACTGTTGGTGCTTGACAAATTTTCCCTCCGTCCAAGTTCATGGGTATTTTTGCAAGAATTGTGCCACCTCCTGATGCAATGTTGTCCTATCGGCTGCCCAAAAAAGTCCAAGCAAGCAGGGATTTGGATGACTGCCCTGCCCTGATCTACGGGACACAAGGAGTGGTGGCTGGTGGCTACTGAAATTGGTAGGGTGGACAGCAGGGAGCCCAACACTAGGTGGCGCCAGAGCCAACAACAGGCAAAGGCAACTATGTAATTCTACCATTGTCCCCATCTTCCTCCATACTGGAGGAAAAAGCGGACAGATTTTGACACTGGTTGTAAGGAAGAAGGAAGACATGTGGGGCCAGGCTGAAGGCAGACTGAAATTAAAGGGGCAATGCCCCACTTGCTGTAATGATCCAGGCACTGCCCACTAACCTCAGCCTACCATCCACCTGCTTGCCTTCTTACTTACAGTACAACCAGCTGAGCTGAGCATACTGCCTGTCACCTTCCTTTCCCATAGTCTCAGTGTTGCCCCCTGCAGAGGTACAAGGTTGGCGTTAGTTGACTCCACCTGCCATTGGTTCTGGTACAACCTACTTTTGGGTTTCCTGCCCCTAGTGCCCCTGCCCCTAGTGGGCACTAGCTCCCACTGGCAGAGATCAAATCCCTAGGAAAGAGCATTATGGGGCGGGTTGGGGGGAGAACAGGGGAAATGAAAGAAAGAAGAGGGAACGCAGCCAAAGGCTATCGTGTTGGACACGAAGTCGCCTGCAGCATTTTCTAGTATCCCTGTCCTATTCTTTATAGGAGTTTTAAATACTGTACATTTGAATTGCAGACATCGTAGTCATCAGCATGTGTCTGGCAGAATCTCTGTGAGTGGAGATGTTCTGATGAATAGTTATGCAGACCTGCCATGACCGCTCCTGTCTGCATTCTCCCTGCTAAGCTCCTTCCTTCCTTTGATGCAAACAAACCCCATTACCCCTCAGCTAAAGCATGGATTCAGAGCTTCCGTGGCTTTCTGGAATCATTTTGCTTTATGCCAAGGTTCTGGATGAGATTTAAAACACACACACACACACACACACACACACACAGAGAGAGAGAGAGAGAGAGAGAGAGAGAGAGAGAGAGTGCTCCTGTTAACAAGATGTACTAATAAAGCTCATTCTTCCCGACAGGTGGGAATCTTAGCAGCATCAGATGCAAGAAATGAATAGGTTGACTCTGCAGCACCATATAATGTGTGGCATTCCTCCACGGAGGAATATGAATTGACAGCTACCCAAATCAATATGGATGGCTGCAGCAAGAAGAAAACAAAAATCTGGGAGGAGAGAACTCACCCAGAGGCTTAGCTTCAGCTGTTTGAGAAGACACTTAATGGTCCCTAAAGGGCCAAACCTACCATTAGGCAGAGTGAGACAGCCAACTCTGGCAGCCAATTGTGGGTTCATGGAAAGAGGAGAAACTGCTAGCTATTGAATTTGGTAATATTGTACATATTCACGCCCATGGAGAGGCGCTTGTGGAACGTTCTGCCTTGGGTGCCAAAATAATGCAGCCAGCCTTGGGACTCAGTCCAGTATACCTGAAGGAGCATCTCCACCCCTATCGTTCTACCCGGACACTGAGGTCCAGCGCCGAGGGCCTTCTGGCGGTTCCCTCGCTGCGAGAAGCCAAGTTACAGGGAACCAGGCAGAGGGCCTTCTCAGCAGTGGCACCCACCCTGTGGAACACCCTCCCACCAGATGTCAAAGAGAAGAACAACGACTAGACTTTTTAGAAGACATCTGAAGGCAGCTGTATTTTAATATTTTGTTGAAAGCCGCCCAGAGTGGCTGGGGAAGCCCAGCCAGATGGGCGAGGTATAAATAAATAAATTATTATTATTATTATTATTATTATTATTATTATTATTATTATGTGCTACACACATTGACTTGGGGGAGAGAGGGATCTACTAGATTTATGCATCAGCTGCAAGATGTATCTATATAGCACTGGGAAGCAGCCCAATCTCTTTCAATATCTTTCTAATTTGCCTTCCTATTCAGGTCTGAGTCTGATCTGTTCAATTTGAAGCTCTATCCCCCCCCCCCATTGACTATTGCTGGTGATCTAAAAAGTGCTATAGCTTTTTCTCCCCATTTCACAGAAGTAGATGGAATTTGCAGCCATAGCTATCCCTCCAGTATGGAATAAGCCTGCCAGACTGCAGACAGAAAATCCCAGTGTTTTCCTGCAGGAAACTTTTGACGTGCTTTCAAAATGTGAGGGAAATGAATCTCTAGATTTTCTTCCAGAATCGGATGGAGTTTGTAGGGAATTAAGCTTTCCAGAATGATAGGTACAGAGGTTCTCCTGCAAGGGCACCTAGTGCCTGAAAACTGGTGACATGAGAGAGGTGCCTCTGGGGAAATGGGCAATAATGGGCTGGCAATGAACAATACAACTGGGAGCTTCCTTGAGGGAATAAGCTGGCTTAGCTGAGTGAGGAAAAAGTACCAGTCGTAGAGGGGAAAGGGGAGAAATCTTCAATAAAGTTGTTAATAATGCTGGACATAAAGAAGTAAGTCACCTTAAAATTGAAGAGGAGTATGAAACTGGGAACAATAACTAAAAGTAGGGGAGGGGGAATGGAAAATGGATAAAAAGTAACATATGCACTCCAGCAACAGGGGAGACACAAACTTAAGGAAAAATAATATAATCGTAGAATTGTAGAGTTGGAAGAGATTCCAAGGGTCATCTAGTCCCACCCCTTGCAATGGAAGAGAAAAAATCTGCACCATACATTCAAAGCATTCATTCATTCATCATTCATTGAATTTATATCCTGCCCTTCCACCTGAAGGAGCTCAAGGTGGCAAACCAAAAGCAAGAATGCAATAAACCAGGGATGTCCAACTCCCAAGAGACTGCAATCTACTCACAGAATAAAAAACTGGCAGTGATCTACCCATGGGGGGGGGGAGTCAAAATTGTAGACCTTTTTTTAGGGGGGCAGGTCGAGGTTGTTGAGCATTGAGCTTTTTTTAGGGAGGCAAGTCAAAGTTATTGACCTTTCTTTAGAGGAGACAGGCAAAAGTCACTCACCAGACAATCGATTGGACATCCCTGCAATAAACCATATTTCAAATACATTACAATCATTATGCCACTTTCGGCAGCTGTGGCTTTCCTCAGAGAAACCTGAGAACTGTAGTTTGTTAAGGGCACTGAGAGTTTTTAGGAGACCCCCCCACCCACACAGAGCTACTGTTCCCTCAGTGGTTTAACAATCAACACCCTCCTCCAGGGATCTCAGCCTTAACTTGGCAGACACGTGGAACTGGCTCAGTTCTTCCTGGAACCATCACCGCGGACATATCTGAATGGAAAAGTATTTGCATTTGTAATGCTTTTTTATTATTTCTGCGAGTGTTGTGGAATGCGTGTGAAATGTATAAACAGATTTTATGCAAAAAAAACCCCAAAAGTCTCGTGGAAACCGTAATGTTTAATCCCCCTTATTCTGTGATGAGTTGGATTCGATTTTTAATGAAATGAAAACAATTACTGTTGTAAATAAGAGTAAATAAAAAGGAGGCAGTGACAGCATTACAGCTCTGTTCAGTGAATTAGAGAAATGCAAACAAGGATACGAGCCTGAGACGAAAGAAGGAATGCTTTTTTATTTCCCCAGGGTTACATTGACACAGAGTGTTAGCATAACTTCCTCAATTAATTATTCAAATCTTTACAGTTCAGCTGAGGAAAAGTATAAGCCAAAAATTCCACACAGATCAGTTGTGGCTCTGAAAGAAATCCTTCTTTTGTCTTAGACTCTTGTTTTCAAATTGAGTTCTTGGCAGGGAATGGTCTTAATGTTTGGACCTACCCATTCGTTGGATTCCCGGGTCGCAGTCCTGAAAAGACCCTGCAGCTTCTCCTGGGAACCAGCAAATGCTAAGAAGACAGTCTGCACATCTGGAATAGAGATAGCGTGAGGCGTCCGAGGGGACGGAGCAGGAAATGGTAATTATAAGGTGAGATAAGAGCTTGATGAATCAGGCCCACTAGCTCACTGAGTCCACCATCCTGTTTTCACAGCTACAGCCAGATGGCTCTATGGGAACCTCCAAAGCAAGAACAGAACTCTCTACGCCAGGCCGATGAGTACATTTTTGTTTTCTAAGCAAATGACTGCAAACTCGCTTTATTCCTTAAAAAACAACAACAGTTTCTAAGGTTCACATGTCATGGGAAACCAGAATATGGCTTATCTTGAGCATGCTAGATCACAGAGACCTCTCTAGGTTTTTTTGGGTCAGAGCAAGATGGCAGCTAAGCCAAGGTCTCCCCTCCTTAATTATGACCAGTAACTGGAGGAGAAACTTTGGGTATGGATTGCTGTAAAAGGAGGAGAGTACAGTGGTACCTCGGGTTACAGGCACTTCAGATTACAGACGCTTCAGGTTACAGACTCCGCTAACCCAGAAATAGTACCTCGGGTTAAGAACTTTGCTTCAGGATGAGAACAGAAATCGCGTGCCGGCAGCGGGAGGCCCCTTTAGCTGAAGTGGTACCTCAGGTTAAGAACAGTTTCAGGTTAAGAATGGACCTCCGGAATGAATTTAGTTCTTAACCCGAGGTACCACTGTAGTCTTTACAAGCCCAAGGAGGAGCAAAATGACTGCACTCTCTTCTTCACAAGTGAGCATGTCCATGCTAAGCTAAACCATGGTTTGGTTAATGTAATGTTCAGACCTGGCCTGTGAAAGCTTGTTTTCTGTGTAGGATATTCTGCAAGATTTCAATGTGTGTGTGTGTGGAATTGCAGGACACACACAATCCTAGCCATGCAGTCATATTGCAGAAAGTGACAGTTGAAGGCTCGTCTATAGTCCATCCATTGCTTTAAAAAACAAAACAAAACACTACAAGTAGGGAGACACACATTTATGGCAAGATGCAAGCAACACAAGGAAGATTCCAAGTTTCCCCCCCTCTTTTCTTTTTCTAATGGAGTATAATTTGGAGAAAGGACATATTTTGCTATATAATTAATGGAAATTTAAATTTACCATTTTAAAGCTTCCTGTGGGAAATTTTCCATGTCAAATCAATTTGTAGATGGGACCCACAAGGCAGAAAATCACAGCCGCTTCAATCCGCTTCTTTCGACGGTTGCTGGAGGTTTAATTTCCAGCTGCATTCTTTGATGGCTTTGATCTTCGATGACAGTGTTAACTCCATTTGGTCGTCAGAACTGCATTGATTTTAAGCAGCCTTTTGAGATAACCACACTAATTATTTTGCTGGAAGTTTAATTAAATATTTTCACACAGGAACAAGATTCCAGCCCCCACCCACCCTCCCTCTCCCCCTTCTCCTGCTTTTTATTTTCTGGAAGATGCTGGACATTAAGAGGCACAACATTTGAGAAGAGGCTAGAAGGACAATCCTAGAGCTGGACAGATTTGCTTCTGGGCACAATTCAAAGTGTTAGCTATTACATAAATAGCTTGAGCCTTGGATACCTTAGGGATTGCTTCCTCCCATTCCATCCTACAGTGCATTTTATGCGGGACTGCCCTTGAGGTTGGCCTAGAAGCTGCTGCTAATGCAAAATGAGGCAGCTCAACTGTCCATGGGGGCAGCATATCCCCACCATGTGATGTTACTGCTGAAAGACTTACACTGGCGGGACGTGGGTGGCGCTATGGTCTAAACCACTGAGCCTCTTGGGCTTGCTGATCAGAAGGTCAGCGGTTCGAATCCCTGTGATGGGTAAGCTTCCGCCCATTGCTGTGTCTCAGCTCCTGCCAACCTAGCAGTTCGAAAGCACACCAGTGTGAGTAGATAAATAGGTACCACTGTGGTGGGAAGGTAAACGGCATTTCTGTAGGCTCTGGCTTCTGTCACGGTGTTTCGTTGCACCAGAAGTGGTTTAGTCATGCTGGCCACATGACCTGGCAAGCTTGTCTGTGGACAAACGCCAGCTCCCTCAGCCTGAAAGCGAGATGAGTACTGCAACCCCATTGTTGCCTTTGACTGGACTTTACCGTCCATGGGTCCTTTCCCTTTCCCTTACCTTTACTGGCTGGAGAGGAGTTGCTGAGTTCAAGATGCAGGTTCCGGTGTACAAAGCCCTATACAGCTTGGGACTAGCATACCTAGAAGATTGTCCTATCCTTTGTATACCCACTCTGAGCCAGTGTGGTGTAATGGTTCAGAGCAGTGGACTTGTAATCTGGTGAACTGGGTTCGATTCCCTGCTCCTCCACATGCAGCTGTTGGGTGACCTTGGGCCAGTCACACTTCTCTGAAGTCTCTCAGTTTCACTCACCTCACAGAGTGTTCGTTGTGGAGGAGGAAAGGAAAAGAGATTGTTAGCCGCTTTGAGACTTCTTAGGGTAGTGATAAAGCGGGATATCAAATCCAAACTCCTCCTCCTCCTCCTCCTCCTCCTCCTCCTCCTCTTCTTCTTCACCGTGATCTGCAAGAGAGGGCCTCTTGCAGACACCAGTTCATCAGGAGGTTTGTGCCATATGATGTAGCAACTGTGCCTTTAGTGAGGTGACACCTAGCCTTACTGTTTTATCTCTTGTTTTGGCCACCTTGGGCTCCGTGGGAAGAAGGGCAGGATAGAAGTTTAAAAATAAGGAGGAGGAAGATATCTATAGGGCACCATGTTAGGGAATTCTGTATTAGGTGAGTTAACTGCACCTGAACAGAGGTTGGATAGCCATTTGCCAGAGATTCTTTAGCTGTGACACCTGAATTGCAGGGGGTTGGGACAGATGACCATTGGGATCCCTTCCAACTCTACCGTTGTATTATTTTATGACTAATAAATTGTGATTGGGTGTACATAGAGTGGGGAGGAAGAGGGAGAGATTTTTTTAAAAAATAAATAAATTTGTCTTGTGCAGCTTAAAAAAGAACCAGTTGGGTCATTTCTGTTCACAAGGCAGGAGAAAGAGGCAGCACCAAGATTTTGGGAAATTAGAGAATACCAGGAGTATCACAACTATTTTACACTGGACACCAGATTTCTGGATTCCAACAAGAGACCACAGGAAAACATGCACATTAGTACCTTATGCCATTCCACTCTTCCTTAACCTAAAGAAAATATAATCGTTTATGTGAAATCAATGCCCACAAGCTGTTTTGTGTATTAGTATGCCAGTTAGGGCTGTCTGATAATGGAAATGCCCGCTGCTCTAGGGAGCCAGCTGTGATCAGGCTGAAAGATAAGCGTTTAAAGGCACCACAAACAGTAAGATTTTTTTTCTTTTAAAAATGAAATGATGCATACATACTTCATTTTATTTGCCTTTCCATGGTTCAAACCACGCTCAAAGTAGCTTACAGCATGGCAAAAACCACATAATTACAAAAGTAGTGGTAAGCAATACATAAAAGTCAAAAAGTACACAACTGAATCAAGCAATTTCCACATAAATCATAATGACCTCTAAAATAAATATGCAAAAAGTTAATACCAGTAACAGCAACCCTCCTGAAAGAACCCCACTTAGCAACACCCCAGTCAAGAGTCTATTCAGCAGCCTCAGCTTTTGTAGTTGGAGTCAGTCAGGGCTCCACCCGGGCAAGGTGGGGAAAGGCCTGCAAGGCAGGGAGCACATATTCCAGAACTAAGGTGAGACGAATCACAGAACCATAGAATTGTAAAGTTGGAAGGGACCCCAAGGGTCATCTAGTCCAACACCCTGCAATGCAGGGATCTCTTTTTGCCCAACGGGGAGCTCAAACCCATGAGCCTGAGAATAAGAGCCTTGTGCTCTCCCAGGAAAAGACCTGCCAAGCAGAATAAAGAATTTATTTATGTATGTGACAACGGCAGCAAGTCTTAATAGCACAAGGATGGAAGAATGAGGAAATCCCAACAAAAGAACAGTGGCAAGGGAAATTGATGGACTATGCAGAACTGGTGAAATTGACATACGAACTGTGAGACAAGGACAACTGCGACTTTAAAGAAGAATGGGAACTTTTTACAAATTACTTAAAAAAAACCCAAAATGAATGGGACTCCTTGGCAGGTTTTGAATAAACATACACAAATTTATTATTGTTTGGATTTGATATCCCGCCTTTCTCCCTTTAAGGAGTCTCAAAGCGGCTAACATTCTCCTTTCCCTTCCTCCCCCACAACAAACGCTCTGTGAGGTGAGTGGGGCTGAGAGGCTTCAGAGAAGTGTGACTAGCCCAAGGTCACCCAGCAGCTGCATGTGGAGGAGCGGGGAATCGAACCCGGTTCACCAGATTATGAGTCCACCGCTCTTAACCACTACACCACACTGGCTCTTGTTAACATAATAGACAGATAAGGATCTCTACACTTTTATTATATGCAGAGAATAACGTGCTGAAAAATCAGGGAGAGGAGCTGAGGGAAGTCTTGAGGGGAAGCAAGGGAGGGTTTTTCTTGGGGAGGGGGGAAGGGAAAAATTGGGGGAATGAAAATGATATGTTTTTGATAATTTGTTATGTTAAAATTCTTAAGAAAAACTATTTTTTTTAAAAAAAGGCTTGTGCTCTCCTAACTGAGCTATCCAGCTGCCCAACATTTTCCAACAGAGCAGGCAAGTAAGCTGTCATTCATTTAATGCATCTATCAATCAGATGAGCATGGTTGTTTTGGTTTACTCTGTGTTTCGTTGTATGTGAACATAGTTATTCCGAGAGAGCTTTCCCATAATTTAGATTACGTCTCTGCCTCTGTAACTCTACCCCTTATATACCCAGTGTTATGTACTGAGTTGAATAGGATCCAAATTGCAGCAGTCCGATTGGTCCTAGAACAATACGATCCAGAATGCAGTAGTCTGATTGGTCCACAGGAGCCACCCAATCCAATTCCATGTGGAAATGAAGTTGCAACCTGATTGGCCTACAGGAGAATCCCGGAATTAGCCAATCACGTGGCGCCCCTTGTGTAAATAATGTATATAAAGCAGACATATCGGGGGAACTCCCATTCCTCACTACTATGAGCTGAATAAAGAGCATGAAATCCACACGCGACTCCTAGTATATTTCACCCAGTCACTGCATTCTTTAGGAGAGTTTCTCCTCCAAAGATGGCAGAAGCTGCCCGGGATTCTTTAGCTATGATTCCTGCATTGCAGAGGGTTGTACTAGAGAACTTTTGGGGTCCCTTCCTGTTCTGCACTTCTATGGTTCTATAAAGAGCTGCAAGAAAATGTTCTAAAGCAGGCCATGTCCCAGGTA
This sequence comes from Podarcis raffonei, assembly GCF_027172205.1. Taxonomy (NCBI): domain Eukaryota; kingdom Metazoa; phylum Chordata; class Lepidosauria; order Squamata; family Lacertidae; genus Podarcis; species Podarcis raffonei. Next base: position 39,079,100 of record NC_070615.1, on the reverse strand, counting down.
ATTGGATAAAATTGCTGCTTATGCAATCACAGAGAAAGCTCTATCCAAACCACTCCATGAAAACCAAAAACAAAAAAAACATGGAAACGGCAATTGTGAGACGGTCATCGGTTTTGTCATTGCAAGAAGAATACAAAATTATGCCCACACTTAAAAAGAAGAAAAGAAAATATCTTACATTGTTTTGTCCACTTGAATCAGTGGGAAGAGCCCTGTCATGCAGGCCCTTGGGCAGGATTCATGCAGAAATGATTTAAATATTGCATCAATATGGCTTAATTATGACTAAGCAGATGCCAAAATAAGCAAACGAGACAGAGAAGAACAGCAGAATATTGATGAGCTCTGTTCCGTTCGCCTGGGTTGCTTCCAAATCTGAATGTAGATTTTTGAGGAAGTGAGGAAAAACAAATATCTGCAGGAAATGCAGTGATAAGTTAAAGTCTTATAGGCCCAGTTACCTGGATGTAAGGGTGGGGGAGAAATTCAATTCACTTTGCAAATTTACCAAGCTCACACTTTCTGGATTTTGCATTGCATGTGTACAATAAAGTGTGCATCTAGATGCATAAGTTTAGTGAAAATAACATGCACAAATGCATTATATCAAGTGAAATTACTTTGCAGCAACAGTGCAACAAGTGCAACCACCTCATGCCTTTTGGATCCTAAGTGCCAAAAGCCTGGCAGGATATCAATTGTGAGAGCATTCAAGTTTAGATTTTAATTGCTGCAACACTAATGAGAAGAAAGTCCAAGGGTAACAAAAGAGCTTTAGGCGCCGGGAAAATCAAGCCAGGTTTTCTTTAAGAAGCCACCAGCTGAGCATAGGCATAAACACACAGCATTTAACAATGGCCTCTAATTTTATGTTCTGCACGGGGAATGAGATGCTAATAACCACATAAGAGTCCATCAAGGGCCTTCCACCTATTTACATATAAATAGCCTTGACCAGCGCATTGCTTGCTACCAACAATGGTTAACTTAATTTATTGTCCTTTAGCAAGTGAATAGTCATTGGTTTTCTAGCACTTTAACCTTGGCAAACCCTTGGGGAAATAAAAATTAGATTGAGAGAAAATTACTAGTGGTGGAGAACAGTATAAAAATGACAGTAGCATATATAAACCTCAGGCAGCGGTGGCATAACGTGGCATATTATTGTAGGCTGTCTTCCGAAGTTCAATATTACTTCTGTGATTTACTCTGGTGTCATTTCCAACTCATGTAACACCCCCCTCCCCATTTGCCTTAAGGAATCCAGCCCCTTAAAGGGGGGGGGGGTATCATGAACTACATCCAGTGGATTCTTAACCATGGAGCCATCTGCACTATCCATTTAAAGCAGTACCATACCACTTTAAACAGCCATGGCTCCCTCCCCCAAAGCATCCTGGGAACTGTAGTTCATTGAGGGTGCTGAGAATTATTGGGAGATCCCTCTGCTCCCTCAGCTACGAATCCCTGGGGAGAAGGATTGATAAACCACTCTGAGAACGATATTCTGTGATGGAAATAGGGGATCTCTTAATAACGCTTAGCACCCTTAAGAAATTACATCTCTCCTCTTTTTCAGTTTTTCAAGGATTTTGTGTGTTTGAGGGGGCAGGAGTAGATTTCAAGAAGGGGGGGGGGAAGCTTCATGGAGCTCTTAAAACTCTGCCAGATGGCAGCCCCTGAGGCCATCTTAGGACCTGTGAAGGTGAGAAAATGGAGCGCTGGCCAGCCAGCCTCAATCTCTCCTCAGCCAACCTCTGCCCACCTCATGTCAGGGACTGGCTGGATGAAGAGAAGCGGTGAGAGGCTCCAGCCGGGGACCCCCCCCCCCCAGAGAAGGAAGGTGCAGAGCCCAGGGATTGGTGGTGGGATTCTGAGGAGAGGTCAAAGATTGGGAGGAGGTGTCAGATGCCAAAGAGGCAACAGGCTATAGTGAGCAGGAAGAGTCTCTGACAGGGAGCAGTTCAGACTCCAAGGCTGAAGCAGAGGAGGGAGGGGTTCGAGACTGCTGAAGAAGCCGGGGAGTCTCCCCCTCCCGCTGCAACAAACTCTTCTCCTCCCTGGTCTCTAAGAACACCCAGAATAATGAGGAGAGCAGAACAGAGGTCAGAGGTGCACAGACACAGTTTAAGACTGCTTGGGAAACATCCAGGAGAGGAGGAGCCTTAAAGAAATATGGAAGACAGGGACCTGCAGTCCTTACAAGACCTACTGGGAAGGGTTGCTGAGACCACTAGGCCGAGTGGTATGTTTGTTTCCTTGAATAAAGAGTTAACTTCACTGGCAACGGAGATCAGCTTCCCTTTTGTTGCTGACTTGCATCTGATTCCAGCCCTGACACCCGCCTTTCTCCTTATATCCAGTCCAGGGGGTGGCATGTTTGTCACCTCCCCCCCCCCCAGTCTCAGCATTGCCCTTGTAGAATTGAGCAGGGAAGAGGGTGGGGGGCAAATCCAGAATTAGTTGGCTATTCCTCATAAGGCTTTGATTCCAGACCCTTAACCATGTCAATAAGCCTTCTTAAACTGTGGTGCCCAGTACTCCGTTAAAAGTGATTAATAAACGCCCTTCTTCAAATTCAACCTGAAAGGGCAGGTAGTGGCTAAGCAGAGCCGCAGAATAAACAAAACAGCTTGATCATAGAAAGATGCCCTTTGGAGTAAAATATTCTGTCATCGTGCCTGCCCACAGAAGCCCAAAGAGAGATCTGAGGGGGAAAACACATCAGGGTAATTACTGGACTCAGAAGAAGAAGAAAACAGGAGAACAAAAGTAATTTTCTCCACAACTTTCCCAGTAACCTTGATCCGAAACACAAAGGTTACATTTCCAAGACTTGCCACGTAAACTAATAAAACTTCATATTGCCTGCTAGAGGGTAGCGCAGTTGTCTGGCTTGAGCCATGGTGTCTGTTTACATTGGGCCAATTAAAGGTGCATTTTAATAACCTGGGCTGTAAATGATGATGGATAATAGTATGCAAATAGCCATTTATAATCAAGGCTGCATTCTGCCTGTTTATGCAGCTAGGTTCAAAATATAAATCCATATTGTGTTACATGGGGGATATTACAGGAATAAACTTCAACAACAACAAAATCATCTTGTGCACCTGTTGCACGGCAAAACCATTCTGCCCATGCCTTTCTTTTCTTTTCTTTCTTCTCCTTTTACTTATTTTCTCTTTTCCCTTTTGCATTGTAATATTTTGGCTCCTTTGCCTCCACCATGGATGTGAGCTATGTGCAGCCAATTAAGCTGGCCCAAGTCACCAAAGTCCTGGGTGTCAAGGGCACTGTATCTAGGTCCATACGAAATTCATTAATGTTGCTGGTCACAGTGGCGGAGCATATACCTGCGCTGCCCAGGGCTTGGGAGTTGTGCGCGGGCGACGCGCCAAATGTCACCCCCCTCAGTGAGAGCACCTGGGGTGATCCGCCCCCGCCCCCCTTCCTATGCCCCAGGCTGGTCGCTCAATTACCCACAACATGAAAGCCCCAGTCCAGGAGGGGGATACACTCATGTTTCTAGTTTGTGACATGCTTATGTATTGTAATATGTACATCTGTAGGGCTGAGCAGAAGTGGTTTGCTGGATGGGACAAGACACTGGGCTGGCTCCCTGGCAGGTGGGTTGCTGTTGTTAGAATTCCTGCTCCATGATTGCAGTCATGGGATTGTTGTCTATCACATGACGGTGTATGTTTTGAATCCACAGAGTGGGAAGTGACGGAAATAGGATGTTTGTGTTACTGTGTTCTGTGAAGTGGGACTATTGTCCTTTGTTCTTTTTCTCTTTCCTGTCTGATGCTAGAGAGAGAAGGAGCCATGTTGCAGTCTCTGTGTGTGTTTATATGTAAATAAAGTAGATTAGCCAAAATGCTGAGTTGCTGAGGTCTGTCATGCAAAGCTGTGCAAACTCTGCAGATCCCTAAGTGTGCCAGTGTCGGTTGGCATCAGTCACTGTGATGTTCGGGCTGAAGAAAGCTTATGAAGTTCCCGAATGATCAACCAGGAGGGAGGGAACATGCCTGTCTCTGCCAGGGTCCTACTCGAGTGTAGGCTGAACTTACTGGGAGGGAAAGGGGCAAGATGGTGGGGAGACCAACACTTCTACCAGTGGATTTTGCACCAGGCTGACCTTCCTGCTGCCTCACCCTTCTCCCCGCTAAGCAAGCAACAGTGACCCATCTGCTGAGAAGCTAGTGCATGCCTCACAAGTGCCCCAGAAAAAACCAGGACACCCATTTTTTTTTTCATCACGAGAGAATGGTGGTCATTTTGGACGCTGCAATCTCACATGATTTCACCCTGCAGTTTCCCCCTGTAAAGAAAGCTTTTGCAGGGTTGCGATATTGAGCAGCACCCCAAAATGCATGTTTTGGGGGCACCGTGCCTGAAAAAGTACTTTATCGGGGGGGGGGTCATGACGCGAAATTGCGAGATAACAGCATCCAAAATGGCCTCTGTTCTCTGGCAAGAAAAAAATGGTAAGTTGGCATCCCGGAAGATTGCGTCCTGGGTTTTGCTGTTGTGGTCTTGGAGGGTAAGCTAGTACGCCAGCTGTCGCACCTGAAGATGGTGAGAATTGCACTCCAAAACATCTGGCAGGGACCAGGTTTGGGAAGGCAGAAACATGCTTTCAAATGCCAAGCATCTGTTAAATATAATGCTGCACACTGTCATGTATTAATAAAGCTCACACCAATTTTGGATTATTGTCCTACATCTCTTCTGATGCAAGAGCAATAAATGACCCATCTGTCAATGTAAGCGTATGTGCGCAAGGACAGATTTGTCAGGGTACAAGTCCTGGTGCCAAAATTCTTATACAAAAAGCCCACAATTGCCGGGCGCGATTCGACTCGCTGGTCTTCCTCAGTGGCATAAAATTACAAATAAATGTCAAGTATCTCTAGGTAGAGCAAATCATCCATCTTCTTAGCATAAGGGCCTGGAAGAAATTCACCAGGCAGTACTGGAATGCTGTTGAATGATTTCTTCCTGTATTAGAAAGGCAATCTTTGAACTTTATATTCTCAAAGAAAAACTGCAAAGCAAAATGTCTGTCTTCTTCTATGGAATCAAAAGATTCTCTTTCTTATACCCACTGAAACTAAGGCCCCCTCTTCACTATACACTGAAAGCAGTACCATACCACTTTAAACAGTTGTGGTTTCTCCAGAGAATACTGGGAAATGTAGTTTGTTAAGGGTGCTGAGAGTTGTGAGGAGACCCTTATTCCCCTCACAAAGCTACAAGTCACAGATTTTCTTAGGAAGAGAGATTGACTGTTAAACCACATGACTCCCTCAGAAGGTGGTAGACTCTCCTTCACTGGAGGTTTTTAAAGACAGTTGGGTGGCCATCCGTCAGAGATACTTTAGCTGTTATTCATGCATCACAGGGGTGGTGGAATAGATGACCTTTAAGGTCCCTTCCAACTCCACAATTCTGTAGACTCAGCTATACAGCTGCAAATAAAACGTTTTAAGTGTGTTGTAAAGTGCATTATACAAATGTGACACTAGATGGCGATGGTAAGCTATGGCAAATTCAATATATTTTTCAAAACGTTTTTTAAAAAAAGCATTTTCACAATGTTTTTTCCTATGTGTCTAGATTCCACCTGTGATTCTATGATCAGAAGCTCTTCCAGCATTGTGAGCTCCAGGACTGGGCCCAACATATGGGATATTTTAAAGAGCGAATGGCCTTCAATTGATTTTGTATTCAAAATGCAGCAGCAGGGTCTTCAAAGCTCTAAGCAATATCCTTCTGCCTCTCGTCTTGTCTAAAACTTTGCTGCTATGTTTCAGTGTTATTCCTACTTGCAGGATTAAAGAGCCTCATACATTCCTCTCCCTCTGGTTTCCCTTGTACAGATTTAATAGACAATATGTGTCAAAGGATCATTAATTGGACCCAAATAAGTTCAGGGTTCATTAATTTGACTGGAGTATGCAGAAGTTCTCTTACAAATTACCCATGTGTGCAGGCTCAATCGGAAACCACCTAAGTTACTTTTTCTCTCTGGCGAATTGGAATTTGGAACAGAGGCCTTCAGAAATTAAGAGGCCCAAAAGGGGAGTCTCATCACATGCAATATGTTAGTTATGTTTTAGTTCACCCTAGTCACTTCTGGCAAGCATCCTAAATGGTTGCAGGATATTTTTCCCCTTTTAAAAAAATGATTATTACAAAACTAATTGCATTTGTTCTCCCCCACCCCACACCCACATTTATAGAAATAAGAGAACTGCCAGGGATCATAATTTCCAGATGTTGCATTGTTACTTTTTATTCAGTGCTTAATGGGCTCATTCTAATGAACATGTGTAAACAGGTGTCCAAAACCAGGTAGACGGATGAACCCCATTTAACACCAAGAGACTTGGAGTCACTTTGCATCTTACCTGAATAAAAGGAAAGAAGATCCAGGTTTGGGGTAAGTATGCTTTGGTGAGAGAACCCCAGTGGAGATTTAAAATCACAAAATATACAGATGGAAATGGAGGCTGTTAGACCTTAAAAGCATGCCCTCGTGAGTTCCAAAGTTTCCTCTTCCCCCAGCATAGGAAAAGACCACACATTTGGTAAATTAAACATTTGTTTACTTACAAACTCTTCAAAGGTCTGGCTTGTATGCTTTTCCATGCAGCATTCAGAAAAAGTTGCATAGGCACTAACACTTTGCTTAGTTACAGTTCAGAAAGTTCCTAAATTATTGGTACAGTCATACCTCGGGTTGAAGTAGCTTCGGGTTGAGCGTTTTCAGGTTACGTTCCACGGCGATCCGGAGGTAATGGAATGCGTTACTTCTGGGTTTCGTCGCTCGCGCATGTGCAGACGCTCAAAATGATGTCACATGCATGCACGGAAGCAGCGAATCGTGACCCACGCAGACACGGGTTGTGTTTGCTTCAGGATGCGAACGGGGCTCTGGAACGGATCCCATTTGCATCCAGAGGTACTACTGTACAGTGGTACCTCGGGTTAAGTACTTAATTTGTTCCGGAGGTCCGTTCTTAACCTGAAACTGTTCTTAACCTGAAGCACCACTTTAGGTAATGGGGCCTAAAGTAATGGGGCTGCTGCCACCGCGCCGCTGGAGCATGATTTCTGTTCTCGTCCTGAAGCAAAGTTCTTAACCCGAGGTACTATTTCTGGGTTAGCGGAGTCTGTAACCTGAAGCATATATAACCTGAAGCATATGTTACTGGAATGGCAGGCTGGAATGGCAGACTGGAATGGAACAAAGGCTTGATTACCCTGTCTCTCCCAAGGTGAGTTAAGCCTGGCAGGACAGCTTACTCTATGGTCTTAACCCCTTCGTGCATTAATTAGATGCAAGCATGTTAGTTATATGAGGCTGGTGATCCCAAAGTTGGAAAGGCTGGAGGAAGGACCCTGACTTCACCCACCACTCTATTTTTTTTGTAAACATATTTTTTTATTAAATTTTCAGTTTTACACTTTAGAATATTCATTTAAACAACCTTAAACTGTCAATGACTTCCATTCTTCTCTTTCCATGGTTCATTTTGCATATCATAAATCCCTGCATATTTTACATGAACTAAACCATTCAGTATTCCATTATTACATCCATCAAAACTGTTGAATTTATCTTACTGCTGCCAACATTTTCAAGTGTACACAATTCCCCCCCCCATGTATTCAATAAACATTTTCCAATCTTCTTTAAACGTATGTTCTTCTTGTTCTCTTATTCTATATGTTAACTCCACAAGCTGCTCATTTTCCATCAATTTAAGTTGCCATTCTTCTTTAGCTGGGACCTTTCACATTTTCCATTTTTGGGCTAACGAAACACGGGCCGCAGTAGTGGAATACATAAATAACCCCAACGAAAACTTCATCTAGATGGGAGGCTTGTTAGCATCCTTATTTGACTCACTTGGCTTCTGCTTGTGCCTTCTCTGATTTCACTCAGTGCAGATGGTGCTGTGGTCTAAAGCACTGAGCCTCTTGGGCTTGTCGATCGGAAGGTCAGCGGTTCAAATCCCCGTGACGGAGTGAGTTCCCGTTGCTCTGGCAACCTAGCAGTTTGAAAGCATGCCAGTGCAAGTAGATAAATAGGTACTGCTGTGGCGGGAAGGTAAACAGCGTTTCCGTGTGCTCTGGTTTCTGTCACGGTGTTCCATTGCACCAGAAGCGGTTTAGTGATGCTGGCCACATGACCCAGAAAGCTGTCTGTAGACAAACACCAGCTCCTTCGGCCTGAAAGCAAGATGAGTGCCGCAACCCCATAGTCACCTTTGACTGGGCTTAACCATCCAGCGGTCCTTTACCTTTTTTTTACCTAGCAAGTAGACATTTTGGGTGTATTGGCCCTACAATGCCATTTCAACTTGCATACCTGATTTTTGAACATTCGAGCAGGAATTTGCTCCACCCCACATGAAAAAGAAAAACAACAATTTGATTCAGCTTAATTTATTGCCAGCTACAAAAGAGTCATGCCCATTTGCTTTTGTTTATCGGTCTCCGGCCGGCTTCAAGTTTGAAAAATAAGACTTTGTGGAGGGAAAGTGCCTGCCTCATCGCTTTTAGGACCCCTGACCATTAGGTCCAGTTGTGGCCGACTCTGAGGTTGCGCATCTCGCTTTATTGGCCGAGGGAGCCGGCGTACAGCTTCCGGGTCATGTGGCCAGCATGACTAAGCTGCTTCTGGCGAACCAGAGCAGTAAACGGAAACGCTGTTTACCTTCCCGCCAGAGCAGTACCTATTTATCTACTTGTACTTTGACGTGATTTCGTGTTTAACCCACAGCGCCACCCACATCCCGCCTCATCGCTTGGGAGGAGGCAAGGAGGCAATTAGACTCTTCGACCCCCCCACCCACTTTTTATGTGTCTGTCTTGATGTTAATGTCATTGTAGCCAACCTCTGTTTCCATTATAGCCCAAGCAATATGTGCAGTAATTATGACATATTGTTTCCCTGGCTGCAGCTCATCTCCATATTTCTATCCTCCACCTCCCTGGACTTATGGCAAGATCATGCATTCCCTAATTGACACCTTTTTATATGTGCATGGCAACTAACAAGCCCTTTTGCTGTTCGTCTTATAAATCAGCTCCAGGTTGGCTTGCATAATAGCCAACCTGGCGCGTCCACGTTAATTAAGAGACACATGCCATTCACTTTGCCCTTTCTTTCGAACACTCAAGTGTGCACATTTCCCCATCCACTCTTCCCTAAGTATTAGGAGAAAGGACCAGTCGAGGAGAGGGAGGGGAGGAGGTTGGATTTCTCCCCTCCGCTTTCCACATTTTTGACAGCATCGTTATTTTGTCGCTTCCACCCAGGCGGAGCCCTGGGGAGAATGGCTAAGTGTTATGGAAGGGTAAATCAAGAATGAGGCGCGTAAAAGGTTGCACTTGGGGAGACAGTCAAGGCAAAAGCATTTCTTTTTAAAGAAAAGTGGGGATAGGAAAGGAACGAGAGAGTTATGGAGGAGTGCATGGAACTGAGTCACTGGGGAAGAAAATCAATAGGCTGCCCATGGCTTGTTCTTCAGATTTATGATCGGCCAATGATGGGTAACTTGGGCTATTTGCTAGTGGTGAAGAGTTGGGGATTTAAACCAGCGTCATTAATTGCACACAGATTTGGGAAAGAAGTGCAGGGAAATCACAAACCACTTGTATTGGGTGTGTTTCCTAGGAGGCAGCATGGCTGTCAACCTTCCTTGTTCATTGCAATATGCAAACCAAAATGCAGCCACCCATTGAAAATTACCCTCCTCTAGATTTTTCAGGCAAGTAAAGTGTACAAAAATACATATAGCAGGGGGAAGTATGCATAAAAAGCTATAGTGGAAATATTCTCTATACTGACTGGCAGGGGCAATCCAGGGTTACAGAGTCCCAGCTGCCAGGAGTTTCATCTGGGAGCTTCTACGTGAAAAGCAGATGTTCTGCAACTTACTTGTGAGGAAGGACACAGAGACACTGAATGCTTTGCTACCTGGGTGTAATCACCTCCTTTCATACCTAACAAGGGGGGGAAAACAACCCTCAACATTCTGACTTTGGTGACTGACTCCCACTTCCGACAAGGGATATGCTAATGCCTTGTTTATTTACTCCCTCGCTTTCTTTTATGAGGCCATTCATTTCCCCAACAGCACCCATGCCAGCTCTGTGCTGTGATTTGCAATTATTCAATCACTAGCATGTTAAAATAATGAAGGGGAAGCTAATAGGCTCTCCTGCCTCAGGTATGCATTTAAACAGCAGGGCCATTGCTAGTTGGAAGCTGCCTCAGACTGAGTCAGGCCATTAGCTTAGTGTGGTCTACAACAGTTGTGGCTCTCCCAGTTGCAAAACCCAACAGTGGCAACCTCCCATAACAACAGCACAACCCCAGATACCCCAGCCCCAGTTTTGGCCCTTTCCCTTACATATGATCATTACTGGAATCGTATTAATATCTACCAGGCTGAAATTGTGTAGACATTTATTTTAAATTACTGATGCTACGTTCATATCTATCTCTGTCTGCACACAATCCAATGCCTCCTATTCACCAGCTTCACCACTGGAGTGTAAATTTGCTCTAATGATATGCTTACAAATTATTTTGAAAAAACATGCCTGAAAAGTATTGTGTGCCAAAAAGAAGGAACATGATTACTTCATTAAATGAGCGAAACTTTTCTTACAAAGCTTTATGTATGTGGCATGACTTCCCCTTTCAAATGAATATCTAATCAAAAGATCCAAGGCTCTTTTTAAGAGGAGCAATACAAATGCTTAATATGGAAGTTGTATGCATGGGGAGAGGCAGTTGTGATGGACAAGCAGTCCAGCAATTGAAGATAATTGATTTTCTTCTTCTTTTTAAATTTCCTAATGATCTAGCTTACAGAAGAAGAAGAAAAGGTCAAGTACTAAAAATGCAGAGAGATTTTTTCCTTCAAGGGATTGCAGCAACCTGCATCCATGAGCCGCTGCTACTGGACAAGAATGGGGCTGGATATCCGTGCATTGGGTTTGTGCCAATGATACCTCAATCAGATTTGCTGTCACCTGCTTTCATTTCCTCAAGGCCAGCACGGAGGTGCAATAAAAAATCATCTGGGTAGGTAGAAATGGGATAAAACCTGACATACCTGTTTTGCTATGTGCTAGGCACAGGTTGTCACCTGAAGATATATCAGCACAAGCCAATTTGTGTTATTTGGAAGCAATGGTATAATCAGAGGTGGTTTTAGGGTAGCATGACAGGTTTGGACACCACAGCAATGCTGTAGAACAGAGTGTGAGAGAGCAATGAATGTTAGCATCGCAAAGGGCACCGCTGAAATTTGAGAGCCCAAAGTCCACCACTGGCATAATGGGGGAGGAGAGATTAGAAAGCAGTTAGTGATAGTCTTTGGTTTTCTCCCTGTGTCAAAGAATACATTAAGAACATAAGAAGGGCACTGATGGATCAGCCTAAAGGACCATCAAGCCCAGCATTCTGTTCTTTCAGATGCCTATGATAAGCATGCAAGTAGGACATGAGTGAAACAGCCACTTGTGATCCCAGCCACTGGTGTTCAGAGGGACACTGTCTCTGACAGTGAAGGCAGAACATAGCTATCATGGCTAAGAACATAAGAGCCTGCTGGATCAGGCAAAGGCCCCATCTGGTCCAGCATCCTATTCTCACGCTGGCCAACCAGATGCCTCTGAGAATTCTGCAAGCAGGACCTGTGTAGAAGAGCACTCTTCCAGCAACTAGTGTTCAGAAACTTTGCTGCCTCCGAGTTGGCTAGCAGCCAACGAGAGCCAGTGTGGTGTAGTGGTTAAGAGCAGTAGACTCGTAATCTGGTGAACCAGGTTCGCATCTCCGCTCCTCCACATGCAGCTGCTGGGTGACCTTGGGCTAGTCACACTTCTCTGAAGTCTCTCAGCCCCACTCCCCTCACAGAGTGTTTGTTGTGGGAGAGGAAGGGAAAGGAGAATGTTAGCCGCTTTGAGACTCCTTCAGGTAGTGATAAAGCGGGATATTAAATCCAAACTCTTCTTCTATTCTCCCTGCATGTGTTTAACCCCCATTTCAAAGCCACCCATGTTATTGGCCAACTTTAAATATTTGAAGGGCTGCCATACTGAAGATGAACCAAGCTCATTCTGTGCTGCTCCAGAGGGCAGGACCTGAACCAATGGATTCAAATGGTGAGAAAGGAGATTCCAAATCAACTTGGTCGGAAGAACTTTCTGTTGGTTAAAGTTTCTTGACGGTGGAATGGACTCCCTTGGAAGGGGCTAGACTCTTCTTCAACGGAGATATCTATGCAGAGGTTGGGCGGTCATCTGTCAGGGATTCTTCAGCTGTGATTTCTGCACTGCTGGGGTCTCGATGACCATTGGGGTCCCTTCCAACTCTGCAATGCTATAATTCTATGGCCCCATCTGCACCATATATTTAAAGTGCCATCTCATTACTTCAGGCAGTCATAACCTCCCCCCAAAGAATCCTCAGAAGTGTCATTTGTTAAAGGCACTGAGAATTGTTAAGAAGCCCTTGCAATTCCCAGAGGTCCCTGGGAAGACGGATGGGCTGTTAAACCACTTTGAGAACTGTAGCTCTCTGAGGAGAGGAGCCTCCTGACAACTCTCTTCGGGGGAGGGGAAAGGATCCGGAAAAGTGTGTGCAAATATAAGCCCCGCAGGAACCTTACGATGAGAAGTCTCAGACCTCCTTTGCAAAGGATAAAGAGACCCACCAAGGGCATATCCACATCATAGATTCAAAGCAGATTCAGTGCACATTTAAAACCCACAGGACCCTCAAAGAATCGTAGGAACTGTGGTTTGCCCCCATAGAGCTTCAGTCCCAGTACAGTGGAACCTTGGGTTAAGAACTTAATTTATTCTGGAGGTCCGTTCTTAACCTGAAACTGTTCTTAACCTGAGGTACCACTTTAGCTAATGGGGCCTCCCACTGCCGCCGCATGATTTCTGTTCTCATCCTGAGGTAAAGTTCTTAGCCTGAGGTACTATTTCTGGGTTAGCGGAGTCTGTAATCTGAAGCATCTGTAACCTGAAGCGTCTGTAACCCAAGGTACCACTGTACCCTTAACAAACTGCAGCTCCCAACATGCTTTTGAGGGAAGCCATGATTCATAAACATGGTTTCATAGAGCTTTAAATGCAATCTGTAGATGAGGCCTAGGTGTCGATTTCCCCAAGCACTACTGTAACATCCACCTCAGGATGCTGTTGCCATTGCTAAGGTAAACAAGGACTCAAATCCCTTTTGTGGGGTGGGGATTGCACCACATTATGGAGCCAAACCTCAAAACTGATAACAAGAAGCAGGGTATGAGGGGAAGGCCAGCAGCCCACCTCATATTATATGCTGGTAATATCTGATGCCAGTCTGAACCTTAAAAAAATCCCTTCCTGTCAAGTGCGATGCCGACTGCCTCATGAGGACCTTTGCAATTACACAATGCAGGCATGATTCCGTAGTGTTCAGACGTGTGAGCGTAATTATTTCCGCTCCCCTCCATGTCCCTGGGTTTTAATGGATGGCGGCTACACTCTGGTGTGCCAAAGGTTAATGCTTCTGGCAAGATAAATGACACGTGAGGATAGGCACAGAGATGTTGAGTGCCGCTGCCCGGGCGTAATCGCTTGCTTTAATGACTACAAGCGAGGAAAAAGCTGACACCCTGCAACTTTGGTGACTGACCCCCACTTCCGACAAGGGATATGCTAATACCTTGTTTATTTACTCCCTCGCTTTCTTTTATGAGGCCATTCATTTCCCCACCAGCAACCATGCCAGCTCTGTGCTGTGATTTGCAATTATTCAATCACTACCCTGTTAAAATAATGAAGGGGAAGCTAATGGGCTCTCCTGCCTCAGGTGTGCTTTTAAGTAGCCGTGCTGTTCCTGCTTGGAAGCTGCTTTGGGTGGAGGCAGTCCATTAATCCATAGAGCTTAATATGATCTATCCTGGCCAGTTGTGGCTCTCTGGGGTTTCAGGCAGGGGGTCTTTCTCCCAGCCCTACCTGCAGATGCTGGGGATTGAACTGGGGTTCTTGAACTGGGGGGGGGGGGGTGACCAGAAATTGTTCCTATATGCAACAACAGCAGTGAGGCTATTGTTAGCTCAGGTTTGGAAACAGCAGCAAATGCCAACAGTGGAAGATTGGTGGCAGAAGGTAATAGAATACACAGAAATAGCTAAATTAAGGGGGGAAACAGGGTGATGAAACATTTCAAAAAGAATGGGAGAAATTTATGTTGTACATAGGAAAGATAGGGTGAAATAGAGAAACAAGTAGAATTAAAATAAACCTCATAGTGTGTAATGCAAAGAACTTTACTGGAAAAATAACAACAATAAGAAGTCAAATGTATAATGCGATGAATGTAACCAATAGTAGTTGCAAATGATATATAGACAGAAAATAAGAATTGTATATATAGAAGGGTTTATTTGTTTATAGATACTTTATGGACAAATGCAGAAGCAGAACAACAATATATAAAATGGACAAAGACAATGCGAAAAAAATTAGAGGTGATATAAAAAGTCAGAAGGAAGGAAGGAAGGAAGTCAGCTGCTAGGAGCAAGTATAAATGTGAAATGTAACACAATATGTATATGTGTAGTAGGAAACTTGTTAAACTAATAAAGATTATCTTGAACTGGGGAACTTCTGCATGCAACTCAGATGCTCTGCCAGTGAGCTGTGGCCATTCTGCCCAAAGCTTCCTGATACTGAGTCAGACCATTGGTCCATCTAGCTGGTAGTTGCTCTCCTAGTTCAGACCCTCCAAGTGTCCCTTCCTCTTGGAGGGGAAAGAGCTTGATTCTGGAGGTAGCTCCCAGTAGCAACTCAGGGATAAAGCATTGCAGAATAGGATGGACAGCTAAAAGCATAAGAAGAGACCAGCAGGATCAGGCATATGGCCCACTGTTATGTACTGAGTTGAATAGGATCCAAAATGCAGCAGTCTGATTGGTCCTGGAACAATAGGATTCAGAATGCAGCAGTCTGATTGGTCCTAGAACAATGCAGCAGTATGATTGGTCCGCAGGAGCCACCCAATCCAGCTCCAGGTGGAAGTGAATCCACAACCTGATTGGCCTACAGGAGAATCCCGGAATTAGCCAATCACGTGAGGCCCGTTGTGTAAATAATGTATATAAAGCAGATATTGTGGGGGAACTTCCATTCCTCCTCACCACTATGAGCTGAATAAAGAGCATGAAATCCACTCTCGACTCTGAGTATATTTCACCCACCTAGTCCAGCATCCTGTTCTCTCATTGACCAACCAGATGCCTGTGGGGAAACCACAAGCAGGATTCGAGCTGAAAAGAACCACTATGCTGTAGCAAATCTGACATGTCTGTAGGTCGGAAAGCTCTGTAAGGTGGACATAGAAATAGAAAAGGCATCCTGTTATGAAAAAAGGATCCCCAAGCTCTAACAACAAGGGTCCCACCAGATATTTTATGAGGCTAAGAGGCCACCTGGGGTGCTGAGGATCTTAGAGACCTGAAGGAGGAGATATCTGGCACAAATTCTGAGGAGAAAAACACCACCAAGGCTAGTAACGCTAAGTTATGTGTGTCTCTGTTTTGGGACCCATGCATCTTATATTTACTATTTTAGATGCCCCCCCCAAAGGGAGAAATGATGACTCTGGCCTTGCATCCCCTAAATTGCACACTTTTCTTTTTCAGTGGGTTAACTGTTGAAAGAAATTGCTGCTATATTTCCTCGGCACAGGCTGGGATGGAAAGGGAAACTTTATAGTCAGCAGTTGATCAGATTAGTGGCTCCCCATCATCCCTCCCCACCTCCCTGCCAAAGAAGAGGAGAGACACACTATTAGATGAACCAATTACAGCTCAACAGACAGTGGCCACAATTATTTATTTTCTGCCTGTCAGTTAGCAGTGGAGGTTTTGCTTACTGTTCATGCCATGGTGCCTGATCAACTTTCTCTGAAGTTCCCTGTTTTGTTTTGGGTGGGTAGGAACCCTTATTGAAACTAGTGGCTTATGGAATGATTGATTAATAACACTAATAATGCCACCCTTCCCTGTGCAATTCAAGATGGAAATCACATTAGAGAAATCGTAGCCCATGCTAGTCCTTCTCAGAGTAGACCCATTTACTTAGGTTAATTAATTTCAGTGGCTCTGCTCTTGAGTAGAACTTAGTTGGATACAGTCCATTAAATATAACAAAATGGACAAATTTTAATCCCAGTGAATAATTCTTGCTCAGGGATGAAAACGATTAATGCATATTATTATTATTATTATTATTATTATTATTATTATTATTATTAGAATTTATATGCCACACTATACCTGGGGGTCTCAGGGCGGTTCACAGAATAAAATCAAGATATAAAACCACAAAATACCTTATAATAATAATAATAATAAACCCAATAGCCCCCCTCACAAAAAAACACATTTTAAAAGGGCATGGGATGTAAATCAGATCAACCCAAGGCCTGGTTAAAAAGGAACGTTTTTGCCTGGTGCTGAAAGGTGTATAATGAAGGTGCCAGACGAACTTCCCTGGGGAGAGCATTCCACAGATGGGGAGCCACTGCAGAGAAGGCCCTGTTCTCGTGTTGCCACCCTCCAGACCTCTCGAGGAGGAGGCCCGCAAAGAAGGGCATCAGAAGGCGACCTCAGGGTCCGGGGTAGGTTCATATGGAAAGAGGTGGTCCTTTCTAAAATACAACAACATATAATATTTTAAATCCTGCGAACTGCCCTGAGATCTTGTGATGAGGGGAGGTATATGAATCTAATAAGTAATAAGAATAGCACATGCTTTTTTGTGCGCATTCATTGGGTGGAGCATGGCATTGCAAAATTCAGAGGAGTGCACATTTTGAAGGATGTGTGTACTTTGGTTTGTCTATTGCATGGATTAGGTAGGCTTGCCTTTAAATAATAATAATAATAATTTATACCCCGCCCATCTGGCTGGCTTTCTCCAGCCACTCTGGGTGGCTTCCAACAGAATATTAAAATACAATAACCTATTAAAAGGTTATACAATAACATTAAAAGCATCCCTAAACAGGGCTGCCTTCAGATGTCTTCTAAAAGTCTAAATGTGAAGTGAACCAAACTTCTCCTGCACCCAGAGTGTCTGATGCAACCTCTCTCCTTCTTCCACTCCAAGTGCACCAAGGACAGTGGGCAGAGTAAGAAAATTGTGGTGACAGACACTCACAAGACGGAGGTGAGCAGGTCACTGTTGACTCTACTGGCAGCAGGCTTCAGAATGGGCCATGCTCACTTTGCTTCTGGTCCATAAGTATTTGAAAAGGGGTGTTTGCTCTTCCAAGTGTCCCTATTGGAATGTTTGCAACATCCTTATAAGACACAACATCGCTTGAAACGGGATGACGTATCCCTGTGAATTATAGACCTGGACATGGTGCGCCTATGAGTGTGTGTATCTGTGTTCCTTACACATGCATATATAACCTCAATAAGTCAGTCAGCCTCTCTCCGGAGTTCTCTGGATATAATATTTTAAGTATACTAATTAATTTGCTAAATATGTACTAGTTTCTTCTTCCGCAGGAGACCTTTGGAGCATCTGCGGACTTGTTCAGGCGAACTGTTACTATGAGTTAAAGAGCTGTTAATTTTGCTGTGCCTCTGGGTTTTGTTCTTACAGGCTAAGCAGCACTGAGGATTAATCGCTCCATTCAAAGTTTGGAGAGGTCTTCCAATGAGAGGAATCAACACACATGTCACAAGGAAAAGTGAAGTAACCAAACATTGGCCCTGTAGGTTCCCACCATGGGTGTCATAGAAGTTGGAAGCAGGTGTCTGCAAAGGGATGCCTGCTGTTCCGGGAAGCAGATTTTGGCTGTACATTAGGAAGCACTTTCAGTTTGGATCACTTCGAAAGAAGACTAGACAAATTCCTACCAATGGCTACCAGCCAGAATGGCTATCTTCTATTCCCCACTGTTGGAGGCAGTTTCTGGGAATCCCAGTGATGACACATGCTAGATGTCCCCATTGACCCTAACACAACAAGCCATTTCCCTCAAAGATGCAGCACAGGCAGAGAAATTCGCCCCCAACCACCACTGCAAAGTTGTTGTCGGCACCAGTTGTTGTTGAGAGACAATGGAGTTTACTTCTGGGGGTGAAGTCAAACTAACATGCTAGCAGTGCCAAAGTGATCTCCCCAGGGCACAAACCTGGGCAGTGTGTATGGAGCTCCTGGGCTGGACAAGACCGACCCCCCTCAGCCTCGCTGATGCGGTCCAGAGGAAATCAGAGCAACACGATTGGTACTACCTTGACTGTAGCAGTTGCCAGAAGGAGGCATATCAGGCACCATCCAACTGTCTTATGGATGCCACTCTTGATGTGTGTAGGGTTTGCTCCTTTGTCATGGTCCGGTCTACGGGAGGTTGAAGTCCCGGCTGAGGACGTCTGGACCGGGGGCAAGATGGCGGGGTGGGAGCAGGAACGAGAATCCAGAAGCCAAGGGTCAGGAAGCAGGGAGTCACGAACTCAAGGGTCCAAGGGTCGAGAAGCAAGGAGTCATGAAGTCAAGGTCCAAGGATCTGGAAGCAAGAAGCCAAACACAGCAAGGCAGAAAACGCGTTGCTGTGGCAAAGAGCCGAAGGAAAATGCTGACTTTATATCCCTTCCCAGCTCTTGCCACCAGATGCTGTGAGTTACCAAGCAGCCTCACCTGTGCAGCTGCACCTTGCCTCTCCAGAACAAACTTAGGAAGGCCTCAGTCCTGCGAAGCCCTTCTGGTCACAGGGCCTGGCTCCTGCACACACTCCTGACATCCTTAGCCTCTCCTCCTCCTGAAGATATCCCGCAAGGCAGCGGAGGTTTAGGATCAGAATTTCCTTCTCCTAGATGGGCTATCTTCCCAGGCTGATGAGCCCCATCTGCCCCTCACTTCCCACTACAGCATATGAAGAAACTGCCTTCTTGACTGCTGGACCCACGGTTGGTCTCGTCCACTCAACCCACCAGAGCCTGTGTCTGGATTCAGAGGATATCCCTAACTCACCGAGCCGAGCTCAGAGCTCAGTACAGGGTAGAGAACCAAAGGTACAGCAGGTGCACAAAGTACTGCGGAAGGAGAATCACGTACCCCCACCAGAGTTACTACCCCCCCTTATACCCTTGCACCCTACCTTTGCAAACAATCTGGACGAAAAATGCACACTGCCTCTCAACATGCCAGAGTCTCTCACCACATTCAAAACAAGCCATGTATCATCTTTACTACCCCAAATTTTGCACAGGCAACCATCCAACCTTCCTCTCCTACACAGGCAAATTTCAAATCAGTCAGCGGAATCATTTTTAAATTATAAGCCCTAGAACTATAAGCCCTTCCGCCAGTTTCCCATTATGACGGCGGAATGCGATTCAGCCTGCTCACCCTTAACTGAGACCACCACTGTGGTCCCCTAATCACAGCAATATCTGCAGACTCAATAAAGATACATGCAGTAGTTAAAGCACTGTTTCCCTATCAAGTCTGCTCATGCTGTCGAATTAAAAACCTGCTTTGAAAAGGGGAAGCCAGGCCACTGTGTCAGGTACATTGGATTTTTAAATAATTTTTGTAAGTTAAAAAAAAAATCCAGCAAAAATAATTTGAACTTTCCGTACAAACTTTTTTTTAAAAAAAAATTACAAGAAAGGCTAGCACCACTTTTCTCCCTTTGCAACTTTACGTCTTTCTGTTTAGGTTTATCTCAAATTAACATACTCTACTTCTTAACCTGCCGAGTCCCTTTTAAGTTCAGAAGGCCAATTTGATATAATTATCTTTTAATACCTTACATCATCCATGCCAAGCCTTTCTGGACAAATCCCCATTTGTAATCAGAGTTTGTGATCCCTGCAACTTAATTTTAAATTAAATTGACAGGGCAATAACTTCTCCTGCTGATAGAGACACTTCAATACTTCTCCGCCTAATTCTTCTTCGGCTGATAAAAAGTTGTCGGCTCAGAGGTAAACAGCAGTTTGTATTTCATTACAAACCAATCTAACAGTGGAATTCTGCATTTCTGAGCCTCTACTTAGGAGTTTCACAAAAGGGGAGGGGGAAGACCAAAGGGATATATCCTTTAATTAATTAAAGTTGTGATAGAGGGGACCTTGTCATTAACCTTAATGACTTCTGAGAAACTTTGCTGTGTAGAACATTTTCATGCCCAGTTTACAGACAGGAACAAGTGGAGGTTTTAAAGAGAGGTTGGGTGGCCATCTGTGATTCCTGCATTGTTGCAGAAGGTTGGACTAGGTGATCCTGGGGGTACTTTCCAACTCTACAATTCTTTTATTCTAATCTGCTTTCTATTAGATCCTCATGCTCAGCTAGAAAGAAGCATAGCTTATGCCCTGGTTGAATGGCGGAGAGAGGTAGAAGATTGTAGTCATTAATGAAATAGAGGGAGAAACCACTCAAAAAGAGTAGGAGCGTATGCCAACCAGATGGGACAAGAAACTGCCTGTGTGTGTGTGTGTGTGTGTGTGTGTGTGTGTAGCACACACATGTTGTTGTCCAATTTTCCTTCTCAGTGCATATTTAACGGCTTCAAATGAATGAAGACAATGGAACTTGTCCAAATCGTTGCTGATTTATTGGAAACCATGCTCACTTATAGGTTGGATTTAATTTGGTGTCTGTGCAGGTGCAAAAGAAGAAAGAAATTTGAAAGTGGCTATAAATAGCTGCTGGGGTTTTTTGTTTTTTTGCTATTTTTCAACATCACTTTTCCTGGATGTTGTTTTGGCAAAGGCTTCAGAAGATGCCGAAAGGCGTGTTTTGAAATCAAACGGCTTCAGGCACCAGATGAGAAAGGAGCTGTATTCCTTCTTTGGGGAGCAGCACGTTTTCCCTCTTCCTCTTTCAATTGGGATGGTTGGAAACAGCCTTTCAAGACAGTTGGGTAAATTTTGATCAGAAATAGTGGTCGACCAGATGCCTTTGTCGGATAAATTTAAAAGAGGTTCCTAGACCAGAGGTATCATTCCCAGCAACCCAAAAGAAAAGGAGGCAGATTCCAAGTGAAAAGAAAGGACTTTAATGAAATGCAAGCGCACACAGAGACAACTTCAAAAATAAGGAGGAGGCTACAAAGAATCTCATCCAAAGTGATTTGCACTTCCAGATTACACACATGGTTTTTGTTCACCAGTCAAAGGATTACAGCACTCTTAACAGTTGCAACCCAATTTGATCACCCTGGTCCAAGCAAAATCATTCGGTTCTTCATTTTTTCAATGCCTTTCTTCATTAAGACTTTGACTAATTTTCCTATTCGTTAAATGTGTTCCAATATCTTCTTTCATCTGTCTACAAAATAGTTCAAGATTAATCACTATTATCATGCCTATCCAATTCTCTTTTCATGCATACAATGGCCACCATAGATTCTATTTGTTATGTACTGAAGTTCTCACCCTGGGCCAGCAGGGGGATACTGTAGAAAGTTATACAAATAAGGGATCGAAAGTAATGTTCAGTGATTGGATAGTTTAGAAAGTTGTTACAGTAACTTTGTACTGGAGCTCTATATAAGCAGGCTGACTGAACCCTTCAGTTCAGTTCTGTCCTGGCCTATGAATAAACAAGACCTGTTTGAAGAATCGCTGTGTCGTCTGATATGTTCACCCACAACTTAACACTATTCTAACACTTTATTCTTTTCAGGGTTCCAGAATGACTATTTATCACATAACAGTACCTAAAAGCAGCTAGTTCTGTACTGTAAAAGCTAGGCAGGCCCAGGCCTTTTCACTTTAGCTAGGCCACAGGCTCAAAAGAAAATGGAATCATCAAAATGATACATTTTTATGAAATTACTATTTTCTCCATCACCTCTGGGAAGCCCTTGAGCAGGACATGAAGGCATCAGCACACACACAAAAAACACAATTGCTCTGTTTCTGTGTCATTTGCTTCTCTCTGCTTTTTTAAATATTTCTACATTTCTCCAGGTTCATGGGCTTTGAAGAAATGAGTCTATGAAAAATGTTCCCCGTGGAGGATTGAAGAGCTCTGGATTGTTTGTTGTTCTGCTGCTGCTGCTGTTGTTAAAGCACAGCAATAATTTTTTTTAAAAAAAGAATAAAAGTTAAAAGTTTTGCAAAAACCCTACATTGTTTTGCTTTAACAACAGAAACAACAAAAAGGGGATCTGCAGGCAGCATTCTAGGCAGCCTAGAATTGTAGGACCTGCTGGAGTTCTGCAAAAGCCCAGAGGAGGCATAAACGATACCAGGATAGATATAATTTTGGTGTTAAGCTGCAAAGTTTTTGAAACATGAACAGGCAAGAATATACACAAGGCAGCCAAGTACAAAAGAGAAAGTCAAAACCCACCATTGTCTCCCCTGTCACATATTATGGAAGAAAGTAAATCACTTAAACTTATAGTACAAAAAGTCCCTAGACTTATTTGTCTGTAATTTGATATGCTTAATCCATACTAGTGGGGTCCCTGTGCCTCTAAATTTCATCCACTTTGGCAAAAAGGGGGAAAAATAAAACTGGGTGTTCTTTTGTGTGTGTGGTTGTTTTTAGATTCCCCATTATAGTGAATGGAAATCACAGAATTTTGCTCCATGTGCAGTACCTTAGAACCCAAATTACAAATTGAAGGAGAGGGACCGTCTCTCCTGTTATGCCCCACAGAGGACCTTACGGTGTGCAAATAACATCCTAAAGATTCCGGGCCCCAGAGAGAGACAGTGGCGGAGCTTCATGCTCCAGCACTGGGGGCAGAGAGCAGGTGGGGGTGGGGCACGCTTCTTGGGGGGGTGGGGCACCCAGCGCGGGTTGGGGGCAGCTGCAATGGCACCCTGGGAATCGCGCTGCTGGGAGAGGGGCACTCCCCCCGCACTCCTCTTCCTCCGCCAGTGCAGAGAGATCAGACTGGCCTCGACCAGAGCCAGGGCCTTTTCGGCTCTGGCTCCGGCCTGGTGGAATGCTCTGTCACAAGAGATCAGGGCCCTGTGGGATTTGAGAACTTTCCGCAGGGCCTGCAAGACAGAGCTGTTCCGCCAGGCCTTTGGTCAGGGTTCAATCTGACTCATTTTCTCCTTGTATAAGAACAAGCACAAAGGAGGTTCCCAGCCTGCTCACAGGTGCTCTCAGGTTTCAGTGGAAACAGCTGGTAACCACCTTTAATTTTAACCTGAAGATTGCCACTTGTCCATTTTAATTTTAATTTATATTTGTTTGAATTAATTGTGGGGTGTATCTTAATTTATTGATCGCTTGTTTTATGCATTGTCTTACTTGTATAATGTTAGCCGCTCTGAGCCTGGATTTGGCTGGGGAGGGCGGGATATAAATAAAATTTATTATTATCATTATTATTATTATTAAGAGTTTTTTTAAAAAAGTGCACACATATAGGGTGAATCTTGGAGCCTGTGCAATCCTGTAGCATATAGAACTGAACATAGCTGCTGTCCCACCTGACACAATGCAGTGGAAAGACATCACTCATCATTATGGCTTTTGTTTGAATCGGAGTCTTTGCTCTTCTTTGAATAAGTGATACAGCGACAATCATCTTTTACAGTGCCGTTATATCTGTGACAGGACAAACTGCACAGATAAGCACCTGTGAGTCACCTTTGCAGCACAAGCCTCCAAATTGGCTTTGATGTGTTGTGAGTGATGAATTGGAATATACTGCACCAGCCAGACTTAAGATTGCAAATATTGAGTTGATTTACATTCCTGCTGTGTACCGCAAGCTCGTCTCTTTTTCTCAACAATGAATACAGATAGCTTAAATTCCAAACATGGGCACCCCTTTCCCTCAAGTCCCCTCTCCTTGAGTGATATTTAACATACATTATCAGAACTGTTCTTTTGCTGAATCATAAGAAGAGGATGCTCAAGATTTAATGTGCTCTTCTGATATCCTTCTTCCCTTTAGGACTAGTTCACCCATGCAATGATGACCCCAAATCTTCAACATGTGAATATCCCCCAGGGCAGTGCATGTTTGCCTGCACTGGTGTGGAAGAGAGATAATTTGTTCCCCCATTTACTTGGATGCAATGACAGTGAGGAGAGATTGTGACAACCACCATGGTACAACATCCTAGACCCTATCTACTGCAATGACCTTGTGTAACAGCATCCAAGGACACCAGTGGGACCAAGGGGAAATGTTGTTCCCATGGCTCCCAGGATTTATGCATGCTGCTGCAAGAATGCTTGAGGACTCAGTTTCAGCATCCTGACCCTCATCCAAACTATCACCGCCTCCACCCACTGTTTCAATGCCAACACAGCTTTATTTATGTGCAAATTGAGCCTCCTCACTATTGATCTGGTGAGTAAGGGTGGGGGGAGGTTGATGGATAGGCCTCTCACCACATACTGGATGCAGGTTTGGCCCTGATTTTTATTCACCCAGGCCCTTGCACCATAATTGTCAGCTTATCATTTAGTAGGGTGGTATTTAGTACCAGGGATGCGGGTGGTGCTGTGGGTTAAACCACAGAGCCTAGAGCTTGCCGATCAGAAGGTTGGCAGTTCGAATCCCTGCAACGGGGTGAGCTCCCATTGTTTGGTCCCAGCTCCTGTCCACCTAGCAGTTCGAAAGCACGTCAAAGTGCAAGTAGATAAATAGGTACCACTCCGGTGGGAAGGTAAACGGCGTTTCCGTGCACTGCTCTGGTTCGCCAGAAGCGGCTTAGTCATGCTGGCCACATGACCCAGAAGCCGTACGCCGGCTCCCTTGGCCAATAAAGCGAGATGAGCGCCGCAACCCCAGAGTCGGTCACGACTGGACCTAATGGTCAGGGGTCACTTTACCTATTTAGTAGGTAGGTCTTATCGGCTAGTAGATAAGTATTGTGTGACCAGGTGGCAACAGCCCCAGCCCCCAGGGATCATAAGGAAGAAATAAAGACTCTGACAATGTTATATGGAATTAAAATTAGGCCACAACTTTATTAAACTTCCAAATGTAGGAAGACCTTGGCTTAGGCCTTGGGCGTGTATCCCTCTCAGCCCCCCAGCAGGGGGAACTGGGGCACATCAGGGTAAATGGGATATTGGGGTGCTCTGCGAGACATAAGTATAGCAGGCAGCCAAGCCCATATCCCCACACTCAGTGTAGTTCACTGACGACCGTTCAGTGTATGGCCAGTGACACCCATAAATATAACCCCTTTAAGAGAGGGACCCTGGAATCGCCGCCACAGAGGGGTGAATCACCACTTCACACCCCGCTCATTATAGGGAAGAAAAGACTAAAGGATTCCACCCACGGCCATAACCGCCAAAGTTGTGACAAATTGCTACAGAGAAGACAAAACCTGCCAATGCAGGAAAATTTGTTCCCAGTCCTTCAACAGCAACCAGTCAAAGACCGTAGCAGCGCCCACTAAACAGGAAGAAAAAGTTAACCTGCAAACAAAAACCATTAAACAAAGGGAGGGTAGGGAGGGTGAATCTCCAGAGCCAACTGCCTGCCTAGTGTCGGCCCTACCCCCTATTTATAAGTGGGGCTGGCCCCACCTCCCAGCAAGAAACTTGATTACTGTGGCTGGGCGTGAACCTCCAAAAATTAACACTGAGAGGCAGGCCAGCCCCTGTTTGCCAGTAAGCTCCCTGGGAATTGTAGCACCACGCGCGATCCCGCAAAGGGCACCCACAATGAAAAGTGTGAGTGCTCATTATCGGGAAACATTTTAGGCTTCTTTTTACTCTTGTATTTCAACTGTTCCCCCATGAAGTTCTACTCAGAGTAGAATTGGAACCTCAGCTAGACCAAGCTAGACCAATGTGCACCAAAGAACCAAAATTAGTCACACTCATAAATTTCACAGTAGGACTTGTGTTGGTGACAACTCAAGAGTTGAACTAACTGGTCTGCCCCCCTTTTGCTTCTCACCTCCAAAGTTTCCCTGCAGTGATATGACCCTTGTACCGAAACACACCCCTGCTCGAGATCCTTATCCATTACTAGTTTTGCAATAGTTTTTCCACTATTCCCGTAAGTGCATTTGCAACTGAGGATCCAACCATGGAATTGTTCAATGGGTAAGTCAGACTGGCAAATGAGCCCATAATCCATGAGAACTTCCATCAGACTTCTCAAACACAAACAATTGCCCAGTAGTCATATGGTGATTGTATATTTTCTCTTATGGCCCTTAAGTGGATGCAGCAAGCACTTTTCACTAAAAAAGAAGAAGAAGAAGAAGAAGCAGTAACTTGGAAGGGGCTAAGCTGATAAAATGATGCCCTGTAGACAGAGAGTTAAAAGTAGCCAAATGACTCAAAGGACTTTTTAAAAAGAGAGAAAAGCCTCCAGCAGAGAGTTTCTTTGACTGCTGAGATTCATCCTAGGAAGCAGGAAAGGAATTTTAAGGTTTGATGTTCAGCAGTAGGGAAGCCTGGCATCTATATGAGAAATGCACTCCATCAAAAAGTATTTGAAATCATAATGCAGACCTGGTCTTTATTCCTTTTTTCAAAGTTTATCTCCCGTGGGGACTGGAAGAGAACCCCCCATTTGCAGACAAATTGCTTGGGTGAGAAGCAAAGCTGTGAGCAGGGGGAAAGAGCCCTCTGGGGGAAGAAAAATGAAAGGGAGATAAAAGTAGAAAGGGAATGGATGTCAAGGAGCAAGGTCAGAAACATACGCAAGGATGAAGAAGCTCTTTCAAGAGATAGCATCAGGGGCCCCTCATTTTTCTATTGCATATAACAGCTGGCAGATGTCATCAAGATTCATCTTTCCAGCAGTGGTGGCTGGTGCTCATTGGAACTGCCAGGGCAAAGGCCAACCAGAGGCAGAACCAGAGCCACTGGTAGGCAGAGCCAAATAATCCTAGTTTTGCTCCCATCCTCCTGTCTGAGGAGCATTGCAAGGGCAACACAAGAGTCCAAGGAACAGGAAGCTGAAAGGCAGTGTCTCCCGCCAGACCAGCTGTAAGCAAGAAGGGGTTGGCTGAGGGTAGAGTGAGGGGTGAGCAATATGAAAATAGGCCTGCTGGATCAGGCCAATAGCCCATCTAGTCCAGTGTCCTGTTCTCACAACCAGATGCAGTTGGGAAGCCTGCAAGCAGGTCCTGAGTACACTCTTTGAGCTTTCCAGAGCTGGTTTCAGTACCCTAGTGCTGTAGTCTCTCGCTGACTTTGAGGGGGGAGAGAATAAAAGGAGCGGTTTCTTTTTTTAAAAAAAATTATTAGCAATTTCAACATAACAAAATATCAAAATATCCTATTCATTGTTTCCCCCCTTTTCCCTCACCTCCCCATCAAACCCTCCCCCCGGAGACTTCCCTCAGCTCCTCTCTCTGATTTCTCCACACATATTATTCTCTGCATATTGTAAAATTGTATAAATCTTTATATTATCTGTCTTACTATGTTAACAATCGATAAATTTGTGTATGTTTATTCAAAACCTGCCAAGGAGTCCAGTCCATTGTGTTGTCTTTTTAAGTGACTTGTAAAAAGTTCCTATTCTTCTTTGAGGAGCGGTTTCTGAGGGAGAGGGTTAGGTAGGGTTTGGTTTTGAGAAGTGGCAAAGGTTCAGGTTAAGAGATAGGGTTTGATTGGAGTTGGGAGTTAGGGAGTGAGATAAGGAGAACTGGTTCGGAAGGAAGTTAAACATACACACTGAGGAGACTGTCCATAGCGAGAGGACAGAGCCTCGCAGCTTGGATAGGGAAACTGGGCTGAGGGTCTCGGAAAGGCATACAGACAGGAGTGTTCTGGGAGGGGTGTGACTGAACCGGGAGAGGTCGATCTTGTGGGAATACAGGCTACCTGGGTCTCAGTATAGCCAGGAGGGGAGAGTTCTTCCATGTACAGAAGACTCCCAACCCACTAACAAGGGGTGAGGTGACCCCCCTGGGTCTATTAAACCATTTAGAAGACCTCAAGTTTGGGATTGTTAACAGAGTGGGTGACAGAAGAAGTGCCCCTCATTCATGAACCAAAATATTAAGCTGTGAAGAAAGTGGTGTTGCAAGCATTTAATTGTAATATCTAAGTGACAGAAACTGAGTTGAGCATTTTACCATCTATTCTAGAAACCTGAATGTTTACCACCTGAAGTGTAACAGCTGATTTTTCGTAACTGACGTTTAAGAAGAGTCGTGCCCGTGTTTAAGCCTGAGACATCTTATAGTTAGCATAGTCACACTGCCCCACACAGAAAAATGCTTCTGGAAATGAACTGACATTTCTCTTATTTTGGGGAAACAGCTTATTCCATGTCCATCCACTTTGAGCCTGGGAGAAAGCTCAAATTGGAAGAAAGAAGGTTGACTCCAAAATTATCTACATCTCCCTGGATTTTAGAGTTCCTTCCTAATTCATCCAGTTTCCAAAGCAGAACATTATGGATTGTTCATCCCCTCCCCAGCCCTGGTTTCTTAGATAAAAAATTGTGTACAGTATACTGAGCATGCACCATTTGCTGCAGGTTTCAGTTACTTTATGCCTCCCCATTTCCGATACACCCAATTAAGTTAGATCACATTTTTATTGCTTATGGCCAAGAGCTGTTGCGTTAAAAAAACAACAACTCCAAGATGTATTGCACAAATCACATTTACAAATTTAAATGCTGTGGATACAAAAACAGAGGAAATAAAAAAAAATGGTAGGGATTGTAAAAAGCAGCAAAATTCACCACCACCATCAAATTAGGATATTGTAATGGCTACTAGAGATGATAGCAATCTATAATCTTCAAGTTCCAAGGCAGCATGATGCTGAATAATAATTTATGGGGAGCAATGGTAGAAGAGGGTTAATGGACTCATGCCCTGCTTGGGAGCTTCCAGGTTTGGGAGCTTGACCAAGATGTGGAACAGGACGCTGGTCTAGATATGCCTTTGAATTGATCCAGCAGAGCTATTCTTAGGTTCTTAGGAAATGTGGACCAAGCTATAGGAATCATTTGGCCCATACACACCATACACTAAGAGTTGTATCCCATGAAAATTAATAGATATGACTTGCTTAGGTTCATTCATTTCAATGGATTTACTCTGAGTAGGATTTAGTTGAATGCAACCCTAAGTGCATATAGGATTGTAGCCTTAGGGTTTTATCCAACTCAGGTGTACTCAGACCCATTGAAATTAATACATCTAAGTTAGTTATGCCCATTCACTTCAGTGGATACATTCCAAGGAAGGCTAATATTGGATAAAGCCCTTACCTTGAAGTTGGTGTCGTTGAACTCAGTGGGCTTACTTCCAAGCAGGCCTGCATAGGATTACCTTTAAACGACTGAAGTATCTGCAGATGGTTTGCACATGTGCACATGTATCTGCAGATACTTTGCACATGTGAAAACAAAACAAACATCAGACATGGAACTTTCAGTTCAGGCTACATGGAAAAGAAATAAGCTTTGAAGTGGAAACAGATCACACGGTCAGCTGGCAAGCACAGCAAGTGACAGGATTCTGAGCATGTGTGCATCATGCTTTCTGCATAAGGGCATTATTCCATTTGAACTGGCAAGTTAAAATGGAATGCCCAGGCACACTCTTAAGAAGCTGCTTTATAGTGAATCAGATCATTGGTCCATCTATTTCCGTAATGTCTACAACTGACTGGCAGCTGCTCTCCAGGGTTTCATTCTCTCTCTCTCTCTCTCTCTCTCTCTCTCTCTCTCTCTGTGTGTGTGTGTGTGTGTCCTCTCTCCCATACCTACCTAAAGATGCCAGGATTGAACCTGGGAACCTATGCCCTACCACTGAGCTATGGCCCTTTCTTGTTCTTCTGCTTACCATATGAGTGTTTGATGGCAATGACAGATTTACTTTTTGTTCTGGCAAAGATCAAACACAAATTTGAGATTGCTCTAGAAAAGTGTGACCTTCACAGTACTCAGATAATTGGTCTCACAAGCACCAGCTTTTTTTTTTAAAAAAAAACACACACACATCCCAGCAGTATTTCTTGCCTAATTGCAATGAAGTCCGTCTCTTCTCTACCTGAGAGCCCTGGGGCCTCGGAAATGTGTGATAGCCTACAGGCAGCAGATGCCAGCTAATTCAAGCATCCATCCCCACATTATGCTCTTCTTCTACCTGCCTTCATAAGAGAACACAATTTGCTCCCTTTTAATGCATTTTCATATAATGCAGAGTCCGAAATCCTGTAACATTAGCAGGGGTGCAAAACTACAGTTGTATAAATGGGTGGGGGAATATTTTTCTGCCTGTAGGCCACATTCCCTTCTAGGTGATCTTCTGAGGGCCACACACCAGTATCCAACATTCCTCAGATGAAAATAGGGACATCCTATTTTACCCCCAAAGCTTCTCCCTCATTTGATCTTGCCGCACACATAATACGTCATATGCACATATATATCTGTCACCTTGAGCCAATAACAACCTCAAAGGATTGTTGTAAAGAAAAAAATGTGCTAAGGAAGGGATCGTGTACAATACCTTCAACAGATAACTGGAATGAAATAAAATTTTAGCTGTAAGCTGCCTTGAGCTGCTGTAAGGGAAAAGGAATAAAAATAATAATGGAAACTGTGAAAATGATCAGGAACATACCAGAGAGTATATCCTACTGATCTTTGTGTGGCTTACTTCTGAGTAAAAATGCTCAGGATTACAGTGTAATGCTGCACAGTCTTTACTCAGTTACCTGGGAGTAAGCTCCATTGAATACAGTGGAACATACTTCTGAGTAGACAATGTAAGCCTCCATTTCATAGCTGTCAATTTACAGATTTGAAAATAAGGGACCAGCAGCCTTGAAAATAAGGGACCAGCAGCCAAAATAAGGGACCTGCAGCCTCACCTGTTCCAGGCACTCCAGTCTTCCTGTCCTCCTGCAGTCTGGTCAAACTCATGCTGGTAGCTTCGAGAACACTGTCCAACCAACTTTGTAACCAGAGGTTCAACTGAATAGAATCTGAATCACACGCACCACAAGGCCTATGCAGCCTCAACTTAAGATGGCTCCCGGTCTGGCTTTGCACTGCAAAGTTTACAGCAGCACGTGCAACAAAATGGTGTCCAGCATTCAAAACCCCCCTCAGCTTGCATTAACTAGCCACACACAAGGCATGCAAGCTCCACCCCCCAGTTGTTCTTAGACTTCTTATTGGGTGAGCAACACAGCCAAGCAACACAGTTGGAGCCTCCCTCCTCCCTGGCCGGCAGGGAGGGAGGGAGGGAGAGGAGCTGCTTCCTTTGAAATTTAAGGGACCTCATTTAAGAGACATTTAAGGGACATCTATCAATAAGGGACAGCAGCGGGACATGGCGCTGGAATAAGGGACTGTCCCTTCAAATAAGGGACACTTGACAGCTATGCTCCATTTATAGAAAAGGAATAAACACTCTATGGGTTTCCTTAAAAATGTCTGGTTACTGAAACATTGCAGTTAAAGAATCTGAAGTGGACTGGTAACATTTTCCTTCAAAATTATATGCCAGAGTCACCATTTCCTTCATTTGGTGCAGGCATTTTATTTTCAGTATAAACAGGACATAGTTTTTGCACCTACACACACACACCTACCTACACACATAAAGGATGGTGTGTCCTGATTTCTCCATCACTTTAAATTGTTCTCCAAGACATGGAGGGGAGGAAAAAGGAAAGCCGGGACATTCTGAGATCACATCAGAAACCAGGACGGCTTCTGTAATTCCAGGACTGTCCCTGGAAAATTGGGACACTTGGAGGGAATGCAGTAGTGAGTTGGGTCAGAGGCAAATGTGGTTGGTGCAATAAATGTATTTTTTTTACTCTCATGCACCTCTATCTTCCATCCAAAAAAGCAAGAGACAGGATCAGAGTTCAAGGACACATTCCGGCCAGGCAAGAACACTCAGAGTGTGATCAGGGCCAGTGTAAGGTATAGCCTAGAGAAAGAATGTGTGACCTGAGGAGAGTTCTGAGGGCCAGACAGAGAAGTTTGAAGAGCCCATTTGGCCCCTAGGCCTGAGGTCCTCATCCCCTAGTATAAAAGCCACAACATAGAACACACATTAAATTCATACTGTATAAGTAATGCACTATGTTTTTTTCCTTTAAAATCCCTATCGAGAGCCAGTGTGGTATAGTGGTTAAGAGCAGTGGACTCGTAATCTGGTGAACCAGCTTCGATTCCCTGCTCCTCCACATGCAGCTGCTGGGTGACCTTGGGCTAGTCACACTTCTCTGAAGTCTCTCAGCCGTACTCACCTCACAGAGTGTTTGTTGTGGGGGAGGAAGGGAAAGGAGATTGTTAGCTGCTTTGAGACTCCTTAGGGTAGTGATAAAGTGGGATATCAAATCCAAACTCTTCTTCTTCTGTACAGTGGTACCTCGGGTTACATATGCTTCAGGTTACATACGCTTCAGGTTACAGACTCCGCTAACCCAGAAATATTACCTTGGGTTAAGAACTTTGCATCAGGATGAGAACAGAAATCGTGCTCTGGCGGTGCAGCGGCAGCAGGAGGCCCTATTAGCTAAAGTGGTGCTTCAGGTTAAGAACAGTTTCAGGTTAAGAACAGACCTCCAAAACGAATTAAGTTCTTAACCCGAAGTACCACTGTAATGGGAGAGAGGGAGAAATCAGGATGCAAGCTATGGTGCATTCATTGTGCTTATAAGAATTGGATCATGTGACAAAAGATTACATCTTTGACAACATTCCACAAATGGGGGGAAAGGGGACAGGCTTTAAACCAGGACTGGGGAACCTGTGACCCTTCACACGTTGCACTCCAGCTCCCATAATCCCTAACTCTTGGCCAAGCTGGGTGGGGTTGGTGGGAGTTGGGTGTTCAAAGGGGTATCATATGATACAAAATGGCAAAGAAACGTGTATCCTGTTATTATGGGCAAGGATCAGGAGTCTGTGGCCCTGCAGGTGTTGCTGAACTCCAATTCCCATCCACCCCAGTCAGCCTAGTCAGCAGTCAGGGATGATGGGAACTGTGGTCAAAGAATATCTGAAGGACCACATGTTGCCCATCCCTGGGCTAATGAGTTGCAGCCTGCAGCTAAGAAAAGGATATAGATATGTTTTGCCCTTTAGAAAACAGGTGAGCAATCATTTTGCCTTGCCAGAGATGGGGATATTTGTAAAGCTGTCTTATAAGAGGAAGCATAATTGCAAGTTTCCACTTTAGATAGATGGGATTGTTATCATTGGAATTGCACTATTCTGTGAGGTTAGGCCAGGCTACTACTCTGTCATTGTAACAAGACAATACTTTACACCAAAAGGAAGCCTCAAACACAATTCTCTCATTGAAAGCTTATAAATGGTCACTGAGGCAAAGCGTGGGCAAAGAAGCTTGGAGAATACCAACCAAATGGCCTAGGTCTCACTCAAAATCGATATGCTTTTTCAGAAATTCCTTTGCTAATTCTACGACTTATGAAAATGACATTTGTATGGTGCAGAGAGACCAGTAAGAACGTAAGCAGAGTGCTGCTCTATCAGTCCAGCATCCCCCCTCATTTTTTTCAAACAGTAGACCACCACCTTGAACTCCACATACATTCAGTGCCATGACTTTACATCAATAATAATAATAATAATTTATACCCTGCCCATCTGGCTGGGATTCCCCAGTCACTCTGGGCTGCTCCCAACAGAATATATAAAACACGATAAAATAATAAAAAACATCCCTAAACAGGGAAGTCTAAAAGTCAGATAGTTGTTTATTTCCTTGACATCTGATGGGAGGGTGTTCCACAAGGCAGGCGCCACTATCAAGAAGGCCCTCTGCCTGGTTCCCTGTAACCTCGCTTCTTGCAATGAGGGAACCGCCAGAAGGCCCTCGGAGCTGGACCTCAGTGTCTGGGCTGAACATTGGGGGTGGAGACGCTCCTTCAGGTATACAGGACCGAGGCCACTTAGGGCTTTAAAGGTCAGCACCAACACTTTGAATTGTGCTCGGAAATGTACTGGGAGCCAATGTAGATCTTTCAGGACCGGTGTTACATGGTCTCGGTGGCCACTCCCAGTCACCCGCCTAGCTGCCGTATTCTGGATTAGTTATAGTTTATGGATGCTTTTGCTGTCTGTTGGAAAGAGATGCCAGGATGGATCTAACTGAAATAAGTAACTAATAATAATAATAATAATAATAATAATAATAATAATTTATTATTTATACCCCACCCATCTGGCTGGGTTTCCCCAGCCACTCTGGGCGGCTTCCAAAAGAATATTAAAATACTGTGATACATCAAACATTAAAAGCTTCCCTAAACAGGGCTGCCTTCAGGTGTCTTCTAAAAGTCTGGTAGTTGTTGTTTTCTTTGACATCTGGTGGGAGGGCGTTCCACAGGGAGGGCGCCACTACCGAGAAGGCCCTCTGCCTGGTTCCCTGTAACTTGGCTTCTCGCAGTGAGGGAACCGCCAGAAGGCCCTTGGTGCTGGACCTCAGTGTCCGGGTAGAACGATGGGGGTGGAGACGCTCCTTCAGGTATACTGGACCGAGGCCGTTTAGGGCTTTAAAGGTCAGCACCAACACTTTGAATTGTGCTCGGAAACGTACTGGGAGCCAATGTAGGTCTTTCAAGACCGGTGTTATATGGTCTCAGCGGCCGCTCCCAGTCACCAGTCTGGCTGCTGCATTCTGGATTAGTTGTAGTTTCCGGGTCATCTTCAAAGGTAGCCCCACGTAGAGCGCATTGCAGTAGTCCATGCGGGAGATAACCAGAGCATGCACCACTCTGGCGAGGCAGTCCGCGGGCAGATAGGGTCTCAGCCTACGTACCAGATGGAGCTGGTACACAGCTGCCCTGGACACAGATTTAACCTGTGCTTCCATGGACAGCTGTGAGTCCAAAATGACTCCCAGGCTGTGCACCTGGTCCTTCAGGGGCACAGTTACCCCATTCAGGACCAGGGAATCCTCCACACCTGCCCGCTTCCTGTCCCCCAGAAACAGTACTTCTGTCTTGTCAGGATTCAATCTCAATCTGTTTGCCGCCATCCATCCTCCAACCGACTCCAGACACTCACACAGGACCGTCACCGCCTTCACTGGTTCTGATTTGAAAGAGAGGTAGAGCTGGGTATCATCCGCATACTGATGAACACCCAGCCCAAACCCCCTGATGATCTCTCCCAGCGGCTGCATGTAGATGTTGAAAAGCATGGGGGAGAGGACAGAACCCTGAGGCACCCCACAAGTGAGAGCCCAGGGGTCTGAACACTCATCCCCCACCACCACTTTCTGAACACGGCCCAGGAGGAAGGAGCGGAACCACTGTATGACAGTGCCCCCAGCTCCCAGCCCCTCAAGACGGTCCAGAAGGATGTTATGGTCGATGGTATCAAACGCCGCTGAGAGATCCAGCAGAACTAGGAAACAGCTCTCACCTTTGTCCCTAGCCCGCCGGAGATCATCAACCAGTGCGACCAAGGCAGTTTCAGTCCCGTGATGAGGCCTGAATCCCGACTGGAAGGGATCCAAATAGTCCACTTCTTCCAGGCGTGCCTGGAGTTGTTCAGCAACCACTCGCTCAATCACCTTGCCCAAGAATGGAAGATTTGAGACTGGGCGATAGTTGGCCATCGTGGCCGCATCTAAAGATGGTTTTTTAAGAAGCGGTTTAATAACCGCTTCTTTCAGCGGGTCTGGGAAGGCTCCCTCACGGAGGGAAGCATTCACCACCCCACGAAGCCCATCACCCAGCCCTTCCCGGCTAGCTTTTATAAGCCAGGATGGGCAAGGATCCAGGAGACAGGTGGTTGGTTTCACTCGTCCAAGCAGCCTGTCCACATCCTTGGAGGTAACAGATTGGAATTGATCCCACGCAATTTGACTAGACAGGACTCTAGCACTCTCCCGCCCCAGCCCTGCTCCCACGGTGGCGTCTACCTCTTCCCCAATCTGAGCGACTTTATCTGCAAAAAACTTTGCAAAATCATTGCAGGAGATCATGTGGCCCATACTGGGCCCCGATGTAGCAGGTGGTTCCGCTAAATTGCGGACCACCTGAAAAAGTCTCCCGCTGCTGTTTTCTGCAGATGCAATAGAGGCGGTGAAGAAAGTCATCTTCGCCATCACTACCGCCACTTGGTAGGCTCGACATTGAGCTCTAACCTGTGTCCGGTCAGCTTCAGAATGGGTCATCTGCCACCGGCGCTCTAGCCGTCTCAACAATTGTTTCATTGCCCTCAGATCCGTGGAAAACCACGGGGCTGTCCGGGCTCCATGCAATCGGAGAGGGCGCTTCGGAGCCAAACAGTCAATAGCCCTGGTTAGCTCCACATTCCAGCGGGCCACCAGGGAATCAGCTGAAAGGCCATCAACATGGGATAAAGCATCCCCTACCACTCTCTGGAAACCATTTGGATCCATTAAGTGGCGGGGGCTGACCATCCGAATCGGTCCCACCTCCCTGCAGAGGGGAAGGGTCGTGGAGAAGTCAAGTTGCACCAGGAAGTGGTCTGACCATGGCACTTCTTTCGTTTCGCTTTTACTTAGTGTCAGATCACCAACATCCATAGAGGTAAACACCAGGACCAAGGCATGTCCGCGGCTATGGGTTGGGCCAAACTTATTCAGGGACAGCCCCATGGAGGCCATGCTTTCCACAAAGTCCCGAGCGGCCCCTTGTAAGGTCGTGTCGGCATGGATATTAAAATCCCCTAGGACAACCAAACTAGGTGTCTCCAGGAGAACATCCGCCACGACCTGAAGCAGCTCGGGCAGGGAATCCTTGGTGCAGCGGGGAGGTCGGTACACCAAAAGGAATCCTGTACTGCCCCTATTGCCCAACTTCCAGAACATGCACTCAGAGAACTGGGTCTTCCCAATAGGACGCCTGGTGCAAACTAATGACTTCCTAAAAATCACTGCAACCCCCCCTCCCCACCCACAAGGCCTGGGTTGCTGTGCGTAAGAGAAACCTGGTGGACAAGCAGCGGCAAGAACAGGCCCATCTGCTTCATCCAACCAAGTCTCTGTTACACATGCCAGGTCAAATCCTCCATCCATGATCAAGTCATGGATGGCAGTGGTCTTATGAATCATTGACCTGGCACTGCACAGCAGCACCTTCAGGTCATGTCGGTATCCCTTCCTGATTCTAGTATCCGTCCGGTCAGGACCAGACCCGGAGGCAGGGATAGTCCTCAGACAACGACTAAACCTGCCTCCTCTGTAATGACATGGTCTGGTCTTAGCGTAACTCCTCCTCCTACCCGTGATCACTGAGATCGGTTGTCCCAGCGCATCCCCCTCTGTGGAACATGCCCCAGCCATTTTGTTGGCTGGAACCCACTCCCCGGCAGCCCTGACCCCTCCCCCTAAGAACAAAATAAGACCTTAAAACAATAAAAACAAAAACAAAAAACAAAAAACAATACAAATAAAAAACTATAAAAATTACAAATCCATTAAAATCAAACAAATTCCCAACTAAACATCCATCCCACCCCTATCCCCGTCCCCACATATACAAAAAAAAAAAAGGAAAAGGAAATTTTTAAAACATTTTAAAAAGAACTCTGCGCCCCTCCGGATCCCCCTGGGCCGCAGCAGCAGTGACAGCAACCGTCCCTGTGAGGCCTGTCAGGCCCTGCCCTGGGCCAGGTGGTGAGTGGCAGGAAGGAGCAGGGCCCTCAGACACTCACACAGGAGAGTCCTCCTGGGCAGCAGAGCGCAGCAGTCCCTGTGAGGCTTCAGGCCCCGCCCCAGGCCAGATGGTGAGTGGCAGGAAGGAGCAGGGCCCTCAGACACTCACACAGGAGAGTCCTCCTGGGCAGGAGAGTCCTCCCATTATAAGGTGGGGTGGGAAATCTCAGCCCTGGGGCCCAAATATTCCCTGCACGCCTTTTCATTTCACCATCAGGACTCTCAATGGCCCTCTTCCACCCCCAAGTGTTTTGTTTGGCTGGAGTATGTCATTAAAACTGCACAATGCCCTTTGCTTGACTGGATGAAGGATAGAGAAGGATGTTTGTGAGAGTGGAAATCCTCCTACTGTGCACAGGTAAGAGTAACACATTGCTTTGCCAACTTCTGCATCTAGTCCCACCTACCACTGGCATGTGGCCCTCACAAGGTTCCCCGGAAGAGAATGTGGTCCTCAAGCTAGAAATGGTTCTCCATCCCTGGAGAGAGGCTTTTGCTGAAACAAGCAGGGAAGCACGCAGGGCTGATCATTTACCATGCACGGAACAAACATTTACAGTGTTTTTATAAGGATCACCCCAGAGTGTAACCTTGCTGTGGATATCCCCTCCCTCCCTGCACTCTGCATATGTCATCCCATATGGGCTGGTGAGTCTCCTCCTAAGGA
This sequence comes from Podarcis raffonei, assembly GCF_027172205.1. Lineage (NCBI taxonomy): Eukaryota > Metazoa > Chordata > Lepidosauria > Squamata > Lacertidae > Podarcis > Podarcis raffonei. The sequence continues at coordinate 39,040,775 of NC_070615.1, read as the reverse complement.
TAACTATTTTTGGCTCACTTAATTTTGCTCCAGGCAGGATTTCGTATTTAGCTTCCATATGGCTGGTTTTGTTGTTCTCCAAACCAAAATTATACCGCAGCTGACATCATCATCGGCATTTTCCCTCTCTCCTTGTCCAAGACACCCCAAGGCATGAACTCAATTGGGATATAAGTTTCCCCTCCATAGAGTTCGCATTTTTGGCAGAATTGTGAGAAGCAGCTTCTTGTTGCTCATTGTTTGCTTGACACATTTAGGCTGAATGTGTTTGCTAAGAGTCTCGCGAACCAGATCAAGAGAGCTTTAAACTAAATCCTGAGGGGGAGGGAGACAATATTACAAATGATAGGGGAACACCTGGTACTGGGGTTAATAGCATCATTGATGTACAGAAAATTGAGGTGGTGCTCCAAAAAACTGCTAACAGGCAGGAAACTACAAGAAGGAAGCAGCTGAAGGTAATGACTCATGGTTTCAGTTATCTCTATACTAATGTACAGAGTATGGGAAACAAGCAAGATGAATTTGACCTCTTAATATGGAATGGCAAATCTGACCTAATAGGCAGTACTGAAAACTTGGTGGGACGAGACTCTTGATTGGAATGTAGAAATTGAGGGGTGTAACCTATTCAAAAGGAATAGATCAAACATGAAGGGAGGAGTAGCAGCATTATATATAAATAACGTGTGCACTTCTGAAGAGATCCATGACAGCATGGCACCAGCCCTTTCATTAAAAGCGTTCAGTTCCGAAAAGCCTGTTGGAACAAGAAAATCAACAAGGAAGGAACAAGTCTAACTTCTCAAGGGAGGAAGATCCATAATCTGGGAGCAGTTACTGAAAAGGCCCTCTACCACGTCCCTATCAAGTGTGTCTGAGAGTGGCAGAATATGTAACTGAATGTTATCATAAGTCACCTTCGTAGGATGTATATCCTGAAAGGTGGATGTAGTTAGGGAGTCTGGAGCAGCTCCAATTACTAGATGGGACACAGCCAGAGGTGTAATGGTCTGGGGTCACAAGAGGTTGAAGGCCTGTTGATATTTTTGCAGCAAGGTCCTAGCAGAGACTCTTCTCCAGTAACCTAGAGCTGCCCAATCAGCATGAAAGGGAAAGTTTTGAGCCACTGAGAAGGCATCTTCTCATGCTTTGTGCTGACTGGAGCCAATCAGAGTGAAAAGGACAAGAGTCAGCCACTGAGGATTGGCTTCTAGGGTCATTCTGGAGAAGGTGTGTGGGAAGAGCACTGAGGAGGAGTTGTTCTTTGTGCTGCAAAGCTAAGCATCCAGGAACACTGAAAACCTGAAGTATTTCAGTGTCCAAATTCTGTTACCTACAAATATTAGATCTAGCTGAAAGGCAACTCGTGGAGATCTGCACCGATCATTGCAATACATCTGTAAGATTATTATTGTGTAATTTTAAGATTGTTGTATAATCTTAGAACTTGTATAGTCTTAAAAGAGGGTGTGCCTGTGACTATTATGAAGGGACCCCACATTTCCGAATTTGCCACTACACTACTGGACACAGCTGGGTGTAAACACAGCCATGCCAGAGGCAGCATTGCTTGGCTGGAAGAGCAGCCTGAAGACATCAAAGCAGCCCTCACCTGCATGGTAAGGTATTGATGGGGGGGAAGGGGGGGAACAGAGGCAGAAACAACCTTAGCAGCAGCCAGCAACAATGGAGCTATAAGGGGAATGTTACCTCAGTCTCAAAAGCAGCAAATAAAAGCTGAGTTGAAGCTGACTTAAGGCAGGGAAGGACTAAAATAGAGAGCTGTGAGTGGCACAACTACACAGCTCTGGGCACCGGAAATACACTGTGGGGAGGGAAAGGGTCTGTAAAACCTCAGATGATTAAACCTGTACAGATATAAGCCTCACAAGGACCTTATAATGAGAAGAGTCTCAGACCACCTTTGCAACAGATAAAGAGACCCACCAAAGGGAGATTAACACCATACAGTCATAGCGCTTCCATAGAATCATAGAATTGTAGAGTTTGAAGGGACCCCAAGGGTCATCTAGTCCAGCCCCCTGCAATGCAGGAATCTTTTGCCCCTGTGGGACTTGAAACCACAACCCTGAAATTTCATTTGTTTGTTTGTTTCATTTATATACTGCCCTATACCCGCAGGTCTCAGGGCGGTTCACAGAATAAAATCAAAATAAATATCACAAAATATAAAACCATATAATGAAGACAACAACAACCCAATAACCTCCCCCCCCAAAAAAACCACCACATTTTAAAAGAGCATAGGATTAAGAGATTAGGAGCCTCATGCTTCACTGACAGAGCTATCCCGGCACATATAAAGCACACAGCTTCCTCAAAATAATCCCAGGAACAGTAGTTTGTTAAGGGTGCTGGGATTGTAGCTCTGTGAGGGGAAAACTATACTTCCCAGGCTTTTTTGAGCAGTGTGTTTTAAATGTATGTTATGGATCTGCCCTTGGAGGGCCACATTTGTTTCCCAGGCCTAAGATTCCCCATCCCTGCTTTTCTTCGTTTCATGCTCCTTGCGTGTGTCTCTCTCTGTGTGTTCAGTGTGTCCCAGTCAGACTCTCTCTCTTTTACTGTTTAAAATTTTGTCAGATTCTCTTGGAATCACTTACTGTTTAAAATTTTGCTGCTGTTGTTGTTATGGCTAGCTTTAGAGAAGGAAACTAATTTCAGAAAGCAAGACAGTTTAACAGAAAAAGCCTGCAGCTATATATATATATATATATATATATATATATTTAATCAGCAGATGTTCCTGCGCTTTGCCCAGCTGTAGAATGTAGAATCAAATTCTCAAACCTGTACACTCGCCATGACGACTCTTTGCACTTGAAATGTTTTTTTTCATTAATTGACCAAACCTATCCATTAAATGTTGCACCCCTGTTTCTTTTTCTAGTAGTACCATAAAAAAATGAAGATGGCAAATGCTTCCTGACTTCTTACAAACACACACACAGCAGGAATGTCTCATCTAGGATCAAACAATAGCGTCTGGTGTCATTAAATCAGGTGTACAAAATCTCAGGCTCAGGGACCATGTTTGGCCCTCCAGGCCTCTTTGTTTGGCCCTCTCGAGAAATGGTGTAGTGGTCTGGGGTTGTGGGTGGTCAAAGACCGCCCTGAAAAACATTCTTCAACCCTTCCTTAAAGATTAGGTAAAGGTAAAGGTAAAGGACCCCTGGATGGTTAAGTCCAGTCAAAGCCGACTATGGGGGTGCGGCGCTCATCTCGCTTTCAGGCCAAGGGGGTTGGCGTTTGTCCACAGACAGCTTTCCGGGTCATGTGGCCAACATGACTAAACCGCTTCTGGCACAATGGAACACCGTGACGTAAACCAGAGCACATGGAAATGCCGTTTACCTTCCCGCCACAGTGGTACTTATTTATCTACTTGCACTGGCATGCTTTCAAACTGCTAGGTTGGCAGGAGCTGGGATAGAGCAATGGAAACTCACCCCGTCGTGGGGATTCTAACTGCCGACCTTCTGATCGGGTGGCGCTGTGGTCTAAACCACTGAGCCTCTTGGGCCTTAAAGACTTGAGGTTGTTCTAGGGAGGTTGTTCTATTGCTGTTTTATGTCTATAGAGGTCAGCAGCAGTTCCTTGATTTGGGCCTGGAAGCAAATAGGCAACCAGGGCAGGCCCCTTAGGATCAGTGTAATATGATTACATCTGGCTACACCTGCGGACTTTCTAGCCACCACATTCTGCACTAGTTAAAGTCTCTATGTCATCTTCAAGGGCAGACCCATGTACTGCAGTAGTCCAGCTGGGAGGTTACCACAGCATGGAATACAGCAGCTATCCTTAACCAGGATAAATAAAACTCCAGGACTGCTGGAGTTTATACATTATCAAGTTGATCTTATCAGGGTGCAGAAGTCAGGTTTCAGGAAGGCTATGGGGAATCTCTTAATAAGTGGGAAATCTATTAACAAAGGTAATTTATTATCATACCTGAGAGAATTGTTATTATTATTATTTCCAAGATGAGCTTTAAAAAGCAATTAACCGCCAAAGTACCTTGGAAAGGTTGTTAGCCCCATGTGTCAAAAGCTTGGCTGCCTTCAGCCAGAATTACCACCCTGTTCAGCTGAAACTTTTATGTGTTTATTTAGACCATTTGGACACTTCTTAATATAAAATATCTCCATGTGGTGCGCAGAAAACTTAAAACAACAGCTATCACAAAAACGCACAATGTAACCATCATTAAAAATTGCTAACAAAATGTGTACAGATAGAAGTTCCACCTTCCTGGTGGCTCATCTCCGCACCTATCAGCCTCCCAGCTCTCACCCAGAGCCCAAGCTATATGCACACAATACACACTCTGATGCCACCTTAAACAGTCAGGGCTTCCCCCTAAGAATTATGGGAACTGTAGTTTGTGATGGTGCTGAGTGTTGTTAGGAGACCCATATACTCCTCCCAGAGCTACATGCTCCAGAGTTGCCTAGGAAGAGGGGTTGATTGTTAAGCCACTTGGAGCTGTACGATATGCAACAAAACAAATAAGGAAGTATTCTCAAACATGACCTCAGTCGTAGAACTTGACCACTGCAATCCAAAGCAGAAACTAAGGGTTCGGCTACACTTCTGCTTCTCCTGTGCCTAGAAAACATGGGTCTGAGGCTTTTCTCTTCTCCCATGCTTTCGAGGCATGAGTCGTTTGACCCACTGCTTTCCCCCAGGAAAACCCACTGTTTACTGCTGAATGTGAACAAATATCAAGCCACAGAGAAACCAATTGACATTTGTTCTGATTCAGGGGTAAGCAGTGGGCTTTCCTGGGGGGAACTGGCAAGACAAGTGTGGACAAGCACTAAGAGATAATGCTTTGGATCCTAAAATAAGATAGCTGCAGGAAGTTCACAGGAGGAAAATTTCTCATCCCCCCCATCAGCTGCTGATATAAGCAAGGAACAGGCATAGATCCTCACAGGAGAAGTCCTCTGGCTTCATAAGGCAATACAAAACTAGGGATATGGGGCTTCTTTCTTGTTCCAAGACCAAGCTTCTGCAGTTGGATTTTGGTCTGCAAAACTCAGAGGAAGTGTGGGTGAACGGAGGAGAAAGATGCAAGTAGGCACAAATATTGATATGGCACAACTTAATTTCTGGTCACAAGGCAGGTCTGTTAAGGCACCAGACTTAGCTTTTAATTTCCCAGCTTTGTGGAACTTGAGCCAACACGAGACAGCCTTAACTCTGGTCTTAATCCAGAAGGGATTTTTGGTGATTGAATGTACTAAAGGCCAAACTTGAAGGATTGCATGGGATATCCATAAACAGTCTCCTGGATATTAAAATGAACCGTGGAGGTTGTGCTGGAAATGTGTGTGAGAGAACTTAACTTTATCCCTTTCCTGGCACTTATTTAATCAAAGCCCACTGCTCCACTTCTTTCCTGCTGGGGGCAAGGGGAGAAGAAGGGTTCCTGTATCTCATCTGTGGCCTTCCAGATGCTGTTGTACTCCAGCTCTCATTTCAGCCAGCATAGCCAGTCGTCATGAATGATGTGAGTCCACCCTGTATTTTTATTTATTTTTATTTATTTGTTGTACTTATACTCCGCATTTTCTCTGAGGAGCTCAAGATGGCATACATAATTCTCCCCCCCTCAGTTAATCCCCACAACAACCCTGTGAGGTAGGTTAGACTAAGAGGCAGTGACTGGCCCAAGGACATCCAGTGAGCTTTGTGGCTGAGTGGGGATTCGAACTCTGGTCTCCCAGGTCCTAGTCTGACACTCTAACCACTACACTACACTGGCTCTTTTTCCTTATACAGAGGAAAGAATAATTCTGAGCATGTCATTCCTCTTCTCAAACTGGCATCTTACCAGTTAAAAATGAGAAAATATGCAGGAGTTTATAGCATCACCTGCAAATCCTGAATAAGGCAGCTGCTGCTATGGAGACCAGGCTGTCTGAGGTCACCACTAATCAGCAAAGGTTACCAATACAGAGAGAAAAGTTCCCCGTGAACTTGAAAGTTTATTTAATTATTCTCCACTTTCATTGTCGTCGTCCCCTTCCATTCTTTTAATCTTCCCTACTGAAGTAGCGGGTGGCACAAAAGTCTTTAAAAAGTCTAAGGGTCACATGTGTGGCTGCCATGCTGATTGCGAAGAAAACTATGTTCTTCAAGAAGTTGGGTAAAACTTGATTTGCACAAGATCTGAAGACTGCTCAGAAACAGCAGAGGAGCCATTTTCTTGGGTATTCAAATGGAATTTGCTTCTTCCTTGTTGAAACCGTAACGTGTATTATACTCTGGTTTCTCTTCAGATCCTATAAGCCCTTCACCAAAACCCCCAGTGTGTATTGAAATAAAAATTAATATTTTTAAAAAATTGCTAGCTGTCCTCCACCCAATTTGAAATTATTACAGAGAAACCCATCTCTGTAAAAGCAGGACATCGCCACCTCTTGCTTGGTTGCACCCCCAAGTGTGCTTCCTAAGTGCATTCTTAAGTGAGCACTTTGAGGTGTGCCCCTTTTTGTACACACAACATGCATCCTTTAGCTCAGTAGTCTTCGACCTTTTCAGGACCCAAGCATGCGTTCAAGGACCCAGTTCTTATTCTTTTACCATATAGGGGGGGTGTATAGATGCTAGAAGAGGATATACTTATCAGCTCTTATCCTTTCTTCCTCACATTTGTGGGTTCAGCAGAGTGCACCCCTTTGCATCTTAAAAGGGAAGCTTAAATCGGCTAGTTTTAGCCTTTTCGTTTAAGTAATCCAGGATGCTTTGAGGCAGGTTGGATTCTCTTGGTATTTCCCCCTTCTCTCCCCCTTTAAAACAATCACACAAAGAGTCCTGTAAAAGGTAAAAACGACATTTTCTCACCCAGTGTTACTTGTTGAAGCATAACAAATAACAGCAACTTTGCTCAGACAGGCTTAAAATGGTAATCCAGATACAAATCCATACTTTAGTCTGTCTTAAAATGGCGACTGAGCAATAGAGCTCAGACATGCAGATGTTCTCACATTTCTGCAATGAGAGCAAAGAGCAAAGACGAAGTATCTGGTGAGGTTATACAGGGGCCAGCAAACTTTTTCAGCAGGGGGCCAGTCCACTGTCCCTCAGACCTTGTGGAGGGCTGGACTTTTTTTTAATGAACGAATTCCTATGCCCCACAAATAACCCAGAGATGCATTTTAAATAAAAGGACACATTCTACTCATGTAAAAACACGCTTATGCCCAGACCGTCCGCAGGCCAGGTTTAGAAGGCGACTGGGCCGGATCCAGCTCCCAGGCCTTAATTTACCTACCCATGGCACAGTGGGAGTGTCTCTCAGAGTTCTTTCTAGCAAAGATACAGGAAAGCTATGTGAGCTTCAGCTCCTGTCATCTAGCAAACATGCATTATTGGATTGCCGGCATTGTAAATACCCCACATCCCATATATTTGCATGGTGGTAGAGCTCGGGTTGCAACACACCTTGGGTTAGGCAGTGACTCAGTAATGGTTCTCAACCCACCTGTTCAAGACCAGTGCTCCAACTACTGGCAAATGCTTGGAAAATCTGCAATGGATTCATTAGCTGAATCATAGAACCGTAGAGTTAGAAGAGATCTTGAGGGTCATCTGGTCCAACCCCCTGCGATGCAGGAATCTTTTTGCCCAATGTGGGGCTCGAACCAGCATCCGAGTCACATTCTCTACCAACTGAACTACCTTTGGGCAGTCTGGTTCCCAGAGTGTCCTTGCTGTATAGGTTGTATATAGGTTGGGCTGCATAGTTGGTCTCTTAATTGAGTCACTGGCTCTGCCTCCTTCTTAGAATGCATTGTAATTCCAGTATTTCTTAAGTGTTACTGTCCAGTCTAAGGGGAATCGAAGTCCTGGCTGAGGACATTGGGACCGGGGGCAAGATGGCGGGGTGAGAGCAGGAATGAGAGTCCTAAAGCCAGGAGTCCAAGGATCAGGAAGCAGGGAGTGACAAAGTCAAGGGTCCGAGGGTCAAGAAGCTAGGAGTCACAAAGTCAAGGGTCCGAGGGTTGAGAAGGAAGGGGTCAAGAAGCTGAGGTCCGAGGATCAGGAAGCAAGAAGCCAAACGCAGCAAGGTAGGAAACGTGTTACTGTGGCAAAGAGCCGAAGGGAAATGCTGACTTTATATCCCTTCCTGGCTCTTGCCACCAGGTGCTGTGAGTTACTAATCGGCCTCACCTGTGCGGCCACGCCTTGCCTCTCCAGAACAAACTTAGGAAGGCCCAGTCCTACGAAGCCCTACTGGTCACAGGGCCTGGCTCCTGCACGCACTCCTGACACTAAGCTATCTATCTACAAGCCAGAAACACACATCACTGGGTACCAAGGTTGGATTAACCATCAAACTAATAATGCTATAGCCTTAAGCTCTCCTGTTTTTTAGGCACTCAGTTTCCCAGCTCAGCTCTGAACCTTGCTGGGTGACCTTGGCCCGGTCACCTTCTCTTAGCCTTAACTTTCTTTCTTGCAGAATTGTTTACGTGAAGATGGGGAAGAAGGAAAATGTAGGGTTGTAGGGATGCCATCTTGAGCCCTTTGACATTGTTCATGTCAAATGAATCCATTGGTCATGAATACCAATGGATTAAAATTTGGCAGTGGAATGGTCTCCCTTGGAATGTGATGGATTCCTCTTCACGGGAGGTTTTAAAGCGTAGTTTGGATGGCCATCTGCCATGGATTCTTCAGCTTTGCTTTCTGCATTGCAGGGGTTTGGAGTAGATGACCCTGGTATCCTCTCCAACTCTACGATTCTACGCGTTTGTGAGAGCTGGACTATGACCTGGAAGACTCAGATCCTCACACAGGCATGAAACTCACTGGATGACCTTGGGGTAGTCACTGTCTCTTTGCCTAACCCACCTTCCAGGGTTACTGTGAGCATAAAATGGGGAGGGGAAGACTATATGAGATTCTTCAAAATTCACACACACCTCTGCATTTTGCAGTGCGGTCCTTCAACCAGACAGTATATACATAATACATATATTATGGGGAAATCTTCATAAATATGCATCTATTTGTGAAAATAACATACAAAAATGCATTATATTAGGAGAAATTGCTTTGAAACCTGTTTATGTTAGGCAAAATTGCATACAAAGATATGCAATTTAAAAATTGTGATGAATTTTCATAAGGATTTAAAAATAAATAAATAAACCACCCACACACAAATTCATCAATTGATGCTGAAATGTGGAAAACTGAAGACTGGAAAAATGAAAAACAGAGTGAAATTGAAATCGACAGATTCTGCCTCCTTTTCTTTTAAAGCATTTCCTCACTCAACACCTCTCAAGTCTCCTGCCTGTCACCCACTGCCCAAACAAACTCACAGGTCATTCCAAAATTGCTCACAACAAGGAAAGTCCCCTTAAGCACCTAAGTTTATCACTCTAGGATTTAATCTCACTACGGCAGTGTGACCATGAGTCAGCCATGCTGTTAGGTAGACTATCTGCAAATTGTCCCAAATTGGCCAGTGTTCTGTGGACCATTGTGAAGAGGAAGCAGATCTTTGGCCCACCAGCTTCTCCACATTAATATTCTCTGGACATCACTTGCTAGTCTTTAGTTGTAAAACCAGACTTGGGAGGGAGAGGGTGTCAAATGCTAATGCAATTTATAAAATCAAGAGTCAAAGCAAACCTTATTCTTCTGTGCACATGGGGAGTAAAAGCTGCTCAGTAAATCAAAGACTTAATTTCACATGAGCCCGTGCTGCACACGTTATGCTTGACACTTGTAATTAATGCTTGCCAGTCAGCAATATCTCCTCCGGCGGACGAGTCAACGCCCGGCTGCCCCCCCCCACTTCAGCAGAGTTTCCTGTAGGATTTATGATATATTTCTCCTCTCGTAAAAGCCACTGCTTTGCGGCAGGAGTATTATCAAACACCGATTTAGATGGCTGCCTCTTCTTAGTCAATCTGTCCACATTTGCATGCCAGATGTGTGCGTCATCAAAAAAACCTAATGTAGCATTCAGAAAGCTGGTTCTGAGTGTAGGACACAATACCCAGAATGCATGTTTAATGTACAAAAGAAAGAGGGAGAAAAGAATGGGGAACAGATTTTCCCCTCTCCCTATAATTTAAACGGCAGTCTCCTTGTGATATTTGCCAAAAATAGTGATCTGCACTTGGTTTAGATCGGGTGGGATGGTGGAGAGTCGGCATTTTGCCATTTTCTACATAGTGTTTGGACACCAACGATGAAACCAGGCTGAGGATTTGCCCTTGGGGGAAAAGTGGAAGGCAGGATCTCCAGGGGAGAGGGAGTCTTCCAGGTGCCTTCTCCTCCATTCCCGATGTGGCTCACGTCGGCGGTTAGATTAAAGCATGAGCTGGCAATAAACTAGGATTTTAAAGCAATTACTTGCCAAGGTTTTGACATTAAAATGACAAACGGCCAATACCATCCCCTCATTCCGAGCAAGTTTTATTTTTAATGCAGAGATGTCTGGGGGTAATAGCTGGTCAGGACGAACCTCAGCAAAGCCACTCACAGAGGGAGGGAGTTTGTAGGGATGCAGTCGCTGCACAGCATGGAGGGGGAACCTCAATTACTGCCGATGGTGCGGAATTCCCAACTCCCACAATCCCTGATCAAGCAGGGAGGGGGGCTGGAATTGATGGGAGCTGGAGTCCCACAACATCTGGAGAGCCACACATTCTCCACCTTTGCCATACAGGACTCCTTTGTTCCACTAGTCTCTTTTGTAGAGTCAGTGTGGTGGAGTGGTTGGAGCAGGTATCCCCGACCTGTGGCCCTCCAGATGTTTTGGCCTACAACTTCCATGATCCCTAGCTAACAGGACCAGTGGTCAGGGATGATGGGAATTGCAGTCCAAAACATCTGGAGGACCGAAGGTTGGGGATGCCTGGGTTGGAGTGTCAGAGCAGAAGTGACACTAACAAAATGAATTTCAGTAGGGACAAATGTAAGTCTCTGCACTTGGGCAGGAAGAACCAGCTGCACAAATGTAAGATGGGAGACACCTGGCTGACCAGCAGTACATGTGAAAAGGATCTAGGGGTCTTGGTGGACCACGAGCTTAACATGAGTGATGCAGCAGCAAAAAAGCTGATGCTATTCCAGGCTTCATCAACAGACATATACTGTCCAGATGAAGGGAAGTAATAGTACCACTCTATTTGGCCTTGGTCAGACCACACCTGGAATACCATGTCCAGTTCTCGAATCCTCTGGAAAAACAATCTCTCAAAGGACCTGTTGATGGCATTTTACCATTGTACTGTTGAGAGTGTATTAACTTATGGTCTCTGTGTGTGGTTTGGGAGCTGCATGGCCAGGGGCAAAACAATGCTGTCCAGGATTATAAAGACTGCAGAGCAGTGGCGTAGCGTGGGGGGGTGCAGGGGGGGCTGGCCGCACCGGGCGCAACATCTGGGGGTTAGGGGGCGCAAATCCACGGGTTTGGGGGGTGCAAATCCACGGGTTAGGGGGCACAAATTACTTGCCTTGCCCCGGGTGCTGACAACCCACGCTACGCCACTGCTGCAGAGAGAATAATTGGGTGCATTCTTCCCACCTTGGATCAAATCTATGCTTCCAAGTGCCATAAGGAAGCTGCAGAGATAGCGCAGGATAGTGCGCACCCCGGAAATGATCTCTTTCAGCTTTTGCCTTCTGGAAGAAGGTACAGGGCTATAAAGACTAGGACTAACAGTTTCTATCCAAATGCGATTTTGGTTTTAAATGCAGTGTAAGGAGTCTCTATGGGAGTATATTGTATTTAAAAATGGGGTATCGGCGTTTTTAGGGGGCTAACCAGGTTAAGATAGCTGGGATAGCAGGCTTGTTGGTTTCTGAATGTCTTATGTAGATTTTTTCAATTTCGTTGTTCTATATGGGACAATGACAATAAAGATTATCGTATTGAATGGTTCGAGGATCTGGCTATGTTTATCTCAGGAAACTGAGAGGAGATATGATAGCCATCTTCAAATATCTCAAGTGTTGTCACATGGAATCATAGAGTTGGAAGGTACCCCAAGAGTCAACCCCCTGCAATGCAGGAATCTCAACTAAAGTATCCATGACAGACGGCCATCCAACATCAACTTAAAAACCTCCAAGGAAGGAGAGTGCACAACCTCCTGAGGGAGTCCGTCCACTGTCAAACAGCTTTTAGTGTCAGAAAATTATTTCTGATGTTTAGTCGGAATCTCCTTTCTTGTAACTTGAAGCCATTGGTTCAAATCCTATCCCCCAAAGCAGGAGGAAACAAACTTCATCTATCTTCCATGTGACAGCCCTTGAGATATTTGAAGATTGGTATCACATCTTCTCTCAGTCTCCTCTTTTCCAGGCTAAACATACCCAGCTCCTTCAATCGCTCCTCATAAAGAAGATGGAAGAAGCTCCTTTTCTCCTCTCTGAAGGGTAGAACTCGAACCAATAGCTTCAAGTAACAAGAAAGGAGATTCCAACTAAACAAAGATCTGTTTGACAGTGGAATGGACTCCCTACCAAATGCTCAGGGACAGCGGGAGTTGCGCTCCAACAACCCCTGGAGGATCAGGGATTCCTGGCTCCTGGTCTATGACATTGGCTATTATCCGCTGATGGATTTCCGAACTGAAAAAATCTGTTTTTAAGCCCCTTTCCCCCCAAATTATTCTCCATTCCTACTCTTGTCAATAGCAGCTAAGCGGAGATCAATGATGGGGAACCTTTTTCAGTCTGAGGGCCACGTTTGCTTCTGGGGGCCACAGGACAGTGATGCGTGGAGCCTGAGGCAAAAATTGAGCAAAGTCACAAATGTTACCTTTGCACCTTTGTACAATAGGCTAGTTCTTTAAACACCTCCCCCCTTTGTATCTTTCATTCAGACAAGCAAGAGGCATTATCAGAGTTCAAGGACCCACGTACCTACGGGACCGCCTCTACTGGTATGCCCTGTGGAGGACCTTAAGGTCCACAAATGACAACATTTTGGAGGTCCCAGGTCGCAAGGTGGTTAGATTGGTCTTAACTAAGGCCATGGCCTTTTCAGTACTGGCCCTGACTTGGTGGAACGTTCTTTCTCAAGAGACTAGGGCGAGACTTGACGTCTTTCCGCAGGGCCTGCAAGACAGAGCTGTTCCGCCTGGCCTTTGGTCTGGACTCAGTCTGACCCTTATGTTTCCCTCCCCTTATGGTTTTGATCTATGGGCTACTTTTAAACGAGGCTGCTTTTTAAATTGCATTTTAACCTGTATTTTAAATTGGTTTTTTTCCTATTATGTTTTTACTGTAATTTTACTAGTGTTAGCTGCCCTGAGCATGGCTCTGGCCAGGGAGGGCAAGGTATAAATTATTATTGTTGTTGTTGTTGTTGTTGCACCCAAGTAGAAGCATGTGGGTGCAAAAGAGGGTGTGGGCTGGGGGAGGGTATGGAGGGCCAGATATAAAATTATGGAGGGCCATGTTCCACCCTTGGCTGAGGGGTCCTCCACTTCTGGCATAGATTCAAGGTAGGTTTGGGGATCTCATTTTCATTCAAACAGCATTTGCTTTCTCTTATGAACAAGTGGCACTAAAGAAAGGGAATAGGAATCCTGTGAAGGAAAAAGAATATAAAAACAAGAGAGAAAGGAAGGCTCTCTGAAGAGCGTCTATTGATGGTTATTATGAACAACCAATCTTTATGATAGCTGTAATTAAAGGCCTCTGTGACAACCCACAGTAGAGCACATTGTAACCGCGTACAAAAAAAATCCCTGATAGATGAGCCATGGAGCTCCTTCTCAGGTCTTAAAATATGGTACCGCACTGTGAAAGCTAACATTTTGGTGCATTGCTGACATATTTCCAAATATTAAATGTGTCTCAAGTACACTGCTATTTTTTCATGGCTAATTATCTCCTGGGCACTTTATTGCAGCAGGAGACAGCAAATTCACATGACATCAGCTATTAGTATGAGAAGAGTGAATTAATATTCTCTTCCTCGGGACAAGTCACAACCGCTTTAGCATGCCTGCCAAATCTTTGCTCCGCTTTCTTGTTTTATACTTGAGTCAGCTCATCAACCCATCTAGTGAGGAACCTGTGGACCTCCAGATGTTCTTGGACTACGGTTCCCATAGTCCTTGAGTGCTGTCCATGTTGGCTGGGTCTAATGGAACACCTGGAGGACCTCCCTGGCCTACAGCTCCTCCAAAGGACTTGTTCAATGAGGATTCACCCTTATTTGCTTGCACAAAGCCTACACATAGGTTAGAAGATATCGGGTCTTTATTTAACCTGTGTTCTCATCTGTTTGCAGGGGGGTTACATGACAAAGTACCTGGAATCAAAACAGCCATAGAAATAAACCCATTCTGCTTCATCTGTTTGTGCAACCAATATTTAACCATCACTGCCTGAATAGAATCTCGGCCACCACTGAATTGTTCAGGTTTGCAGGGCCAGATAGGTTGATAGGATTAAGTCACTGCTGGATCACAATGCGAAACAAGCTCCATTTATTTTTACCATATCACAGACCCAAGTGGCAACGTAGCTGTTCAGTGTCATCATTAACAGCTCATTGATCCAATTATCTGCCTTTACACTTTGATTCCAAATCTGCAGCCTTATCATCACCTTTGCGACAGAAAACAGATTTCCAGTTGATTTCAGAAATGGTTTGGTTGCCCCCCGAAAAAGGCTCAGGTAAATGAGATCAAACATCCCTCTGGATTTATTGCATTTATATTCTGCTGCCAGTCAGTGTAGACAGTACTGAGCTAGATGGACCAATGGTCTGACTTGGTATAAGGGCAGCTTCCCCTGTTTAAATTACAGTAACAGTTTTCAAATTGGCACCATATCTACATATATTAACAGATGGAATTTTATGCAAATCTATCTGATCCTCTTTTCCCAGCAATGCCCGAGTGGCCTCCATTATGAGCCAGCATTGGTAGCCACAGGAGACTTCAGAGTCTAGCTGTGCAGCTCCCTGAAGAAGCCCATAATAAAAACAAATAAAAGCATTTTATAAGAATCTTGTCCCATATTTCCACACTTAAGAAGAAAATGGAGGAGCTGGAAATCAAGGCTTTTTTAATGTAGTTTCATTTACAAACAAAAGCAATGTTTTCTTCCAGACACTTCACATCTCCTCAGATTTAGAACTTGAAGTAGAAAATGATCCTTTGGCATGACGAGTGTGAGCTGCTTTAGAAGGGGAGGCTGAACGGCAAAACTATTTTTGCAGAATGCAGGAGGAGAAAAGGTTTCTGCTCCGAAGTGCATTAAGAAGAAAAGGTCCACTCCTCCGTCTGAGCTTCTCTGTACTTAGGGCAAATTGCAGTGACCATTCTGAGCACCTAAGTGCTACTTAATGGTCTGGGGATTTGAGCACTGGACCACACAGGGCTTTTGAAAAGGCACAAAGCATGGAAGCAAACACAATGGCCACGGTGACCTGGCTGTACCAGGAAACGAAAAGAGCAAAATCTTCTTTGCTTGACCCACTTTTCTTTCTGTTATCAACATAAACTCCTTTCAGGGAAGGGGATATATGCAATTGCTAAATTGCATCTTTGTAAAAGAAGGAAAAGTCTGTAGGTCTAATCTGTTCAGCAAATTTTCTAACTTCTCACATTAGCAATCTGTCACTGCATTGATTTAGAAAGGGGGTGGGGAACGACCCAGAGTCTCCCTGGCTGCAGCCATCAGCCCAAGAAAGAGATGCTTCTTTGAGGAAGGGCCACGGATTATTGGGCGAGTATAGACCCTGCAGGGACGCGGGTGGTGCTGTGGGTTAAACCACTGAGCCTAGGGCTTGCCGATCAGAAGGTCGGCGGTTCGAATCCCCGCGACGGGGTGAGCTCCTGTTGCTCAGTCTCTGCTCCTGCCAACCTAGCAGTTCGAAAGCACGTCAAAGTGCAAGTAGATAAATAGGTACCGCTCCAGCGGGAAGGTAAACAGTGTTTCCATGCGCTGCTCTGGTTAGCCAGAAGCGGCTTAGTCCTGCTGGCCACATGACCCAGAAGCTGTACGCCGGCTCCCTTGGCCAATAAAGTGAAATGAGCACTGCAACCCCAGAGTCGGCCACGACTGGACCTAATGGTCAGTGGTCCCTTTACCTTTTTATAGACCTTGCATGCAGAAGTTCTAGGTTCAATCCCTGGCATCTTCAGATACAGCATCATGCCAAGGGGTCAACCCACAGTCCTGCCCATGGGTCAAAAAAGGAGCTGCTTCATGGAACCTCTTCCTCCATCTCTACCAGACAGCTCTTACAGTCTGAATGTTTTTCCTACAGTTTAGTTGGAACCTCCTTCCTTGTGATTTGAATCCATTGGTTTGGGTCCTACTCTCTGGAGCAGCAGAAAACAAGTTTGCTCCATCTTCCATGTGATATTTGAAGATGGCTATCATATCACGTCTTAGTCTACTCTTCTCCAAACTAGACATCCCCAGCTCCTTCAACCATTCCTCATAAGGCTTGGATTCCAGGCATCACATTGGCCACCCTCCTCTGCACATGTTCCAGCTTGTCAATACCCTTCTTAAACGTTTAAGATTTTTGAGAAAATTGTCAAGACCATTGAAAAACAATGGATGATGAAAATATCACTTCCTGGTGACTTCTTCCTCCCATCCACTTGAAAAGTGATTATGTGAGCCAAGCCTAAGATAGATATGACCTGAGTTATGCCAACAACCTGATCAAATATTTTTATTTTTTAAAACCCTCTAAAACAAAGAGCATGGATAATGAAATGCAAGGCACTGACAATCAATACCTTAGATACATTATTCATTTCATTGTGGTATTGATATTCTGCAGTTAATTTGCAATCTCCCCTGTTCATTTTACACTACATAGAATTTTATGTGGTTTTCTTTTCCTGTAACACTTCATTTAAACTGGGAGGTTAACTTCCTGCAGTATAAAATAGCAATGTAAATATGAGAGAGGCCAGCACAACAGTGATCACCATCAATCCTGTTGTTGCAATTACTGTTTCCATAACAAATGTGAAAGGCCAATTAAAGTTAGCTTATTGACCATCCAAGCCTGGACAGTGTTTCATACCTGGTATCAAATTCTCAGCTGATCTGCCCCAGCCTGCCTCCTTGACCCTCTTCCCATTTTTCGACTTTTCATCTAAGATGAGTTAGCGACAGTGTGATGAAGGCTAGTCAGGATTTTAAGGAGGAGGAAACTGATGGGGAATGCCACTTTTGGACTAGTTGTTAGAAAGCAGGCGGGTGTGAGGCTAGCTGAAGGCAGGCTGAGTTGGTGGGACAATGCCCCATTGGTGCTAATGGACCAGACTCCACTGTTGCAAAGGCTGCTCCATTTGTATCAACAGAGTTGTTGGGATTTTTGACTACATGCCATTCTGTGCAGCTTCACACAGAGTCAATTAAGCATTGGCTGAAAGCCAAGGATGACTGAGCAGAGAGGAGTTATTCTGCCTAGAGATATGAGACCTTGGATACAGCTCCACCATTGGTTGAGGTCTCACACAGGCATGATGACTTATGACCTAACTGACTGGATAGTTTGTTGGTCAGTGTGGTGTTCTGAGAGAGTGAGAATCGTTTGGAGTATGTTAAGAGAGAGCTAGTTAAGATCTGTATCTGTTCTTGTATATAGTAACTTGTAGAGTCTGCTGTAAATAATAAACACCTCTAAGTAACCAAGTTACTAGTAGCAGCGTCTGGTTTCTGCTTCGTCCATCCTGCCTGCAACTGATTGCTTTCTGGAACTCTGCGTATGCTCTGCTAAGGTCTAGCTAAGGTCCTGCAACAGGTCAAAAGTTGCAAAACACCAAGAAGAGTAGTACAGTGGTACCTCAGGTTACATATGCTTCAGGTTACAGACTCTGCTAACCCAGAAATAGTACCTTGGGTTAAGAACTTTGCTTCAGGATGAGAACAGAAATCATGCTCCGGTGGTGCGGCGGCAGCGGGAGGCCCCATTAGCTAAAGTGGTGCTTCAGGTTAAGAACAGTTTCAGGTTAAGAACGGGCCTCCGGAACGAATTAAGTTCTTAACCTGAGGTACCACTGTAGTTGTCTGACTCTTTCAGCCATGCTTCTGTCACATGGAAGATGCAGCAGGCTTGTTTTCTGCAGCTCCAGAGGGTAGGGTTCAAATTGCAAGTAAGGAAATTCTGACTAAACATTCAGAAGAACTTTCTGATGATAAGAACTGTTTTGACTGTAGAACGGGCTACATCAGAAGGTGGTGGACTCTCCTTCTCTGGAGGTTCTAAAGCAGAAGTTGGGTGGCCATCTGCCAGGGATTCTTTAGCGCTGATTACTGCATTGCAGATTCTAAGGAGGAGGAAACCTACAGGACCGCCTCTCCTGGTATGTCCCACAGAGGACCTTACGGTCTTCAAACAAAAACATCTTGGAGGTCCCGGGCCATAGGAAAGTTAGGCTGGCCTCAACAGAGCCAGGGCATTTTTGGCTGTGGCCCCGATCTGGTGGAACCCTCTGTCACATGAGACTAGGGCCCTACGGGACTTGACATCTTTCCGCAGGGCCTGCAAGACAGAGCTGCTCCACCAGGCCTTTGGCCAAGGCACAGTCTGACCCCCTCCTTTGGTAATCCTCACAGAACTCTAGCCCAATGGTTGCCATTAATTTGATTCTGAATTGATTTTAAAATGAATTGATTTTAGAATGCTGTGTTACTTTTATTGTTGTTAGCCGCTCTGAGCCCGGCTTCAGCTGGGGAGGGCAGGATATAAATTTAAAAAATTTATTATTATCATTATCATTATTATTATTATTATTAGGTGTTAGATGCGATGGCCCTTAGGCTCCCTTCCAGCTCTACAGTTCTATGATTCTTTGGCCCTCTCTTCAGTTGCATATGCTCTGATGGCAAGTTGAAGAGGTGTTCCTGCATTGAGTCCCATGAGCTGTTGACAGGTGAAGAAAGTGCAAGCATATTCAGCAATCTTCAGCCTATCGACTCTGGATGCTGCAAAACAGATTACCTGATAACTCACGGGACACCAAAGTGCACTAGCAACTACCAAGGTAACAATGTTCCAGTGGAGAGGCACCCCATGGTGAACAGATGTGTGGTTCTGCTTTTGAACAGATTGAATGCATAAGTGGTTGGTTAAACACATCTTCTTCGTGTGTGTGTGTGTGTGTGTGTGTGTGTGTGTGTGTGTGTGTGTGCCGGTCTGTGAAATCAAGAGTGTTTATGTTTGCTGCTTAACAGAGGAGCACTAAGCCCCTGCAGTTATAGATTTTAGTACCTCTAGGAAGCACAGCAAGACAGAACATGCTATGAGGCTAAAATCAAATAACATTCTTTTTATTATGATGCAAACACAAGTTTCAGCCCCTTTTCAACATGCAATTAAAGGGCAGAGCAGATGGCAGCTCAGCAGATGAAAAGCTTGTAACCACTAAAAGGAACTTATCACGCTAAATAAATTGTTCATTGTTTTACACGGGATCTGATAACTTTAACCAGGTCTAGAGCTCTATTAACATTTATTACCAGCCAATGAGATCCCAGCGAAGGGGCAAGAAGTGCCTTCTGGAAATAATTAGGGGCATGTTCTTGTTAGGGAGTCTGTATTGTGTTAGCAATCATCATTGGTGTCATAATTTCCATAAATTGAAATCCATAAAAAATATTGCTCAGAGCCATGTTCTTGTGTTATGCAAAGCCAATCTCCTTAGGTCCGGTCAATGACAGTCAAGGCTGGAAACTAATAACATGGTTAGATAGAGTTTAGATATGCTGCATTAATCTCACAAGTTCGATTTCCATTTCAGATGTTGCATGGATTCATACAGTTGGAGACAATGCCCAGATCCCAGGCTGCTTAGGACTTTGAAGTTCAAAACCAGCCATTTTTAATGAGCCTGGAAACAAGCTGGAAACCAGAGGAGGTTAGAAATGTGCTGAAATAGCCTTCACATTTGCTGCTCCCTTAAAGACTGTCAGTGACTACTAGCCTCAATAGCTACGTTCTACCTCCATCGTCAGTGGAAATACAGTATTTTTCGCTCTATAGGACGCACCGGACCATAGGACACACCGGACCATAGACCATTTTTTTTTCTTGTTCTCCCCCTCTAAAACAAGGTGCGTTCTGTGCGTTCAAGGTGCGTTCACCCGAAGCTTGGAGTTCCCGCTGGGCTCTGGAGGCTTTGGGTTCCTTTTGGCCTGCTCTTTGGGGCTGGCGGGGAGAAGCGCTGCTTTCCCCCACCACCAGCACCAAAGACCAGGTCGGGGAGCAGCGCAAAGGCGGCGCGCCGCCTTCCCACTGCCCCCTGAGCTTGTGGGGCTGGCGGTGGGGGGAAGCATTGCAGCCTTCCCCCCACCTTCGTACAGCCTTCGTAGCCTCTGCAGCGGAGGCTTTGCGAAGCCGTCCTCAAGCTAGAACAGCGAGACAGAGAGCTCCGCATTGCTCCGTCTCCCTGTTCTGGCTTGGGCTTAGCCGCGCAGCCTGCATTCGCTCTATAGGACGCACACACATTTCCCCTTAAATTTTGGAGGGGAAAAAGTGCGTCCTATAGAGCAAACAATATGGTATGTTGCTGGGAATCACAAGTAGGAAGAATGCTTTTGCACCCAGGTTCTGCTTGTGGGCTTCCCATGGGCATGTGGTTGGTCACTGTGAGAACAGGATGTTGGACTAGGTCAGTGTTTCCCAAACTTAAATCTGCAGCTGGTTTTGGACTACAGTTCCCATCATCCCAGACCACTGGTCCTGCTAGCTAGGGATCATGGGAGTTGTAGTCTAAGAACATCTGGAGACCCAAATTTGGGAAACACTGGACTAGATGAACCATTGACCTGAGCCAGCTGAGCTTTTCAAATGTTCTTACTGGTGGTGAATTTAGGGGGCCTTCTTAGAGGGGTTCCTTAAGGGTATTGTTTCAGAGCCATGAAGTTATTTTGTGGGGAGTTGTTTACACCACCATGGTAAGCATCCCTTCACTCCAAAATGCCATGAACGATTTTGGTATCTTCCAGACACGCAACTGGGGCCTCCTGCATCCAAAGCAGTTGCTCTACCATTGAGCTAATGCCCATCACCAATATCTTTCCCTTGTACTTAGCTACTCTACAGTGAAACAGACTGCATTGGAAGATGGTGGTGTTGAACCACTTATCAGGATGCTGTAGAGATAGGTTCCCTGCACTGACAGAGGGTTGACCTAGGTTACTTTTGTGGTCACCTCCATTCTATAACCAGAACACAACTAATGGGAAAATATCCCAGCAGAGATCTCAACAGTCCTGGGGGGCAGCTCACTACTGGCTTTCCATTTGTCTCCAGGGGGCTGCAATGTCTTCCGCAAATGCATTCAAAACCATTTTCTTGGAATACACTGACATTTCAAATGCATTGAACAGAAGAGGCTAAGGCTAGATTTGGGGGTGGGCAGGAGGGAGAAATAGTTTTAATTGATTTTATTACGTGCAGAAAAATAGAGCAAGCCGGGGCACTTTTGTTTGGAAGGATAAACACAAAATTATTGGTTGAATACGGCTGAATTAAGCACTTAAAGTTCAACCTCTCCAGAATGCTGACAATGCAGGTTCAGATCAATACAGAAACAATTTACACCACGAGAACCTGGGCTCTAGCTATTAACTACTAATTATATTAAGTTTGCTACTAAATTGATTTAACTCTTTCCAAAAGCACAGGGGGACCTGTGGCCAAACATGCTAACCACAGAGCAATTGCATCAGCAGACCACTGTCAAATACCTGCGTTATAAGTAGCAGGAAGGTGGCCAACCTGGAGACAAACATCATTTGAAGTGTGATGTAGAATAGCCTTTTCCCAACCTTGGGTCCCCATATGTTGTTGAACTACAATTGCCATCTTCCCTGACTATTGGCTATGCTTGCTGGGGCTGATGGGAGTTGCAGTCCAACAATATATGGGGACCTGTGGTTGGGAAAGCCTGGTGTAGCACACAGGAAGGTGCCTTAAACCAAGTCAAACCATTGGCCAATCTAGCTTAGTATTGTCTACATGGACTGAAAGCAACTCTCCAGGGTTTACAAAAGGGCTATCCAAGACATCTAGCTGCTGGTGGTGTAATAGAGACGCTTCCTTAGAACATATGTCCCTATAATGCTCTACATTGCTAAATTTTTGGCAGAGGGTAATAGAAACACAACTGTTCGGAAAAATCTTAAATTCGCAGAGGAAAACATCCCCTTGAACTATATACACAATGTATGGAACCCAACGAAGAAACAATATGAATGGACTCTCCATGCCTTTACTGTGGCAAAAGGACTGGTATTGATGAACTGGAAAAATAAAAAATTTGGCTCACTTCAACAAATGGATGTGTAAACTCGCAACATGTGAACAAGTTGTGTACAAATGTCGACTTGCCGTGGATAAATTCAACAATATTTAAAAATCATTTTTATAAACACTATATTAGGTTTAGGATTATTAAAATAACAATCTTATAAAAAAAATTCCCCATCTTTCTTTCTTTCTTTCTTTCTTTCTTTCTTTCTTTCTTTCTTTCTTTTTACCCAGGTATATTTTAACAATTGTTACTCTTTTCACATCTTGTTTTACCTTTGCACTTATAATTTTATATAGTGCACAAAAATTCATTCTTATTTTTCAATAAAGAATATATTTTTTAAAAAAACTCTCCAGGGTTTCAGATAGCATGAATTCACAGCCTTGCCTGGAGATTCTGGGGGTTGTCCCTGGGACCTTCTGCATGCAAAGCAGATGCTGTATCACTGAGCTGTGGCCCATCCCCAAATAATAAAACAGAGCTTTTCCAAACGAAAATAAAGAAGGGTTAAAAACTTAGGCAGCTGTCTGATACCTAAGGTTGGGGAGGATATTGGTTCCCTCTGCATTTTTGAGCAAACTTTCCCATTTCACCCATTCCCCGCTGGGCTCACACAGGAATTGGACTGTTGATCTGCAGATTGATCAATGGGCTAAACCCTTCATGGATCCATACTGTCCTTTTGAGGTTGTCTGAGGGCTACTTCACCTTTTAAACATGTTAAGCAGCTCTGCGTGATCAGAAAACCCCTATTAAAAATATTCCAGGAAGTGAATGCAATTATTATTATTGTTATTTATTATATATACCTTTTAATTGCCAAGATGGCTTCTAAGTGGCTTGCGACTCTAAAACCAATTGCACATAATTAAAATACGCAATAAAACAATTACACGAAAACATTTAAATAAGCATTCGTAATGAAAAGGCATACTAAAAGGAGTCTGTTGAAACAGTACAACAGCGGAAGATATAAAACAGCAATTAAAACAGGATGTTCAAGTCAGGAGAGCAATTGTACAAAGGGGGAAATGGGGGGAAATGGGTGTCCCCATAGATCTATGACTTTGGCATCTGTTGGCCCATGGTGACAGCGGTGAGGGGATGGAACTCACCCTGCCTTGGTGGAGACAATGAGCGATGTTTTGCACCAGTACACGCATTGGGAGCTCATCTGAGTGAATATCATGCAGAACTTTGAGCTCCAGCCATTCACTCCTGTTTGTTTTATGGGTTTAAAATTGTCTTCCTGTTTTCCTGTTTTCTTTATCATCTCTATCCTAACATCTAGATGTAAATCCTTCTTTCATATCCTTTCACTTCACAAGGTTATTCCAGACTCAGCCAGATTTCTGCCCTCGAACCTTGACTTTTGAGGTATTCATTTAGGCACTCCCATTTCTTTTTTTTACTTCACTTTTTAGTTTTTGTCTTATTATGCCTGTCAATTTGGCTAATTCTAAGTATTCTGAGAGCTTACATAGCCACTCTCCCCTAGTGGATAACTGATTCCCTTTTCAGTACTTAGCCACCAGGATTCTTGCTGCAGATGTTGCGTATAAGAAAAATTTAGTTTTGTCTTTTGGAATATCGTCATTTAAAATTCCTAAAAGGAATGCCTCTGGCCTTTCACTATATGATATTCTTAATATTTTCTTTATTTCTTCGTGGATCACGCTCCAAAATTAAGCAATTTAGTGTTGATATGTCATCATACAGCCTTGTTAGCCACCTTCCTCATTTCCTTTTAAAAGCCTTGTGACTGAGCAGAAAGAGGTCTCCTTTTAAGGACTTAAACTGGTCTAAGTTCCACCAGCTGAGCCCTGAATAGTCTCAACGCAGCCAGGTTGAAGGAGTTACACCAGCATATCCCCAGCAGCCCCAGGATGAGGAACAGCCCAAGATCCATCTCTTGCAAACTCGCTCATCCCAGCAGATCTCGGATTTGTATAGCATTGTCAGTTACCTAAAGGTTTTTGTATGCGGAGCTTATATTGGGCATTCTGGGCCCCTAAGCTATACATCCTCTCCTGCAGATGAGTCATTTAATAATGCTGACAGATCAAACAGGCAGGTGAATGAAGAGTGTAATGGCTGCTTGAGCATGGTGGCAATCTAAATTTTTAATACTAATAACCAACTTTCATTATCAGCAAACAGAAATTCCAACTTACGCAATTTGTTGCTGTGACACGTTTTAAAAAGTACTAGCAAACAGCATCAGAAGGTATCTCTTCTGTACTTCAAACCTCTGCATAAGGCTCTTTTACATTTGTGCAGAAGTTTCTCTCCCTTCCCTATAGATATGCAGCAGGGTGGATGAATTACTTGAAGTCTGTTCTGCAAGAGACAAGGTTGTTTTGTTCTCCTGTGTGTAAATGGGAGCAATTTCCAGAAGCAAATTCCAGTGTTGTCAGGAGAATTGCAGTGTGTTCTTGGCAAAGCAAGGCAAGGATGAGCCAAAATGTTGGGGAAAGTTATAT
The DNA here is from genome assembly GCF_027172205.1 of Podarcis raffonei. NCBI lineage: Eukaryota > Metazoa > Chordata > Lepidosauria > Squamata > Lacertidae > Podarcis > Podarcis raffonei. The sequence continues at coordinate 39,015,982 of NC_070615.1, read as the reverse complement.
ATCAGTGCTGCATCTTGACCACTAGTCTGAGTCAATAGGGTGGTAAAGCAAATGGCCTGCAAGCCAAATGAGGCTTAGCACATTTCCCCATCAGGCCTGTGATGCCATTTGTCCAAGTCATATCCACATGTCTTACAGGTAAAAATACAGGTAAATCGTCTGCTGGCCTAAAGGAGCTTTGCAGGCCCTGCCAGTTAGCCCATGCATAGTGCTTTGCAAATCCTTAGCTGGACACTGACACTGAAAAGTGTTCTGCATGAAGAGTTGCCCACAGTTGCTTCCAGTGTGGGCAAAAATGGATCACCATGATGCCAGGATATCAACAGCTTCAGGTGACTCACTTTTGCTCACATTGGACAACTGTTTATGCAAGCAAAGGTGCATCACTCCACAATCTCCAATGGCCAGCTGATCATGACCCATGGGGTGGGGGGAGATCCAGCCTACTGCGTGGCTTCAAGTCCCTCACCCCTGCCATAGAACTTGATAGATGCCCCAGGGTAGGTTAGTCAGGTAGATAGCAGGCAATATCAAACTAGAGTTTCAGTACCATGGATAGCTCCAAGTTTACTCTAAGTATGGTGCTGTCAAGGCTGTCTGAGGTGAGCCAGGAGGAGGCAACCGTGCATTCTGTCCCAATCAGTAGTCCCAGGTGGGCTCTAGCTCAGGCAGGGGCAGGTGTAAGACATCTAGATTCCATGACATCACCCCAGGTTCCAGCAAAGCAGGTTTTTGAATGGGGTGAAAACTAGGCATTTCCCCAACATCAGGAATGAATAAAAACACAAAACCAAAGATCTAATCTAGTCAACCAGATGATTATGAGAAGCCCGCAAGCAGGATACAAAAGCAACCAACCTTTTCTGTCGTTGTTCTCCAGTAACTGGTATTCAGAGGGAGAGAGTACACCATCTTCATGACCAGAACCTATTGATAGACTTATTGCCCATAAACCCATCTAACTATTCAATAATTTAACTATGTGCTGTGTGAGGGAGTACTCCCGCCATTCAACTTCATTTGATATTTTAATATTTTAAGGTTTGTATAAGCCTGATGAAATGTTGCTGTTGTTGGAAGAGCTATATTTCCCTGTGCTGTGCTCAAAAATGTACTGAATGCATCGGTGGTAGTGGTGATAAATCCAGACAAAGATCTTAATGTGCCAAAGGGGGAAATTATTCCTTTCTTGAAAGATAAATGGCTACTAAAGACCACCATTTGTATTGGTATCAAATTCGCAAAGGCCTTTCTACCAGGTCATCCATCAGTCCTCTTTCCCATCAATATCTTGACAAGTAGGATGTAGACCAGCCATGGCAAAATTGGAAGATTTTCCCTTCCATACATCATCGTGGGCCCAAGATTTTTTTCCCCTGCCTCAAGCAGAGACAAAAGGCTCTGCCAACCTCCAGTGTTTGTCCCAACACTTTGTGACAGGAATACCAACCTTTTTGGACCATTGGGCACATTTGAATTTTGATGAAATGTCATGGACACCCATCACAAAATGGATGTTGGGCAGGTGTGGTGTAACCCAAAATGGCTGCCACATCTAAAAGAGCAGATGAGAGGGCTGCAAAATGGAGCAGGTGTGCCTTCCTTGTCAATGGGAAAAGGCCCCGATATTAGCCACTTCCGTGCTCACTCACAGAGATGAAGTTTTTGCACTTCCCTGCTCACAAAAAGGAAGTCCTGACAATGTGCACATGGTTAAAGGGGTAGAGATTCAATGTAGGAGATGCTGAGCCAATGATGGTAGAAACTGAGCATGACGTCTCTTGCACATTGTGGATTTATGAGGGGATATTTACCTTTAGTACAGGGACGCGGCTGGCGCTGTGGGTTAAACCTCAGCGCCTAGGACTTGCCGATCGCATGGTCGGCGGTTCGAATCCCCGCGGTGGGGTGCGCCCCCGTCGTTCGGTCCCAGCGCCTGCCAACCCAGCAGTTCGAAAGCACCCCCGGGTGCAAGTAGATAAATAGGGACCGCTTACCAGCGGGAAGGTAAACGGCGTTCTGTGTGCTGTGCTGGCTCGCCAGATGCAGCTTGTCACGCTGGCCAAGTGACCCGGAAGTGTCTGCGGATAGCGCTGGCTCCCGGCCTACAGAGTGAGATGAGCGCACAACCCTAGAGTCTGTCAAGACTGGCCCATACGGGCAGGGGTACCTTTACCTTTTATTTACCTTTAGTAGGCACATTGAGGGGAACTGGTGGGCATTCTGGGAGGCATGGGAGCAGCATTGGCAACACCCTGCCTTAAGAAGTCTGTACAATTCAGACACCAGTTCCTGGCTTCATATTTTTGTCGCTCATGATGCCACTGAAGCAGGTCCCTTCATCCTGCTGTGTTGCAAGACCAGCCTTGATCAGCCCTTCTCAGTAGGCTGCCCACTTCTGTGCCATATGGGAGCAAGTCAAGGAGCACCGCTGATTCATTGGGATTTGTGACCAATAATTAGCAGTTGGATTAAAAGTTCTCATTGATTGCATCCTGGAAAAAGGGAGGAATCTGTTGGGTTTTCTTGACATTAATGTGGTCAATGGTGCTACTCAGAGGTGTGCGTTTGTAATTATAACCTGCATGGCAGCACATCTGTGAGCTCTTGACAATTCAGCACACCTGAGGTATCTTAACAATTTAACTAATTAACAGGGGGAGTTTACCTGCTGCACCAAATGCAGCGATGTGATGGGGTAATTGATTATTTTGAAAACTGTATTTAAGTTGACCAAGTGGTGTAGTGTGAACTGTTATAGAATACTGTTAAGGAATGTTGTTGAAGACTGGTGGTGAGAAGGGGTGTTTTGCAGCTGTTTGATTATTATTTAAAAATAAAGATAAGCAAAGATATTGTGGGCAAGTTTTTATTCCATCGCCCCAGCCGCTGTGCAAACTCGGTTGGCGAAGAAGGTCCAACTGAATCCACCTGTGCCCTTCCAGCTCAAGTATGAACTGGAGCTGCAATCCTGCACACACTTATGCACACTTACTTCTGAGAAAAACATAAAGGATGACCTGAAAGTGTGATAAAGCATCAGAGATACCAGGATTTGAAAGTTATATGTCCAAAGGGGGTGGGGGGAGGAAAATTTACTGATTAGACTATATGGCAGGGAACCAAATGCCTCATGGCACTCTGTTGACTTGATTGCCAAAAAAGGAGAAGAGATGTCCTACCGCAAGTGGAATGTCTAGCTTTTAATTAGGGAGAATTATTCCACCAGGGCACTCTTTTCCCATGCTTTGAGAAAAAGAGGTTGAGGGAAATAAACACGTTTGCCTTGTCTGCACAATGCCCTTTTGCAAGTTCTCTTTCTTGAGCTGGCTAATTAGATTCTGGTGAATCAGCTGGCAGTCCCTTTTACTCGCTCCTCCTCCTCCTCTTTTCAACCATTTTCCATTTTGTTTACCAACAATACAATCACTGCTTTTTTTGGGGTGGAGGGTACTCAAGGGGACGCAGTACTGGCATCTTTTCTTTTCCCCTAGAAGAAAAACACTGAATACAACACAGTGGTACCTCGGGTTACATACGCTTCAGGTTACATACGCTTCAGGTTACAGACTCCGCTAACCCAGAAATAGTACCTCGGGTTAAGAACTTTGCTTCAGAATGAGAACAGAAATTGTGCTCCAGCGGCGTGGCAGCAGCGGGAGGCCCCATTAGCTAAAGTGGTGCTTCAGGTTAAGAACAATTTCAGGTTAAGAACGGACCTCCGGGATGAATTAAGTACTTAACCCGAGGTACCACTGTACATCACTAATTGTTTCATTTTCACTCTGTCCCACCCTCCCTGTCTGCCCTGCTCATTGAAGAGTTTAGACCACAGGTAGGCAAACTAAGGCCTGGAGGCCAGATCTGGCCCAATTGCCTTCTAAATCCGGCCTGCGGACGGTCCAGGAATCGACATGTTTTTACATGAGTAGAATGTGTGCTTTTATTTAAACTGCATCTCTGGGTTAATTTGTGGGGCATAGGAATTCGTTCATCCCCCCCAAATATAGTCCAGCCCCCCCACAAGGTCTGAGGGACAGTGGACTGGCCCCCTGCTGAAAAAGTTTGCTGACCCCTGGTTTAGACAAAGCAAATTAGCCTTGCAACAACAATATTTCTTTGTATCAGGGTTGGGGGGCTTGTGGCCCTCCAACAACTCTTATCATATAATTTATCAAAGAAATATAATTATCAAATTATTATATAATTTATCAAATAAGTTATTTGACAAAGGTTTGGACTGTCCTCCATAAAGTAAGCACTTGTACTTTAACATGATGGGACTCCTTTCATTCTCTCCCCTCCCCAGATCCTGTGAGTTATTACTGCAAACATTCCCCAGCGTGGAGTTGTGGAGATGAATGAGTGTTGTCAGACTGCCACCTAGATGTGTCTGAGTAACATCACTGAAGAAAGTGATGTTACTTTTCTCTGCTTTTTTCACTCCTCAAGTCATTCAGATCTAAATATGTTGAAAAACACATTGGGCTGGATTTAAATTTAAATCATGTATGGGAAGCCACATGTTGCCTGCTCCTCAAGGTCCTTGGCCTGTGGGGAGTCTGGTTCATCTTCCAGGGACTCCATTTCTGGTCCAGGTCAGGTCTGGGCAGGAAATCTTATTTTCTCATGTTTGTATGAAAGCAACTAGTTGGAATATGTTGTCACCGACTGCGCTGTAAATAAAATATCAAGGGGGAGGGGGGACCCTAATCTGGTGAAGAAGCCCACCAAAATCAAATCCGAATAAGCTTATCTGATGAGCCCACAAGGGGAGTTCTTCATATCATTTTTGCTTCTGTGAATGCATCTTTCAGATCAATGCAATATGATGCAGACAGCTCAGTGTTCCTAGAGGGAACATGAAATAATAACAAAAGATCTATTTCTCATAAGCAAAATGCTAAAAGAGCACTTTTGATATTGCAGTGGGATAAAACTTATTCAATCTTCATATGCCAGGAAAGAATTCACAAACATGCAAACATCCTAGCCCTACAAACACCTTCTGTCTTTCTTTGCTCTTTTCTCATTGATGGACTCAGGCTGACTTGGTGAAATTACTGCAGAAAGGTGAGAACAGCATAGGAAATTAAGCTCAAAACACAGTATAGAATTATAGAGTCGGAACCGAATCCCAAGGGTCCTCTAGTCCAACCCTATGTGATGCAGGAATCCCTGACTGATGGCCATCCAAACTCTGTCTAAAAACGTCCAATGAAGGGTACAACATATAGATGGATACAGCATATCTGATGAAACAAAACACATTCATGCAATTTTTCAATCTGGTAAAATTTTTTGAAGTGCAGACATATGATGGTATGTCTAAGATAGAATGTCTCTGCTTTCCTCCCAAGCCACATTTGCTTTGCTCTGCTTATCTATTGACAACAGCACCATCCATCCTCTTGAACACAACACATAGACTTGGCTTTTCTTTGGCTCTGCTCTCTCTGTTAGCCCCTTGTCAATCCGGTTCATTGCCAGATCTTGTTGATTTTCTATTTGCAACATTACTAAAAATAAAAAATAAAATAAAAAATAAAATAATTGCATAGTTTATTTCTGCTCTCTCAGAAAGAACTCTAGCCAATCTCCTGGGCACATCACATCATTATTGCAATTAGGAATGCGTGAATCTGTCAATTTCAGTTTCAAATTCTCATCTTTGGGCTTCTCTTATTCTTGCACCGTGTGCTTTTCAAAGGGGGTGTGCTCTCCTCACAGAAGATCCCAGTTCAGACCCTTTCCTCTTCAATTCAGCAATTCACTCTTCTTCACAAGTACTGAAAAAGCAGGAGTTCTGGTGTCTTCTGCAGCTGTTCCCCATAGACCAGGGAGCTTTGCCCACCTGAATACACGACATGCTCCCAGAATTCCAAGCCACTGCTACCAAGAAACACCTCAGGAGAGAGAGGGGCATGAATGTGTGAAGCTGCCTTATACCCAGGAAGATGTTTTATCCATCTAGCACTCATAATTGCCTGCTCCAGATAGCAGTGGCTCAGGAGACCTTTCCTGCCTGAAGATGCCATGGATTAAACCTGGGAAACTAGCTCAGTGGTAGAGCACATCCTATGCATGTAGAGAAGGTCGTGGAACCAGTCCTCTACATCTCCATCTTGCACAGAGAAAGACTCCTGTGTGAAGCCCTGAAGAGGTGCTGCCGGTCAGTGTACACACCACTGAGCTAGACAGAATCTGACTTGGTACAAGGCAGCTTTTAATGTTCCTAATTGTGCATGGCAAGCTGGTATCTTGTATGGGGTCTCCTTGACTTTACATGTGGTTTACAGTGGTACCTCAGGTTAAGAACTTAATTCGTTCTGGAGGTCCGTTCTTAACCTGAAACTATTCTTAACCTGAGGTACCACTTTAGCTAATGGGCCCTCCTGCTGCCACCATGTGATTTCTGTTCTCATCCTGAAGCAAAGTTCTTAACTCGAGGTACTACAGTCATACCTCTTGTTACCGGAAAGGGTTAGTTCCGGGTTTCGCTGCTCACGCATGCACAGATGTGCAAAATGACATCACGCGCATTCGCAGAAGCGGCGAATCACGACCTGTGCAGGCGCAGGTTGCTATTCTTTCAGGTTGCGAACGGGGCTCCAGAACGGATCCCATTTGCAACCAGAGGTACCACTGTATTTCTGAGCAGTCGTAGCTGTCCAAGGTCTCCAGCAGAGCTCCTTCCTATTACCAACTACCCGAGATCGTTTTGCCCATGGAGATGCCGGGAAATGAAGTGGGAATCTTCTGCCTTGGGTATAATTCTATCCTCTAGCCATGGCAGCCGATCTGTCTCCTCTATTCTGGGTGCACTCCATCCTAGGCCAAGGTGCAGCAAGGCAAACTCAACGGAGCACTGGCCATGCAATGGGGCATGTCCTTAGCACAAGTGTGATGTTGAGAAGGTGGCAATAGGGGTCCCTGTGATGAGAGGAAAGCATTCCTCTTTATGCATGCAGTGGGGAGGGGGAGAGGAAAGATGAAAATTACAGCAAGGCGCCTCCCTGTTCCTTCCGCGTGCCATTCAGAGAGCTGTTAGTTTGATGGAATAGCAATTGAAGAGGAAGGATCCCTGTAGGGCATTGACACGCTAGTGGCTCTATATTCAGAACTGCACAGCCCACATTTCAGCACAGGCTCCTGAGCAGCTATTCATTTACCAGCCCAGCAACTGATACTTGTTGTCCCTTAGGGGTGGAAAATCCAATTTCACTCATTTCTAGAAGCAGATGGAACCAAAATATGCATGAAATTCCCATCTACTCATCACCCCGACTTGCCTTGTATGGACCCTGGAGGGGAGCGAGATGCAGGCCTAGAAAGTACTGCTGCTTTCCATCACTTCCTAGTAGCTGCCGTTACCTCTGGGATACAAAATTTCATAAAAGTTTTGAAGATGGGGAAAATATGTAAGAAGTTGCCATGCTCACAATTGAAATGGCCCATCTATCTTCGTAATGTGTTGACTGTCCGTGGTTTACAGTCAATAGCAAGAGACATATTAGATGAGCCGCTGTCTACACTTAGGTGAGATCTCACAGCAATCTTGTCAGCGGTGACACCACCAAAAGCTTGTAATTAAATTATTTGGAATATGGTCTTATCTGGTGCATAATGCACGGAGGCCTTCCAAATCGAGCCTCATTTCCTGCGAAAGTTCTTCAGCTCAGAATGTGAAATGAGATTAAATGAAATGCCCCCATTCTATTGTCGGCAGTGATGTTGCCAATGTTTGTAACTGCCTGGTTTGGAATGCAACTTTGGTCCAGTTCATAATGCTGGGATGTATTTTGAATGGAGTGTCATTTCCCTGTGAAGTTCCCAGCTTGGAATGTTGATTAAATGAGATCTTGCAAACGCACCATTCAAACTGCTTTGTAGGTACATGTGGAAATGTACGTTCAGGGTGGGAAGATCTTCCCATGAACTGCTAAGCAAACGGAATGAAATCTACAAGTGTGTCTCTGCTTTCATTGTGGCTCAGGATTGCAATACCTCAAGGACTGCCTCTCCCCATATGAACCGACTTGGATGGTGCGATCACCATCTGAGGCCCTTCTTTGTGTGCTTTCTCCATGAGACGTCTGGAGGGTGGCAACACAAGAATGGGCCTCTTCTGCAGTGGTTCCCCACTTGTGGAATGCTCTGCCCAGGGAGACTAACTGTAAGGAGCTCTTCCTACACTCGAGTAGGACCCTGGCAGAGACACATGCCCGACTGGCATGTTCTCTCCCTCCTGGCTGATCGTTTGGGAGCTTCAAAAGCTTTCTTCAGCCCGAACATCATAGCGACCGATGCCAACAGACACCAGCACACTTAGGGATCCGCAGTGTCTTCGCATCGTGCGTAACTGACCTCAGCAACTCAGCATTTTGGCTAATCTACTTTATTTACATATAAACACACACGGAGCACTGCAACATGGCTCCCTCTCTCTCTAGCATCAGACAGCAAAGAGAAAAAGAACAGAGGACAATAGTCCCACTTCACGGAACACAGTAACACAAACATCCTGTCTCCGTCACTTCCCACTCTGTGGAGTCAAAACATACACCGTCACGTGATAGACAAAAATCCCATGACTACAATCATGGAGCAGGAATTCTAACACTCACCTGGCACCTTCATTACATATCTTTAGGTGCCAGGCAAACGCATTTCTCGTCTCCCAGGCCTTTGGCTAATTAAACTCTCTATGGCCTTTTAAACTGCAGGGGGGTTTTGTTTTTGTTTGTTATTGCGGAATGCATTTTTGTGTTTTTATGTTATACTGCTCTGTAATCTTTGGATTACAGCCTATAAAACGACAAAAAATTGCATGCTTAAGTATCTAATGTGCCTCCCTTGCCCATTTCCCCTGGGAATTCTCCTATTTAAATCAGAAGTCATGGCAAATGGAATATAGACATTCCTGGGGGAGAAATTCAATTCAGTTTGCATTTAAAAGTGAACCTACCTAATTTGCACTTCCTGAAACAATAGCCAAACTGAAACTCAGGCATCCTCCAGACTTTACACTTCTCCAAATTTTGCAGTCCAGTTCTCCAGCCAAGTAATATGCACAAAGATGCATATATTCAGGGAATACAGTATACATGAAAATGTATATATTAGTGAAAGATAACGTCAAAATTGCATTATAGTAAGGGAAATGGCTTGCAAAGATGTTTGCATTAGGCAAAACTGTGTATAGTAGGAAAAATTCCCACTAAAATGCTGACAATTTTTTATGAAGACTTTAAAAAAAAACAGTTTGCAAACTGATGTGGAAATACAGAGAACTTAAGATAGGAAAAATGAGAAATGGAGAAGAATAAAAACTGGCAGATTCACCCATCCCTAAATATAGAGAACTTGCAAAACAATTAAAAGGGGATGTCAGGTGGAAACCATTCATCCCTACAGGTAACCAGCTGACCAAAAGTTCCCCCCACCTCCCTTGATTCTTCTTCATTGGCAAGGATCATCAGCTGCATTCACCTCACACAGCATGCCAGAGTAGCGAGGGACCGTCAGGGGAGTTGGAAAAGTAGGGAATGGAATAATAGCAGCCTGGAACAAAGTCGGCGTTGATCTATAACTGACCTTCTCTGCTTGACTCAGACGTGAGCAACCCACTGTGAAGACTCGGCTGCGCAGAGGAGAATCTATGCTTCACCCGTCGCCTCTTCAACCTCAGCCGAAGTTTAAAAACACAAACACATCTTCGGCAGTGTCTGACATGTGTCAGCAGCGGCCTCTGTCCCTTTGTTCGAGTCCGGTGTGGGTAGCCTCCGTGGTGATTCTTAATGCAACCACGAAAACACATTCCTGCCCATCAGCAGTTCTGCATCTTGTACATGACCTGCATGGTGACAACCTTCTCCCTGCCACACTTCATGGTGTTCCAGAAAACTTGCTTGCTCTAAATACATGCCAATGCACTAGTTATTATATATATACCATACGTACGCTGGTATTGTGGTACATCTTCGTCCTTGTACAATGGACCCAGCGATGTAGATAGCATTGTGTTTTCTTGAAATGGCCTGCACCAGAACATGAGAAACAGGCTCCATTTTTCAATAAAAATATTGTTTCATTGCCTGCCCTTTCCAATCATATAAGCCATGCCCTTAAAATCCACTCTTCTAATGTTGGGGGTTCTTGTTCCAACCCCCAGTTTGCATCAATTGTCACCTGTGTCACCATCAAGAGGTGCATTCTCATTTCTCTCTATTCAGATAGGACTAGGTCTTTAACACTGCCAAATAATAGAATTGATTGATCTAATGGCAGCTTACATCCTGTTATTATTTCAATTTTGTTTAATATCCTTGTTCAAAAGGTTCTTATTTTAGGGCAAGCCCCCGCCCCCACCAAGGACCTATGTCTTTGCTTATTGCTATACACTTCCAGCAATCTTGCAAGCCATTCATAGAATCCTAGTATTGTAGAGTTGGAAGGGACCACGAGGGTCATCTAGTCCAACCCCTCGCAATGCAGGAATCTTTTGCCAAAGGTGGGGATTGAACCCATGACCCTTAGATTTAGAGACTCGTGCTCTACCAACTGAGCTATCTAGCAGACAAGGACAATAAGGAAAAGGCAGCTGTGTCATAAAACTGATGTAGCAACCACTGCAGGATTGCAGCACTTATGAGTGGGCAGAAGAGGAGCAAAGAAGACATGGTAATTCTCATCTTTTTATTGATGTTTCCAAAGGATTTGGGCCCCAAATATCTGCAAGACGCCTCCTCCCCTATGTTTTGGTTGGGATGCTATGATCTGCATGGCAGGCTCTTCTTATGGTGCCATCACCCTTGGAGGGGTGAGGACCTGAATGAGGAGAGCCTTCTCTGTAATGACCTCCCAAATCATAGAGCTGCCACAGGCCTCTGCTCAGATTTAAATGGCTACTGAAGTAGCATGTCTTCCCCGTAGCCTTCGGCAGCTGGGGTCCTATTGTTAGTGGCCTCCCACATACAATTTGATTTGTTGATATGCATTTACTGCAGGAGTCATGGAATCGTAGAATAGTAAAGTTGGAAGGGATATCAAGGGTCGCCTGGTCCAACCCCCTGCAAGGCAGAAATCACAGCTATCCTGGCCAGATGGCCTTCCAAACTCTGTTTTTAAAAATCTCTAATGAAAGAGAGTCCACAAACTTCTGAGGTTGTCCATTCCACTGTTGAACAACCTTTTTCAGCTATTGGGCACATTTCAAATTTGGAGAAAATGACAGAGGCACCAGTTGCAAATGTCTGCCATGGAGGGAGCATGGCATAATACAAAATGGCTGCCGTGGCTTATCACAAAATGGCTGCCATGGGGATTGTGGCATAACACAAAATTAGAGAAACAACCACCCCTGACATCCTTATGCTTACCAAGGGAAGTCAGCTATGTCCTACTAGTCCTGATTATACAGACATACCTGCAACCCTAACAAATTTCTACTCCATCCCAAATCTCAAGTAGTTTTATGAATTTTATGAATTTAAGTCTTGTTCTCGCCCACTCTACTCCCTACAACCCCTACCAGTTCCATTCCATTCATTTTGCAATGTGAGAGAGCTATTGTTTAGGGCTTGGTGGACAGTCCCCCGCCCGCCGGCCTCTCCTGCTAAGAAATGTGATTGCTAGTCCACAAATGTGTTTGTGAAAATCAGTGTACTTTCTATCAAAAGCTGACCTCTGCATTTTTTGTTGTATTACATGTACTGGATCTGCAGAGTAACAGAAATTGATTCATTTATCTAGGGAGTCTGCCTGCCACTCACCAACAGATTCCTCCTTTTTCTTCTAAACAAGTGAAAGGAGACTCATGGTTCAATTATCACATTTTGCACGCCTTCTGTGTAGTCATGGGCCATACCCTCCAACATGGTGAGGCTGAAAAACCTTAATGAGCCTGTACAGTCTCAGCCAGATCAATGCACCCAAGAAAACTGGCTAGCACTTCTCTTCCCCTGCCCTGTTATTACAGATACCCCTTTTGTTGTGACAGATTTGGTATTCAGGCGTAGGAAAATGGGAAGCTGTTTTACACTGAGTCAGATTATTGGTCCATCTAGTTCAGCACTGTCTACACCATGGGTAGGCAAACTAAGGCCCGGGGGCCGGATCAGGCCCAATCACCTTCTAAATCCGGCCCACGAATGGTCCTGGAATCAGCGTGCTTTTACATGAGTAGAATGTGTCCTTTTTATTAAAAAAAAATGCATCTCTGGGTTATTTGTGGGGCCTGCCTGGTGTTTTTACATGAGCAGAATGTGTACTTTTATTTAAAATGCATCTCTGGGTTATTTGTGGGGCATAGGAATTCATTCATTCCCCCCCCCAAAAAAAATATAGTCCGGCCCCCCACAAGGGACAATGGAGTGGCCCCCTGCTGAAAAAGTTTGCTGATCCCTGGTCTACACTGACTGGCACCCGCCCTCCAAGGATTCAGGCAGGACTGTTCCTTTGACGGAACCCAGGAATGTCTGCATGCCCAGCCAATGCTCTGCCACTGACCTATGGCTCTTCCCTGATTGGAAAGCATTGCACCAAAGCTAGATCGGCTAGATCTTTGGATGGTAGCAGATGCAGCCTTTTGCATGAACCTCACACTGCAGCATGAATAGGAAGAAACAGGAGCTACCTGACACTTCCTGGGCAAGGATGATTCATGTTTCTCTGCTACCTGGTCAAGGTCCAGAGGACTCCCGTCAGCTAAATTATCACACTGTCACTTTAATATTTTGCCATCTGCTAAATGAAAGTTCAGAGCGCCTGTTGGGTCTCATAAAGGATCTTATTTATTGTATTACACATGGCAACAGCTGCTGCAAGACTTGGCTAAACTTTGCTCCCTAATTAAACAAACAAACACAATGGTTTCAGAACATGGCTTAATCTCAGTTAGCTAGATAAAAAGGGGGTAAGGATTAAAAGCAGGATTGCAGGGTTTAGTCAATTAACTGGTGAGATTAAGCACACATTCAACACGGGTGCCCCCAATTAATCAGGAAACAGTTTTTTAATAAAATAAAATTATTTTTAATACAATTATGTCATGTATGAAAGACCATCCATCAGTTGCTTCAGATGTCTTGAAACTACATATCTATTTGCTCAGGTTTTCCCTGACCCACCCAGGGAATCTTGTAGTCACTGAATTTCTCTCCCTATCCGTTTCAAAAAATACTGATTTACTGTCTTTAGGTTTGCGTCACTGTTTGTTTTTGCATGCTATTTTCATCTCCAACAAGATCTGAAGTATAGACTGTGGCTCTACATGTCCCCTTCTGATACAATTCAAGACCTGATATGGCACTTCAGAGCAGCCTTGATCTGACTCAATTCAGATCTGGGGCCAAGGCATCCCAGACCTGGGCCCTGAACTGATTTGGGGGCTTCTCACTGTTTTGGTGCTATATGGTGCTGGAGGAGACTCTTGAGAGTCCCATGGACTGCAAGAAGATCAAACCTATCCATTCTGAAGGAAATCAGCCCTGAGTGCTCACTGGAAGGACAGATCGTGAAGCTGAGGCTCCAATACTTTGGCCACCTCATGAGAAGAGAAGACTCCCTGGAAAAGACCATGATGTTGGGAAAGAATGAGGGCACAAGGAGAAGGGGACAGAGGACGAGATGGTTGGACAGTGTTCTCGAAGCTACCAGCATGAGTTTGACCAAACTGCGGGAGGCAGTGGAAGACAGGAGTACCTGGTGTGCTCTGGTCCATGGGGTCATGAAGAGTTGGACACGACTAAACAACTAAACAACAACGCTGTGTTTACTTAAGGTTTAAAATTACACACATGGTCAGGGTGGTGGTGAAGGAGACTTGAGTGCCTCCTTCTTTTCCACCCCCTTACTGCCAGACAGTCCCTTTCTGGCTCTCCCAGATCATTCCAGGTGGACCCAGTTCAACCCAGGATGATCCAGGAGTACCTCAGCTTTATCCAACTGTATCATGGGCTGATGCAAACGGTCCCATTTTGGTTCCTGATTTGGGAGTCGGCCAGATCAGGTGCACATTCCTACATCCCACCCCTCCAACCTTAAAAGGTTGTTTAAACAAACAAACAAACAAACAAACAAACAGAGCTTGAACACAGGCAAGCAAAGCCATGTCACAATTACTTGGGGCCATGTGTCACGGGTGTGTAACAAAACTCCAAACCAGCTAATTTCATTATTCTAATGGGCGCCTGTCTCCCATTCATTAGACTGACATATGACTAGTCATTAGTAACAGTTCATTTCCAGAGCCATGGCGAATAAAAGGTTGATTAAAAATTAACGAGCCCCAACCCCAGTCAGCACATTGCCACATTTCTCGAAGTGAACTCGTCATCGTTGGGCCTAAATGAGAATGAGATGCGATGGCAGGGTTCAGATGCTGGCGCCCGGGGGCGTTTTGTCTGGTGTTTCTCGAGTGCGCATCTTGCCATGAATCGGGTACCACCCTCTCCCATTGCTCCCAAAGACAAATTACTGGATAACAATGGCTATTAATAATTAAATGGCAATGTTGCATTTTTGATGACTGAGCTCTAGGAATCAGACTGGAATGCTGACAGTGGTTTTTATTTTCCTCCCCATAATGCAAGGGAATGAAAAACTGTCCTCCTAAGCTCAATCAATTAATATCACCAGCGCTTACTACTGTGGGCATAATTTGGGCTATAATTCTGCTGGACCTCAACTCCCCCTCCCCCCATTTGTCACAGTGTTGTTAAATATGCATACATTTTATCGTTGCACCTGAGATGTGTAGATAATAACCTATATCATTAGGCTCTTGTAATTCACAGAGGTTGGGTCCCGGAGTTTATTGCTGGGTTGACATTGCAATTAATTGGACACTGCTGCTTATTATGTAGCACTCGTTATGCATTATGTACTATTGCGTCTCTAGCATACATTTCGGAAAGCAGGTTGTCCATCTGTCTGTCTGTCTGTCTGTCCGTCTGTTTTCCATAGGCTTGGGTGCCACTCAAGATATTTTCACCCAAGCTGGGATGGTGGTCTCCGTTAATGTTTGGATCACATTTTGATTCAAGATAGTGGACTGAACTATGACTTGGCCATGACTTCACCCAATTTTTGGCATGATGGATCCAAACTCACAAATTGCACTCTCCATTTAAAATTGCAGCACAATCTATTTTAGCTTCTACAGATTTCTGGGCAATTCCCCACTAGTCATCTAATATTATGTATTGTTTATTAGTATGAATTGTATGCATGTAACTATTTTAACTGTTATGTTTTGTATTTGCAGTATATTGTATGTTGCTGTGTAACATAATATTATAGATTGTAGGTCACACTGAGACGCTTTTTTGGAGGAAGAAACCAATTAATAATGATAAGGATAAGGATAAGGATAAGTAGTAGTAAACTGCCCTGTAGAAGTTTGACAAAGGGTAATATATAATCATGGGTTGTATACAACTTAATGGACCCAACATGCTTATTATTTGAAATCTTTAAGATAACATTTTAGTTTTCTGTTAATTATGTTGCTTTGACTGTAAACTCTATATTTGTCTTTCTTCAGATTGTTTTAAAGGTAAAGGTAAAGGTACCCCTGCCCGTACGGGGGCCAGCGCTGTCAGGAGACACTTCCGGGTCACGTGGCCAGCGTGACAAGCTGCATCTGGCGAGCCAGCGCAGCACACGGAAATGCCGTTTACCTTCCCGCTAGTAAGCGGTCCCTATTTATCTACTTGCACCTGGGGGTGCTTTCGAACTGCTAGGTTGGCAGGCGCTGGGACCGAAAGACAGGATTCGTGGGGATTCGAACCGCCGACCTTTCGATCGGCAAGTCCTAGGCACTGAGGCTTTTACCCACAGCGCCACCCGCGTCAGATTGTTTTATTGATGTTTTAATATTCTGTAAACCACTTTGAGATTTTTCTTAAAAATATAAAGCGGTATAGAAATTAAATAAAATTTCAATGGGATTACTCTGAGTAGGACTAACATTGGCACAATACAGTAACAGCCTGGCAGTTTGCTTTATTTTGAAATCTACACCTTTTCACTGAGGTCAAGCAAAACGAAAACTTACTGTGCACAGAAGCTTGGAGCACTCTGAGAATTGTCCCTAAGCAATTCCAAGCTTTGCAACACTAAAAAGACGGTGTCTTAAATAACTCTGACTGCCAAAAGAGAGATTTATTTAAGGCAAAAATGACTTACCAGACATTACTGGAAACACTTGAAAAATGAAGAAAACTCTCTATTGCCTTTGAGGATTTATTGAGTGGGGGTGCTGTAGCTATAGCTTCAGGGTTGTTTTATTTAAAAAAACTTTAGCAATGGGTTCTGTTTGCCTATCTACAAAAGCTGTAACCTGAAATAAATGGCCTCAGCAGGGTTAAACAGCTTCTGGTGCCAGGGCTGGTTCGGAGGTAACACTCTATGATGAGCAAGGACCCAGAAGCTGTGTGACAAGTCAGCAGTCAGGGCTGAAGTCAGAGCTAGGAGTGAAAGAGGAGGAATCTGCCCTACTTGGATTCCAAATTGGACTCACATGAACTGACAGGGGCCAAGATCTGCACTTGCCAAAAACAATGCCTCTGGCCCTGCCCACCACTGGTATGCTTCTGTCATGGGCCAGGAGTCGGCTTCACCTGTTGAGCAGCAGCCTGAAGGAGCAGAAGGCAGAGTGACTCCACCTGCAGGTGATCAGCCTTCTTGCTCCTGATGAGAACCAGCTGGCTCCACTCTCCTTAAGCAGCGTTTCCAGCCTCAGTCAGTTGCTGGAAACAACATTCGTCATTCCTGGCCAGACCTTGCTGCTTCTCGCTTCTCGTAACCCTGGACCCTCTGCTTTCTTGACCCCCAGATCATCTGACTACACGAACTGAGATATTCCTGAACTTATGACTGGACTGAACCTTGCATATGGACTCTGCCTCCAAGCAAGTACCGTATTTTCTGCTCTATCGGACACACTTTTTCCCCTCCAAAAATTAAGGGGAAATGTGTGTGCATCCTATGGAGCGAATGCAGGCTCCTTGGCTTCAGCGATAGCAACGCGAAGCCTCCAAAGCGCAGAGGGAGCGCTCCCTCCACGCTCCAGAGGCTTTGCGTTGCTTTCGCTGAAGCCTGGAGAGTGAGAGGGGTCGGTGCGCACCGACCCCTCTCGCTCTCCAGGCTTCAGGGATAGCCGCCTGAAGCCTTTGGAGTGCAGGGGAACTCATGCTGCGCTCCAAAGGCTTCGGGTTCCTTTTGCTGAAGCCGGGAGAGCAAGACTCTCCCAGCTTCAGCAGAGAGGGAGAGCTGCGCAGCGCCCCTTCAGCGAAGCGGGAGGAGAAATGGAAGGGGCTCCATTTCTCCTGCTGCTTCGCTGAAGGGGCGCTGAGCAGAGAGGGGGAGAATTTTTTTTCTTGTTCTCCCCCACTAAAACAAGGTGCGTCCTATGGTCGGGTGCATCCTATAGAGCGAAAAATACAGTACTCCCCTGAGACTTGGCTGGCTGGCTGGCTACTCCCTCTGCCATGATTGGCAGCACAGGACTACGACAGCTGCCCTTGGAAGGGTGGCCAGAAGGGCACAAGTCCCTTGAGTTAGAACAAGTTCCCCACCCCCAGTTTAAGACAAGGTGGAAGGAGGTTAGCAGGATAAAAATTGCAAAGCTCTCTTGCTGCTTTTTCACCCCTGTTCTCTAATTAAAGATTCTTCAAATATGCCTAATTAGGTGTCATTAAAGCTGAGTGTAAGAACAGTACATGCAGCACATTCAAAATGTTGCTACCATCCTTAGAAAATCAAACTCACAATGGCACAGTCTAGGAAAGGCCAATTAGTAGAAGTATTGGAAAATCATAACTCGGTTCTATACCTGTGCCAAATTTCATCAGGAGGATACTTTCCTGAGTTTCGATTTTACATTCTCAATCCCCACAATGCAGCAGGATATCAAGGGCAACTTGGAGGATGGAAAGTGATGATAGTTGCTACAGTGGCTTCAGGAGAAAAAGGGGAAAGTTGTGTTACTGCCGCTACTAATGTTTTAAAATTTTATATATGGATGTCTTAAAGGTAAAGGTAAAGGGACCCCTGATCATTAGGTCCAGTTGTGACCAACTCTGGGGTTGTGGAGCTCATCTCGCTTTATTGGCCAAAGGAGCCGGCGTACAGCTTCCAGGTCATGTGGCCAGCATGACTAAACCACTTCTGGCGAACCAGAGCAGCGCACGGAAATGTCGTTTACCTTCCCACCGGAGCAGTACCTATTTATCTACTGACATGCTTTCGAACTGCTAGGTTGGCAGGAGCAGGGAGCGAGCAATGGGAGCTCACCGCGTCACGGGGATTCAAACCGCCGACCTTCTGATCGGCAAGTCCTAGGCTCTGTGGTTTAACCCACAGCACCACCCGTGGCCTATATTTGTAATTCCTAATAAAGGTTTAGTGAAGTAAGCAAGCAAGCTAATGAACATAAGAGTTGTTATGTATTCAGTGGTCTATGTTTCCCTTGTTTATTTCCTAACATGCCTGTCAGAATTGTGGTTCAAATGCCCACAATTCCCCAACTGAATGATGTCATTGAAAAGGATGTAAAAAGAACAGAATGTTCTGTTGCTATGGAGATTAAGCTTGTTTCATTTTGCTTCTAGTGACTCTGCAGCCATATAATTATTATTTGGATTTCAAAATCTATAGGTCTTTCCCAAAGAAGCCCCACTGTTCAGGCCATATATTTATCCAAAGCAGTTCTTAAGAACCATTCTCAATTGACAGGCTATGCTTTCGTTTGGCTACCCAAGGGCAAAATTCATGGACCCCCTGCTAAGCGCTAAATAGTTGGTCTGCCACACCGGATTCAGCTGAAGACCAAAGCCTTGAACCAAATTGGGCTTCACAATCAATCCCTCTTTCCAGGGAACTCTGGGAATTGAATCTCTGTGAGAAGAGAAGGGGTCTCCTAACAACTCCCAGCATCCTACTACAGCTCCCAGAATTCTTTGGGGTAAGCCATGGCTGTTTAAAATGGTACAGGCAGAGGTGCAGTGGTCCAGGATCATATGGGTTGAAGGCCAGTTACTATTTCTGCCTCCAGAGTCCTAGAGCTGCCCAATCAGCATGAAAGGGGAGCTTTTGAGTTACTGAAAAGAAGTCTTCTCGCCCGTTGTGCTCATTGGAGCCAATCAGAGTGAAAGAAAGTGAGTCAGTCCCTTGGGATTGGTTCCTAGGGCCACTCTGGAGAAGGCGTGTGGGAAGACCACCAAAGAAGAGTTATTCTGTACGTTCCAAAGCTAAGCATTCAGGAACACTGAAAACATGAGGAGCTTCAGTTTCAAAAGAATGGTGTGCAAGGTTCTGTTATGCACAATGGAACATCACAGAAGACAAAAGAAGATGTTGCGACACTCCAAATCATTTGCCCATGTATGTGCACAGAAAACAGTAGATCTAGCTGAAAGGCGACACGTGGAGATCAGCACTGATTGTTGCAATGCATCCCTAATGACTATTGTTGTATAAATACAAGATTACTGCATAATCTTAGGAGTGTGGCTGTCAGGAGACTGTGGCTGTGATTTTCATGGAGGGCCCCTGCACTTCTGAATTTGCCGCTACCCTACTGGGTATGATAGTGCTTTAGATGCACAGTGCAGATAGGGGCCACCATCCCTGTTATTAAGCTCCAGCTCTGCACACCTTTCTGCCACTTAACCACCTCACTCGGCAGCATTAACTTTCTCTCAGACGCTCAGCCGATAAATTTGCCTAACAGGCTGCAGATGCCACGTGCAAATCCTCATCCGCCGTTTCCCCCGGTAACAGAAAACAACCATGTGGTGCCGTTTGTGGGCCGTTTCGGGGTATTTGCTGCCGTATTTCATTCTGAGAACAAAACCACGCTGGATTTTTAAAAAATAAAATCATAATAAAAATTTCTCTCTGCATCTGCTTTCAACTGCCCCTGGCAGGTGTGTGCACAATTCGCGAGCTCTGGGAATTTCTCGTCGCTTCTCCTTAGCTGCTGTCATTCTCCCCCCCCCCTCAGTAATTTCCAAAAGGTATTAGAATATTCATAGCAGCCTCCAAACAGATTAGGCGTAGGCAGTAAATCATAGGAGATTAACTTGGCAAAACATTTTTACCCTTTCGTGTGCAGCTGTTCACATTTCTGAAGCTGAGGGAGATGGTTCCATTATAACCTAATGTCCAGGTGCCGTGCCATCGCCACGAGCAAAGGTGGCGGTGGTGGGGAACACAACTGAAAGCAATGGGGGAGGCAACAAAAAGAGAGGTTTACTACTCCAGAGACTTCTGGTTAGAAAATGGCGTCTCCTGTGAGCCTCAGCAGAGTGAGTATGAGCTTTTAAAAAATAATAAAAAATACTCCAGAACTAGATGAACAGCAAGCAAACCACCCTCCTGCCAATTATGATGGGGGTGGGTAATAATGGTAATAATAATAATAATAATAATAATAATAATAATAATAATAATTTTTATTTATACCCCGCCCTCCCAAGCCAAGGCTGGGCTCAGGGCGGCTAACAAGCAATAATAAAAACAAGTTGAATGAATACAACTTAAAAACAAGATTTAAATACAACAATTAACAATATTGAAAAATTAAAATATTAAAATGCAGCCTCATCACAGGAGGAGAAAGGAAAAAGGAAAAAGAAAGAGGGGAGGGAATCAAATTGGCTCCAAGCCAAAGGCTAGGCGGAACAACTCTGTCTTACAGGCCCTGCGGAAAGAAATCCGATCCTGCAGGGCCCTGGTCTCATGAGGCAGAGCGTTCCACCAGGCCGGAGCCAGAGTTGAAAAGGCCCTGGCTCTGGTTGAAGCCAATCTAACTTCCTTGGGGCCCGGGATCACTAGGGTGTTGCTATTTATGGACCTTGAGGCTCTCCGTGAGGCATACCGGGAGAGGCGGTCCTGTAGGTACGAGGGTCCTAGGCCGTGAGTAGGAGGCTATTTATCAGCCTGAGGGCCACATTAGCTTCTGGGCAGCCTTCTGAGGGCCACCTGCAATGGAGGCTGCTCCATTATGGCAAATTTATAACATGCATGATATGGAGAAAGGTGGATAGTGGAACATTTTGAGGCATCTGATCATAGCCTGCATTTTTAATCAAGGCTTATATTTTGATCAGATTCCTGTATTCTAAAAATGACCTTAAAGAAATATATATTTGTAAATGTTTGTATCTCTCATGCCAGGCAGAAACCATAGTCTGGCAGCTGTTTATCTTCTTGATCAAGGGCCCCCCTGATCTATAGCAGTGTCTCAGGGTTGTAAAAGGAAATTACAGGCTAGGAGCAAAAGGTCACATTGACCATACAAATTATAGAATACAATCAAGGTTGCAAAAACACAAATAGTAATAATTATTGTGCCTCCCATTAAACTTGAGCCACATCTTCCTAAGGTTAAAAGGGCAAGAGCTAATACAAACAGCAGCTGGCTAGGGAAGAGGCTTCTCTCTGAAACTGCTTTGAATCTTTAGAATTTAGAATTTAGCTTAGCTTTTACTAAGTTCCCTTTCTTCTAAAAAAACTATGTTATGAAATATATTGGCTTAAATGTAATTATGCAAAGGATTTAGAAAGTAAGAAATGTTAAATAGAATCATAGAAGAGTTGGAATAGACCATGAGGGCCATTGAGTCCAGACCCCTGCCAAGCAAGAAAAACACCATCAGAGCACTCCTGACATATGGTTGTCGAGCCTTTGCTTGGTGACCTCCAAAGAAGGAGATCTTTCATTGATAATGTGTGGGAAGATGAACAAAAGATCTGTTCAGATAAAATTAGCCACCATCTGTTTTGGAGTGAATAGGGCAATAGGGCAAAAGATGAAATGTTAGTTAAGGCGCCTAGTCTAGGGCAAAAGGTTATCTGGTAATTAAGGTGCCTGGTCGAGGTAAATGTAAGATATATGACTACTTATTTGCCAATTATAAATAGAAGGAAATATAGCTCTTTGTCTCCCATAAAAGGTAATAGGAAATGGGTGTATCTTTTATGATTGGTTCTAGCAAACAGCCAATAGGAATTTTAACCAGGCTGATTGGACAGAGGCAGCCAAAGGAGGAGCAAGGGGGCTGAGCTGAGGGAATATAAGTGCTGGCCATAATGGCAGGAGGCCAGGCCAGAGCTTGGTAACCATATACCACTGTGCCTCTTATTTATTTGTCCGACAAATAAATTATTATTTTAATTTCTCTATTGCTGCGTTGAATATTTCATTCCAGCTAAGCGTTAACCACAAGCAGGGTGCTACAATTTCTCTCCCTCTCTCATAACTCCAGACTTCATGGACATCCAATGAAGCTGACTGTTGGAAGATGTGGAACAGACAAATTCATGCAGAACATAAACTATGGACCTCGCTACCACGGGAGGTAATAATGACACCCGACTTGGGTATCCTTAAAAGAGGATTGGACAAATACATGGAGGGGAAGGCTATTGATGACTGTTAGTCATGATGGCTAAGCTCTGCCTCCACAGTCAGAGGCAGTAATAATAATAATAATAATAATAATAATAATAATAATAATAATAATAATAATTTATACCCCGCCCATCTGGCTGGGCTTCCCGAGCCACTCTGGGCGGCTTCCAACAAAATATTAAAATACAGTAATCCATCAAACATTAAAAGCTTCCCTAAACAGGGCTGCCTTCAGATGTCTTCTAAAAGTCTGGTAGCTGTTGTTCTCATTGACATCTGGTGGGAGGACGTTCCACAGGGTGGGTTCCACTACTGAGAAGGCCCTCTGCCTGGTTCCCTGTAACTTGGCTTCTCGCAGTGAGGGAACTGCCAGAAGGCCCTCGGCGCTGGACCTCAGTGTCTGGGCAGAACGATGGGGGTGGAGACGCTCCTTCAGGTATACTGGACTGAGGCCGTTTAGGGCTTTAAAGTTCAGCACCAACACTTTGAATTGTGCTCAGAAACATACTGGGAGCCAATATAGGTCTTTCAAGACCGGTGTTATGTGATCTCGGCCACTCCCAGTTGCTTCTGAATACCAATTGCTGGAAGCCACAGGTGAGTAGAGGGCTCTTGTGCTTGGGTCGTGCTCAGCAGTTTCCCACAAGCAACTGGGTGGTCACTGTGAGAACAGGATGCTGGACTAGACAGGCCATCACCCTGATCCAGCAGGGTTCTTCTTACATTCTTATGAATGCATAGAGAACATATGGACAGACAACCTTCCCAAATATATAATAGAAGGAAAAGAAAAATGTAAGTGCAAAGGGTTTTGTGTTTGCATGGAAGCCCTTGGATACATGCGAGCATATGAGAAAACTTGCACATTTGGGAAATGCTGGTTTGGGAACTGACAGTGATGAAGACGCAGGGCTTTTTTTCCAACCAAAAGTGTGAGGCATTCCACGCATGCAAAGAAAAAGTAAGACAAGTTTCCATGACAACAACTGAAGAATTCTGCCTTCATAAAGGGTAAGTTACTGCTTTTCAGAGTTGAGATGTTGAAGGGATTTACATAATGGTAGACTTGTGGGAGACAATCAAGACCTCCTCTTTTCTCTGCAGTGTAGACAATATCTAGGGAACTCCTTTCCTTGACAGCAGCAATAGAAGCATCTGACACATTCCATTTCACAGCAACTTTCATGAAAATGTGTGAGCATTTGTGGTCACCAGGGGGGAGACAAGCAGGGGGAAATATACCAGATTACAGTGGTGGGGGAAAATCTCCTTCTTCCTCTAGGTAAAGGTAAAGGGACCCCTGACCATTAGGTCCAGTCGTGACCGACTCTGGGGTTGCAGCGCTCATCTCGCTCTATAGGCCAAGGGAGCTGGCGTTTGTCTGCAGACAGCTTCCGGGTCATGTGGCCAGCATGACTAAGCCGCTTCTGGCGAACCAGAGCAGCACACGGAAACGCCGTTTACCTTCCCGCCGGAGCGGTACCTATTTATCTACTTGCACATGACGTGCTTTCAAACTGCTAGGTTGGCAGGAGCAGGGACCGAGCAACGGGAGCTCACCTCGTCACGGGGATTCGAACCGCCGACCTTCTGATCAGCAAGTCCTAGGCTCTGTGGTTTAACCCACAGCACCACCCGCGTCCCCCCTTCTTCCTCTAGTACCTGCCTAAAAAGCATTTGCATAGTATGTGTGTGGGGTTTTAATCCCTAGAAATGGACAGCATTTTCTGTTCCACTCTGTATTCCTTGCATACGTGGTTTCCGTTCTGCTGCAGTTCATCTTAACCAATAGCTATGCTATTGTTCTCGCTCTCCACTAAGGCAAAATTACATAATTTATGTAATCTGTTGTGTAAAATATGTATGCTACATTGTCATTATGTTATTCTACACCAAACACAATGCAAGTTGGCGGTGTGTGTGTGTGTGTGTGTGTGTGTAATCAGTTATGTGATTTCAAAAATTCTGAAAATGACAGTGGTTAAGGATTCAAGCTTGGCCTTGCTGTTATTATTTTGAAGGAACAATTAAGGATCCTTTTGAAGGAGCAATTAAAGATCCTTTGTTTAAGCCATTAATAATCCATTTCCTGGTAGCAGCCCAGATGGATATCATTCTTATGGAGAGGCAATTGTTCGTTAACCATGCAAAACTGGTATGAAAAGGTTCAGAAGGTTGCGCTTGTAGACAAACATAACACAACACTGCCGAGTAATCAGAGGCAACACTAAGGGAGATGAATTCTATGGTGACTGGTCTCCATTTCGTTCATTAATTCCTCGCCAGAAGAACCTGGACCACATTCTGTTCACTTTTCTTCTTGGAGAGGTATGTTATCCTGAACTTTATCTCAACACTCCAGACTTTCTTTATTTAGATATCACGTCACTAACTCTCTCCAAAGTTTGAAGAGTTGAAGTTTGGGAGCAATAAATTGATCCGCGGACATAATCCCTAGCAAATGTATTATTCACTCTCCCAGATTTCAGCTTTTTGCCTTCGACTCTTTGGCAAACAGCCGCCCTACCAAACCAGTACACAAGCTGATAAGTCATCTTAATGAATCCATCACTGTGCAGATGGCCTGCAGAAATAAATGCCAATGGTACCAAATCATGTAGACTGATGGATGGTATTTAAGAGCTTTATAACTTACACTTTGGCGTGGTAATTAGATTCCCTCCACCCTGCACACTCTTAATTAAGGAGAGTGGTTGGACAGTTTTTGTCACTGAACAAAATCTTTCCCAATTAAAAGAAATCGCTAACATTCTGCACTCAGATTGGGAGATGTTCTTATTCCAAATGCAAAGACTGAAATGCATAGTAGTAGTTCATCTTAGGTGCTGATTTGACTGCATGGTGCTAGGCTATCACAACTTTGTGGAAACATGAACATTAGGAGTCTAATATATTTGGATAATATTTCTATATACTACCAAGTCATGTTCAAAGTCCTTGTACAGTGGTACCTCAGGTTACAGATGCTTCAGGTTACAGACTCCGCTAACCCAAAAATAGTACTTCGGGTTAAGAACTTTGCTTCAGGATGAGAACAGAAATCGCATGGCAGTGGTGGCAGCAGGAGGCCCCATTAGCTAAACTGCCTTCTTTCACCCCACACTTCCAACAATTTTTATTTCCTGTTTTATACATCTTTGACAATTTAATTGGCGTGAGGTACCATCTGTACATCATTTTTAACCGATTTTCTTTTAACAATGTACATTATATCCCAGCTCAGTTACTGAGATAATCTGCAAGAACATCATTGGTCATCCCCCGAGGTGGTGAGGTTCACCTGACAGTGACATGACACCAAGCCTTTTGTGCCATCAACCCCGTCTTGCGGAATGCTCTTCAGCACGCACCTTTGTTTTAAGCTTTAAATGTCTACTGCAGACTTTTCTGTGCCACCAAGCTTATGCAGGCAGTTAAGAAAATATTGTTCTGTAAAGGTTGATGATGATATCTCTTCAATTTTCACATGGTTTATTTATCACAGAATCATAGAATTGTAGAGTTGGAAGTGACCCAAAGGGTCAATGCAATGCTTTAAACATTAATTCCTTCTTCCCAGAGAACTCTGGGAATTGTAGCTCTGTGGTGGGAATAAGGGTCTCCTGACAGCTCTCTGCACCATTAGCAAACTACAGCTCTCAGAATTTGGGGGGTGAGGGGTGGAGCATGACTGTTTAAAGTGGTGTCATAGCACACAAACATTTGGTGTGTATGTGGCCAGAGTGATCAAAACAGTTTTAATTAAAACTGCCTCTTACTTGCCTCTGGCGCATGGCAAGACTGTGTGGTAGCAATAACATCTTGTAGCATTCAGATCTAGTCATTGCAAAGGAACCTTGTGGTAGCACCATGCAGAAGACTTTTGCTCTTTATGATACCTGATGATCCCGCAAGCTAATCTGCTAGGGCTGTTTGGCCTAAGATGTTATGCCATGAAGGAAAGGGAACTGAAAAAAGCAGCCGTGCTAGCTATGACCGTCTAACCAGGGACTCTGAGTATTCTTGCCATCTATTACTTGCTCCTGTGTGGAGATGCCTTTTTGAAATTCTCCTGGTGGCGACATAATTGTCGCATGCTATAAATTGCATCCTGCAAAGCACCTGCAATAGTCATTGAATGTGCTTTTAAAACAGACAAGCAATCCCAAAGAGAAGCCAGAAGGATGTAATAACGATACAGTAAAAATGGTTTATTGGAAGCACTGCAGCCTTTGCAAATCAAAACATGAGATCATAAAGGCATTGGTGACATGTCCAACTTGGGCAGGGCTGAACTAGCTGCAACCTGAAACTATTAGCATTCAGTGGAGTAAAGACAAAACAATCTCAGGTTAATTCATGGCCCACATTTCTCTTGAACCGCATCAAGTAGTTTTTCTCTTCCCCACATAGAAAAAAGAAGCGAACCAACAACATTAAAAGGAAGCCAAACACAAATATCATTGTGTTACTAAAGGGGTCATAAGAGAGCTATTAATTTTCATTTCAAAAAACAGGTGGATGACAGAGGGCCATTTAGCCAGGTGCAATAAAGTACCGGTAAGTGGAGATTATGATGTTGCACAAAAAGCCCACCACATAAACAGCTCACTTTTAAGCATAAGGTATAAATCAGAACACTCGACAATAGGAGAGATACTTGCAAATAAATCCAGAGCTTTAAAATGTGAAAGAAATCACCGGAAAACAACAATTTGTAGCCAACAACATTGTTAACAGGTTCGTTTATTTCAGTGGGTCTGCTCCAAACAATACTTAGAATCATGGAATCATAGAATTGTGGAGTTGGAAAGGACCACAAGGGTCATCAGCAATGTAGGAATCTCAACTAAAGTATTCATGACAGATGGCCATCCAACCTCTGCTTAAAAACCTCCATGAAAGGAGAGTCTACAACCTCCTGGTGGTCAAACAGCTCTGACCTGATGTTCTTCCTGATGTTTAGTCAGAATCTCCTTTCTTGTAATTTGAAGCCATTGGTTCAGGTCCTACCCTCTGGAGCAGGAGAAAACAAGCTCGTTCCAGCTTCCATGTGACAGCCCTTTAGATATTTGAAGGGGGCTTTCATATCTCCTTTCATTCTCCTCCTTTTAAGGCTAAACATGCCCAGCTCCCTAAACTATTCCTCATAAGGTTTGGTTTCCAGACTCTTGATCATCTTGGTCACCCTCCTCTGCAACTTGTCAACATCCTTCTTAAATTATGGCACCCAGAACTGGACAGAGGACTCCAGGTGTAGTCTGAGCAAGCAGTACTACTACTTCCCTTGATCTGGACAGTATACATCTGGAAGAGCATTAGCCTTTTGGCTGCTGCATCACACTGTTGACCTATGTTAAGCCTGCAGCCTACTAAGACCCCTAGATCCTTTTCACATATACCATAAGCAAGCCAGGTTTTCCCCATCTGATATTTGTGCAGCTGGTTATTCCTGCCTAAGTGTAGAATGTTACATTTGTCCCTATTGAAATTCATTTTGTTAGTTTGGGCCCAGTTCTCCAATCTGTTAAGGTCATCTTGAAACCTGATTCTGTCTTCTGTGGCATTAGCTACGCCTCCCTGCATCTGCAAATTTGATGAGCATCCCCACAGTCCCTTCCTCCAAATCATTTAGAAAGACAATGAACAACAAGTCCAGGACAGAACCCTGCAGCACTTCACTTGTCACTTTTTCCAGTATTATAAGGAACCATTAATGAGTACTCTTTGGGTTCGGTCAGTCAACCAGCTACAAATCCACCTAACAGTAACCTCATCCAGCCCACATTTTACCAGCTTCTCCACAAGAATATAATGGGGGATTTTGTCAAAAAGCCTTACTGAAACCAAGATACACTACATTCACAGCATTCCCCTGATCCACTTAGCTTGTAATTCTATCAAAAAAAGACATTATCTGGCATGACTTGTTTGTGAAACACACATGCTGGGTCTTAGTAATCACAGCATCCAACTGTTTAATTATCTTTTCTAGGACCTTTCCTGGTATTAAGGTCAAGCCAACACCCACCTAGGTCTTCTTTCCCCCCCATTTTTTAATATAATTTTTATTAACAAACTAATCAAATCACATTAATTACAAAGCCAATTTTTTAAAAAAAAAAATTGTTGGGGGTAGAATCATAGAATCATAGAGTTGGAAGAGACCACAAGGGCCATCGAGTCCAACCCCCTGCCAAGCAGGAAACACCATCAGAGCACTCCTGACATATGGTTGTCAAGCCTCTGCTTAAAGACCTCCAAAGAAGGAGACTCCACCACACTCCTTGGCAGCAAATTCCACTGTCGAACAGCTCTTACTGTCAGGAAGTTCTTCCTAATGTTTAGGTGGAATCTTCTTTCTTGTAGTTTGGATCCATTGCTCCGTGTCCGCTTCTCTGGAGCAGCAGAAAACAACCTTTCTCCCTCCTCTATGTGACATCCTTTTATATATTTGAACATGGCTATCATATCACCCCTTAACCTCCTCTTCTCCAGGCTAAACATGCCCAGCTCCCTTAGCCGTTCCTCATAAGGCATCGTTTCCAGGCCTTTGACCATTTTGGTTGCCCTCCTCTGGACACGTTCCAGTTTGTCAATGTCCTTCTTGAACTGTGGTGCCCAGAACTGGACACAGTACTCCAGGTGAGGTCTGACCAGAGCAGAATACAGTGGCACTATTACTTCCCTTGATCTAGATGCTATACTCCTATTGATGCAGCCCAGAATTGCATTGGCTTTTTTAGCTGCCGCGTCACACTGTTGGCTCATGTCAAGTTTGTGGTCAACCAAGACTCCTAGATCCTTTTCACATGTAGTGCTCTCAAGCCAGGTGTCACCCATCTTGTATTTGTGCCTCTCATTTTTTTTGCCCAAGTGCAATACTTTACATTTCTCCCTGTTAAAATTCATCTTGTTTGTTTTGGCCCAGTTCTCTAATCTGTCAAGGTCGTTTTGAAGTGTGTTCCTGTCCTCTGGGGTGTTAGCCACCCCTCCCAGTTTGGTGTCATCTGCAAATTTGATCAGGATGCCCTTGAGTCCATCATCCAAGTCGTTGATAAAGATGTTGAATAAGACCGGGCCCAAGACAGAACCCTGTGGCACCCCACTAGTCACTCCTCTCCAGGATGAAGAGGAACCATTGATGAGCACCCTTTGGGTTCGGTCAGTCAGCCAGTTACAAATCCACTGAGTGGTAGCATAGTCAAGACCGCATTTTACCAGCTTCTTTACAAGAATATCATGGGGCACCTTGTCAAATGCCTTGCTGAAATCAAGGTAGGCTACATCCACTGCGTTCCCTTCATCTACCAGGCTTGTAATTCTGTCAAAAAACGAGATCAGGTTAGTCTGACATGACTTATTTTTCAGAAATCCATGCTGACTATTGGTGATCACAGCATTCCTTTCCAGGTGCTCACAGACTGTTTGCTTAATGATCTGCTCCAGAATCTTCCCTGGTATTGATGTCAGACTGACTGGGCGGTAATTATTTGGGTCCTCTCTTTTCCCCTTTTTGAAAATAGGGACAACATTTGCCCTCCTCCAGTCTGCCGGGACTTCGCCTGTTCTCCAGGAATTCTCAAAGATGACTGCCAGTGGTTCTGAAATCACATCTGCCAGTTCTTTTAATACTCTTGGATGCAGTTCATCTGGCCCTGGAGACTTGAATACATCTAGACTAGCCAATACTTCGAGCTCAGAAAGGGATCCAAACATCTCTCTTGCTGCTGCTTTAATATTCACACTTCTGTCCAAATAGTATTCACAGTTCTGTCCAGTCTTCTCTTTCTTATTTTCCTCATCTTCTTGTTGTTATCATATATTCCTTTCTTTGTGACCTCTGGTAGTCTCCACAAGTGGGTTAAAAACAGACGTTGTTATATCCTGTGTGGCTTTTCCATTCCTCCAAGAGCCATATTCAAACAGACAGACGCCATTTCAACACTTCCGTACAAAACATCTTAAAGTCTGCCCATTAATTCTCGCAGGCCTGTCACTCTCTTCTCGATCTTCTTAGGGGGTTCTGCTAGGTCAAACTCACAATCCGATATAATAACAGAGCCATGGTCTCCTCCCCCTCGATCGTAAATCCTGGAACCAGGCCTGCTTCCTAACAAGTCTCTTTTTATAACTGTGTCATTCCAAAGGCCTTTCATTCCTTTCCAGATATTCCACAAGCCATGTCTTTGATTAGTAATTCATTTCCACACAGTTCTTAATCATCCCGCTTATAATCAGTAATTGCAACGATTCTTCCTGGGGGGGGGATTGTTAGGTGATCACATAAGATAAAAAAAAGAAAAGTCCCCCCCCCCCATTCTGTCCCGTTCCGACATACCGACCCTTTGATGTGTCTTCTTCTTGATATATTTTCCTGAATCCAGCCCGTCGCTCCACTTCACAGAGGTCACTTTAATTAGCAGCCTTAACTCCTATTCTTCACTCGAAATATGTGCATTTGCTTCTCTCTAATTGTTTATTTTGAGCTGGTGCAACCAGGCCGCGCGATCAGAGAGCCCTCCCACACAAGTGCTGTGCGCCTTGTGCCCTCACCCCCTTCTTTCGAACTCGGGGGTGATTTATGGCAACAGCAGGCGAGGCAGTGTTCCCCATTCCCTTGGGGTAACAAGGGAGGCTGCATACTCCCATATCAGCCTCTTAATTACCTCATGTGAGACGGAGAGATGGTATTGTCGGCCATCTTCCAATGCGCCCCTAGCGGCCCCCCTCCCCCCCCCCCCATTTTTGAAGATGACAAGATTTGCTTACCTCCGGTCCACAGGGACTCCAAGAATTCTCAAAGATTATAGACAGAAGCTCTGAGGTTTGAATTCATTTAACGTAGCTACGTGTTCCCTCATCTCCTCTTTTCCTTCTTGGGCTGCAGCTCCCTCCTTGCATCATTTATTCCGTAATCACCAGGTTGGGCGCTGCTTTCCTTTGGGACAGAGGCAAAGTAGGTGTTGAGCAGTTCCACCTTCTCTCTGTCACCACCCGCATTGTTCTGTCTTCTCCATGAAGAGGACCTATTACTCACTTCTTCTTCCTCTTTTTTATTATTACTAGATTTAACCTCACTTTCAAGCCTGAGCTCATTCTGAGCTTAGACCTACCTGACATTCTCCCTGCAAATGTTAGCTACTCATGTCTACTTTTCCTTCGTGACTTCTCCTTTCTTCCATTTCTTAAACATGCCCTTTTTAAATCTCAGCTCATCTTCCAGCTCCTTATGAAGCCACACTAGTGTGTGTGTTTTTAGATGTCTCCCACTTTTATTTTCTGTTGGAATTGTCTGCATTTGTGCCTTCACTATTTCACCTTGAAGAAACTCCCATCCATTTTGGACTCCCATCTCTTTGATTATTTCTAACCATGAGATCTTACCCAGTAGTTTCTTAAGCTTTTTGAAATCAGCCTTCCTGAACTCCAGAGTGCATGTCTGACTGCACTCAGCTTTCCCTTGCCCCTGTATAATGAAACCCAGAAGGACATGATCACTTCCTCTCAAGGTTCCCAGTACTTCCACTTGGTTGATCAGTTCCTCCCAGGTCCAAGAGAGATGATCCATCCCCCTGTTGCTTCTTACACCTGATGGGAAATGAAATGGTCAGCGAGGCCCACATGACTAACCAACAAGTCTAGAACCCTCACTGGGTGTAAATAAATAAAAAGTCTAGTTTTGTTCCACAAGTGCCTCCTCATTTCTTTGAACATCTGCTTGGGGGATCCTTTACATAAGTGAAACACCTGGCTGCACCTTTGAGACTAACAAATTCAGGCTCCAGTCCTATCTGGGAGCCATTCCCATGAAATATAGTGTGGTTTACTTTTGACTAATGCATGGTTATTGGAACATTAACCCACACTACAAATTGTGGCAGCAAGGACTCCTTCTAAACCAAGGTTAGGCAGTTTTCAGTTTGGTTAGGTAGGAAGTACTTATACAGCTCCAATGTTTTAGTGTCCACATATTTGCAAGGGAGGGGGAGGGAGGGAGGCAGAACAACTTGGCCCCACTGGTGTTGCCTCCTTGGTCCCACTCATGTGACCTTATTGGCTCTACCAATATGACCTCCTTGGCCATAGGCCACCCCACCACATCCAGGGCTTACCACTGGTATTTTTGTATGTAATGTTCAGAAACATATTTTTCACACACTTTACCCTAGAATAGCCATTGCTTGGCCAGAGAACTGCCATTTTGCCACATCGGGTGGAAGGCGGCTGTGTTTCAGTTGTATTTGCTTTGGAAATTGTGCATTGGGTAATTTGCTTTTAAACACAACCTGAATTGAACTTCTTCCCCTTCCCTGGTGCTAAAAGAAGTCTTCCAGAAGTTAAAAGAGATGATTGGAAATGGAAGCTGCTCTTGGGGGAAAATGAAACTAGGAAACAAGCCCATATCCCTTATGCATATTTTTTTCCCCTTTCATTGTTTCAATGCCCATACATCAATATTTTTCGGTGGCAGATTCAAGCATTTGAGGACAGAAGTTTCCAGACAAGAACATTGTGAAAAGGGTGCCCACGTGTCAGTCATCTGGACTATGATGCCCACAGGAAAACGATATTCAAATTGCATTAATTACATGTAACTAAAAATGGCAGTTTAGCACTGCACTTCTGGCTTACGATGCCTCTCTGATGTGCCCTCTCCCCCCACCAATCCTGGGCCAATTACCCACCCCCACTGCATTTTACCATTGGTGTCCCTTCTACCTAATGGCACTGGAAAGCTTTCCATTCAGAATGGTACGGCCAACTCCAGGACTCTGCTTTATGAATGACAGATTGGTTTTCTCCCAGCCTATCCCGCATAGTCCTCTTGATAAGCATCCTGTAATTTGCTTGGCATGATCTTATACATAAAGCAGCTGGCAGGTACAGTTTTATTATCCTGGCTACAGCTTCTAATGTGATTGATCACAGCCTGTTATGGTACACTGCATCTGGAGGAAATCGAATTTTCTCTGAACCCATGATGGAGTACTCAGATACACTTTCTTATGCAAGGAATGCACAGAGAAGAGAAGGAGCTGGATATCAAACCAGATGCAAATCTGAGTCCGAGTCAAAGGCAGAAGAATGCTCTTTTCGTTAGGAAGCTTCCTTTAAACACACACACACACAAATAAAACCACACACCTACTGAAACTGAAACTTTAAAAATAATTATATGCACACATCTCTACTGGTGAATGGGGAAATGCCCCACCAACCTCATTCTGCCCTCAGCAACCCCCTACCCTTTGGCTTATACCCAGCCCAGAGGGGTGACAATGCCTGTTGCCTTCCTCTTCCTTATTCTCAGTGTTGCTTGTTATAGAACTCCACATGCAGGAGGATGAGGACAAAACCAACATTAGTTGGCTCTGCCTAGCATTGCCTATGGCTCCACCTACTGGTGGGCTCCCTGGCTTCCACCCTACCAGTTTCAACAGACACCACGGCATACATTGGATCATCCAAATTAAATCATCACAAAAAGGACTCTGTGCACGACCATTGCATGTGGATAGCAGTACTGGATTTGTAAAATGAGAATGGATGATGTTTGGCCCTTTCTGCTCCCTGGTTCAAAAGGAGCAGTTTTAAAGGGAGGGGGAGAGGAACCTCCAGTGAATTGTGGTTCATTTGGGCAAGAGGGGCATTACTCTTCCTGCCAAGCTTCCTGCTTACAACCAGCTGCCAGCTTCCTCCAACTCCAACTTGGTAGAACTCAGCAGGGAGGAAGATGGGAACAAAACTAGAGGTAGCTGCTTCTGTCTATCATTGGCTCTGGCTGCCTCATTAGCCTCCTCCCTGCCAGTCTCAGTGAGCATCAGCCACCACTCAGGTCCTCCAAATGTTTTTGGGCTCCATCTAGGGAGGAGGAGAAATCCCCAGAACTCAGATTCCAGAGTAGATTCACATGATTCAATCTGGGCAGTTCATGACCCGCATTGTATCATGGAATCTGCTTTAGAAACTCTAGTCTCCTGTAGACCCATTCACCACTCTAAAGGATCCTGCACCGCCAGCCTGCTCTGAGAGCCAGTGTGGTGTAGTGGTTAAGAGGGGTAGACTTGTAATCTGGTGAACCGGGTTCGCTTCCCTGCTCCTCCACATGCAGCTGCTGGGTGACCTTGGGCTAGTCACACTTCTCTGAAGTCTCTCAGCCCCACTCACCTCACAGAGTGTTTGTTGTGGGGGAGGAAGGGAGAGGAGATTGTTAGCCACTTTGAGACTCCTTAGGGTAGTGATAAAGTGGGGTATCAAGTCCAAACTCCTCTTCTTCTCTGTCTTCAGTGTGTCCTTTCTATGCATGGAGGGGGTTGTGCGAACCTCCCTCAAGCCAAGGGCAGTCAATCAAATCACTCTCAAATCAAACAAGTACCAGATGGGTAACAGTTTGTAGTGCATGGATGAGGGAATTGTGGCCCTCCAGATGTTGTTGGACTCTAACTCCCATCGACCACAGCCAGCATGACTAATGGTCAGAAATAGTGGATTATATTCAATGTAGTGCTAAGGCTAAAGTTCCATCAGCACAGAGATTTCTCCTTCTTCACCGGGACATCCTCCCCACCACCCACAAATCTGGGACTTCTGCCAAGCCTCCAGAGCAGATTTGGTGGCGGTGTGGAGGCAAGCATAATAGGATGGGGCAGGAGGAAAGAGACCCATTGCACTAAGCCGTAGTCCTTGCAAGGCTGCAACTATATCATTGAATGCCACCCAACAAGAGTTATTGTGTAGAAACATCTAGAGGACCATCTGTTCCCTCCAACCCTGATGCAGAAGAAACTCATGTGAGACAACCCTGCTGCTAATTTATATTATTTCAATATGGAAATGGGCAGGGTGCATGTTTGGGAAATACTGATGGACTCCTACTCCCATCAGCCCCAAGCTGCCAAAAGGCAAAAGCTATGGGTGCAGGCCATTTTCTGAATTGGAAAGAGCCTATGTTTGGAAAGAGCATTTGGAGCAGAGAAGATGAGGTGCCTTTTCTTTAAATCAGTTACCCACATTGGGGGAGTGGTTGGTTGTAAGATGATGCCTTTGCCCCTGAGCCACAAGCCACAGTGAGACCCACAGTACTGGGAATGGTTTAGAGCAGAGCACAAGGAAAAGCTATGATTTTCGTTTAAAGTGTTGTAAATTGCTTTGAGAGCCTGGAGGGTGAAAAGAGGGGTATTAATCCCTTCTTATCATCTTTGCAGACTGCATGCATCTCTTCTATGTATTGGGATGTAGCATAGCAATGGTAAAATAACCCATTATTTTTCAAGGAGAGAGGAGGAGCCATTTCCCATCCAAAGGCAGAAATTCTGGATCAGGAACATTGCCCAATGGACGAAACAGGTTCCAGAAAATCTTTATTCCACAGTTATTCAGCTTCTTTAATAATATTCTTTCAGGGAGATAGATCCCAGAAACCTGGAGGCAATCTCTAAGGGAAACGAAGATATTGAGCAGCTTCATTCCTAGAGGCAAATCACATTACTTATTGTAGATAAGATTTTATAAATATGGTAAATTGTGCATAAGTTTCTGACAGAAATGTATGATATTAGGATAGATTGTTTTGCAGGATTTGTATATTAGATAAATTGCATACCCCCACCAAAAATGTATAGATTAGGACAATTTGCACCAACATGCTGGTGGAATTTTCAATAGGGGTTGTTGTTTTTAGTTTCAAAAAGGCAAACTGATATTAAAAAGTGAAGAACTTAAGATTAAAAAGTGAGAAACTGAAAGAAACTGAAACTGACAGATTCACCCATCCTATCACACTGTCACACGCTGGTTTTTGGAAGCCTATGGGGCAAGAACAGCAGGAGGGTTTTTTTTAGAGGGACTATTTGGAGGGAAATTATTTTTGCATATGGGGTGAGGTGGTGGTGTTTTTTAACTAGTTGAGTGCCTTGGTATTCCTCTCAGTATCCTAAAACCTCTGTGGCATACGGGTTGCCCTGTTTTTTTCCTACAAAGCCATTGGCACAGGTCTACTGAGTTCAGAATTAGAGGGAAATATTAAAGAACATTTTTAAAAAAATCTCAGTTGAATGGTCGCTTATTAATACACACTGACTGTGACAATTGCCCTGATCCAAAGCCTAAAATTAGAAGCTGGTGCACTCCAAGCAAGGTTGCCAAGCTAGGCTGCTGTTCTCCTTGAGTAAGACGGCAGAGTTTTCTTAATACCTTCCTGGCCCTTCTCTCTCAGGATGTTTTGGAGAGCGAGCGAGGCAAACTGAAGAGACAGGGCTGTCTGTCGAAAAGGTGATCTCTAATGTACTGAAGCAGGTTCCCTGGAGCCCTTTGTCTCCCATGATTGACAGCTGGTGAAAAAGCAAACCACCGGCAGATATGGCTCTAAATCAAAATTGTCCGCTTGAGCAGGAATGATGTTGGTTCTGATCGCAATGCGAATCTGTCAGTGTCTGTTTTCTGCATTTGCTATTTTCTCTAGCTAAGTTAAACTCTGTCTTGCTGACATGCCATTACAGCAAACAGTGCTTTGCCTTACCTTGCGGGGATGACTCTTGTGCACAATGACCCAGCCGTGCCCTGAAGGATGTGGGCAGTGTTTTGCAGGATCCGAGAAAGAAAGCTTTTCGGCAGGGATATCCCTCCATAGGAACATAGGAATCTGCATTGAGCCAAGTCGGACCATTGGTCCATCTAGCCCAGTATTCCCTGTTCTGACTGGCAGTGGCTCCCCATCATTTCCGAGCACAGTTCCAAGATTTGGTGCTGACCTTTAAAGCCCTAAACGGCCTTGGTCCTGTATACCTGAAGGAGCGTCTCCACCCCCATCGTTTAGCCTGGACACTGAGATCCAGCACCGAGGGCCTTCTGGTGGCTCTCTCATTGCGAGAAGTGAGGTTACAGGGACCCAGACAGAGGGCCTTCTCGGTAGTGGCGCCCACCCTGTGGAACACCCTCCCTTCAGATGTGAAGGAAATAAGCAGCTATCCTATCTTTAAAAGACATCTGAAGGCAGCCCTGTTCAGGGAAGCTTTTAATATTTAATGCTGTACTGTTTTTAACACTTGACTGGGAGGCACCCAGAGTGGCTGGGGAAACTCAGCCAGATGGACGGGGTATAAATAAATTAGTAGTAGTAGTAGTAGTAGTAGTAGTAGTAGTAGTAGTAGTTCAAACAGTAGTTTCTCCTAGTCCTACCTGGGGACACCAGGGATTGAACCTGGGACCTTCGGCATGCAAGGCAGTTGCCATTGGACTCCATGCTGGCTGGGGATCAGTGGCGCAGCATGGAGGGGACACAGGGGCAGTTGCCCTGGGTGCAAAATTGTCAAGACAAAAAAAATTCAATTGCCTTAATACAGCTGTGCATGCCTGTCGCTGGGCCTCTGTTGAAAGTGACTTCTCCATGCAAACTAGGAAGTGACCTCTCCAGAAGTGACCTCTGTGGCTATGATCTCCTGGGTTGCAAGGACGACATTAGGCAGTTGAATGTGCATGCATCCATTTCCCTCCCTCCCAGTCCACACCCGTGTGGCCCCGGGTGCTGGCAACCCATGCTATGCTACTGCTGAGAATGATGGAAGTTGAAGCCCAACAGCAACTGGAGGCACAAAGTTTCTATATGTCTGCTCTAGGGGCACTGATCTTCTCTTATCAGTTCCCTTCAGCCTCTGCTCTCCCCTTGAATCCATAAACAAAACAGAGGTTTAAACAAATTAAAGAGCTGGTTTGTGTGGCACACAGAACCAAATATGAGTCCCATTGTGACTAGGGGTGGGGTAGGGATCCCAGTGGCTATTTCAGATTTCTGTCTTTCCACCATGCTGACTTAAGGCTGTCAGAAGCATAAGGAAAGGAAAAACATTTTTGGAAGCCTGCAAATGACATGTTCAAACTAAAATTAAAACCAATGAAGATGTTAAGAGCTGGTACTCAATTAAATCAGACTCTTCTCTCATCTCAAACCTGCATTTAAACATGTAAACATATCAGCGCACAAAGATTTATCTGATGTTAAATGAGAACACAAGCAATTTTATTCCAGAGGGGCAGATGTTAAAAAACATTGTTATGTACCATTTTCACAGATGTTCCCTCCTTCACTATTTTTAGCACTGGATTTTAGTGTTTCAAATTTCGCATTTCAAAAGCCATAGAGAGGAAATGGCAGGTACAATCAACCCAACGGCATTGGATGAAAGGCAGTTTGGCAAAGTGTGTGCCCAGGGATCTTTGCCAAGGGAAATGCATTATCGTTCTTCAACCTTGGTCTGTTTGCTTTCCAATCATTTACGGCTTTAAACCAGAGCTTGTCCAAGACATTTTGGCAACCGAAGCAGACCCCAAAATGGCACATCCCTCCCTGTCAGGGAGCAAGGGGTGAGGTAGTATCTGCATCAAGAACCAGGGGAACATTGGGATCTGCTGTCTCTATGAATTCTGCCGTCTGAGGCAGTTGCCTCACCTTGCCTCATGGGTGGGCCGGCCCTGCTTTAAACACGAATGTGAACACCTTGAAGTGGGCCAGAAGCAAACTGGCAGTAGGTGCAGCTGTTTTAAAGTAGGGGTTCCGTTAGATCTAACCTACCATTGGCCTTCCTGCCTTCTCCCCCACCAGTTTCAATGGACAGAATATGGGCAGATAGCTGCTGGTCAATATGCAGGGGGGGGAAATAACTTGGCAGCATTGACAGGGATGAGAGAGATATGTGGGGGTTTTTAATGTGAACCTGCCTAATTCACAATTTGGGAATAAATATGTGAATTGAAACACAGCTGTCCTTTGAAATCTGCATTTCTCTGAATTTTGTGATGCAACTCTCCAACCACAAAAATACATGACGAGTGTGAAAATAATATACAAGGGGAAATTGCTGCCAAAAATGTGAATATTAGGCAGACCTGCATGCAAATATGCATACACACGGCGCAACATGCACTCAGATGTGTACAAATTGCCATGAAGGCTTCTTCTTTCTTTTAAGCAAACTGACGCAGAAATGGGTAATTGACAGATCGATCCATCCCCAGTTTTGAATTACTCGTCTTACCCTTTATGCACACAAGAAACTTCATTCTCCTTGCTACTCAGATGAGCCACAAGGGCCTAATGTGGCAGTTCGAGCAATTAAAATTCAATGAGGCTGCAAATATTTGCAGGATTTAGCCCAGAGTGACTTATTTTAGAGATTTGTGAAGCCTGAATCACTCCTAGTGTGCTGCAGTCATTTTCATGCAAAAGTAGAAAAGATATTTGTTCTTCTGGCTCCCCTCCCTGCTTCCTATAGGTAGCAGAAACTACCACAGCCCAGGAGAGAGTTAGATACATACCTGATGTAGCGTAACTCAGTTTAAAGGCTGAGCTGGTATGGGTTGTGGCCAGGGAGGAGGTGTGGCCTCAGGAGAGTTCCACGGGCCAGATAGAAAGGCCTGGAGGGCCACATTCACCCTGGGCCTGAGGTCCCCCATGCCTGCCTCAGGTTGTCCAACAATAATCCATAAACAGACCCCTGTGTTGCAATATGGTCAAGCTGAACAATATAACACACCACTATTTATTAGTCTATAAATAGTGTTGGGGCCATTGTTACTGGCCATCGTGTTGTGTTATAATGTTCAGGTTGTCCAACAGCTGTTTGGTGGCCTAGGGGAGCACATTGTGAGTGCCAATAAGATGGGGGTCATCATGCAACACCCTGACCATATAATCTTTAAATTTAAAGTTCCCTCAGTTTCTCATTTTCCACTCTTAAATTCACTTCTCCACATTTCTGAAGCAGTTTGCATTAAAAAAAAATCCTTATGAAAATTCTTCAGCATTTTAGTGAGATTTTGTATGTAGTTTAGACAGATGTACACATTTTGCAAGCACTTTCCCCTAACGTAATGCATATTTGTATGCTATTTTTACCAATGGGTGTGTTTAGATGCACACTATGTCCAAATCCATGCACTTTTGTACATACTGTTTGGCTGGAGAACTGCAGGGCAGAATTCAAAAAAGTGTAGTAAATTTCAAAGGGTGGTTGTGTTTCATTTTGCATAGTATTTCAGAAAGTGTGGATTTAGTCAGGTCACTTTTAAATGTGAAGTGAAGTGAAATTCTCCCCCATGCCCAGTTCCCCGACCCACTGCCAACCACCAAGTGCAGCCTTCAGAACTGAAAAACTTACCTCCTCCTTGCTCCCACTCCCAGATATTAGATTTTCCGGAAAATGATCAAGGTTGTAATCTACACACACATTTTGCTGCCTTCCTCCCAACAGGTTCTTATTTGTAAGTAAGAAAGATCTTTATTCATGAGAATAAAGACTTGGTAGCAGACACAAGTCAGGGTAACAATTCAGGAGTTCAAGATTCAGTCAAGACATTCAGAACTGCAGACCCTCCAAGTTTCTCTAATTTCCAGAGACAGTCCTGGATTTACAGAAGCTGTCCCAGTTTCTGATTTGATCCTGGAATGTCCTGGGCAACCCAGCTAGGTTGGCAGGGTATAAATACTAAAGTTATCATTATCATCATGGAATAGGACGTCCCTATTTTCATCAGAGAAATGTTGGAAGGTATGGAAATGTTCATAGGATACAAAAAATGACAGCAAAACATGTAAATGCAGACCCTCCAAGTGTCCCTATTATCCAGGGGCAGTCCCTGGGAGGGACAGCAGCCATCTCGGTATCTGATTTGATCCTGGAATGTTCTGGTTTTTCTTAGGATGTCCCTATTTTCATCAGAAAAATGTTGGAGATTATGGAACTGAATGGAAGCAACAAAGCCGTCCCAATGGTTTCCATGCCCCATCTGCCAAGCTTTCAAAGATGAGGCATGCCACACTCACTTGCAAGACTCATTTGTTGGGATACTGCCAGGGAGACGGGGGCATTTGGCAGGCCCCCAGCTTGCTCCAGCCACTGGCCAGCAGCCAGACGATCTCCGGTACAGCATCAATCAGTCAGCGACTCGAGCCTCAGTTGCCTTCTGAGGCTACCGGGCATGCTAATTAGCAGAGTGAATAAATCTCCACAACGGAAGTGGCGGACAGAGTTGTGTGTAAGCATATTTACAAGTGTTAATTCAGCATAGTTCAGGAACAAAGGAAAAAACATGTCTGCTTCCCTTCGTGTCCAGCAAAACAGCAGTATAGCAAAAGCAACATACAACGGAAGTTCCCAGCAGACTGTGCTGGAAGTAAACAGGCATGTGATACACAACAGTCATGCCTGACCCTTTTAAGGTGGAATGGAACTATATCCTAACGTCACTCACTTTGCAGGAATGCTGAGATTGCGAAAGCACGCTCTTCCAAGTTGGGCCTGCTCCCATCCATGGAGGCAGTGTCAGGTTCTCTAGGTGACAGTACTGCATTCTCTTATTTCGGCTCCTGATCAACAGTGGCGTAGCGTGGGTTGTCAGCACCCGGGGCAAGGCAAGTAATTTGCGCCCCCTAACCCGTGGATTTGCGCCCCCTAACCCTAACCCCCAGATGTTTCGCCCGGTGCGGCCGGCCCCCCCTGCACCCCCCACGCTACGCCACTGCTGATCAATCACTGCTGGCTCCTGAGTTGCCTCCTCCCTTTGCTGCCCACAGCCCTCCCCACTGCGTCTCTCCCCTCTGCTGGGAGGCCTGGGGGAAGGAGTCTGCACCCCTGCTCCCCTTTCTGAAGCACAAGTTGAGGAACAAGCAGAAAGGCCTCCCCTTTCCAACCCTGGTCCCCATGAGGCCAGACTCTTAGTTCTTCCTCCTCCTGCATCAGGCCTGCCAACCAAAGCCTGGTCCCGCCAGTGCTGTGGACTCATGGCAAAAATGGAGACCTGGAAGATCAGAACTTTATTCTCGAGCGTTTGCACAGGAATCGTTCAGCTGTAATTGGGCAAGACTAAAACTGTGACTTACGGCTCATTTTCCCCCTTCTCCCCAGCAGATGTGTCCATGATTTGTATTCTCCGGGTCTCCAATGAGTTTTCTCCAGCACCTTC
Source organism: Podarcis raffonei (assembly GCF_027172205.1). NCBI lineage: Eukaryota > Metazoa > Chordata > Lepidosauria > Squamata > Lacertidae > Podarcis > Podarcis raffonei. The sequence goes on along the minus strand of NC_070615.1, from coordinate 38,973,600 downwards.
TGCAGATTTGATTGATACTGTGCATGAGGACACTCAGTTAAATGATACAGTGTAGATCAAAGCATGAAAGATAATTTTCACCGAAAATGTGTGGCGCTGAGGATGAGTTATGAATCTTTGTTTCACAGCTTATGGAGCACAATTTCATTTAAAGCCTAAATCCATCATTTCAGGAATTGTTCATCAAAATGCATCCAATACAAGCCTGAAGATGAACAGTGTAAAGTCAAAGGGAGCAAAAGGGGGGGGGGGATAACAGCAACCACCTACAGAGACCCCAACTGCTGCTGTTCTACTACTACAAGAGAGAGATGTTGTTTCGGATATGTAAGAGTAAAAACCAAGAGACAATATCTTGTGATCTGCATGAATATTTCCCAAGAAACGATCCATATGAAACTAGTGGAAAAAACTATTCATTGACAAGTTTGGATGCAGAGAGCAATGACAAGTTCTGTGGAATTGAAGCAGGGCTGTAATGCACCCAAGGCTCAGGGATGCTATTTTTCTGCTCGTAAATCTATATTTGATTACTTTGGTTTATTCATGAGCAAACACAGAGATAATTGCAACCGTGATCTTACTTCCCTTCCCCTTCTCAATCCCTTTTCTTCTCCGCCTTACAGAGTTGCCTGTTCTCAAAGAGGCAAGATCTTTTTCCAAAGCATCGCACTGTATCCAGAGCAAGTTTCTCACACACGGAACCATAGAATTGTAGAGTTGGAAATGACCACGAGGGTCATCTAGTCCAACCCCCAGCAATGCAGGAATCTTTTGCCCAACATGGGGCTCAAACCCACAACCCTGAGGTTACAAGTCTCAGGCTCTCCCAACTGAGCTGTAGGTCCCGTCAAACTCAAAGTGAAAAATTGGGCATGGCTACAGATGTGGTAGAATTCCAACAAAAACAGAAATGGAATGGAAATTGCTGGTGTTCACTTATTTGTTCCTTGTCTGGAACAGAAACCAATCCAGTGGATAAAATTGGTATTCATGGTTGCTGCTGCTTTTGGTTCACAAAGGACATGCAATTGATTATGCTCACCCCAGCCCCACCCATTAACATTCTGTTTTATTTGCAGTGAAATGAACGTGATTGAACAACATAATGAAAACGTAGCCCACGTAAGTTACATGATTTTGCTACAGTGGACAATGGATTAAATAACATAGCTTTTGGTGGAAGGCAAACGGAAGCAGAACGGAAGCAGTGCTGCATGTGAGGAATGAAGGGAAAACAGAAAACAATGCCTTCTTACCTTCCTATTTGTGACTTGAGGCTCGTTACAACATGACCAAAGTGGAACTCGCTTGCTTGGGATCCAACCAGTCAGTTGGGGATACTAAGGCATTTTGGCTAAAACCTAATAATAAATCGAATCATAGATTCATAGAAGAGTTGCAGAGTTGGAAGAGACCCCAAGGATCATCTAGTCCAACCCCCTGAAATGTTGCCCAACGTGGAGCTCGAACCCATGACCGTGAGATTAAGAGACTCATGCTCTTACCATGGGTAAAGTTATTGAAGGGTTGTCATCTTTGAAAAAGTGAAAATCCAGGCACAAAACTTGTTGACCATTTTGGTAAAAGTTGCTGAGCTTTGGGGGAGGGGGTTATCTTTAAAAAAAGGGTCTGAGGGTTTGTTTGTTTGTTTTTAGGAAATTCAACAACAACAACAACAACAACAACAACAACAACAACAACAACAACAACAAAACACTTCTGATTTTTGAAAATTCTGCCCAGACTCTGTTTTCAGCGGACAAATTCCAGAAATGTTCAGCAAATTCCAGACATATGGCAGCCCTCGCTATTGTTTTGGAGTTATTGTCTTTGTTGTTATGGTGTGTATTTTATACTATAAACCGCCCTGTGATCCTCTGGCAAAGGGTGGTATATAAATCTAATTAATAAATAAAATAACTTGTTTTTACCTTGAGGGGGGGCACATGCCAGTGTTGGGTACCGTCAGAGGCACAATCAGGCAGAGTAACCAATGGAAATTTTCCCTTTCTACATTAAGCGAATTTCTGCACACAGCCCTATCTGATCTCCAAGCAAGCAAAGGCATGGTCAGTTAGACAAAGACAACCACAGCAGCAAATCATGGAATTTGGGGGAGAGTCCCAAGGGCCAGACAGAGAATTTCAGAGGGCCACATTTGGCTGCTGGGTCTGAGATTCCCCAGCCCTGAGTCCTGCCCTCACAGGAGAACCAAATTCTGTCTGAGCCAAGGATCACAACACCCAGTCATTTCTGCTTATAATTCCCTTGCCCCCTTTATCCTACAAAGGTTTTTTTAAAGAAAAAATTGCCAGAGAGAAATGGAGAAGGGAGTAGAGAAGAAACAATTCCTAAACCCATCTGAATAAGAAGCATAAATACATTTCGTGGCAAGAAAAGGGGGGAGGATCCACAGGAGAGGGCTTTTGTTCATTGCTAAAATAAATGTGCTAGTTAGCCTGTCAACACACGTATTCATTTCAGGGATGGTTGATTACAGAGAAGTCAAACAAACTGAGGACCATATTTAACTGAGATGCAAAGCAAGGAATGAACTTTTTCCTCTCCAAATACGATGCTTCAGTGGAAGCAAATTTTGATCATTACTGTGCCTAAAACCCCATGTGAAGCTATAAAAATCAGTGCGCACTCTCGCTCTCTCCGCTTTTTGTCTTGACGCACAAAAGGGAGAGAATGGAATTACTTGTAACTTTGTTTGAAATGACTCCAGGATTCCTGCAGTAGGTAGTTTGGGGGCAGACATCTGTAAGAGACAAGAGACAGAGGAACTTAATTTTCAGTAGCTGACTCTAGTCTATATTTATTTATTTTTGATGCATTCCACCACCACCCCTTTCTGTCTACCAAAACAGTTCCCTGAGTGGCTTTACAGAACAATTCAAAACAAAAAACAACAACAAGGCAGCCCCAGCCCTCAGACATACAATCTAAAAGACATGGGGGGTGAAATATACTCGGAGTTGAGTGTGGATTTCATTCTCATAGTGGTGAGGAAATGAAAGAGGGAGGAGGAGGGAGAAGAAAAAGAAATACAGTCAGGCACCAGTTCTTGAAGTTACTGCTTTTAGGACATCCAGGTGGGATGGACACCATTCAGGGAGAGGAAGAGCCAAATGCAGCCTGTCTTTTAGCAGAGCTGATGGAGTGGGCCTCTGCTCTGCAGCCTCATGGAATAGCTGCATCCAGATGACAGAAGAGCCAAGGCAGCTTGTCTCTCAACAGAGTTGATGGAGTCACTCTGCTATATTTATGGTGCCTGCCCTGACCGCCCCCTCTGGCCATGTTAACATGATGATGACTGCTCTGGGACTTGGTGGGGAACTTTAAATGGTGCTTTCCCTGCTCCTTGCCACTGCTTACCAAACAAACACATTACTGAGAAGTCACTCAGTGGAGCTCCTCTGATGACACGTTGGCAAGAGCCCCATCAACCCTGGAGCTGGCTCCAGTACAGACTCTGGAGATACGAGTGAGATTCTATCTATATCTGCAGCTGTTTCTGAGTTTTGAATCAATGCATGAATGCTGGTTTGTGAGGGAAGCAAGCACCACATTCTTCTGCGTGTGCAATTTTTCTACATGCAATAGATGTATGGAAAGATGTGTTCCAAGTTGCAAACTCAAATATGGCACATGTCCCTACGGGAAGCAAAGATAGCCCTCAACTTGTGTGGCTTTAAAAGAATCACAGAGTTTGAAGGGACCCCAAGGGTCATCTAGTCCAACCCCCAGCAATGAAGTAATCTCAGCTAAAACATCCATGACAGATGTCCATCCAACCTCTGCTTAGAAACCTCCAAGGAAGGAGAGCCCACAAACTCCCGAGGGAGACCGTTCCACTGTCAAACAGCTCTTACTGTCAGAAAGTTTTTCCGGATGTGAAATTGGAATCTCCTTTCTCCCCCTCCCCTTTTTAATGCATTTTTATTAAAGATTTTCTTAGTTTACAAAAGTATGTGCAATGTCTCTCTCTCTCTCTCTCTCTTTTTCCTCCAAGTAACATTTTTTTACAGATCAGTTTCATTTGTTGAGACATTAGGAAGAAGGGGAAAAGGGGTGGGGGGAGATGGGGTGGGGTGGGGTTGGGTGGCAGTGTTTCTGTTATACTTAATATATGTGGGGTTTTGTGTCAGCGTCGCTTGTGCAGGTTCTGTGCTATTCACTTGTGTTCCTTTGGTGGTGAGAGAGGTTGGGATTGGCCAAGGTGTGGTTGTTTGTTTGTGATTGGCTGTGGTGATCTTTGTTTTAATGTGTGAGTGGGGTGGGTGGGTGTTTTGGATCAGGAACCTCCTTTCTTATAACTTGAAGCCATTGGTTCGAGTCCCGCTCTCCAGAGCAGGAGAAAACAATCTTGTTCGCTCTTCCATGTGACAGATTCATGGAGGGCAGGCCATCAGTGGCTACTAGTCATAGAACCATAGATGTGCTGGTCCCGTGGGTTACCCAAGAGGCGAGGTCCAAGTCCAGTCCGTGGTCAAGGTGCAACGGGGAGGCAGTCCGTAGTAGCTGAAGCTGGGTGCAGGGCAGGGAGCCGGGTGAAGTCAGGAACAGGCTTGCAAGCAGGGAGCCAGGGCGGGTCAGGCGCTCAGGCAGGAAAGCAGGACAGGGTTCAGGCAAGAACTGGTAACCAACAATGTTGCTCCCACAACTTGGGACTGGGGCTGACCAGCTTTTATCTGCCCCGAGGCATAGGGCAGCCCCAATCCTCTTGTGACTCACCTCTCCTGGACTGGAGGCGAGCACTCCTCCTGTGGGAACTTAGTTCCCTCCACCTCTCTGCCCTGAGCCTCTGTAGCTCAGGAGAAGCTGAAGGGTTACCGGACCCAGAGGCAACCTCAGCTTCCCCTGATGGGGCTGAGAGTGGAGCACCTGCAGGCAATGGGTCCTCCATCAGCTCAGGAGCCAGAGCAGACTCAGCTGATGCCTGCACCTGTGGATCCAGCACAGGTGAGGACCCTTCAGGCTTATGCCCCAGCCCTGGCTCAGCTGGTTCTGGAGGCAGGGACTCCTGTGCAGGCTGGGATTCCTCAGGTTCAGCATCCGAGTCCAAATCCCAGGCCATCACAATAGAATTGTAGAGTTGGGAGGGACTATGAGTGTCATCTAGTCCAATCCCCTGCAATGCAGGGATATTTTGCCCAACAAAGGGCTCAAACCCATGACCCTGAGATGAAGAGTCTCATGCTCTGCCAACTGAGCTATCTAATCCCAGTCATGATTGCTATGTTCAGAAGAGTATTGCAGAAGAACGATGTCAATCAACATTTGATGATCTCCTTCTACCGGTCCACAATAGAAAGAGTCCTTTCATACTCCATCACGGTGTGGTACGCTGGTTTGATATCAACTGATAGGAAATGCCTACAGAGGGTGGTGAATACAGCACAAGATGTTATGGGCTGTCCCATGAATCCGCTGGATGAAATAGCGGAAGAACTTTGCCTCAGGAGAGTGAGGAAAATTCTCAGGGATGATTCACACCCTGGCCAGCACTTTCTTGATCTCCTGCCCTCAGGCAGAAGATACAGAAGCATGATTAGTCGCGCCAACAGGGTAAAGAACAGCTTCTATCCGTGGGCTGTTAGGCTGCTGAATGAAAAGATAACAACAGGGCAAGTGACTTTCGGGTTTGGTGGGTGTGCGTCAGTAAACAAGGGGAATTAAGACTAAGAGAGCTGAGTGGGGGGTGCTCGTGTAATCTCACTGTATACAAGTTGTACAAGTGGCAATAAAGTATTTCAGTTATGCCTATGAATACAGTTTCTGCGAATCACAGGTGGGCAGAATGCTACTGTACTCTTGTCCAGCTTGCAGTTTTCTCATGGGCCTCTGGTTGGCCACTGTAAATACAGGATGCTGGACTAGATAGGCTGTTGTCCTGAACCAGCAAGCTCATATTGTGATCTTAAAGTTCCATTTTTCCTCTTGGACCCATGGCAGACGTCAGCACCAGTTGAACCCGGTCGGGTCCTACGGTCTTGGCATTTGATGATGGATGCTGGGTGCTGAGGATTCTGGGTCTGGGCCACCACAATGACTGGAGGTGTTGCCCATCAGATCAATGGCCAAAGCACACCTGAGCTTCCCACAGAATTGGGGAGAGTTGCTTGCGCATCGGAACACACCCTCAGTCAGAACTGCTAATGCTCGATTGTCACTCTTGGGGAATCCAGCGGTCTAAATTTATATACTCAAACTGTTTTGGAAAACATTTATAATTCATTGTGAGTCCATTAATTTTGCATGGCGCTGACGCCATCGCGTTGGAAAGGTGACTGTCAAACTAGAAAGGGACCTCTCTTGTCATTACAGGAAGGTCAACATCTGAGACTAGGACTAGGACACAAGGCAACCAGTCAGTCACTCATAACGCCGGAATGAAAAATGACACTCACTGGAGTTGATTCTAGCAGTGGCGTTTGAATTATTCAGCAGTTTCACTCTCCCTCCCTCCCCCCAACACCACCCACTTCATTCACCTCCCCTTCACTTTCTCATCAAAACCTACAAGGGTTTGCATATTTTTAAATTGTCCTGATAAGCCTCTGGGAAATATACCAGTGATAAGGCATCAGAATACAGAAAGGGAGCTGGGTTTGCATAACTGCCCGCCATACATCTTCCTGACACGCACTTTCTCTCGAGTCACAACGAGACTGGGTGGCAGCATTTCATGTTGAGGTATGTGCAAGCAAGGGGACAGTCCTTCAGTGGTCAGGGGAAGCATTTCACCTCATCCCTTAAGCCAGGAATGGGGAGCCTGTTGGACTCCAAATCCCATCAGTCTCCATCTGCATGGCCTTGTTGACAAGGGATGATGGGCACTGGAGGCCAGCAACATCTGGAGGGCCAACGGTTCCCCATCCCTGCCACCGCTTTGCAGGAAAATTTCTCCCACTTTTCTTTTTTTTATCCTCCTCTATCACAGGGGAGCCAACTCTATGAGGCTGAGGTGTCTTTGCCACGCCCCATATCTGTTGGGAGAGGGCCCAATGTTGTGGGGATGGAGGAGGCCAAGCGCAGACCCGAAAGTGGCTTGGCTTCAGTGGCCAGTTCCTCCTGAGCGTGAGAGAGGAGAAGCCACCAGTCATTGAAGCCAATGTCACTTATTCCACACATGATGTCACACACAGGAAATGCTTGCCAGGTGTATGATGTCACACACACGCATCATGCATCTCATGCATGACATCACATCTCTGCCCACTTTGCTATGTGTATGTCATTTTATAAGCTTCTGCCCTTCCACCTCTTGGTCACCTTTCCTCTAAACGAAGACGTCCCAAATGCGACAACCTTTCCAAATGGGGTTGCTCCATCCCCTCCATCGTTTTGGCTTTCTCTCACCCATTTCCCATTGCCACAGCTACCTTCGCCCCCAGACACCAAATCACTTGAACGTATTTCCCAGGAACCACAATAAGCCTGTTTTCATTTGTTTGCTTTTCTTTTTCGGGACTTTAATCATTAGCGGACAGCATTCAGAGAGATTACCACCCCTCATGCCCAATCTTTCTGATAAAGAGCAGCAAGCCTCACCTGCAAGGTCAGGCACAGAGTACAATTCCAATGAAGGGCGGGGGGGGGGAGCCGGCAGCGAGAGCCGCAAGACCCAGAGAGATTTAGAAAATGTCAAAGGGGTGAGGAAGATAAATGAAGGCTTTCAAAACTGAAGGAGCTGTACACGAGTCAATACTTTCTCATGAATAATGCATTCATTTTTGGAAAAACACGGGGAAATGTGGCCCGTAGAGGTCCCCTGAAATGGTTGTTCTGAGGGTTTTTATTTATTTAAGCAAAAAAATATTGTTGCACACCACCTCAGTGTCCAAGCGGTGCAAGGTTCCAGAGGTTCCAAGCGCTCACTAAGGGGTCGTGTTTCTTTTTGGCAATGGGGCAAAGCAGAGACTGTGGTATCTTTGAGATATATGGTTTATTTACACATATATACCACCTGAGCCTGCAATGGAGGGGTTCACAGCATTAACACCCCGAAAGAGTCTTGTTTCTCCCATAGCCACAGTCAAACAGACATCAAACATTGCTTTCCAACTTTCTCCAGCTTGCTGCTTTTTCCTCCAGGTCACATTGCTGCTCCAAAACTCTCTACTCTAAACTCTGGCTTTATCTGTTGAAGGAAGGGGCCACACCCATTTTCTGTCTCAGACCATGACTCATCACCCATGTTTGTCACCTTACCAGGAGACTAGACTGGCTATTCCAGGAATTAGAAGCCTTGATTAAATTCTAACACTTGCTGGATCCAGAGATTAGAGGGGTCTGGCAGCCAGTTGAACACTCCAAACTCACAACAATATTCATTGACTCCTTTCTAAGCAATGTCTGTTGCAAACAAAATAAGATGATGATTATGTTGCATGGAATAGGTTCATAGAATCATAGAATCATAGAGTTGGAAGAGACCACAAGGGCCATCGAGTCCAACCCCCTGCCAAACAGGAAACACCATCAGAGCACTCCTGACATATGGTTGTCAAGCCTCTGCTTAAAGACCTCCAAAGAAGGAGACTCTACCACACTCCTTGGCAGCAAATTCCACTGTCAAACAGCTCTTACTGTCAGGAAGTTCTTCCTAATGTTTAGGTGGGATCTTCTTTCTTGTAGGTTGCAATGCAGAGTTGGGCTTTCTTCAGTCTTGCAAAGCCTGCATACAAGCCATATATTTAGAGCATATTTTCCCCACTCCCAAAAGTATCTTAGGAACTGCAGTTTAGCCCTTGCAGAGCTACAATTCCCAGAACCCTAAGCGAACTATAATTTCCAGGATTTTCTTTCAGTTTAGGGTGTGTATGCAGCCATAATCTTTCCTTAAAATAACAACAACACAATTCAGGAAGCAGAATTTATCCTGTTCCAAGGACATAATAGAAGTGCACAAAAGTTCAGAGTTCTACCTGAGATCCTGGACGGCTGCTTCTTACATCCTCGTTTCACAATGATCAACTAAGATGTCTATGAGAAGCCCAAAAGCAGGACAACAGCACTCTCCCAGTCACTGGTATTGAATTTAATGGGTTTACTTCTGAGGAGACAAGCACAGAACTCTGTTGATAGGTTCTTTCCAGACAGTACCCAATATTTTAAGAAACAGGCTGACTTAAGGACTATTGAATTTAGGAAAACAAAACCTTTTGGAATCAGAGCGTTGGAAAGGCTTAAATCTCAGTTTGAACACTCGCTGAGGGAAATGAGTATTTAGATTTGATTCACAGAGGTGGAAAATCTCCGATTCATTTCATTCCTCCTAATTTCATTGAATGCTCTGCTACATTTTTCATTTGTTTAGTGTGTTTTTAATACCCAAACTACCGTGTATGAAGGGGGAAGAAATCATTGGAATTATTTTTGTTTCACTTGCTAGCATTCCAAGAGGTTCTTTGACTTGCTAGTAAATGAAGTCCTACCAGTGATAGCCAAGCCTTGAACTTTTGCAGCTTTTGTCTGTTAAATACAGATATCCCCCACCTGCTTCTGTGTGCCCATGTTGCAAATTTCGAGGAGATGAAACTGTATTTCAAAGAACTAACTTAATCAATACCATTCTTGGACCAGCAAGGTCGGGGCAGGTTCCCCAAGTAGCAAAGAATAGGGTGAAGTCAGAAGCTCTGCTAATAATTCAAAATTATTTATAACTGGATGAATAAATGATGGGGAAATGTTAATAGAGACTTTGTCTGTATGCTTGCCTCATACTGGGAATATAACTTTTCAAGAGGTGCTGCTGGGAGGCAAATGGAGCCCACTTTGCACACTTAAAAACCCCAAATTTCAATCACTGCTGCTCCCCTGAAACATAGTGAAAAAATGACAGCCCAACAGGCATTCATCCCCATTTTCCTGACCAACAGAATAGGAAGTCTAATAAAGCTGCTGAAATCAATGTTTTTTTCTGGGGGGACGCAGGGGTACACATACCCCTAAACATTTTGTGAATCTAAGTTTGGCCTCGTTGAGGGGCAGTATTTCAATATGAGTAGGAAAATGAGAGTACCCCTAAACATTTGGGGGGGCAGGGAAGCACTGGCTGAAAGCACTTAAAAGAAGAAGAAGAAGAGGTTATATGCCACTTATATTGTAGAAATCTCTAAGGGGTTTACGTAAAATAAAACACACATTTCCAAACTATTATGTTATGCCGATACATAGCATAATATCTATGCAATATATATTAAAAAATACCGATTCTCACAACATTAGCAGCATGAAGCGGGGGGGGGGGACAGAAGAGGAGAAAACCAGCAGCAAAATATTGATGAGGTCACCGAAACAAACAGAAAGCTGTGGGAAACTGCATATGCAAACAGCTTTCTACATAATTCCAGGCAGGAGTGCCAACTTGAATAAAACACCAGAGGGGGGAGTTAAGCCCCACCCCACATGATCACATGATGTGGCACATGAACACTATTTCAGCGGCAATGCTCATCAACTTTGGAGGGGTCTGCCCTCCTCAAATATTTTATGGGGAAGAGGCTGAAGACCCCTCAGACCCTAGGAAATGGCTCCTATGATTCATGGGGCAGCCAACACAGTGGGGTGGGGCCCCACCAGTGCCACCCTCCCAACATCAGTGTTATTGTCACTTACTAGGACTGATTGTGCTGAGGGCAAGAGCGCATTGGTGGTTGACACGGCCCCAATCGCAACACTGCCCTGCCCCCTTCCATCCCAGTAAGTGGCAGTGATGCTGCTCTTTGTGGGGGGCAGGTAGTGGTACAACAGCACCTCACTGTGTTGGCCACTCCTGCACAATTCAGAACCAACGATCTGAGCAATGGAAGGGCTGTTGAGTTTCAGTAATGCCCTGGTGTCATTTCAGAAACAAGACCAGGTCATTGGGAATGGAGGCAATGGTGGTATCTTTAGCGTGGGTGAGAGAAGATCGACGTCAAGAAACAACGGGGGACTAAAGATCTACATTGTGAAATGCTGCCCCGTGAATCCTGCCACATGAGGCAGTTGCCTCATCTTTGGGTGGGTCGGCCCTGCTTAGTTGTGAAATATACAAGACACCTTTGAACTGAGACCAGGGGGTGGGGCCTTACACATTGCTACAATCACTCAGTGGTTTTATGATCCTTGTCCACCATGACACATTTGATTCTATGTGGTTAGCCTTGTACATACAAATGATGCACCCAAATCACAGCTTCTAGCCCACAGGAGAGGCTTCATTACGGCTTAATGCACTCATCGCTGGGATAAAAATTATTTTAGGGAAAAAGTGTAATATAGCAAAATCCAGTTAGTAGAATAATGGGCTAATTATGCTCTAAAACCCAAATGTGCTTTTTAATGTCACTGTTTCAAAAAGTCAAAACAATTTATTATAGTGCTACCTGCTTTATGGTCACTTACCATTTCCACCATAGAAGAAAAGTGTGTGTGCACACACACACATACACAGTTTATAGTTCTAATTTGGTCTTGCGGGGAGGGTGAAAGAATTCAATTTGGGAAAGTGGAGAGGGTATTGGGGCTTGTCAACCTGGAAGGGTAGCCCACGTAGGGGTAGGAAAACTCTGATCCTATACCTCTGCTTCCTTGTGGGATATCTTCAAGAGAAGAAAAGGCTAAGGAGTAGGCCCTACACAAATCCAGAATGGAGTCTTAGGACGGTTGGATGGTGCCTTGTACACCTCCTTCCAGCAAGTCCTGCAGCCAAGCTGGTGTAAACATACTGCTTTGCTTTCCTTTGAATCACGTCAGCGGGGCTGAGAGCGGGGTCTTGTCAACTGGGCAGCCCAGGACCACCATCAACACTGCCCAGGCTTGCACCCTGGGGAGGTCACTTCGGTGCTGCTAATGTAGTGGTTTGACTTCACCACTGTGGACGCACTCCATTGTCTCTCGAGACAGACAGATGCCAACAGCAGCAGGGGAACAATCGTTGGGAAAAGGGATATAGTGGTACCTCAGGTTAAGTACTTAATTTGTTCCGGAGGTCCGTTCTTAACCTGAAACTGTTCTTAACCTGAAGCACCACTTTAGCTAATAGGGCCTCCTGCTGCCGCTGCGCTGCCAGAGGTAAAGTTCTTAACCCGAGGTACTACTTCTGGGTTAGTGGAGTCTAACCCGAGGTGTTTGTAACCCGGGGTACCACTGTACAGGAGTGGGCTGGGCTGTAAGGAAAAGGAGGGGACATTTTACCATATGTGGTGGGATTGTAATGAAATTAAAAAGTTTTAGGAAATGATATACAATGAACTGAAGAAAATGTTCCATCTAACATTTGTTAAGAAACCTGAAGCATTTTTGTTAGGGATTGTAGGAAAAGATCTGCCAAGGAAGCTGAAAAATATCTTCATGTATGCGACAACGGCGGCGAGAGTCTTAATAGCACAAGGATGGAAGAACAAGGAAACCCTGACTAAAGAACTATGGCAAGAGAAACTGATGGACTACACAGAATTGGCAAAATTGACACACAAACTACGGGACAAGGACAACTGTGACTTTAAAGATGAATGGGAACCTTTTACAAAGTACTTAAAGAAACAACAAAGTGAACTGGACTCCTTGGCAGGTTTTGAATAAACACTCAAACTTTTTATTGACAATAATAAGTCAGATAAATTAAGGATTTATACAGTTTTGTAACATGCAGAGAATAGCATTTGTAGAGAAACCAGAGATTGGAGCTGAGGGAAGTCGGGGGGGAGAGGAGGTGGGTTTATTTTATGGGGGGGGGGGGAAACAAGGATGATATGTATTAAGATAATATGTTTTGTTTAAATTCTTAATAAAAAATATTTTTTTTACAAAAAAAGGAGTGGGCTGGGCAACTTTTCTTGTAGAGTTGTTTTTTTTTTAAATTTTCAAGCACAATATACATTTAGTAAGCACTGGATCTGGCTTGCATCACCCTTTCCATTGCTGCTCCCCTTCACTCTGGTTCTGGAGTTTATTTTATTTTTGCAAATGGAATACAGGGGGCAGTTAGAGAAGAAACCTTGCCAGCTGAAATCAACAAGAAAAATAGCACATTGATCCTGATGGAAATGTTTAAATTAACATAGGCAGTTCACATTTCCAAACAGGTATCCAAAGGAGTAAGGATATCATCTGACCTCTGAGTAGTGGATAGTGGGTATTCATCCTTCCATCCTTGAAGCCCAAAGCCCATTGCTACCATAAGGGCAGCAGTGCCCACTTTTACTGTCCCTCTATTAGTCCCCACATCACAGGAATATAATTTAAGGCTGCATAAAACATCTGCTGGTGTTATGGGTTCCCCACTCCACCCACACAAAAAAAGCCCAAAGGGTGGTAGTCAATTAACTTTTACTTAGAGCAGGCCCATTGAGATTAATGAATTTAACATGAATTTCAACGGAGCCATTCTGAGTCAAACTTAGTTAAATACCACCTATAGTTTATGCGCACAATAGTTTCTGACTAGAAAAATGATACCACTGGCTGTTAACCAAGAGGCTGATGGTTTGAGCCTGTTCAGGGGTGGCTGTGGGCAGGATTCCTACATTGTAGAGGGTTAGACTAGATGACCCTTGGGGTACCTTCTAACTCTACAGTTCTATTGTTCTAAGGCACACCTACATCATACGTCTCAAAAAGGTGTTACTGGCAACATTTATCTGAACTAGCCAACTCCTTCCTATAGAGGCACTGCAGAACTCACCTATACCCAAAGCATCATTTTTGTTGAATCAAGCTCAGTTTTAAATCTAAGATGGATTACAAACAGATGCTAAAGGAATTTAAGAATCAGCAACTGGCAACCATCAGTAGCCTAAATTAATTTTGCTCTCTTTAGGGTTTAGACTCTCAGGAAAGTCAGGTGATTTCCTCCAACCAATCTAGCAGACTGCTGGAAGCCTGCTTCATCTGGACTTACACTAACCATAAAATTTTCCAATTAATTCACAACTTCCTTGCCTCAAATGTAAATTACTTTCTTTAATTGCCTTATGTGAATGCATAACTGAAGTGTTTTGACTTGCCCAGAACTAATCGTCTGTCAAAAAGATACTTTGCTGCCAAGCAGATAGCTTAATTGGATATTTAATTTAACTGTGAGCTTTGTTCTTTCAAAATTCACATTTTGTTCCTTAATATTCTCTTTCCTGAGCCCCATCATTCCTCTGTCTGTCTCCCTGCAAAGGTTTTGTCTCTCTTAGGAAACAAGTCTCTATTACTGGTTTCTACCATTTTTAGGTATGTAATATTTTCAGCCACCATTTTCCTCCCAGAACCAACCATGGACATTGGCTGTCACTTTCAGAACTCTCAGATTCAAAACATGAGCTTGTTTTCCCCTTCTCCCTCCCATTCATTTTTCCTCACGTGTCATGACTTTTTAGCTTCTGAGACTTAAGGCAGCAACCATCTTAGAATTGATTTCTGTAAGTTACTTTGTTTTTTTTATAAGATATTTATTAATATTTTTTAAGATATTACAATAAAATAAAATAAAAGAAAAGAAAAAACAAATGTATAACAAAAATACAGAATAAAAAAAAATTAAAAACACATAAATTTTCAATTGCTTATTTTCCTTTAACTTGTTTCCCGGACCTCCTCATACCTCCCTTTTTTGTATTCCACCACAAATTATTAGTTCAGCAAATCCTTACCATTATATTATTACCTATTTATAATCCTTTTTTTCATATTCTCTTAAAGCATTACAGCTGGAAACCACTTAATTTCAATCCAACATCATTCTAGCATTCATTGATTTTACAATATTTCTGTAGATAGTCTTTAAATTTCTTCCAATCTTCTTCCACCGACTCTTCTCCCTGGTCTCGGATTCTGCCAATTCTGTAAGTCACTTTGAGAGCCTTGGCTGAAAAATCAATGATAAATAATAAACCATCCTATTTTTGCATGAATCTGTGAATCTTTTTCTAAAAGCCCACATGAAAATTCTTGATGTGTTGTCACCCAAAAAAGAAGAGAATTTAAATCACTGTTTTATCCCAACGTTTGCATTTCTGAAAATATTGACACCTGAGATGTGTGCTCTTAGAGCCCACTGTATTCCTTGGAATGTAATCTGCTTTGGGGTGCATGGGATGTTAGAGGACAGGTAGTACCTCTGATGGGGAACACATCATGCACCTTCTGGGGTGGTTTGTCCACCTTTGGTCCCTATCCTGCACTCAGCTCTCACCTGGAGCTCCTAGAAGCTGTCAGCATGTGATAGTGGCCACACCCCAGGAAACAGTTCTGTCTGGCCAGCTAAACCAGGTGAGGGTAGCTGATGGATCTCAAACCTTTGGTGAGTTAGGGACTTCTTCTGCATGCAAAGACAGACTCCAGCAGATTGAGAGAATGAGACCAATAGTGGATGCAACGGTCAAGAACACACTTTCTGCACCTGCTGTAGAGGAAGCTAGGGGCAGATGGGACTCATTGACCTTTGAAGGTAGCCCATCTAGGAGTAGGAAAACTGATCCTAAACCTCCACTTCCTTGTGGGATATCTTCAGGAGAAGAAAGGGCTGAATAAACCCTACACAAGTTCAGAGTGGAGTCCTAAAATGGTGGGAAATAAGCTTAAATAATAATAGGCAAGTAAGTCGATTCTGTTTGCCTGAGGCACAATGGCCATTGCAAGGAACATGGGGGGGGGGGGGGAATCAGTAACAAATTTAGACTCTTGCCAGCACAGGCAGGGACAAAACATGGCACTAATAATATACAAGACTAATAATGATCAATACAAACTGAGATTAACAACCTCGGGAGACTATTCTGGATGGCCCTCTTTGCAGTCCACAGCAGACATCTTTAGAAAGATGCAACAGAATTTTTCAGCTGCTACTGCAAAGGTGGCCACCATGTTCCTAATAGTTGTATTGTGGTCTGCTAACAGATCACAAATAATATCATTCACGATAAATAAATAATTGAAATTTTGGTACAGTCAACAACTGTATCACAAGATTTGGAGAAGTGTGAAATCTGAAGAATAATTTAACTCACGTGAGTCTGGGAGGTGCAGTTCAGCTCAGCTTGCATTGAAGTTTACAGAAATCATATTCCTCATAGAAACAAGGTTTAGCTACACTCTTGCAAGTGCACCCTCCAATTATTAGCTTTCTCTTAATGTACCAGCTGTAAAATGCAGAATACCACAGAACATACAGGGGAAAAAGTTATACCCCACAGCATATGGGAAATGGGATAAAGACCGTGCTAAATTGAATAAATTACACGGGATGAAATGTTTTTTTATTTTATTTTCCGTCTCCTCATCAAGCATCTGCTGTTCACACTGAAGCTGCCTGCCACCAAAAGTCTCCCCTCCATCTGATTAGCACTGCTGTGTGATCCCCATTGTGTAGCTGATTAAACAACATTTGTCTGCTAATAAGTTCCCAGCATTTCTTACACAGCCAGGCATCATTCATCTTTAAAAGCACTTCTAGCTTTCCACAGCTCGAAACTTGTTTGAAGAAAGGTTTTATGTCCATAAGACTCAAATCCAATGTGAGACAGAATCAGAGGCACCATGTCGCATTTCGCCAGCTGAAGCGAAACAGGAAATGCTACCCTAACCAGCCCCTGCCATCTGTGCTGCCTATACCCTGTCCTGAGCCATGGGGTCATGTCAGTAAGTCCTGCTGGTGCACATAATCCCACTGCAGATGCTAGGTAGGGCGTAGTCTGGCTGGTCAATAGATCCAAAGTCCAGTCAGGCCAGGTTCCCACCTCAGCAGCCGATCCAGGAATAGTCAGGGCACCAGGAAGTCACCCCCACACAAACACAGTCCCCAAGACCATCCTGGAAATAATAATAATAATAATAATAATAATAATAATAATAATAATAATAATAATAATATAACATTAATATGAATAATAATAATATTCTGTTGGTAGCTGCCCAGAGGTGACTGGGGTAATAATACAGTGGTACCTCAGGTTAAGTACTTAATTCATTCCGGAGGTCCGTTCTTAACCTGAAACTGTTCTTAACCTGAAGCACCACTTTAGCTAATGGGGCCTCCTGCTGCTGTCGCACCGCCAGAGCACAATTTCTGTTCTGTTCTGTTCTCCCCAATAGTGCAACTATTTCTGGGTTGCGGAGTCTGTAACCTGAAGCGTCTGTAACCTGAGGTACCACTGTACTAGTGGAAAGAGCATACAAAAAGGTATTATAGACAGGGAAATCATGTTGCAATGTGTGTGTTAAGCAGTATATCCTATCATGAGGATTCTTGGGGGCAGGGGCAAAGGAAGGGCTGTGTGGTGGGTGCAGGCCGCCCCAGGTGTCACCACTGAGGGGGGTGACAAAATGGCGGGCGGCACTCACTTTGGGGCCTGCAGTGCACCCAAGCCACGCGTCTCTCCTGGGAGAGACACAGTGGCTTGGGCGCACGCAGGCTCTGCGCCGCCAAATGGTCCGCCCACTGCCCCTCCCCCGGCTATAGGGCAGCTGAGTGGGAGGAGGCAGGTAGACTCTGGAGGCCCCATGGTGCACCCCACCCTCACCCCACCCCTATGGGCGGCTCGTCCTGCCCCTGCGTGCTCCGCCCCAGTCGCCCAAGCGGCTTCCTCCACCGCTGCTCGGGGGGGGGGCGGAATTCACAACTGGATGTGAAGAACTGGATTTAAGAGGGAGAAAAGGAGAGAAACCAGCTTTGTCAGATTGATCCATGCCTACTGTTGGACGAATGGTTAAGCTGCCTTTGGATTACACACACAGCAGCCTTAAGATGGCACCCTAAAGGTACAATATACTCCTTAAGTTAAAAAGCACTTCATTTTCTTGACTAACTCAGGCATGTCATTTCAAGTAGCAGGTGAATTATTAAGAGGAAGTTGATGAAAAGGATTTGGTGGGGGTTTTTTAAAATCATTTCCATACTGTGCAACCTTCTGCACCCACCTCCAAGGTGTTGCGAGATATATATATATATAAATATATAGCAAATTGGCTTGAAAGCCTCTTGCATTAATATTCATCATCTTCCATTCTGCAGGAGCAGTTTGCAACTCAAAACACAGTCAGTGTGTGTCACTTTGCATATCATCTATATTTTAGCATGAACAAACAACATCAAATTTCAATTACAGGCATCAATCCAAAATCAGCTCTCAAATGAAAATGGCACAGATGATGAACCAAACTGTTCCAAATCATTAGTGCAGGACTTCATAGACTTTAAAGGATGTCATAATAATGTAACATTTTAAAGGCTTGTTTATACCATCAGAGATATACGAGGTCCTTTCAGAGGCTGTCGACACCAGGCTATTTTCCAAATTTAACCATCTATATAAACTAGGGGTGAGCTCTGCAGTGTGTGTGTGTATCTTTTTTTCTTGCATTTTAATTTTTTATTATTGTTATTTCATATAGTGTGTGTGTGTGTGTGTGTGTGTGTGTGTGTGTTGTGTTGTGTCGTAAAATTTGGATTCAGTTCATTCCTATTTTGAATTCAAATTTGTGTTTTGGAAACAGGGAAGACAGCAGTTGGGAGAAATTTGATTCAATTCAAATTTAAAGCAAAACTTCCCAATTTGCACTTTCTGAAAAGTACAGTGGTACCTCTGGTTAAGTACTTAATTCGTTCCAGAGGTCTGTTCTTAACCTGAAACTGTCCTTCACCTGAAGCACTTTAGCTAATGGGGCCTCCCGCTGCTGCCGCACTGCCGGAGCACGATTTCTGTTCTTATCCTGAAGCAAAGTTCTTAACCCGAGGTAATATTTCTGGGTTAGCGGAGTCTGTAACCTGAAGCGTATGTAACCCGAAGTACCACTGTACAGGAACTGAAACTGAAGCATTCTTTGAAATTTGCACTTCTCCAAATTTAGCAGTCCAGTTCTTCTCCAGCTAAGTAAGAAATGCATATAATAGGGAGTCTGTGAATGTGAAAGGCGTATATAAGTGTACAGATTAATGAGGGAGCAGCGGTATGGGTTCCTCAAGTTCCTCCCCACCAGCCCCAATGACCAAAAGCTCCGCAAGTGCATAGGATCATGGCTTCTCCTTTGCCACACACAAACTTTTGGATTAGTCTTCAAACAAACTGCCACTCTGTTTCCCAAGTGTAGGAAGAGGTGATTGGGAAACGCTGTATCTCTGCCTCCATTTCATGTATATAAAATACGTGAAACATTATTGACCTACCTCACAGGGTGGTTGCAAGGATGAATAAGGTTTTTTAAAGCTGTTTCTGATGTGCTTGGAGGCTGAAATCCCATGGGCCCTTACTTGAGAATAAGCCACAGTGAATTTAGTGGGAACTTCTTTCAAGTAAACCTACGTAGGTCAGTGCTGTGAAACTCAGAAATCTAACGGGCTATAAATAATATCCATCTTGCGACTGTTTTCATTCAGAAATCTAATATGGCAAAGTGCTACTTTAAATGCCACTGATGCTCTCGCTCCTACATGTAAAGACATTAATCTGTTTATAAATAAAATAAATTATAACAAGAAAACCAGAGAGATCTGGGTCATTACACCGGAGGATAATTAAATGTGACTTAGTTTGTACGAGCTTTAGAGAAAACACTGATAAAATCTGCTCAGCTTGGATTAAAAATAAATTACTGGGTAAATTAGGTTTCCCGATGTTCTATCTAATTAATCCGCACCCTTAACTCAAATTGGTTGACTTTTTAATTACCAGATAATCTCATCCATAAGGAAAGTGTTTCCTACTCATACTCTCTCTGCATATGTAGAGAGAATTCTCAAAATGTCCTGCCATATGTCATAACTGAGCTAGTTGCCCCTCTTGGGCATTCAGTTTAGTCATGTGATCCCTCCTGTCATTGGCCCCATGCATGCTGCCCTACATCAGAGGCAGATTTAGGGGCACCAAGTTTTGGGGGGCTGTGGGGGGCGCCACAACTAAGATGTAAAATATATGGCGAGAGGCAGGGGTGCCAAATTTGGGCATCGCACAGGGAGCTGATGAAATTTTAGACCCCAAAGTACACCACTGCCTAGATAAAGGTAAAGGTAAAGGTAAAGGATCCCTGGACAGTTAAGTCCAGTCAAAGGCAACTATGGGGTTGCGGCACTCATCTTGCTTTCAGGCCGAGGGAGCCGGCGTTTGTCCACAGACAGCTCTCTGGGTCATGTGGCCAGCATGACTAAACCGCTTCTGGCACAGCAGAACACCGTGACGGAAGCCGGAGCACACAGAAATGCCGTTTACCTTCCTGCCGCAGCGGTACTTATTTACCTACTTGCACAGGCATGCTTTCGAACTGCTAGGTTGGCAGGAGCTGGGTCAGAGCAACGGGAGCTCAACCTGTCACACGGATTTGAACCACCGACCTTCTGATCAGCAAGTCCAAGAGGCTCCGTGGTTTAGACCACAGCACCACCAGCGTCCCTAAACCACTGCCTACGTGCTATCAAACCAGTCATCATTGGTAACAGGCACTTCTGGCCACTGAGGCTATCTGAGCCTCCAGTGACAGTAGGACCCAGAATGACCCCCAAACTGCAAACCTTATCCTTCAGGGGGATAAGATGTTTGAAGATGACTATCATATCTCCTCTTAGTCTCCTCTTTTCCAAGCGAAACATACCCAGCTCCTTCAAATGCTCCTCATAAGCCTTAGTTTCCAGACCCTTGATCATCTTGGTTGCCCTCCTCTGCACCCATTCCAGCTTGTCAACATCCTTCTTAAATTGTGGTGCCCAGAATTAGACACAGTATTCCAAATGTGGTCTGACAAGGCACAATAGTGTGGTACTATTACTTCCCTGTTGTCTTTGTCCATGGAGTTATCTTGGCAGGGATACTGGAGTGGCTTGCCGGTTCCTGCTCCAGGAGTGCCTGGTGTGCTCTGGTCCATGGGGTCACGAAGAGTCGGACACAACTAAACAACTAAACAACAATTATTTCCCTTGATCTGGGCACTATACTTCTGTTGATGCAGCCTGTTGACTCATGTTAAGCTTGTGGTCCACCAAGACCCCTAGATCCTTTTCATATGTACTGCTAGTAAGCCAGATGTCCCCCATCCTATATTTGTCCATCTGGTTCTTCCTGCCTAAGCGCAGAACCTTACATTTGTCCCTACTGAAATTCGTTTTGTTAGCTTGCACCCAGTTCTCCAATCAGTTCAGAAGTTATGGATAAACAGAAATTTCCAGTGACTACTCTCAGTGGCTTCATGTAGATATTAAATAGCACTGCAGCATCTCATAGCTGCCAGGAGGCCAAAAGGCAGTCTCCCAATGCTACTCTCTGAATTCGGTCTTGAATGCAGGACTGGAACCACTGTAATACAGTGCCCCATACCCTCCAACATTCCTCCAATAAAATAGACAGGGGTGGTGCTGTGGGTTAAACTACAGAGCCTAGGGCTTACCGATCAGAAGGTCGGCGGTTCGAATCCCCGCGATGGGGTGAGCTCCCGTTGCTCGGTCCCTGCTCCTGCCTACCTAGCAGTTCGAAAGCACGTCAAAGTGCAAGTAGATAAATGAGTACCGCTCCGGTGGGAAGGTAAACGGCATTTCTGTGTGCTGCTCCGGTTCGCTAGAAGCAGCTTAGTCATGCTGGCCACATGACCTGGAAGCTGTACACCGGCTCCCTTGGCCAGTAAAGTGAGATGAGCGCCACAACCCCAGAGTCGTCCACGACTGGACTTAACAGTCAGGGGCCCCTTTACCTTTAAGATCTGGCCACTAATTCTCCCCACCTTTCTTGTCTTTGGGGTGTTGGAGTTGGTTGGTTCTTAAACTTTGTTTGTTTGTTTTACACTGAGTTTATGCAGGTCTATCTCTAGACTGCACAGTTTTGTTTTATGCTGGGTTCTGAGTTTAATTTTGGTTCTGTGTTTTTATGCAATTGGGATCGGGGTTGTTTTATTGAATTGCATTTGTGTATTCCATTGATGTTCTGAAAAGTGCCCAGGGAATCTTGGTTAATAGGCAAGCCTAGAAATTTAACAAATAAACAAAGTTGTTCATTTCCCCCCACCCCCCGTCACCCATCTCTCATTGCCATGCTTGCAGTCAACTGTTTGTTGCATGTTTCGGGAAGAGTCAGATAAAACATTCAAGAATTGCTGAGCCTATTTATACACCACATAGATTAGAATATCTCAAAGCGATACTATGCGTGAGAGAAGAAGAGTTGTGTCATCTTTTACGCTGCCACCGTGGATCATAAATTAATGTAAATGTTATTTTGCTACAGCAGCCTGCAAAGACCCTAAGTAAATTTGCATACCAAATGGAGTGATTTTTGCACTGGGACAATAGCAGTAAATTGATCCAGTTTGGGCTGAGCCCTGGCGACACGTCGGAAGCCGCAGAACGATTAATGGCTAAAGATTTCTGATGAGCAGCAAACTTGGTGGAGGAATTGATATCCGTTACAGCTCTTCCATTTGGAAGACAAATAGAAATGTTTTTCCTTTTTGATATCAGATGGTTTCCCTTCCCCACATAATCAGCCAAGCTAAACTTTTAATATTTCCCTTGTGCGATGTTTCATTAAATTGCTGATATAGTTTGGTCTACATCTCTCCCTCCAATGGATAGTAAAAAATAAACAGCAGCCTTAATAATTTATTGGTCTGTTCTGAGAGAAATCCCACTTTGAAGAATACGATTTGGGGAGGGAGGAGGATTTGACCATGGGGAAGTAAAAGAGGCTTACGAAGCAGGGCTTATGCATGAAAACAGCACCTCCCAGCTAAGCTACTTCATCCGTGCACACCTATCATGCCGCAACAGCAATATGAATTGCTCATTTCCACGAGGCCATCAGAGATCAAGCACCACAGGCAGAAATTCCATATGAAATTATTAGCATGTTGTTGTTATTACACTTGTACAGTGGTACCTCGGGTTACATATGCTTCAGGTTACATATGCTTCAGGTTACAGACTCCACTAACCCAGAAATATTACCTCGGGTTAAGAACTTTGCTTTAGGATGAGAAGAGAAATCGTGCTCTGGTGGCGCGGCGGCAGCAGGAGGCCCCATTAGCTAAAGTGGTGCTTCAGGTTAAGAACAGTTTCAGGTTAAGAACAGACCTGCGGAACGAATTAAGTACTTAACCCGAGGTACCACTGTATAGTGCAATCAGTGTTGGTGGTGATAGACAGGGCTTTTTTTGCAGCCGGAACTCAGTTCTGGCACCTCTCAGGTGGGCGCCATTGCCATTCTAAGAGAACAAGGGAGGTGTTCATGGTGAGTTCCGGCACCACTTTCTCTAGAAAAATAGCACTGTGATAGAGAAATCTCAGACTCTGGGATCAAATGCAGCCCTCCAAGCAATCTGGCTCTCGGGACTCTAACCAAGCAGCACCTCTTCCCCAGATGCACTCTCCCATCTCCCTAGGCCACAACTCTCACCAGCCCTGATTCACACCTTCCTTGAGGGGGCCCCGTGTTCAGTTCTGGGGACCTCAGTTTAAGAAGGATATTGACAAGCTGGAACGTGCAGAGGTATAGCTGTCAACTTTTCCCTTTTCCTGCAAGGAATCCTATTCGGAATAAGGGAATTTCCCTTTAAAAAAGGGAAATGTTGACAGTTATGTGAGGGGGTGAGCAAGGTTATCAAGGATATGGAAACCAAGACTTATGAGGAACGGTTGAGGGAGTCGGGTGTGTTTAGCCTGGAGAAGATAAGACTGAGAGGTGATATGCTAGTCATCTTCAGCTCTCTGAAGGGCCGTCACATGGAAGATGGAGAAAGGTTGTTTTCTGCTGATCCAGATGGTAGAACCTGAACCAGCTACAACACCCAGAGTAGTTTTATAGTTGTAGAATCATAGAATTCTAAAGTCGGAAGGGACCGCAAGGGTCATCTAGTCCAACCCCCCACAATGCAGGAATCTTTCACCCAATGTGGGGCTCAAGCCCACAACCCTCAGTTGCTCTTACCAACTGAGCTACCCTGCTCAATTCTGGGAATTGTACCTCTGTGCACGACTCTAGCAAAGGTGTGGAGAGCCTTTGTTTCTCCAGATGTTCCTGAACTACAACTTCCAGCAGCCCCTAGCAAATATGGTGAATATACAGAGATGGTGGTGACTGTAGTGTGTCACTATCTGGACAGCTGCCCTAGGGCATTGTGGGAGGGGGCGTGCCCTGATATTGTGTTGCTCCAGGGCAAAGGGAAGAATTAAATGTTGGCTCCTGGACCCAACCACCTGGCAATCATCAAAGCTGCTGTCATTCCCAGATAAGCTCACCAACTTAGTTAGGAGCCCACCAAGAGGGCAGTTTGCAGAGCGGGCCGCCAAACGTGGATCTCATCACGCTGCCTGTATTATTAATGCGGCATCAAATTAACGCTGAGCTTTTAGGATATTCTTTATGTGCAATGCCAGTCAGATATCTGCTCCAGAAGCTGCCAGGATTGCACAGAGCAACATTTATTTTAGGATTGCGATGAATAATTTATTTATGCAGTACCATCAAATGTACATTTTTAGCACAACCCAGAGAGTATAACTAAATCCCAACAACTAAATTAAGAAATGAATAGAATCTTAAATTGCATTTTTAACTAAGACGGTAGCACTAATTATATTTTACTTGGACATAAATCCAATCAAAATCAATGGGGCCTACATGCTTAGATCGGACCATTAATGTGAAATAGAGATCTTTCCGTTTTGCAGATTATAATAATTATTTCCTCTTCCCCCCCACCGAAAGAATCCTCCTTGTTCTCCAAAAGAGCATGAGAGTCACATTGATGGTTTCTCCCCAAACCATCCCTGCCTTTGTCCTCACGACAACCCTGTGAGGGTGGCTAGCCTAAGAGACGCTAACAGGCCAAAAACCACCAAGGGAGCCACATGGTTGGGCAGGGATTATTATTATTTGTTGAATTTGTATACCCCACCCATCTGAAGATCCCAGGTCGGTTCACAACATAAAAATATAAAACGAGGACACAAAATACGTAATAAAACAATAACAAACCAATAACCCCTCTCCCACAAACACATTTAAAAGGCCATGGAATGTTTCATCAGCCAAATAATAATAATAATAATAATAGTAACAACAACAACAACTTATTATTTATACCCCACCCATCTGACTGGACTTCCCCAGCCACTCTGGGCAGCTTCCAACAAAATATTAAAATACAGTAATGCATCAAACATTAAAAGCTTCCCTAAACAGGGCTGTCTTCAGATGTCTTCTAAAAGTCTGGTAGTTGTTGTTCTCATTGACATCTGGCGGGAGGACGTTCCACAGGGCGGGTGCCACTACCGAGAAGGCCCTCCGCCTAGAGGTTTGTTCAGAAAGGAACGCAGTCCTCAGACTGAAAGGGGGGCCCCTTCCCTTGGGATTAGTCCAGTAATGTACATTTACCCAGGCTTTGACATCACCATGTAAGCATCAGCCCCTACAAATTTTATGTACCCAGGATGTCCATCTGACTGAAACCTTGAGAAGCTGTTGCAGTGATTTATAATGTTCATCGTCTCTTTGCAGGCTTGCTGCATTGGATACGGGCCAGAACAATTTAAAAGATAATAGGCCCAGCTATCTCTTGCTGGTAAATATCCATTTATAATGGCTAATTATCCTCCTGAACTTTTACAGTTGCGGGTCATGCACACATCCTGCCATAGGCAAAGGTAAAGGGACCCCTGACCATTAGGTCCAGTCGTGGCTGACTGGGGTTGTGGTGTTCATCTCGCTTTATTGGCCAAGGGAGCCGGCGTACAGCTTCCGGGTCATGTGGCCAGCATGACTAAGCCGCTTCTGGCGAACCAGAGCAGCGCACGGAAATGCCGTTTACCTTCCCACCGGAGCGGTACCTATTTATCTACTTGCACTTTGACATGCTTTCGAACTGCTAGGTTGGCAGGAGCAGGGACCAAGCAATGGGAGCTCACCCCGTCGCAGGGATTCGAACAGCCGACCTTCTGATCGACAAGTCCTAGGCTCTGTGGTTTAACCCACAGCACAACCCGCGTCCCACACAATGCCATACTAAAGAGCAATTGCAGCGAAAGGACAAGCCCCCTTGCCACAAAGCAGCAGAATGCTAAAGATGGGTGTGAAGCCATTTCACTGGCCCAGTCTTCATCCACATCAGAATCCTGAGGAGGTCAGATTGGCCTGTAGCAGTGCAGACTCGCAGGGGAAGAAGGGGACCTTCTCTTTATTCATATTGTACATAAGAGCATTCAGTCACTACCGTATGAAATTGTGCTGCCTTGCCCTAGGTTTGCAAATTCAGATAGAAATAAGCCCAAGATGACTGCATGATCAATGCAATATGTTCTCGTCTTAATTTCATCATCAATATGTTCTCGTCCTGGGTGAAAACCTGGAATCCCAAACGCTGCCCATGGCTATGAGCCATATTCAATACACGTCTTACAAATCCATCACGTTCGAACATCTGCTCAAGAGAGCAATATGCATAGCATTAGTATCAAAAGGAAGACGTTTTAAGTTTGGAAGAGAAGGGCAGCGTCATTTCAAGAGCTGGAACCACACACAGACTTCTAAGGCCCATCATTTTCTAGTAAGTGAAATAGTCTGGTCCCCATCCACCCTCCTCTGGTACAGGGAAGATGCAACAAAATTAACTCCTGTCCACCCCCATCAAAGGCTGCCAGCCAAAACGAAACATGACAGATTTACAAATACAGAGAATGTTCCATTTATTATTGAATGCTTGCAATAAATATTTGCTTGATCTGACATGGGGTAGCAGGACGCTGGTGTGAAAACTCATTTCTTGGCGGATTACATAGAATTGGGATTTTGTATCTGAGGTTTAGTATTTTTGCAAGCAGGAGGTGTGATGATCAGCCTTGCCCTGTTCACATGTTATCCACATGTACATCAGGCAGGTGTTGAAGGAGGAGCAGGGCCATGCCACAGCCCTGCTCTCAGCATTGCATGTGACCATCCTGCCTCGGTGATGCATGTCGCAGCCGTGGGGGGGGGGGACATACAGGGGTCCAGTTGCTGTTGAGACATGGGCACAGTTACGTATTCAGTGGTCTGCGTTTGCCTGAACTTGAGTCTGGACTAAGGATTCTGAGCCCCTGTGTTCTGATTCGATACGTGATATCCTATCACAGAACATTTCAAGATTTGGGCCTCTGCCATTGGCCCTTGAACTCTATGTCATGATTCGCAGCTTGGAAGTTTAGACAGCCAATCACGTTGGGAGTGGGAGTGGCCCAGGCCTTCAGAAATGTATATAAGCAGTTGCTTTGCCCGTTGTCCAGTTCTGCTAGTTCAATGAAGGTTCTTGCTGTTTTCGCTGTGTCTTGCCTCTTGGGGACCAATCTACACTTCAGACACCCATTTGCATCCGTTGCAGTGAACATGCAGACATCATTATTATTGTAACTTTTAAAATGCTTTTCATATTGTATTTTAATGTTGTAACCTGCCCTGGGATCTTAGGGTGAAGGGCCGGTAAAAAATACATAAATAATAATACAGTGGTACCTTGGTAGTTGAATGGCTTGGCTCCTGAACAAATTGGCTCCCGAACACCGCAACCCCGAGAATGTTCCGGTTTGCGAACGTTTTTCGGAAGCCGAATGTCTGACACAGCTTCTGCAGCTTCCGATTGAGTGCAGGAAGCTCCTGCAGCCAATTGGAAGCCTCGCCTTGGTTTTCGAACCATTTTGGGAGTCGAATGGACTCCTGGAACGGGTTACATTTGAGAACCAAGGTACCACTGTAAAAGGGAAAGTAAACCTACATACACATCTCACTTTTTCCTCCAAGGGGTCAATTCACCCCCACAACAACCCTGTGAGGTAGTTTAGCATGAGTTTAGCATGAGACACAGTAACTGGCCCAAAGTCACCCAGTGAGCTTCACGGTCGAGTGGGGATTTGAACCCTGGTTTCCCAGGTACTAATCTGGCACTACACCACACAGGCTCTTTTTACTGTTCTTGCGTTGCCACCCTCCAGATTTCTCTTGGAGAAGGCACACAAAGAAGGGCCTCAGAGGATGATTGCAGGGTCCAGGTCAGTTTATATGGGGAGAAGTGATCCTTGAGATGTTAAGTTGTGGGTGAACAGACGACACAGCGACTCTTCAAACAGCTCTTGTTTATTCACAGCCCAGAACAGAACTGGGCTGAAGGGTTCAGCCAACCTGATTATATAGAGCTCAACTACAAAGCAACAGTAACAACTTTCTGTAACTATCCAATCACTGAACGTCACTTTCAATTCCTTATTTGCATATGTGGACCTGAGTGAAAACTATCTACCGTATCCCCCTGCTGGCCCAGGGTGAGAACTTCAGTACATAACATGAGATATTGTGGTCCTGAACCATTTAAGGTTTCACTTTGAATTGGGCCCAGAAACTAATTGGTAGCTGGTGCAGTAGGGCTGGGATTGATGTAATATGCTCAAATCGTCTTGCTCCTGTGAGCTACCTGGCTGCTGAATTCTGCACCAGCTGAAGATTTTTGCCTTCCCTTTCAAGCATTTAGTCCCCAATCCTGAGCTATAAATTCTGTTTAAAGACTGAAATCTTTCAGACTCCTGGCCTGTGAATGTTTGGGTAGCCTTGGAAAGTCTAAGAGGAGCACCTGACTAAAGAGGACAACTGCAGTGTGAAGACAAACCAAACTCCCTTCTCTTTCAACACAGCTCTAATTCTCTGAACAATCCAGTGTTCACCCATTAATTTTTAGGTAATGGATGACTGGAACGGGTTTGAAGGTGCCTCGCTTTGCTATATTACATTAATAAAGCACAGCAAAGGGATTCGTTTTTTTATTGCTGAAAGGTTTCTCAAGATAGAGGGCTTATGTGCTTCATCCTTAACATAAATTTCACTCTGTATTACTCATGAATTACAGACAGCTTAATGCCAATCTGTCACACCCTGTAGGAGAAGCAAATTCATCGCATCAATATAATTGGGAAAGCTGTAAATAAAAGCAGAGGGAGGCTGGAGAGAGGAAGTGCATTGGTGACGAAAGAAGGTGCAAATGACAGACCATTCCATTCATGTCCTTCTCTCATTGGGTGTGAAGCTTTACAAGAGAGTGTTTCAATGGGAACAGACTTTCGGATGGAAACCCAGGGCCCCACTCAACCAAATGAGCAACAGAGCCCCCCAAATAATAATAATAATAATAATAATAATAACAATAATAATAATAATAATAATAAATAATTCATTATTTATACCCCACCCGTCCGTCTGGGTTTCCCCAGCCACTCTGAGTGGCTCTCAACAGAATATGAAAAACACAATAAAACATCAAACATTAAAAACTTCCCTAAACAGGGCTGCCTTCAGATGTCTTCTAAAAGTCAGAGAATCACTTATTTCCTTGACATCTGATGGGAGGATGTTCCACAGGGCGGGTGCCACTACCAAGAAGGCCCTCTGCCTGGTTCCCTGTAACTTGGCTTCTCACAGCGAGGGAACCACCAGAAGGCCCTTGGCGCTGGACCTCAGGGTCTGGGATGGATGATGGGGGTGGAGACGCTCCTTCAGGTATACTGGGCCAAGGCCGTTTAGGGCAGGCATAGGCAAACTTGGTCCTCCATATGTTTCGGGACTATAATTTCCATCATCCCTGACCACTGGTCCTGTTAGCTAGGGGTCATGGGAGTTGTAGTCCCAAAACATCTGGAGGGCCGAGTTTGCCTATGCCTGGTTTAGGGCTTTAAAGGTCAGCACCAACAAATGCAACCAAATTGGCTCCCCACATGTTGAAGTAAGTGAAGTAACACATATTACCATCTGAAGGGACTTGAAATGTGCTCTTTCTTTCTCCCCAGTCCCGGGGTGGGTGGGTGGAGCTGATCTGGGGGAGAAGGAAAGTTGTGAATAGAGGGGGTGGCACCCACAGCACTCGCTCAAATATCCCACATGCCCGCAAGCAAAAAATGGTTGGCAATCCCGGATGAAGTCCCAGATGCATTTCTTTAATTTAAAGCCAGGATAAGAACATAAGAACTTGTCGGCTGCAAAAAATGCAAATTTAATCATCAGTGTTCGGAAGCCTGGGCCTCAGATTGTTAGTTTAAATTTAAAAACCACCGCTATTTTCAAATATATAGCTTCAAGTGGACAGATGATTTAATCCAAACACATGCAAAAGGGAGCTTGTTCCCAGCCATTCTCTGAATTTATTTCAGAGCTGGCATTTCATATACAACCTACTCTGCGCTCTTATTAACCAGCTATAAATAAAACATTAAAAAATCCTCTCCGCTTTGGCAATTTCTTGCCGTCCATCAACTCTCGCCTGTGATGTTATTAAAATCCATTTTGAAACAAAACAGACACGGCACTTGGGTGTTCCATTGACACTCCCACCTCACAGGAACAACTTCTATTCTCAGTGGTATTAATTACTCAGTTCTCACTCTCTGCATTCACAGCTTCTATTTTCAATCATGAAAGAAACTTTCCCTGGTCTAATCTACCAATGGCAATTTTGCTAGGGTTGGCCGTGGTGGTGGGGGGGAGATAAACTTTCAGCATCCTAGGAAAGGAATATAGGAAGCTGGCTTAAACTGAGCCAAGTAATTGGTCCACGTAGCTCACAAATGTCTACACTGACTGGCAGTGGCTCCGCAGGGTTTCAGGTAGGAATTATAATATTATAAAACACAACATCCTCAAATCATAATTTGCCACATGGATATATCCAGCAAAGTATCAAAG
The DNA here is from genome assembly GCF_027172205.1 of Podarcis raffonei. Classification (NCBI taxonomy): domain Eukaryota; kingdom Metazoa; phylum Chordata; class Lepidosauria; order Squamata; family Lacertidae; genus Podarcis; species Podarcis raffonei. The sequence continues at coordinate 38,942,950 of NC_070615.1, read as the reverse complement.
TGGATAACTAACCAATGTACAGCGCAAACATGAAAAAGAAAGATTTTTAAAAGGTCCAAGAGATTGTTTGAAAAACAAAACAAAACTCTCCACCTGGCACCTAAATGGCCATGAACAAGCCACAAGTCAAGTCTCTTTGCAGAAAGCATTCCACTGCCAGGGGGTCACCACCAAGCAGGCCCTGTTCCATAGTTTTGGGGAATGACAGTAACTTTGTCACTGACTGTTTAGATCACTCAGGACATATACGGCCTTGGCCCAGTATACCTGAAGGAGCATCTCCACCCCCGTCATTCAGCCAGGACACTGAGGTCCAGCGCCGAGGGCCTTCTGGTGGTTCCCCCACTGCAAGAAGTGAGGTTACAGGGAACCAGGCAGAGGGCCTTCTTGGTAGTGGTGCCTGCCCTGTGGAACGCCCTCCCATCAGATGTCAAGGAAATAAGCAACTCTCTGACTTTTAGAAGACATCTGAAGGCAGCCCTGTTTAGGGAAGTTTTTAATGTTTGAAGTTTTATCATGTTTTTAATATTCTGTTGGGAGCCACCCAGAGTGGCTGAGGTAAACCAGCCAGATGGGTGGGGTATAGATAATAAATTATCATCATCAGTCATCATCATCTCACGACTGTATGACCTATTGTTCATGCTGTCCAGAAGTGCAGTGGTTCTGGGTCAAATATCTGTTACTATTTCTGCAGAAAGGTCCCTGTCTCCAGCTTCGTAGAGCTGCCCAATCAGCATGAAATGGGATCTTTTCAGCCACGGAGAATAATTCTTCTGGCCATTTGTGTTAGTTGGAGTCAAGAGGGGTGAAAGGAGATGTCAGCCATGTGGATTTTCTCCTAGATTGTCACTCTGGGGAAGGTGCACAAGAAAAACACTGAGGAGTTGTTCAGAGCTACAGCCGATCTCCTAGATTTCTCCTTCCAGGAAGCTGCAAAACCTTCCGGCTCACCTGCTAGCTTCACTGCTTATGCCAGGGGTCCTCAAACTATGGCCCACTGGCCAGATCCAGCTGCCAGGGTCCTGAACCCGGCCCGCCCGCCGCCGCCTCCACCCTTCCCTTTCCCGCCCTCCCATTTTAAGCAAAGAGTTCACAACGCTGGCCTTAGCGAGCGTCCTATAAGAAGCGCTCCTCACGCCCCTGGCTGAGGAAGAAGGCAGCCGCCGAGACTTCCGGTCTACTGCAGAGGCTATGGCAGCGGGCTTTGTGTCGTCGGAGTAAAGGACAACACAGGTCCGGCAATTTAGGGGTTGAGGGTGCTGCCAGGGCTCGGCGCACCCCCGAAAACCCCCCCACGGAAGAGTGGGGACCCTGGCCGAGGAAGAAGGCAGCAGCCCCACTGCTTCCACCTCCAGCTTGGCGCTTGCCTGGCGCTGGCGCTGCTCTTCCTCGCCAGCAGGAGTCACTCTTTCCCGCTGCCTTTGGTCTCAGTGGTGGCAACAGTGGGGAGGGCCCAACTGGGAGATCAAGCGGCGTTGCTATTTTAAAGTCAGTTCCTCTCCCCACCTCTCCCTTTGCCAGGGCGTCCCTCAAACCCCAGGATCAGCAAGAGTGCCAGAGCTCTGTGCACCAGGCAAAGGTCGCACCCTTGACTTTTGTGCGTGCCCGGGAAATCAGCGAGCAAGGTTATTGGGTTTTTTTGTGGGGGTGTGATGGCCTGGGAATCTGATTCAGAAGCTGAACCTGAGGAGTCCCAGCCTGCACAGGAGTCCCCGCCTCCAGGGCCGGCTGAGCAGGGGCAGGGGCTTGAGTCTGAAGGGCCTGCACCTGTGCCGGGTCCTCAGGAGCAGACACCAGATGTATCCACTCTGGCTCCTGAGGTGATTGAGGACCCATTGCCTGCAGGTGCGCCTCTCCCAGCCCTGTCAGGGGAAGGGGAAGCTGCCCCTAGGTCCAGTAACCCTCCAGCCTCACCTGAGCTGCAGAGGCTCAGGGCAGAGAGGCGGAGGGAACTAAGTTCTCTCAGGAGGAGTGCTCACCTTAAGGCCAGGAGAGGCGGGTCACCTGTGGGCCGGGACCGCCCCTGGCCTCAGAGGAGATAAAGGCCAGTCAGCCCAGTCCCAGGTTGTGGGAGCAACGTCACTGAAAACCTGCTTCCGCCAGCAGCCAGGCCTGTTCTTCCGGAGTTCCCAATCGCCCGGCTTCTTGCTTTGGACCCTTGGTGGATAGTCTCCAGACCCTCGACCCAGGACCAGACTCTGACCACGCCTCACGGTAACCCCCCCCCCCCCCAGGACCAGCACAGTGGGGGGGTTTTCTCCCCTAAGGTGGGGGAATTACTGCTGCCAGGGTATGATGCTTCCTCAGTACACACCCCACGCACTGCTCTTTGGCATTGCTAAGGCCGCTTTCTGGAAAGCAAGTTATTCTAAAGCTCTCCCTGCCCTCCCATTGTGGAGGAAGAACCTCCGTAATAAATGGGAAATGACTGCAATGTTGGCAAAAGTATACGACTGTCTTGATAGTGCTGCTAAGATAAAAGCACTAGCTTTCTTTTCTTTTAAAATAAAGGCAAGGGACATGAGCACAGATGTAGGAGCTCATCTGTGTTTATTATCCCTGACTAGGTTTAGAAACCATTGTTTCTGTCGGACTTCTGAGTTGCAGAAGTGGATAATGCAACTTGCAAAGAGAAATGCACAGTGTTTTCAATATCAATGTTATCAATATAAATGGAAGAAGCTGCATTAGTGTTGCTCATATGGTATTGTCATGGTGTTTACTTTTGGGATGATTGTGAAGTGGAATTCTTAGTATTTGAGGTAGCGTTTGCATCACTTGCTACGACTAGCAGTGACAAATACGGAACCGGATATTGACCATCTCATTAACCAAAAGCAGGCCCATACTTCCCATTGAAATACTTATAAGTTTGTGTTGATTAAAATTGTTCTTCATTTTAAATATTGTGTTGTTTTTCCTGTTTTTTGTGTACTACAGATAAAAGATGTGCAGTGTGCATAGGAATTCGTTCATATTTTTTTCAAACTATAGTCCAGCCCCCAACAGTGTCTGAGGGACAGTGAACTGGCCCCCTGTTTAAACAGTTTGAGGACCCCTGGCTTATGCCAACCATTTGTTTCCCCTCAGCTTTCATCCCAATCTGAGTCTGAGGCTGTCTTCACCACCAGCTCATTAAAGAAACATCTTCCAGCTATTAGGAGCCATTGACTGAGCATCAACTGCCCATTGGCAAGCAATCACATTGAACAAAAGGGAGATCCGCCTCACCACTTGATGAGATGGTATTTTCAAAAGGGGGAAGAGAGGTATTGTCAAGACTGTGGAGAATATCTAATAGTGTTTGTCTTTTTTACTTTACACAAAATCAGCCTCTAGTGTAAGGAAATGTTGATTACTTATTGCTCTTTGAAGGCTGTTCGGCTAATTTTATTTAAATGACTACCCAGTGCCAGGCTCCATTAATGGATTTTATTGATATTTTGTGTGTGTTCTATTTTACCCCAAAGTCAACTTTGCAGAAGCATTATATGAATCAGCTATCTGCAATGTGTGTATGTTTTACAATTACAAATTTGTTGCAGATGTTCAGAGTCACAATCTCTTTAATAATACCTAGCGTTATGGGGCCACTACCTTTTTAAAGGTAGTGGCTTTATCCCGATGTATATATTTTTATATGCAATTTTGCCTAATTTGATGAATTTTGTTGTTTAGTCGTTTAGTCGTGTCCGACTCTTCGTGACCCCATGGACCAGAGCACGCCAGGCACTCCTGTCTTCCACTGCCTCCCACAGTTTGGTCAGACTCATGTTTGTAGCTTCGAGAACACTGTCCAACCATCTTGTCCTCTGTCGTCCCCTTCTCCTTGTGCCCTCCATCTTTCCCAGCATCAGGGTCTTTTCCAGGGAGTCTTCTCTTCTCATGAGGTGGCCAAAGTATTGGAGCCTTCACGATCTGTCCTTCCAGTGAGCACTCAGGGTTGATTTCCTTAAGAATGGATACTTTCACCAATGTATGCATCCTTTACACTAGTACATTCATTTTGGACATATACATACATGTGTTTGCATGTTATTTTTCTTTATATACCTATTTTTGCAAAGTGGTTTCCTCTGACACAATGCATTTTTGTTCTTTATTTTGAGGAAATTGTCCATTTTTATGCATATTTGACCCAAATACATGCACTTTTGGACACATTCCTTGACTGGAGAACTGGATTGCAAAATTCAGAGAAGTGTGAATTTCAAAAGATGGCTGTTTTGGGGTTTGTTCACTGTTTCAGAAAGAGTGAACAAGGTAAGTTCAGGTTTAAATGTGAAGTGAATCAAATTTCTCCCTCATCCCCACCAACAGAAGAAGAGGTCAATCAGAGCATACTTTGCCTAGAGACTTCTCAAACCTAGAGTCAGTCCTAGACATGAAAGCTGCTTATTGGTGTATCGTGAACTCATGATTCCCCACAGACTTCCAATTGCTCTGAGAGGTCCTGCGTACATGCAGAACATACTAAGAAGAGTCTCCCAGATCACACCAATGGGCCATTTGATCAAGCATCTGTCATTGAATTGTACTCAATATTGATCCAGAGTAGATGCCAATGTATAGTAAAAACTTAAACATATTGCAGGATTCCCAAAAAATAGACCAGAGGCAATTACAGTGGACACTCGGGATCCGTGTGGAAGGCATGTTCGCAACCTGCAGTGTTCGCAACCCGCAGCACCACGTCTGCGCACGCACGGGTTGCAATTCGGCTCTTCTGCGCATGTGTGACTGCTGAACCCCGGAAGTAACCCGTTCCGGTACTTCTGGGTTTCGGCGGGTCCATAACCCAAAAAAACGCAACCTGAAACATCTGTAACCCAGGGTATGACTGTATATTTCATCCAGCAGAGCTTTTCCTCTACTGAAAGGAGAGACGCTTGGCTTGGGTGCGCTGCAGGCCCTGCGGTGAGTGCCACCTGGCATTTTGTCCCCCCCTTCAGTGGTGACACCAGGGGCAGCCGGCACCCACCGCACCCCCTTCCTCCGCCCCTGCCAGAAGAGAAAGTGAAACCCAGGCTCCTTCTGGCCTAGCGCTGGTCCCAGGGGGTTACCGTGCGGCATGGTCCGAGTACAGTCCGAGGTCGAGGGCTGTCCGTCAAGGCTAAAGCAAGTCGGGTGTGGTCAGGAACTCTGGCAGAAGAGCAGGACAGGGTGCTAGCAGGAACAGGTTACCAACAATGTTGCTCCTGCAACTTGGGACTGGGGCTGGCTGGCTTTTATCTGCCCCGAGGCATAGGGTGGCCCCGATCCTCAGGTGACTCGCCTCTCCTGGCCTGGAGGTGAGCACTCCTCATGCGGGAACTTAGTTCCCTCCGCCTCTCTGCCCTGAGCATCTGCAGCTCAGAAGAGGCTGGAGGGTTACCGGACCCAGAGGCAACCTCAGCTTCCTCTGACGGGGCTGAGAGTGGAGCACCTGCAGGCAATGGGTCCTTGATCACCTCCGGAACCAGAGCAGACTCAGCTGCTGTCTGTTCCCGAGGATCCAGCACAGGTGAGGGCCCTTCAGGTTCAAGCCCCAGCCCTGGCTCAGCTGGTCCTGGAGGCAGGGACTCCTGTGCAGGCTGGGATTCCTCAGGTTCAGCCTCTGAATCCGATTCCCAGGACATCACAGGCCTCTTTTTATAGTCAGCATGACCTTTACAGACAAGATAAGAGAACCAGTTTAAGCCAGCTGTACTCAGCTTCTCTGAAGGAATAACCCGAACATCATGAACCTTTTGCTCATTTCTTTCACACGGAGAAGCTTCCAGAAGCTTCCCAAACCCTCTTGAATTAATTAGAATAGGAAAGATCTCTGCACATCACATCAATACTTTCTGCACTAAGAAATGCAAACTGACAGCATCCTGTTCTTACAGTAGCCAACCAGATGCCCCAATGGGAAGCATGGCTGTCAACTTTTCTCTTCTTTTAAGGGAAATTCCCTTATTCCGAATAGGATTCCTCGCAAGAAAAGGGAAAAGTTGACAGCTATGATGGGAAGCCTGCAAGCAGGACGTGAGCACGAGAGCACTTGCCCCTCCGGTAGTTTCTGGCAAATGGGATTCAGAGTCACTGCTGCCTCCCACTGTGGAGTGAGAACAAAACCATTGTGGCTAGTAGCCACAGATAGCCTTCTCCTCCATGATTTTGTCTAATCCTCTTTTAAAACCATCCATGGGTGGTTTCTAATGCTCCGAGCTGGAGGAGGAACACCAAATGGATGCTTCCTTGCACCAGCTTTAACATCCTCGAAACATAATTGATTAATCCTCCTTCACGTTACTTTGTTTTCATTATAGAGCAATTCAAGCAAGCCGTAATAACCAGAGTACAATACCTTGTGTGAGTCAACCAAGCGGCACATTCAAAGTTGAAAGATATGCTAATGACCCACTTGAGGAGGAGAGAATTTGTTCTTCTGAAAACTTTTTCCCCCTTCTCCAGCTACAAAAAAAAACAAAAACAAAAACAAATCTTCTTGGTGCAATAAACATTTGTCAACAAGAAGATGCCTAGGGAAATCGCACGGCTCTAACATTAACCGAATTAGATGTGTTTTTGTTTGTTTGTTTGTTTTGTAAAATGCGAAACAAGTAGCAGACCTGCCTAATTAACCATTTTGCAAACAACCGATAAAGAAAAGATTGGGACTCGTTGGAAACTCTGCCTTTTTAAAGGATAAATAAGACAATGGAAATGACAGCGATTAGGAAGGGATCAAAAGTAAACACTCCAGAATATTAAAAGGGCTTGAGCATGTGGCTCTGAGCAGCAAAGAGTTGCGGCGAAGAGACTTCATGAGAATGTAAAGGGAGCTTGCAGGATCAGACAAAAAGGTCCATGTAGCCATTGATCAGCCTTATCCCCCATGAATTTATCTATAAGGACATACATAAGAAATCACCATCCTTTTATCAACTCTATTGTTCAAACACTGCCCCATCATCTTGGCCTGTCTACTAGTTACCTCCCCCTTTAGGTGCTTGAGAAGACCAGGGCTACTGTGGCGAATCCCGGAAGATGCCAATTTTGGTAGGTATGGAAGCCTGGTTTTAGGACCAAATGGGTCTCAGCAGCCTTGATGGATGACTTTTAAAAAGAAAGAGGTAGGCGGAAGTCCAGCCCTGCTTCTTCTGCTTGATCTTTCTGTGGCTTTTGATGCCTTCACCCAGGACCATGCCAAACTTGCCTGAAGCCCAGGGAGGGAGTCTTGCTAAATTAAAGTTATAAACTCAAACCAAAGAAGGAGAAGGTCCCTGGCAGGGCCTCCGAGGCCCAGGGCAAGTATACCCAGCTCCCCCTTCTACACGGGCCTTCCTTTGACCACGATTAATTGCTTGTTCTGGATGATGTTGCAGGAGCAACTGCATGGCCTTAGGGTGTTCCTGGAGTCATCTCTGTCTTTCTCCAAATGACCACAGTGGCTGGGAGCGCTGTTTATCAGCTGAAGTTAGCATGGCAGCTGCAGCCATTCCTGGACAAGGGATCACATAGCCACAGTGGCCCAGATGGACTGCTGCAATGTGCTATATGTGGGGCTGCCATTGAGGCTTGCCCAGAAGCTTCAGCTAGTGTAGAAACAGAAGCCAAACTTGAGAAGCCGGTCAACATATAACTCATAACACCGCTGCTGAGCAGTGAAGGCCGGACCATTAGGGTGAATGGGACACACACACACCGCCAACTTCATCCAACTTCAGCCTCATGCTTCTTATCAGCAAACTGCCCCGGAAAAACAGGGCATCCCATTTCCTTCTTAGAAGAGGACAGCAGCCAAAATGGCCCTCAAGATTTCGGGCTGCACTTTGTTCAGGCGTGGTGCCCCAAAACACACATTTTGGGGTGCCCAGTCATCTGCTCTATAACTACCCAGGGCAGGTTTTTTTAAAAAAAAGAATTTTGCTGTGCCCATTTTGAGAACTTCCTTCCATTTGGACACCCAGCAAGCAACTACAGCACTAGGCTTTAGAACGGGTGTGGAACCATTATTTTCTTTTTGAGGGCCGCATTCCCTTCTAGGCAATGTGCCAGGGGCCAGTGAGCAGTGCTTTTTTTCTGGGAAGATGCAGGGGTACACATACCCCTAAACATTTTGTGAATCTAATGGGAGAAGAAACTAAAAAAAAAATAGTTTCTTCTCTAGCATGGTGAATCGTCAGTTCCGTTGCTACTTACCATATTTTTTGCTCTATAAGACTCACTTTTTCCCTCCTAAAAAGTAAGGAGAAATGTGTGTGCATCTTATGGAGCGAATGTAGGCTGCGCAGCTATCCCAGAGGCCAGAACAGCAAGAGGGATCGCTGCTTTCGCTGCACAGCGATCCCTCTTGTTGTTCTGGCTTCTGAGATTCAGATTTTTTTTCTTGTTTTCCTCCTCCAAAAACTAGGTGCATCTTATGGGAAAGCAGTGGCGTAGCGTGGGGGTGCAGGGGGCCCGGCCGCACCGGGCACAACATCTGGGGGTTAGGGTTAGGGGGCCCAAATCCACGGGTTAGGGGGCGCAAATTACTTGCCTTGCCCCGGGTGCTAACAGCCCACGCTACGCCACTGGGGGAAAGCACTGCCATTGGGGATGAGTGGGGTCTGAAGCAGCAGCATGCAGAACAATGAATGCCAGTTTTAACTTTGTACGGCAGGCTAGTTTCTACACACACTCGCACACCCCTCTCTGTCCTCCATCCAGGCTTGCAAGAGGCACAAGCCACATTCAAGGGCACATTCCAGCCAGGCAAAAACACCTAAGGAGGCTGCAGCCCAGGGCCAGCAGGTTGGTGTGGCCTGGGGAGAGCCTTGAGAGTCAGGCAGAGGCTTAGAGGCCCGAGGCTCCCCTCGGGAGAGCCAGTGTGGTGTAGTGGTTAAGAGCGGTAGACTCGTAATCTGGGGAACTAGGTTCGCTTCCCCGCTCCTCCACATGCAACTGCTGGGTGTCCTTGGGCAGTCACACTTCTCTGAAGTCTCTCAGCCTCACTCACCTCACAGAGTGTTTGTTGTGGAGGAGGAAGGGAAAGGAGATTGTTAGCCACTTTGAGACTCCTTTGGGTAGTTATAAAGTGGGATATCAAATCCAAACTCTTCTTCTTCTTCTTCCTCACCAGCTTCATCTGCTTGCTTACAACCTTCTTCTGCATGCAGATGTTCCCTGCTGTGTGATCCAGCCATGCCTCCTTTGCTATTGAAGACACTACACTGTTTTCCTGCCCACCACAAGCCCCCACCCTCCTGTTACAAAATCAATTCCTTCTCAACCCTGCGAATTGGTTTCCCAGCCTGTGCGTTGCCTGTTTGCATGCTTCAGCACATGACAAACTGCCTGGAGTGTCTTGTGATAACATCCTAGGTGCCAAAAAAAAAAAACCCCAGTCATTGCGAGCCCGAAGATCTCTTTATCTCCAAGATGATTTGTATATTGTGTTTCGTCCTTGCACATACAAATGGCCGCTTTTCTCCCCGTTTGCATTTCCTATCCTCGCCGCAAGGTCATCACACCATTATCAGGCCCCGTCCCATGATAACGCAGTCGGCAAGGCTTTCCATCCATCCTTCCATACAGATTAGGGAGTGGGGGACATGTGTCATTTGGGAACGTAATTCAATACAAAGGGGAGCGCCTACGCTACATTATCTAGACGTGTGGTGTTTTTAAGCCGCACTCTTTGATTCGGATCGCTGCCTTTATCATAGCACTGTGCCTTTTACTCCTTTGCATAAGGCACCACCTCATCCAAGCCATAGCAAACTCACTTCCTAATACTTTAATAACTATTAATACAGATGGGAAATAATACTAAAAGTAGGGGAGGGCTGGACACTATAGTGTCCGAGCACAATTCAAAGTTTTGGTGCTGACCTTTAAAGCCCTAAACGGCCTCGGTCCAGTATACCTGAAGGAGTGTCTCCACCTCCATCGTTCAGCCTGAGGTCCAGCACCGAGGGCCTTCTGGCGGTTGCCTCACTGTGAGAAGTGAGGTTACAGGGAACCAGGCAGAGGGCCTTCTCGGTAGTGGCACCCGGCCTGTGAAACGTCCTCCCACCAGATGTCAAAGAGAAAAACAACTACCAGACTTTTAGAAGACATCTGAAGGAAGCCCTGTTTAGGGAAGCTTTTAATGTTTAATAGACTATTGTATTTTAATATTCTGTTGGAAGCCGCCCAGAGTGGCTGGGGAAACCCAGCCAGATGGGGGGCGTATAAATAAATTATTGTTGTTGTTATTATTATTATTATTATTATTATTATTATTATTATTATTAAGCGATTTGAATACGGTGCAATGGGAGAAAGGGTGGAAAGGAACAAATCAGGGATTGCTGGAGGGGGTGGGTTGCCTTCCCTGCCCCCAGCATCCCAAAGTGGTTTACCTTAAAACCAAGTAAGGACCTCCAATAAACATCTAAAAACATAGCTGTACAGCTAAAAGGCAGGACTTACAGATCCAAACCAATAAAAGTGGTCTCATCACTGGCACCCTTCAAATTAAGAGCCATAAGCCCAGTCAAAACACAAAATTATTGCTTGACACCTAAAAACAGAGGAAGATGGCACCCAGGCATCAGGGGTGTCAGTTCTATGGCTCCAATGTGTTTTTGGCTCCTCCCAAATCTGTTGGTAGGGAGACGGGCCCCCTCAATGTTGAGTGGGCGGAAGAAGCCATGCGTGGAACCAAGCATAATGTGGCTTCAGTGTTAGGCTCCTCCTGAGTGCAAGAGAGGAGGCGCCTCTGCTGTGTGTGCCTCCTGGGGAAAGCATTCAACAAGCAGGGGCCACCACTGAAAAGGCCCCGTCTTGTATTGCCACCCTCCAAACCTCCCATGGAGGGGGCATATGAATAAGGGCCTCAGATGACAATCATATGGTCTGGGTTGGTCGTGAGAGGCGGTTCTTGAAGTACTGGGGTCCTGAGCAACAGAAAAGCTTCACAGGCCAAAACCAGCTCTTTGAATAAAGAAGAGGCCTACTGGATCAGGCCAATGACCCATCTAGTCCAGCATCCTCTTCTCACAGTGGCCAACCAGATGCTTAACTGAGTCCTTTGCACTCTGGACTTCACTGAAAGCCCTGTTGCAGTGTCCTTTGCGCAACAAAAAGCAGCAGAGCCAACCTTGTGACAAAATAACAGTGATTTATTTTTATATCCTTGGAGCTTCAGAAGTTCTGGTTCAAGGATATATTTCAATGCCCATCTTGTTGCTTCGGCAATTATGATTTTTGTTGTTGGCACCCATCCATCTCAAGAGACACTGGAACGGTGCCTCCAGGGATGAAGTGAAACTGCTGTGATAGCAGCACCGAAATCACCTCCCCAGAGCACAAGCCTGGGCATTGTGTATGGAAATTCTGGGCTGCCCCGATGACAAGATCGTCCCCCCCGTGCCAGTCAGCCTCTCTGATGTGATCCAAAGGAAAGCAAGAGCAATACGCCTGGCACCAGTTTGGCTGCAGGAGTTGCTGAAAGAAGGCATACAAATCGCCATCCAACAGCCTTCTTAGGGACTTCCCTCTGGATTTGTGTAGGGCTTACTCTTTAGCCTTGTCTTCTCCCAAAGATATCCCACAAGGCAGCAGAGGTTGGAGATCAGCACTTTCAGTCTTTCTCCTAGATGGGCTACCTTCCCAGGTGTTGACAAGTAAGTCCCATCTGCTCTCATTTCCCTCTACAGCACATGCAGAAACCACCTTCTTCCATGTTGGACCCACATTGGTCTTAACTTCTCAATCTGCTGGAGCTTGTCTTCACATACAGGGGAAGTCCCTAACTTACCAAGGGTTTGAGATCCCCATTTGCCACCCTCACCTGGTTTAGCCAATCGGTCGAAGCCATTCCCAGAGGGGTGGCCGCTGTCGCATGCTGACAGGTGACTAGGAGCTACAGGTGAGAGCTGGTTGCAGCTACAGGTGACTAGGAGCTACAGGTGAGAGCTGGTTGCAGGTGGAGAACCAAAGATGGACAAACTACCCCAGAAAGAGCATGACGTGTGTGTCCCGCTAGAGGTACTATCCCTCCCCTAACACCCCATAATAATAACAATCCCGAAGCAACAGGTCCCTTGAAACATGCCCTTCCTGTTTGAAGCACCCCAGCTGGGTTTGAATTAGAACTTTTTGACTCTCCAGGGATGCCTTGGAATAATCAGGCATTGTGATTTGCACAATGGTCACAATAGCCTTTCATTTCCCAGAGATGGGTGGGAAGGGCTTTGAATGTCCCCGGCATTTCACGTCAAACAGCGTGTAGCGCTGCTCTCTTTCAAAACATTCCCATTATCAAAGAATCTATCCGCATGTCACCCTATTAGACCGCATTGTGGCTCTAATTTCCTAACATTTTAATGCTTCCAGGTGTTGGACTGAAATAACTAATCTCATTTTTCTGCCTGCTAATGATAGACATTTAGTCCCTTTTTTGGTTTCTGCTTTTTCTTTCTTTTCCCCCAAAAAAGGGGGTGGGTGGGTTGGGGGAAAACGGAGACTTAGATTATCAGCAAATAAAAGACAGCAATTCAAGCACAGAGCCAGCCATCATTAAGCCTTAGATTATCTCCTGCCCCCGCTGCTGTGCACGGTGAGATCCCAACATTTTTTATTGTTATTTCCACAATATGAGCTTCTTTGAAGCAAACGGGGAGCAAGAGCCGATAAAACAATAAGATGCATGGCTTTTATGTAATCCCGCTCCCACTGAACCCCGGTGACAAATGTCCTATTGGCAAGACTGTAATTCAGAGCCACTAAAAATTAATAGGACTGCTGGTGTCAGAGAAAAGTTCAGAGCCAAAAGTGCATCCAGACCTGGAAGAAGAAAGAAAGAAATGGGGGGACGGGACACCAGCAGCAGGGGAAACCACTCATAATTTGAGGGCAGGCTACATATATATTGGGACGCAGGTGGCACTGTGGGTTAAACCACAGAGCCTAGCACTTGCCGATCACAAGGTTGGTGATTTGAATCCCTGCGACAGGGTGAGCTCCCGTTGCTCGGTCCCAGCTCCTGCCCACCTAGCAGTTCGAAAGCACACCAGTGCAAGTAGATAAATAGGTACCGCTCCGGTGGGAAGGTAAACGGCGTTTCTGTGCGCTGCTCTGGTTCACCAGAAGTGGCTTAGTCATGCTGGTCACATGATCCGGAAGCTGTGCGCCGGCTCCCTCGGCCAATAAAGCAAGATGAGTGCTGTAACCCCAGAGTCAGCCACGACTGGACCTAAAGATCAGGGGTCCCTTTACCTTACATATATATTACCCTTGAGGCTGGATTACTGTAATGCATTCTTTGTTGGGCTGCCCTTGGGATGGGGACTGAAGCTACAGCAGGTGGCCAAACTGCTGGTGGGGACTCATGGCTGACAACCATTGCTAAAACGTCGACACTTGGAGAAGAGGGGGTTGAACCTAGGACCTTTTGCATGTGGGGCAGATGTTCTAACTGTGAGTCACTCCTATGGCCAGGAAGGAATCAGCTGATCAAGGAGCAGGGATGTGAAACTCTTGTATATATTTGCGAGTTTGCATATTCTTTTTTTAAAGCGTTATTCCCAGTGTCATATCCATTCTGCTTTATTTTGTTTGGAACAGGCCTCTGCGCTGAGAGCAGATAAGATTAATACCGCCTAATCCATGAGAGGATGTAAACTGAAAAGGATATATGAATTCATTTATTTTCATTAAACCAAGACAGCAGGAAAGTGATGTCAGAAGAGAAAGATTAATCTGCAAACAGAATAAACTGGAGGGAGGGGGGGGAGAGAGAGATGAATGCCCTGATTTGGCAAAGCGATTTTGATAGGAGACAGTTAACACATCGACTTAAATCTAGTAGGGCTGAAAGAATTTTGCTAAGGTTCATGCTCAAATGATTCCTTCCCTCCCCCTCAGAGTTCAGAAGTGTGGAACTCAATCGCTCCTATTTAAATGGATTCAGATGTCCAAGGAAGGTGAACAAAAAGGAAGTTTTCTGGGTGGTTGGAATCTGGCTTTGCCCCTTGAGACCAAAGGCAGGCGCGAACAACTGCACTTCCTTGTAAATGGCTGCCCTGGAGAAAGCAGCTGTGCTAGGCAGAGACATAGCTTCCCTTAGTCACCTGAGCAAAAAACATGACCTGTACCTGAGGAGATGTGGCATGAAGCCCTTGGCTGCCCACCTTTCCCTGAATCGGGGAAAAGTGCCGCTTGGTGTCATGTAGTCCTAGAGGTGTAAGTGTGGCAATTGTTAATTACTTAATTAATCACCTTTCACAAATATGAATCATGGATTGAATCATAGAATTGTGGAGTTGGGAGGGACTATGAGTGTCCTCAGAGTGTCCCCTGAGATTAAGAGTCTCGTGCTCTACTGACTGAGCTATCCCATATATATATATATATATATATATATATATATATATATATATATATATATAAATATATATATACACATACTTTTTTGAAAGATAAAAAGTACATAATTACAAGTGAACAGAGTAAGATAAGACACTAAAAAGAAAAGAAAAGAAATAGTACTCATGTAGGAAACAAAACAGAACAACAACAACAACAAAATTTATGCATTACAAGAAAAGGGGTATTGTAGTTTACCAGACTTTTTAACCCAATACAGTATTTACACATGGGCAAATTCAATGATATTTGGAATTCAGTACTCGGTTATTAAGGTGATGTACCAAATGCAAAACAGCAAGGAAAGACCCAGCTGAAAACAGAACAAAAATGACAGCGAATGATTAAAAATAAAAGCCAGACACACAGCCAATACCATACAAAGCAGACATCTGTGACAAAGGCCAAGGCTATGTACACACTGTACAGAATTCCTTTTTTAATACATTTTAATTAATTTTTTGACATATCATTTCCAACAGTCATTTAACATACATTCTTATCTTATACAATATTTTAGACTTCCGTCAGCTACCTCTGAAGATTTTCCACTCTTTATCACTTAATCTACATTTCTTAATTTCTCTATTACTTTTAAATGTCCTTAACTGATAATTCTCTTCATAGTCTTCAGTGCAATATTTTGCATAGTCCTCCTTACAAAACTTCTTGCAGTCCTACTACTGTAATCTGTTTATTACAATTGCTTTTCAAATAGTTCAAATATTTACTCCAGTCCTCTAAGAATCCCTGGTCCTGCAGGTTTCGAAACCTTCCTGCCAGTTTGTCTAATTCTGCATAGTCCATTAATTTCATTTGCCAGTCGTCTTTCGTCGGTAATTCTTCTTTTTTCCATTTTTGTGCCAATAATATTCTTCACACTGTACAGAATTCTTGGAGGGAAAGAGTGTGTTTCGAATGTGCTTTAAAGGTATAAAGGGCGCACAGTCATCTTGCTGAAACTAAAGAAAGTCTCCAACTCTTTCTGGAAATGGCAGGTGAGGGGCCAAACCATGTCCCACTCAGGCCTCTCCACTTGGCCCACACGGCTGTCTCCACCAAGCCACACCCACTTCCCCTACACCTGGCATCACAGGTGCCAGGCAGGTGAAGACTCAGATGGGCCAAAAGCAGGTCTGCAGGAACAGTTGATCCTGGGCACTTCCCAAGGGCTGTGTCTGTTGCCTGCATGGTTTGATTTCAACTGGTCACCTGGTATTATTATAATGTCGGGTGACTGGCAGGTGGGTGGCCCCTTTCTGTCCTCTATCCAGATCATCGGGGGCATGAACAGAGTTCAAGGACACGTTCCAGCCAGACAAAAACATTTGGGAGCGAAGCAAGGTGAGTGAGGAGTGTGGCCTTGGGAGAGTTCTGAGGGCCAGATAAAGCCGCATTTGGCCCCAGAACCAAGGCTCCCTCCTCCTGCTTTAAAGTGACTTCTGAACGATATAATATACAGTGGTACCTTGGGATGCAAACGGGACCCGTTCTGGAGCCCCATTCGCATCCAGAAGCAAATGTAACTAGCAATGGCATGTCTGCGCACGTGCACATCGCTTTTCGCCGCTTCTGCGCATGCGCGTGACGTCATTTTGAGCGTCTGTGCATGTGCAAGCGGCGAAACCCGAAAGTAACGCACTCCGTTACTTCTGGGTTGCCACGGAGCACAACTCAAACACGCTCAACATGAAGCATATTCAACCCAAGGTATGACTGTATATTAATAAGAACCCTGTGGGAAAGTGATTTATGATCAACTGGAAGTTTTTATACACAGTGGTACCTTGGGTTGCAAACACCTCAGGTTCCAAACACTTTGGGTTACAGACTCCGCTAACCTGGAAGTAGTACCTCGGGTTAAGAACTTTACCTCAGGATGAGAACAGAAATTGAGCAGCGGCGGTGCAAGGCCCCATTAGCTAAAGTGGTACCTCAGGTTAAGAACGGTTTCAGTTTAAGAATGGATCTCCGGAACGAATTAAGTTCGTAACCAGAGGTACCACTGCATTCTTAAACACAAAATCTGATGTAATCAACCTGCAAGCGGCAATTGTTTTTCTCATCTCAATGAGGCATTTTCGCCCTCTGAAGGAAGTGGTCTCCTGGAAACATAAATTCTGAGCCACCAAAAAGAATCAGATTTTCTCTCCCCAGGCACGGCGGCTCGAACCCTCCCGAGTCTTGTTACTCCGCATCTCAAGCGAAACACATTCCCTGTCTTTCTCCAACAACGCCTGCCGACTCTTCAGAAGCAGTTGGAATTGCCAACCCCCAACCTTGTGATTGAGTCCAGGGGGAGAAATTTTGCATCCATAATGCAACAGGTAGCAAACTTATTAAATTGCTTTCCGATATGCTGCCAATTATTTTACCACTTGCAGAAGAGTCTCTGCCCTCGAGGCTGTCAGACAAATAAGCCTATCGGAATGAGTCTGATGCCGCATGAGCTCCTGTTTTACATCTGCGGTGGTTTCTCTTCCCTCGGCAGTTTGAGAAACCAAAGGGGCGAACGAAAAGGCAAAACCTTTTACAAACAAACAAGTGGATGGGAAGAGTCATTTCCTGCTCTTCACATGCAGGATAATGGGTCAGTGGCATAGCGTGGGTTGTCAGCACCCGGGGCAAGGCAAGTAATTTGCTCCCCCTAACCCGTGGATTTTAGCACTGCGAGTGCGAGTGCCCCCCCAGATGTTGCGCCCAGTGCAGCCGGCCCCCCCTGCACCCCCACGCTACACCACTGTAATGGGTACCATGGAGACACAGCATAGTCTTCATATTGAGACCTAATTCAAGGACAGTCTTTGAGCATAACTGTCACACAAGAGGCTCGAGGTTGCATTAATGTTCAAATTTGCAGCGAGATCAGCTGTTCAGCAAAATGGTGACATCCAGGAGCGTGATTAAATTTGGGGGCTGAAATGAAAGAGGTAAAGGGAAATGAACATTTTGGTTACAGCAAGCGCAAAGATATCCAAGCATTCCAAAGTAGAAAGGGACATTTCGGAAGCAACTTTTTTGACGCATCGAAAAGCCGTGACTGGATTCTGACACGTGGTTGCCGCCTCTCCAAATTGCTTGTGGGGTGGGAATCTAATTGAGACCATCGGTGGAAAATTAAAAACAAAATTATTGCCCCATCAGTATCAGTGGCTCATCTAGTCCAGCATCCTAGTCTCTCAGGGGCCAACCATATTGGAAATCTACAAGCAGGATCTGCCACAGTACTAACCCCACTTATGATTCTATAATTCTATGATTCCCAGCAACTGCAATTCGAAGGCATAGTGCCTCTGACAGAGGGGGCAGAACATAGCCATCAGAGGAGCATATCAGCTCCTATCGTCCAGCTCAGACACTGAGATCCAGCTCCGAGGGCTTTCTAGTTATTCCCTCACTGAGAGAAGTGAAGCTGCAGAGAACCAGGCAGAGGGTCTTCTCAGTTAGTCACCCTCCCTGTGGAACGCCCTCCCATCAGAAGTCAAGGAGATGAGAAACTATATAACAGGCATCCCCAAACTCGGCCCCCCAGATGTTTTGGGACTACAATCCCCATCATCCCTGACCACTGGTCCTGTTAGCTAGGGATAATGGGAGTTGTAGTCCCAAAACATCTGGAGGGCTGAGTTTGGGGATGCCCGCTATATAACCTTTAGAAGCCTTCTGAAGGCAGCCCTGTATAGGGAAGCTTTTTAAGGTTAAATGTTTTATAATGTTTTTATATGTGTTGGAAGCCACCCAGAGTGGGCAACCCAGTCAGATGGGTAGGGTACAAAAAATATATTGTCGTCGTCATTGTCGTCGTGAGTAGCCTTTCATTAGCGTTAACTTCCATGATTTGTCTAATCCTCTTTTAAAGCTATACAAGTTAGTGCCTCTTGTGAAGGCGAATTCCTTAGTTTAAGTATGTGCTGTGCCTGTCCTGAATTTTTCAACGTTCATCTTTGTTGGACGTCCCTTAGTTCTAGTGTGATGAAAGTGAGAAAAACTTCTCCCTGTGCTGCACCCAACAAGCCAAAGGATCAGACCTAATTCTATAGCACAATGCCCTGAAAGGGATATACCAAAAGTTGACCAACCATTCTGCCCTCGGTTTCCTAGGCATGAGCATCTAACAAATTTATATCCCTGTTTCTGCCCATGAAACAAGCACTGTCTAAATTGCTGTCATTTCAGTGTGCTTCCTCCATCTGTATCGCAACGAGAGAAAAGTAGGTGGTTTTCCATGGTTGTCAAACTGATCTCTCTCCAGAACAGAAAGGAGTTGATTTCCTTCCCATGAGAACACAACTGTGCTCTGATTGAAAGCAAAGCTCACTCCTTGCTTCTTTTTTTAAGGGGGGAATAAATTCCCAGTCAGAGAAAGTGTCTAATTTTAATTTGCTATGCACCGACAATTGACTTCATGCTGCAATTTAATGCATGTGAAGTTTTATTATAATTTACCAGGCAAAAAAGTGAACCAGAATCGAGCTCTTCATTCCAATGTCTCATTAGAATGCCTCTTCCTTCAAAGTTCACATGTTTGGAATTATAGAGATTGTTTGGTTTATTAATTAATATTTATTCATCATCATTGTCATCTTTGCAAATAAGGGTTTGCAAAGTTGAGTAAAGAAAGGGGAGAAAAACAAGCAGCTCAGGAACAGAGGAAGCTGCCATATTCCAAGTGAGACACTGATCCATTTAGCTCAGTATTGTCCACATTGACTCTCCAGGTTTTCAGACTGATGTTTCTCCCAGTCCTTACTGGAGACATTGGGGACTGAACCTGGGACCTTTTGCATTCAAAGCAGGTGCTGTACCACTGAGCTATGGGTCTTCTATAGCTTACAGAACCACCCCTATACATGTTTACTCATAAGTAACTCCTGCCCTTTTCAACAAGGCTTACCCCTGGGCAAGTGTACACATGACTGTAGTTTTATACTACCACTGTAATGGAGATCTGCATTAAATGTTGCAAAGCACCCCTAATTATTATTATTGTGTAGTTATAAGATTATTGCAAGATCTAATACGGTGAGATAATGTTAGGCAGGGTGTGGTTGTGACAACCATGAAGGAGCTGAGCAATTCTGAATTTGCCAGCACATTAATGGGCTCCGTTTGATCTGTTATGAGGAAACAGACGACACTATAAACACTGAAAACCAGTAGGTGCAGACCTTTGGAAATGAGCAGGAAATAAATATTTGTCTATTAGGAAGGTAATTCTCCCTCTCCTCCTCCAGAGCAGGCGAGAGACATACAACTTTCCTGCGGATGAATGCTGCTGTTTTGCCCAGGAGGATTTTGCGATGAACATGTAAATTAAGCCTCATGTTTAATAGCAGGAGAGGGTGATCCATGAACTGCTTCCTCCCCTGCTTTCAATTCACGCGAGTCCATTTATGCTATAAGGAAAAGAACCCTAGGAATTTGCAAGAGGCTTTTTCCCAGTAGGCCTTTGGCTTAGAAGCAGAATCTGAACAAATCCCACTAACAGAGCATTCGGGGAAGGGGCAGAATGTTGATAGCCAAGCAGCCTATACCGAATTGGAGAACTTTAAAAGAGGATTAGGCAAATTCGCAGAGGATGAGGCTAACCGTGGCTACCAGCCATCGTAGCTAGGCGCTACCTCCGCAGTCTGAGGAGAAATGGTATGTTTTGCTTCTGCTGTCAGAGTCCATATGTCTCTGAAGGCCAGTTAAGGGGAATCACAGGTGAGGAAAGGACCCATCGTGTCTCTTGAGTGACTGGATGGGAGACAGAGAACAGTGTGTGGAGAAAGCAGACTCTCCAAGAGACCCTGTTTTCCAGGGACAGTCTCAGATTTACAGAAGCCGTCGCAGTTTCTGATTTGATCCCGGAATGTCCCGCTTTTCCTTAGGACGTCCCTGTTTTCATTGGAGAAATATTGGAGGGTATGGAGTTATGTGACTCCCCAAGCCAAAGAGATAAGTAACTAGACAACCTTTAGAAGACATCTGAAGGCAGTCGTGAATAGGGAAGTTTTTAAATGTTTTATCTATGTTGAAATTCACCCAGGGTATAAGAAAATTTTAAAAATCATCATCATCATCATTCCCTATTCTAATACTTCCCTATTTAATAATAATAATAATAATAATAATAATAATAATAATAATAATAATAATAAATAATAATAATAATAATAATAATAATAATAATAATAATAATAATTTATTTATACATCAGCCACTCTGGGTGGCTTCCAACTGAATATTAAAAAAAATATAGTGTCAGACATTAAAAACTTCCCTAAACAGGGCCGCCTTCAGTTGTCTTTTAAAAGTAAAATAGTTGTTTATTGCGTTGACACCAGAGAAGGTAATATTGCCTTTCATCAGAGAAATGTTGGCAGGTATGAGGAAGTCTCCTACCCTACAAAGGTAATAGTTACGCTCGTTGCTCCACCCATTTTGGCCACTGCCCCCACCCGCCAGTAGCGTGTGGCCCTCAGAAGGTTGCCCAGAAAGGAATGCGGCCCTCAGGCTAGAAAATGTTCCCCACCTAGAGGACTAGAGACATGGCGGGCATTTTGATGGAAGTCTGCTGTTCATTTGAAGCAGACTCCCCTTGCCTCTCACAAGAGGACTGTCCTCCCTAAAGCAGGGCACACGGCCACCTCATTACAAATTAGAACCAAGCTCCTCGGGGCCAGTGACACAGACACATTTCCTCTGGATAAACGCAGTCTCCTTTTCTGGTCCACATGAGCTCCGCTATCTTTGATTACTAATTCACTTGCTTGTAAGACTTTCATTGCGCAAATGATAACCGATACCAACACCATTGTTACTTAGCAACCTGAACAGTGCTTTGGATATTTCGTTTTTTAAAAAACAATGTTGTTGTTTTTTAAAAAACAAAAAACACCACAGCACTTAATCTATCATCTGTCTAATAAAAAGGACATATTATGAATCAAACATGAATCATCTGCTATAACCAGCTTGTAAACATTCGGTATTAATGATCCCTTTCATTCACAAGTGAATTCTGAAACGCCTGGAGTGTTGCACTACGGCAATCAATTTCCTCCTCACAAAGTGAGAGGGAAGACAGCCGTAGGGGGAAGAATTGGGGGCAGTAAAACACCAATAGCCACTTTTGCAGGGAGCCTGATCTGTGTAGCCTCAGGGGTGGGGAACCTCAGGCCCGAGTGGACCTTGGCCAGCCACACACCCTCTCCCCAGAAAAGGCACCCCTTGAGCGGTTTTGCCTGGCTGGGATGTATTTCTGGAAACTCCAATAGTGTCTCTCTGGCTTGTCTGAATGGAGGATAATACAAAGATGATACTAATGTCATGCCCCCATTTGCCTCTGGTCCTGCTCATGATCCTGCATGGGAGTCCCCTATGGCGGCCCAGAGGGGACCATGGTCCTTGGAAGGAAAGAGTTTCCCCATCCTTGCTTAGCCTATAAGGGAGAGATAAGACCACTGACGCTTCTCCCACCCAACAGTTGCATTTGCAGAGGCAAATTTCTAGTTGTGACATCTTTCTGCTCTACTGGACAGGCTACATTGGATATGTTCCTCTTTTTAACTGACTATACATAGAATTGACATATTTTTGATGGGTAGCTCAGTTGGTAAAGCATGAGACTCTTAATCTCAGGGTTGTGGGTTCAAGATTTCTGCACTGCAGGGGGTTGGACTAGATGACCCCCGTGGTCCCTCCAACTATACTATTTTATGTCAGCTGGAAGAGAAAAAACCCCTCACGAAGGCATGGTTGTCCCAACCATGTTGCTCTTAATTATTGGCTCCGTCTAAATTTAAATCCCCCCAGTCTACTGCCTTAGTGACACAAGACCCCCATAAAAGTGCGTGGTTTAAAATTGTGCACCAAAAACTCCTCTCCTGCGAACTCCACCCACATCAGCTTCTCATGACAGGCTTTATTAAAGCAAAAAGGCTAATTGGACAGCGTCTGAAGGTCTTTGAGCAACAGAATAATCTGGCCCAACCATGTTGAAGCCTTCAAGCATGTGCAGCGTCAACAGATGGATACACATCTGCACAGGCATCCTGCGGTGGAGCCAGCAGCGTGCCCAGGAGCGTATGGTGGAGCAGTGGCAGTGTTCACCTGACCTCCTGACAGATGATATGCGGCTTCCTTATCATGAAGGAGAGGGGGAGGTCAGCATGGTGTATGGTGCCAGCAGGAGTGCTGGATGGGTTCAGCCGGTGTGTTTGCACCGCGCTGCACCAACCTCCTTTCCCCCCTTAGCGTCAAGCAGCAGTGGCAGCAACCCCACAATCAGGTGAGCACCGCCATCCCAATATGGCCACCAATGCTGAGCTTGCCTGTGTTGGGGTCCATTGCAATCATGCAAACAGGACTGCATTTGTTTTGGCATGTTATCCCTAAGTATGTTTTGTTCTTGGGATGGGGAGGGGAAGGGGAGTACAGAGTTTAAGTGAAACGACACAACACTACCAAAGGTTTGCAATGGTAAAATATTAAAACTGAAACCAAATTGAACAGCCTGGGAGGCGAAATCAGGTTTTATTGGCTGCCATTCTGGTAAAACCGAGGAAAAATATAATAAGGTGTTATCTCCAATAAGTTCCCCCACAACTGCCTCCAGTGAGGATGATGTTCTCCATATCAAAATCCTGTTGGTTCATCGTTGCTGCTTTTTAAAAAAGCAACTGTGATATTCCATCTGGGATGGATCCCTAATGTAAACAAATGCCTTCCTCAGGTCCCAGGATTCAGTCCTGTTTAGGAGCTATGCTGGTCAAAAACGCCAGGACTCTAGCATGACAGGAGCTCTTTTTGCCTCATGTCCGCCTCATCTTCTGCTTCTTGGCTTGCCTCTTCATGTCCTCAAGGCTCCCTGCGTCAGAACCTGCCTGCCCCAGCGTCCGCACCCCTTGGAGACGGCTGGTTAGCTGGAGCAGCAGGGGGATCAGCTGGAGAGGGGGCAGAAAAATGCAGGTGACCATGATGGACCATTACAGCAACAATGGCATAATATAATCATTAAAGATAGGGTGAGGAAACCTCTTTTTTTCCTTCAGCCCAAGAAGCCCTGCTGGGCAGGGAATATGTGTCAGCAATGGGTGGGGACAAAGGCAAAAGTGGGTGGAGCAATTAATGTCAATTTTACCTCTGCTCAATAGACTATTACATCCAATGACAGCCCCTCTCTACCCTCCCATCTAGGCAAGTGAGGGGCATTAACAAACTTCAAGGACATATTCCAGTCAGGCAATGCCACTTTAGCATGGTGCCAAATGAGTTCCCAAGCCCCAGACAGAGAAGGCTAGAGAGGCCAATTTGGCTCCTGGAAAAAAAAAGAGTAAAACTGCAACACTACTTACACTTACACACAGAGAGAGACATTTTACCTTATCATGGTTGTAACCAGCTAACAGGAGCAGCAGCGTTAATGGCAGGGCGATATAAGATCCTTGTGCAATATCCTGCTCAGGCAGCTTTCTCTGCAAACAAGTCAAAGGTGCGTGGCTGTTAGTTCCTACAGAACACTCTTACTCCGATTCGTCCCTTTGTTTAAAAAATAAATAAAAAGGTCATGTGTTGCAGTTTCCCACCCTCCCAAAGTGTGATTGCCCTTTTGTGTAGCCTTTCCCAGTCTTTGGTCTGCCCATGTTGTTAGTCCCATCATCCTTGACCACCAGCCTTGGCGCTTAGGGATGATGGGAGTGGTAGTCAAACAACATCTGGGAACCAAAGCTTGGGAAAGGCTGCTTTGGAGTTTTGTTGCGGTTGCTCAGTAGAAAGGTCAAGAAGTATGTGCTTGACAGCCATTGCTCCTCTTCCCCTGAAATGCACACTTGCAGGGCAGTTGATTAATTTCACCATCATCATTCTCCACTATGCATTTTGGAAAGCTGCTTGTTTGCTATGTATTGGGACACATCTTAAGATATTGTAACAAAATGTTGCATGATGCTTTCGGAGATTGAGGAGCAAGTTTTCATTTATTTTGGATATGATCGGATTTCATTTTGAATCCGCTGTTTTGAAACTTTTGGGTGGGGGGCAGCGGTTTCTTTGAATTGAACCAGGTGTCTGGCTGTTAGATCACTTATAAAGCGCCAAAAATCTTCCCTTGGAAACAAAGCAAGACCCAACTTTATTGAGAGCTAGGAAAGCAGAAGAGCTGGAAATGAAAAGGGAGCCCCCAGCAGAATTTTCCCTTGCGCGTTTGCAGAACAGGCTGGCCAGAAGATGCTTACCGTAGGACTGAAAACCAAGGTGATGTGTTTATGGTACCCAAGGGTGGTGAATGAAACTTGAGGCAAGGTGTAGTCGTACTGGGACCTGGAAAGTGTCGAGTCCAAAAGTACCACGTAATTCTGCCAATGAAAGAACAAGAGGGAACTGCTAGCATTCAGTAGGGGGGGTATACCCAGCCATGAGGGGCAAGCAAACAGGTTGTGGTGAGAGTTGGCAAGGAGAGAAGGTCCCATTCTGCTGCTCCCCAAAACCTGGAGCCTGCATCGCTTGCATTCCCAACCTTGAGTTAATGGGCCAGCAAGATAAATGCCACAATGCAAAGCTGAACAGGAGAACCACGATCTTCCAGTTTGTCTGTGCACTTGGCCCTAAGTCATGGGTCTTCAACCAGTCTGCCAGGATGCCCAGTTGGCTCCACAAAGCCATCCCAGCCGGGTCACGGTAAAACTGTTGTTGCCAAATGGGACTCCGGCTACAGCTAACCAAACCAAAAAAGCACTCCCTCTGGCGTCTGGGCTAGACACATTCTTCTGATGAGAAACTCATTTCATCTATTTCTACGAGTGCTGCAAAGCGGCAAGAGACTTTTACAACCAGAAAGATATTTCTGGCTAATCCTACAGTAATGTGTGTAGCCAGGGAGTTCTCCACGGAGCAGGGATAGAAGCGTCCACTGAGGTGGGAAGCTTGTGTTGTGCAGCATTTGCCATCTTGAGTCTTGTTTTTGGAAAAACCCAAAATCACTGGTTTTCAATAGTTTCTCCATCGTTTGGCTAGGGACAAGTGTAAAAGACGGCTGGTTTTCATTTAGCAGCAATGCTAGGGCAATACTACGGAAATGGCTCTGTGAACTGCCATTTGAGGATTAGAATGTGCCTTATTTGCACTATTAGGTATAAATCACTATTGCACTATTAGGTGTAAATCAAAAGTGAGTATATGGAAGTAGGCCCCGTGCTGCAGGCTTGGGAGTCAGAGGTGGGCCTTGGGGCTGGACCAGTTGAAGACCACTGGTGTTGACAGTGCTGAGCTAAATGAACCAGCACTTTCTGATCTTCCTATGCAGAAGGAAGGAAAATAATACCTCTCTGTCCCGGAGCAATGGTGGAAAGTGGAAGAACAGAGACTGGCCTAGCGAGACGGTGTGGACTGGGTTGTCAAGGTTCTCACTTTTGTAAAGCTTCACCTGTGAGGGGAGAAGACAGAGAAAAAGGCATACAGCTTTTACTGGGATGGTTAAGATGGCGGCAATCTCATCCCCCTCCTCAGTTCTGTCTCTTCCCAAGGCCCTTTGGTTCTAACTGCAGAGTTGCCAACGTGGTACCCATGGGCACCAGGGCCCCTGCCAATACCTCTTCTGGTGCCCACAAAAGGCCCCAGAAAATATTCCCTCAAAAATTCACAATGTACAAGAATGAAGAGGGATTGCCTTTAATAAATCCATGCCCGGGGGGGGGGGGTGTCACACTGAGGAATCTCAAAAAGAACTGGAAAGAGGTGCACTCACCCATAAGGTAGGCAGATGCTCCGAGGAAGTGATCACGTTGCCACTCAGATCAAATTGGTTAATTTGGCGGAAAGCGATGATATTCACGTCCTCAATGTCATTGCTGCCAACCTACAATATGGAAGGTGGGGTGGGGGGGAAGGTTCCTTTAACACCGGCCAGATGGAAGGCTTCGGATTAAATATGCTGCTCATATCAGCTCTCTGATCAGCTCCCTCGGCCGTAAAAATGAACATTCACGCTGCATTTCAGGCACTGCTGAAAAGTATGTCCTCCTTCGTGTATGGAGGGGGGGGGAGGCCATGCACAAATCAGCTTTTTTGGAGAAGAACCGGGTATGAGTTCCCTGAAATGTATTCCTCAGACTCAACTCCTAAAACCGAAATAAGGAATTAGGCAGCAATTGCCGGTGATTTCCCCACCTCTGATTCCATCACAAAAGGGCAGTGATTTAGAATGCTAAAGCGAAAGAATGATACTCCCTTAATGCTAGAACCCAGGAAGATAAACAATATGATTGTCTGTGATCATACAATAGTAGTTGTTCACACAGAACATGAAGTATAGAATTTGCTATTGCTGGACTTGGTGATTGTCACCAACGTGGATGTCTTTTCAAGGGCATTGATTCATGGAAAAGAGGCATGCCAATGGCCGTTAGCCACCATGGCTACACAGGAAGCTGCCTTATCACGACTCAGCAGATTAGTCCACCTGGAACAGTCTTGTCCACATGGGCTGGCTGCATGGTTTCACAGAATGGGGTGTTTCCCAGCCCTACCTGGAGATTCAACTTGGGACCTTCTTAGATGAGAGGAGCAACTGCTGGAACAGGCCAACCAGGTGCCTGTAGGAAGGCTGCAACCAAGATCTCAGTGCAACAGCGCTCTCCCTGCTTGTGACGCCCCACAGGTGGTATTCAGAGGCACAGTGACTCTTGACAGTGGAGACAGAACTGTCGTCACCATGGCTAGTGGATACCAGCAGGCTCAGCCTCCCTAAATCTGTCTAATCCTTTTCTAAAGTGATACGAATCGGTGGCTGTTCCTGCATCACGCGGGAGTGGATTTCAAAACTGCTGCAACGCACCTTGAGACAGCAGGCAGGAGAAGGATATAAACAGAACGTCGATTTCATCTCCCTCTGCCAGAATGGGTAATTTCTTAGACCAGAGGTCCCCCAACCTCTGCTCATGGGTTATGGGTGGAGAAGGGAAAATGGAATCCTCTTGCCATGCACGATAAACCATTTTATAAACCTTGTGTTGTGTCCCCCCCCCCCCTGAGCTGCCTTTTCCCCCAAAACCAAAAAAGAAGACCCTAAACCACCTCAGTTCGAAGATAATAATTTTATTATTTATAACCCACCCAGCTGACTGGGTTGCCCCTGCCACTCTGGGCAGCTTCCAACAAATATAAACACCTAATAAAACATCAAACACTAAAAACTTCCGAATACAGAGCTGCCTTCCAAAAGTTGTATAGTTATTTATCTCTGATGCTCTGATCTATTCTGCCTGCCCCTTATTCCTTACTCAGTGGGCCTCTGCAAATGACTAGCTTCCCAAACAGCGACTATAAATGGTCTGTATAATTCCTGATGTTTCTCCCTCTCTCTCTTTTTTATGGTCTGAAAACTCTGCATGAAACTAAATAGACCGTGAATCCAGTAGTCCAAAAATTGTCTTGTTGCTTGACCAGCCTGAACAGAAGCCTCTTGCATGGAAAAACTGTTTGGATGCAGAAATACAGTCCTTCCTTGCTAGTGACCTGTGAAACCATCTCTCCCGCCCCTGTCCTTTGGTGCCCATTTAAGCTGGCTTCTGTGGAGTGGCCTTATTACCCCAGTTAAGTAGATGCTGGGAGAGGATTCTGTCCATTGTAGCAAAAGCAGAGCCCAGAATTCACTCAGGGTCTAAGATCAGGCTTCCCCAACCTGGTGCCCTCCAGATGTTGGTGGACACTTGATTGCATCCAGCCCAGCCGGTGTGGCCGATTGTCAGGGATGAGTATGGCTGGGAATCCAAAGCAATTTGGGTTGTAGGCAACTAGGTTTTAACTCAAGAGTTATGCCCACTGAAATGACTGGACCTTAGTCGTCTTTATTCCTTTCAATGGGTTTATGTGGAATAGCCCTGGATACAATGCTTTGAAGTCGTCCAGGCCCCATGCGCACTGAACATTTAAAACAGTATCATAACACTTTAAACTGCTTTGGCTTCCTTGCAAAGAATCCTGGAAGTGTAGTTTGGGAAGAGTGCTGAGAGATGTTAGGAGATCTCCTATTCCCCTGACAAGAGTTACAATTCCTGGAATAGTTTATCAATTCCTCTTCCCAGTGAACTGTGGTGTGATTCTGTTTTAAATTTAATAGTCCAGATAGGGCCCCAGTTGCTGGTTAGGACAATTGTGGAGAGAGCTGTCTCCTTCATGCCCTATTCATGGGCTTCCTAGTGGTTGGCCACTAAGGAGGAAACAGGTTCCTGGGTTAGATAAAACTTTGGCACAGTGTACGTTCTTACATTCTTGTTAACCGTGATAGCCGAGCAAAACCTCCAGATTTAGGGGCAATGTACCCTGGAATGCCAGTTGATGGAGGACAAACAAGGGAGTGAGCTATCCCCTCCATGTCCAGCTTTTGGGATTCCAGAAATCTGTGAAGTAAGGTGTTGGAGTAGACAGACCAAATTCTGATCTAGCTAGGCTTTTCTTATGCTCCTAACTGAAGGATTCCATGTGCCATGTGCACAGAACAGCAGGTGAACAAGGTGTTAAATTTAAAGGTGGGAGAATCGCAGCATGCACACACACACACACACACACACACACACACACACACACACACAAAACTGGTAGTAGCAGAAAACCGGCTTCAAAGTGAGTGAGCAACGTCTGGCCATGTCTCCAAAAATCAATGAAGCAACATACCAAGCATTTTGGGCATTACGTTGCCGTATCTACAACAACCTTGTAGGGTAGGTCAGCAGCAGACGCTGCAGGGCATCCCAATTCGTAAATCAATCTCTTGCAGGGTAATCCTATGTGTGTCTATCCGAAGTAACCCCCATTGCATTCAACAGGACGCACAGAAGCAAGGGCGGGGAACCTGGGGTTTTCCTGATGCCGCCACCTTTCAACTCCCAGCACCCCTGAGTATCAACCATGCTGGCTAGGCGAAAAGGAGCTGGAATCTGCTGACCAATGGGGAACACCAATAGCCTGATCTGAAGATAAGAACGCGCATTTGAAAGGTAGACCTGAGGTTCCTACCTGATGTTGGCCTTACTCAGAGTACACCCACTGAAATGAATGTGCATGGCTAACTTGGATCTGTTCATTTCAATCTGTCTACTGAATGCAAGCCTAGAGAACCTTTTAACCACTCTTGATTCCCGCCGCGGATCAACATTTGTATTGCCAGGAGTGAAACTATGCCACCCCCCTTGAGCTCATCATCATATATACTGTGCCGTTATGGGTAGCAGCATCCCCTTAACCCAGAAAATCAGACCTTTGGTTCCAAGGGCTGCTTACCTCAATTGCAAAGTGCTGCGGAAGGGCTCTTTCGATGTGATCGTTGCCTTCAGCCTTCAGCTGGATGTGATACACACAGGCCGGCTTAAAAGAAAAAGGAAGAGGATCAATCCGAAGTGACATTTATTTAAAGAATACCGTAAAGGGGGGAAACCCAACGATTCCAATTCTCAACAGCCAATGACAGCCATCAGGTTTCTACATAAAACTTAACTGAAGAAACTCAAATTTATCACGGCCATCCAGAGTTTTTGGGGAAGTGGCAGAGAACCTGCTTGGCAGTCGGAAGGTTGCAGGTTCAATCCCTGGCATCTCCAGGTTGGGCTGAGAGAGGCAACTGCCATTATCCTGGCCATTGGAAATACTGGCTGGAGACCCTAATTCTTCAGGGGATGAGACTCAGCAAATTGCTTGAAACTGAGCTCCACCCACACGACACATTTAAAGAACTACGATACCACAGTCAGGGATCCACTTTCAGAATCCTGGAAACTGCAGTTTGCTAAGCTTGAAGGGAGTTGTTGTTAGGAGAGCCCTATTCCCGCCCCCTCAGAGCTACAGTTCCCAGAGTTCACAGGGAAGAGGGAATAACTGTCAAACCACTCTGGGAATTGTAGCTCTGTGAGGGGACAACTCTCAGCACCCTTAACAAACTACTACCCTTAACATAATACTGGCAACTCAGCCCTCCAGATGTTTTGGGACTACAACTCCCATGATTCCTAGCTAACAGGACCGCTAGTCAGGGATGATGGGAACTGTAGTCCCAAAATATCTGGAGGGCCAAGTTTGGGGATGCCTGACATAATACTTTGAGGGAAGCCATGGTAGCAGAGAATCAGAGTTTGAAGGGATCCTGAGGATCACCTCAGGGTTATGCAGCTGCCCCATCTGGGATTCAAACCTGCAACCTTGGCGTTACCAGTACCATGCACTAACCTACGGAGCTATCCAGGCCTGGATACTGCTTTGAACGCATAGTGCAGATGGAGCCTTAGCCAGGCACAAATCAAGTGGTCTAAAAATCAATCCCTCTTCCCAGGGAACTCTGGGAATGGTAGCTCTGTGAGGGAAGAAGGGGTCTCCTAACCACTCTCAGCGCCCTTCAGAAAACTACAGTTCCCATGATTCTTTTGGGGGAAGCCATGGCTGCTTAAAGTGGTCTGATACTGCTTGGAATGAACAGTGCAGATGCAGCCTTGGAGAGGCCAAGGATTGGACCTCCTGCATACAGGGCTGTGTGCTGTCAATTATTGGAAATCAAACACCAGCCCTCCGGGTTCAAGCCTGCGCAGCTTCTTACCAGCAGCCCCCGCAGCCTGAACTTGCCCTCTTCATCTGTCACGGTGTCTTCTCCATAAACGCCACACTCTCCCTGCCCAACGGCTTCCACTGAAATGCCTTGCTCAGGTTCGCCGTTTAGAGAAGAAACAGTACCGTAGCAGCTGAAAAAAAGAAAATGAAAGAGTGCTCAGTTTCCGTGGGGAGGAGGCTGGAAGGAACATGAACTCTATGGGGGGGGGGGGAGAAACATTCAGTAGGGGAGGGAGGGAGTGGGGAGTTTGCAAGGGAGCTTGGGCATCTGTGCAGGCCATACGCAAAGCCTGCAGTCGACCCCACGCCAGGCAAAATTTGCCCAATGGCATTTTTAAAATAGAGGGGCATCTCACGTCTACCAACCTGTACGCCGTCCTGTAACCAACTATTGTGATCTTCAGGTTTTGCCCTTCCTGCACTTCGATCATTTGAGATGAGGGCTCAAAGCGGAATTCCTTCATCATGGGCTTGAAATAGTACTGCCCTGGGCTCTGCAAGAGGCATCAAACAAGGGGCCATTATTTCACTCTAGTAATAAGAGGCGTGTTGCCTCTGAGCAGGAGGGGAGGCAGCGTAATTTAATGGCCTGACGGTCTTTTTCGAAGAGCAGCTTATGCAGAAGCCAAGACAAAGCACCGCGGCACTTTTGCCCCCCTTTGTCTTCTGGGCTTGCAGGAGACGATCCGCTTCCGGCCAAGCCTTATGAACTAAGCCCTGGGAGGACGCGCTGGGATTTCGAGATCAAAGCCAGCATGTAGCGAAAGAGAAATGTGTCCTTGCCTGGCTGCGGCAAGCGTTGAGTGCCCAGGAGATTAGAGGTTTATAGAACAGCAAGGCTAAAGACGGATCTTTCAAACTCCTACAAGCTATTTCATATACAGGAGTTCATTCAGACACTCACAGGGAACAAGCTCTCCCTCATCGCTCATGGGTACATTGTCTATGAGGTACCATATTTTTCGCTCTATAAGATGCACCAGACCACAAGACACACCTAGTTTTTGGAAGAGGAAAACAAGAAAAAATATATTCTGAATCTCAGAAGCCAGAACAGCAAGAGGGATCGCTGCGCAGTGAAAGCAGCAATCCCTCTTGCTGTTCTGGCTTCTGGGATAGCTGCGCAGCCTGCATTCGCTCCATAAGACGCACACACATTTCCCCTTACTTTTTAGGAAGGAAAAAGTGAGTCTTATAGAGCAAAAAATACAGTATATCTGCGAGGTTCGAATAATCTACCTGGCATAAGGCAGCTTCCTATAGGATGCAGGAAGCTAACAAAGTGGATCGGACCATTAAGAACAAAAGAGCCCGCTGGATCAGGCCAATGACCCATCTGGTCCAGAATCCTATTCCCACAGATGCCTATGGGGAGTCCACAAGCAGGAACTCTCCCCTCTTCCAGCAACTGTTATTCAGAAGCATTTCTGCCTTTGACAGTGGAGGCAGAACATAGCCTGCTCCTCCAGGAATTCGTCTCATCCTCTTTCAAAAGCCACCCATGTTGGTGGCCATCTCTGCCTTTTGTGGGAGCAAAGTCAACAGTCTGAATATGCGCCGAGTGAAGAAGTCCTTTCTTTTACGGGCTCAGAATCTTCTCAAGTCCAGTTTCACTGGACATCATTCCTGTGTTATGAAAGAGGGAGAAAAAAAACTTTTCTCCAGACACTTTCTCCATGCTGTGCATAATTTCACACACTTCTATCCTGTCGCCCCTCACTTGCCTTTCCTCAAAACCAGTGGTTTTCAAGCTTTTTTTCCCCCTGGACCAGAATAAAAATTTGCTCGCACCACACCAAACTTTGTACTGATAAGGAATACGTTGCAAAACAAAAAGAAACAACTCCTAGCAGTGTGTGATTTATAACATACAACAGAACTGCTTTATAATATAACCATGGGACAGCCAGAAACTACAAAACAGTGCAACTACATAAGAACACAAATCATTTCCAAAATAGAATTATAAACGAGCCTCTTACATATGTATCTTAAGTAAGGATACAAATTCAATGAGAGGTATGAGCTGGCCTGGCTTTCACCAGGTATATACCATTTATATTGGGTCTAATTTGAGACAAACTCTCATCTCCCCATCAACACAAATAAGCCTTTCACTTCCCTGATCCTTCATATTTGTCAGAGTTGAAAACCCTTGTTCACAAAAACATGTCATTGAGAAATGTAGAAGAATAGACAATGCTCTTGGAGAAAAGAACGGATACTATACTATAGTACAATGACCCATTTGAATGTTTCTTTGACTGCCCTTGAATCTTCTTGCCTTGAATCTTCCTAAGGTCCTGTGTGATGTCAGCTGTCGGGAGCTAAGGACATAGGTACAAAGGAATGATCGGGAGCCGTTCACCACTGAAAGCGAACCCCACTGGGATTGACTGCACTAAGGAGTTCCCCAATGGAAACTCCCTGGTGCAGCCACAGGAGTCCCCAACACAGAGCCCGGCTTCATCCATCTGCAGGTGTGGTTTGGGTTCAAACCAGACCTATGTAAGGACTTCAAAAGGGGCTCACTTTGAAGCTGCTTTAAGCCAGGCACAGGCAAACTCGGCCCTCCAGATGATTGGGGACTACAACTCCCATCATCCCTAGCTAACAGGACCAGTGGTCAGGGATGGTGGGAATTGTGGTCCCAAAACATCTGGGCGGCCGAGTTTGCCTATGCCTGCTTTAAGCTCTCGTCAAAGTTGGCCTGCAGGAGGTGGAGCCCAGTTCCCTGGTCTATGTATAAATAATAAAATCATCACCATCAGGCCTCTAATGATTTTTCAGAGAGCAGAGCCAAAAGCACAGTTGTGGACATAACCCTACCAAGTTGGGGAAAGTCAGCATTCCGTTGTCCTGAGTCAGGAGGTTTGAGCGAAAGACGCCTCCACTGAGGGACAGGAGGACTCCTGTAAGGGGATGGTCATCTTCAGATTTAATCTGTTTAAAATGAAAAAAAGAAAAGCGATGCAATACCACGTACCCAACCAGCAGCTGAACAACACAGTTCAAAGAGCACAGGTGTGTTACCCTCAGATAAATGGAGAGCCACCAAGCTGAGAGATGTATTCACCTCTTTGGCAATAGTTGGGAGAAATCTTTGGCCTCCCATAAAATTTGGCACCGTGTGTGCCTCATTCTCCTCAAGCAACGTTTCCCCCTTCCGCCCTCTGCCCATGTGAATTCTCTAGAGAAGGAACTCCTCTGCTGAGGTTCCAGAGGACACAGAGGACGTTACCTCAAAAGTGACTCCGGCAAGAGCGAAAGCTTTGAAGTCCCCAATGGTCCCTTCCACGGCACTCAACACAAAGCCTTCTTTCTGAGCGGTGACAGTGTATTCCAGGTCACTGTGAAGAGGCCCCACACTGTAAAAATAAAGGGGCCGTAAGAACGTAAGAGTCTGCTGGATCAAGCCAAAGGGCCACCTAGTCTGGCATCCTGTTCTTGGTATCTGTCCAGACGCCTGTAGGAAACCACCAAGCAGAACCAGAGCACAAGAGTACAAGAGGGAAACAGTGGCATGGGCAGGAATTTACCAGCCACAACACTGTCCGAAGGCCTCTGGTTTAAAGGGAATCCCAAGGCAGTCAAATGATCACGGTAACCCTTTTACAGAACTGGTCTATTTGTCCTACAAAGAGCCTCAGCTTCCAACTCTTTGCTGGGGGCCATATGTTCGAAAGCCCTGCTTTGCAGATCTGGGCAGGTTAACCCTAGAAGACGTCAGGTGGGATTCGGGGGGACAGGGAATCTGCCCTTGTATGGGAATGATCTCCCTGCCCATCCCCTGAGAAACAACATCCTGAGGATCAAGGGACCCTTAGAAACTGTGAGGGGACTGCAAAAGGAGGCCAGCCAGCCAAACTGCAGGCATGCTCTCTGGTAAGAACAGATGTACCTGGAGCTGGCCTCTAGACCCAAACCCCTGGGAACTGGCCATAAGGGCTTACCTGTATGAACCTTTGTCATCTGTGAAAACCGTGATGAGTGGCGACGGCGCTCCCTTCTCGCTAATGACGATCTCGACACCCTCCAGCTCAGGATGGATTTGCCCTTCCAGGAACAAGCCTGCTTTGCCATGTATTTCTATCAGCTTTCCGGGGCAGCTCTCTTAAATTGAGGAGGGGAAGGAAAAGAGAGAGGAAAGTTAGGGATTTAAAAAATTGTGGAAACTTTCTAACTCCCTCCCAGGGGGAGATCATTTCATTCTCTTATTATCTTCTGTGAGATGGTGAACAGCTTTTTTAATTATTCCTTTCTGTTTAGGAAGGCCTCTAGACCATAAATGGCCACATGCTTTTTCGATTTTCATTGCCAAAGCTGAATTACTGTTATTTCTAACGGTTGCTGTATTTCGACCTTCTCCCTCTGATCTGCTAGATCAGGCCAAAGGTCTATCTCATAGAATCGGAAGGGACTCGCCTAGGGTCACCTAGAACCAACTCCCTGCACTGCAGGAATCACAGCTAGAGAATCCCTGGCAGGCGGCCACCCAACTTCTGTTTAAAAGCCTCCAATGAAGGAGAGGAAGTCCACCCACTGTCGAAGAGTTCTTGCCAGCAGAAAATTCTTCCTAATGCTTATTTGGAATCTCCTTTCTTGCAACTTTAATCCACTGGTTCAGGTCCTGCTCTGTGGATGTCGTGAATTCTCTGCGGCGCTTTGAGCAGAAACGCTCAGAGTTCCAGGTTCTTCAGTGCAGTGCAGTATATTTATTGTGAGCTATATATATACAAATATATACAGTAATCTACAGGCTGTAATACACGAGCAGTTCATACAGTCAAACAGGGTACCTGGCTGCACCTTAAGGCAAATAGGAAGACCTTTCTATCTCTCTCTCTCTTACTGCTGGACAGGTTTCCCCTTTAGACCGATGACAGCCAATCAACTGACAGCACATTACTACTGAGTCTTTCTGATTCAGCACTTCCATAGAAAGTTTTGCAGGCTGAGTTGCCTCAGCTAGCAAACTCAAGCCTGCAGACTTACTATCTCACACAGCATTCTGTGAATCCCGACAGTGGAGAAGCAGGTCCACTGTCCTGTTCTCACAGTGGCCAAGCAGATGCCCCTGGGGAGCCAATGGAAGCCTGCTGCTTTAGTGTTTTATCTCTGCTTTGCTGCATTAACGGCATTGGCCCCTTCCTTTTACAGCCTCCTAGTCCAACACTCCCTCATTCTGCCGCTGTCCCAGGCTTAGTCGCTCGACCCACTGGGCTGTGCAGATCCAGCAGCAACTTCCCAGCGCTGAGCTACAGCCAAGATTTACCTCCACTGACAACCATTTCTATTGAAGGCGGGTAGAAAAGGAGCTCTTTTGAGGATGGTGTCACTGTGATTTTCTCCCCAGACCTGGAAAAAGAACCATAAAAGAACATGGGAGCTGGAACTGCACGGTTGAGTCCAAACAGTGCTAAAGGACGGGTAACCTTTCTCATCCTGAGGGTTGCATTCCCTCCTGGGCGGGGCCAGAAGGAAAAGGGGGTGGAGCAACAAACACAAATTTAAACTTTATGCAACAGCCTGGCTTTTGCACACATTCAAACGCCCCTCTCTGACCTCCAGGGGCACAATCAGAATTCAAGGGCAAATCCAGAAAGCCTGCCTGCCTTGGGAACGGGGCCACCACAAAAGAGGCGACGCCAAAGGGTGTTGTTCCTTTGGGGGTGACACTTCGGGAGGGAGGAATGAGGGCGTGGGCCGGCCCCCTTGCAATAAGGTTAATGTTTTTAAGGGAGACAGGGATGTTTCAATGCTTCTTTGATTGCCGAGTGTATTTTTATAAGTCGTATACACTAGTATTGTTAATCGTTTTAATTATTTCTATTATGTATTCTGAGTTTTCTATGTTGTAAGTTTATGTTGTCAGCCACCCCGAGACCTACAGCAATAAATAAGGTGGTATACAAATTTAATAAATAAATAAAACACCTGGGGTGCAAAGCAGGGCCAGAGAGGGGTGTGACCTAGCAAGAGTGCCAAGGGCCAAACAGAGAGACCTGAAGCGCTACATTTGGCCCCTGAGGTTCCCAACCCCCTGTGTGCTGAAGCCTGAAGAGACAGCAGTTAAAACTTTCCTCAAAAGTTTCTATAACAACAAGAAAAAGGGCCTCTCTGGGCAGAAGACGAACACACCTCGCCCAATAGGAAAACTCGTAGTGGAACGGCCCTTGTAGTTCCTCCACCATTTCCTGTACTGGAGGCTCAGATCCTTCCTCTTCCGGGCCTTTCTTCTCCCTCTCCTGCCTGCGGGCTTCGATCTCGGCCAGCTGCTGCTCCCGACGCAGCTCCTGCTGAGATTTCAGGGGGCCAAGCACTAGGTCAGGTTCGCTATCGATCGAGGATCTGAGAAAACAAAACAAGAGAATGAATCGTCTGAATGCAAAACTGGCAGGGGAAATGACCACCAAGGGGAAGATATTGAAAGGGCCCCTTCATTTCGTTCATCGGGGGCATAAAACAGGAACAGGGAACCTGCAACCCTCCAAACATTGCTGGATTACAGCTCCCATCATTCCTGACCACTGGACATGCAGGCTGTGGTCTACTGGATCTGTAGTCCAGAAACACCTGGCCATGGGTTCTCCATCGCTGGGACAGAGGATCCTTTTGGATGGCCTGGGGCACGTTCAGGCTCAGCACCTGGTAGACCAATTTCTGCCCAAGAGACTGGGTGGCTGCCAGCACTCCATAATATGCAGTACTGAGCTAGGCAGACCAGCAGTCTGATCCACAGCATACAATATTAAAGCATTCTTATGCCATTTTCAACAGTCATGGAGAATCCCCAGGACTTTAACAAAGTACAGTTCCCAGGATTCTCCACGACGGTTTACAGTTGCGTAAGAATGCTTCAAATGCATAGTGTGGGTGTGGCCTAGGATATCTCCCTTAATATTCCTATAGCTTCTGAGATGCCTCGGTTCTCAAACTTAATCCGTTCC
Source organism: Podarcis raffonei (assembly GCF_027172205.1). NCBI lineage: Eukaryota > Metazoa > Chordata > Lepidosauria > Squamata > Lacertidae > Podarcis > Podarcis raffonei. The sequence goes on along the minus strand of NC_070615.1, from coordinate 38,905,061 downwards.
GGGAGTCCGTTCAACTCCCCAAAACTGTTCAAAAACCAAGGTGTGGATTCCGATTGACGCTGAAGTTTCCTGCACTCAAGCAGAAGCCACGGAGGATGTTCAGCTTCCAAAAAACGTTTGCAAACTGGATCGTTTACTTCCGAGTTTGCGGTGTTCGGGAGCCAATTTGTTCGGCAACTAAGCCATTCGAGAACCAAGGTACGACTGTAGTTCATAAGTTGTGCAAGGTTGAAGAGCATGATGATGACTACCAGCCTCAAAGAGGGCACTCTAGTGCTGTAGGCCCTGAAATATGAAACAGCCATCATGCTCTCTAGAGCAGTAGAGTCTTAGAGTCATAGAAGTGTACAGTTGGAAGGGACCATCAAGGTCATCCAGTCCAACCCCTGCAATGCAGGAATATTTTTTGCCCAACATGGGGTTAAACCCACAGCCCTGAGATTAAGAGTCTCAGGGGGCCACTTCTAACCCAAAGACACATTTAGGGATCCATTTCTTGATCTTTTGCCATATATCTGCATGTGGTAGGTTGTGCTCTGTGGATCAGGCTGTGACCCACCAGTTGAAGACCAGTGCTTTAAAGCTCCTTTATAAACAGACCTTTTGAGCTCTACAGAGGTTAGGTGCACAACTGTTTCAATTCCGGGATGTCCCATAGAATAAAGGATGCGTGGACCTTTTGGAAACTTCTACACGTGTAAAAAAAAAAAATACCCTTCTCCTAAGCATCTGCAACCCACTAGCCTCACAAGACAATGAACATTTGTTAAAACTTGGTAATTCAAGGGTAGTCTTTGCAACCCCAAAGTTCTTACTTTATGGTAACCATCACATCCATCAATTTATCGGCTGTTATAGTTCCAAGGACGTGGTGACGGATCGCAGTCAGCGTCAGTATACTCGGAGCAGACCTGGAACCAGAAAGGGGGAGGGGGCACTTAAAATCGATCCCAACCACCACCCTTTGCTTTCCATTCCACTCTATGAAAGGGAAAGGATTTTCAGCCATTTGCATTTGGCTTGGGGTTGTAAAATGGTTGAGGTTTACTTAAAGACTCTCATGCATAGCTGGGTCAACAGCTAAGGCTAAATGTTTAAGGGGATGTTTAGCTCAAGATGTTCCACACTGGAGAGTCAAAAATTCAGCCTAGGAATCTGGCAGTTAAGGGGAAATTGAAGCCTAAATAGGAATCTACACTCCGTCTGACTAGCTAAAAGATTGGGAAGAGGGCTGAAAATATTGTATATAACCAAGAGTTGGAAAATAGGGTGGTTAATTAAAGAGGGAAATGTTTCTGGAGGCAGATATCTGAAGAAGTTGAGTAGCAAAAGTGCTGAACCGCTTTAAGAGACTTGAAACACACCAGCATGTTTAGGGAAACCAACTAGAGTGGGAACTGGCAATATGTTTATCTCAGATTCTCAGTCTCTTTGCCCTATAACTATTATAAGTTCACTCCCATCTTCGTAATATAGCAGCCTCCAGAGGTGGAAAGATGGCCGCAATCTATGGCTTGTCATTTAAGATATCACAACAACCGCCTCTCCCCTTATAAACCAACCTGGGTTCTGCAATCAGAGGCCCTTCTTCATGTGTCTCCTCCATGAGAGGTCCAGAGGGCAACAACATGAGAATGGGCCTTTTAATGCAGTGGCCCTGTTTGTGGAATGCTCTCCCCAGGGACGTTCACCTGGCGCCTTCATTCTACATCTTTAGGAACCAGGCGAAAATGTTCCTCTTCAACCAGGCTTTGGGCCAATTAATCTTCAACAGATTTTTAAATGTGTTTGTGGGAAGGGGTGGTATTGTTTCATTGTTTTGGTTTTAACTATTTATTTGTGCTTTTACCTTGTATTTTTTTTCTTGTGACCTGCCCTGAGATCTTATAATGAAGCGCGGTATAGAAGTCTAATAATGAGAAGGAACATTTCAACAAGCGTGTTGTGGTGCAATGTCTGAACTGAGGTCACAGGAAGAGAGATTCATTAATGCAAACCGCAGGCATGAGCAGAACCCATTTGGGGACCACACTGACGAACATCCCTATAATAATATTGACTAAACATTCCCTCTAGTGCCAATCACGTCAATATCTTATGTGCCTTGTTTTAATCTTCTACAGTGGAAGTTTTCAGAGAAATCAACCTGTCAAATATGACAATTTGAAATGGCATATTTATAAAGCATGTTCCTAGGATCTTTCCCTCCCCCCGAAAAAAGTGGATGAGTTTACCCATGTGTGGGCTACATGAATATTGGTCTGATCAACATTCTTAAAAGTCAGTGTAAGGTACTCCCTCTACTGGTGGTAAAAAAGAAAAGCTGCCATCAAATTAAGATTACATTTACGGAACATTTAAGTGGCCTTTAGATGCTCTAGCAGTGGCATGAGAGCTACTTGCCCACACAACACAGTGCTGCTATAACACAGACTCATAGAACTGTAGAGTTGAAAGGGACCCTAAGGGTCATCTAGTCCAACCCCCTGCAATGCAGGAATCTCAACTAAACCATCCACGACAGATGGCCATCCAACCCCTACTTAAAAATCTCCCAAGGAAGGAGAGTCTACCATGTCTCGTGGGAGTCTGTTTCACTGTCAAACAGCTCCTAGTGTCAGAAGGTTCTTCCTGATGTTTTATTGGAATCTCCCTTTCCATAAGTTGAATCCATTGGTTCAGGTCCTAGCCTCTGGAGCAGGAGAAAACAGGCTTGCTCCATCCTCCATGTGACAGCCCTTTGGCCATTTGAAAACGGTTATCATAATGTGGCAGGACCTAGAATTTGGATCTCGCTGCCTATTGACATCAGGCAGGAAAGGACCAGGCTTGGCCTGCAGGCCAAAGTTCTCCACCACTACTATAGACAATACTGAACTGAATGGCCTGACTTTAACAAGGCAGCTTCCTAGACTCCTAGGGTCCAAACAGCCAGGTCCTTAGCATGCAAGTGTCACCCAGCTGGGGTCAGGGAAGACTGTCAGGTGCTAAGGACCTGCTTGCCTGGCTCCAACCAGGCAGTTAAGTACTCGTTCTTTAAAGAGCACGACAGCCGCACAGTGCAATGAACCCATGGAAAAGCGGCTCCACCACAGCCTCTATAAGCCCCAGAAACAGCTTCACACATGTGAAGCCTCCTTCTAGTTTATCACATTTATCCATTGCAAATATTGACTGTGAACATTTCTGCAAAGGTTACCAGCCAGCTGCTACTTCATGCTTACGTATCATAGGTGTAGTATTCGTGCTCAAAACGGTGGCAGGAACGGGGTGTGACTTCGTACACACCTGAAAATATCAAAGCGAGACACAGTTGCAATTCTGATTTCAGATTCCGAAGGTTCCCATACTTCAAAACTATATCACGCTAGCATTTGCTGGCAACCTGAAACCTGCTGCCTAAACAAGAGGCTTGCCTAACAGAAGACACAACCTCACCAATTCTCTATCTCAGCGCAGATCGCATAGGTAGATAGGCACTTCTCCTACGTTCCATGGCCTCCCACCTGGTGCACCCCCTACAGGACTGGTGAGGCACTCCGGGATGCACTTGGTTCCTCAAACACAGGAGAAGGCACCCCAGGAAGGTCTTGGTTCTTGGTCTACTCCAACCTCAGAACAACAACCCTGGAAGGGAGCCTAGCCCAAGACAGCGATTAGCCTACAGTCATCCAGTGAACTTGGGGTTTCCCAGGCAATGTCCAACATGCTAACCATCTTTTGCAGCTTACCTGTCTATCTGCAGCTTACCTGTCTATCTGTTGATCCTAAAATGTTGGATATTAGGCTAGGTACTCCTGCTCTTTGGAGAATGGGGTAAACCAATATACCTTCCTGTATTTGCGGGCTCACCTTGCGATGGAGTGCAGCTTTGGGGGCTGTTATGGGGGCTGCACTTCAAAATTTACCACTATCGGTTGGAAACTCACACACAAACACATACATACAAGAGGATTCATTTCCAACGAGACACTTACCCGGCTTGGAGAGGCAGAATCTGTTCACCCCTTTGGACAGGTTATAAATGCCAACATTCTCAGGTCCATTTCCATCCTGATAAAACTCCTGATGACAAAACAAACCAAGAAGTCTATTAGCAGGCATTGAATTCCAATCTTTGAAGTTTCTAAGTCAGTTTTCAAACAACTACAGCAGTTTCCAGTTCTGCCTCCAAAATTAAGTTGATTAAGCCATCATCTCACCAAAGTGATTGCATGGGAAAGAGAACAGCGCAGCATATAACCGGTCTGGCGGAATTCAATCCCTGACGCATCTTCTTCCAGAACCTCAAGTTCCAAGGATTTATTCTTCCAGCACCAGTCTTCACGGATGATGCTCACTTAAAAGAAAAAAGACAGACCAGTAAAGGGGAGGTGTCATGCCTGAGGCTTAAAAAGCAAGCAGTTAGAGAAGCACAGGAGTCATCTGAACATTTGTAAGCACTAGCGTTTAAAAATATGTCTGGATATGGAAGAACTGGGCATTTTCAGCCAATGTGATGCCCTCCAGATGTGGCAGGAACAGCCATTCCCATCATCCCTGACCACTGGCCATGCTGGCTGGGGCTGATGGGAGCTGGAGCCCATAAAAAATGGAGGGCGCAACGTTGGCTACCCCTGTTTGAAAAGGAAGTCTGCAAGATGTAAGGAACTTATACGCTTTCACCTGTGCATTCCCCACATTTCTCTACCCCCCCCCCCTCTCTGGAAAAAGAAGTACACCACAAGGATTGTACACATCGGACACAGAAACTAGGGGAAACTTCATTATGCAAGAGAACATGGGAAAGTTTCTTTTTAATAGGGTATTTTCCTTCTGGGTTTTTTTTAATAAGCAATTGTATAGAAATGCTTTTTAAAAGAAAAATAACATTATGCTGCCTGGTTAAGGCATCTTTTTAAACGATTAACAGTGTGGTGGCAGTGGTTTATTTATTTATTTAATGGCATCTAGCATATTAAATTGATTAAACACTGAAGGCTGAACTTCGGTGGAGACATATCTTGTCCAAAAAGTGGGGCATTGTTTAGGGATTTTTGTTGGGGTCAAGAATAAATTTTGGGAGATTTTAATTCTGCTGTCCTATTGATATTATTTTTTTGCAGCTTTGTTTTTAGTTCTTATGTCTTATGTGGAGGTGGTTTAGTTTTGTTGTGTACATTTTGACATGCTTTTATTTATGGCTTACAACTGCTGTTATATATTTTTAAAATTATGAAATAAATGTTTTCATGTTGGAAGCTGCCTTCAGCATGGTTTTAACTCTGGAAAGGGAGCACAGAAATAAATGATGATGATGAAAAGTGGAGCATAAATATGAATGAGTAGCAAATTCTGGCACAATTTGAAACAGTGAAAAGGCAATAAACACCCCTGTGCAACCAGGCTCCCTCTCTCCACATGCCCTCTCTTGGCCCCCCAAAATCTGCTCCAGAGTTTTTTGGGGTAATTAGGGAAGGCACGTAAGAAGATTAAGTTCCACTACACAGGTGGAAATCTCTGCAGTAGCGGACGACTTTGTTACATCCAAACTAGAAGCACTGCATTGTCCTTACTTTTATACTTTCCAGGAAGCACATTTTCAAACAAGAAAGTCACTGAGTTAGACTTTGCTGCAAGTTGAAGGCTACGCTTCTCCCCCTGCCGGTTCACAGACTGGAGTGTCACCGTCAATTCGCCACAAGCATCTGGGGGAAGACAAAAAGAGGAGAATGTGCAGGTTTCAGATTGGCAGGTTTATTCAGCAACCTCCTTAGGACTTTTGGGAGGGGGTGTGTGTCAGAGATTCCTAAAAATGGGGGGGGGCAGAGGCTTGATTCAGATGTTAGCCTCTTGATGAGAAACAGCACTCATTTGAGAACAAACCTGGATCTACCAGCAAGCAAACACTCAACAAGAATTTGCAACCAATCACATGGTTGCATCCAGCAAAGTTCTCCTCTAGAGTAGACCCACTGAAATCAATGGCCCCCAGGTAGTCATGTCAATATACAGGCCTACTAGTGTACGAGCAACACTAAATATACAACCCACAAGTTCCCAGGCAAGGATATCTGTACGTCACACATTTGCAAACAGGGGCCCAATTCAACGCTTTATATTTTGTGCCAAGACAGGAGTGGGAAGAGCAGCATTCCCTCGTGGAAGGTTTCCTGGGGGCCACATTCCAGCGGTGAGGCAGGGCCAGGCAGAAAGAGGATGGAGACAGGGATGCAGCTCTTGATTTTGTAGGCTGCATTTCAAGTGTGCAAAAGTCAGAGGACACGACAGACGCACAGCTTTTTCCATCTAGGTACACAAGAGGCATTATGGCAGCTGCAAGGGTATATTCCAGCCAGAAAACAGCTCTCAATGGTGTGGAGAAACATTGGTGAGGGCTGTGGAGAGGAACTATAGCCTAGGGAGGGCAAAGGGGGTAGATAGAGAGGCCTGGAGGGCCGCATTTCAGTCTGATGTTCCCCAATTCCACCCCAATGGGGGTGGGGGAAGGATTGCCAAGGGGAAGTAAAGCTTCCTTTAAGGAGACTGACAGGCGTAAGGATAGCTTAGTGTGCTGGGAGATTCCCTGCAGGTCTGCAGGCCTTAAGCCTTGGTGGCTATATTGCTACAGTAGTCAACGTGGAGCCCTCCAGATGTTGAAGGACGGCAACACCCATCTCCCCTAGCTGTCTGGGGCTGATGGGAGTTGACGCCCAACAAGATCTGGAGGGCACAGTGTCAGCTATTCCCATCAGACCATATGAGCAACCTACCGTATTTTTTGCCCTATAGGACGCACTTTTTCCCCTCCAAAAATGACGGGGAAATGTGTGTGCGTCCTATGGGGCGAATGCAGGCTTCGCGCACCTCTCCGCAAGCAGCGGGAGCCCAGTGCTGGGCTCTCGCTGCTTGTGGAGAGTTGCCTGCATGCTGAAGCCTGCGCGCGCCGAGCTCAGCGCGTCCAGGCTTCGCGGACCTCTCCGCAAGCAGCGGGAGCGCTCCCGCTGCTTGCGGAGAGTTGCCTGCACACTGAAGCCTGTGCGCGCTGAGCTCAGCGCGTCCAGGCTTCGCGGACCTCTCCGCAAGCAGCGGGAGCCAGCGCTGGGCTCCCACGGCTTGCAGAGAGCTGCCTGTTTGGGGGCTGGGGTCGGGGGAAGCTCAGGCTTCCCCCGCCCCAGCCCCACGCCTGGGGGGGAAATAATTGTTTTCCCTTTATTTCCCCCCCAAAAAACTAGGTGCGCCTTATGGGACGGTGCGTCCTATAGGGCGAAAAATACGGTAAGTCAACAATTTCCACCCATCGGCGCAAATCTTACCCAAACAAGTGACTTTCCCCGAAATGGAGGCCAGAAACTGTGAGAAAGTCACGTCCAGCACTGGTTTGGAGGCAACCGTCACAGGAAATGTCTTGGGTTTCAAAGCAAGGCCAGCTCTGGCTTCTGCCTCGGGAACGATCACCTACAGCAAAGAAAATGACGCTGAGAATTACTTCCTTGTGTGAAATGGAGCAACACAGATAAAAGACGAAGAGTAGAAGAGTTTGGATTTGATATCCCACTTTATCACTACCCGAAGGAGTCTCAAAGCGGCTAATATTCTCCTTTCCCTTCCTCCCCCACAACAAACACTCTGTGAGGTGAGTGGGGCTGAGAGACTTCAGAGAAGTGTGTGTGGCCCAAAGTCACCCAGCAGCTGCATGTGGAGGAGCGGAGACGCGAACCCAGTTCCCCAGGTTACGAGTCTATCGCTCTTAACCACTACACCACACTGGCTCTCAGACAACAGCTGCACCCCATTCGCTGAGCAGCAAGGAGCAAGGAACTGGAAATATGCAAGGAGGTCACTGAGTATGCTTGCAAAGGCTGATGGGAATTGTAGGCCGCACTTCCCTCAGGCCGACCATCTGGGGCTCACATACCAGTGGTGGGTGGAGCAATGAATGTCAATTTTCCCTTTGTGTAATAGCCTAGTTCAGGGTTTCCCAAACTTGGGTCTCTGGCTGTTTTTGGACTACAACTCCCATCATCCCTGGCTAGCAGGACCAGTGGTCAAAGATGATGGGAACTGTAGCCCAAAAACATCTGGAGACTCAAGTTTGGGAAACCCTAGTCTAGTTTCTATTCACCCACACCCACGCCTTTGCCCTCCAAGAGGCAAGAGAGAAGAATTATCAGAGTTCAAGGACACATTCCAGCCAGAGAAAAACTGGGGGTACAAATCAGGGAGAGTAAAAGTTCCAAGGGCCAGGTAGAGGCTTGAGGGCCACATGTGGTCCCTGGGCCTAAGGTCTCCCACCGCTTTGTGAAACAAAAATCTGCTCCCAAGCTTCCATATTTGACTGCTTTTACAAGTTATTTCTTTTCTTAAGAGGTATTAGTTATTCTGACCTGGATGACATAGGCACCCGATTTTGCCTTGAAGCAGAAAGCACCGCGAGTGTCCGTTTCCGTAGTAACCATCAAGGTTTTGTCCTTGTCTTGAGGCAACATCGTCACCTTGTATTTGTTGATCTGCTTGATAGAGTCAGGAAAGCGGGTTACTGATATCTGGCCACAGACACTGAACCTATTGGGGAAAGAAGGGCATTGCCAATGGTCAGGAACAATTGGAATTGTCTGGAAATCTAAAAGGCCACAGGGTTCCCAACTCTGATATAACGACACCGTTGTTGTTGTTGTTGTTGACAATTATACACTGTACCACCTTTAACTTCCAAGGATCTCAAGGCACATGGTTCTCCTCCTCCCCATTTCACCCTCACAACAACCCTGTGAGGTAGGTTGGTCCGAGAGCGAAGTGACTGGCCCAAGGAAAGCTTCATGGCTGACTGGGGACTCAAAACCTGGCCTCTCTTGTCCGAGTCCAACACTCTAACCATTACACCATACTTGCTCCCATGTTGCATAGAGTGTTGGATCAGGACTTGGGAAAGCAGAGTTCAAAGCTATGAAGTTCACCGGGTAGTCTTTAGCCAGTCACTTATTCTCTGCCTAACCTACCTCAAAGGTTTCCTGTGAGGATAAAATGGGGAGAACTCTGTAGGCCACCATGAGTGGCTTGGAGGAAAGGTGGGACAATGTCATTGGATTTGGATTAAAATCCCGCTTTATCACTACCTGAAGGAGTCTCAAAGCAGCTAACATTCTCCTTTCCCTTCCTCCCCCAAAACAAACACTCTGTGAGGTGAGTGGGGCTGAGAGACTTCAGAGAAGTGTGACTAGCCCAAGGTCACCCAGCAGCTGCATGTGGAGGAGCGGAGACGCGAACCCGGTTCACCAGATTATGAGTCTACCACTCTTAACCACTACACCACACTCAAAAACTCTAAGGTCTCTAAGGAGTCTCTAAGGTGCTACTGGACAAATTTATTTATTATTTATTTCGACTGCGTCAGACCAACATGGCTACCCACCTGAATCTAGATTCATTCATTCATTCATTCATAAATAAATAAATAAATAAATAAGCAAGCCGCACCATTGGTCCATCTTGCTCAGCATTGTCTACTCTGACTGGTAGCAACTCTACAGGAGGTCAGATCTTCCCTAGGCCTACCTGGAGATGTTGGGGCTGGAACTGGGGACCTTCTGCACGTGAGGCAGCTGCTCTGCCACTGAGTTACAGCCCCTTCCTGGTGTATGGTATTTTCTGTGCTCCTATCCCAAGGCCTCTAACTCTGCTCTGAAAAACCCCAAGCCTGCCCTTGCTGTCTTGCTCAGCTTCCTACTCAGACACTCACTCTGTTGTGATGATGTCGGCCAGCTGGGGAGTGTTGGGGGCAATTTTCACCGTCATGGTATCGAAGAAGAGGTGCTCTTTCTGGGCTTGAATGGTATACGTTCCGGTGGTTATGTTTTCAAGTCGGAAAGAGCCGTCAGACTTGGTAGTAACTGTGGACAGATTAAAAATGGACAGATTCTGTTTGAATTCAGCTCGGCCAAAAGCATCAAATAGGTAGGATGCCAGAGCAAAACAAGAAGCACATACCTTTAATTTGGTTATTCAGCGTCACAGTAGCATCTGAAACGCCTTCCCCTTCTGGGCTGTTCAAAACCCTCCCTGTGACTGAGAAGCCCATGACATGGAAAATGGGCTGAAAGGGAGGAAGTAGGAGAGATCAACGGCTGAATAATAAAAAATTTTATTTTTATTAGATTCAGGTAGGTAGCTGTGTTGGTCTGATGCAGTAGAAATTTATTTTAAAAAATTAAAAAGTTGTCCAGTGGCACCTCAGAGACCAACTAAGTTTGTTCTTGGTGCACACAAAACCACATACCAAGAACAAACTAAGGTGCCACTGGACAATTTTTTTAAAAAAAAATACATATATTTTTATTATTTAAAGATTTTATTGAGGTAAATCAAATCAATACAATAAAAATAAAAGTACAAAAAAGGCACACTGTATATCCGAGAAGGATTCAGCATTAGGTTTGTAAAGTACTTAAGACCATTAGGAAAACAAAAATTATACATTATGCTACGGAGAGGGAGTCCCGTGTGTCCATTTTTTCGTACATAAAATAAAATCCCACCAAACAGCACAGAATCTTTCAGGGTCCTCCAAGCCTTTGGCAACACGTGATTTAGAAGTTATTTTTTCAGCATCATACTGGAACTGTTTTTCCTCCCTCCTACCCCATTTGAAATAGTTCTGAATTGCTGGATTATTTCAGGTTAAGATACATCCATCCGTACGATATGCTTTACCTAAATTCATCCAAAGTGCGAAAAGGGTAATTCGAGAAGAGCTCACCTCAATTTTCAAGCTGTCATGCTCCACTGTAAAGTCCAATCTAGATGGAGCAACATCAAACATAATTCTCTCTCCTCGGTAAAAGGGGACCTGAGAAGAATGCAGAGCCCCAGGTTAAGCAACGTGTTTCTCCAAAAGACAAATCCAGACAAAATCCAATCCATCGCAGTGGGAGGTGTTTCTCTAGCAATGGTGACTGTTGAATCTAGGGGCCCTCCAGGCAATCGGCTGCATGCAACGTTAGCCATAACCAGAGTAAAGAAATTAACAGGCATGATGAGCTTAGGCCATTCATTTCAATGGGTATACTCTTGAGTACTACTTAGTTGGATACAGCCCAATGTAATAATGTGTATCTACATGAAGGGGGAGAGGGACGCGGGTGGCGCTGTGGGTTAAACCACAGAGCCTAGGACCTGCCAATCAGAAGGTCGGTGGTTCGAATCCCCGCGACGGGGTGAGCTCCCGTTGCTCGGTCCCTGCTCCTGCCAACCTAGCAGTTCGAAAGCACCTCAAAGTGCAAGTAGATAAATAGGTACCACTCTGGTGGGAAGGTAAACGGCATTTCTGTGCGCTGCTCTGGTTCGCCAGAAGAGGTTTAGTCATGCTGGCCATGCTGTACGCCGGCTCCCTCGGCCAATAAAGCGAGATGAGCGGCGCAACCCCAGAGTCAGCCACGACTGGACCTAATGGTCAGGGGTCCCTTTACCTTTACTTTAAGGGGGAGCACCATGTACACCTTGAGCTCATGGGAGAAAAAGTTGGATATAAATGCAACAAATAAATCTCTGTCGCTCTCTCACACACATACAAAATATGTTTGAAAAAAGTTTATTTTATTTTTTTCATGCCTACTTACTGTTTGCAGTGGGGAGATGGGGGGGGCGGCTGCAGAGTGCAAGTGTTGTTGTCAACACTCACACACCAGTTTCTATGACCTCCAGCTGCACCCATGGGCCCCAAGAAGGTGGGTGACCCCTGCTTGTAGCCTTCACTTTTGAGGAAATCATTATTCAGAAAGGCCGGGCAGCTCTCTCATTACTCACCACAGTGTATTTCCCACTCGGCAAAGACAGAAAAGTAAACGAGCCGTCCTCTTTGGAGATGACATTGCACAGATAGGCGAGAGAATCGTCCCTGGCAGGAAAGCCGTCAACTGGAGAGGTGCTGCAGCCCATGATGTCCTGTACAAAAGAAGGCAGACAATCCTTTATACCGAGAGCAAGGAACCCCGAGAAGCACAGAATTTCCCAATGCATAAATGGGAGCTCCGTGGCTGCCAAAGCTTCCCCATTCATCTGGAGATGGTCTTCCCTCTTCACGTAAACAAACAGGGAATTTGGCTCACTGAGCAGCAGACAAAACAGATGCTTCATATGCAAAAACCAGGACTGTGCACATGGAACTCAGGTACAGAATCACTCCCTCCCCTTCCCAAGACGCAAGAGAAACTCACACCACCCATCATGTAATTACTTTGGAGCATTGGCCGTTCCCCACAAACCAGATGGATGGGAGCAGTGTTCAAGCTTGGATCCCTAGAAGTTGTTGGCATACTTCTCCTATCATCCCTGATGTTTGGTAAAACTTTAGAAATGTGGTCCTCCATCTGTACTCCGAAGGCACTATCTGTTTCAGCTTTTAAATACCTATTGAAAACTTTTCAATTCGGTAAGATTTATGCAGGCAAGTAAGAATACCGCTTTCCATAAAGGTTAGCTGATTTCTAATTTTAACTTTATTAATAGGGATTTTACTGTATGGAAGTGTTTCGTTTTAATGGAGATACAGTGGTACCTTGGGTTAAAAACTTAATTCGTTCTGGAGATCTGTTCTTAACCTGAAACTGTTCTTAACCTGAAGCACCACTTTAGCTAATGGGGCCTCCCGTTGCCGCTGTGCCGCCACTGCACAATTTCTGTTCTCATCCTGAAGCAAAGTTCTTAACCCAAGGTAATATTTCTGAGTTAGCGGAGTCTGTAACCTGAAGAGTATATAACCTGAAGCGTATGTAACCCGAGGTACCACTGTATATACTTTTTATGAATAAAATGAATTAAGCGACACAGTCCCTTTCTTCCGCAGCCTGACTCTACCACTATCTCATTCTGTGAAGACCAGGCTCATTTAACTGCAGTTAGGCACGTTTGTCAAAAACAGTACGAGGGGGTAAAAAAACAGGACCAATATCACATCTCCACAGATGTCAAAAACATTCTGAGTTGTATCCAATGTTAGTCCTACTCAAGGTAAACCCATTGAAATTAATGGAAATGACTAACTTGGGTTCATTGGTTTCAATTGGTCTATGGCTACAACCCTCTCTTTTGCATGATGTACAACTGACCTCCTTGGTTACCGATGACGAGAAAAGGAGGAACATGACCCCTTTCATGGGCTCCCCATCACTCCGGACAGATCCTGAAACGTTGTAACCAGCGACAACGAGAGGGCCAGAGGCATAAGCATTGGAATTGGTCACTCTTACAGTTGTGCTGGCCTGAAATATAGAAAAATATGAACGGTTGGTCTCATAATTCCACAAAAACAGTTAACATATGGTTTTGGAGGCGCTTTTTTTTGGTAATTTCTGTAAATATAAAACCATTTTGACCATTAAAAGACCCTTCTTCTTCTGAGAAAGTCAGCGCCTTAAAATCACTTCAACAGCATATGTGGCAGATTTGTGTGCAAGCTTGATGCTTCAATTTACAGCAGCACTCACCTCTTTCAGCATCCAGGTTGGATGGGAAGCAAAGATTTCGTATTCCCCAGGAAGGACTTTGAAAAAGGCATACCTGTAGAAAATGAAAGTTGGTTCACAAACAGAATAGCTCTGGCTAACAAGTGTGTGCCGTACGATGATATTTGTACCGACCCACCATGTGCTTCACCACTGAGCTATGGTCCCCTGCCCTTCTTTTTCAAACAATCCTTGCAAGACTGTAGGAGAGGAATCGGAAGCAAAAACTTTCAGGCAGTTGCTCAGGCCCTACATTTTTAACTGTCCAAAAACCACCTCTGGTATACAAGCAACACACTCTATTTATGCAGGCATTACCTTGCTCTCTCAGCCAGATTCTTCTCTTTTAGCTACTGTGCTGTTTTTAATGGGGTTGTTTTATTGTGCATGCTATTTATGGATTTTTGTATTTTAACACTTGCGCAGGTGGGTTTTTATGCTCGTAAATCGCTTTTACACTCGTGAGCCCTAAGTGCTATATGTAGATAACCTATGCTTTGTAAACTAATGCTCCACATATGCAGTCCCACTGGCACAATGGGACTGCCATTTCTTCTCCTCCCACCTGTGTGCTCCCCAAAGCTGCTCCAGGGAGCCCCTCAACTCTCCAGAGTTTATTTTGAGGGTGGGTGTGGCAGGGTGGGCTGGAGAGGAAGTGGAAAATCCGCTGCACACCAAGAAATCTGATGCGCCACTGAAGCTACAGCATGAGATACAGCCCTGTGGCAACAAGTCAGACTCACTTTCCTCCCGGCTGAGTGGTCGTGGCTTGTATGCTTGCCTCTGAACCCGGATTCCGCAGTGCAACAAGAACCCCAGCAGGACCCAGTGTCTGACCTTTGCTGAGAACCTGGAAAGAAGGAGACAGAGCAGCTCTTCAGCTTGCAGGGAAGAAAGCACAGAGGACCTGCTTCCCCATCACCTCCTCCAAAAGGAGGCAGCAACGGTCAAACAGCAAGGGCCTTTTACCTTCCCATTTACGGAGAAGCCTGTAAACACAAAGTTGATGTCTCCTCCTTTAGTGCAAATGTCATTGATGCCGTCCACGTGGATGTCCACGCTTGTGGGCTCTGGTGGGGAGGGAATGAAAGAGAAAGTATTAAATGGAGGAAAAATTATGCCAATGTCTTCTGGGTCTGCTATACATGAAGCATCATTCCTTAAACCATATCCGCCCCAAACATTTTAAAGCACTATGATGCCATTTCAACAGGTGCAGCTTTCAGCAAAGAATCCTGGGAAGTGTAGGTCTGTTAAGGGTGCAAGAGTTGTTAGGAGAACAATATTTCCCTTGCAGAGAAGAGGGATTGGTTGTTAAACCAATCAATGCAGTTCTGTAAAAATAGGGACCTCATAACAAACCTCTGCACCCTTAAACAATAGTTCCCAAGATTCTCTGGGGGAAGCCACGACTGCTAAAAATGGTATAAGGGTAGTTAAATGTATGGGGTGGATGCATAGTGGTTAAACATGAGGCGGGTGTGGCCTTGGTTGCTTCGGACATCATGTGAAGATGCTATCATTTTGCCAAAGTTTTCCTTGACCCATGAGATTGGACCTTGCTATTTCTGAATTCCTCCACCATGTTGCTAGAAGACAGAAACAGGCCCATTTGATGACATTTGGAACAGTTTTACTGCATTTGTTAACATCAGTTCATCAGATCAAATACCCCCACAGACCTACAGTCGGGTTTGGAGGGCCTTATGTGGATTATTTTGAACACTTCTGGTCAATAGATTTATAAGTTGCAAGTGATTCCTAGTCTTAGTAATGAGAAAGGGGAGACAATATCAGGCAAACAGGTTTAGCATCGTTTTTTAAATGCTGTGATCCAAAGAGCTGTTTGGTTTACCTGTTTTATTGGTTGTTTTCATACTTGCAGGGGGAGGGATTCAAAACTGAATTCCTGTTTTTACTGCTCCTGTGTACTTAGTGCTGTTTTACTGGTGTTATGATACTGTGGGTTTTTAAGGATTTTTTTTATACAGCTCTGGGTTTTGTTTTGGTTTTTTTTTGTAAAACTAAGTAACTTAGAAAGGCTTTCAGTAAATAGATAATAAAATCAAGGCAGTATTTTCCCCCAAAGAGACAGGGTCACAGCACATTTTTCACCATGCAAGGCCCAGCATACACAGAGCCCTGTTCTTATCTCTATAGCTTTTGACTTTTTATCACCACAGAACAGGTGTGAGGAATCCTTGGTGCTCCAGTTGCAAAACTACAACTATCTTCAGTCCCAGAAAGCACAGTCAATGATCAGGGATATTGAGGAGCTGTAGTTCAGCCACAAGTGAAGGGCCAAAGGTTCAGCACGCTAGCTATAGAAGCAAATGCCACTAGAAATGAACTTTTGAAAACCTCAGTTTCAGTCCAGTGCAATCCTATACTGTCCTTTTCAGTGAGTTCAGTAGGACTTATTCCCAGATAAGAATGCATATGACTGCAACGTTACAGCGCAGTTCTGTATGCTGGGTCAGCAAACCGTTTTTTCAGACAGAATGCCAAAAGTGAGCAGAGCCAAACATACACACCAAAATGACCTAAAACCAACATTTGGAACAATTCATATCCCACCCCATCAAAAGACAAACAAACAGGTACATACATACCAAAACTCCACCCTAGGGGAGGTTCAATTTTAAGGACAAAATCCCCCTACAAAAGAAATCATGAACATTTTTTGCAATTACAATAAAAATGCAACAGCTTTCTAAAGAAAACACAGCAGTTGACTAACTTCTATCTTAAGGGGTATCCAATAAACCCTATGCACTAGGTTGAGTACTTTCTTTTATCTGTCCTGAAGCTTTTGACATTCAACTTCCTTAGATGTCCACAAGTTCTGAATGTTATGAGAGAGGCAGAACCCTTTCTCCATCCATTTTCTCCTTGCCATGAATAATTTTATAATCTGTTATTGTGTCATCTCTTACTAACCTTTTTTTCTAAACTTACAAGTCCCAAAAGCTCCAACCTTTCCTCTTAGTGGCGTTACTCCATCCCCTTGACAATTGTGGTCGCCCTTTCTGGAAACTTTTCCAATTCTGCAATATCCCTTTCCAGGTGAAGTTACCCGAACTGTACACAGTACAGTAAGCCCTCAACTTACGTACATTTAACTTTTGCACATTTAGCTGTACACACAGGCCAGAAAAATAAACTCAAAACTCAAGAAAGACCTACGCCAGGGGTCACTAGCCTGGAACCAGTAGCCCCTCCCTCACCCAGTGCTAAAATTAGGCTTGAAAGCTTGCCACTGTAGCCTGTAGAACAGACAGCAGCAGTGTGTGGTTGACAGCGGCGTGGAGTGGGGTGATAGTGTTCCCAGTTTCTCCAGTTTGCAAATTTACCCACAGGTACAAAAAGGTTAGCGACCCCTGGCTGTTACAGTTCAGGTACCATATGGTTGCTTACCTTATCGTACAGAGGAATCATGAAGTAACCATTATTTGGAGCACAGTCTGTTTGGTATTTCAAGGTTCCATGCTTGGTGTACAATTTAATCTATAAATTGAAAGCAAAAAACCCACAATGGAATATGGTAATTCTGCTACAGCAATTATTTCTTAATTTAAATTCATATACCTCATTTTTCTTTATATTAAATAAACTCAAACGCTTTTTGCAAATGAAATAAAATAAAATACAGAACACACAATGACCTGGTTTGCACGACACATTAAAACACAGTTAAGCTTAAATATATGGTTTCAAAACAAAAACACTGTATGCTGGTGAGCAAGAAGAAAACAAGTGCTTCATGTCTGTCCCCCCACTCCTCCTCCTGCTCCACTCCAGGAAGGAAAGCCATGGTTTGGCTCAGCATTATGTCCAAACATAGGCTCATGTTTCAGCTCTGCCAAACAAAACACAGCCAGTAAGCTAAGAAGAAACCTTGGATACAACTCTCAGTTTGTTCAGAGGGAGACAAAACACAAGCCCGGGTTTGGATGTAACACTAAGCCAAAGCAAAGCTTAGTTCCCAGTAGCAGAGCAGGAGCATGGAGGTGCAAAACAGCCATTTTATCCCTGGTATGTTGCACCTATGGTTTAAAGCAGGGGTAGGGAACCTGTGGTCCTCCAGATGTCATTGGATGCCAACTCCCATCAATTCTCATCCAGCACAGCCAATGGTCAGGGACGATAAGAACTGTAGTCCAGCAACATCTGAAGGTCACAGGTGTCCCACCCTACTTTACATGAAAGGCTAAAGCAGCCTTGCAAATAAGCCCACAAAAGTTAGTGGCCTGCAAAAAAAAACCTAGCCTGTCTGATCACCCCAGAGGAGAAGCCACTATCTGAAAGACGCACAATCACGCCCCGCACTGAACCCTGAAGTGACCTGAAGGCATCACTCAACACGTCACAAAAAGAGTGCAATGGGGGTGGGGGCACTTATACACACTCCGCCAACATGGGGGGGGGGCAGGAACAGGAACCCCCACACAAAATGGCTGTCAACTGTAGAACTTCTCGCGAGTGGACTGGCAAAGGCACACAACCTGCTTTGTGCTTCAACGCTGGTCACAGAACAGGCTTTCCTTCTTCTGTAGCAGGATAGTGCAGGGTGAATGCAAGACACCTTCAGGTTGTCAGTATTTCATAAGAGGAGCTCAACTGCATAATGGAAACTTAGGTTTGCGCAATTAATGGGTTAAAGAGTTTGTGGTGCAATAAATCCACTCTATGCGTGCGGTGAGCGTTTCCTACAGCTACATAAGTGCCATGCGCTAAAAAGTGCAGGGTAGGGAACTTGATCTGAGCATCTACTTTGGAACTCGCTGCCTACAGTGGTACCTTGGGTTAAGTACTTAATTTGTTCCGGAGGTCCGTTCTTAACCTGAAACTGTTCTTAACCTGAAGAACCACTTTAGCTAATGGGGCCTCCTGCTGCCACCGCATGATTTCTGTTCTCATCCTAAAGGAAAGTTCTTAACCTGAAGCACTATTTCTGGGTTAGCGGAGTCTGTAACCTGGAGCGTATGTAACCCGAGGTACCACTGTATTGAGATTCAGCAAGGGGCCTTCGCTGAACTCTCTTCGGAGCCTTCTAAAAACATACCTTCCCAGATGCTTATTGGAAAGTCGATGTGATTTTAACCCACTTCAGAGTTTGAAACATTTGTTTGCTTTAAACTAGGGTTGCGGGTTTTCATTGACGCTGCTGCTTTATCTTTTCATAAAGCGCTTTGAGGGGTTTGGGAGGTGGGTATTTTGTTTTTTACAATCAGTGTATGAATTTTATGAATTAAGTAGGGTAAGTAAAATGAGAAAGAGGCCCTTGATCCATTTCTTCTTCTTCTCAATCCCCCAGGAACTGCTTCACCTGTCCGCCCCCTATTTCAAATGCCAGATAGAGAGCAGGCGAAGCCGGAGGCGCAGTGCTCACCTCGATCAGGGAATAGTTGATCTCCACGTCGGACTTGACGAAGCCCCCGCAGCCCACCACGATATCCTCGGAGCCCCGCGCCGCGTCCCACAAGCGGCAGCCCCACAGGAGCCACCAGAGCGCCGCCGGCGCCCAGCCCCGCGGCATCGCCGCTCCCTCGCCCCCCTCAGCCCCGCCGCGCCGAGCAGCTTCCGAAGGTCGACGCCGAGTCAGGAAGAGAGACGGCGCATGTGCCGGATGCGCTCTATGGTCTCCTCTTCCCTGCCGGAAGCAAGTGCGTGCGAGAGGCGAAAGGGTTATCCCTGCTCCCCCTGGCGGCTGGGAGGGGAGTTGCGACTCCCAGGGTTGGGTTAGCAAGGCGCTCCGAACGGCTTTTTTTTGGGGGGGGGGGGAGGACGCAGTGCTTTCAGAATGAGCGACGTCTGAGCCTGAAGAACCATTTCCTGACGTAGAACGTGACGGGAGCAGGCGTGACGTAGAGCAGGCACCCTCAAACTCGGCCCTCCAGATGTTTTTTGGGACTACAACTCCCACCATCCCTAGCGAACAGGACCAGTGGTCAGGGATGATGGGAATTGTAGTCTCAAAAAAACATATAGCGGGCTGAGTTTGGGGGTGCCTGACGTAGAGCGTTGGGATAGGACCCGGGTTCGAATCCCCCTTCGGCCATGACCTTGGGGACGGGGCAGTTCACTGCCTCTCTCAACCTAACCTACCTCACAGGATTGCTGTGTGGGATTAAAATGAGGAGGGGGAGAACCATGTACAGCTCCTTGGAGGAAAATGGTGGGACAAAATGCAGTGGATAAAAATAAGTCCCCCATCTCTCCCTCCTTGCCTTCATTTCAATAGAGGAGGAGGGAGACGGGGCCTCTGGGGTTGCACTAGAGCAGAAGTGTGGCTTAGTGGTTAGAGTGTCAGACTGGGAGGCCAGAGTTCGAATCCCCACTCAATCATGAAGCTCACGGGTGACCCAGGGCCGGTTGCCGTCTAGCCTACCTCACAGGGTTGTGAGAATGAAATTAAGACTGTGGGGAACTGTGTGTGCTCACCTTGAGCTCCTTTAGAGGAAAAGTAGGATATAACCCTGGGAGTTTTAAGTGTTATGGGAGTTGTAACTCTGTGAGGGGTGAACTACAGTTCCCAGGAGTCCTTGAGGAAAGCCATTTGCTTTTAAATGTATAGTGCTTATGCAGCCTTGGTTAGGATTGCGCTGTTATTTCTGAAGGAAGGATTGTGCAGTCGAGCTACACTCTTAAGCACTCTAATGTTTAACCTCGGTATGGAACTTACTTCTGAGTAAACCTGGTTGGGACAGAGCTGCAAGGCTCTGCTGACTTGATAAGTTCCCATTGATATGCAATGAGACTTAACTCCTGAGTAAACCTGCTTAAGAAAACTGGTAAAGAAATTATTATTGATTGATTTCTGTTCATTTTATTTATTTATTTCATAAAATTTATAAACTGCTTGATGGTAAAAAAACAACCCAACAACTCAAAGCACTTTACAGAAAGATGAAACAATGAAATTATCAGTACTAAAAACTCAGTTTAATGTCAACATTTTACATGCCTGGATAGGTTTGCGTAAACAAAAATGTTTTTAAAGGTAAAGGGACCCCTGACCATTTGGTCCAGTCGTGGCCGACTCTGGGGTTGCGGTGCTCATCTCGCTTTATTGGCCGAGGGAGCCGGCATACAGCTTCCGGGTCATGTGGCCAGCATGACTAAGCTGCTTCTGGCGAACCAGAGCAGCACATGGAAACGCCATTTACCTTCCCGCCGGAGCGGTACCTATTTATCTACTTGCACTTTGACGTGCTTCCGAACTGCTAGGTTGGCAGGAGCAGGGACCGAGCAACGGGAGCTCACCCTGGCGCGGGGATTCGAACCGCTGACCTTCTGATCGACAAGTCCTAGGCTCTGTGGTTTAACCCACAGCACGACCTGTGTCCCCCCAAAAAATGTTTTTAGCATTGCATAAAAAAGAGTAACTGACTGATGTCAATAGGCAGGGCGTTCCAAAGTTTGCATGCTGAAGAAGACAGAAGTGGCCATGGGATTCCTGAGGTGGATTACTTAAGCAATAAAATCACACACCACAAAACTGAGCAGGTGGCATGAAGCCCATTGCCCTTGCTGTTGCTAAATCGTGGGCTGCTTTGCAGCTTGGGAGAATCATTTACCAGTTTTCGGTTTATTCAGTTATTTTATAACAAACCAGCTGCCCGAGCCCCGCTGGACTTTACTACAGCAGCCTCACTTTCTGCCTTTCTGCGTTGAGAGGGATGGTTTAGGGTTGCCAGACATACATGCATTAAATGTTTCTCTGGCGCTCCAGTACAGTTACCCAGACATGCTAAAAGATCATCTCACCCCTTACCTACCCAAACTGTCCCAATGTAGTGCAGGAGAGGGCACCCTGCAGGAGGCGTCCATTCTCTGCACCCTGTTGGAATTGGGCCTTTTACACAGCATTCATTCAAAGCACATCCCACCCCCCAAAACAAAAAGAAATCTGGGAATTGTAAATCTGCTAAGGCTGCTGGGAATTTCTATGAGGGGTAAACTACAGTTCCCATGATTCTTTGGCAGGGTGTGCTTTAAATGTCTGGCGTGCTAGCAGCCCAAACACACCTACCCTTTGGAACTCCCTCCCACTGCACATCAGACATATTAATATGCCTTTCTTCTATTGTCTTTTTGGAGCCTGCTAAAGCCGTTCCTCTTTCATAGAATCATAGACTTGTAGGGTTGGAAGAGTCCTCAAGAAGCCTCCTAAATTATTTATCCCGGTTTAGATTTGCTTTGCATTTGAATTGATATTGCAGTTTGAGGTCCTGTTGCTCTAAACAGTTTCTTATATTTATAATTGTGGCTTTAAAATGTTTTCATATGTGCAGTTATTCTAATTGTTTATATATGTAACTGTTTTATGTGTTACCAGTAATTATATTGTACATTGCTTCAGGATGCCCCACAGGAAGCAGTTCAAAAATGAAATTAATAATAATAATCTCCCATTTTCTCCATTTGGTCATATTTAAAATCACCTCCCCTTTTTTTAAACAAAAAAACCTGTATCTGCTGAAGGCATGCCCTTGGCAAAACAGGTCCATACTAGAGAGGCTAGTTGAATCCCCGCCCCTTGAAAGAGGCAGTTCTCAAGCCAAAGGGGGCAGGAATTGTGGAAAAGAGACTAGACAGCAGACTGGAGCAGCTGCGGAAGATCAGGAGTGGCTGCTGAGAAGGCAACAAGCAGGAACCATGAGCAGAGTGAGCTGGCTGTGCAGATCCAAGGAGGATCAGTTTGCAGAGCTGTGGGTGAGTGTCAGCCACATGTCTCAGTTGGGCAAAGTTTTCTGGGTGAGCTGCAACAAGAGAGAAAGTAGGTCTGGTGGCCTCTTTGCTGCATAACATTTACAGCTCCTGCTCGCTGTCCCTCTTGCACAACTAAGCAAATCACACACCCACTTGTACACAGAGAGGTAAGGGGCCATGCCACGTGTTTTCCTGGTGTGGTGTGGCGAATGGGTCACTCTCCCACCAACCTCATTTCTCCCCTCCCGTCGTTCTTTCTTCCAGTGGGGGGGGGCTGTCAGTTTTCTCCTCCTAAGACTGTGTACACATGCCCTCTCTCCTCACTGGCATTGCAAGCTGGGCACACATAATGATGATGATGATGATAATAATAATAATAATAATAATTTATACCCCGCCCTCCCCAGCCAGAGCTGGGCTCAGGGCAGCTAACACCAATAAAATCACAGTAAAAACATAATAGGGGAAAAAGAGAGTAGGGGGGGGGAACCAATTTAAAATACAGGTTAAAATGCAATTTAAAATGCAGCCTCATTTTAAAGTAGCCAATAAATCAAGACCATAAGGGGAGGGAAACATAAGGGTCAGACCGAGTCCAAACCAAAGGCCAGGTGGAACAGCTCTTTCAGGCCCTGCGGAAAGATGTCAAGTCCCGCAGGGCCCTAGTTTCTTGTCACAGAGCGTTCCACCAGATCGGGGCCAGTACTGAAAAGGCCCTGGCCCTGCGCTTGGCTGTGCACACATGAGCTTGGCACACATACATAGCTACCCCATAGTTTCTCAAAGAATACTGCTCTCTGATGTGTTGCCCCTCAGGCCTCCTTGCATCTGATACGAAAAGGCAAGCCGCCTTTGGTTCCGCAATGAAGCTGAGGTGTGTGCGCTTGAAAAAGCTGTTGCACATGTGCAGATGGCAGCTTCCTGAATGGGAATCAAGGGGCATGAGAGTTGCAAGTGCATGGAATCTAAACATGTAACATGCATCTGGTGAAGATATCCTCAGTCCCTCTCTGGTGTGTACAGCAATGTGCAAAAGCAACTTGAAACGCAGCCAGGGGTGTGAGTATGTGCATTTTAAGCCACAAATGTATACAAAGCTTCGGTTGCAGTGCTGCCCCTTGTAGACCTCAGCAGGGAGGAGGATGGGGACAAAATTAGAATTAGATGGCTCCGCCTCTTATTGGCTCTGGCCCCGCCTACTGTTGGGCCTCCCCACCTTCCACCCTGCCAGCCGCAGTGGGGCACCAGCCACCACTGTTTTCATCTCTCTTTTAATGCTAAGTTCCTGATTTCTCCCCTAAATTCATTCTGGAGGCAGGCTCAATGAGCAAGAAGCCAGGCTAGTCAACGGTCCTGTTAAACTTTCCTTACTGATCTGTCAGTATCTGTGTACCGTTGAGAAACTTTGGACTTCTGCGGCAATTAAAACACACACACATCCAAATGTGCTAATCTTTTCTCATAGACTGCAGCTGAAATTGTTCCCTTTTGCACCTTAATATTTGAAAATTAGGGCATGAGATGGAGTCAGTACTGCTTTAAAATGACGGTACAATTTTATCTGTTTATTTATTTAACAGTTAAATCCTCTAAACATCTATTCAGATGTAAGTCCCAGAGGCAAAAGTAGGTGGAACATCAAATGTAAATTCTGCCTTTGCACAGTCGGCTTTTTTTCGACAGAAGCAAGAGGCATGAACAGAGTTCAAGGACACATTCCAGCCAGGCAAAAACACTCAGGATACAAAGCAGGGTCAATTTTGAAAAAAGTTTGCAGTGCATTTATTTATTTGGAACAGCCATACACTCCCCTTCATGGTGTCTATATATCTTATCACAGCCGGGCAGTCACCTCAGTAAAACAACAATAATCACATCTAAAATAAACAATCAGCTATCTAAAACATTGCAATGCTGGCTGTTCCCTCTTAAGGGTGCGCCCCTGAGCATGTGCAAAGCGCTTTTCTGTTACTGCATTCAGTATACATAGAAATAGCTTTGGTGCAAGTCTAATTTCCAAGCATTTTGAACTGGGAATCAGATTATAAAAGTACCCTAGTTCCGTGTCAGAGCACATGCCTTGCATATAAAAGGTCCCAGGTTCACTTTTATTTCTTTTTAAAAAAAATAATAAAGGGTGCCCTCACCCTCTTTTGGCTCTGCCTGACAACCATGCCCACTTTTTACTCTGGTACCACTTCCTGCAGCCCTCAAGACTGAAAGTGGTCCTCAGCAGAACACGGGTTGTCCCTCCCTGCTTTAAAACTTTAGCATTCATGCTCTTCTGTCATTGCAGGATTGGAACCAGACATGGCATACAGCTACTCCAGGCTTCACTTCGTGTTTTGAGAGTACTGTGCTGATTTGGATTCCATGTGTCTACCTTTGGGTGTCTTTCCCTGTCTATTACCTCTATCTTAGGAAAAACTGCAGAGGTTACATCAGGATGTCGGCTATCTTCAAAGCAAAAATGGTAAGGCTCTCCAGATTGTCATCGTTTTGCAGGAGGTTTACAATCACGTACAGGAAATTTAGGTGTGGATTACATGACCCTGTCATCGTAGTTTAATGAATCCACTTTTTAAAAAACCAACCAAGGGCCTTTTTGTGGTTAGAAAAGTGGTGGGGAATGCACTGAAAAGTGTGTAACAAATGAAGGATTTGTGGGGAAATGTACCGGTATTTTAAAATGCACAAGCAAATCAGGATGAATTTGAGATGCTCATTGTCATATAATCTGCCTGTCAGAGGTGGTTGCCATGCTGCATGGGGCGCCAAAATAATGCTTTAGAATGGAGAGCGAGAGGCGCCGAATTTCAGCATCACACGGGGCACCACTGAAATTTGATGCTTTATTATTTGATGCACCGCTGAAACAAATGCTTTATTATTATCAACAACTACAACCCACCCTTCACCCTAAGGTCTCAGGGCGGGTTAGAATCATTAAAACACAATGTTAAACACAATTCAAAACAATGTACAATCACAGAAATAAGACAGGTCCTAAAAGTCTACACCTCAGGTATCAAAAACAGAGATAAAAGAGGTGTGTCTTCAGCACTCACTACAGAATGAAGACGCACCTCTGTGGGCAGAGAGTCATGATGGGGCTGCCACAGAGAAGGCCCCAGGACACTCGCCAAGCTTTTGAGGGCGGTGGAACAACCAATAGGGCCCTATCTGTCAATCATAATACCCGAGCCCCGGGGTCTGTTGGGGAAGAGGTATTTGGGGCCATACTGGAGGAGACTCTTAAGAGTCCCATGGACTGCAAGAAGATCAAACCTATCCATTCTGAAGGAAATCAGCCCTGAGTGCTCACTGGAAGGACAGATCCTGAAGCTGAGGTTCCAATACTTTGGCCACCTCATGAGAAGAGAAGACTCCCTGGAAAAGACCCTGATGTTGGGAAAGATGGAGGGCACAAGGAGAAGGGGACGACAGAGGACGAGATGGTTGGACAGTGTTCTCGAAGCTTCCAGCATGAGTTTGACCAAACTGCAGGAGCCAGTGGAAGACAGGAGTGCCTGGCGTGCTCTGGTCCATGGGGTCACAAAGAGTCGGACACAACTAAACGACTGAACAACAACAACAATACTAATGTGAGCACCTTGAACTGGGCCTGGAAATGAACTGACAACCAATGCAGATGTTTTAGAATGAGTTATGGGAGACATGAAGGGAACCCCAGCCGGTTTGAACCAATGGAAGTTTCACAGTCGTCTTCAAGGGCAGCCCCACTAAATAAGACTGGACATAGTTGAACCTTGTGTAAGCTATGTGCAAGCAAATCAAGACAAATACTCTGTGAACCTGTCACCCGGAGGCACACTTATGCCTCTGTTTCCTCAGGGTTTTACTCAAACTAAGTTGTAGTCGTTGGAGCCATTGAAATGAATGAACCTAAATTAGTTCACAACGTCTGCTCTGAGTAGAAGATACAATCCTTCATGACTTGAAATAGGTGGGTGAGATGCTGATGCTTTGTTTTGCCCCTTTCACACCCACTCTGTCCTTTTTAGTCTGCTGTTCTGATTGAGGCATTCTCCCTGTTTCCAGGTTCTTGGCTTTGCTTTGCTCTTGCTGTGTCTGTCAACTGCCTTCTACATCCTTTGGGAAGCGACCCAAGGAATTCCTCGTGCACCGGGATTTATCATTGCTCCTCCTTTGCAAGTGGTCACAATGGTAACGCTTATTATTTTTATTAAGTGGTGGGTGGACATAGCAGACGGCACAGAGATTTCTCCAAGTACAGTGGTACCTTGGGTTAAGTACTTAATTCGTTCTGGAGGTCCGTTCTTCACCTGAAACTGTTCTTAACCTGAAGCATCACTTTAGCTAATGGGGCCTCCCGCTGCCATGTGATTTCTGTTCTCATCCTGAGGTAAAGTTCTTAACCCGAGGTAATATTTCTGGGTTCACGGAGTCTGTAACCTGAAGCGTATGTAACCCAAGGTACCACTGTAGTTCTTTATAAGTAAGCTTGAACTGAACTGAACAGCAAACAGCTCAGCCGGCCTGCTTTTATAGGCAGCCGGCTGTCAACATTGTAACAACAACAGCCCAGGGTTTCCCGCCTAAATTAACTTACGGTACGTGGACCTGAGTGAAAACTATATACACAATACCTCTGGTGGTCAGGGTGAGAACTTCAATACGTAACAATTTTCTCTTGTGTTTTTCACATTGCACCTCTTTTTAAAAAAACCACAACAAACAAACCAAAACTTCCTGATCCTCTTCAAAAGCAGTGCATACATGAGAAAGGAATTGGGCATGCTTCAGCTGGAGGAGACGGAAGGGAATGAGAGCAGCACTCTTCAAAAACCTGGAGGGATGCCACATAGAAGTGTACAGAAGGTTGTAGCTCAGTGGTAGAGCACCTGCTGGTTCAATCACAGGGAGATACCCCTGCCTTCAAGACAGATGCTGTACCACAAAGCCATGGCCCTACCTTGAAAAAAGAATTTATTTTTTTTAAATTCCCCCAGTGCATATTCCAAGTGTTGGGCATGATCCAGAATAGCACAAGTAAAGGGTTAAAACACCTTCAGCCCCAAAGTACCCCATACCTTCTCCGCTAGGGTCCCGATTAAGATTTGGAGGCCCATTTGGTTCAATTGTGTGACCATGTCTTACAAATGGGATTGTGTTTTAGCAGGACTTTTAGCTTTCTACAATGAAAACATCGTAAAAAAGAATGCTGTGTCTTGCTGGGAAGACTCAGACTTTTAAGTTTGTTTCATGCTTTTATTCCTTTAGGTCACGGGTGTCAAACACAAGGCCCGCGGGCCGAATCCGGCCCGCCAGACCTCGTCATGTGGCCCGTGTAGCCGCCGCCGGCTGCCAGCCTTCACCTTTTATTCTCACTTTTTTTTTTTGACACAAGAAAGCCGCCTCTTCAGCGCATGCGCGGCAGCCTACAAGCCAGAGAACGCCTGCCCTCTAGCGGCGCCGGCCGTTCTACACAGGAAACCTCCACTTTACATGCATTCAGGAAACCTCCACTTGTTTTTATATTGAGCGCATATTGAGTCCTATAGATACAACCGGCCCTTTGAGGGTGACCAAACTGCTGATGCGGCCCCCGATGAATTTGCGTTTGACACCCCTGCTTTAGGTGTTACTCCCCCCCCCCCATTTGCACAAATTTGTTTTGCCATGTTTGAAAAGACGGGCATGTTACCAGCTGCCAGTGATATTGCGCACTTTAAGGGTTGTTTATATTGGATGTGGGACGCGGGTGGCACTGTGGGTTAAACCACAGAGCCTAGGACTTGCCGATCAGAAGGTTGGTGGTTCGAAGCCCCGCAATGGGGTGAGCTCCCGTTGTTCGGTCCCTGCTCCTGCCAAACTAGCAGTTCGAAAGCACGTCCAAGTGCAAATAGATAAATAGGTACCGCTCCGGTGGGAAGGTAAACGGCGTACTTTGCATTTGGGTCTAAATCAATTTCTGTTGACATTACCCTGTGTTACTCTCATGCTCATCAATGTTTTTGTCACGTTGGTTTGATGGTTATATAGAAATAAATTTGAACCTAGTACGACCATGTTTTTAAAATGTTTTATACAGTATGGAGCATTTTTTTCCCCTGCCTCTTTTTTTAAAAAAAAGGTCCTGGTGATATTTCTAACCCAGATGGAACGACTGAAAGGTGTGCAGTCTTCGGGCGTTTTGCTGGTGTATTGGTTACTCTTCTTCCTCTCTTCTATCATTCCCTTTAGCTCCAAAATACAACATGGCGTGGTAGGTGTAAGTCCATAATTATGTATAAGTTTATAATTGCTTACTCATAGCGGTTATATACAGTGGACCCTCGGGTTACGTTACGTTAGGGTAACGTAACTTTCAGGTTGCAAACGCATGCGCAGAAGCACTTTGTGCACCTCGCACGTGCGCAGAAGCAGGGCCTCTAGTTAAGTAATTTTCGGGGTGTGCGCAGACCCCCGGAATGAATGACATTTGTATCCGGAGGGTCCACTGTACTACCTCCTGGGTCAGAGGCACTAGGCCTATGAGGCCACACTTATACCATGCATTTAAAGCACCATGCTACTACTTTGAACAGCCATGCCGTCCCCCAAAGAATTCTGGGAGCTGTAGTGTGTTCAGGGTGCTGAGAGTTGTTAGGAGACTCTTGTTTCTCTTATACCTCAACCAGGGAGGGCATTCTACAAGCTAGGAACAGCCACTGAAAAGGCCCTGTCATGGGTCAATGGCAACCCGGTAACCTCCAATGGTGGCACCACCAATGAGGCCATGCTTGATGATGCTGAGATGCTGGATGTTAGAGAAGACACCCTTTTCGGTGCTTGAATCCCAAGACACTTAAGGCTTTATATGATACTATTAACACCTTGGGCTTGGCCCAGTATCTCATCATGTGGCACGAGAGTCTCCTCGCTTTCTGAAGAAAGCTAATACAGTGTTACCACAGTTTTCGTACATCTCGGAAGCCGAACATTTCGGTTTTAGAATGCTGAAAACCCAGAAGCAAATGCTTCCGGTTTCGAATGTACCTCAGAAGTCGAACGGCTTCCGCTGTATTTTCCTCATTTTTCTCAATTAAAATTGCAGGCCGCCCATTGTGCCAGAACGGATTGTGTTTGACAGCTGAGGTACCGCTGTATCTCCAGACTTCCTTCTAATACTGGGATTTATACAACTTCCATGTATTCCCCTCCCCCCCCCCCGAGATTTTAAAAATGTAAAAGCAGCTTTCATAAGCTATTCTAAAGCTACTTCTGTGATAGTTTTATCCTGTATAAACCACTTGGTTGCTGTTGTTTCTGCTGAGAAGCTAATGCTGCCTCTATAGTAGAGAAGGAGGGCATGGTCTCCTAGATATGCATAACGACAAGCCATTCTTCTTTATTTTTGCAGGGATTTAGAGACGAACCCTTCCATCGTGTTATCTCATACGTTCGTTTCACCTTGGTCATATTGGAACTGATCCTCTGTTGCTTTGTAGACCACCCTCCTTTCTTCTCCAAAGTTGGCAATGAGGCCGTAAGCATTTCCGCTTTTAATTTATAGAGCTTCAAAGATGCCAGGTATCAAGTCTCTTTTTAAGGCTTCTAGTCCTTGTTCCCACAGGGGAAAGAGTTGATACGTTCTCCAAAAACCAAAAGGTTTTATGTAGGTCTACTCAGAAGTAAATTCCACTGAGTTCAATGGGATTTACTTCCAGGTAAGTATGCATATGATTGCAGCTTAAAAGAATGGAAAATAAGGTATGAATTAAGAAGCAGTCTTCATTTTATACACATACACTTAACACGCATATATGTATTCAGCTATAATGACCCCAAAGTGCATATATGAATTATTTTAAAGAAATGCTTTTGACATTTCACATTGGATGGTCATTTCTCAACAGTCCTTTGCACAGAGGTGCGGTGGGCGTGGTTCGCCCCGGGTGTCATCCCAGGGTGTGTGTGACAAAATCCCCCCTGGGCAGATCGGTTGCCTGAGCAACTAGCTCTGCCGCTGCCTCTGCAGTAAGCACCACATGTTCAATGGCATTAATCTGGCATCTGAAAGATTTGGGGAAACGACATGTAGATTATCCTCATTCATAATTCAACCAGCTCTCTGAGAACTTCATGTGAGGTCCTTGGAGTCAAATAAATTGTGTGGATGAGCGACAATGTACATGAAACTGCTAGTAGCTTCCCTCACACAGTTTTGAAATGTGCAGTTTTGCAAGCAATCTCCCCTAATGTAATGCATTCTTGTATGTTATTTTCACTAATATCTTCATTTTTTATGCATTTTTACCCCTACTATATTCATTTTTGTAAACATTATTTGCTTGGAGAATTGCATTCCAAAATTTGGATAGGTGTGAATTTCTAAAGGTAGCTGTGTTTTGCATCCCACATTGTTTTGGGAAAGTACAGATAAGGCTTTAAATGTATACCAAATTGAATTTCTCCTCCATCCCTGCTTAGGACCCTTTATGCTGTTGCTAGTGATGAACATTTTTGAACCAGAAACCATTGCAGATCCCAGTTAGGTATCTTCTTCCCACTGCACCAGATATTGTATACGTATTTATGTAGACCTGAAAGCTGTCCTTTCCCCCCTTTTGAACATTTGCAGAACCCGTGTCCTGAAGCTGGGGCCTCTTTTGCTTCCAAAATCACATTTTGGTGGTTTGCTGGGTAAGAAAATAAGCAATGTTGCATCATGTGGCAAACGTAATTACCAATTTGGCTCACAATGCCAGGGGTCACCAAGGCGTCTTGTGACAAAGAGTTATGTGCTCCGGGACGAAGGTCTTCCTTTTGTCTGTCCTTGAACCCCAGGAGGCTAATTTGCCAAATTTTCTTCCAGAAAGTTTCTTCCAGAAGGTCATCTCATTCTTCATAATATATATCAGGGAGCCCCAACCTTGTGGGCACATTTAGATTTTTGAGTGAGTGCCACGAGAGCCACTTATGCTGGTCACTTATCCCCGGCTACGTACCCCAATCATCAACTGCCCCCAAAGGAGAGAATGGCAATATTTCATGCACACTCACACCTCCAAGTGATCAGGGTGAAAAAGTCAGACCCAGTAGAATTAATGTAAGCCATGATAAGCACATAGAAGTAAAGCAGGAAGTGTGCAGGGGTGCCACTCTTCCAACATCCTCTTTCATGTACAGTGGTACCTCGGGTTACAGACGCTTCAGGTTACAGAAATAGTACCTTGGGTTAAGAACTTTGCTTCAGGATGAGAACATAAATCATGTGGCGGTGGCAGCAGGAGGCCCCATTAGCTAAAGTGGGACCTCAGGTTAAGAACAGTTTCAGGTTAAGAATGGACCTCCAGAATGAATTACTGTATTTTTCGCTCCATAAGACGCACCTTTTCCCTCCTAAAAAGTAAGGGGAAATGTGTGTGCGTCTTATGGAGCGAATGCAGGTGGGAGGCTCTGCTCAGCGCTCCCTTTAAAGAGCTGCATGGAGCATGTGTGCAGCTCTTGGGGGCTTTTCCCCAAGGAGGGAGAAGGGCAGCCCGTCAGTCCCTTCTCCCTCCTCGGGGAAAAGCCCCCAAGAGCCGCACACACGCTCCACGCAGCTCTTTAAAGGGAGCGCTGAGCGGAGCCTGTATGCATCCCAGGCTCTGCTCAGCGTTCCCTTTCACGAGCCGCGTGGAGCATGTGTGTGGCGCTTGCAGGCTTTTCCCCGAGGAGGGAGAAAGGACTGACGGGCTGCTCTTCTCCCTCCTCAGGGAAAAGCCTGCAAGCGCTGCACACATGCTCCACGCAGCTCATGAAAGGGAGCACTGAGCAGAGCCTGGGATGCATACAGGCTCTACTCAGTGCTCCCTTTAAAGAATTCCCCCCCCCCCTTGCATTCCCCCTCTAAAAACTAGGCGTGTCTTATGGAGCGAAAAACATGGTAAGTTCTTAACCTGAGGTACCACTGTACTTTTCAGGAACGAAGAGCAGCCCTAAGTGCAACCTGTAACCTAACCCTTCCATTTTTCTTTATCAATGACACCATTGCCAATGTCACCAAAGGAGGAAACCAACTATAGGGCCTGGTAGCCTAAAAGCAGGAGTCGCCAGCATGGAACTCGCAGGTCACTCTTGCCCACCACGCTCTCTCAGAATTCCAAATGTGTGCACTGGTGGAAAAAAACAATGTTGATGACCACCCCTACCCCCCAGACTAGATAATCTATTCCGCTCAATTGATTGGGAACGACCTCTGTTTCATAGGTTGCTCTGGAAGGGATATCGGCAGCCATTACAAGCAGAAGACCTGTGGTCACTTGCGAGAGAAAATTCCTCTGAAGATATCGTTACCAAGATTGAAGATGCATGGAATGAGCATTGTGCAAGAGCCAAGCAGTAAGTGCCTTTTGTGTGTATGCATAAGAACAACTACCGAGGAAAGAAGGAAGGAAGGAAGGTGCTAGTCCTTCACGTTTCCAGAAGAGCAGGTACCTTCATAGGAGGGATCTGGCTGGCTTCTGTTGAGAACAGGACATTGTTGCTCTCTGGAAGTTGTTAGGTTACAATTCCTATCAGCCCTGACCATTAGCCATGCTGGCTGCGAGGCTGGTGGGAATTGGAGGGCAATTCCCTAATGTAGATGACCCCTGAGTCTGGACCAGCAAGGACAGGTTTTATGGGTTCTTGGGTGTTAGGCAGCAGCTATAGACATTCAGTTCACATTTTCAAGACAGACTTACCCAATTCACACTTTCCAAAACAATGCATGAACTGCAACACAAGCATCCTTTGAAATTTGCACTTCTCTGAATGTTGCAGTGCAGTTCTCCAGTAATGTGTAAAAAAAATGCACATGCTAGGGTAAATACCATACAGCAATTCTTCACATTATGGAAAATTGCTTTGTAAAAATGTGCATGTTAGGGGGAAATTATCGTATTTTTTGCTCTATAAGACGCACCAGACCACAAGACGCACCTAGTTTTTGGAGGAGGAAAACAATAAAAAAAAAATATTCTGAATCTCAGAAGCCAGAACAGCAAGAGGGATCGCTGTGCAGTGAAAGCAGCAATCCCTTTTGCTGTTCTGGCTTCTGTGATAGCTGCGCAGCCTGCTTTCGCTCCATAAGACGCACACACATTCCCCCTTACTTTTTAGGAGGGAAAAAGTGAGTCTTATAGAGCAAAAAATACGGTATGTACAAAAATCAGTGCATAAGGAGAAATCTGTGTTAAAATGCTGGTGGGTTTTCACAAGCATTTTAAAAAAGAATAATAATTGCAAATCTGTGTTGAAATGTGGAGAACTGAACTTAAGAGAGGTGGGGAAATTAGAAACTAGGAGAAGCCGAAATTGACTAATTTGTCCATTCCTAGCAGCAGCACCCAAGATTCCTGACCTGCTCACACCTTGAATGAAAATGAATGAAAGTAGTACTTCTGGGAGAGCAATAGTTGCTAATGCCCATTGGGAGCTGTAGGGAGAAAGGCAGGGAGTCCAATAGTAGGTGGAACCAGAGCCAATGATGGGCAGAGCCAACGAATTCTAGTTATGTCCCCACTCTTCTCCCTGCTGAATTCTACACGGACTAAGGAGGAGGCAGCTGGCTGCCATTGCCACCCCCTGGTCTGGCTGTAGGTAAGGAGGCAGGTAGGTGGGGGCTGACTGAGGTTGGTGGGGCACTGCCCCGTTTGCCTAAATGGACCACCCTCTGCTTCTGAAGAAGGCTACAAGGATTTGGATAATAGGAATTCAGATGCACCAAGTACGTGAAAGACTAGAGCTCTCTATTTCCTTGTTGATCAGAATTGCAGACTCCGCGAAATTTAAAAGAGAGCGTGCAATTAGTGAAAACGCTGAAGAAACCACCATCCTGCTTCAGCCTGAACATAGCAAAAGGAAGCCACTCCTGAAAGCTTTCTGGAACGTGTTTGGGACCTATTTTCTTTTCGGGACTCTTGGCTTAGTCCTCGGTGACGTCTTCTTGTTTTTGATACCAAAGACACTGAGGTACGTGGAGAACTAAAGACTGCTTCCTAAGAAGAGCGTAGCATTTGTGGCTGTCCTCTTCCTCCACTGTCAAAAGCAGTATATGCCTCAGAATACCAGTTGCTGGGAATCGCAAATGGGGAGGTTTGCGTTATGGTCAGGTCCTGCTTTGAGGCCTCCCCTGGGCAGCTGGTTGTGAGGACTAGACTGGGCCTTTGACCTGGTGGGTTGGTTGGTTAGTTGTAGGTCGCTTTGGGTTGCCCTGAGCGAAATGAAGCAACTAACAATAATAATAACTATAGTAATAATAATTCATTACTCCCCAGCCACTCTGGGCGGCTTCCAACAGGATATTAAAGACACAATAAAATATCAGACATTAAAAGCTTCCCTAAACAGGGCTGCTTTCAGATGTCTTCTAAAAGTCAGATAGTTGTTTATTTCCTTGACATCTGATGGGAGGGCGTTCCACAGGGCGGGCGCCACTACCGAGAAGGCCCTCCACCTGGTTCCCTGTAACCTCACTTCTCGCAGTGAGGGAAGTGCCAGGCAGCCCTCAGAACTGAACCTCAGTGTCTGGGCAGAATGATAGGGGTGGAGATGCTCCTTCAGGTATACTGATTTGAGGCCATTTAGGGCTTTAAAGTTCAGCACCAACACTTTGAATTGTGCATAAGCAAATCATAATGAAGCAGGACTTGCTTTTCTGTTCTTAATTTCTGGCATCTCCAGGTTGTTCTTTTTAAGGATCAAGTAGTAGCTGGCATGAAAGACTGGATGTTCCAAAACCCTGGATGTCCAGATAGAATAGAGAATACTGGTGGCAGGGGGCAGACGAGCGGGAAGGTACCCATACCA
Source organism: Podarcis raffonei (assembly GCF_027172205.1). NCBI lineage: Eukaryota > Metazoa > Chordata > Lepidosauria > Squamata > Lacertidae > Podarcis > Podarcis raffonei. Next base: position 38,870,067 of record NC_070615.1, on the reverse strand, counting down.
CAGCTCACTGGAGGAGCATGTATGTGCTTTGCCTACCAAATGTTCAATCCTTGGCCGCCTGCAGTTAAGAAAGGACCAAGTAGCAGGTGATGGGGAAGGCCTTTGCTGAGATCCTGGAGAGCTGCTGCCAATCAGAGTGAACAACACTGAGCTAGATAGATGACCCGACAACCAGGCTTTAGTTCAAGTCCATTTCCCGTGTTCTTCATTCTGCCCTGAAGCATTGCTGTGAGGGCTCCTCTCTCTGTGGTAGCCCTCATTCCAGGTGTGTCGTTGACGATGCTTTCTCCTTTTGTAGTCTCTTCCTAGATTTCATCACTGATCCAGAGGCTCCTTATTGGAAAGGTTATTTCTATGCTACGTTGATGTTCCTCTTAGCTTGTCTTGAGACACTGTTGGAGCAGCAATACATGTATATGTGCCTTGTGCTGGGAGTGAGGCTGAAGACTGCTGTTACAGGCCTTGTATATCGGAAGGTAAAGCCTGCTGTTTGTTGGCTCATCTCCCTTGTTTTCCTTCCATCTCATTGCTGCTGTGAACTGGATCCAGGAAGATTGACAGGCAAAAAGCCTGTTTCTACACTGTACATTTGCTGTGAAACAGCCATGTTTTCTTCATGGCCCTTTTATGGACATCTGCATGACATCGTGGTTAAAAATACCCCTCCCAGGTTTCCCCTATTCATCTTCCATTGCTTTTTCAGCTCTCAGAAAACCACACCTTTTTAAACACAGTGGAACAACAGCTCAATTTCTCATATGTAGAGATGATCTATTGCACCACTATTCCATCACATTTCTGGCTGGTCCTGAGCTCCCTCTCTAAGGGCATTGTTATAGAAGGTGGGGCATATGGTTGGCCAGAAATATCCTTCCTATTGAAAAAGGTTCTTTCCTTTCTTCTGCCATTTTGGAGCACTCATTGAGAAAATGAGTGTCTTGTCAGAAGACTGTTCTAGCCCAGACACCGCATGCGGTTCTCTTTGAGTTGGTCTGCCATAGTAACAGCTTTGCCATGACCTACCTGGGATGGCTTCACAACCGACCTGTGGGTCCTGACCCACTTGTCCAGTGTTTCCTGAACTTGGGTTTCCAGCTGTTTTTGGATTTCAACTCCCATCATCCCTAGCTAGCAGGACCAGGGGTCATTGTACAAAGGTAAAGTTCACATTCACTACTCTGTCTGCTTTTGTCTCTGGCTGAAAAGGATTCCCCACCTCTGCCTTAGGACAAACAGGTTGAAAGATTTTCATAAAATGAATTCGGAGTCCTTTATTTTGGGATGTCGGTCACTGTCTTTTTCTAAACCTTATTCAATTTGTGGCCTTGTGGGTTTCATTTTCCCTCCTGCAGATCTTAGCCATGTCAGATGCAGCTAAGAAGGCGACGACGGAGGGGGAAATTGTAAACTTGGTCTCTGTTGACGTGCAAAAGCTAACAGATCTCATTACGTATTTTAATGGAACTTGGCTTGCCCCCATCCGGATTATCGTCTGCTTCGTCTTCCTTTGGCAGGTAAAAGATTCCTGCCTGCTTCTTAGATCTTTGGCATGTCATATGGGACTTTAAAAGCCAAGGAGACAAGACGTGTTGCATACAGGCGCACAGGCCAGAATACCGTACAATAAAAGAGAAACAATCCAGCCACTCCTAAAAAGAAGCCATCTAATTTTAATTACCCTTTGTGTGAGTGTGTGTAGAGACTAGTGTACTGTGCAAAGGGTTTTGGTTTGGTTTGTTTGCTCCACCCTCTTTTGCCACTGGCCCCACACACTACTGGGTATGTGGCCCTCAAAAGGTTGTTCAGAAGGGAATGTGGCCCTTGGGGTAGAAAGGGTTCCCCAGCCTTTTTCTAACTGGTCAACAAACCACTTGTTTTTGCAGTCTTGGTTGATCCAGCCAGTAATGAGCCACTATGCATGGCTGGTGGACATATTGGCTTGGTGAGTCACAATATGTACAGGCCTGGCAGAAGGAAGCAGAAGGAAGTTGAGTGGTAGATAATGTGCCCGCGCAAAGCAGTGTTTCTTATATGTATTCTTGTGCCAGAATGCCGATACTGTTTTTTAAATTGTGTTTACCAAATGGACACTATTCACACAAGTCAATTTAATCAGTCATTTTTGTCAAGGCTGATCCACCCAGAATTGCAAAGGGGAGAGGACCAGTGGTGAAAGACGTGCCTTCGCTGCTTAGCCGAATTCATGCAAATTCAGCCCTGTTCAGCTGACCACTAGATGTCTCTGTTAATACATAAGAAGCAGTGCAAGGAGTTTTAACTAAACAATCAATTGCTAAGTGAAGGCCTTGGATAAGAAATAAGTTCTTTGATTCTCCTTTAGTACAGTTAGTCCAACACAATTCTTCAAAATGTGTGGTTGAAAGGTCAGGTGGATTGAATAATGTATATGTGACGGAGTTGTTGTTTTTTGGAGGGGAAGGAAACAAGACTCTTAGTATTCATAATGGAGGCATTTGGTAGCATGCAAGTGCAACCTGCAACAAAACGTTGCAGTATGTCACCTCCTAGCAGAAATGCTTTTACAGTGGTACCTCGGGTTACGTATGCTTCAGGTTACAGACGCTTCAGGTTACAGACTCCGCTGACCCAGAAATATTACCTCGGGTTAAGAACTTTGCTTCAGGATGAGAACAGAAATTGTGCTCTGGCGGCACGGCAGCAGCGGAAGCCCCCATTAGCTAAAGTGGTGCTTCAGGTTAAGAACAGTTTCAGGTTAAGAACGGACCTCCGGAACGAATTAAGTATTTAACCCGAGGTTTGAATCCCCGCGACAGGGTGAGCTCCCGTTGCTCAGTCCCTGCTCCTGCCAACCTAACAGTTCAAAAGCAAGTCAGAGTGCAAGTAGTTAAATAGGTACCGCTCCGGCGGGAAGGTAAACGGCGTTTCCGTGCGCTGCTCTGGTTCGCCAGAAGCAGCTTAGTTATGCTGGCCACATGACCTGGAAGCTGTACGCCGGCTCCCTCGGCCAATAAAGCGAGATGAGCGCCACAACCCCAGAGTCGGCCACGATTGGACCTAATGGTCAGGGGTCCCTTTACCTTATCACTGTATTCAGGTTTCTAGCCACCCGTACCTTCCCCCTCAACTCTAATAGCTGTAAGGTAAGGATGGGGAACCTGTTGCCCTCCAGATATCCTTGGACTCCAACTGCCATCAGGCCCTGCTGTCATGGGCAATGGTAAGGGATGCTGGGAGTTGGAGTCCTGCTACTTCTGGAGTGCCACAGGGGTGCTCACTCCTGCTGTAAAGGGCTACAGCAGGACACTTCCTCACCCCCCTTCCTTTTCCAGTTGATGCTGAACATTCTGTGACAGGTAAGAATGCTTATTCCTCATTGGGCTGGGGTTGGGGTTTTTTGGAGGGGGATGTTGTTGCCCACTTTAGGCTCCAGGTTTGCTGGGAGGGGGGTCATCACTGTTTCTGCAGAAGTGTCTCAGTCTCCAGCATCCGAGAACCACCCAATCAGCATGAAAAAGGAGCTTTGCAGCCGCTGACTGGAATGAAAAGAAGTGAGTCAGCTGCTGAGGGTCAGTTCCTTGGGTCACCCTGGAGAAGGCAAGTGGAAAGAACACCAGGGAAATGTTGCCCTGCATGCTCCAAAGCACAGTATTTAGGAACACTGCTTGCCTGCAAATTCTGCTAACTTTGGTCATGGTCTCTGAATGCAACTTAAGTCTCTGAATGGCTCGCAAAGTCATTATAGTAACTTATATAGTAACTTGGCATATTAATATACGCCAACTCTCATATCCTTTTCTGACAACTGAATAAATGTAAGGGTGACGGTGACAGAACGTGTAAGGGGTGTGTGTGTGTCAAACTATTCCTCCACGTTTCTTTCACCTAATACTGCTTTTGATTTTTGCATCCTATTAGCTCCTCGGGCCATACGCTTTGACGGCTATTGCTGTGTTTTTATTCCTCTTGCCGCTGAACTTTGCAATCAGCAAAAAGAGAAGCCAGTTCCAGGTACGAGTCGCTGCTTGCAAATAATTAGCAAGTTTTTGGTTCCACGCTGGAAACCATATCGGGCTCTGTTATTGTTTTGTTTCTCAGGAGGCTCAGATGAAATATAAGGACAGCCGTGCGAAGCTCACCAGCGCCATTCTCAGAGACATCAGGATCCTAAAACTGCATGGCTGGGAAGAAAACTTCATGGACAAGGCGCTGAGTGTCCGGACTCAAGAACTTCAAACTCTTAAGGCATCACAGTTCCTCTTCTCTATGTCTCTTGTTTCTTTCCACTCATCAACGTTCCTGGTGAGTGGGGTGGGGTTGGTGCTTTTTAGACAGCTGAACAAACTGCTGTATCTTCTTCAACTGTCTCCCCCTTGTTCCTTCACTGCAGATTGCATTCATCATGTTCGCAGTCTACACGCTGGCAGATGAGGGAAACATCCTGGATGTGCAGAAAGCCTTTGTGTCCCTGACCCTGATCAACATCCTCAACAGGGCTCATTCGTTTCTCCCCTTCTCCATCAATGCTGTTGTGCAGGTGAGCTCCAGAAGTCAACTTTCAGTTTGCATGAGTGTAGCAAGGAGGTGCTGTAGCTCCCCTTCTTGGTGATCTGAGCTAACTTCTTAGAATATAAGAGGAGTCCTGCTGGATCAGGCCAGAGCTCATCTAGTCCAGTATCCTGTTCTCATAGTGGCCAACCAGATGCCTGTCATAGAATTCTACTCGATATTGATCCAGAATAAATTCCAGTGTATAGTTAGCAGAGTAAAAATGTAAACACGTTGCAGGATTCCCAAAAAATAGACCAGAGGCAATTATATTTCATCCAATTATATTTACTGCTACTGAAGGCAAATGAGCATAATGGTCACAAATCCAATACATTCAGGATTGCACTGTCCATAAGAAATCCAGTTGCAGCAGACTTAACTTAAACTTACGGCAACTTATAAGCCTAAAATTAACACTATAGCATACTATGTACAGAATACCAGACCAGAAGGAAAAGAGACAGAAAGAGAAAGGGAAACCCAGGCTCCATCTGGCCCTACTATCATAGTCAGCACGACCTTGACAGAAAGAGATAAAAGTCTGAGCCAGCTGTACTAAGCTTCTCTGAAGGAGTAACCCAAACACCAGGAACCTTCTGCTTGCTGCTTTCGCACAGATAAGCTTCCAGAACCCTCTTGAATTAATTAGAATAGGAAAGATATCTACACACCAGATCAATACTTTCTGCACTAAGAAATGCAAACTGGCAATGCCCAGCGTGATGTGTGGACAGTAGCACTTTCCCCAACTTGTGATTCCCAGAAACTGGTTTTCAGAGCCAGTTCTACAGAGCCACCAAGGTTCAGCTGTGTGTGTCCTTTGTTCCAGGCAAAAGTTTCCCTGAACCGTTTAGCTGCCTTTCTTTGCCTTGCGGAGTTGGATCAAACGGAAACAGGCTCTGGTTCTTTGGACAGCAGTAAGTATCAGCTTATGGGTGCTTTCCTTTTGTGCAGAGGAGGCTGCCCTTTAGTGAGTCAGGCCATTGGACCATCTAGCTCAGCATTCTTGGCACTGGCTGGCAGCAGCTCTCCAGGATTTCAGGCAGGGAGCGTCTCCTAGCCCTACCTGGGGATGCCAAGGGTTGAACCCAGGCAGCACCTTCTGCATGCAAAGCAGATTCTCTGCCACTGAGCTCCTATGTTCTGATTGCCAAACCTGTTGGTTGTTTTGCAACTTTTACCTGTTGCAGGACCTTAGCCAGACCTTAGCAGAGCATACGCAGAGTTCCAGAAAGCAATCAGTTGCAGGCAGGATGGACGAAGCAGGAACAAAGGCTGCTACTAGTAACTTGATTACTTATAAGGTGTTTATTATGTACAGCAGACTCTACAAGTTACTATATACAGGAACAGATACATGGATCTTAACTCTCTGAACAAAACCAAACGACTCTCAGAAAACCACACTGACCAACAAACACATTCTAGTCAGTAGGTCATAAATCATTATGCCTGTGTGAGACCTTAACCAATGGTAAAGCTGTTTCCAGGCTTCTATATCTCCAGGCAGGTAACTCCTCTCTGCTCAATCATGCTTGGCTGTTGGCCAACTCTTAATTGACTCTGTGTGAAGCTGCACAGAATTGCACGTAGTCAAAAAACCCAATAGAACCCTCCCATTTTTATCCCCACAACAGTGGCATGCTGTTATGCAGCAGGATAGGGTGAGCCATCTCTGCCAGCTAGAGATCTAGGGGAGCAATGCAATTCAGTTCACATCTGAAAGCAAATCTACCTAATTCACAGTTTCTGAAGCAATACACAAATGAAAATACAGCCATCTTTCAAAAATCAGATTTCTCCGAAGTTCACAATGCAGTTCTCCAGCTAAATATGGCATACAAAAATGTACATGCTGTGGCAAAGTATGCATAAAAATGCATATGTTGGTGGAAATAACGTACAAAATGCAAAATATTGGGGGAAAGGGAAATATTACTGTTATAACATTTATATTTATTTACATCCCGCCTTTCTTCCAGAAGCTGAGCTCATACGAGGGGAAATGTGCTTTGCAAAAAAAAAAAAAGTTAGGCAAAATTGTATATAAAATGTGTATATTAGGAGAAATTCACTCTAAAATTCTGAGGAATTTCCATGAGGACTTTAGTTTAAAAATTACACATTGATGTGGAAATGTAGAGAAGTGGAATTAAAATTGGAAAAATGACAAACTGAAAGAAATTGACGTATTTTTCCATCGCTAGCCAGACCTGAGCCAGAATTTCTCAGAAGGCATTTATCTGAGAAAATGTATAGTGAGTAAATAAGGTAGTGTAGGGAACCATACTCAGTCCTAGGGCCACATTCCCTACTTGGCAACCTTTCGAGGGCCACATGCCAGGGGTGAGCAGGGCCAGGGGGGAAAGTGGGCAGAGCAACGGAAATAAATTTTACCTTCTGTACATAAGAAGAGCCTGCCGGATCAACCAAGGGCCTGTCTCGTCCAGCATCCTGTTCTCACAGTGGCCAACCAGGTGCCCACGGGAAGCCCACAAGCAGGACTCCTGCAACTGGCATTCAGAAGCATTGCTGCCTCCCAACTGCGAAGGCAGAGCTACAGGAGGCAAAAGCCATTACCAGACTTCTATACACCTTCCAGCCAGGGAGGAACATTCAGACAGGGTGTGAAACAGGGCCAGCTGAGGGGTGTGGCCTATAGAGAGAGGGTGTGGCCTATAGAGAGTGCCAGGGGCCAGATGGAGAGGCATAAAGGGCGCCACATTTGAGGCTCCTTGAAGTTCCCCATCTGTAAAATAAGGGGGAATCCAGATGTGTTTTGTTTATGATCTGGAAAGGCAAAATTCTTTCCCCTTTAATTCTCTCGACTTTCTATATTGTATCTAAGGTTAGCATATGTTCCCATTATAACAACTTCGCTTGTATAGCAAGCGATCTAGAAAGCCACCAGTTGTACCAAGACACATATAATAATTGCTCCTCTGCCTTTCTTCCTCAGTGCAGGATTGTGTTGTGGTAAGGGAAGGGACCTTCAGCTGGTGCAGAGAGAGTCCTCCCTGCCTTAAAAGGTAAATGGCCACGAGCAAATTGGGTCTTTTCTTCTAAAGATGAGCTCTTTTCCTGATTTTTATCTTGATTATGGATTGGGTTGGTGGACAGTCCACAAAAGCAAATAAACTGAGCTATTGGGGTTTCTTAATCCTTCCAATAAACTGGCTGTGATTATGATCCGCCGCGATTCCTGCATTGCAAGGGGTAGGTCCAGATGACCATTGGGAGGTCTCTTCCAACTCTGCAGTTCTTTAATTCTGTACAACAGCAACACCTTGAGGAGCACGCATCGCCTCTGCCACCACCCCTCTCGGTTAGCTGACTTACTAACAACAGAATTGACTCTTAAGTTGCACCCCGGATTATCTCTGCTGTTGCACTTCCAACAGCGTGTGCCAGAAGCTCATGGGAGTATATCTTACCATCCACACAGGATTAATCTAGCGATACCTCGGGGCAGTCTGTGCGCTGTGGTTGGCCAGGTTGGAGCGGGGAAATCCTCACTGCTCTCAGCATTGCTTGGAGAGCTGCACAGAACAGAAGGCACTCTGGCTATGAAGGTAAAAGCTTCTCCCCCCCCCCATCCTAAGCAAGCTTTTAGTTTTAGGTCACATACACACTCTGCATTTAAAACACCTGGCTTCCTCCAATTAATATTGGGAACCAGAGGCGGAGCTAGCTGCTCTGGCACCTGGAAGGGGCGATCTGCCCTTGGAGGCAGGGTGGCGAGCATGGGGGTAGTACCGCCCACATGGAGCGTCCCAGGGGGGTGACACAGCGATGTCACACACACACCCGGGATGACACCCAGCGCGGACTGCACCCCCCTTCCTCCACCAGTGCTGGGAACTATAGTTGACCCCTTCCAGAGCTACAGTTCCCAGAACCTTTAGATTACAGTTCCTGGGAGTCTTTGGGGAAAGCCATATGCTTTAAATGTGTGTTAAACCTGCTTTAAATGTATTGTGTGTACGAGACCAGAGTCTAATGTATATATAGTTAACGATAGCTGCTTTCTGAGCTACATCCTTTCTTAACCTCATTTTTTGAAAGCTGACGACTCCAAGCACATGTTCCTCAACGGCCTGGAAATCTTTTAGATTGCCAGCCTAGAAATCTCTCTCCCTGACCATTTACATACCGTCTTTTCCATCATCAGCAAAGATGTTGTGCTGATTTTTAAAAAAATGCATCCAAAGAGAATAAAAAGTGTTATCATTTTATTTTTGTTTGTTTGTTTGTTTGTTTGTTTGTTTAATGGGGGGGATTAAACTAGCATCCTACTGTAATTGGTACTTAGATAGTGTGTGTTTGTCACCATCTCTTAATTTAATTTCGCAGGGCACAGTAGCGTTTGTTCCCCAGAAACCCTGGATACAAAACATGTCAGTGGAAGACAATATCACATTTGGGCAGAAGATGGATAGGAGGTGGTACAAGAGAGTGGTCGAAGCCTGTGCGCTGGAGCCGGACCTGGAGAGCTTCCCTGCTGGAAGTCAGACAGAAATCGGAGAGAAGGTTCTTGGTTCATTATTTGTCTGACTGAGAGTTAATTTTGAAAAATGATGATAATACCTGATTGTTTGGGATGTTCTACAGGTGTTTTAGTGCCCGCCTCCAAATGGGACTCATTTTTGTATTTTATAGTCCTATTGCGGTATGTGTTGTACGATGCACCATTTTGATTTTTATTCTGTGCAATGCTGTTGTCAGGATGCTGTCAGCAGCTCCCGGCTGGTTGCCCAGGAAAATATATAAAGACAAGGAAAAGTTTCTTACAGTCCTTTTTTATTTCAATCTTTAGAGAGAGAGGCTATAGAACCCAGCCTCTTGGATAATGGTGTTGTCCCGAGTGAATCTCCACCCCATTCCCCATCTCTCCCACTCTCTCATTCATCATTCTCATCATCTCCTCTACAGGTGCTGCTACATGCCCTCTGTCTTTGAGCTCTTTGCTCTCCTACTTTTAAGGCTCACCGGGTTCTGGGAGATGGAGAGTCTGGAATGCTTTCTAATGACAACGTGTCAGCCAGCTGTTGCTCTGGCTCTCCCAACTTCCCCCTCATCTGCCTCCGAGCTGCGACCTCCCTCAAACCCCTGCTGTAAATCTATACTGTCTTCCTTGTCCTCCTCCCTGGAAGGGTCCCTGACAGCTGTGGGGTTATCTTTGACAAAGTGAAAGTGGGGTGCAGGTTGTGACAGTATTTGCAGGAGCATAGAAGTGTATCCAGCTAAGCTCTACTTGGACCCATTGAAATGAAAGAACCTGAGTTAGGCATGCCTGCTAACTTCAGTGGGTCTACTCTGGGTCGGACTAGCAATGGATATAACCCATAGGAAGTTGCATTATATCGAGTCAGGTTTGTCTTGCTCAGTATTGTTTACACCAGGGGTAAACAAAAGATGTATTGGGATTTACTGTATTTTTCCGTGTATAAGACTAGGGTTTTTTTTTACCAAATATTAGATTTAAAATTGGGGCTCGTCTTATACACAGGTAGTGCTGAGGGGTGTTTTCTTAATTTGGAGTCCCCAAAAATAGGGGGCATCTTATACATGGGGGCGTCTTATACACGGAAAAAATACAGCAATTTAAGGTAGATGCTGCAAGTAGCTGTGGGGGAAGAATTTGGGCTTGGCTCGCATTTCACTGCAAACTTATTTGTTTTGCACTTACCAAAACATTATGTGAGCCAAAAATGCAGCTTTTCTTCAAAAGCTTCACTTCTCCAAATTCTTGGATGCAGTTCTCCAGCCAAAGCACATATTGATGGAGATGCTTGGGATTTGTCTGCCTCTAAGTAGAACTAGGAATGTCCCCATCTGAAACCTTGGAGGGCCACGGCCAGTCATTGCAGACAATACTGAACTAGCTGGACTGATGGTCTACTCTTTGCAAGGCAGCCTCTTATATGAAGCTGATGCTTGGATGGCCTGGCCTTGCGTAGGATGGATGTGTAAAGGCTGAGTTTCCTAAACCCAGAAGACTTTTCAGCACAATGCTTAAGTGATTTTCTAGCCAATCTGGGGTTTTGCAGATGCAGGAAACTGGGAAAACCAATTTCAGCCTCCCTTATGAAAAACCCTTTTCAGGAACTCTGTGATAAGGGATGTGTGTATGTATTGCGGATAACTTTTTTGTGTTGCAACAGGGCATAAACATTTCTGGAGGACAGAAGCAGAGGCTCAGTCTGGCTCGGGCTGTTTACAAGAAGGCTTCAATTTACCTTCTGGACGACCCCCTTTCTGCTGTGGATTCTCAGGTTGGCCAGCACATTTTTGAGCAGGTCATTGGACCAAACGGCTTATTAAAAAACAAGGTACTAATTTCTCCCTCTCTCTTTAAGCCTCTCTCTTTAAGTGCCTTTTCTTTCATGACTTTAAAGGATCCAGTATGTAGTCCCAAAATCATCCAGCTGAACATAAGGTCAGAGTTTCAAAAGAGGAACACAGACATTTAGTGCTAAAATGATGAAGAAGGAACGAAGTTAAACTAGAATCCGCTGTTTAACGGTGCTTGAAACTGGGCATAGAAGATATACACACACATAACGCAAACTGATGCATGCCTAATATAGTTTCTGAATGGTACACATGAATTTTAATCTTAAGAATTGTTTTGCTAGATCTAACCAAAAGTCCATCTCATCCAGCATTTTGTCTCCCAAAAGCCACCAGCTACTACAGTTCCCATCATCCTTGATCAATGGCCATGTTGGTTGGGACTGATGGGAGTTGGAGTCCAAAATGTCTGGATGACACCAGTTTGGGGAAGGGTATTGCAGCAAGAGCAGACAGAAGCAAATTCTCCCTTCTTCCCTCTAGTTGGCACTTGACAAAGACAGAGGCCTTTTCAGTGGTGGCTCCCTGCTTGGGGAATGCTCACCTGATGCCATCATTGTTTGTTTATAGGTGCCAGACTTTTGATCTTTAATTAGGAGGGCAGTTAGATATGCCAATGGGCTTAGTGGTGCTCATCATTAAGTGGGATGTGTAGGATTCATTCTCTCTCTTTCTACACACACACACATACATTTGGAGGAGTACTTTAGGGGTTATATTCAACTAAGTTCTATTCAGAGCAACCCGTTGAAACGAATGAACATGACAAAGTTAGGTCCATTAATTTCGGCGGATCTTCTCCGAGTAAAACTAAGTTGAATACCTCCCCTCCTTGTCTTGTTTTATTGCTGTTTTAATATTTGATATCATTGTTTCTCATTTGATGACCTAAGTTGCTTTGAGACACTTTGCTGTAAAAGGTGACAAATAAAATTGATAAGTATTATTATTATCGTCATTACACCAACAACAGTGATGAATACATTTGTTATACTTCGCTTGCCGTATACCGTATTCTGTCTTTGTATATTGGCCTGAACCCCTGTTTTTTTCTATTTGTGTCTGTTACTAATGTCAGCGGGTGAAACTGTGGTCTAAACCACCTAGCCTAGGGCTTGCCAATTGGAAGGTCAGCGGTTCGAATCCCCACAACGGGGTGAGCTCCCATTGCTCTGTCCCAGCTCCTGCCAACCTAGCAGTTCGAAAACACATCAAAGTGCAAGTAGATAAATAGGTACCGCTCCAGCGGGAAGGTAAATGGCATTTCCGTGCGCTGCTCTGGTTTTGCCAGAAGCAGCTTAGTCATGCTGGCCACATATCTGCAGACAAACGTCAGCTCCCTCAGCCAGTAAAGCGAGATGAGCGCTGCAACCCCAGAGTTGTTCACAACTGGACTTAACTATTAGGGGTCCTTTACCTTTTTACTATTGTCAGCACAGGAAGATGTAATATCTGGCAGCAGGAAATCTTATTTGTATGGTATAGTGGAATCAAAGAGAACAGACACCACAAAGTGATGGATTGTTTCTTTTCTTTCCAGACTCGTGTTCTAGTGACCAACACAATCCATATTTTGCCCAAAGTGGATAACATCATTGTTATAATGAACGGAACGATCTCTGAGAAAGGTTCTTACCACGAACTTGTGCAGAGACAATGGGCTTTTGCAGACTTCTTGAGGTCACACGACACAGATGAGAAAGAGGACCAGGATTTACAAGGTATTTCAAGTCACAACAAATCATAATGCTTATGGGGCATCAGTAAAGAATCGGCCCCTGAAGTGTTTGTTAATTTCAGGCATTTCCCATGTTATTTTGGGAGCTATAGCAAAATCTGTCTCACACACATGTATTTTGAAACTTCTTAATTGCACAGGTACAGGAAGTGTTGAAATTGTCACCAAAGGACACATGGCCTGCCACGGAAAACTTGGAGGGTAAGTAATCGAAATAGTAAGATATAGAAACTGCAAACATACTTATCTGTGAGCAAGCTCCACTCAATCCAATGGGACTTACTTCTGAGTAGCCATAGTTAGGATTGCAACCTCACATCACATCCACACATACATTTAACACACCCTTGTATCACTTAAACAGCCATGGCTTCCTACAAAGAGTCCTGGAAACTGTGTTTGCTAAGGCTGCTGTCCTTTCAGAGCTGCAGTTCTCAGCACCCTTAATGAATTATGGTTCCCAGGATTCTCCATGTTTTACGTGTGTGGTGTAGATGTGACCTCAGTCATGAACCTGAGGCAATACCCGAAAGCTCTTTAAAGCTCAGCAAGAGCCCTTTCACTTATCTTAAGTATATTTTCACTCTGATGGTGCACAAGAGAATCCATGCTATTTTTTAAAGGGAGAAAATACCGTTTGGGAAGTAGGGATCTTGGAGAATTCTGACAAGAATGGAAAAAGGAATAGAAATTGCCAGTGTTCACTTACTGTATTTTTCGCTCCATAAGACGCACCAGACCATAAGGCGCACCTAGTTTTGGGAGGAGGAAAACAAGCAAAAAAAATATTCTGAATCCTAGAAGCCAGAACAGCAAGAGGGATCTGGCTTCTGGGATAGCCTCTGGCTTCTGGGATAGCCGCGTGCAGCCTCTCCTGGGCAGCGGGATGAAGTCACCCTCTGTCCGAAGAGGCTGCGCGCAGCTAAGGCAGAAGCCAGGAGAGGCGCTTCACTGAAGGGGCGCTGCGCAGCTCCCTCGCCGCGCAGCGCCATTTGCTCCATAAGACGCACTCATATTTCCCCTTACTTTTTAGGAGGAAAAAAGTGCATCTTATGGAGCGAAAAATACGGTATTTGCCCTATATCCAGGGTGGAAATCAGTCTAGCAAATATATCGGGTATTTATGGTTGCTACTCTTAGTCTGCAAAAGTTATGTCAGCGATGACATTTATCCCTATTTGCATTCCTTTTAATTGAAATGAACGGGGTGGGATAGCACAATGGCAATAAATTTTGTCGCAGTGGGCAGTGAGATGAATAATGCAGAAGGCAAACTGCAGTGGAAAGGAAACAGGGCTACATAGCTGGTATTCTGTCGGTGTAGCGGGGGCTTCCACCAAACCCTATGAACCCTTAGCCAGTGGAATTTGAGAATAGGATTGTGCACCAAGTAAAGCTTTTTGGACTGTGATAACCCAATAAATGAAATCAACCCATCTTGCTGCTTCTTTCTATCAAGGTCTTACAAGTCTTTGGAAAAGAGAGGCGGTTGCAAGGAAACAGATGGAGCAGAATTCACGACAGAAGGCGAGAAACAGCAAACTGGGAGGGTAATTTGAAATGACTTAGTTGTGTATAATAAGACAGTTTTCTATCACAACTCCCTGGGAAGAGGGGTTGATTGTTAGGCCACTCTGAGAAACATAGCTCTGGGAGGGGAACGGCGGGGGTCTCCTCTAAGTACCCTTAACAAACTACAGCTCCCAGGATTCTCTGGGAGAAGCCATGGCTGTCTGAAGTGGCGTCGTAGTTTTTTTAATGTGTGGTGTGGATGTGTCCATAAAAGGCAGCTTCCTGTCTTCCTAGCTTAGGCAACCTGAGCTTTTTTATCCCGTTTGTCTCTCTAGGCGAAGACTTCAGTCTACCTGACCTACCTGAGAGTGGCGGGGTCTTTCCTCTGGGCTTACATTCTAATTTTGTTTATCTGCCAACAAGCTGCATCCTTTTGCCAAGGTTACTGGCTCAGCCTGTGGGCCAACGACCCCGTTTACAATGGAACGCAGCAGCATACTGAGCTCCGAATTGGCGTTTACTTTTTCCTCGGATTCGCCCAAGGTTTGTTCAGCCCTGCAGTCTCACTGGGTCCTTTCTGCAAATTCCTTGTGGCCCTTGAGGCTTCACTACACAGCCCCTGAGACTTTTCCCAGGTCACTTTTCCTTCTGGTTATCAATGTCTCTGGTGTAATTTGGTTGTTTTCCTTCATAGTATTTTGCTTTAATCTGCTATTGTGAGTGTACTATACTCGGTGTCCTGTAGTGATTTCATGCTCTTTATTGCAGCTTGTAAAACAATGATTGAATTGCCCCCCAAACCTCAGGCTTTTATATACATTATTTACACAATGAGTCCCGTCTGATTGGCTGATTCTGCTTCCCCCCTGGAGCCTGATTGGTCTTTTCCTGTAGGCCAATCAGTTGTTGCATTCTAGGATCCTACCAGCCTAATAGGCTGATTAACTTCCTCTTGGAGCCTGATTGGTCTTTTCCTGCCAGCCAATCAGTTGTTGCATTCGAGGATCCTACTTGCCTACTGTTCTAGGATCCAAGCTTAGTACATAACAGTGAGCTAACTAGAAACGCCCTCGTTATCTTATCTATCTAGTTAACCAGCCCAGGCCATCTTAATATTGATAATAAAAGAAAGTACAGTGGTACCTCGGGTTAAGTACTTAATTTGTTCCGGAGGTCCGTTCTTAACCTGAAACTGTTCTTAACCTGAAGCACCACTTTAGCTAATGGGGCTTCCTGCTGCTGCCGCGCCGCCAGAGCACGATTTCTGTTCTCATCCTGAAGCAAAGTTCTTAACCTGAAGCACTATTTCTGGGTTAGTGGAGTCTGTAACCTGAAGCGTATGTAACCTGAAGCGTATGTAACCCGAGGTACCACTGTATCTCATCTATTATTATCAGTTTATTTATCCCCTTTGTATACTGCCTTTTCTTCCAAGGAGCTCAAGGTGGTGTGTGTGGTTTTCACTGCCTCATAGAATCATAGAAGAGCTGGAAGGAGCCACAAGGATCATCTAATCCAAACCCCTGCCATGAGGAATCTTTAACCCAGTGTGGGGTTTGAACCCATGACCCTGGGCTTGAGAGTCTCATGCTCTACCAACTGAGCTATCCCTCAGGGGTAAAACACAGTACCTCCCAGTCTCATACAGCCCTATTTCACCCTCACAACAACCCAAACCATCGTTCAACACTCTTAACCGTTACGCCACACTGGCTCTCTTGCATTGCAGCCGTTGGGAAGTTTGGATCGATAGCCTCCGTCTTCCTGGCCGGGACGGTGGCCTCCCACGAGCTCTTCCGGAGGCTCCTACACGATGTCCTCCGGTTGCCGATGTCGTTCTTTGAACGGACGCCTAGCGGCGAGCTGCTCAACCGCTTTTCCAAAGAAATGGACGCCATTGATTCCATCATCCCAGACAAGCTGAAGTCCTTGCTGGGGTTCCTCTTCATTCTGCTAGAGATCTACGTGGTTATCGTCATGGCCACTCCAATAGCCGTGGTGGCTATAGTCCCCCTGACAGCCTTGTATGCTGTGTTCCAGGTACACGTTAGCTCCCTCTGCCATGTTTGTGGGCCAGTTCATTGTTGTAATTAGAGGTGAATGTGCAACCTGCTCTCTTCATTAAAATAGTATTATTTTACTTATACCCCACCTCTTGCCCAGAACCAGGACTCAAGGCGGCGTACAAAAAATTAAAACAAACACGGGAAAAACAGAAAGCTTTAAAAAAAACCACCCATAAAATATCATTATTATTTATGATTAAATTTATATGCTGCCCTATGCCCATAGATCTTAGTTCACAACACAGTGGCTGAACAGCAATAAGACTATATTGGAATTTAAACAATGACTTACTTTCCTGAGCCACTGTAATAGTAAACTTGGACACTCTGCTTCAGTGTTCCTTTGCAGATGCTTAATGCAACATCTCTCACAATCCCTTGCTTGCTGGATTTGATGGGAGTTGGAGGCCAACAAGGTCCAGAGAACCCCAGCTTGGGAAAGGCCGCTCTGCTTCCATGATGTCTCTTTCTTCTTCCTTCTGTCCCTCAGAGCTTCTTCGTCACCACCTCCTGCCAGCTGAAACGCCTGGAAGCTGCCAGCCGCTCACCCATCTATTCCCACATTTCAGAGACCTTCCAAGGCAGCATCGTCATCCGTGCATACAAGGACCAGCGGCGTTTTATTCTGCAGAACGACCTTAAGGTGGACGAAAACCACAGGGCGTCTTTCCCGGCCGTGGTGGCTGACAGGTATGACGTTACAGCTTCTGAGAAGGAAAGAGAATGCCATGCTCCAAGCTTTTACAGTTGGGCTCGGAATGGCTGTCCTCTTGGATGTGGGTGGTGCTGTGGTCTGAACCACTGAGCCTCTTGGGCTTGCTGATCGGAAGGTTGGCAGTTCGAATCCCCACGACGGGTTGAGCTCCCGTTGCTGTGTCCCGGTTCCCACCAACCTAGCAGTTCAAAAGCACACCAGTGCAAGTAGATAAATAGGTACCGCTGCGGCAGGAAGGCAAACGGCGTTTCCATGTGCTCTGGTTTCCGTCACGGTGTCCCATTGCACCAGAAGCAGTTTAGTCATGCTGGCCGCATGACCCGGAAAGCTGTCTATGGACAAACGCTGGCTCCCACAGCCTGAAAGCAAGATGAGCACTACAACCCCATAGTTGACTTTACTGGATTTAACCATCCAGGGGTCTTTTACCTTTACCCTATTGGCACAGTATGCCCCTTGGTCTCCAGGCCCCAGAAAATGGCTGACTTTGCAGTCCTGTGGCACACCACACATGGGTGGAGAACCTCAGGCCCGGGGGATGACGATGGCCCTCCAGACCTCTCCATGTGGCCCTCAGGACTGAGCCTTCTTCCCCCTGGGGGAAGATCTTCGTCCAGTATACCTAAAGGAGCGTCTCCACCCCCATCGTTCTGCCGGACACTGAGGTCCAGCGCCGAGGGCAGTGGCGTTTCCCTCACTGCAAGAACCCAAGTTACAGGGAACCAGGCAGAGGGCCTTCTCGGCAGTGGCACCCGCCCTGTGGAACGCCCTCCCACCAGATGTCAAAGAGAAGAACAACTACCAGACTTTTAGAAGACATCTGAAGGCAGCCCTGTTTAGGGAAGCTTTTAATGTTTAATAGGTTATTGTATTTTAGTGTTTTGTTGGAAGCCGCCCAGAGTGGCTGGGGAAACCCAGCCAGATGGGCGGGGTATAAATAATAAATTATTATTATTATTATTATTATTATTATTATTATTATTATTATTACTGGGGGCTCCCCAGCTGGTGCCTCCCACCACTCCTTTGCATCCAGCCAGTCTGTGACATGTGAGAACCAGGCACCTTTCTCTCTCTCTTTTAATATCCCAGGTGGCTTGCCACGAACACAGAATTCCTGGGGAACGGCATCGTCTTGTTTGCAGCTTTACTTGCTGTGGTGAACAAATCCCACCTCAGTCCAGGGATCGTGGGCTTTTCTGTTTCCTGTGCTCTGCAGGTAACCTGAACACATCACCATGTCCTTATCTGGCAAAGAAAACAAGGTTGTTTGTTTGCTTTTGTTTAGCAAGAAGTGCACAGGAATCGGTTTGATGAGGCTCATAGGATTTTGAGCTGTAGAGTATTATATTCACATGCTATACGATGCACTTTTTTGTGCCAATAAAGGAGATTGATTGATACTCACATACAAGATGGAGCAGGCTTGTTCTCTGCTGTCCCAGAGGCTAGAACCCAAACCAGTGTATTCAAATTCCAAGAAAGGAGTGGAATGGACTGCCTTGGAAGATGGTAGACGCTCCTTCATTGGAGGTTTTTCAACAGGTGTGTGGTGGCTTTCTCTCAGGAATTCTTTAGCTGTCAAAAACAAGGTCTTTCCCTGTTCCTTGCCCCAAAATTAACTCAATGTATTGGTTATTAACCCTGTTAGCCTCGCTCCCTGGTTGTTTAGGCAAGGAATGTTAAAAGTTAAAATGCAATTTCAAGGTGTGAGGGGTGCAGTTCCTCCTTATAAGGCCTGTATTTGCATTTTTAATTTTCAGTGTATTTTTATTTTATTTTATTATTGCATTTATATCCCACCTTTTTCTCCAAAGAGCTCAAGGTGAGCTGCATGGCCAAGTGGGGATTCAAACCCTGGTCTCCCACGTCCTAAGTCCAACGTGCTAATCACTACACCACACTGGCTGCTCATAGGAGGAATGTGGATCCAGTACTACCTAATCCATCTCAGCTCCCTGTCATTTTGTGCCTCCTCCCCACTCTCATTTTGTTCAGATTACCGGTGTTTTGAACTGGATGGTGCGCTCCTTAGCAGAAATGGATAACAACATTGTGTCTGTAGAGAGAGTGACTGATTACTCAATGACGCCCAAAGAGGTAAGTGATGGCATTCTCCTTCAGTTAATTCATGTAGGAAGCCCAAATGGGTGGATTGATGCATGGTGTGAGAAGAGGTGGGGAAGCTCCCTCCAAGCTATGAGTTCCTACTTGGGGGGAAGAACGCTGTTGCTCTCAGGGCCTGCTTGGGGGCTTCTCATTGGTTGGCCACTGTGAGGAAAAGGTGCAAAGTTTTTGCCCCAATCAAGCTTGGTTTTAATAATAATAATAATAATAATAATAATAATAATAATAATAATAAATTTTATTTATATCCCGCCCTCCCCAGCCGAAGCCAGGCTCAGAGCAGCTAACAACAGTAAAACGATAAAACATTCTATTTATATATATATATATATATACTTTTTATTAATTTTCAAATACAAAACAAAATTATACACTCCATACATCTTAGTTACATCTTATTTCTCTTTTTTCAACTTCCCTCAACTTGTCTGTAAATCCTTCATATTTTAACTTTAAACACCTTTCTTTTTTGTTGTTTATATTATTGCTGTAAAGCTTCATCCCCTTTTAATATATTTCCCATCACAATGCTTCATTAAAACTTACAAACGTAATCTGATTATCACTTAGTTTTTGCAAATATTCAATAATTTTTTCCCAATCTTCTGTAAATCTTTCATCTTTGGTTTCGGGTCCTTCCTGTCATTCTGTCCAATTCTGCGTAGTCAATCATTTTTGTTCTCCATTCTTCTAACGTAGGTAGCTCCTCTTGTTTCCATTTCTGGGCCATCAGTATTCTTGCTGCTGTCACTGCATACAAAAATAACTTCTTTTCTTTCTTATTTATCTCACTACCTGTAATGCCTAGTAAAAAAGCTTCTGGTTTCTTAACAAATGTATATATCAACATTTTCTTCAATTCATTGTAAATCATTTCCCAAAAGTTTTTTACTTTCTTACATTCCCACCACATATGATAAAAAGTACCTTCTTAAAACGATAAAACATTCTAAAATCATTTCATTATAAAATTAATTCCAATCAAATTAATGGCAACCATTGGGCTAGAAGTTCTCTGAGGATTGCCAAAGGAGGGAGTCAGGCTGTGCCCTGGCCAAAGGCCTGGTGGAACAGCTCTGTTTTGCAGGCCAGGCCCTGCGGAAAGATGTCAAGTCCTGCAGGGCCCTAGTCTCTTGTGACAGAGCGTTCCACCAGATTGGAGCTACAGCCAAAAAAGCCCTGGCTCTGGTTGAGGCCAGCCTAACCTCTCTGTGGTCTGGGACCTTCAAGATGTTTTTGTTTGAAGACCATAAGTTCCTCTGTGGGACATACCAGGAGAGGCGGTCCCGTAGGTACAAGGGTCCTAAGCTGTATAGGGCTTTAAAGGTTAAAACCAGCACCTTAAACCTGATCCTGTACCCCACCCGGAGCCAGGTGAATGTGATCTCGCAGCGAGGACCCTGTAAGGAGTCTCGTCGTGGTATTCTGCACCCGCTGGAGTTTCTGGGTCAGTCTCAAGGGCAGCCCCACGTAGAGCGTTCTTAGCAATTGTGATCTGTCCTTCCAGCAACCCACTGGGCAGAGAGAGAGAGAGAGAGAGAAGCAGGGAGGTCATAAGGGGGGCTGAGAAAAGGGTCAGTTCCTCCCACCTTTGGCTCCAGCCTTCTGATGGGGGAGTAATTTGACTCGGCTTGCATTTAAAAGCAAACCTACCTAATGTAAACAATATGTAAATGAAACAGGAGCTGTCCTTCAAAATTAAGCCTTCATTTTGCAATGTAGTTCTCCAGCCAAGGCACGTGTCCAAAAATGCATATATTATGTTAAAGTGGGCAGATAAATGCATATGTTACTGAAAACAACATACAAAACTGCATTGTTTAGGAAAAATGTACCTATTGGGGAGAATCTTCACTATAATGCTGATGAAATAAATAAATAAGAAATGTAAAGGACCAAAAATTCAGATTGGAGAAAATGAGAAACGATGGATTTCCCCCCGAAAGAATGAGACCCTTGACAGAAAACTTCCCTGTTCTTGTAGAAGGCAGGGAGGAGCAAGAAAAACAGAACGAGCCTTCTTTAGTGGGAAAGAGAAAAGAAATTGCTTCACTCGTAAGTTAGCTCCATCGCCATCATTGCCTCTCTCTAAGGGAGAGAGGATCACACCTCCATAGCTTCTAAGTCTCTGAGATTCTGGGACTACATATTTCCTTCCATCCTTCCTTTCTTGGGATGCTGTCACCTTCATCATAATCATCTGCTAGATGTCTTTCATGCCTTTCAGGCATGGGCAGTGACAGCAATATTACAATACAATATTAAAAGCAGTTAGAATTTCTTGTCAACTTCTGGATATTGTTTTTTCTTTGTTTCTCAAGCTTTAATAAAAATAGTTTGGTTTTTTTAAAAAAAGAAACATTTCCAATCAGAAGAATAGGATAGGCCAAAAGGCTATGGTGAAGAGGCATGTCTTCATCATATGACAGAAGCTTTCCAGGGAAGGTGCCAGAGGAACCTCAGTGGGGTGGGAATCCTCAGCTTAGGGTCCCTTTCCTAGACCTCCACCCTCCATGCATCCAAGAGAGGTGGAAATGCCAAGAGGGCCTCTTCTGCCTCCCCTAACACTGAGGGGGTCTGTAGGAAAGGAGACAACCTTTCAGATATTTGTGGCCGCCAGCAGCTGTCTCTCCTGCCCCATCAGCCTCCATTTTCTCCTCTCTTTCATGAAGCAAACGGAGCACACGTTTGAAGGACCTAACAGTCTTTTGTCTCACCCTCATTCACTCTGCACCTTTCCTTCCTGGCTGTATTTGTTGGTTTGTCCAGCAAGGAGAGTGCTGGCTCAGGATTGCGCACCTTCCGACAAGTTTGCACAGACAGGGGCAACTAGCATGGTGCTCCATGGTACTTTTCTTTCTACTAGCTCTCTCGCCCCAAACGTGGCTCAGAAGAAAATTTGTGTCAGCCCATCTGCTTAACCCTGAAGCCACAGGATTTAAAGCCCTACTATAGCAACCCTTTTGTAGTTGCCCAGTTTCACAGCTGTTTGAGACCTGGTGTTTTTGAGCTTGAGGTTCCACTGTATCTCTTTTCAGGCTCCCTGGACTTTGGACAATCACCTCCTGCATGAGAACTGGCCCACTGAAGGGAAGATTGAATTCAAAGGCTACAGCTTGCGATACAGGCCAGGCTTAGAATTAGCTTTGGAGAACATCAACCTCAAGATCAATGGACGAGAAAAGGTAAGGCGGGCCATTTTGGGTGCTTTTTACACCTTAAGTACTTGGAGGGAGGTGTGTTTATTGGGTAAGCGCTACTCAAGAAGAAATAGCATCCTTTCCAGAGAGAGGATGTGGGAAAAGGTGTTATATGAAGCTGATCTTTTCCCACTTTGCTAGTTTGAGGTCCAATCCAGACATCCTTTTTCAGGATGATTTGTGCTCACGATGGTCTATGCAAACCCTGTTTTCGTGCCGGCAAAAGTTTTGGGACGGGCATACTGCTTCATTTCCATTCGGTGCATGTCCAGCAAATTCCTGCTGAAATCCTGCAACTTGTTTTCCTACGTGTGACTGTGAGGTTTGAAAAATGTCTTGTAGGAATAAAAGCAGCATTGGCAAAGATGCAGCACAAATCCAAGCTTTTGGCTGACTTTGCTTTTCACAGCTCTGCTACCTCTCTTGCATCTCAAAGCTCTCTTATCTCTTAGGTTGGCATAGCTGGAAGAACAGGGGCCGGGAAGTCTTCCCTAGCCATGGGACTTCTGAGGCTAGTCGAAGCTGCTGCGGGAGAGATTGTGATTGACGGGACCAATATTGCCCTTTTGGGTCTGCACGACCTGAGAAGCAAGGTTGCCATTATCCCACAGGTATGAAGCTGCTTCCTGGTGGCAGTGATCAGTTTATTAATAGGATTTCTAACCCTCCCTTCACCATAAGATCCCAGGGCAGGTTACAGCAATATTGTTGTGCACCACCCCAGTGTCCCAAGATTTCTGTACTTACTCAGCTTTGGTTTCAGCAGAGGCTGTGGTGTCTTCAGGATATATGGTTTTAGTTGCCCATGCATACAAACTGAGCATAGGATGGAGGGGTTCACAGCATTAACACCCCCATAGATCTTGCATCCCCTTTAGGTTTCCAGGGGAGGCCCAAAGCTGGATGTAGAAATATGGAGAGCTCAATTTAAGATTGGAAGATGAGACATGGAGAAAGCCTGAAAGGGACAGATTACCCCATCCTTAGTCCAGACCCAGGTGAGAATTCTCTGGTGTTTTCCCTCTGCTCAGGACCCAGTTTTGTTTTCGGGCTCTCTAAGAATGAACCTTGATCCTTTGGGTGTGTGCTCCGAGGAGGAGATCTGGACTGCTCTCGAACTGATGCGGCTCAAGAGCTTCGTTTTGGATCTGCCTGATCAGTTGGCATACGAGTGCTCGGAAGGAGGCGAAAATCTCAGGTACCCAAAGGAAGGAGAAAGAAAAGGAGACTTCACTGGTGCCTTGGTTTCTGGGGCTGGGGATCATCAGTTGTTGGGAAACATGAGCAGGAGAGAGCCAGTGCCTTTGCATCTTGTTTATGGTCTTCCAATAGACTGGCCACATGGAAGCAGAATTCCAGGCATGTTTTCCTCTGGCATTTAACCTCTTCTGTGTTCTCTGTCCCTTAGTGTTGCCTTTTTCATTGTTAGTTATCTGTATTGTCGATTGAATGTTGATTAGGGCTAGGGCAGGCATAGGCAAACTTGGCCCTCCAGATGTTTCGGGACTGTGACTCCCATCATTCCTAGCTAACAGGACCAGTGGTCAGGGATGATGGGAGTTGTAGTCCCAAAACATCTGGAGGGCCGAGTTTGCCTATGCCTGGGCTAGGGATACCAGGGTTTGAATCCCCACTCAGCCATGAAGCTCACACTAGGGTGACCTTGGGCCAGTTACCATATCTCAGCCTCACCTACTGCACAGGATTGCTTTGAGGGTAAAATGGGGAGGAAGAGAACTATATATACCACCTTGTGCTCCTTGGAGGGAAGGTGGGATAAAACAGACAATAAATAAGAAGAGCTCTGCTGGATCCGGCCAGTGGCCCATCTAATCCATCATCCTGTGGCCAACCAGATGCTTGCAGAAAACCTCCAAGCAGGATCCAAGCACAAGAGCACTCTTTCCTTCTGTGATCTCCGGCAACCGGCATTCAGAACATAGCTGTCAACTTTTACCTTTTCTTGCGAGGAATCCTATTCGGAATAAGGGAATTTCCCTTTAAAAAAGGGAAACATTGACAGCTATGACAGCTGCGGAGGCACCATGATTAGCAGCTTTATCCTCCATGAATTTAGCCAATCTTCTTTTAAAGCCATTCAGGCTGGTGGCCATCACTGCCCGCCTGCGAAAGTGAGTTCTGCGGCTTCGCTATGCGCTGTGTAAAGAATTGCTTTCTTTTTATCTGTCCTGAAAGGTGCCGTATATAAATATATAAGCAAATAGAAGACACGTTGGGTCTTGTGGTTTTCCCTAGCTGGAAAACCTGGGTGGCCAATTAATCACCCTTGCTTCTTTCCAGTGTCGGCCAGCGGCAGCTCATCTGCCTGGCACGAGCTCTGCTTCGGAAAGCCAAGATCCTGGTTCTGGATGAGGCCACTGCAGCTGTGGATCTTGAAACAGATTTGCAGATTCAGGCTACCATAAGGACTCAGTTCAGGGAGTGCACAGTTCTGACCATAGCCCACCGAGTGAACACCCTTTTGGACTGTGACAGGTAAGGCTTCTTCAGCTCCCAGTTAACATTAATACTTTGTGCTGTTTTTCGTGTGTGGTAGGGGGTGTTGCACGGCATTTAGTTGTGGATACGCCACTATTTATAGATCTGCTGCTTTTTGGTTAATAGATATCAATAAGTATCAAAACCAGGAATAATTAGTAGAACAGAAACAGCCATCATAGGAATTATGCACGGAAAGGCAAGGTATACTTTTTAACAAATGTAGGAGATTATAATTATAATTGAGAAGAGAGCAAAAGGATAGCAATTAGAAGATAAGGGCAAAAAAACCCCCAAACCACCAATCATTACAGAAAGCTTGACGGAAAAGAATAATCTGTTGGAAGGAAGAAAGTAAGATCACACAGGGAGCAAGGGGTTCCACAGTCCTAAGTGCCACCACTGAAAAGGCCCCGTCCCGCATCCCCACCAACTTTGTTTCCAATGACAACGGGATGCAGAACAGAGCCCCCTCCAAAGTGATCAGTGGCTTGGGCAGAATCATTTGGAAATTAACAGTCATCAAGAGACCATGATGGTGTTCATGAGTTCTGCACATACTCTTCGAAATGAGCATAATAGCACCCTTTGCCCAAGAAACTGTATACCTTGTAGGTCGCCGTCAGCAATGCCAATTGATGAATTTTTCCATGGCTGCTTACAAAAAACACATCTCATCATAAGCTGGTTGGTTTAACTAGTTACGATTTCATTGCATATCGAAAGCCTAGCTCTTTCTTTCTTTCTTTTTTCAAATGATTTTTATTGAGATTTAAATCTTAAATTTCTTTCTTTCTTTCTTTCTTTCTTTCTTTCTTTCTTTCTTTCTTTCTTTCTTGATTTGGCATGACTAGCAATATAGTCTAACACTTTATGCTCCACTTCTAATATTTGCAGGGTTTTAGTGATGGAAAGTGGCCGAGTGGCAGAATTCGATGCCCCAGAGACATTAATAGTCCAGAAAGGACTGTTCTACAGAATGGCTGAAGAATCAGGGCTGGTATGATGATTGAGCCTCAAGGAATAGACTGTGGTACAGGATTTGGGAGTCCGAAGGAAGACATCTGCCTCTTAACCTTTTGTCATTCATATATACCGTAAGTGCCAGTCCTTCTGGTGCCCAAATACACACACAAGAAGTGTATCAAACATCTCAAGGGAACCCAGAAATTTATGTAAGTACACCAGGGATATATGAAGGTTTCGTTTTCTATTCCATCCTGTATTCGTTGCAGTCAGCACTGTTTCCATTCTGCTGCAGGTCATCTTCCAGCAAAAGATCTACATTATTCTTAATTTTTTTAAAAAAAAATTAATTATATGATGAGATATGGTTCCAATGATTACACTTGGTTGAGCATAGACTAAAAACTCCTCAGAGATAATGGTAGGGCTCTCCACCATGTTAAAATGAATGCAGAAATCTTAAAATATGAATAATTAAGAACCGCATGGAGGCAGAAGGAAGTCATTAAATCACGGGAACAAAACCAGAGATTAGTCATAGATAAGAAAGTGAGAGTCACAAGAAGAAAAAGATAAGGTGATGCGAAAAGAATCTCATACTGGAAATATGTGTTAATAATAATGTCAATGACGGTTTGTATTCCTTAAATCACTGTATGTATTTGACAGTATTTTTTGTTGAATGTTCTTTTTATTCTTTCTTTCTTTTTTCTTCTTTTTTCTATTTTTTCTTTCTATAATAGATCAACGTGTTTCATTATGTGTAACTTTTAATGTGTAAATAAAGTATTTTTTAAAAAGATCTACATTATTCATCTGCTGGCCACTGCAGCAGAATTACTTAACTTATGCAATTTACATAATTAATGTTAATTAAGTTGTCGCTATGTTACTCCACCCGGTTCATTTCAGAACAAAGGGAGCTCAGTGGGCATTAACTAATTATGTATCATTTGCAGAGTGAAAGCAATGGCAGTGAATACCAACTTGTATTTGATGGATTGATTTACATCCTGGACTTGGGATGCATAAACAAACTTGGGCCAATTTCCATTCATGTTTCAGTTTTCCTTAGAATTCTCCAGCACTCTTAAGTACAACAAATATTTACAGGGGGGACCTTTAGGGGAGAAACTCCCAAACAGCTCGCTTCCACTGTATCTCTGCCCATCATTCATTTCAAAGAAACAAAATAGAATTGTCCATTTGACAATATGTGTTGGTCTGTATGCACGTGGTATGGGAGTCTTGTTCTGTCTCTGTGGGTTGCATACAGTGATTCCTTGAGGATCGTGCTAATTTTACTTACACACACACACACACACACACACACACACACACACACACCCCCCTTTGCAAAGATGAACCAGAAACATCCATTCCCTATGTGTGCAGGCACCAAAATGAACACACAGCATGAATAAAATATGCATACAAGAGACATTGGTGCAAATTTGGCAATCCTAGTTAGACTGCACGACCTGTTACCGTGCAAAATTCATTCCAATGAAACAACATTCTTTAAGAGAAAGGAACAGGAGGGAGATCTTGGAAATTGAAAAAAGATGGGAAACATTAATGCCAGACTGAGAGAAGTCCACATGAGATACTACCAGACATATCCAACAGCAGAATGATTAGATTCCTGCCTTCTTTTATGCAACTCCAAAACATGTGTCCCCACCACCACACATGTGGCTTTTTTATTATTCTGTTCTAAAGCTTTCCACATGTATTGTGTACACCTCTGGTGGTAACTTCTTATTAGAGAGAAGCCATTGCATCTAAATCAGCAGAATTTCCCCCCAGAAAGAGTAGTTTTCCTCCTAAGTTGGGCATATACAGAGATAGTGATGGATTTTTATACAGTGGTACCTCAGGTTAAGTACTTAATTCGTTCTGGAGGTCCATTCTTAACCTGAAACTGTTCTTAACCTGAGGTACCACTTTAGATAATGGGGCCTCCCACTACCGCCGCATGATTTCTGTTCTCATCCTGAAGCAAAGTTCTTAACCCGAGGTACTATTTCTGGGTTAGCGGAGTCTGTAACCTGAAGCGTCTGTAACCTGAAGCATCTGTAACCTGAGGTAACACTGTGTGTGTGTGTGTGTATACATATATACATATACATATACATAAAATTGAGGAGATGTTGTCTAAGCAATATGAAAGAACTTCGCTTGGTTGGGCAGATGTCCCCTTATCCCAAAGCAAGCGAACAAAAAAAAAAATCCCACCCTCCTCAACCCCTCCCCTGGCTTGAAGATCCGAAATCGTCAGCTCCTGCTTTTTGTGAAGAAAAAAGTTTCCTTCAGCTGCGCTCCTCCAGAGCTGCCTCTGAAAGGGAGGTCTGATGTGGTTTTGCAAACACTGAGGAGGATTCCAACGCCATGGAGTTTCGGCACCTAATCGTTTTCCTTTCCATTTTTGCAGCCGGCATATCGAGGCGTAAGTAGAAGAAACTAAATTAACCATTTCATCTCTTTGGAAACTACGACTCTCACTCTCCTCCTCCCCCACCCCTCCTTTTCTCTCTGTCAAATGCAAAAATGTGGCTTCAGAGAAATGATCTCATTTGCCTGGCATGTGATTGTGTCCAGGCTGTGCTTTGTTTTGTCATAGGTGGGAAGGTTGGCAGGTGGTAGAAGTGGGGAAGGAGGAATTCAATTCAGTTGTCATTTAAAGGCGAACCCACCAAATTCACACGTTCCAAAACAAATACTCAAAACTGAAACGCAGCCATCCTTCAAAATTTGCGCTTTTCCAAATTTTGCAATGCAGTTCTTCAGCCTAGGAATGTGTAGTAAAAAAAAAAAAATGTGTTACTTGGGTGGAGTGTGCATCTAAATGAATATATTAGTGAAAATGACATTCAAAAAGGAATTATAAGGCGAAATAGCTTTGCAAAGGTGGGTTTGTTAAGTGACGTTGTGGGTTCAAGCCCCACGTTGAGCAAAAGATTCCTGCATTGCAGGGGACTGGACTAGATGACCCTCATGTACCCTATCAACTTACAATCTTTTCTATTTATGAGGAGAATTTCACGCTAAAATTTTCATGAGAATTTTGAAACACACACACACACACAAAATGCTGCAGAAATTCAGAGAGCTGATTTTAAGATTGGAAAAACGGAGAGCCGTCATCCGTAGCAGGCGTTGGCTAAAATCATATCTGCCAATTCAGAAGATGTGAGGTGATCAGCTTAGTCAAGTGATTTGTTTTCCACCCACCCCAGCCTTATTCTTCTGTAGGTAAGGCTGCTTGGGGAACTTAATCTTTGCACATTCTTATATGAACTCCTATGGGTGGGTGTGCATTAGGTTTTGTCTGTCTGACATTTGTGACTCCATTCTCAGGTGTTTAAATGTATTGAAACATGTGTTTTAGTGTGTATTTAGAGAGAAAATGTACATTCAAATAAGTAATTTAATAGGTTTTTTTAAAAAAATCTAAGCATTTTGCAGATTAATGGAATTGTAACTAAAAACATGATAGGAAATAGATTTGCTCACCCTCAGTTAAATGGATGTTAAAATACATGCTTGTTCTCTCAGGGCTCAGCTCAATATGCTACTAAATGTGTCACTTGCCGTGATGTAAGGTTTTTTTTTAGAATAATAAAACAAAGTGCACAGGGGTGGGGCGGTGCTATCTAGACTGAGATGATAGCATCTCAATGTTTCCAAAAAGAGGTAGATGTTTGGCAGAGGGGAGGATTAGCATGGAAGTTAAACACACACGCACACACACCAAAGTTGTGTCACTAAGAGGTGTTTTTCCCACTTTTTGCAGAGCAGGGGGAATTTGCAAACAGAAACATTTAGACATTTTACTGCAGTAACAACAGTAATTTACAGCTGAGCCCTTTTGAAGTGTTGTTCCTTTTAACTTTAAGGTGGCAATCCCATTTCTATTTACCTGCGGGTAAGTCCCAATGAACTCAGTGGGATTTCCTATTGCGCAGGCATGTATAAGACTGCAGGGCAACGCAGTGTCTTTATTTAATTCCTTTCAAACTGTCTCACTTTGTTGCATCTCTTAAACCCTTGAATCTGTTCTGCAAGAGTTAAGTTTTTTTGGGTTCTGTATACTGGAAGCTAATTCTTTATAAATGGAAAATGCAAATGTGACGAATTTAAAGTATAAACTCATGTCAAGATAAACGACAGCAGAGAAGCGAAATTTGCCAGGGCTACTGTGAAATTTGTCTGGGAATTGCATTATTTGGGCTTTCTGCCTTTCACTAGAAGTGTAGCCTCCAACTGTAGTTACAGCAGAGAGGGCAAGATGCCTTCACATGCTCTGGGGTGCCACACATGTTATTAGTTTACCTGCTTCAGAATTGAATTCTGAAATTAAAACAGACCCCCATTTTGTGACATTTCCAAGGATCAATTACATATACTCATGCAGCCTCTATTTCTGGTCTCTGTCTCTTCTTCTTTGTCCCAATGTTAAGCTGGGCGGTTGCTTTGCAAAAATGTAACCAGTGCATGCTCAGTGGCCATGGAATACTGACACGACTGTAGGGAAAATATAAATGGAGGTGCAATGGTATCCTAGAATGGGGTGTGGCTGGCTGGCACTCTGAACAGGAGCACTTTTCACAGCAATGTTTATTAGAGGCTACCGCCCACACTCTTCTGCTATGTTTTTCTGCTTGTGTGGTGGCACCTTGGTAAAACCACTTCTTACTGTTTGTAGCAGAGTTTTCCCCAGAGGCAGGGGACAAGAACAGGAGTCATATTCAAATTCACAGTCAAGAGCCAGTGTGGTGTAGTGGTTAAGAGCGATAGACTCGTAATCTGGGGAACCGGGTTCGCGTCTCCGCTCCTCCACATGCATCTGCTGGGTGACCTTGGGCCAGTCACACTTCTCTGAAGTCTCCAAGCGCCACTCACCTCACGGAGTGTTTGTTGTGGGGGAGGAAGGGAAAGGAGAATGTTAGCCGCTTTGAGAATCCTTTGGGTAGTGATAAAGCAGGATATCAAATCCAAACTCCTCTTCTTCAAGAGCTTTATTGCTTGACTGGTTGCACAAGCATTTCTGTTACTATTGTAAACAAGCTATTTACATTCCTTTATCTTTCCAGCACGGTATATTTTCAGTCCAGTGATTAACAATCCTGAGACAGCAAAACTCACAGTATCAGCAGCACACATTGTCTTACTTCCAACCTTGTTGTCAGCATGCGTGCTGCTGACAGCATGTGTGTGTGTGTGTGTGTGTGTGTGCTTTCATCGTGTGGAAATTGCAGCCTGCAACTTCCTTGTCACGGTCCTGTTCACCGGCGATCAAAGTCCCGGCAGGGGGCATCAGGACGTGGGGCAAGATGGTGGGGTGGGAGCAGGAACGGGGTCCAGAAGCCAGGAGTCAGGAAGCCAAGAGTCTGAGAATCAAGAAGCAGGGAGTCAAGAAGCCGAGGTTCAAGGATCAGGAGTCAAGAAGCCCAAGGCAGGAAGCGTGTTGCTGTGGCAAAGAGCTGAAGGGAAATGCTGACCTTATAACCCTTCCCGGCTCTTGCCACCAGGTGCTGTGAGTTACCAATCGGCCTCACCTGTGGGGCCACGCCTTGCCTCTTCAGAACAAACTTAGGAAGGCCCCAGTCCTGCAAAGTCCTATTGGTCAGAGGGCCTGGCTCCTGCACGCACACCTGACATTCCTCCCTTTATTTGCACCTCCAGCTGACACCAATCGAGCCTAGAGTGCCATTCCTACACACTAAAGAAAAATTCTGGAACCCTCTTTAAAGCTTCCAGGAACTTTTATCTGTTTCTTAAAGAACGTTTTCCTAACAATATTTTGTTGCAGGGCTGATTTGTGCAAGAGGGGCAGCAACATGGTGAACACTTGCGCCCTCAAAGGCTGTCCCTGGTGCCCACAGGTTCTCATCTCCACTTCCTGCATCCCCCCTTAAAAAAAAATGTGAGGCTTGGAAACAGCATTCTGTTGTAGTCAGGGTAAAAGGCTGTACGCCTTATGTTTCTCCAGTTTGCAAATGTGCCTATCAGTCCAAAAAGGTTGGTAACTCCTGTATGTGGCAGGATGTTGGAGACAAAAGCTTCAATAGTGTGAGAAGGTTGGGTAGAGATGCTTCAAGAGGAAGATGGCAGGCAGTTTCGTCTGGGTTTAATATCCAAGGGAATCCCAACTGAAACATTAGGAGAAAGATGGCTTGATTAAAAGCACATGGGCTGGTTTAATGCCTTTGTTTGGGAGAATGTTTTTCCTTCAGGGCCTCAAAAAGGATGTTTTAGATTCAGAAAAGGTTCAGAAAATAACCAAAATGATCAAGGGTGTGGAGCAGCTCCTCTGTAAGGAAAGGATGCAACATTTGGGGGTGTTCTGGTTTAAAGAAAAGGCAAGTAGCAGGTGACATGATAGAAGTTTACAAGATTATGCATGGCATAGAGAAAGCGGACAGAGAAAAGTTTTCTCCTTCTCTCGGAACGTTAGAATTCAGGGACATCCAGTGAAGCTGTTGGGGGATTCTGGACAGATAAAAGACTCCTTCATGCACTACGTGAACTGTGGAACTCACTCCCACAAGAGGCAGTGACAGCCACTTGTGTTGTTTAGTCATTTAGTCATGTCTGACTCTTTGTGACCCCATGGGCCAGAGCACCCCAGGCACTCCTGTCTTCCACTGCCTCCCGCAGTTTGGTCAGACTCATGCTGGTAGCTTCGAGAACACTGCCTAACCATCTCGTCCTCTGTCATCCCCTTCTCCTTGTGCCCTCCATCTTTCCCAACATCAGGGTCTTTTCCAGGGAGTCTTCTCTTCTCATGAGGTGGCCAAAGTATTGGAGCCTCAGCTTCATGATCTGTCCTTCCAGTGAGCACTCAGGGCTGATCTCCTTAAGAATGGATGTGTTTGATCTTCTTGCAGTCCACGGGACTCTCAAGAGTCTCCTCCAGCACCATAATTCAAAAGCATCTATTCTTCGGCGATCAGCCTTCTTGATGGTCCAGCTCTCACTTCCATACATCACTACAGGGAAAACCATAGCTTTTACTATACGGACAGTGACAGCCACTAGTTCTCTTTAAAAGAGAATTGGACAAATTCATGGAGGTGAAGGTTACCAGTGGCTACTAGCCATGATGTACATGTTCTGCCTCCGCAATCAAAGGCAGCTCACTTTTGAATACCAGTTGCTGGAAACCACAGGGCAGAGAGTGCTCTTGTGCTCAGATCCTGCCTGTGTTTTTCCCACTGGTATCTGGTTGGCCACTGTAAGACTGGGATGCCAAAAAGACCCGTTCTTATTTTTTTGAGCAGATTTTTGTATTCTGAAGATCATCGGGTTTCAGAGAAAAGGGGAACTGGATCACAGTTAATATTAATCAGATTGAAATTGTCAGAAACATAACCCTTGTGCGGATTAAACCGAAAGCACATTCTGCAGAGGAAATGGTTTTAGAACAAAAAGGGCCATTTTCTTCATGGATAGAATCCATTTAATATTATTGCTAAATAAACATGGTGGTCTCCAAGATGACAGTGTCGACCTGAATTCCTGTAAATGTTACGTTGCATTTCAGCTCTTTTTTTTAGGTCTATGGTAAATAAACAGCTGCAGGATCAGCAACTGAACCTACAGAGAGTTTTCTCTAAATGCCTTTCTGCAATCCCTCTTGGTTTGTTATTATAGGAACTCTGGAGAATTCAAAGCATGAAGAGTCCTGTGTCTCTCAATGTGCTGGTGAGTAGACAAGGCAAATTCTTAGCACTGAACTGTGGCGGGGCAGTTTATATGGGGGTGGGGCAGGGAATTCTCCAGCAAGTTTTAGCCTCTTGGATAAATAATATAAAAACAGAAGAACCTCAGAGTAGGGAGGGGAGAGAAAATTAGTTTGTATCTTAATACGAAGCTCCCTAATTTTCCCTTTTGGAAACAATATGCAAACTGAAGCACAATTGTCCTTCAACATTCACATTCCTCTGAATTTTGCAATGCAGTGCTCTAAACACATTATGTGCACAAAATGTGTTTCTTGTGGAAAAACTGCATACAAATTTATATATTGGTAAAAATAGCATTAAAAGCTAGTGGGACACTACCAGGGAATTTGTAGAATTCCCAATATATTGTGTGTGGGTGTGTTTTTTAAAATGGATAGTGTAATTTATCATTTTGGACCCATTATGTATGTCCCAGATCGTGAAGTCATGCCAAAGTCATGTTTCAGTCTGCCATCTTTAATCCAAATGGTGCCTGGCATGCAACCTTTGATGAAGACCACCACTGCCACATTGGGAATATTCACACCAAGTTTAGTGGGGCTATGTGTGTGAGAGAGATGCAGGCAGAAGAAAAAGGCTGGGATGGATCTGCAGCTCCTGCTTGCATTTGGTAGAAGCTGCAGCTCCAGTCCAGATCCAGTCCAGCCTTTTAATTCTGCCTGTGTCATTAAAAAACAACATAACCATTTGGGTTATGTGCACATTTTTGTGCACACCTTTGTGCCCATCTGTTGATAACAAAGTTGTCTCAAAACTTTACTCTCCCCGCTAGAAATCAATGTGCTGCCTCTCCCAACTGGATCCAGATTCAGCTATAGATACTCCACTTCGACCAACACATTCCTTCCAGGAAGGGCTGAAGAAAGGAGTGGCATTTCCCTTGAAGGCACCGCTGTTGTTGAAGTGCTGGCAAGATGTCACAGAGTCTTAAAAGTGAGTGTGGTGGCAAGTCCAACAGGGGCACAAAAGAGGAGTGGAAGTTCAGATTTGGGAAGTTTGAAAACCTGTCATGAGCCCTGCAGTGCTGTCAATATGAGGCTTGGTCCCCAGGCTCCAGTACAACAGGAAGAGGAAGAAGAAACAGAGCGGGTCCTGATTGGTGGGACCTGGGGTTGGAGGAAGGAGGCTCTCTCCCTTGTTCCTTGTCTTCAGTCACTTCAGAAGAAGGAGCAATGATGTTGGCTATTCCCCCTGACCTCCAAGAGAGCAGAGAATCTCAATGGAGGCCAGGGAGTGTTGTGGGCAGCTGAGGGAGGAGGCAGCTCAGGAGTTGGCAGCAACAGAAGGGTGCAGGATAGTAGCCTAGAACCAGGCCCCACCTCCACAGATGGGAGCAGCCCCACTCACCTCGAAGGGTTGTGTTTTTACAATCCCAACATTCCCATGAAGTGAAGGAGTGTCACAAGGAAAATTCAAGGAGAGTTGAGAGCAATTCACCCATCACACAATGCATTATTTATCTCTCTGAACCATCGAAACACCCTCTTACCTGATTTCTCCTTGTGAAGAGCTCCAAATTCCCCCTTCCATCAGAGAAAGGGCAACACAACTGGGCCAGTTCTCCTGGTCTCCAGCACCAGAGGTTCAACCAGTCTGCAAAATCCCAACGTTTCCCCCCACCCACACACACACAACCCTTCTCCCTTGTAGTTAGTCATACGATGAAAAGAACCTTTTAACAAGTATCGTTGCCGTTCCCAGTTGCAGGATGTCCAGATCAAGAAGACATCTGGATCCAAAGACAGGCTGCACAAAGAAAATGGAAGTTTAAGGTAAAACAAGACTTTGTCAAAAACGAGTCCTCGCTGTGGGAGCAAAATAACTTGGGAGCAACATGGCCTATACTGGAAAGACTGCACCCACCCCCACAGGTGTTAAGATCAGTAGTTTGGGTGGTTGACCCCATGAGAAGGTATTATTTGTGGCAGCTCCTAAGTTGTGGAACTCCCTCGCCACAGAGATGCGTCTGGCACAAAAGGTATTTACAAATATCCTGAATCAACCCAATACAGTATCCTAGGGAGGGCTGGTTTTCTACCAAGCTAGAGTATCTGAATGAGTGGGAGATGTGAATATTTACTGGCCCATTGACTTCTCATGTACATCATTTGTAAGCAAGTGGTTAGTTTACATCACTTCACCAGAGGGGGGGGGACCAAGAAACCTTCCCCTTCTCTATTTTACAGGGAAGCGCTGGAGCAGCATCCCCTTTGGTTTTGCTACCATAATGGAAAGATTCTGAAGATTTTCCCCCAAAGGAGTGAGCCAATCTGGGCACTCAACATCAAGCGCGGCATCCTCAGTGCTCTTCAGACATCCTTGGTGGCAACGACCAATGGCAGCGTGGAAGAGGTGAGCAGTTCTGAACATTCGAAGCTGCCTTGGTCCAGTATACAGTGGTACCTCGGATTACAGACGCTTCAGGTTACAGATGCTTCAGGTTACAGACTCCGCTCACCCAGAAATAGTACCTCGGGTTAAGAACTTTGCTTCAGGATAAGAACAGAAATCACGTGGTGGCAGCGGTAGGCCCCATTTGCTAAAGTGGTACCTCAGGTTAAGAACAGTTTCAGGTTAAGAACGGACTTCTGGAACGAATTAAGTTTTTAACCCGAGGTACCACTGTATACTCTTGGTCTGAAATATTGGTGAATTTTGTACAGTGGAGACTAGTTCATTAGGAAAATGTGCACTGCTCCACCAACCCCAGTCTGCCTTCTGCCAGCCCTCAACTGTTTGCCTTCTCACTTGCAACCCGCCCAGTGGGAGGGGGGCTCTTGCTGTCAACTTGCCCTCCTCCCCCCTTAGTCTCATTCTTGCCCCTTTTAGAACTACGTAACATCACATAGCACCACACTCACATCCACATACATTAACAGAGCAACACCTAACACGGCATCCACATAACACAACACAGGGGGGACGTCTGTTGTTTGATACAGTTCTAATTCTGTGAATTAGCCTATACAATGATATATGGTAAATTCATCCCATGAAAGTACAAATTACCAGTCATTCGTAGCATTAAGAAATAATAGATAGTTATGGAACAGACTTAATTGTTCATTTATTGTTCAACCAAGCCAGAAATAATTACTGGGCACCACATATATTGGGTCACCACCATGACACATGTCCACCAGTCTCAAAGGCCAATGGGAAGCAATTGTTTCCAAGTGATTTTATACTGTGAAGTGCCCTGTAATCTTTGGATGAAGGGCAGTATACACACACACAACACACACACACACACACACACACACACTGTCTCACACAGCACTATTACTATGCAATTTCCTCTTGTTTCATTCACAGTCAGACTGAGATTGGCCATGAAATGGAGATGCTCTTTCGCTCAGAAGTGGGTGAAGCAACAAATATAAATTTTACCATTATACAATGAGTTGGGTTCTACAAACACTCACACACGACTCCCTATCCTCTGTCCCAGGGGCCAGCAAACTTTTTCAGCAGAGGGCCAGTCCACTGTCCCTCAGACCTTGTGGGGAGCCGGACTATATGGGGGGGGGAGATGAACGAATTCCTATGCCCCACAAATAACCCAGAGATGCATTTTAAATAAAAGGACACATTCTACTCATGTAAAAACACACTGATTCCTGGACCGTCTGTGGGCCGGATTTAGAAGGCAATTGGGCCGGATCCGGCCCCCGGGCCTTAGTTTGCCTACCCATGCAGTCTGTCCGGACAAGCACATCCTAGTCAGGCAAATGTTGTGGGGGGTTTTGTGGAAAAGCAAGGCCAATGTATGTGGGAGGGAGAGTTCCAAGGGCTAAGACACTGCAGCCCTATCTCTCTCCCCCACCCAATGCACCTTCTGTTGGGTTGTAGGTTCGAATTATCATGCACTTTGGAGCCCAATAAAATAATTCCCTTTTGTTGTCTTGTGATTGTTGATTAGGTGGATGTCCTGGGGAAATGCCCAACCAGATACCAGCAGAAAGGGCCTCTCCTTTTGAAGACGAAAGATTTAAACCTGTGTTCTCACCGGTTTTCTGGATTTACTTCTCTGAGGTCCATTGCTTTGCCCAGTGCACCAGTAAGTACTGTTGAACCTCTTGTTCTTCCACTATTTCTTTCAAGAAGCTAGCTATGTTGTTACTCAAGGACTTATATGTGTTAAAAACACGAGCAACTATTTATCAAGAGGCAATTCACTGTGTTGAGCCTGTAGACACATGGGGAATGGTTCATATCAAGGTAGGAATAGATCAGGCTCTTTTATTTCTGTGCGAGTTTCACATAATGTCCGATCGTAAGCCTGTCCCAGCCTGTTTTCTATAATTCTGTAAAACCACATGAAAAATCTACATTTAATAAAATAATAATAATAATAATAATAATAATAATAATAATAATAAATTTTATTTACACCCTGCTCTCCCCAGCCAGAGCCGGGCTCAGGGCAGCTAACAACAGTAAAATTACAGTAAAAACATAGGGGGGGAATTTAAAATACAAGCTAAAATGCAATTTAAATGGTATGCGCTTTTTTCCTGAAATGCGTTTCCCTCCAAATATGTATTTTTGTGCACACTTTTCCTGTAGAATGTACATTTTCAAACTGAAATGGCGTCACAACATTTGGAGGAGTACACAGCTTGTTTGGCCTGATGTGTAGTACGCATTTAAAGCACTGTCATACCACTTTAAACAGTCATGGTTTTCACACACACACACACACACACACACACACACACACACACACACACACAAAGAATCCTGAGAGGTGTAGTTTGTTAAGGGTGCTGAGAGTATTAGTTGGCCCCTGTTCCCCTTAGAGAGCTAAAATTCATAGAGTGATTCAGCAATCAAACCCTTTTCACAGGGAAAACCTTGGGAACTGTAGCTATGTGAAGAGAAAAGGGGGGGTCTCCTGACAAGTCTCCACACCCTTAACAAATGACTTTCCCAGAATTCTTTGGGGGAAGCCATGACTGTTTAAAGTGGCATCATAGTGGCTATAAATGTATGGTGTGAATGTGACCTAAGTGGACATTTGATCATCTCTCTATCCCTATGTTTTAGCCTGATCAGCAGCTCATATCCTCCAAACTTGAGTGTGTTCAGAAGTTTGAGGAGGGAATCCTGGCAGAATCCCAATGTATAGAGTCTCATCTCACTACATCTCCTGGGAGGAAGGGCAGCGGAGTGAAAACCCAGACTCGGATGGAAATGAAACTGTTCCGAACGGAAGCTGAAATCACCGCACATGAAAGAGGTTGGTGCCTGACCCTGTTACCATGTTTATTTGCCCCATCCCTAAGCCAAGTGACCTCTCTTCTCTGCAGGTTGATCATCTAAAGAGCAAAGAGGGTGTGATTTTCATTCCCATCATGACCTTGGGTTGGGTAGAGAGGGAGGCAAATCACAGCTTCTTACGTTTGTGTGTGTCTGTGTGTCTGTGTGTCTGTGTGTCTGCGTGTCTGTGTGTGTCATGTCCACTTTTGTGCCAGCACCAATCACTGGCATGTGACACATACACACACAGTGTGGCTCTGGGGTTGAAAATGTTTACCCACCCTGGGTTAGTGAATGCCTCTAAGCAATGACAAGTTAACAAAAAGTCTTTTTGAACTGCCCTTGCTTGGGGTATAAGGCTCATTTTACCCCACTTACTAGGCTACAATGTCATTTGGGATGGGGAAGAAAGTTGATACTATTTAAAAGTGAAGCTACTCAATTTGCGCTTCTGTAAACAATGTGCAAAGTAAAACACAGCCATCCTTTGAATTCTGCACTGCTGCTGTTCTCCAGCCAAGTCATGTCTACAGAAAAGCATATCCTTGGATAAAACATGTGTAGAAGTGCATACATTAAAGGGGGGGAAATCACAGTTTTGTATTTCAGATGAGCAGAAATTTGCATTAAAGGGATGGTAAATTGTCAATATTCCCAAATGCTAACAGAAAAAAATATGTGTATGATGATGTAATATATTGCAAATCATAATGGGAGGGAGGACTGAAGCTGAGAGCTCAGTTGCCTTCCTGGTGGTTTTCCTAAGGCCTCAGAGTGTTGACTGTGTTTCAATTGTTCCCCATTGCCTGGTTTACTTCTGCAGTAGACACCAAGGATATCTACGAGAGCAGCCTGTTATATGAAAGGGGAAAAACAGCACGATGGCCGGGAAAGGAGGATGAGGTGGCAGTGGTCTCCAAAATTCTACAGAAGCTTTGTATGAATCCTAGAGCGGATTCCGAGGCAAGTTATTATATATTTTTTTGTCATAGTTATTGGTTATTGCTGGTGTTGAAAATGTGGCACTTGCATGGGAGAAATGGAATTCTTGTGCTCTTCCTCTGCCCCTGCCCCCCAAAAAAGATTGATAGCCTTGTTGTCCAATAATTTGCACAAGCCTCTTTTAAAGCCATCATGTATTATGGCATTAGCTTTCATGAACCAGAATCTAGCTGCAGACAAATTGTATTTGTGTTTGGGGTGAGTGTGTCATGTGAATCAGCCCTGAGATGTATTGGCTCCAAAGGGGCCCAAGATAAATATGTACTTTTCATCAATGCTCTGTGTGTCCCTGGGTTGAGAGGTCACTGTTAGAGACCATAGCTCCAATCAGAAAAACAGATTCAGGGTCACTTGTGCTGAGTTACATTCCCTCCTGGCCTGTTATCCGATGACCATTCATTTGTTAGCCCAGCCTCTGAGAGCTATTGTCACTGGTAACAAAACAGAAGGTCTTGTCTAAGTTCTTTTGTGTTTATTTTATTTCCTACCTTAATCATAAAAGGCACTCCTCAAAGCTGTTTTACATATGCTGGAGTTGAATGCTTTGGAGAGTATTATTGAAATTTATTAATAAGGCAACCAAATACACAAACACACCCTTTCTCACACTCGACAATTACCCTAACCCAACACCCCACTGAGCGCAGATGTAGAATACAGGTTGTAACCAAGCAGAAGCGTAAGAACATAAAATAAAAATGACAAGATGTCCTATACAATTAGTAAACTTACATGAATAACAGGATATTTAGTCTCTAGGGAGCCCATGTGACTTTGTCTAGATTGAGCAGCCTTCACTACTCAAATTTAGGTGTATTATACATTATAGACCTGTCCAAACCAGACTCTCTCTCTCTCTCTCTCTCTCTCTCTCTCTCTCTCTCTCACACACACACACACACACACACACACACACCCAAGGTAGCATTTGCCACTGAAGGCTTCTCTAACTACATTTGCCTTGGTGGTTCATACAGTCTACAGCAGGGGTCAGCAAACTTGTTCAGGAGGGGGCCGGTCCACTGTCCCTCAGACCTTGTGGGGGGCTGGACCCACCACCTCCCAAAAGCGCCCCCCCCTGCCACTAACACCACAACCGCCGATGCTGCCTTGTCTTTGGCAGAGTCGACGTCCTCTGTCTCGGGGGGCAGAGAGCCCAAGCCGCTGGCCTGGGCGGCAGAGGCAGCCTCCATGCCACTGCCGCTTCCTTCCTGCTTGGCCGTTTCCTCCCACTTGGCCACCTTAGCGGGAAGGAAGGGGCAGCGCCCAGAGGCGTCTGTGGCTTCTGATTGGCTGCAGTAGCTTCCTGCAGCCAATCAAAAACTGTGCCGCGTCGCGGAAGTCAGTCTCTGCACGGCGAGGCTTCTGCGCTGCGCCTGTTTAGCTCAGGGACTGACCGAGTGGGCGGCAGGGTCCGCAAGGTTTTTGGGCCGGATTAACGAGCCCGGTGGGCTGTATCCAGCCTGCGGGCCTTAGTTTGACGACCTCTGGTCTACGGTGTAGCATAGAGTGAATGGTGCCCTCAATCTATTACAGGCATAGGCAAACTTGGCCCTCCAGATGTTTTGGGACTACAACTCCCACCATCCCTAGCTAACAGGACCAGTGGTCAGGGATGATAGGAATTGTAGTCTCAAAACATATGGAGGGCTGCGTTTGCCTATGCCTGCTCTATTAACTACCACATGCACAGAAGCACCAATCTGGACAGTGTTATCTGTACATAGCCTGAGAAATTTAACACAATGCCACATCCAAATGTGCCGCGGCATTGTTTACTTATCCTTTACTGTGTTATTCATTTTCATCATTTTTCTTGTTCCTTTTTTTGAGGTTTGCAACTGTTTTCTCTACTAATGTAACAAAATGAAGGAAAAACAGATGTTATTTTTTAAAAAAATACACAACAAAGGTCACTGCTCGTTTTGTAACCGAGGACGCGGAATTGAGTTGTTGTTTTTAATGGCAGTTTTATTTCAACACGGTTGAACAGGTCGCATTCTTACGGGCCGCACTTATTCAGTGATTCCTGCATTTCAGCAGATTGGATTAGGTGACCCTTTTGGGGTTCCTTCCAACAATTCTATGAGTTTCCTTATTCACCTGTAGAGAAAGCTGGCCAGCCAAATAAATCAAATAGCAACAAAGTGGACGGAAACCCAAACTGTCTGCCTGCACAGTGGCTTTCATTCTGGAGAACTGTCAACCCATCAGACCATCCATCTTTGAAACAGAATTTCCCCACACACACACCCCTTTTCTCCCCTTTTGGACAGCTTCTTCCTTCCCACTTCCCGCCCTGCCTGGACACTTCTGCCCCCTTAACGCCCCATTGCTTAATCTGCATTTAAATCCAATCCCTTCACACAATGGCATTTGAAATAACTCTCTAAGGCTCCCTGGTGAGTGGCATGCTTTCCCTCCTCTCCTCTGAATGAGAATTGGGGGGGCTTCTCCCCCGCCCTGCCCCCGGCATTTATCCTTGTTTTTTTGTCGCCTGAATGTAGCGCATAATCTCGCCCCCATTCAAAGCCAAAACAATGCAAGGGACAAATAAGACTATCCGTGGCTGGTAAGGATGTGTTTTCCCAGGCTGTGCTGTGGACATTTCCCATCAGCCTCTTCCTGGACCAGGGCTCTTTAAAAAGATGGTTGGAGAGAAGGAGATAGGAATGAAGGAAGGGGGGGTGGATGGGTTGGAGCCGACACCATAATATGGGGGGGGGGACATGCTCTTAGCACTGAAAACAGCAGATAGCCTGTTCAGGACCGAAACAGGCACGCTATGAATAATTTGCCTCTCTTTAAAGGCATGCACAAATTACCATATGAAGACTAGCAACGGTGCCTTCCAAAATCTAAATGGCACCCAGTTGATACAGGGAAAGGTAATTCTGTCTGTTCCTTCAAGGAGACAAAAGGACACATCAGCAACTAAGAGCTGTAGCTCAGTAGCAGAGCAAATGATGCAGGAGAAATTCAATTCTGTTTGCATTGAAAGGCCGACCCACCTGATCTGCAGTTTCCGAAACAATACGTAAACCAAAACTGAGCCATCCTTTGGCATTGGAACAGTCTCTGAATTTTGCACTGCAATTCTCCATCTGT
Source organism: Podarcis raffonei (assembly GCF_027172205.1). Taxonomy (NCBI): domain Eukaryota; kingdom Metazoa; phylum Chordata; class Lepidosauria; order Squamata; family Lacertidae; genus Podarcis; species Podarcis raffonei. Next base: position 38,827,237 of record NC_070615.1, on the reverse strand, counting down.
GCAATGTCTGCCAAATACACAAGGGGAGAGTGTGCATAATTATATTGCATGTCGGTGAGAAAACCCATTTTGTAAGCATTTTTATGACTGCATTTTATTAGGGGAAACTGTTCTGCAAAAATGTGTATATTAGGGAAGTTGGCACACTAAGGTCCTTTTGAATTTACATGAGGACTTTTAAAAGCAATAAACTGATATGGATACTTAAGACTTGAGAAATGGAGAGAATAAAAAATGGACACGTTTGCCCATCCCTCAATAGAGTGCAGGCTTGGCAAAAAATGTTACCAGGTTAAATCCCTGGCATGCCCAGGTAGGGCTGGAAAAGACCCAGAAGTCAAATTCAGGAGGGAAGGTATTAGGCAGATTCTCCTTTAAATGCAAACTGAACTGGCTTTCCCCCACATGCCTAGTTCTATATCGCCTTGCATTCCTTTGGGGGATTTCATAAACATCATATAGAAATAAATAAGATGGCATCCCTCCTCCTTTTCCATTTTTCTTTTAACAAGATTTGCAAATACAAAAAAAGCCCAACAACAAAAACTGTCATAAAGGCAAAGAGAATAAAAATGCAAGATGAAAAAGAGCTAGCAAAAAATAAAAATCATGCAAAATATATTCCCTAGTGGAATCCAAGGTTCATATTCACACAAAATACATCAAGTCTTCATAAATGTTGCCAGATAAAATCGTATTTAGTAGGAATGTGCCAACCGTGAGATTATTTGGTTTTATAAATCACAAACAACTTCCCAAACAGAGTCAAAGTATGAAGGGTCCACGTTGTCCCTGAAAGCACATGGGCCAGTTTTTCACAGATGGCAATAAGCATGACTTTTCAAAACCATACAGTGGTACCTCGGGTTAAGTACTTAATTTGTTCCGGAGGTCCGTTCTTAACCTGAAACTGTTCTTAACCTGAAGCACCACTTTAGCTAATGGGGCCTCCCACTGCCGCCGCGCCGCTGGAACACGATTTCTGTTCTCATCCTGAAGCAAAGTTCTTAATCTGAAGCACTATTTCTGGGTTAGCAGAGTCTGTAACCTGAAGCGTATGTAACCTGGAGCATATGTAACCTGAGGTTCCACTGTACATCCAAAGAGTAGCAATTATTATTACTCTATACTTGAGAGATCACAAAATAGGTCGTGATCAGCAGACGTAAAATTACTTGTTGACTAATAAAAGCTGCAGTAGCACCATCAAAAATGGGTAGGGTCCAAAGCGACTTGTTTACCTGTAATAATACTAATTTCAGATACAACCCCTTGTATCTTACAATCCTGAGAGAGTATAAGAAGGGGAAACAAATACTGCAATATGAACTAGTCAGACTAGGGTTAAAAACCAGCACTGGAGACAACTTTTTCCATGCAGACTCTTTTCAATACTGACAAACATCTGGGATGCAGAGCCAGTCCTGGTGCAGCTCAATTGATAAAGGGCATATTTTCTTTTTTTGCATTTTTTCTTTTTACAAAACATATATACAAATAAAAATTGTATAAACACAAAAATCCACATCAGTATCAGAACACAAATTGCTAAACAACAACAAGCAGTCAATCTCTTTTGTATCATGCAGTAAACATCTTCAACAAAATAGTCTCTCTTGTGCAATAGACAAATAATTCAAAACCAATATATTGCTTTGGTCTCTTTTAGGATTGTTTACGGTTAAATAAATTCAATCTGGCTTCAAAGCACTCTGAACAAAAAGCATGGTTTCGTATTTTCCTGTTCTTTGTTCCCACCAATAGATAATAAAAGTGAGCCGAGCCATATTTAGGTTGCCATATTTGAAAAAGTAAAAACCAGGAAACCCCAAAATTGTTGAGTTTTTTAAAGGAAACCACCAAAATTGTTGAGCTTTGTAAAGGAAAACCCCAAAGTTATTGAGCTTTATTTAGACAAACCCCCAAGTTGTTCAGCTTTTTAAAGTAAAAGCTACAAGAATTTTTGAGCTCTGGAACTTTTTTAAAGCATTTTGGGCACGATTTAGCCCCTAGTAAATTTTCCAGGACGTTTGCCAGATTTCCAAAAAAAAAATCCAGGATGCAATTTTGGGAGGTGAATTCTAGGACATGTCCTGAATAATCAGGACGTATGGCAGCCCTACCATATTTCAACAGAAGCATCTCTTTTCCTTTTTCACTGAGTCAAAAATTTCTGAACCAATTGGCCTGATTTGATCAGCTCAAGTTCAAAAGTGGGAAAGCGCTGGGTTCCTGACCCTCAAGCTTTGCAAAATGCTGTACGATCCCAGGGGTATTAAGTGTGTTCCGACCAAAGTCAGGCCTCTTCAGTAAACACCCTGCTCGCTTACAAAACGCCTCAGTGTTTGTGGAAAAGGAGCGTTCAGGAGTGGTTTCCAAGAACAACAAAATTGCAGGTATGATCTGCAGCCAGCTCTGGATGAGGTCTGCCAAGAGTTTTCCACGTGCCCCCCTCCCACATTTTAAAATAAATAAATGAATGAATAAAAGAAGCCGACTCTTTGTGTAAGGTAGTAAAGGAAGACCTTCTGCTGCCTTAATCACTTCAGGAAGACTTTTAAAACACTTTCCTGTTTTTCGCTACTCCGACAGCACAAGCCTACAGAGTGGTCCCATCAGGGTAGGAACTGGGGGGTATATGTCAAGGGCCCCATTCAGTAGAACAAGTTGGTGGGCCCCCAAATACAACAAGGCTGCCTTACCACAATTTTAAGTGAAATAATACCCACAGCCATCCAACAAACCCCCTCCACCTTTAATGTGAATCTATCCCACTTCTGATTAATTTGAATGCACCCAATGGTGCACCACTATCCATGGTGCTGACTCATGGACCAGCCCACCTAGATTATTGCCATACCCAATTAGAACACCCTTGGGGATCCCAGCTTGGAATGGGAGAGTTTCCAACCAAACACGCATCTGGGCTTTCACCCCAAGCAGGGCCTGAGAAATCCTTCAAGAAACAAGGGGAAATGCAGTGTTGCCAAAAACTCCTGGACTTATGCTTCCAGTTTTGAATAACACTGGTTCCAGTCTCCTTAAGGCTCCACCCTTAAAAGCAACTGAAGATAACTGGTACAACTGGTTCATTGATCACTTGTACTTTCATAGGTGTGGTTCTATGAAATCAAAGAGAATTGCCTGAAGATTAGGGATCTTGCCTGAAGATTAGGAATGGGGAAGAAATTTGATTCAGTATGCATTTAAAGGTGAGACTACAGTGGTACCTCGGGTTACATATGCTTCAGGTTACATACGCTTCAGGTTACAGACTCTGCTAACCCAGAAATATTACCTCGGGTTAAGAACTTTGCTTCAGGATGAGAACAGAAATCGTGCTCCAGCAGCGCAGCAGCAGCAGGAGGCCCCATTAGCTAAAATGGTGCTTCAGGTTAAGAACAGTTTCAGGTTAAGAACGGACCTCCGGAACGAATTAAGTACTTAACCTGAGGTACCACTGTATTTCCTTCGCAAAACAGTAAACAAACAGAAACACAGCCATCATTCAAAATTCAGACTTCTCCAAATTTCTGCAATGCAATTCTGCAGCCAGGTAATCTGTACAAAAGTGCATATCCTGGGGGGCAATGCATATGTTAGTGAAAACAACTTACAAAAATGCATTATTATCCTACAAATGCACTATTACAAGCGAAGTATTTTAATAACAGCAACAAGCTGTGACTTGGAGGGTTGAAAGTCTTCTTATCACGCTCCTTTGCTTGCGCAGAGTCTTGCAAACAGTTTGGTAAATTTCCTCCAAAATGAAGAAATTTCACCAGCTTCCTGACGTTTTAATCACTTTATCAGGAGAATCTTTGATGAAGTCACATGTCATCTATTTGCTTCTCCTCCACAATGAGATACTTTTCTCCTTTTATCTTTTATCTCCTTTTATTTTGCACTTCCACCAAGGATTCTCTTACATCTTGCAGTTGTAATTATAAATAATATTAATGGCTTTTTAAACATCTTTGTGGGAGAGGGGTTATCAATTTGTTTTTTATTTTGCTTCATTTTGTAATTTGTGTTCTCATTTTGAATTTTTTGGCCCTGAGATCTTCAGATGAAGAGCAGTATACAAATTTAATAAACATAATTGTTGTTGTTTTGGAAGAATGCATTAAAAATGTACATGTTGAGAGAAATTTGCCTTAAAATGCTGGTGAATTTTCATGAAAACACACACATCCCCTCTATGCAAGTGGATGTGGAAATGCGAATTAAAAATAAGAAACAGAGAAACCAAAGCTTGACAGATTTGCCCATTCCCACTGAAGACAGAATTCAAAGGAATTGAGAGCAAGCAATTTGACTGCAGTTTGCTAACATCCTTGCCAGGACATCAGGGGTGGGTGGGAGGAAGTTACACTTGAACAGAATTCCATATATATATATATATATATATATATATACACACATACACATATACACACACACACACACACACACACACATATACACACACACACACATACATGTGCAGTTCTAGATTCATTTTTCTGGTCTCATTTCCAACACTGCCTCCGCTGCGTCACTTAGAAGCACTGGCATCTGGCAGTCAATAAATAGCGATCTTTGAAGGGAATAAGTGCTTCTGTTGAATATCAACCAATATCCTTTTTATCAGGAAGCAAGCCAGAAGCACCTCTTCAATTAGTCCTTTCTTTCATCCCACGGCCTTCCCAATGTCAAATGCAAGTCTTTTAGATGGCTGCTTCCCTCCGGGGAGTAGCTGGGTGGATTGCAGTGTTTAGACTTTGGCTGGAATTACAGAAGTTCCACAGACCGAGGAAGAGGAAAAATAAATATTTAGGGTAGTAAGTAGGTTTCCCACCCACTCACCCCAATTATTTTTTATTAGTAAAATAGAATGATTAGACGCATCTACTGTAAGGTGCTACCTTTAAAATCCCCCAAAGCATTAGGACTGAGAAAAGAGACCAGTTTTTTGCAGTCAGCTTGTTGGGGTTTCTGTGGTTATGTTGGTTGCATGTCTGGAAGGCCATATTTTTGTTCTTCAGTTGCTTTCCATGTACAAAAGTATTTCAGGAAGAATCCCTCTTGCTTTGCTTGCTTCTTAGCTTTTTCTGCCTTTCATTTGTGCTCCAGATGGTAGTTATTTGACTGTCTGCTTAGTTGCTTATTATACAAAGGCATGTGGCTTACAATACATTTAAAAGTATAAGCATTAATACATTCTACCATCTTTTAATCATACAAAACACCTACCATTCACTATATACATTCCTGCTTTGCAGGGGATTAGACTTGATGACCCTTGGGGTCCCTTCCAACACAACAATTCTATTATTTATTTATTTATTTTGTTGTTGTTGTTGTTGTTGTTGTTGTTGTTGTTAATTTAATAGCCTGCCCTTCATCCCAAGGTTCTAAGGTGAGCCACAACAATTTAAAATATGTTAAAAATTACAACAAATTACAACCACGAGATTAGGTGGACCATAGAAATATATATCCCTGTTAGGATATTTCCGTTCCACCTTAAAAGGGAGTAGGATGTTTGTGTCACAGCCTGCGTATTTCCTGTCTCACAGGATGTTTATGTTGTCTGTTCCTTTCGTTTTCTGCTGTTTGCCTGAGCAGCCGGAGCAGGCGGTCATGGTTTCTTTGTTCTAACCAACGCTGAATAAAATGTAAATATGCTCTCCTGCTGTGCATCTTTTGCTGTGTGAATTCTGCTGATAGAGTGTGCACAAGCTTGAGGCTTCGTGTCGCTGATTGCTGATATTGCCTGACTACGGAAGGTCGATGGATCGTCCGGCAGCCGCCTTGGGGGCTCAGATGGACTTTGTCTCCCTGGCAGTATCCCAACAATCCCAATATATAGAATAGGCACACCACACCACAACCTCCTATAACTGGATGCATACTAGTAGCAAACAACATCTCAGTCCATCAAAAGCTATGCCCCTCCAACTCAGGCAAGATGAAAATCCATGCAAGATGGGGGGGGAATTCATAATTCACCTTGGAAACCACTGTAAACAATTGAACTCTTTTGCAGGATTTGAATAACACTTGTAGTGTAACAAGAACGAGTCTTATATGGGATACTTAAAAAATGGGAGTGACTTTAAATATGCAGCGGAAAAGGACTAGAGATGGAACCCACGAAAGGGTGGGAGGAAGTCCAGAGATTCGGGTGAATCTTTGTTTGTTTGTTGTTGCTGTTGTTGTTTAGTCATTTAGTCGTGTCCAACTCTTCATGACCCCATGGACCAAAGCACGCCAGGCACTCCTGTCTTCCACTGCCTCCTGCAGTTTGGTCAAACTCATGCTGGTAGCTTTGAGAACACTGTCCAACCATCTCCTCCTCTGTCATCCCCTTCTCCTTGTGCCCTCCATCTTTCCCAACACCAGGGTCTTTTCCAGGGAGTCTGCTCTTCTCATGAGGTGACCAAAGTATTGGAGCCTCAGCTTCAGGATCTGTCCTTCCAGTGAGCACTCAGGGCTGATTTCCTTAAGAATGGATAGGTCTGATCTTCTTGCAGTCCATGCGACTCTCAAGAGTCTCCTCCAGCACCATAATTCTTTGTTTACTTACCTTTTTATTACTTAAGACTTTGAATGTAGCCTTTAATTTGTAAAACCAAATATAATTATTTTATAGATATAGATATATAGATATATAGATATATAGATATATAGATATATAGATATATAGATATATAGATATATATCAAAGAAAATCCATGCCACCGTCTCCAGCAGAGATCCTGAAAGCTTTGGTGATGGTTTCAGAGCTGAAGACAACCAGTTCAGTTGATCAGACATGTGAAGCAGATTTCTGTCCTCCTTTCCTTCTAGTCTGCCAACCTGTTCATGGCATTGGTGTTTGAACTTCGCCTTCTCTCTTCTGGTGCCTTGCTGAGCCTGTGGCAGGGATCTTCATCGAAGTGTCAAGGCAACTGGTAAGACAGCTTCAAAATGGCCGTTTGGTCTGGGTAGATTTGCCAGCTCTGAACTCCAAGATCTTTCTGCCCCTTTCACCCAGGCTGTCCGTCCCTGGTGCCCTCCAGTTGACTGCAACTCATACCACCCCTGTGTATTTAGTATTTTGTGTTGCCTGAGGCAGTCACTTATCCATTGGCAAAAAGAAGTTCTAAGAAGGGACACCGAACTGCATATGATTTACACAGCCATCAAGACCCTGGTGATCTTCCAGTGTTGATGGATTGCAACTCCCATCAGCTCCAGTCCACATGACCAATGGTCAGGGGGAATGGGGCTTCCCCTCCAGATGTTTGTGGACTACACTAGGTTGCTGAAAATTGGCCTAAACAATTATTCATCCACTGAACATGCAAGCTGTGAAGGAGTGTGTGGAGGTAACACTACCAGTGTGGTGTAGTGGTTAAGAGCGGTAGTCACGTAATCTGGGTAACCGGGTTCGCGTCTCCGCTCCTCCACATGCAGCTGCTGGGTGACCTTGGGCCAGTCACACTTCTTTGAAGTCTCTCAGCCCCACTCACCTCACAGAGTGTTTGTTGTGGGGGAGGAAGGGAAAGGAGATTGTTAGCCACTTTGAGACTCCTGAAGGGGAGTGAAAGGCGGGATATCAAATCCAAACTCTTCTTCTTCTTCTTCTTTGCAAAGGCAAACCTCACACCAGACATGCAACAGTATGTCAAGGAGCGTTGCACCTGCTTTCCCTGACTTTTGCCTTCTTGGCTAGAAAACAGGGTTTTCCTCCTGACCTTTTGTCCTCTCACAGATTTGTTTACTAGACATAACGCTTGGCTGGAGCATGACCAGGGACGCAAACGTAATCAAGTATCGGGGAGAACATCTTAGGAAAACACCTTATGACACGTGTATTTGCTAATGCTGGAAATGTGCTTAGATGGAAATACGTTAAGTTCAGGGTGGTTTCACTACTGTTTCCAATTGTTGACCTCTGCAAATAAAAGGCGCCTCTGAAGAGCTAGTCGGCAGCTTGCTTGGAGCAGGCTTGCCTACCATGCTTCTGCATAGCTCACCTGCATTCAACCTCCCGTCGTCTCCGTTATTCCTACATGGTGGTTGAAGAACAGCAGCAGCAAGAGTTGTGACATTCTCAAGGAAGAACCATGATCATTCTGTGGGACCCACCCACCTTAGAGATTTCAGGAAGAAGATGACAGCCAATGGGATGTGTTCAACTAACTTTTATTCAGGGTAAACCCATTGGAATTAAGGGTCCTGATGTTCTTAGGTCCATTAATCTCAATGTGTCTACTCTGATTAAAAGTTAATTGAATGCAACCCAATGTTTCTGCAACTAGCAACAAAAACAGCTACTTCAAAACTATATATTTATTTCCATCCTGGCTATGATGTAGCTCAGTTGAAGAGCATCCGCAAAAGCTCCAGGTTCAATCCCTGGTATCTCCAAGTAGGGCTGGTGGAAACGCTCACGTGAAACCTTGGAGAGCTGCTGCCAGTCCATCTGGGCAGTACTGATCTAGATAGACCAATCATGGGACTCATTATAAGGCAACTTTCTATGTTCCTCTTGTGTCAAATTAGATGTGCTTTTCTTTTTGGGTTCCTTTCAGGCAACCTCTAGTGGATGCTCTCCCCTCCTGCGCCACCGAAGCCTGTGTGGTCCTGATGAAAGAGATGATCGTCTCTGAAGAAGTAGATGAGGACAAGATGGAATCATTCCTTTGGTCCCTCTCCTTCATCCCTGAGCCTACTTCAGGCATGATTGATGCTCTGGCTGTAAGCACGGAAATGAAATTTAGCTGAGTCAAATTGGATAGCTCAGTCGGTAGAGCATGAGACTCTTAATCCCAGGGTTGCAGGTTTGAGCCCTACTTTGGGTGAAAGATTCTTGCATTGCGGGGGATTTGACTCAACAACCCTTGTGATCCCTTCCAGCTCTCCAATTCTGTGATTCTATGAATCGTCCCTATTTCTGTAGAAGCACCGTATGCATATGTATGGAATGGGACATACGCCCTTGGCTATGGTCTTGGAATTTGGGTGGATAACTGAAGATAGGGATGGGGAAGAAATATAGTTATGTTTGCATTTAAAGGTGGACTGATTTAATTCACACTTGGCTGGAGTTCTGAAGAGCAGCGCTTCACCCGGCAACATTTTGTTGCAGTTCCCATTGGTTGGTTGTCGTGATGGATTGTCACAGATGTGCATGGCACCTTATACAAGGTGCAAGTGTAGGGATGGGGAAGAAACCAAATCCACCTTCACATTTAAAGGTGAACCTCCCTGTTTTGCACATTCTGAAACAATATGCAAACCAAAACAAAGCCATCTTTTGAAATTCACATTTCTCCAAATTTTGAAGTGTGTTTCTCCAGCTATATCCTATCTTCAGAAATGCATATCCTTGTGTAAGGTGTGCATAAAAATGCACACATTAGTGAAAGCAGCATACAACAAAGGATTGTATTGGGGGCAGCGTTTTGCAAAAATGTGTACATTAGAGGCAAAATCCCGTGCAAAAGTTGTGTACATTACGAGAAATTTGCACTAAAACACTGATGAATTTCCATGAGAGCTGTGGAAATGTGGGGAACTGAACTCTCAATCTTTGAAAAATGAGAAGTGGAGAGAATACCAAAAAGGAGACAGCTTCAGCCATGTAGTCTGGGTGATTTGCAATGGGTCGCCAATACTGTAGGTTCTCACTCCCAATTACTTAATAGCAATAACAGATTCAGCTGCTGAGATGAAGACAGGTTTGGGGAGAAAACAGGAGTGGATATTGTGTGATGGGACAGTGGACCTGAGTACTTCTTCCATAATGAAATTCTTGAGCTAGGTGTGAAGCACCATCTTCCTTCATTCTACTGATGGTTCCCTGAGCCATTATTTCATAATAAGGTCGGTGGACCTTGAGTTTTGAATTAAAGTAGATTTCACAAGCCTGAAGTCTGCCCATCCCTGATTTACTGTAACCACAAACCTGTGTTTATGCATATTTCCAGCCTCTGCTACAGTCACCACGAAGGAGACAGAGTGCCTTTTTAGGAATAACTGCCCTGGTAAATCACTTCTGTTCCACGAGAAATGACTGTGACCATGAGCCTGCCATTGGGGGCATTATGAGGATTCTGGAGGGACACCTGGGAAGAAAATGTACCTTGCATGAGTCAGTAGGTATCAGCCAGGTAGGTGGTTCCGAGGCAACTTGAAAGATCAACTTCTGTTTTCACTGTATCAGCGTGTCTTAGTGGAACTGAAATGTCACCTATTGAAAATAGATGAATATTCAGATTTTGAAGTTCAGTTTTGGATCGCAGCCATGATAAGCCATGGCCTCCTACAGGGCTCATGTTCTTCCTTCTTCCGCTCACCCTCCAGCATCTCTGTCCTGAGGACTTTCAAGGTTTCCCCTTGCATTCTTAACTGCTGCTTCCAGCATCATCCAAACCCAACAAACTCTGGTTAATTTTAACCATGGTTTGCTGGAAAGAAGCCAACTTCAAACCACGGTTTATGAAGCTAGCTTGTTTCAATAAACTATAGGCAAGATTATACACAGTTTAGGGTTCGGGTGTACAATTAAACTGCAGCTAATTGAAACTGGGGAACCCATGGTTTACCATAACAGTTTTAGCTATGCAGTGCTCTGATCTGCTTAGGGGGGGGAGGGCGATATAAATGATTTTTAAAGGAAGGTACTTTATTTCAACTTCATTTTGAATTTTCAGGTGGAACTAATTTTAAAAGCAATTGGAAATTCAGGACTTGCAGCAGCACGTCTTGTGCCCGTCCTGAGTTCCTGTGCGATGCTGAAAAGCAACCCTACAGAAATCCGACTGGCTGCCATAGAGGCCTTCAGACGTGTTCCTTGTGCAGCCAACGTAGGTGGCATGCGGTTGGCTTTCCTGTGCTATTTTTGCCCTCTGTATCATGGTAAAATAAGATGTATGCAATGCGGCTGAGAACCAGGTTGGGGCAGCAAGTCAAAAGGGATGTGGTAGGCGGGTCCTAAAATGCACACCTCTCAGGTGTCAAAGGCCAAGGTAAAGAGGTCTCCACCCCCATCGTATAGCCGGGACACTGAGATCCAGCACCGAGGGCCTTCTGGCAGTTCCCTCATTGCAAGAAGTGAGGTTACAGGGAACCAAACAGAGGGCCTTCTTGGTAGTGGCACCCGCCCTGTGGAACGCCTTCCCTTCAGATGTGAAGGAAATAAGTAGCTATCATCTCTTTAAAAGACATCTGAAGGCAGCCCTGTTTAGGGAAGTTTTTAATATTTAATGCTATATTGTTTTTAACACTTGATTGGAAGCCGCCCAGAGTGGCTGGGGAAGCTCGGCCAGATGGGCGGGGTATAAGTGATAAATTATTATTATTATTACTACTACTACTACTACTACTACTACTACTATTATTATTATTATTATTATTATTATTATTATTATTATTATCTTCAGCATTCACCAAACTTAGAGGCTGCCACAGAGAAGGTCCTGAACTGAAGGAACTGAACTGAGGTCCTGAACAGAGAAGGTCCTGAAGAGGAACTGAACTGTTTCTTTTGCTTTCTTCCTTTTTAGCATGCTACATTAGTCCATCTGTATCAAGCCTACAATGAGGATGTAGAAATAAGAATAGCTTCTTATCTCATGGCCATGAAATGTCCCAGTGAAGAATTATTTCACCAAGTTAAATGGACTTTGCAGGAGGAGAAATCCAGCCAAGGTAAGGAGCAACCTTTGAAATATTGAGCCTCAGCCTGGTCACAGCTACCCTAGGGAATGCTGAGAAGGGTTTTTCTTGTGCACTTTATTGAAAATGAGGGGCAATTTGGGTGAGGGATCCTGTCTGTTTCCCCCTAGCTTCTTGTACTGACTCTCTCCTTGCTGGCCCAGAGTTGTAGCAACAAGGAACTACAGTGGTACCTTGGTTCCTGAATGACTTGGCTACCAAACAAATCAGCTCCTGAATGCCGCAAAAACCCAGAAGTAAGTGTTCCGGTTTGTGAACCTTATCCGGAAGCTAAACATCCAACGCAGCTTCCTTGGCTTCTGATTGGCTTCAGGAAGCTCCTGCAGCCAATCAGAAGCCATACCTTGATTTTCGAATGGTTTCGGGAGTCGAACGGACTCCCGGAATGGATTAAGTTCAAGAACCAAGGTACCGCTGTATATAATTAAATGAATTAGCAATGCTTCAACAGAAGCAGGAAGGCAGAGAGGGTAAGCTCTGGGTGTGCAAGGTCAGAGGGAAGAGGTGAAAAAAATGACAGAGGCCCAGATGGCCTCATGCATCCAGTAATCCACTGAACACAACAACTCGTACTGCTGGCCCCTGAACTCCAAGTTGATGGTGAAGTTCAGATCTTGATTACTACATCTAATAGAAAACTCAGGTGGTGAGTACTAATAGATATGTAGTCCAGCTGGAACTAATAAGGAACAAAATGAAGGTATAGGCGTGCCCAGAGTAACTCTGAGGTTTGCAAAAGTAATACAAAATTAAAAATAGCCCACCCCTGGGCGGCGGGGAAGCAGCAGCCCAATGAAGGCTGAGCATGCCCAGTAGCCATTGAATGTTGAGAGTCACTTGGAGAAGAAAAATGGAAAGAGGGAGTGCATGAAGTGGCCTCCCTGGAGGAGGGTGAAGTGGAACCTTCAAAAGAGAGGGAAGGGCCATGGCTCAGTGGGTCGGGCATCTGCTTTTGCATGCAGAAGGTTGCGGGTTCAATGCAATACTAAGATGGATGGAACAATGGTAGGATTCAGTATAATGATTCAGCAGCTTCCTGGTTTCCTAACTCTTATTAGGATCTGAGAAGACATTGCAGGTTTTGCTTATGTCTTCCCAAACCTCACCTGTTCTTTAGGTTTACACCTGTCTCTTATTTGATTTTAAGTGGGTTCGTTTGTCTGGCGTCACCTCTCTGAACTTCTGGAAACAGATGACCCACTGAAGCAACATCTTAAAAATTCCCTTCCAAATGACATCATTGACAAAGAATTTGAGGGGGAGACATGGAAGTTTTCTTCATATTCAGATGTTACCTTCCACTCGGGTAGGTTTATAACCATCTGTACCTTATGGACTTCACAATGAATGAGTGATCAATGACTCCTTCAATTTTAACTTTATAGATCAGACCACAAGCATTTGGATGAACGATAACCCCCAGATCCTCTACTTTCATTTTGAAAAATAGTAGGTTTCAAGCATTTATAGAACCTAAGATATAGGGCAAAATGTACAGAGACTATTATTCTCATTTCTAAATTTAATTTAATTCATTCATTTATTTAACTCATGCATTCATTCATTTATGAGTATTGATAAACCCATTCATATTTTTAAAACATTTCCAAGCAGTGTACAATGTTGTTGTTAATGGTACAACCTAAAACCAATATAAAAGCATATAAAACAGGAATTTGCAGATACAAATACTTCAAATAGGATCAGGAAAAGCCTGGACAAAAAGATATTTGTGAGAAATCATCCCCACAAATATGTGTGTGTGTGTGTGTGTGTGTATGCCCACTGTTGTAGATCAGCACAGTATATTCTTAGATCAAACATAAGGGCACAGCACTATACATTTAAATAAGTGGTATACCACTTCAAACAGTCATAGCTTCCCCCACCCCAAAGATTTGACTTATTTTTTCCCTTTCAGTGAAGTAACCAGAAGCTTCCCAGAGTTCTGCAATATAGACACTTCTTCACTGCTCCTCATTAGGTATCAAGGGGAACTACCAGCATTTTCAGTTCCTGACAGAGAGCAACTCAGTCCTTTTCATCTCAGCTCAATCTCTGTGTTGTTGTTTTTTCAATGTGGCTTCTTATTCGAAGCCTCTGCTCACACATAAACCTATATTAGCCCTCTCTACAGGCTGGGAGGATGGAGGGGGGACGTAATCCTCCTTCCCCAAAGGGGGATTACTTTCTTCCTCCTCAAAAAGCGCTCTTTTCCCAGAAGGGTCTCCAACCATTAGCTCCTATGGCAACAAATGGCCTGTACTTGGCCAGCCCTTATAAGTAACAAAAGCCAGACTTGTTTGGCAGATTTGATCACTTAAGCAAGTTCTTTTCTTGGCCAACAACCTCATCACTGAGCTGAACAGTTCAGCTCAACCCCCAGACCCATTAGGATACAAAATAAATCCCTCCACAATGAAAACAAGCAGGTGGGTTGGCCTAACTTTCTTCCCAATTCTAGTGCCTCCAGGCTGTGCCCCTCAACAGCCCATAGCTGTCAACGTTTCCCTTTTTTTAAGTGAAATTCCCTTATTCCGAGTAGGATTCCTTGCAAGAAAAGGGAAAAGTTGACAGCTATGCAACCGCCCCACCCCAAACCCTCATTGACTGCAAGGCTGGAATGTGTCCTGGAAGAAGCTGACAGGTGAGGCAGAGCTGCTTCGCTGGCTCCCTGGCAGGTGAGTTGCTTCTGCCTACCAGGAGGGGAAGGGACGCGGGTGGTGCTGTGGGTAAAACCTCAGTGCCTAGGACTTGCTGATCGTATGGTCGGCAGTTCGAATCCCGCGGCGGGGTGAGCTCCCGTCTTTCGGTCCCAGCTCCTGCCCACCTAGCAGTTCGAAAGCACCCCTAAGTGCAAGTAGATAAATAGGTACCGCTTTATAGCGGGAAGGTAAACGGCGTTTCCGTGTGCGGCACTGATGCTAGCTCGCCAGAGCAGCTTCGTCACGCTGGCCACGTGACCTGGAAGCGTCTCCGAACAGCGCTGGCCCCCGGCCTCTTAAGTGAGATGGGCGCACAACCCTAGAGTCGGACACGACTGGCCCGTACGGGCAGGGGTACCTTTACCTTTACCAGGAGGGGAAGGGGCAAAGCAGTGGAGAGATCAGTGTGTTGCAGGTGCACTGGTAAAGCCGAACCAGTGCTCCCTGTCTCTCTCCCAGTAAGACACAGTGACCCACCTGCCAATTCTTGCTTCTGAATCTATGTAGAAAACCTCTGGCTTTCCCTGTACAAAGTGTTGTGGAAATCAAACCGCAAGACTTTTTTTTTTTTTTTGCATCACATACCTGAAGCTCCTCTTTATTCAAAAGTGCGCCAGGGAGAAGTCCCTTAACATGTTTGTGACAACGAATCTTCTGAGCATGAAACAAAGTGTATAATATTTGATTCAGGTAGGTAACCGTGTTGGTCTGACGCAGTTGAAATAAATAAAACAAATTGCCCAGTAGCACCTTAGAGACCAGCTAGGTTTGTTATGGGTAAAAGTTTTCGTGTGCATGCACACTTCTTCAGATACACTGAAACAGAAGTTAGCAGACCCTTATACATAGTGGGAGGGTGGGGTGGGGTTTTCTCAGAAGGGTAGTAGGAGATGGGTGATGGCTCAATGGGTATGGTAAACCTGTTGACTGTTAACGACTGCAATTAGTCCTACAGGAAAAAGCAAGGGATATTATGCAGATGACCAAAAATAGCATTAGCATATGCAATGAGACAAAAATCCAATATCTCTAGTCAGACAAGGTCTCTCCATAGTTTTTAGTTTAGTAAAGGTAGAGGGACCCCTGATCGTTAGGTCCAGTCACGGATGACTCTGGGGTTGCAGCGCTCATCTCGCTTTCTTGGCTGAGGGAGCCAGCGTACAGCTTCCAGGTCATGTGGCCAGCATGACTAAGCCGCTTCTGGTGAACCAGAGCAGCGCACGGAAATGCCATTTACTTTCCCGCCGGAGTGGTACCTATTTATCTACTTGCACTTTGACATGCTTTCGAACTGCTAGGTTGGCAGGAGCTGGGACTGAGCAATGGGAGCTCACCCCATTGCAGGGATTCGAACCACCGACCTTCTGATCGGCAAGCCCTAGGCTCTGTGGTTTACACTACAGTGCCACCTGCGTTAGTAGTAAGTTGTAATTCAGCAACTTCTCTTTCAAGTCTATTTCTGAGATTCTTTTCTAATAAGACAGCTGCTTTGAGATCCTGTGTTGAATGTCCTGGGAGACTGTTCTCCTACTGGCTTCTCTGTTTTGTGATTCCTGATGTCAGATTTGTGTCCATTTATCCTTTGGCATAGGGTTTGGCCTGTTTGTCCAATAGAGAGAGCTGAAGGGCACTGCTGGCCCTTATTTGTATCTGAAGAAGTGTGCATGCACACAAAAGCTTATACCAAGAACAAACTTAGTTGGTCTCTAAGGTGCTACTGGACAATTTTATTTTATTTTCGTATAATATTTGTACAGTAAATGTCACACAGAAAACAATTATTAACTTCCTCAAACATAGTGAAAAATTGCAAAAAGCTCAAAGCAATATTTCAGCAGGTTAACTGGAATAGTTGTTTGCCCCAAGATTTAGCTCACATAGCATTTATTCTGCTTTACTGGCAGACTAGTGGTTACACATGTTAGAACATTTTTGCACAACTTTGTTTTTGTGGCTAGAGCAGCATCTGAATAATAGAATAATAGATTTGTAGAGTTGGAAGAGACCCCAAGGGTCATGTAGTCCCAACCCCCTGCAATGCAGGAATCTTTCACCCAACTTGGGACTCAAACCCACAACCCTGAGATTAAGAGTCTCATGCTCTACCAACTGAGCTATCCCAAGCCAGCAAATGAAGAAAAGAAAAGGCACTCTGCACCCTTGCAGTGGGACAGCCCATGGGTACAGCCAAACACCTCAACCAAAGTGTGACAAAATTTTGACTGACCAGGTATCTTGACATTTTCCCTTTGCAGCAGCTGCAAGCACAAACGTCGAGGCCCAGCTCATCTTTTCTCCAGCGTCTTTCATCCCACGCTCAATAGCAATGAATTTGACCATCCATGTACTGGGACGGGCTATCAATCTCCTGGAGGCAAGTTCCCCTCCGAAACATACTGATAGCTAAATTCTGTGGGTAGTTTGTGTGAATAGGATTTGTTTATAGTTTGTTTTTATTGACAGATTTAAATGTTCACAATTTGCACTTCCATAAAATATATCTGAATATAAATAAAACCAGACAATTATACATAAAACAGAATTTAAAACATTAGCAAATAAGTGGTTGGTCAAAAAGGAAAATGCATCTGTTTAAACATCTCCATTTCCCCCCTCCCAATCATCCAATGCTGCTGTGATGGCCCAGCAGCTGTGAGAGCCCAGTTTGTAATCCCAGTGTAATTTGTAGCACCATCTGTTGTTGACCACATGAACCGCAGCATGACAGCACCCTTAGGAAAATATGTACAGGCAGCGACCATTTTGCACATGTTCAATTGATGTGGGACCACTGATGCGTGGTTCATTTTGGACCCAGAAAAGGGCGTAACAGGGGCAGGACATAATGGGGTGTAACAGGGCAGGGTGGTCTTATGCGCACTCCACCGACATGTGCAAATGCCCAGAATGCAACCCCCGCACAAAAAGCGAGTTGCCTGTATTAGGAGAGAAATAATTGGACCATGATCACCCAGTAAACTATCCTGCATTTCCTTTTGTGCTGATGTGCAGGGATGTTCTTATCAATGGCCTCCTAAATACCGCCTGTCGTTTCTTAGATTGCCATACGGTTAGGGAACATGGAAGATATCGTGCAAAAGTTATTTGGCCTCTATCCAGCTGAAGATGCCAAAGGGAGATTCCACAAGGCAGAACCTCCCATTGAGACGGGACGTAAGGCTTCTCTGAATAAACCAACATTTGAGAGAAATGACCCATCGTCTAAAGAAAGAAAGCCCAGCGCAAGGAAGGAGAAGCAGAAGTGCCCAAGTGGGCAGTACAATAAGATGAGTGAGTTCGCCAAAAAGGTAACTTAATATGTGGAATCCATAGTGTTCTGTTGTGAGTGCTAACCTCAGTAGAAACAATGATACCTCAGACAGCTCCACACAAGATTCAAACTGAACATATTCTAAGTTCAAATATTGCTTCAGTGACAGACATTCTCAGGCTGAGCCTTAAATAAAAGCTGCAGTTCTGTGTTCTTGGCTAGATCCATTTTTGCAGAGAGGAAGCCCTTCATTTAAAGGGGTCCAGCCTGGTGTAGCAACTGTTTGTTCACTCAGAGTGAGAGAGATTCTGGTTGCACTCAGGTTTTTTGAGCTGGAATCCTTTGAGTCAGAGGAAGGCAAGACAGCACAATGTTCCATAGTGTTTTATTGCAAATGCTAACATCAGTAGAAATGGGGGCACCTTGGACAGCTCCTTTGACAGTTTGGGCTGAATATATTCATAGAATCATAGAAGTGTAGAGTTGAAAGGGACCCCAAGGGTCATCTAGTCCATCTCCCTGAAATGCAGAAATCTTTGCTAAAATATCCATAACAGATGGCCATCCAACCTCTGCCTAGAAACCCCCAAGAATGAAAAGTCTACCACCTTCCAAGGGAGTCCGTTCCAATGTCAAACAGCTCTTACTGCCAGCAAGTCCTTCTTGATGTTGAGTCTGAATCTCCTTTCTTGCAACTTGAATCCATTTGTTTGAGTCCTACCCTCCAGAGCAGGAGAAAACAAGCTTGCTCCATCTTCCATGGGACAGCCCTTTAGATATTTCAGGATGGCTATCATATCTCCTCTCAATCTCCTCTTTTCCAGGCTAAATGTACCCAACTCCCTCAACCATTCCTCATAAGGCTTGGTTCCATCTTGGTCGTCCTCCTCTGCACACATTCCAGCTTGTCCATATGCTTTTTAAATTATGGTGCCCAGAACTGGACACAGTGCTTGAGATGGGGTCTGAATAGAGTGGTAGTATTACTTCCCTTGATCTGGACACTATACTTCTGTTGATGCAGCCTAGAACAGCATTACCTTTTTTTCCTCTGCTGCATCACACTGTTGACTCATGTTAAGCTTGCGCTCTGCTGAGACCCCTAGATCCTTTTCACATGTACTACTGGCAAGCCAGGCGTCCCCCATCTTAATTTTGTGCTGCTGGCTATTCCTGTCTAAGTGCAGAACCTTACATTGAAATTCATTTTGTTAGCTTGGGTCCAGTTCTCCAATCTGTTAAGGTCATCTTGAATCCCGATTCTGTCTTCTGCAGCATTAGCTACCCTTCCCAGTTTGGTGTCCTCTGTAAATTTGATGAGCAGCCCCTCAATTCCTTCACCCAAGTCGTTTATAAAGACGTTGAATAACAACAGGCCCAGAACAGAACCCTGTGGCATCTCACTTGTCACCTTTTTTGAGGATGACAAGGAACCATTAGTGAGCACTTTTTGGGGTTGATTGGACGTTATGGGAGTATGCTTCACATATTGCTTCAGCAACACTCCTTCTCAGACTGAGCCTTCTTTGCTTTGTCTCCAGGGCTTGTTCTTGTCGGAATTCAAGCGAGCAGAGCCTCCAGCTCTTAGGAATTTGGCCACCCTCCAGGTGCCCGGCTTGAATCCTTGTTGACCTCCCCTGCCAGCGTCTGCCGGCAAGATCAAAGGAGGTCTCTTCGGCGATCCTTTTCAAACGTGAAAAGAACACACCACTCCTCCCCCTCCCATCTCCAGGGGGGGGAATGAGACAGACAGAAATATATTTACATGTCTTTATTTCTGTCTTTCAGCAGTACAGAGAAACACGTCTGTACACTCTGATTCCAACTGCAGAGAGAGAATAACTCCACCCATGTACTTCCAGTACAGGGTCATGTGCTGCTCTGAGCTAACATCCGGTGCTCAGTGCATTGAATAGACCGTCCCTGGTTCCCACGGTACAATCCAATAACATCAGTTTCCTGTTTACCATTCCAGCCACCTGGGGCTGGCTTCTGCATTGGTCCTTTTTCGTAACATCCTCCCCCAAAAGAATCAATGCGTGTTGCGGCAAACAAAGCGTGGTCCAGAGAAGAAAACAAACAGTTGTTATACACATAACACTCCCCTGTTGTTTCAGTTCCACCCTTGGAACTCCCCGCCACTGGTTTCCCCAGTGTACCTCTCTGGTTGTCTGGTTTCCAAGGAATGAGTGCATCTGCATTACCTTGGCTAGCAACTCTCTGTTGTGTCTTTGTCTCTGACTTAGACACAGCTCCAACCTGTCCTCGGTTGTTTACAACAGCAACACATGCAACAGCTAAGTTAGCAAACTCTTTTGAGTACCTCTTTGGTGGTTGACCCTTTGTAACTCTCTCAGACCTACGTATGAGGTGCTGATCCTCTCTGCTCACTGGTCCAGTCTCAGGACTCTTTGGAGAACCAGTTGTTAGGAGAGGCTCAGAACTTACAGGGTTAAGAGTTCTGAGTGATGACGCCTCACATTCTGAGGGCGGGCTTAGAACACTGAAGGGAGTGGTTTCTCTGTGTCTTTCAGTGTGCGTGTTTGCTCCAAGGAGAGAGCAAGCGAGATGTCCGCTCTGTCTCCAGGCAGGAGATTTATAGCTGTTGTGTTTTGCTAAGGAATAAAGACTTTAAGATAAGGAGACTGCTGCGTTTCAGCCTGAGTTATTACCGCACGACAGAACGTTCCTGCTTCTGCTTCCGTTGTGTTTTACGCGCTCTGCTGAGTCAAAGGTCCCAGGGGGAAGACCAGAGCTGCGCAACAGAAGTGTGCCGGACCCCTGGACGTAATTGACCCCACAACAGGTTATGGGGGTCAGCAATAAAGATAAGCAACGTTCGTGCGTGTGAGGAGGCTGCAGCCAAAGGCCAGCTGATGAGACGCTGGGAAGTGAAACTGCAGGCAAAGAGGCTGAGGAGCAGCTAAAGGCCAGCTGAGGAGTAGCTGGTGCCAGCCAGGAGTTCGCTGGGAGGAGCTGAGATCTGCCGGACCGGGAGGTACCTGTAAGTAAGCTGGGCCCCCGGGGAGAGATGGCAGACAGCCAGAAGTCGTCAATCCCTGTTAATAAGGTGGACGGGAGCAAGCCCTGGGCCGAGAGAAGGCAGGCACTGAAGAAAGCAGTGGGAGCCAGGCGAGAGGGGGCTGAGAATTGCTCTGAGGAAGCACCATGCCCAAGAAGCCCAGAGGGGGCTGGAGGCCCAGAGGGGGCTGGGACTGTGTTGGAGGGCTGCCGGAATGCCCCAATACGTGAGCTGCATGCTGGAAAGCAGCTGAGAGAAGAGAGGAGCTTTGCACCAGAGAATGGGGTTGCAGGCCATTCCAAGGGTCTTGAGAGTGCCCAGGCTGTTTGGCAGGAGCTGGAGGGGGTTTGCAGAGAAACCACAGCAGAAGCCAAAAGCCATTTTCCCAACGGCAGGAAAGCCTCAAGGAGGAGTGCTGCTGGAAAGGTTGGGGGGGCAGAGAAGACCAAAGGCAAGTTTGCAAAGTTTTCCACTAGGCGATGTTTTGTTTGTGCTTCGACTGAACATCTGCGTCGCAGCTGCCCACAGAGAGCAAGGGAGCCAGGGCAGGATGGTTCCAAGGTCGTTTCCCATGGGAACCAGCCGGGTTTCCATGGCAACAGAGGGAGCAGGCGTGAGAAAGCTTATCAGCTGACTGCTTCGATGGCTGTTTTGGAGAACACCTGCAGCGAGCGCCCCAAGGTCGGGGGCAGCAGGAAGTCAGTTGCTAAGGCAACAAAGAAGGACAACTCCGGAGGGGGGAGAGTCCTACGTTGGGTTGTTGACTCGGCTGCGAATGCCCATTTGGTAACAGCGCCACCTGATGGACAAATGTGGAACTGCAAGGCTGTTTCAACTGAGAAAACAGTTAGATTTGCTACAGGTTCACAGGGACGTGTAACCCATGTTTCTAACATGTTTGTCTCTTTCTTACAGGCTGAATTGAAGGTTTATGTTCTCCCTGAGATAAAACATTGCCTGCTATCTGTACCTTGCCTTTTACAGGAGGGATATTCTGTGAGTTTTGAAAAAAATGTTTGTACAATTTCCAGAGATGGGAAGGAGCTCGTAAGTGTTGGAAAGGATCAAAACAACCTCTTTGTTTTGGAAACACCACTGGAGGGTGAGGGGAATATTGGGAAAGCCACTGATCACACTCATGTGTCGTGTGCTTGCGTGTGGCACAAGAGGATGTCACATGGGTCCTGTGAGGACGTTCAGATGTTATCAGAGTGCACCAAAGGTTGCAAGGTAAAAGAATGTGGTAAACCTTTGAATTGCAAAGCTTGCAGGAAAGCCAGAAACAAGGGATTTAGTCATCCCAGGGTGGAGAGAGTAACCACAAAGCCTTTTGAGCTTGTGCACGCAGACCTGTTTGGGCCTATGCCTCAGCCAAGTCTGGGCAAAGCCAGGCATCTGCTGATTTTGATCGATGATTTTACTAGGAACTCCTGGGCTTTTTCTCTGACAACGCAGGAGGAAGCAGCGCAACTGATCAAAGATTGGGTTGCAGAGGTGGCACAGAGGTTCTCCACCAAGGTGCAAGGTTTCCAGTTTGACCGTGGTTCAGAGGTCACTGGGTCTGCTCTAAAGGGTTTCTTTCGCCAGAGGGGGATACGTCACAAGGTGACTTCTCCTCAGGAGAGTGGCGTGGCAGAGCTGAGGAGTAAAGCTCTGGTTCGAGCATCCGAAATTCTACTGGATGACTCTGGTTTGCCTCACAGTTTTTGGGGGGAGGCGGTAAAAACGGCCAATTTCACGATGAACAGGTGCTACAATGCAGTGGTAGGTGACACCCCGTATTTCCTGCTTCATCAGCAGAAGCCGCTTGTGCATTTCTTTCGCACTTTTGGTAGCAGAGCCATGGTGCCTGTACCAAAGTTTCTGCAGCAGGAGGGTGGCCCAAGGTACCAGGAAATGATCTTCTGTGGATATGAGCCTGCGACAAAAGGGTGGAGATTCGCATATCCAGAAGGTGATCAGACCAAGCTTCTGGTCAGTAAACAGGCTGAGTTCTTTGAGCAGGATGGTTGGGCAAGGCGCAAAGTGCGCTCTGACGTTCACTCAGATTGTCTGTCTGACGCTGAGGAGGAAGGAGAGCCAGAGCCTGAACCTGCTGGTGGAGACCAGGTCCCTGAACAGAGTAGGGCGTCTCCACAGGTTGTTAAGGGAGTGTCCAAGAGTGAGCCCTCATCTCCTGTGCGCATAATGGAGAAAGCTCACAGACGTGTCAAGTCAGAGGGGGAGTCTTCTGATGAGGAAGACGCACACGCTGGCCCCAGTGGGTCGGGAGGAGCACCCCAGTTTGTGCCCAGGCGGTCATCGCGGGCTACAAAGGGAATTCCACCTGAGAGGTTTCAGGTCACAAATGCGTGGGTTGGTTTCGCACAGTGCGAACCTGAGGTTTGTGAGGTTCAACAGGTGCCTAACAACGATGCCAGGAAGGGGCGGAAGGCAATGGGGAAGGTGTTGAACACTCAGAAGTCCTCTCAGAACGTGATTCGAGAGGGGGTGTTAGGAGAGGCTCAGAACTTACAGGGTTAAGAGTTCTGAGTGATGACGCCTCACATTCTGAGGGCGGGCTTAGAACACTGAAGGGAGTGGTTTCTCTGTGTCTTTCAGTGTGCGTGTTTGCTCCAAGGAGAGAGCAAGCGAGATGTCCGCTCTGTCTCCAGGCAGGAGATTTATAGCTGTTGTGTTTTGCTAAGGAATAAAGACTTTAAGATAAGGAGACTGCTGCGTTTCAGCCTGAGTTATTACCGCACGACAGAACGTTCCTGCTTCTGCTTCCGTTGTGTTTTACGCGCTCTGCTGAGTCAAAGGTCCCAGGGGGAAGACCAGAGCTGCGCAACAGAAGTGTGCCGGACCCCTGGACGTAATTGACCCCACAACACCAGTTCCAATGGTAAACAGTGGTTCATCCTTCAGTTGTGAAGGCCTATCCATTGTGTGAGACTTCCTCTCAATGACTGTGACAACTGAGCTCTCCGAGCTATCAGTGTCATCACTCTCAGTACAGCTGTAATCATTAAAATCATCATCATCTGAATCGTCCTCAGTGGGAAATGTGTGTACTATCACTCTCTCCTGTTCAGGAGCACTCTCTAGAAATTTTGTGAGAATCACCTGACCAGATTCAGACAAAATTACTCTGTAGAGACCCTTTTCATACCCCACAAAAATGCCTCTGGCATTCTTTACTCCACCTGGAGCTTCTGTTCTCACATGAGACCCAAAAACCTTGAAATGGGCAACAGAAGGTTTTCTGTGGAACAGTTTCTCAAAAGGAGAACTTCCCAACTCTTTTGAAACCTTTCTCATTTTCGTATAACAGAACGACATTAGAGACTCGGCCCAGTACTCATGTGGCAGATGTGAACTTAGCAATTGCGCTTCCATCCCCTTTTGCAATTCTTTGTTCACCCGTACACAGACACCCCTGTTCCACGCTTCCGCTGAAACAGCAATCTTGTGTCTGATCCCCTTCTTCTGCAGGAACCTTTGGAAATCCTGTAAAAGAAAAATCTGCTTCTCATCTGTGAATAGACAATCAATGTTAGCATCATGCATACTCTTAACTTTGTCACAAAACTCCTGAAACCTCTCCAAGGCTTCCTGTGGCTTTCTCAACACATAAACCCAGACATAGTTAGAGAAATGATCCACACACACAAGATAATATCTTGCATTGCCTCTAGATGGTTCTAGAGGACCAATCACATCAGCATACACCCGCTGAAATGCTCTGTTGACTCCGGTCTTCTTCTTGCTCACACCTGCAAGAGAAACTAGGTTAGACACAGATGAATTACATTCCATGTAATCACTTTGTGCAAAAGTCAACAAATATAGTCCATCCTCTCTGGCCGAAAGAAATAACTCTCCATCTTTGTAGATCTTGCAGCTCTCAGCATCGTAGGACAATCTCAGTCCTCTCTTTGCAATCTGCGAAACACTTAGCAGATTGAACTTCAATTCAGGAACCAAGTAAACATTGTTTATTGTCAAGTTCAGACTCTTAAGATAGACAGTCCCCACGCTGGCCGCTTCCAGCTCCTGACCGTTGGCCTGTGTCACAGTGAAGCTTTGCTTCTTAAACGTTGAAAAGAGTCCTCTGTGTGGGGACATATGAACCGTCGCTGCAGTGTCGATAATAAACGCGTTCCCAACATCTGGCGTGGTTCCTTTCGCCATCAATGCCTTTCCAGGTCTCACCGAAGTCTTGGTATGACCTTTGCCTGACGCCTCAGGCTTTGCTGAGCGGCCCTTCGCTCCTTTTGGCTGACGTGGCTTCTTACAGTTCCGCTGAAGATGCCCAGCCTGTCCACAATTGTAACACTGGACAACGTTCAAGGCTACAGCTTCCTTTCCAGTAGCCTCATCGGTGGGGGAATTAGAACTCCGTTCCTCCCTCCCCCTGTCCTTTACTTCCAGTGCAGCAAGTCTGTCATGTTCATTCAATACGACGGCAGTCACCCTTTCCGCGGTCAAATCGTGAGCGGGGAGGGAACCAAGCTGACTGGCAACGGTTTTGTAAGTCCGATTTAGGCTGTTGATCATCATGAAGCAAAACACTTCCTCCTGCAGACGGAAATTGCGTTCCACCATCTGCTGGCGCAGATATTTCATCTCCGTCAGGTGCGCTTGAACATCTCCATCAGGCGCAAGCCTCAGATTGGTCAGCTTCTCAAAATACAGCAACGCTGAAGAACCAGCATCCCTCTGATGTGTTCTTCGCAGCATTTCCCAAATTTCCTGTGCATATTCCAAACCCTGAATATGCACCAATTGGTCATCTGACACACACAGAATTATAGCCGTTCTGGCTTTCAGATTCTGTGACTCCCAACCTCGGGTTGGTGCTGCTGGGATGGGGTTCTCAATCACGTCAAAGACCCTCTGATTCTGCAGCAGGGCCTTCATCTTTATAGACCAAGATGAATAATTGTCATTAGTGAGGGGAGGGGGATAGGGCAAACCTCCCGCCTTCTTGGAATCCATGCTGAATCCAAGGGTCAGTTTTCTCAAGCCAGCTTTCACTTTCACGCCAGTATACTCCAAAAGTCTCTGTTTACTACTTCACTGGCAGGCAAACCTTTGGGCTGTTTGTTTTCAAAACCCTTGCACAGCTGCGCAGATACACTTTCGATTTCCCAGGCTCTTTTTAGGCCACTCAGTAAATTTACAAGTGTTGGCAGACGTTGCCTAGCAACCAGCTCAGGACGGGATTCCTTATCTCACCACGGGAATTCCTGGTATGCAAGCTTGCCCTCAGAGCTTGTTTTTTTCAAACGCAGCTCTTCCTTGTGAACCAGAAAATAAGCCTTTCTGCGTTCATTTTTTCTAGCCCGAAATGCAGCATACCTTTTGAGCATACACTCCTCTCGGTGTCCAGCTTGTCTGTTCAGCTTCTGGCTGCAGGCAGACGCTTTTCTTTATCTCCTTAGGTGCAGAGGATGGCAACGATTCATCGACCTCTCACCTCTCATGCAGATTCTCATAGATCAGATAACCATCGGTCTGCTACCAGATGTAACCTCTGCTACCAGATGTCGGAATTCAAGCTAGCAGAGCCTCCAGCTCTTAGGAATTTGGCCACCCTCCAGGTGCCCGGCTTGAATCCTTGTTGACCTCCCCTGCCAGCGTCTGCCGGCAAGATCAAAGGAGGTCTCTTCGGCGATCCTTTTCAAACGTGAAAAGAACACACCACTCCTCCCCCTCCCATCTCCAGGGGGGGGAATGAGACAGACAGAAATATATTTACATGTCTTTATTTCTGTCTTTCAGCAGTACAGAGAAACACGTCTGTACACTCTGATTCCAACTGCAGAGAGAGAATAACTCCACCCATGTACTTCCAGTACAGGGTCATGTGCTGCTCTGAGCTAACATCCGGTGCTCAGTGCATTGAATAGACCGTCCCTGGTTCCCACGGTACAATCCAATAACATCAGTTTCCTGTTTACCATTCCAGCCACCTGGGGCTGGCTTCTGCATTGGTCCTTTTTCGTAACAGTTCTGCCCCTGTGGAGAGGAAGTTCTTCATATAAAAGGCCACAGGCTGATTTAGCAATTGTTTACTCTGAGAAAACAAGGGAGACTCTGGTTGTAGGCCTTCTGAGCTGGAGTCCTCTGAGTCATTCTTGGACTGAGGCAATACAGGTAGCAGGGGCTCTTCCTGAGTAATGACAGTTTCCTAACTGGTGTGTTTTTAGCCTATTCCTTGGTTCCAGTTCCTTGCTCCCACCTGATAGTTGCCTTTGGCTCATCCCTGACATGGAGTCCTCATTCTGAGATCTCTGGCACTTTGCATACACATTATTATCCCCTTTTAACAATAGATCACTTTGGGGGTTTGTTTCAGAATTACTTTCTACCACTATTTGATGTAGTTGCTTCACACGCACCACTCCCCATCCCCTTTTCTCTTTCCTTCTGCATCAGTTCACCAAAAGGATGGGAAAGAAGAAGAAACCAAAATGTAGTCTGAGCATAAAAGTCTTTGGGAATGAGCTTGCTGTTTTGGACTGCGTGGATCTGAGAAGTCAAGCAAAACTCTATTACCTGAACCTTGCGGAACTAGTGGTAAAACTGCTAAAGGTAAGGGAATTGTGAATGATCGGAGCAGGCCAGTGGGGCCTGGTGCTTTCATGATGTTTGACTCCAGCTCCATCCAGCATAGCCTATGCTCAGAGACCAGAGGCGCCATTTTCTGAAGCGGATTGCACATCGTGCAACATTGCAATGTTGCACACATGGTGTCACACAACGTCCTGATGTTGCTCCAACAATTGGGAGACCAGGCCCCCTAAAAAATACCTACTGAGGGGGCCCACAGTGCCTCAGCCCCCTGGAACCAGTGCTTCTGTCAGAGATGGTGGGAACTGAAGCCCAATAACAACTGGAGGTCAAGAGGTTATGCGAACCTGGGTTTGAGTGTCCATACTGGAAACAGGAAAGCCCAGATTTGAATCCCCACTCAGCCTTGACGTTCAGTGGAACTAGGCCAGTCATACTCTCTGTCTAGCCAACCTCACAGGATAGTTTTAAAAACACAATGAGAGGGGGACAGAGCACATGGTTAGGTAACTTTATATTCTGGACTTGATGGTCTTTTGGTGGGGAGGGGCTCTTTAGATTATGTCAGAATGTAATAAGCCCCCTTGCTGCATTTGGGAACCTACCTGCCATTTTGCTGTGTGGGTCCTGGACATCTGGCCCCATATCCTGCTCTGACAGCACCACTAGTTGAAGAGCCATGCATGCTGCCTTGAAAGAAAGGTGAGCGATAAATGTCTATGTCAGGCATAGGCAAACTCAGCCCTCCAGATATTTTGGGACTACAACTCCCATCATCCCTGACCTCTGGTCCTGTTAGCTAGGGATGATGGGAGTTGTAGTCCCAAAACATCTGGAGGGCTGAGTTTGCCTATGCCTGGTCGATGTAACTGTAGTCCCGTAGGGCCCAAAGCATTTGTTGGCTTGCTGTTGTACGGTGCCAGCACCGGCGATGGTAATTGTGCCAACAAACAAGTGCTTAGCCATCGTGGATATTATTGCACTACCATTTTATGTTTTTATGTAACCATTTCCAACAGGGTCAAGAAGTCCAGTTCAATAAGAGGTTGAGTTTGGCCACAGAGGAACTGCTGTTCCCAGCAATCTCAGGTTTGCCCATCCTCCTGGCTTTAAATGCCTCAGCAGCAGTCAGTGCAGCAATCCAAGGCAATATGGACTTTAGACAACGGAGCAATTTTTTCGTCAATGGCTATATCAAGCCAAGGTATACACCTGCCTTTAAAGCTCTCCCTCTCTCCCTCTCTCTCTCTCTCTCTCTCTCTCTCTAAAGAGCTTTTGAAGCAGACTCGTGAGCAAGCTCTGTAAAAGGCTAGGGAACCACTTTGATTTCCTCTGTCTTGATGCCAGGAGTGGGTTTCAGGGGCAGGCAGCCTTAATGCAAACAGCGTCAAAGAAACAATACAGCTCAGGAGGCCAGGCCTTGTGAGCAAAGCGACTCATCCCCTAGGGTAGATCTCACCCCTGTAAGTACAGACTGAAGGTCCCCACCTTCCCACATTTCCCTAAGTCTCCTCCTTCCCCGGGTTCCTCTCAAGCAATCTGAGATTCCGTCGCCTTGTCTGTCTCTGCTCCTCCCTCTTCATGCCTCTTCTGGTCCTGGGAGACAAGGGAGGAGGGTAGCTGGTCACAGCAGGAGAGCAAGACCCCCTGGCTTCTTCACCAGCCTGCCTCATCACTGCCTCTTGGCTCTCTTCCTCTCCAGCCTCTGCTTCCGCCTCTGATTCTGGACTGCTCTCTGCCCAAGCCTCTTCCTGCTTACTAAACCCTGTTGCCTCTTCAGCTTCCAACACCTCCTCCCCCCCCCCAGCCTGCTCCCTCTTCTCCCTCTGACCACTCATTGTCGTCCCACCACCAATCCCCTGGCTCCCAGCCTTTTTCCTTCAGGGGTTCCCTAGGGGTTTCCCCAGATGGTGCCTCTCACCACTCTTCTGCCTCCAGCCAGTCCCTGACACTTGATTTTACCTGTTGATATACGTGGCTGTCTTTGGTAATGTCCAGAGGCAGAATCTGGTAGTAATAATAATAATAATAATAATAATAATAATAATAATAATAATAATAAATTTATTTATATCTCACCCTCCCCAGCCGAAGCCGGGATCAGAGCGGCTAACAACAATAAAAGTAACACAACATTCTAAAATCAATTCATTTTAAAATCAATTCAAAATCAAATTCATGGCAACCATTGGGCTGGAGTTCTGTGAGGATTACCAAAGGAGGGGGTCAGACTGCGCCTTGGCCAAAGGCCTGGTGGAACAGCTCTGCCTTGCAGGCCCTGCGGAAAGATATGAAGTCCCACAGGGCCCTAGTCTCTTGTGACAGAGCGTTCCACCAGATCGGGGCCACAGCCGAAAAAACCCTGGCTCCGATTGAGGCCAGCCTAACCTCCCTGTGGCCCGGGACCTCCAATATGTTTTTGTTTGAAGACCGTAAGGTCCTCCGTGGGACATACCAGGAGAGGCGGTCCTGTAGGTACGAGGGTCCTAGGCCGTATAGGGCTTTAAAAGTTAAAACCAGCTCCTTAAACCTGATCCTACCAACCAATGCCCTAACTTTTTACAGAGGTAGACCACCAGCATACCCTCTAGGATTTCGCAGATGAAAACACCCCTGTTCTCACAACCAAGGAGCAAACTCTATCCGTTCTGCTATCATACATTAGAAGTGGGGGCCCTGCAGCGTGGAGTGCTTCTCTTCAGGGTCTCAGAAACACCATTCCATTTCTCCTCTTCCCTTTTCATCTCCAACACTTGGTCAGCACACTGTGCTTGCTGAGCATGCTCAGTCCTCACGGGGTGATTTCCCCCATGTTGGGAGGAGGGAATAGCGGGCAGATGCAGCGCTAAAGCAAAGATGTCGCTCTTGACCATGCAACCTGTTTCTCCCTGTGCTTCTTGGTAGTGCTGTCTTTCAGATTTCTGCCCAAATGGGAACTGTGGGAACTCTGGGGAAAACTGGCTTGAGCTGGTCAACTGGATTAAGGTCGTCAGCCAGCCTTGATGGAGGGGTCCAAGTGAAAAAGGGGAAAGAGGTTAAGGTTTTTCTGAACACTCCCGAAGAATCTATGGAGATGGTTTATTTCAGGTAAAGTCCACCGGTCACAGCCATGTCCTCATATTCTAGGATCTGAATGATAGTTTTCTTAAATGTTTTTTATGCAAATACCTGCAGCTGAGTTTTGTATGGTTTTCCCCCCAGTGAAGGCTAGAAAACTTTGGAAAATTAATTAATGGATGCCCTGAAGCAACAAGTTTCTGGTCTTCACTCCAAGTGCTGGATTAGAGATTCCACGAGTGCAAGCATAATGCTACCACCATCCTAGTTCACTCTTTCCCATTCTTGTTTTCAAATTAGGTTTTCTTAAAACTGGGGATGCCAAAGATCAAATCTGAGATCTTTTGCATATAAATCATATGCCCTACCTCTGAACTCTTGTTCCTTTCTTAAATCCACTGTAAAAAAAAAATCAAAAAATGACATGATGTTGTCTTCCTTGGATTGAATTATACTGTCTTTGCTTTACAGCTCTGAACTGTATGCAATGACGGTGGATGGAATGGAAACTGCTCATGGGTTCCCAGGCCGTAGCGACACTAGATCATGCACAAGTGAGGAAGGTAAGTTTTTATCATTTACGTCTAATATATAGCAACCAGTTGTCACCTTGCTCTTAACTATTGTTGGGAGCATGTTCCTTCAGGAGTTAAATGTCCCCCCAAATTTTGCCTGCAGAAAATGGAAATTCTGCAAACAAGGGTTAGCAACAAAGTGTCTGTATGAGGAATAATGAATACAGATTTACAGCAAACTGACATCTGAGATGAATGCAGTTTAGAAAGCATAGAGTTGAAAGGGACCACGAGGATCATCTAGTCCAACTTCGTTTTTGTGGCTAGAGCAGTATCTGAATAATAGAATCATAAATTTGTAGAGTTGGAAAGAACCCCAAGGATCATCTAGCCCAACCCCCTGCAATGCAGAAATCTTTTACCCAACTTGGGGCTCAAACCCACGACCCTGAGATTAAGAGTCTCATGCTCTACCAACTATTTCCATTAAAAAATGTGTCCTGAGCGGCACAAAATGAATGGAAATAGGCAACCGTAACAAAATATATGAGAAGATTAAAAACAAGTCAATAATAATAATAATAATAATTTTTATTTATATTCCGCCCTCCCCAGCCAAAGCCAGGCTCAAAGTGGCTAACAACAGTAAAAGTAACACAGCATTCTAAAATCAATTCAGAATCAAATTACTGGCAACCATTGGGCTAGAGTTCAGTGAGGATTACCAAAGGCGGGGGTCAGGCTGTGCCTTGGCCAAAGGCCTGGTGGAATAGCTCTGTCTTGCAGGCCCTGCGGAAAGATGTCAAGTCCTGCAGGGCCCTAGTCTCTTGTGACAGAGCGTTCCACCAGATCGGGGCTACAGCCAAAAAAGCCCTGCCTCTGGTTGAGGCCAGCCTAAATGCCCTGTGGCCCAGGACCTCCAAGATGTTTTTATTTGAAGACCGTAAGCCAGGAAAGCTGTAAGACCTGTACAGGATGGAAGTGTGAAAGGCATCATGGAGGGTGAGCTGCTAACCCTGTGGCTGTGTTCTACCTGCCTAGTCAGAGACAGTATGCCTCTCAAGGCCAGGGACTGGGAATCAAAAATCGAGAGAGTGCTTTAGGGCTCAGGTTTTGCTTGTGAGCTCACCATAGACATTTGGTTGGCCACTCCAGGATGTTGCACAAGATTGGCTCTGGCCTGATCCAGGGGGCCTCTTCTAATGTTCTGATAGAAGACCGGAACATGACAAATTAGCCGGATTAATTCTTTGCATTGGAAGGTGTCAGATAAGCACCAGAACTTTTATTTTTGAAGGTGGCACCTGAGCAGCGATGACAAAGGTGGCAAAGGAAGGAACTGCATGAGCTAGGGCTGGAGAAGTCTTCATCGGAGAGTACATAAAATGATTTAAATTTGAAATGATTTAAATGCCGGACTTGACATCTTTCCACAGGGCCTGCAAGACAGAGCTGTTCCAACAGGCCTTTGGCCAAGGCACAATCTGACCCCCTCCTTTTGTAATCCTCACTGTTGGGTTGGAATAAACGACAGACGAGTAGCAAGTGTCATGTGGGAGGCACCTCTCGAGCAAGTCTCGAGGAGTCTCTTTTATTGAATATTACCGCATTGCCACGTGTGTGCTGGTTGCTGATTGGTTAACACAAATACAATTCAAGGGTTTTAATCACCAATAGGCATTAATCACCAATAGAGTAAAGGCTGGGAAAGGGAGCACAGAACTAGACAGGCATGAAAACCTCCTAATTAAAGTATAACTAGTGATTGATATACCAAGACTTAAACAATTACATTCCAATAGATGTGGTCAACTATGCATTAAGAACAGGTCAGAGTATAATGTTTTCATGAACTCAAACTGAACTGAACATTCTGGGATGATGAGGGAATGTAAGAACGGTTTGTGCAGCATCATGTACAGAAGCAAAGCTTAGAAGCAAGGCTTCCCATCATGCCACAGTCATGTGCAGAAGCAAATGTGTACAGGCAAATGTGTATGAGCAAATGTGTAGAGGCAAATATTCCTACCACTCACAGAACTCTAGTCCAATGGTTGCCATTAATTTGATTTGAATTGATTTTAAAATGAATTGATTTTAGAATGCTGTGTTACTTTTATTGTTGTTAGCCGCTCTGAGCCCAGCTTCAGCTCAGAGGGGAGGGCGGGATATAAATATTATTATTATTATTATTATTATTATTATTATTATTATTATTATTACTATTACTATTACTATTACTATTATTAAATGACTGATTGGTTGACAATGCAGTTTCCTAAAAACAGCCTTTCTCCTTTCTTGGATTCACCAGATGAACTATTCTCTTCCTTTTACCCAACCCCCTCCCTCTTTCAACCAGTGTCAAAGGCATTGGGCTGGCAACTGTGCTCCGAGATCTCTACCCCTGACGATGAGACCAGCGGTTTCATTCTTCCGTTTCCCGGACCAGCAAAATTTGCCATAACGTTAAAGAAGCAAGACCGAAGCCTGTACCAGTACTTAATGAAAGCTGCATATAATTATATTTCTCAGGTTCAGACACTGCCCTTCAATCTGGATATGCATTACTCATTCCTTCTACATGCAATGATCAGGCTGCCAGGGCCGGCGCATGTTTTCACTGGTGCGATGAGATGGGGCAGAATGTAGTGGCAACTGCAGAGAAGAAGGGCCTGTGTCCTTGAGAATTGGCAAAGTGGGGGAGGGGAGTAGAGGCAGAGGGCACTGTGCCCTTCCCATAGTGGTCCTGATATAAAGCTACAATATAATGCCCCATAGAACTTGAAAGGAAAGCGCTATTTATAAATAAATCCCAACTATATAATAATAATATAATAATTTATTATTTATACCCCGCCCTTCTGGCTGGGTTTCCCCAGCCACTTTGGGTGGCTTCCAACCAAATATTAAAAACAATACAGCATCAGACATTAAAAACTTCCCTAAACAGGGCCACCTTCAGTTGTCTTTTAAAGTCTTCCTTGACATCTGATGGGAGGGCGTTCCACAGGGCAGGCACCACTACCGAGAAGGCCCCCTGCCTGGTTCCCTGTAACCTCACTTCTCTCTCTCTTTTTTTAAAATGATATTTATTAAAGTTTAACAATTACAAAAAAAGAAAAACAAACAATAAAAAAGTTACAATACTTCAAAAATAAAAGAAAATACAACAAAAAAACAGTACAACAAAGCAATAAAAAAGAAAAAAGAAAAACATTTAAAAACAAAAACATTTTTTAAAAAACACATCCGGTATTTTCATATCTTTGTCTTTCATTTACTTGTTTCCTCGACTTCCTCACACCTCCCTTTTTTGTATTCTAATTCAATTAGCTGTTTCAGCAAGTCCTTTCCCTCTTTCTCAGATTTTGTTCTATAATTTATCTTAACGCAATTTGACCTTAAATTATACTCTTTGACCCATTAACAATCCATTTTTACTTAATTCTTTATAACCTTTCTGCTAAAACCATGCAAGTTCATTCCAGCATCCTTCTAACATTCTTTAATTTTACAATATTTCTGTAAATATACTTTGAATTTTTTCCAATCTTCTTCCACCGACTCTTCTCCCTGGTCTCGGATTCTGCCAGTCATTTCCGCCAGTTCCATGTAGTCCATCAGCTTCATCTGCCATTCTTCCCGGGTAGGTAGATCTTGTGTCTTCCAGTGCTTTGCGATGAGTATTCTTGCTGCTGTTGTAGCATACATTAAAAAAGTTCTATCCTTCTTTAGCACCAATTGGCCGACCATGCCCAGGAGAAAGGCCTCTGGTTTCTTCAGGAAGGTATATTTAAATACCTTTTTCATTTCATTATAGATCATCTCCCAGAAGTTCTTAATCCTCCTGTAACCTCACTTCTCGCAGGGAAGGAACGCCAGAAGGCCCTCAGAGCTGGACCTCAGCGCAACTAATTACTAAAACAACCATCCATATGTTTGCATGAGACTATTAGAAAGATGCCTACCTGCAGGGTTGCCATACATCCAGGATTTCCCAGACATCCGGAATCCAACAGTATCTAGCAGTGTCTGGGTGGAAATCGGGCAAATGTCCAGTAAAATCCGGACATATGGCAGCCCATGTCGGCAGTGCTGTTTTTGCCTATTTTTGATAAAAATAGCTCAAAAATGGCATAAAAATTGCACTTTTGCCCAAGAAAGCTCAACAACTTTTCTGTCCGTATTTTCACTGTTTGAAATATGGCAACGCTACCTACCTATCATAACTGCAGCTTCATAGGATAGCCTCTGTATATACTGTGTTTTATGATTGCATCACACAGAGCACAATCCTTTTGCTAACACCGTAACATGGGCAATGAGCATAAGGAGTTAAGAGGCAGCCTGCTGGATCAGACCAAAGTTAGTTTACACCACAAACGGATCCAAACATATCCAAATAGTATCTCTATATTATACTAATGCAAGTTTACAAAATCACATACAAAACAATTGCAACCACACCATACACACAACTACCGGGGAAAAGCTCATTCCAACAATGAATCTTTCTGAAGCTCCTGCAGATAAAAATTGGCAATTTCTAATTCCTCAGGAAAAATTATTTGACAAACCCCAGCTTGAATTAATAGCGGATCAGGTGCCTGACCACTCTCCTCCTCTAGAGCCCCATAACCTTGGGGAGGGCAGCACCCCTCACCTCTCCTCCTCCCAACACCATAGGCTCCACTTAACCAGGCACATTTTCTCTCAACAAAGCTGATGTGCGCACATCACCAATGCATTGTTTCCTTCCCATAATACAGATACCGTAGCCCCCTCTATACATAAAAGGGGCCCAAACAATATCACGTTGCCAGAATGACCAGACAGTGAGCTGTATCTGACTAAGTTCTACTCAGAATAAACTCATTGGAATTAATGGGCTTAAGTTAGCCATTTGGAGGGCCACATATTCCTCACCCCTCCTCTATATAAGCCAGGAAGAGCAAGTTAGCCACAGGTGTGCAAGAACTGCCCATGTCCCCAACTCCCAACAGTTCTACTGCAGGTGTTACTAGTAAAAGCAGTAGTGGTAATTGTAGTTCTTCTTTTTCTTCCCAGAAAGGTTCCTGGATCCCAAGTGAAGCTGGCCTGCATTTCTTTATAGGGACTCCAAAATCCGAGTTGAAAAGGGAGGTTGCTATCAACTTCCATTTAAATATCCCTCAAAAGAAATTCAGAATTGAATTTATCCACCCCAAGAAAAAAATGCAAGTGAACGGTAAGATTCTCACCACCAACCCTTCAAAGGCTGTTGACTTCCATTTAAAATGTGTTGTCTCTCCCGTTGTGAGAGAGGTACGGTATACGTAAGGCTTAGGTCGCTCACTAGGAGTAGAGGTCGTGAACTTTACCTTGGATATTATAATTAGCACAGGCTCATGCACTGCTATTCCCTCCATAATGTCCTCACATAAATGTCCGTCACCTGATGATACCTGAGATTTGACACATCCTGTGAAATTATCCTTTCAATAATTCTGCAGAATTTGTTAAATACTGTTAGCTAATCTACCGTTTATTCCTATTTTACAGATAGGACTACTGTGGTTGATGAATGGTGTGTGTGTGTGTGCGCGCGCGCGCGTTTGTGTTTTATGTAACCCAAAGCACACCATACATCCATGGTAAATATGTGACTAGGACCCAAAGTACCCTGCAACTGTACAGGCTCTCTGGCATGTGGATTATTTTATTTATTCATTTATTGTTACATTTCTAATCTGCGCCCCCTTTCCTCCATGTTGCTCAAGGTGGGATACATGGTTCTTAATCCTCTCCATTTTATCTCCATGACAACCCTGTGAGGTAGGCTAGGCTGAGAGACTATGACTGCCCCAAGGTCACTTCATGAGCTTCATGGCTGAATACTACTACTACTACTACTACTAATAATAATACAGTGGTACCTCGGGTTACAGACACTTCAGGTTACAGACCATGCTAACCCAGAAATAGTACCTTGGGTTAAGAACTTTGCTTCAGGATGAGAACAGAAATCGTGCGGCAACAGCAGTGGGAGGCTCCATTAGCTAAAGTGGTACCTCAGGTTAAGAACAGTTTCAGATTAAGAACGGACCTCCAGAACGAATTAAGTTCTTAACCCAAGGTACCACTCTGGGCAGCTTCCAGCAAAAGATTAAAGATACATTAAAACATCAGTCATTAAAAACTTCCCTAAACAGGGCTGCCTTCAGATGTCTTCTAAAAGTCAGATAGTTGTTTATTTCCTTGACATCTGGTGGGAGGGTGTTCCACAGGACAGGTGCCACTACCAAGAAGGCCCTCTGCCTGGTTCCCTGTATCCTCTTCTCGTAGTGAGGGAACTGTCAGAAGGCCCTCGGAGCTGGACCTCAGTGTCCGGGCTGAACGACGGGGGTGGAGACGCTCCTTCAGGTATACTGGGCCAAGTAAGGAGTTGAACCCGGGTTTTTCAGGTCCTAGTCCAACACTCTAACCACTACACCACGCCGGCTATCAATGGGCAAATCAGCAAATAAAAATCACATACACTTCCTTCTGTATCTATCAGGAAACATTGAAGCCTCTAGAAATTCACGTGTGGGGCATCTGGAGCTGATAGTTGATGATGACAACATCTACTACATCAAGGTAAGCATGCTCTTGCAGCTTGCATGGGCAAAGGAACAAGATGATAAGCTGCTCACCAGGGAGCTGTCTGCCTTGATTGTGCAACATCCTTCCTAAGGTCTATAATGTAAAGGTAAAGGGACCCCTGACCATTAGGTCCAGTCGTGGCCAACTCTGGGGTTGCGGCGCTCATCTCGCTTTACTGGCCGAGGGAGCCGGCGTACAGCTTCCGGGTCATGCGGCCAGCATGACTAAGCCACTTCTGGCGAACCAGAGCAGCACACGGAAACGCCGTTTACCTTCCCGCTGGAGTGGTACCTATATAAATGGTGGTACCTACTTGCACTTTGACATGCTTTTGAACTGCTAGGTTGGCAGGAGCAGGGACCGAGCAACGGGAGCTCACCCTGTCGCGGGGATTCGAACCGCCGACCTTCTGATCGGCAAGTCCTAGGCTCTGTGGTTTAACCCACAGCGCCACCCGTGTCCCAAGGTCTATAATGTATCCCACAGCTATTGCTTACCATTGGCTATGTTCTCTCTCCACTCACAAAAGGTGGTATGCCTTTGAAGGCCAGTTGCTGGGAATCTCATGAGGGAAGAGTGCTATTGCACTCAAGTTCCGCTTGCAGGTTTCGCAGAGGCATCTAGTTGGCCACTGTGAGAACAGGATGATGGACTAAACTTGGTTGGTTAGAACATGGTGCTGATAACCCCAAGGTTGCAGGTTCGACCCCTGAATGAGACAGCTAGATATTCCTGCATTGCAGGAGGGTTGGTTGGATAATCCTCAGGGTTCGTTCCAACTCTACAATTCTTTCCCCCCCCCAAAAAAAATTGTTTATTCATTTTATAACACAAATAAAAAACACAAACAGAAAAGACAAACAATACAAACCAATTCTTATCATATCCTTATTTTTCTAAACATTGTTAAGTGCGCTTCCCCAAGTCCCACCTATCTGATTTTCATTTTACTTCATCTTTAGCAGTTTACATATATCATAATTTCTAACCATCTTGTTTATTTTTAATCACACTTAAAATAAGTGTTCATATTTTATCACTTACAAATAATACTATTTTAAAATATCCTATCTTCTACTTCTAACCTTACAGCCTATATCCACTTCCAAAGCTATTCTAAGATTTAAATATTAACATATTTTTTCAAGTATTCCTTAAACTCCTTCCAACTCTACAAGTCTATGCTTCTATGATTAGGTGGGCCTTTGCATTGCTCCAGCTGAGCACTTCTTATGTCCTTACATTTTCCGTTTAAGGATGCCCTATTGGGTGTGTGTGTTTTTTGCAGGGAAGGACAGATCTGCACATGGCAGCTGCAGAGCAGAGGTACACAAGCCACCTGGAGACAAAGTTGCTGAGAGATGGGAGCCCCATAGTTCTTTCAGGAAATCTCACAAAACAGCCTGGGAAGAAGATGGCATTTTCAGTATCCTTGATTAATCTACTGAAGGACTCGGCTTTCCTTTCAGGTCAGTGCATATCCCAAGAGGTGTGTGTCTGTTTGTTTGTTTAATTTAATAAAATTTAATAAAATTTAATTTAATTTAATTTATTTAATAAAATTTAATAAAATGTATATACTGCTCGATTGTAGGATAAACCTCAAAGCAGTTTATGGAAAAGATAAAGCAATAAATCCCTTAAAAAATCCCTTTTAAAAAAACCTCACAACCATAATTTAAAACATATGGAAAGTTAAAAACCAGAATAGACTAAAACAAATGAAAACTCATATTAGCTCTCTAAACATCTGAGTATAGGTAAAGGTAAAGGGACCCCTGACCATTAGGTCCAGTCATGGCCGACTCTGGGGTTGCGGCGCTTATCTTGCTTTATTGGCCGAGGGAGCCAGCGTACAGCTTCTGGGTCATGTGGCCAGCATGACTAAGCCACTTCTGGCGAACAAGAGCAGCGCACGGAAACACCGTTTAAATTCCCACCAGAGTGGTACC
The DNA here is from genome assembly GCF_027172205.1 of Podarcis raffonei. NCBI lineage: Eukaryota > Metazoa > Chordata > Lepidosauria > Squamata > Lacertidae > Podarcis > Podarcis raffonei. The sequence goes on along the minus strand of NC_070615.1, from coordinate 38,787,818 downwards.
TATTTATCTACTTGCACTTTGACGTGCTTTCGAACTGCTAGGTTGGCAGGAGCTGGGACCAAGCAACAGGAGCTCACCCCGTCACGGGGATTCGAACCGCCGACCTTCTGATCGGCAAGTCCTAGGCTCTGTGGTTTAACCCACAGCGGCACCCGCATCCCAAACATCTGAGTAGGCTTGTCTAAATAAGAATATCTTCAGCAGGCGCTGAAAAGAATACAGTGAGAGCACCTGCCTGATATCAAAAGGCAGGGAGTTCCAAAGTACCACACTAGACGATCAAGTTCCTACAGATGCGGTGAGGGTATTATGTGTCCATACGAGCATCTCACAAGTTCATTGAACACCTGACCAGGGAGTGGGGCTGTGCCCACTAGTCCTTTTTCCTGGCTGATGGTCATGCTGGACACGTGTGTTTTGCTATGCTTGCTTTCCTGCAGGTGGGTTATTGTTGTTTATTAGGAGGGGAAGGGGTGGTGCAAATGCATTAGCAGAGCTAGTCTGGTGTTTCTGCTGTGCATTTGCACTGCACGGCCTTCCCCACCCCCTCCCACCTGCCAGGAAACTGGCACAGCAACTCTGTCCCACCTGGTAAGCCACTTCTGCAGGTATCTGATCTCCCAGTGGTATCAATTGATGGTACTGTTTCTATTGTTTCTTTAGTGTGTATGGAGAAGAAAGCAGATGATAAGCTGAAGCAGTATTCACTGGAGGGAGAAACCCACATTCCAGGAGTTCTTGGATCTCACATCGTTGCTCTTCTGCAACAACGAGGGGACATCTGGTCCAGTGCCCTGAGAGTTAAATATGGATTGTTTGGTACTCAGTTCTTATACTATACTAATACAAAAACAAAGTTGAGCTTTATTGCCTTTGTCAGTGTTGTTCTTGCTTTCGCGCAGAAGGATCTGATTGGCTAGTGTGGGAAATGGGATGCCGGACTAGATAGAGACTTCATTTAATCTGGCAGGACTGTTCTGTTCTTAATGCAAGGTGTAGGGATGGGGAAGAAATTTGATTCAGTCCACACTTAAAGGTGAACTTAACTTAATTTGCACTTTCCAAAATGACTTCACAAACCAGAATACAGCCACCTTTCAAAATTTGCACTTCTCTGAATTTTGCAATGCAATTCTCCAAGCAAGTAATGTGTACAAAAATTCATGTGCTGGGGGTAAGCCATGCATAAAATGCATGTCTTACTGAAAATCACATACAAAAATGCATTATATAAGGGGGGTTTGTTTGCAAAAAAAATGTACATAGAAATGTGTATATCAGGAGAACTTTTCATTAGAATCATGATAAATTTTCACAAACCTATGTGGAGAAATGAACTTAAGCCTGGAAAAATGAGAAGCTGTTAGAAACCAGAATGGACAGAGTCACACATCCCTCATGAGGTGTGAGCGTAGATCTGCCTTCCCTATTAGCAGTGACTGTGCCTGAGTGCTGTGAAAACAGTATAATGTCATTTAGTAAATATCTCTGTATGTACATTTGCGTTTTACCTGGAGCAGGAGCTGCAAAAAGCCTTCAGCATGAATGTACCATGGGCCAGAAGTTGAAAGTGGAGAATGTCCCAAAGGATGCCTACAGGCTAGATTTGGAGCATGAATTCTATTGCACTCAGATTTTAGCCTACAACCACAAGGTAAAGCATTTAGTTCATTTACCGCATGGGTAGGCAAACTAAGGCCCGGGGGCCGGATCTGGCCCAATCGCCTTCTAAATCCGGCCCACAGATGGTCCGTGAATCAGCATGTTTTTTCATGAGTAGAATGTGTCCTTTTATTTAAAATGCATCTCTGGGTTATTTGTGGGGCCTGCCTGGTGTTTTACATGAGTAGAATGTATGCTTTTATTTAAAATGCATCTCTGGGCTATTTGTGGGGCATAGGAATTCGTTCATCCCCCCCCAAAAAAAATATATAGTATACACACACACCAAAGTCTATGGGACAGTAGACCGGCCCCCTGCTGAACAAGTTTGCTGACCCCTGATTTACCAGAACAATTATGAATCCTGAGCAATGGTGCTAAATCCAGATTTCTTCCTCATGGAAACTAAATAATGAAGACGCAAGATGCACTCTTGTGGGAAGGGAATTCTACAACTTAGCAGCTGCCACAGAGATCTGCTTTTACCTTATACTGCAAAGTGGGGTGGAGTTGGCTCTAGGTTAGGATGTGGGCATTGTGTAAGAGATATGGCAGTACAGGTCACTCCACAATGTGCACCCCCCAGCTAAGGGTAGCTGTTAAAGTTGGGGATAGAGGTGAAATTTGTTCAGTCTGCTTTTTGCGGCAGACCATTCCAATTTGACTGCCCCACACTAGCTTGCAGATCACAACACAATTCCCCATCAACCAGATATTTCAGTGCAGCTTCAGTATACAAAAAGTGCCCACAAAAATAGGTATTTTATGGTTTAAATGTGTGCCAAATGCATGTTATAAAAACAATGCACTGAAAAGCTTTGCAAAATAGGAATTTTGGGAGAACGTGTGCCTTAATGCACATAATAAAATATACAGCTTAAATGTGAACTTTTTGTGCATTCTTTCAAAAATATCTGCACAAAACAGGGTGGAATGAATGCTAGGATTTGAACACCAGTCTGAATGAAACGGGGCAGATTTAGATTCCTCCATCCATTTCTGGCAGTGTGCCATTGAGAATCCCATCACCGCTGAAGATTTTAGGACACGAGCAGGCTGCTATAAGGAATGTAGTAATTATTTAATACCAATTATAAAACCCGAGTTGCTTTTCCACAGGTCGATCTACGTCACGAAGAAACTGTCTCTCACCTGCATTCCCGACTAGAGCTGAACTATGGAAAACACTGGGACGAAATCAACAACAAGCGGCGAGTGATAGTCAGCCAGACATTTACAAATAGTTCTCGTCCAGCTCTGACTAGCTATTTCATGGAGGTAAAAGTAAAAGACCCAATGGTGTTGCAGCAGTTGAGATGATGACTAAGAAATTGCACCTTGGTGAAAACCTATAAAGATGATGGAGAAGTCTCTCTAACTGGTGGGAAATAAGTCCTCTTGTTCAGATATTCTCTTCGAAGGTCGCATCCACACCACATGTTTAAACCACTATTATCTCACTTTGAACATGTAGGAATAACGGAGACGACAGGAGGTTGAATGCAGCTGAGCTGTGCAGAAGCACGCTGGCAAGCATGCTCCAAGCAAGCTGCCGACTAGCTCTTCAGAGGCTCCTTTTATTAGCAGAATTAAACATAATTAAAGAAGGGGAGAGCTATCAAAAATATTTAGGAGGGGAGATGTGGCGGTAATGCTCCGCTTTGTGAAGGAAAACCTCACACCAGACGTGCAGCAGTATGTCAAGGAGTGTTACGCCCGCTTTCCCTGACCTTTTGCCTACTTGGCTAGAAAACAGGGTTTTCCCCCAACCTTTTGTCCTTTCACAATTTGTTTGTTAGACATATCGCTTGGCTGGAGCATGACGGGGGACGCAGACGTAATCAAGTATCGGGGGGAAACATTCAAGGGAAGCACCTGCTGGCACGTGTATTTGCTAATGCTGGAAATGTGCTTAGATGGAAATACATTAAGTTCAGGGTGGTTTCACTACTATTTCCAATTGTTGACTTCTGCTAATAAAAGGAGCCTCTACAGAGCTAGTCGGCAGCTTGCTTGGAGCATGCTTGCCAGTGCGCTTCTGCACAGCTCACCTGCATTCAACCTCTTGTTGTCTCCGTTATTCCTACAGAACAGTCATGGCTTCCCCCAAAGAGTCCTGGGAGGTTTGGAGCTGGCGTTTGTTAAGGGTGCTGAGAGTTGTTAGGAGACACCCCTATTTCCCTCGCAGAACTACAATATTCAGAGTAGTTTAACAGTCAACCCCTTCCCAGGTAACTGGGAATTGTAGCTCTGGGAATATGGAGGGTCTCCCAGTCATGTGCACGAATTCCTGGGGGCCAAGGCTCTTTGGGTCCCCTCAATGTTTTTTTAGTGCAAACCCCACCACCACCACCATTGCTCAGGACATTGCCAGGACGTTGCACATGTGATGTCAGGATATCATGTCGGGTCCCCTTAATGTTTTTTAGAAGATGGCACCTTTGCTCCCAGCACACCATGCTGGCCTGGGCAGGGCAAGGGGCAGCGTTGCTCTCCTGGCTCCCCATGCAAACCGTCACTGCCAGTAGTGGGGAGTGGGGAGGCAGTGGGGAGCGTGGCACAGTGCATGAATGTCCCTGGGGAGTGCCTGGCTGGCTCTCGGCAATGAGCCAGATGAACAATGCCACCCAGCTCACCGCTATTGTGTATACCATGAGTACGCAGCTTTACTTTGAACCATAGCTGTCAACCGTCCCTTATTTGGCGGGAAAGTCCCTTATCCCAGCGCCGTGCCCCGCTGCTGTCCCTTATTGATGATGTCCCTTAAATTTCAAGGGTTTCAAAGGAAGCAGCTCCTCTCCCTCCCTCCCTGCTGGCCAGGGAGGAGGGAGGCTCCAACTGTGTTGCTTGGCTGCGTTGCTCACCCAATAAGAAGTCTAAGAACGACTGGGGGGTGGAGCTTGCATGCCTTGTGCTGATCAAATCGGCCGTGTTGTCTGGGGTCTCGCCTTTGCTCAGCACTTCCCAGCGGAGAGGTGACAATGGTTTTCCTTGCTGCATCCCCTTTGCCGGGTTGCTGCGCTGGGAACCACCGCTTGAGGCTTTGTTTGGCTGCTGGCTGGGCTTTCTGCCTTTGGCTCGGAGGAGTTCAGAAGTTGAACATACCTGTGCTCTGAAAATCCCTTATTTTGGCTGCTGATCCCTTATTTTCGAGGCTGCTGGTCCCTTATTTTCAAATCTCTAGGTTGACAGCTATGCTTTCAACTGCCGGTAGTCTCTCTTCTGCCGTGTGAAATGCAGCCCCCTTTTTTTGTCCTCCAGTTCACCATTCAGGTGCCCGAAAAGCAAGTGGATTACAGAACTCAGCTCCAGCACTCCTGTTCCATACAGAGTTCCACGGAAATAAACACCCACTTCAAAGTGCACTATAACAACCGCATCCCTTTTGTGGTGGGGCTGCAGTGGAAAGAGACATCAAGGCATTCTCTGAAGAAATGGGAAAGTATGTACAAACACACACACGCGCGCACACACACATGCCCCACACAAGGCTTGTTTTCATATTTGGTTTTAATATTTGTAGTCTGCTTTTCCAACAACAGATGTTGGAATCAGCTCACGATAATAACAAAGGCATTGGCAAACATACTCTGTATGCTCTGAACAGAAAAGCAGCCGCTTCTGAACATTTGAAGAAAGGTATATATTCTGTGTAGACACACACACACACACACGAGAGAGAGAGAGAGAGAGAGAGAGTTGTTGGCATTCATCTTCTGAAGAGACAATGGAGTGTGCCTGCAGGGGTGAAGTAAAAAAAACTGCATTAGCAGCACCAAAGTGATCTCCCCAAGTCACAACTCCATGTCAGACAAGCCATGCTCATCTGCCTTACACCTGACATCCTATGAGATGTAAGTTGTGGCCCAGGTAAAGGTGAGACCTGTTCAGAGGCGACTCAGCAACAGATACAGTGGTACCTCATACGCTTCAGGTTACATACGCTTCAGGTTACAGACTCTGCTAACCCAGAAATAGTACCTTGGGTTAAGAATTTTGCTCCAGGATGAGAACAGAAATCGTGGAGCAGCGGTGCGGCGGCAGCAGGAGGCCCCATTAGCTAAAGTGGTGCTTCAGGTTAAGAACAGTTTCAGGTTAAGAACGGACCTCCAGAATGAATTAAGTTCTTAACCCAAGGTACCACTGTACAACTAAACATTTATTAAATGAGGAACAATCATTCTTTTTTTCAAAGGACAGGTAGTGAACTACTAGGGGAAATTGGCCGTTTAGATTTATGTTGCAGTTTTATTTGGGCCTGAGTTAACTCCTGTTGATGTTACTTTCACACTGATAAGCATTTTGTGATGGCCTGATATCTAGACACCGTTGATCAGAACTGAATAGCATTAACAGATGCAGCTTTCCGTTCTTTGTAAGGTACGTTCAACATGGACACACCCTGGCTGTACCTGTTTGCCGCTCACAAGCTACACCAGCCCCAGCATTCGGCTTATTTAGCAACCGTTGAATTAACCGCTGGGAAGGCCTTTGTGGTCAAGGGCCTACTGGTGGAGGTCTTCTGCAAGGACAGAGATGACAAGAAGGAAGGGAGAATTCTGATCCACACCCCAACCGCCACCTACTTGCAGGTTAGTTCCCATGTCAACCCTGCCTTTGTCCTAATGCTTTTTCATCATCTGCTGATGTTTGTATTCTATGGCCATGAGAGGTTGGAAATGGGATCGTACTAGCGGCAGTTTAGTTTATTTGGTCCACAGGTCATAAATATCAGATATGGTAGAATCATCTAATTGTAGCATTAGAAGGGATCGTGAAGGTCATCAAGAGCAACTGCCTGCAATGCAGGAATCTGTTGTTTGTACTTTAGTAGAAGAAACCTTGTTGTTGTTTATTCGTTTAGTCACGTTCAACTCTTCGTGACCCCTGGACCAGAGCACACCAGGCACTCCTGTCTTCCACTGCCTCCTGCAGTTTGGTCAAACTCATGCTGGTAGCTTCGAGAACACTGTCCAACCATCTCGTCCTCTGTCGTCCCCTTCTCCTTGTGCCCTCCATCTTTCCCAACATCAGGGTCTTTTCCAGGGAGTCTTCTCTTCTCATGAGGTGGCCAAAGTATTGAAGCCTCAGCTTCACGATCTGTCCTTCCAGTGAGCACTCAGGGCTGATTTCCTTCAGAATGGATAGGTTTGATCTTCTTGCAGTCCATGGGACTCTCAAGAGTCTCCTCCAGCACCATAATTCAAAAGCATCAATTCTTCGGCAATCAGCCTTCTTTATGGTCCGGCTCTCACTTCCATACATCACTACTGGGAAAACCATAGCTTTAACAATGCGAACCTTTGTCAGCAAGGTGATTTCTCTGCTTTTTAAGATGCTGTCTAGGTTTGCCATTGCTTTTCTCCCAAGAAGCAGGCGTCTTTTAATTTCATGACTGCTGTCACCATCTGAAGAAACCTTAGAAGAACCCAAAACCATCATTCTAAATTTTCAGGCATCTACAGTCAACTACTTTGCAAGCGGGTTTCTGCACAGCCAGAGTGAAGTGGTGTCTCTGTGGAACCAGCTCATTAAGAATGAGATTCGCCTGGAAAATAACGAAAAGACAAAGTTTCTCCATTTCTGTATAAAGTCTGCAAAGCAAGAACTCAATATGACGATGGCTTACTTTCACCTGGAGGTGGTAAGATGGTCAGAGCTATAGGCTGTTTACTGTTATTGGGGCATTTTTGTTTAGGACAGGAATAAGAGACATGACAGATGAGCAAAAAATTATGTATGGTGTAGATAAAGCTGTGGTTTGAAATTTGCCTTCCTTTCTCTTAAGGATGGGGGGGGATGGGTTTCATTTCAATGTGAATCTACCATATTCGCATTGCCCAAAGCAATGTGCAAAGCGAAACACAGCCATCCTTCAAAATTCACACTTCTCTGAATTTTGTGATATTCTCCGGTTAAATAACGTATATAAAAAGTGTGTATAGTTATGCATGTGAGCGAAAATAGCATTCAAATGCACTGTAAGGGGCAGTTTGCAAAACACACAAAAAAGTGTATTTGGCAAAATTGCATACAAAATGAATAGAAATGCACACTAAAATGCAGGCAAATCCTAATTTGCTATGGGTGCTGAGAATTATTAGGAGACCCCTATTCCCCTCAGAGAGCTGCAATTCCACAGTTCCCTGGGAAGAGGAACTGACCGTTAAAGCACTCTAGAAATTCTAGGTCTGGGAGAACTCAGCCTCCTTAATAAACTACAGTTCCCAGGATTCTTTGGGGGGGAAACCATGGCTGTTTAAACTGGTATCCTAGTGCCTTGCATGTGTAGTGCAGATGGGGACTCACTTGGATTATCCTGGTGGTCTGGGTAGCTGGCATCCTTAATCTGAGATCCAGAGGATGCCCTAACAACATATGTGATTGCCAACTTTCTATCACAGGTGGGCTATCCTGTTTCGCTGCCTGAAGCAAAATGGCAATGTGCCAGAACCCCAATCCTCTGTAGTTATTGTTTGTCACATGAGTTTGATCTACAGGGATCATTATGGATAGACGAGCGCTGTGTCATTATATTTTTTGTAATTGTATTCCTATGTTAAATTTCATGTTCAAAAACTTGGTGGGTTCGAAGTGGCATTTTACTGCCTACTTTTTGCAGCATTTTATGCATACTTTTCTCTCTTTTGTGTCTGTGCCTGAATTGGATTTCTTGGTCACAGCCTAGGAAGGCAAACATTTCTGTGCAGGTTTTGTGGACGGATCACAAGACCCCGCCACCGCTTGTGCTGCAGTTTGAGGCACAGATAGAAGAAGTCAAGAAGGAGAAAATGCTCTACCAAAAATGTGGGACTGTACTGTTCAGGTACTTTAATTCCCACTCATCCTGCTCCATTCATATTCTCCATTTGGGTAAAGAAAACAAAGAGATATTTCACCTCTCTCAATCAACACAGTAAATGTCAATGCAAATATATACAGTGGTGCCTCGCAAGACGAAATTAATGCCCCGGGGCGATCTGAAACTCCGCTGTCCCGGGGGCTTTTAAAATGCCGCCCGCCAGCATTTTCAGATCGCCCCGGGACAGCGGAGAAGTCTCTGCTGTCCCGGGGGTTTTTAAAATGCTGGCGGGCGGCAGCGCAGCGTTCGCTGCCGCCCGCCAGCAGTTTCAGATCGCCCCGGGGCAGCGGAGAAGTCTCCGCTGTCCCGGGGGCTTTTAAAATGCTGGCGGGCGGCAGCGCAGCGTTCGCTGCCGCCCGCCAGCATTTTCAGATCGCAAAGCGAAACACAGCCATCCTTCAAAATTCACACTTCTCTGAATTTTGTGATATTCTCCGGTTAAATAACGTATATAAAAAGTGTGCATAGTTATGCATGTGAGCGAAAATAGCATTCAAATGCATTGTAAGGGGCAGTTTGCAAAACACACAAAAAAGTGTATTTGGCAAAATTGCATACAAAATGAATAGAAATGCACACTAAAATGCAGGCAAATCCTAATTTGCTATGGCCGCCCGCCAGCATTTTCAGATCGCCCGGGACAGCGGAGAAGTCTCCGCTGTCCCGGGAAGGCAGGCGGGGGGAGCAAAGACTTTGGCCCCCCGCCGGCCTTCAGAAGAGGTCCAGGACCTCTTCTGAAGGCCGGCGGTGGGCCAAAGTCTTTGCTCCCCCCCCCCGCCTGCCTTCAAAAGCCGTCGGGATAGCGGAGAAACGCGCTGCGCTTCTCCGCTATCCCGGGAAGGCAGGCGGGGGGGAGCAAAGACTTTTGCCCCCCGCCGGCCTTCAGAAGAGGTCCAGGACCTCTTCTTAAGGCCGGCGGAGATTTCCCTATGGGCTTTCTTCTTGCGAAGCAAGCCCATAGGGAAATTCGTTTTGCGAAGCACCTCCAAAACGGAAAACTCTTTCGTCTTTCGAGTTTTTTGTTTTGCGAGGTGTTCGTCTTGCGAGGCACCACTGTACTTGCAAGGAATTGCTCCTTCAGTGTGACAGCACCTGCTCTCTGGAACTCCCTGCTCATTGATATTCAGCAGATGCTTTAAGTGTAATGTCCACAGAGCCTAGGGCTTGCCAATCAGAAGGTTGGCAGTTCGAATCCCCACGACGGGGTGAGCTCCCGTTTCTCGGTCCCTGCTCCTGCCCACCTAGCAGTTCGAAAGTACGTCAAAGTGCAAGTAGATAAATAGGTACCGCTCCGGTGGGAAGGTAAAAGGCGTTTCCGTGCACTGCTCTGGTTCACCAGAAGCGGCTTAGTCATGCTGGCCACATGACCCGGAAGCTGTACGCCGGCTCCCTCGGCCAATAAAGCGAGATGAGCGCCGCAACCCAAGAGTCGGCCACGACTGGACCTAATGGTCAGGGGTCCCTTTACCTTTTTAAAAGCTTTTTTTGTTTGGACAACCCTATCCTGACTTTCTTTGCCCTCTTCCCTTGCAATTCTAAGCACTGGTTTAGAGGCAACCAGAAGGTTGTGCTACTGTTAAAATAATCCAGATTAGACAATGGTGCACTTTATTAACTGAACCAATGTGACATGATAATACATTTACTGGGAAACACTGTAATATTTACATAGGGCGTTATTGCATTGTAGCAGCTTGAGCCGAAGGCAATTCAGAATGAGGTCTTCCATCTTCTGTGTTTCAACTGAAAGTTCCTTACTTCTTTTATTTACACCCCAGGCACCCGTTTAAACTGCCCATCCCACAAAGCTTTCTCCTCCAAGAAACCTTCACTCTGAACAAAAAGGAGAAGCATTATTTCTTGGAAACAAAGGTTTTGATCAACGAGCTTGAAGAGTCTGTTCAAACTCTCACACTCAGCTACCAAGCTGAAAATCCGCATGTGAGTGAAATTTACGAAACCATCTGCCTGCCAACCCACTCCCCGTAACCTTTTCAATAGCAAAGCAGCCATGAAATAAGTTACACATCTGTGTAAAGTTTTTTTGTTTCTGTTTTGGTCTTCTTCCCAACCCTTCACCCTTCTCCAGGTTTGTGCTGGATTTACGCATCCATACAACAGCAAGTTCGTCCCCCAAAATATAGAGGTTTGCGCCATAACACGAAATCTCAGCTGTGTAAGTAAGTTTGATGAGATTGAGGGAATGATTCACTATGCATGAAGTCGCCTCAGGGGAGATTATGAAGACCTTCTGGCTACAACCCTGGTTTTATGGCCATGTCCACACTGTACATTTAAAGCACTTGTATACCACTTTAAGTGGATGCGGGTGGCGCTGTGGGTTAAACCACAGAGCCTAGGACTTGCTGATCAGAAGGTCGGCGGTTCGAATCCCCGCGACGGGGTGAGCTCCCATTGCTCGGTCCTTGCTCCTGCCAGCCTAGCAGTTCGAAAGCACGTCAAAGTGCAAGTAGATAAATAGGTACCGCTCCAGCGGGAAGGTAAATGGTGTTTCCGTGCACTGCTCTGGTTCGCCAGAAGCAGCTTAGTCATGCCGGCCACATGACCCGGAAGCTGTACACCAGCTCCCTCTGCCAATAAAGCGAGATGAGTGCCACAACCCCAGAGTCAGCCACGACTGGACCTAATGGTCAGGGGTCCCTTTACCTTTATACCACTTTAAAGAGTTGTGGTTTCCCCCAAAGAATCATGGGAACAGTAGTCTGTTAAGGGTGCTGAGAGTGGTTTGAAGACCCTCTCACCACCCCTCACTCTACTAGCACAACTATCCAGAGAGCTCACAGGAAGTAGATGCTGCTGCTTCCTGTCCTTAATTTAGCCATTGCTCACTTGCTTGCCAAATCCTGCTGCCAGCTCTCCTAACCAAAGTTATGGTCTCTAATGCATTAGATCTGTAGGCAGTCTCTCCATATTTAGACAAAGGTGCTGCTTTGCTGATCTGGCACTTTTAAATACTCATTATATCATCCCACAGGTGAAACGGGAGATCGAAGTGACCCTAAAAGTCAACAAGAAAGAGGCTCTCAGCTTCCTGGGCAAATACCAGAACCAATCTAGCATGGCTGATTCCCAACACCTGGTACAAATGGATATGACACATGCATTCCAGGTACTTACCTTTTAGAGAAGAGGGACCACGTTCTCTTTGTCTGTCTCCATCCCACTTAACTTCTGAGGGTTTTGGCAAATAATGTATAGGTTGCTCGCTGTGTTTCATTTCTTTCTATTCTCATCAGGATAACTGGGGTTTTTTAAAAAAAATAACCAGATGTGGGCTTCTATGGAAGGATGGACAGGATATAAATTTAATAATTAAATTAAATTAAAAACCAGCTTATGCTTGTCAATCTAAAATCCAGATGTTTTTGGACTATAGCTCTCTACAGCACCAGACTGGGGTTGATGCTGGAAGGCAAAAGGTTGGCCAAGACTGTTGTCATCCAGTCAACCACCAGCGTATTGTATTATGTGCAACTACAGTGCGGAAGCAGGTCTTGCAATCCCCGTTGCTCAGACCCCAGTGATATCCGTGGAGCTTCCATGAGCATAGAGGACCATAGGGTTGTGTCTGCATTAGGACATGTCTATAGGGTGGCTGTGTGTCCTCCTTTACAGTTGTCAGGCCTCCATTTGAAGGGTTGTCTGGTCCAAGCCCAGTTTAACTATCAAGGAAACCTGAGAAGGGAGAGCAGGAGAGGCTTTGAAGTCACCAATCCAAGAGTTAGCACTTGCACAGCAGTCTGAGCAAGGTTCGTCCAGTCACAGTCTTCTCCATTAGAGTGAGATGCATTTCTATTTAAATGAGAGTAATTGGGTTGGGACGCAGGTGGCGCTGTGGGTAAAAGCCTCAGCGCCTAGGGCTTGCCGATCGAAAGGTCGGCGGTTCGAATCCCTGCGGCGGGGTGCGCTCCCGTTGTTCGGTCCCAGCGCCTGCCAACCTAGCAGTTCGAAAGCACTCCCGGGTGCAAGTAGATAAATAGGGACCGCTTACTAGCGGGAAGGTAAACAGCGTTTCCGTCTGCGGCTCTGGCTCGCCAGAGCAGCGATGTCACACTGGCCACGTGACCCGGAAGTGTCTCCGGACAGCGCTGGCCCCCGGCCTCTTGAGTGAGATGGGCGCACAACCCTAGAGTCTGTCAAGACTGGCCCGTACGGGCAGGGGTACCTTTACCTTTTACCTTTTTAATTGGGTTGAAGCTGGTGCTTATCCTACTCGGAGTAGATCCATAGAAATTAATGGACCTGTTAGTAATGTTCAATGATGTGCTCTGAGAATTGAATACAGCCCATATGTCTCAAACGAGCATCCATACATATGAATTAGCATATACAAATTTCCATGTAACATCTATTTATTGCAATGCATAAGTAGCCATGCTACTTGCTTGGACTACAAACTTTAACCTCTTTAATAACCACAGCTTCCAAATGGGGAACCTGGGGGGACTATAATGTGGCTTGTAGTAAAGTCATGCAAGATGAGTCTGTTAATCTGAAGAAAGGGATAACTTGTTGGGTTTCCTTCCTACTAGCTCAAGTTTCCAAAGTCGGTTGCTATGAGGGGGGAGCTCTTTTCAAGAGAAGCCAGGCTGGCTGATTTTGCATCTGGTGTGACAATAACAGCTACTATCAACCAGCAGGATACTTCGCAGGTCAGGTTTCGTACTAGTCTTTTATGCAACTAAGAGGACCTCTAAACCAGCCTTTCTCAGCCTTGGGTCCCTAGATATTGTTCGACAACAACTCCTGTCATTCCTAGCCAGCATGGGAAGTGCTCAGGGATGATGGGAGATGTGATTCGAAAACATCTGGGCACCCAATGTTGAGAAAGGCGGGAGGGATTCAAGCACAATTCGCGTGGATTGAAGCACTTTGTCATTGTAGCCCAACAAATCGACTTTTTAAAAAAATCACGGACACTAGGAAAGAGAGAGGAAAATGCAGTGGAAAGTGTGGGACAAACAAATATTGGCAGAAACTGTCTCCAGGCAGACATTTTTCCAAGTCATTGCAATGTAGACATTTGTCCATTTTAACCTACCCTCTGTAATTATGATTGAAGCCAATACTATCCATGGTTGGAACCTTCTATTAACCCAAGGGCGAGGTTCTCATGAAGGAAAGAAGCATGCATGTGCTGAAAGGGGGAGCAACAATGTTGTCCAATGCTGCCCATTGCCATGTCACATCATGCCCACTGGTGTCAATGAAATTTAGCATGATGTGCCAGTATATCAGTCAGAAAGCCACAGCTCCATAACCCAACAGATACTGCAGCACGAAAGGAGCTTTAGAAAATGGGATGGAAGTGGTAGAAGTATAATCAAGAAAGCTAACATAATATTCCCCGTGTCTAAATGTACTCTTCTGTATCAACAGTTTACAGCTTGGCTGAATGGAACCAAGACTGGCTTTGGAATTTATTCACAAGTTTCTCACTTGAATCAGTCAAACTTTCCTCCAAGTTTTCAGGTACCAAAATTCATATTCCCCGACAGCAACAGCAGCAATTTATGTTTAGTCTTCTCTTTTCTTTCCCCCTACCTTTTGCTTTGCTGAAATGATGTGATAGTTGCTGGAGTTGTCAATCTTCAGGGTTTTCTCCAGCTCAGATTCTGATCTGGGGTGAAGACGAAGACACAGAATCCTAAGAATCGCAGAATGAGAGCGGCTTGGAGGCCATCTTGTCTCACCTTCTCAGGGCCAGCCTGCCCATGAGGTGGGCTGAGGAAGCCGCCTTGGGCAGTAGAACCCCAAGAGGTGGTGTCCCCACCTGCCCTGCCACTGGCTTCCAGTCAGATATTGCAAGATCTCACTGGAACCTGCCACAGCTGCTTCGAGGGCACTGTCACATGACCCAGACAAGGGAGGCTTTAATGGGGGCAGCAGCAGGGGGGCAGCACTGCTCCATTTTACCTCAGGTGGCAAAATGGGATGCACCACCCCATTCCACCACCCCTCTAGATAGCTGGCTCCACTGAACTGCTCTTAGCTTCAAGAAGTTTCTCCTTATGTTCCACAGAAATCTATCCACCTATAGTGTATGAATACTAGATCTCAACCTGCCCGCTGCCTGAATGTTGGGTAAAATTGCAATTAAAATGTCTGTATTGGGGAAAATTCACACTAAAATGCTGGTGAATTTCATTGAAGTGTTTCTTTTTTAATTGCAAGCTGATGTGAAAATGTGGAGAATGGAATGTAAGTTTGGAAAACAAGAGAAACTGAGGGAAACAAAAAAATGACAGATTTGGCTTTGAGATTTGGTGGGGGGAGTGCATGACTTATCCTCGGTCGGGCTGTGCCCCAGTTGACCCATGGAGTGCTTGTTTTGTTTTTCCCCTGCGCTTAGGCCCACGCCACCACAAACCGATACAGCAGGAATGGTCTCAATGGATCCTTTTGCCTTCACTCCGGCAGAAAGGAACTTGTGTTGCTGGAGGCGGACTTCAATGGTGAGATGAGGAAGGATGCCGGAAGCATCAGAGTGAGCGCTCTCCTAAGACAGGCAATTCTGACACAGTTCAGATATTTGTGGCTGCAATTCAATGGCAAGATGTCGCCAACCAGGTAAAGAAAGCAGCAACTGGGGCTGTAGCCCAAACCTTTATTTTGTTGCCAAATATCATCACCAGTTATACAATAAATAAGGGGGCACAACTCAAAATATGGTTCAAAGCAAACTAATAAGATAATCAGGTGTGATGTTCAATATATATCAGAACTATGGAGCCCCACTGGGAAATTACACTGCATGTCCTCAGGGGATGTTCTGTTCCACCTGTTAAGGGCCGAGGCTTGGCACTCAGAATAGGTTCTATACCTGTGCTCACATTATTCAGCTCTGAATCTGCTCTCTGGCCTGCCAGTAAGAGCTGGAAGATTGATGGGGAACAGGATAAGGCCTCTTCTCTCGTGGCCCCACAGCTATGGAATGCCCAGCCCAAGACAGAGGACAGTATCTCTTTACATGGCTCATGGCTACAAGTTAAAACTATGGATTTTACTCCCACAAGAGGTAGTGAGGGCCAGTGGCGTAGCATGGGGGTGACAGGGGTACTTGCCCCAGATGCAAAATGTTTTAGGGGTGCAAAATTTCGACACCCGCTGCTACCTCAATACAGCTGCAGGCTTCCGTCACTGGGATCCATTGAAAATGGCTTCCTTATGCAAACCAGGAAATGGCCTCTCCAGACAACGCAACAACTCTTTTCTTATCTCTGCGGCTATCATTTCCTGGGTGACGCCTTAGCCAGTTGAAAGCACATGCGTACTCTGTCCGTTTCCCTCCTGCCCGCCCCTCCGCCTGGCTCCAGGTGCTGGCAACCCACGTTACACCACTGGTGAGGGCCACCAACTTGGGTGGCTTAAAAATAGGCTTAGACAAATGCATGGAGGATGAAGTTGTTGGCGGCTACTGGCTCACAATGGATTAGCTGTACCTCCAGGGTTGGAGGCGGTAGCTCCTGGAATACCAGCTGCTGGGAATCACACATGGGGAGTGTGCTTTTGCGCTCAGATCCTGCTTGCAGGCGTCCTGTGGGCATCTGGCTGGTCACTGTGAGAACACGATGCTGAACTAAATGGGCCATTGACCTGATCCAGCGGGCTCTGTATATGTCATGATAAGCCAAGAACCTTGACTTATTAAACCAGTTTGCCAGTTACATGCTTCTGCTGCATGTAGTGCAACTGCCCTCCCACCATCCACTTGCTTTTACAAAGGCCATAGATTACCCATCCCTGCTGTAGGTAGCCGTGGTTCAGCAGTGAAGATCACTGAGCTGTCCTTCCATGGCTATGTCTACTGACTGCTTGCATTGCCTTCCTTCTTGCCTCCAGAGCTATGCTGTCTTCTGCTGTGAAGCTGAATCACAATGCCTTTCACCTGGGCGTTGTGGGATCCAAGGAGCAGAAAGGGGGTCTGGTGCTGACCCTCCATGGCAGTTTCCGGCACAATGTTCTCAGCTTAAAGCACATCATACCCCAGGACCTTTCCCTGGATGGCTCTCTCAAGCACAAAAACAACATCCGTGAAGGTATTGCTTTACTGCAAGGTTCAGAACAAGCATTCATATCCTTCTTGAGCAGGTAGGGCATTGTCTGGCCTTGACTGAGGTCCAAGATAGGCTGCAGTCAGAGTCCTGTTCTGGTGCAGGCAAAGAGACCAATGGATGTCATCATCCAAGACAGGATGGGGAATCAGGTCACATTCTGGATCAAGTAGCCTTGGCCAGACTGTCTATGTGGCTGTAAGTATTCATTTTGGGAACAACAACAACAACAACAATTTATTATTTATACCCCGCCCATCTGGCTGGGTTTCCTCAGCCACTCTGAGCATCTTCCAACAAAATATCAAAATACAGTAATGCATCAAACATTAAAAGCTTCCCTAAACAGGGCTGCCTTCAGATGTCTTCTAAAAGTCTGGTGGTTGTTGTTCCCTTTGACATCTGGTGGAAGGGCGTTCCACAGGGCGAGTGCCACTACCGAGAAGACCCTCTGCCTGGTTCCCTGTAATTTCACTTCTCGCAGTGAAGGAACTGCCAGAAGGCCCTCGAAGCTGGCAGAACGATGGGGGTGGAGACGCTCCTTCAGATATACTGGACCAAAGCCTTCCTTCTGTCTAACAGGCATCATGAACATCATGGTTAACCAGTCAGTGTTTGGAGCGCACATCCGGAACAGAAACGTGTTTGGAAACGAGAGCTTTCATAACATCGCAGTGGCTGTGACTCAGAATGGTAGCAGGGCTTTCCCAAGAGAGGCAAAGCTCCGAGGGCAACTCGAGCTCAGAAGAGGAATTCAGAGGGGTTTGGCCAGTATCCAGGTGGACACGAGAGCTCTCCATCTTAATATCTCAAATATCATCATTCTGGAGCATCTTGGAGCCTCAGGGCTGCCCCCCCACAACATCAGTAATTTCTATACCACAGGTATGAAATGCAACCCAATACTGGCCTGTTTCTCGGGATCAATAGAATGCCATTTGGAAAGAGGAGCTCCTTTTCTTTGAGAAGTACTCTGCGACTGCCTGCACTTCTCCAAACAGCCTACTAAATTTCTATCTCCTCCCATTTTGGGCGCTGTTGTTTCTTAAGGGTTGTTGGGAATTATAACTCTGTGAGGTGTAAACGAGAGTTCCCAGGATTCTTTGAGAGAAAGAATGAAACAACACCCCACTTTTCAGACACTGAATTTGAAGTGCAAGTGCCTGAATCTCTCATAAGGACCCATCTTTATGTTCAGTTTCCTTTAAAACAACTTTTTTTAAAAAGCAAGTGTAGGGGAAATGAGCTGTTTCCGTGTTTCCACAATGCCTGCTTTTTACATTATACCTTTGCTTTGATCCTTGCCTTTCAGTTCTAAGGTACAATTTAATTCACAGTGTGGGTTTGGAGCGGGGGGACTGACTCTTAAAAAACTCCAATAATTTCAGCTGGGTTGGAGCCACCTCAGTGAATAAAAATCCCAGACCTCAAAGTGGAGGGGAAATAATAGTTCTGAAGTCAGCTTTAAAGTACAGGTGTGTTTTTAGTTACAACTTCAAAGTACAGGCTCTACGCTTGAAGAGTCTTCTCTAGTTTTCCAGTGGCATAATGGCGCTATTGAATATGAATGAGTGTTTAATTCCTTGCCAGCCACTCTCAAGGAGAATGAGCTTTCATGCTTCTATTAACAGCATTTGGAGCAGATTCAAGAATGAATGGGGTTGACTTGCTTTGAGTTCTGCAAAGGAAATCTTTCCTTGCTGTTCCAAAAAAGAAGCAGCAGTAGCATCTAGCAGGGCTCTTCATGGACACGCACAAACATTTGGATCCAATTTGTGGCCCAGATTTTTAAATCTGCATTGGACCCAATCCAGTCCCATTCCAACCTGCTCTGGGTCCGAATCCAGATTGTGATTGCGAACTTACAAATCTCCTGAAATCCTATAGGCTTGCATGACAAAACCAAAATAGCAATAGCTTACTTGTTTTTCACATAGGGGCATGATGTCTAGGGCATGGTGGTAGCATTTTCAGAGTTCAAAGGCCCATTCCAGCAAGGCAAAAACACTCAAGGAGAACGTGAAGCAGTGCTAGTAAAGGGTCGTTAGCCTAAGGAGAGTCTGGAGGGCAGCATTTGAATTCCCCATATGATTCAGAATCCCTGCCCTGTTGGAACATGGCATGGCCCTTAGGGGAATTTGAGGTGGATGGCAGGAAACAGGCAGAAAGGGAATGGCAGACAAAGAGAGATAGAAGAGGTATCTGACCCACTTTTGACTTGGGCCATTCTCACCTCTTGTTTTAGTCCTACCCCCCACCAGCATGCTTCCATTGACAGCTCACCCCAAAGAAAATGTGGCCCTCAACAAGGAAAGGATTTCCCTCCCCTGAGCTTCTGAAGTCTCAGAATGTGCCTTTACAAGTAATCATCTATCGAAACCCCAAAGCAAGTTACCCGTTGGTCCTGACTCCTGTCTGTATATGTGTCTTTATGCATCCAATGTGTTTTGCTTAATCTCCCTCTTTCTCTTCGGCTTCCCACAGAAAGTAACATCCTGGCCACGTATGGCCACATCAGTAGTAACCGCACAGTAACTCTGAAGCTGCAAGGCGGTAGCAGAAAGACGGCTGCAGCAGCTGGAGCCAAGCGGCGGCCCTCGGAAACCCTTCAAGCCCAGATCATTGCAAATTTCAGCCACAACATTCCAGAGCTGAAGAATCATGGGATCCCTTTCAGCATAGAGTCTACCTGCCATTACCAAGTAAGGAGAACAATGGCGTTGACTGGGGGTTGGGAACCTCCGGTCCAAAGTGGCCCTCCGGATCTCTCTTTCTGGCCCTCAGGACCTTTTCTGGGCCATGCCCCTCCCCAGGCTGAATTTGCCCCATGCCCTCCTTGGGGGCTTTTGCCTGGCTGGAATGTGCCCCTGAAATGCCTTTTGTTTGCATGGCTAGAGGAGAGGGGTTGCTTATAAACCAAATGTTGCCTCAAAGACAGGAAGTCCCGCCTCCTCACATCCTGCCTTTCTCTGATATATTGAGTGAGTTCTTCTGGAGGGCTTCTAAACCTGTCCAGAGAACAGCGGCAATGAACTCCCCTTTCCCCTCCAGGGATTGGGCTTCTCCTTCTTCCCTTGCTATCTTTGGGTATTGGGGTGACCAAATTATTGGAATATGAATTTTTGGAAAGTCCCCAACACAATTGCTTGCTTAGCGCATGAAATATACTCAGAGTCGAGAGTGGATTTCATGCTCTTTATTCAGCTCATAGTGGTGAGGAGGAATGCAAGTTCCCCCAGAATATCTGCTTTATTTACATTATTTACACAATGGGCCCCACGTGATTGGCTAATTACGGGATTCTCCTGTAGGCCAATCAGGTTGTGGATTCACTTCCACCTGGAGCTGGATTGGGTGGCTCCTGTGGACCAATCAGACTGCTGCATTCTGGGTCCTATTGTTCTAGGACCAATCAGACTGCTGCATTCTGGGTCCTATTGTTCTAGGACCAATCAGACTGCTGCATTTTGGATCCTATTCAACTCAGTACATAACAGCGCATAACTCGACGACTTTAGAACAGGGGTTCTAGAGTTTGTTTAGAATAGCCCAAGAGCCACATTCCCTTCTGGGGGTCACATTCCAGTGGTGGCTGGAGCCAGAGGCAAAAGCAGGTGGAGCCCTCAATGTAAATATTACTTTGGTACAGTAGGCTACTCTCTTCAGGGACCCCTCTCTATCCTCCACCCAGGGAAGCAAGAGGCTTGATCAAAGTTCATGCACTCATTCCAGGCAGGCAAAAACACTTTGGGTACAAAGATGTGTAGTTTCTGTAACCATTTTTGGGATGCCGGCAGATGAAAGGCAGTTCACGGGGGTGGCTGAAAGGCTGAGTATTGTCTAGCATAGTATTATTGCCCATTAAGATGTCTGGTCCTTCTCTGCACATCAGCCTTTTCCCTCTGGTTAGAATTTCAGCGAGAAGATGGCAATAAGAGTGGCAGCCCAGGCTGGTGAAGAAGAATTCAAGATTGAATTGGAGAAGCAAGGCACCAATAGCACCACAGGGTTTTCCCTTTTTCTTTACCATGATGTGGGACTCCTGATTCATACCATTCCACCATTAGTACGGGTTAGTTGACCACATTGCTGGTTTGTTTGGGGGGTTTTAAGTCTGCAAATGATACTGAATTAATGACTTCTTTTGCATTGTTTTGGCGCTTCCTTACATTGGAATGAATGTAAGATTTGTAAATACGGGTGGCGCTGTGGTCTAAACCACAGAGCCTAGGGCTTGCCGATCAGAAGGTCGGCGGTTTGAATCCCCGCAATGGGGTGAGCTCCCGTTGCTCGGTCCCTGCTCCTGCCAACCTAGCAGTTTGAAAGCACTTTAAAGTGCAAGTAGATAAATAGGTACCACTCCAGCGGGAAGGTAAACGGTGTTTCCGTGCACTGCTCTGGTTTGCCAGAAGCAGCTTAGTCATGCTGGCCACATGACCTGGAAGCTGTCTGCGGACAAACGCTGGCTCCCTCAGCCAGTAAAGCGAGATGAGCGCTGCAACCCCAGAGTCGTATGCGACTGGACTTAACGGTCAGGAGTCTCTTTACGTTTACCTTACATTGGAATGAACGTTAGATTTGTAAATGGTTCTGTAAGCTATGTGACTTAGGTTAAATAGCAGGCAGCAAGACAAATAATAGTATTGGGTGGACACCGAAGTCAAGTGTTGTGAAATGTTGAGCTGCAGCAAAGAAAACGAAGTATCTCATTGCTGCAATTATATTTCATTTCAGCTTTGTGTATTGAGTGGGTGTGTTTACTAGGGATGGGCGGACCTGCCAATATCAGTCCTCTCAGTTTCTTATTTTTCCAACCTTAAATTCCATTCTCCACATTTCTGTAGCCATTAGAGAATTTACTATTTTTTTACTGATATTCTGCAGGTCCAGTGTGACGGAGAATCCACATCTCATCAGCTTTCTGGCCATTGTCACGGAGAGGTTGCAAATCACTCAGTGGAGGTACAAGGTTCATTCTCAAAGCTTGGTCAACAGCATTGCACTGTCTGCAGTAAAGAGAGTCTGAGCATTTGGGGTTGTTTAAGGCATGGAGATCAATATGAATTGAACGGCCACTGGGTGCAGACTTTCAAGTATCTCTGCTCACTCAACATCCCAGGGAATTTACTGGTTAAAAAACTCGTCAATCCAAAGGGTAATAAGTGTATGACTGTGTTTAATCTCACCACAAATGGGTGGGGGGTTCGTTATGAATTAGAAGTGACAGCAGAACCCCTGTTAAAGTGGCGTGGGTTTGTCTCCTTGGCGAACCCACACATCCCCAGTTTGATGCTCACAGCAGAGGTGAGAGGGGTCTATGGTACAGATAAATGCATTTATGAAGGCAGCGTGAGATCTTCAAGCAACTGAGGGCTTAAACTGCTTAAACTGAGAGCAAAATGCGAGGGCTCCTTGCTGGCTGCAGTGGAGTGGCACCCCAAAGTGTGGGGTTGCCCTAGAAGCCAAGGCAGCAGGAGGTTCTCTCTGGCAGTGACAGGTGAAACCCGGGAAATGTGCCTCATTTGTAAGCTAGACATGGAAAGTGGTCCAAACTGCCTCATCATGAGTGGGCAACTCATGCTGCAGAGCAGCCCGCCAGAGATCACTTGGGTGTGGTTATACCACTGGGAGGAGCAGGAACAGAGAGGAACGTCTGTGCCAGAAGAGGTGCAAAGCAATGGGATTTTGGTGTTTGATGCATTTTCCATAAGAGCCCAAATTAACTGCACTGTGGATGGGAAGCCAATGCAAATGGTAGCGGTGGTGCTTGGGGACCCAAACTGGAGCTGGATTGGCTGCTCAGCCACTGTGTCCCAGCATGGACTAAGGCCGGCTTCCCAGCCAGGAACTGATTACGTGGAGTCTCCCAGTTGGGGAACAGAGCAGACCTGAGCTTGGAACTGATGAGCGGGCTGTGCAGGCTTTCAGGCGTGGGATGGTTCGGAAGGAGGCCTGGCGCAGCATAGAGCCTCGCCGTTCACAGCCATTGCCCCTCTTTCCAGGTAGAAAGAAGCATGTCCCGATCGCGAGGGCATCTTTTGCTTCTTCAGAGCTTCTGCTAGCCAGAACATGAAAGGCCTTTTTTGCTGGGCCTCTTCCTGTGTACTGCATACCTGCCTGTTCCACAGACGTCCACCTCTCTGTCCTCTGTCCAGGCAAGCAAGAGGTGTGATCAGAGTTCAAGGACAGGCAAAATCACTTAGAATAGGAATCAACATCAGGGTGTGCTGGGGGGAGGAAGTGCTGCCTGGAGGTAGTTTCTGTCGGAATCTCCACTCAGCCAAGCTGATGAAGCTCCATTTTCCGGCCGAGTCTCCAGAATCGCCTCTGACGAATAATTAATGACCTTGAGCCTTTGATGAGGCTCCAAGGCACGTTTCCATCCATTAAGCAAAGTTCCCAGCACAGGAAAGAGACGAGAGGTTTGGGCTACATTGTAAAGAGTTTTATTTCCAAGCTACACAGTCAGAAAATACATCCTCTCTCTATGAAAGCAGAGAGCAACTGAACAAAGAAAACAGGAAACTAGTAACGTCACATCCATCTCTAGTCTCCCGTGAGACTTCCAATAGTATTGCTCAGTGGCAAACAGAAACTAACAGTTTCAAGGGCTGTATCAATGGGCATGGGGGGCCGGATTTCACCCCCACTTTTAGAATGTGCATGGCAGAAGGCAACAGTGCATCTTTCCACATCAGCATGCCGCGCGCTGGTTGCAGGGAGCCAACAGCCTCGTTCTTCTCTGTTTTAGGCACCGACGAGAGTTTTGCTCAGCGGGTCAGTGGGGACTGCCAACTGCACAGCCGACGTGATTGGAGAGGTCATTTCCAACACCACCTTTGCTCAGTTCCGTATCCACGCTGCCTGCAACCCTCAGCACAGTTTGGAAATCGGCCTTAGGCACGCCTGGCCTTACCTCAGCTCTCTGGGCCTTGCCCAGGAGAACAGGATAAAAGCAGCTGCTGTGAAAGGGGACGAGTACAAAGGCCTTCTGGAGGCCACTCTTGGGAAATGCAAGTTAACAGGCAATGGAGAAGTGAATACAGAGGGTGAAGTGACAGCCGCAGAATGGAAAGTTATTCTTCTAAATAAATGTGACCTTCTGGAGGTGATTATTTACTATCGCCACCCCAACTCATGGGTTGGAGCATATTTTCTAGAGTTGGGGTCACCAGCAGGCCCCTCATGGTGCCCTTGAGGTCTTCCCTTGGTGCCCATGAGGTCTTTAAAACCCACCCACACCTACCTAGCTCTCTCACTGTCCCTTTTGCCATGGGGTGTTGAGATTGGTTACCTTTTTCTCCCTTGAATAGTACAGAGTTGAAGGAGGAAGTTGGAAGAGTTCTCCCCTTCCCCACTTCCTCTTTCAGCTTTGTGTGCTTTTCAAGGCTCAGACTAATTCTTCTGGAGCCAACTTTTACCTGATCCCTTGGAAGAGCAAAGTGTTTGCATGCATCTACAGTTTCTCTCTTTCTATCTCCTGATTGGGGGGAGGGCGAGGTTGATCTGGGAGAGGGGCAAAAAGTGAGAGTGGCACCCACAGTACTCCCTCAAATATCCGAAATTCCCCAGGGGCGTAGAAGGTTGGCAACTCGTGCTCTGGAGAATAGATTCTACATAGGTTAAGACTAAACCGAGCTCTCCCCTGTCTTTTCTCTTTCCTAGAAAATGGAGTTACCCCAGAAACTAGTCTCCAGGGGTTCGTTCCTCGTGAACATCTACAATGTCAGTTTAGCAACACACTTCTGGTGTGATGGCAAAACAGCTGATGTGCAGCTGGAGGTGTCTTCTGTAGACAAATATACCATGCAAGGATCGCTGGGTCACTCTTTCCCCTACCTCTACGATCTAGGGCTGCCTCCGGACAACTCACTCCATATCTCTGTGACAAATGGCTCCGTCCTCAATGGACTTCTGTTGCTGCACAACGGAAACTGCAAGCTTGAAGCACAAGGAGAAGTCAGATCCGGAAACCAGACTGAATGGGCCCTGGAGATGGAAACAGATTGTACAGTTTTGCAGGTCATACCTGGTTCCTTTCTGGTTCTAAATCAAAGCATGGGACTCTAGAAACTGGCTTGATTATTTTTTCAGATAATCAATCTGAGCTTTAAAAGAGAGAGAGAGAGCTGTCTTACACCTAAAGGCAGACCCTGCCATTCACTCAATGGTACAAGTGTTGGTCTTTATTTACATTTATATTACAAATATTGCATTAGGC
This sequence comes from Podarcis raffonei, assembly GCF_027172205.1. Lineage (NCBI taxonomy): Eukaryota > Metazoa > Chordata > Lepidosauria > Squamata > Lacertidae > Podarcis > Podarcis raffonei. The sequence continues at coordinate 38,762,998 of NC_070615.1, read as the reverse complement.
CAGCCTTTCTTAACCTGTGGGTCCCCAGATGTTGTTGAACTACAGCTCCCATCACCCCTAGCTAACAAGGCCAGAGCTCAGGGATGATGGAAGTTGTAGTCCAACAACATCTGGAGACCCACAGGTTGAGAACCACTGCATTATTCCATCCCTGGAGAAGCACAGTGGATGGTGATGTGAGACAGGAGATTGCCAGGGATGGCACCAGTGCAGGAGGTTGGCCCATTCGGGCCCCAATAACCTCAGTCTGACCTCAGCCAGGACCCACCTGCCTGCCTGCTTACTTGACAACCAGTCAGGGGATGGCTGTGCCTGCCATTGGCTTTGAAATGAAGCAAATACCATTATAAAGTTATGAATTGTGTATAAAAACCCAACTTGTATTGAACAATAAAAGGAAGAGGAGGAGGAAAAGGTCTTGCCTGTGAACAGACGCCAGCAGATTAAATCACATTTTGAATCTTGATTGATGGTTATATTTCGGCCCTCATGTATATATAGGAAGCATGAATTTGATAGATTTGGCTTTAAATGCAAATAGGATAAAATCTTTCTCCTAGCCCTAGCCACTTCTCTGATCAAACATACACCCTTTAAAGCTGCAGCTTTTAAGTCTGTTTTTTAAGAGTCTCATTGCAGCTCACCTGCATAATCACTGTTAGATTTTTTAAAAAAAAAATCTGTGAGAAATTTGGCCAGAGGAACAGAATTACAATCTGTTGATCCCTGCATTTGAAATGAAATCATTTTTGTTCCTCAAGACGTACCCAGGAAGAAGAACGTTTGACAGTGATACAGTAGCCTCCAAATGGGTTTTACAGGCTGTGAAATGCGTTCTGCATCTCACCCTTTGACTGGATCCGTTCAGACAGATGGGTGCCAGGGAGCGCCCTCCCTTTGAAGTGAGGATCAAGTGCCAGGCTAAGGTCACTTTAGAAACTGAAATGCCACATGGTCTGTCACCCCAAGAGGGATCCCAGAAGAAAATGAGCTGTCGGTAAATTGTGGGAAAACAGATCAGGCATGACATTAGCTTAGACCTTGAGTCAAACCCTCGTCAACTCCAAGCCAATTTGGCCTTTCATGCAGAAAACCAGTTCCAACGGCAAGGATCAGTAGAGAACAACTGCAAAGCAATACAGGTACTGCCTGCCATGGAAAAGGAGGTCCCCTTTTGACAAGATGCTCCATTTCATTATGATGCAGATGCTCCATCTGTAGACACACACAATGAAAAACAGAACAAATCCAAGCCGTAATCCCTAAAGACCTTTCTAAAGACGAGGAGGACATGTTGCCAGATTCCAAACCTGGAAGATCCAGATTAAGTCTTTTGCATGAATTTGGAAGCTGACTTATATGAGGTCAGCCTGTTTGTTCATTTTCTCCAGGACTGGCAGCAGTTCTCTGGGGTCCTAGGAAGAGGTCTTTCCCAGGTCTTTCTGAGCTTTCTCATAGCTTTACCTGGAGACTCCGGAGATTGAACCTGTGACCTTCTGCATGCAAAGCAGATGATCTGCCACTGAGCTGTAACCCTTCCTCGGAACATAAGAAGCTGCCTTATATTACCAGACCATTGGTCTATTTAGCTCTGTACATTGATGGGGAGTTTCAAGGTTTCAGACAGTGGGTTCTCCCAACCCTACCTGGAGATGTCAAGGATGGGCGGTAGGTGATTCTTATCACTGAGGCTTGGCTCTTCCCCCTCTTTAGAGAAGTGGAAGGCACAATCCAGCCAATGATGACACAGTGCACAGTTCCACTTTGAATCGCTTACACATAAATTCCATGCCATTGGAGATTTAGGAGGAAGAGTAGTTGGCTTCCATCTTCTTGTGCAGTAAAACTCCATGAACCAGCTTCAGGCCATGTTAAGACACTGTCATTAAACCTCCTTTTTATGAAGCTAACTTGAATATTTTATTTCATGGCAGGATCTTGGAGTCCCGGTGAAAATAGATGGGTCAGGGCATATTTTAATCAACAAAACGTACCTGAATTCTCAAGTATTGTTTACTGCAGGTGAAAATAGTTTACATGGATTCCTCGTTTTAAAAGCAATGGCTGTAAGTAATCAAGTTGACATGTTAAGTGATTGTTTTTCTATTTGCTGTACCTCCCCAGACACTTACTAAGCTAAAAAGGTGCAAGGCAGGTGAGAAACGAACCAAAGACTCAGTTATTGTTAAGATGTGGGTGAACATTTCAGACGACACAGCGATTCTTAAAACAGCACTTGTTTATTCACAGGCCAGAACAGAACTGAACTGAAGGGTTCAGTCAGCCTGCTTATATAGAGCTCCAGTACAACGTAACTGTAACAATTTTCTAAAACTATCCAATCACTGAACGTCACTTTCGATCCTTCATTTGCATAACTATCTACAGTATACCCCTGCTGGCCCAGGGTGAGAACTTCAGTACATAACAGTTATGTTAGTCAAAATACAGCGTTATAAATGTGACACCAGAGCTGAAATCACAACTCAGTGATATTTTCAATTGCGAGTTTTACAATGGTTTTTTGCGGAGCGTTTTCGGAGCGTTGTTGTTGTTTTTTTAGCTGTGTAGATCTAGCCGAACCTTTGGTGGAGATAGATCCGTGGCTCATTTGCTTATCTGTGCGACGGCTTGTAGTTTGTTGAACAAGCCATGGTTAAAACAAACTATGTCTTAGCATCATGTGCAAGTGCAGCCAATGGGGAGCTACAGATGGTTACAAAAGGGGCATCCGCAGTAGACTACACCCACCTGAAAGGAAGTGGGGGGAAGAAACCTGGAAGGGAGAGGGAAATGGCATGGGATATCTTGGAAGGTGATATGGCTGGCAGGTTAGAACCTGGAATGGAAGCCCTCCATGCTGCAACATTTTACTGCAGGCCTCCTGTGTCTCTTCACTGTAGCCAGTCCCATGCCCAGGACAATAGGAAAATGGGCCTTTCCCACACTCCTCACCTGATCTTCTTTGATGCAATTTCTCACAGACCAGACAAGAGCTGCATGCGTTGCTGACCCATAATATCAAAAGCAGCCTCCGTTTGGGCATACCTGCCAGAACGGTAGTGGATTTAATTTCAGAAAAGAATGGCACCATTTGTAAGAGGTGGCTTCAGTTCAGCGTGGACGGCAAGCAGGTAACCGCACCTCCCTTTTAGTAGCGTATATCCAAATAATGTATACAACAATAATAATAATTTATATACTGTCCTTCATCCAAAGATCTCAGGGCAGCTCACAAGATAAAAATACAGGATAAAAGCAAAAAATAAATAGTTAAAACAATAACAAAACAATAACACACACACACCCAGCACGTTTAAAAGGCATTAAGCAAAAGTGTGCCTTAAAATGCATCTATTAGTGAAAAGAACATACCAAAACCATTACAGCGGTACCTTGGTTCTCAAAGTTAATCCGTTCCAGAATTCCGTTCCAAAACCAAAGGGTTCTCAAACCAAGGTGCACTTTCCCGTAGAAAGTAATGCAAAATGGATTAATCCGTTCCAGAGTTTTAAAAACAACCCCTAAAACAGCAACTTAACATGGATTTTGCTATCTAACAAGACCATTGACCCATAGAATGAAAGCAATAAACAATGTATTGCAGCCACACAATCAATCAGTAGTTGAATTGGGTTCCACACAGTCACAAAAACAAAACAAAAAGAGCCACAAAAATGCAAAAATAAATAGCAAAAACAGACAGACCTCAGCGTAACACTCAAAACAGAAGTGTGACACTCAAATCGGAAGCATAACACTCAACATGGAGGCATTTTTTAAATGAAATACATATATCTGGCCAACCACGTGCTCATGTCTTTTTCCTGCCGCATTGCGGGACTAGTTTTCATTTAGTAGTAAAACTGAGGAAACACTGCATATACTAATGTGGGTTGCCTTTTTAGGATTAGTGGTGCACATAGGGATGCGGGTGGCGCTGTGGGTTAAACCACAGAGTCTAGGACTTGCTGATCAGAAGGCTGGCGGTTTGTATCCCCATGACAGGGTGAGCTCCTGTTGCTCAGTCCCTGCTCCTGTCCACCTACCAGTTCGAAAGCATGTCAAAGTACAAGTAGATAAATAGGTACCACTCTGGCGGGAAGGCAAACAGCGTTTCTGTGCGCTGCTCTGGTTCGCCAGAAGCGGCTCTGTCATGCTGGCCACATGACCCGGAAGCTGTACACCGGCTCCCTCGGCCAATAAAGCGAGATGAGCGCCGCAACCCCAGAGTCGGCCACAACTGGACCTAATGGTCAGGGGTCCCTTTACCTTTAGTACACATTTATTAGCACTTTTAATTACCAATCACATGCGAAAGTGGGTTCCATGTTGCAGCTTGGGCCTCAGGTCTGGACTAATTGAAAACCACTGGAATAAGGAGGAGTATGTTAACTGGTCTTTTGCCTCAAGCAGCAAAATGTCTGGGGTTGGCCCCAATTCTCTTCTAGCTGTCTTCTAATTTCAGCAACAGGGTTTGTTCAGGGCACGCAACCCATATTACTAATGCATTTCTCCTTTCCCCCTCTTCTTTTTAAAAAACCTAGATCACAGAGGAACTGAGCTTTACACAGAAGCTGGACCACATCTCTCTTGACTACAGGCTCACACATAATCTAGAAACTTTGCAAGCACTGTGGATAGAAGACAGGATAGAGTTGCAGGTAGGGGTTTTGTGTGTTTGTGTATAGACATGCTTGTCCAGCAGCCTAACTTGGCTGCCTTGTACAAATCAGGTCACATCCTCACCATTCAAAGAATCATGGGAGGTGAAGTGGCTGTGAGCTGTCGCTCTGTGAGGGGTAAACTACAGCTCCCAGAGTTCTTTGCTTTAAATGTGCTGTAAATGTCTGGTGTGGATGTGACCTGACATCCTTTAAATCCGCTAAAATTGCAAAGAAACCATCAAACCACAGTGTGTGGGGGGGATGTGGGAGTGGGGGGGTGAGAGAGAGATGTAAAACCCTCCATCCTTTCCTTTTTTATAATAATTTTTATTTGGTTTTACAAATATAAAATTATAACAATTCAAATTACATATCCACATTTAGAGATTTCTCCAAATCTCTGGATCACTTTCCCCAAATCTCCAAATCTCCAAATCACTTTCCCCATTCATGGGTCCTATAGTACACCCTCTCAACTGCATATTATTTCATAATCCATATTTGTATTTCTCCATAATATTCACTACATTACAAGCGTTATTAAAATCCTGGTAATGTTTTCATCTGCTTACAGTGGTCTCCTAGATAATTTATAAAGTTTTCCCATTCACTGTTGAAGTTTTGGTCTTCTTGGTTCCTATGCTTTCCAGTCAGTTTTGCCGTTTTAGCATAGCCCAACAGCTTGGTTTGCCATTCCTCTCTGGTAGGGACTTTGTCGTCTTTCCATCTCTGGGCCAGTAACATCTGTGCAGCTGTTGTCGCATACATGGTCTTTTCTGGTCCTTTGGAATGCTGGTACCTACAATTTGTAATAAAAAAGCTTCTGGTTGTGTGTGTTTTTTTACAAAAGTTATTTTAAACATCCCTCCCCCCAATTCATTATATATCAAATGAGAAATGAAAACTCTCCATCCTTTTCATAACACATATGCTTTTTTCCATACAGGCTGTGGCTGGGCTGGTGGATGTTAAGAACCTGAGAGTGAAGATTCAGTATGGTTCATGCTGGATAATTGTTAGAGGGCAAATACAAGCCATTGAAAGGAGGATAAATTTAACAGGGAACTTTAATCACAAATGGTCGTGGTTGCTACGCTCATATATCCCAGAAACCATCCAGGTATGTGTGGTCATTCTTGTCGTTCTTCATTTACCATATCTTTCTGTGTATAATGTTGGTTTTTGCTTTAAAAAAAATCAGGCAAAAATTTGGGGTCATCTTATACATGGATAATGAATGCAGTGGCGTCGCCTGGTGGGTGATTGTCGAAAAAAGCTCAACAACTCAAGAAATACTGAGTTCTTAATTTGGGGTTTCTAAAAAAACGGGTCATCTTATACAAGGAAAAATATGGAAAAATGGACTGATAAGTCCACAACTGCATTATGAGTGCAGAGCTAAATTGAAAGATAATTCCACTAATCAGACACTTCCTTTTCTTTGCTGGAGCTGAACATTTCATGATTCTTGAGTTGCTTCTAAGGCACGTATCTCTCTTAGGTGATAATGTCCTCTGAAGTTAATACCACTCAAGAAAGGTGGATCCAGACCGTGAGTGGACAAACGCTTATTACCTATACCTCTAACTCCATCCATGTGAAGCAGCAACGCAACACCTTTTGCTGCAGTCTGCATAATGTTACGACGGTGATAACATCCAGATACCCCGCAGCAATCAATTTGACCTTCTTCCTACAGAAACTAGGTACAGTCAATGTTGCCCATGTCCTGGCAGCCTTTCTCAGCCTTGGTTCCCCTGATGTTATTGAACTACAACTCTCATCATCCCCAGCCAGCAGGAGCGGTGGCGAGGGATGATGGGTGTTGTGGTCCAACAGCACCGGGGGAACCAAGGCTTGGAGAAAGCTCCTGATCCTTTCCTTTGAGTTACCTGCGGTCACAGTGACACCAGGTGATTGGCAGGTACCCGTTTCAAAGCAGCCTGCAGAAACGTGTGAAGCCAATGGGCCACACCCTGTTCTAAAAAAACCATTGGGCCCTAAAAATTCTCGAAAAAAAGAAGCACGTTGTGTAGCCTTAAGCCATACACTGGACAATGGTGGTGGAAATTTTTCATTTTGTTGTATTTCAGAAAACAAAGCCAAAGCAGCATTTCAAGGGCTATTTAATAACGAAAGTGTGGCTGTCACTGTGGAGGTCCTCACTGGCTTTCAACTGCGTGGCCCTTTGGAACTCACAGCAGAAGTAAAACATTCCTTAGGTTACCTGAAGCATCATGGCCTCCCTTTCAGCCTTAAGGTATTTTATATTTATTTAACAAAATTAATTTACTGCTCGGTTGTAAACAGAACCTCTAAGTGGTTTGCCAGAAATAAAGCAAACAATCCCCTGTAACGGGAAGTTCTTATTTTCTGATGTTTCATTGTGTTTTATATGTGCTGGGAAGCTGCCCAGAGTGGCTGGGGAATCACATGGGCAGGGTATAAATAATAGAATTATTGTTATTAATTAATTAATTAATTAATTAATCAATCAATCAATTTGTTTTATTTTGGGGTTTTTTTTAAAAAAAAGGGTTTCAGGAAAAAACTATCCTCCCAACCTAAGGTACTTATTCTCAAAGTAGTCAGTCAAACAGTATAGTGTTGTTGTTTAGTCATTTAGTCATGTCCAACTCTTTGTGACCCCATGGACCAGAGCATGCCAGGCACTCCTGTCTTCTCCTTCATGGATCACTGCCTTGTCGTGGCGAAGGGGCTTGAATAACTCAGAGAAGCTATGAGCTATGCCGTGCAGGGCCACTCAAGATGGACAGGTCATAGTAGAGAGTTTTGACTAAATGTGATCCACTTGGAGCGGGAACCAGCAAGCCACTCCAGTATCCCTCCCAAGAAAACTCCATGGATGAAAACAACAAACAGTATATGCTAAACAGCAGAAAAGAAGAAGAACCTAACAACATTAAAATATTACAGCAACAACATCAAATAAGGGTATTTTCAGATGGGGCCTTGATATTGCCAATGGGCCATTGGCAGCAGGGTTTTTTTGTTTGTTTAACAAATAAAACTGGATTAAATGATGTCACATAAATTGTACACCGTGAGGAATACAGGAGTTCTGCGCATCACAGAAAGTTGCACACACATGCTTGATTTCTGTGATCATGGCGGGTCAAAGAAAGCTGGAATACTGAAATCACTGTGATGTCGGATTGAGATCCCCTTTCTCCAGGCCATCATAGGTTTGTGAGAGAGAGCACCATCAGCACAGGATGTTGACTGGGCTGAATTTCTGAAACAGTCATCAGTGTGAAATGTTACGAGCATTAAAGAGTAACAAGACCTTGCAATGCTTCTGTTAGATTCCACGTGAACACATCCACATTGATGTGTTGTTGTCTTTTCTCTTCCCCTGCTTATTCCTTCAGCTGACGTTGATTGAGATCATGTCTGAAAACAAGACAGAAGCATCCCTGAAGCTGGCTTGTGACCCAAATCTGAATCTCTTCTTTGTTTTCAGGGCTAGAAATAAGTTGCAAAGGTAAGAAGAGGCCTTGGCGTTTTACTCAGAGTAGGACCACTGAAATTAATGGACTTTGGTTGCTCCTGTGGGTCTATTTTGAGTTGGACTAGCATTGGCTATAATCCAATGAAGTCCATCATTCTTTGACTTCCCAAAATGGTGGGTTGCTGGCACTTACTGAGATAGAGAGGTTAGATGATGTCTGTTATTTATTAAGCATTCATTCGGATTAGTTTGTGGAGAGGTTAGACGATGTTGCATTGAGCAAGTGTTATCCCACACTTTCCAGTGTATTTTTCTGTACTTTCCTTATCACACAAGGATAAGGGGGGAGCAGCAGGTTTGTTGCACAAGAGCACCAAGCCAGCTGTATTTGCAAACCCTGAATTTGCTGGTTGAATCCCACCTGGTTGTGGTGACAGCCAAGAAGCACCTTCAGAGGGATAGCTAATCCCCTAACACAGAGCTTTCCAAACTTTCCATGTTGGTGACACACATTTTAAACAGGCATCATTTTGTGTGACACAGTAATTCAGTTTTACTAGCAAACCAGAAGTTAAACCATGGGTAGGCAAACTAAGGCCCAGGGATCGGATCCAGCCCAATCGCCTTCTAAATCCAGCCTGCAGACGGTCCGGGAATCACTGTGTTTTTACATGAATGTGTCCTTTTATTTAAAATGCATCTCTGGGTTATTTGTAGGGCCTGCCTGGTGTTTTTACATGAGTGGAATGTGTGCTTTTATTTAAAATGCATCTCTGGGTTATTTGTGGGGCGTAGGAATTTGTTCACATTTTTTTCCAAAATATAGTCCGGCCCACCACAAGGTCTGAGGGACAGTGGACCGGCCCCCTGTTGAAAAAGTTTGCTGACCCTTGGTTTAAACTAACCCTTTTCCAGTCTAGGGAGGTGTGTGGGGAGCAATTGCACAACACACCTACACACTACAGCCGACACACTAAAGTGTCGCGACACACAGTTTGGAACACTGTGCCTTAGCACATCTGATAGAAGATTCCCTCTCTTTCTCCTCCAGTGAAGAATTGCATATCAGATGTCTCCAGAACCTGCCATTTCTCCTTCAGCATTTCCCCAGCATGGCTGAAGTTTCCTCAAAGGTAAATTGCTCCAGTTAAGTCTCGTCCACCACAGATTTTGCTAACTGCATCTTACTGCAACTTACATTAGGAAGGGAATTGGGGGGAGAGGAAAACTGCTGATATCACCACGCTGTTAATTCAAATCTATGGTGTGATCAGAATTGGAATGCTGTGTTGCCTCACCTCAATATTATAGAGTTGGACAAGGTTCAGAAACGGGCAGCCAAAATGACCAAGACTATTGAACTAACAATAATAAAGCAATAAATAATAAAAATAATAAAATAATAATAAACCTTTATCGTCACTACACCACCTGTGTGCAGTGAAATTAAACAAGCCTCCCCCCATACACTCAGTCTTGTTCATGCTCTGTGTGCTACTACTGCCCTGTGAAGAAAGGTTTCAGAATATGTGACATTTTAGTTTAGAGAAAAGGCGACATGATAGAAGCTTAATACAATTATGAATGGTATGGAGACAGGGGATAGATAAATAAAATTTCTCCCTCCCTCAAAACAGTACAACCTTTGGGCATCCAATGAAGCTGCTATGTATTGGATTTAACACATTTTATGTTACAAGGCACATTCTAACCAATCGTATAAGCGTTGGTAGACAAACATTCTAATGGCAAGTAAGTGCATGCACTTTCAACTGTCAACGGTCAATTCATGCTCAGGTTTATTATTGTGTTGTCCAGTCAGTTTGGTTCTTGTGTTCCTATGAGTGAGCTGTTGTCACTGACAAATGTTGAATAAACTTAGTTGAGGAACTTATACTATCTTGGGCTTCTGACTTTTTCTGAACATTTAACAGAAGCTAAATGTGTGAAGATTCAGGTCAGGCAAGAGAAAGCCCTTTGCACAACACATGGTCCAAACTAAGGAACTCAGAGAAGGCAGTGATAGCCACCAGCTTGGATAAACGAGGATTAGAGAAGGCCATCATGATGAATATGTTATTCTGCCATTGTCAGAGGCATTAGGCCTCTGAATGCCGGTTGTGGGGAACTGCAGGTGGGCAGAGTGGTGGTGGTGCTCTCGGGTAAAACTTGCCGGCTTCCCACAGGCATCTGGTCAGCAGCTTTGAGAAAAGGATGCTGGACTGGATGGGCCATTGGCTTGTCTTGAAGTTCTCAGAGTGATGGCCAGGGCCTGATCATATAACAGATGATGCTGTCCTGTACCTGCTATAAAGGAAAATGAAAGAAAGGATTGGGGATCTCCTGGGGCCTGTGCGTGGCAGCAAAGGGTGTGTGTGAAAGACTGGTTTTCCAAATTTCAGCAGTGCCCTGTCTGAGGCCAAAATTCAACAACCTCCCATCCGTCTCTTGCCTTCCGTTCTGCACTTGTGTTGTTGTTGTTGTTGTTTAGTCGTTTAGTCGTGTCTGACTCTTCATGACCCCATGGACCAGAGCACGCCAGGCACTCCTGTCTTCCACTGCCTCCCGCAGTTTGGTCAAACTCATGCTGGTAGCTTTGAGAACGCTATCCAACCATCTCCTCCTCTGTCGTCCCCTTCTCCTTGTGCCCTCCATCTTTCCCAACATCAGGGTCTTTTCCAGGGAGTCTTCTCTTCTCATGAGGTGGCCAAAGTATTGGAGCCTCAGCTTCAGGATCTGTCCTTCCAGTGAGCACTCAGGGCTGATTTCCTTCAGAATGGATAGATTTGATCTTCTAGCTGTCCATGGGACTCTCAAGAGTCTCCTCCAGCACCATAATTCAGAAGCATCAATTCTTCAGCAATCAGCCTTCTTTATGGTCCAGCTCTCACTTCCATACATCACTACAGGGAAAACCATAGCTATAACTATACGGACCTTTGTTGGCAAGGTGATGTACTATGCCATAATTGGAGGGCCCTGCAGTGCCTCCGCCCCCAGCTCAGCACCCAATGAAGGGGAACTGGTCGCATTGCCCTAAAATCGCCTCTGGTGAAGAAATACATTGAGGGGAGGGCAAAGTCTTTTGCTGTTGTTGTTTAACAATCCTCTTTAATTCCTTTAGATAAATTATTCTACCAAAGAAGCAGAAGGAAAAATTTCCATCCAGATGGAAAATAAGGATTTCCTTGTTTTGACAAAGTTAGCATTTACTGGGAGGAACCACACACAAGTCCTTGAACTGATGCACAGTGTACCCCAGGTTGGTGGGACCACTTTTTAACATGTATTTTAATCCATGAAACAAAACAAAGGGAATGGGGAGGTGGAGAATAACCACTTTGGGGTTTCTGGGTGTACAATTCAGGAGTCTTGGCATAACAAAGGATGTTGCACCTCTCTCCTTTTTTTTATTTCAGTTAGCAATCGTTCCAAGGCGACTTGTTCTCACAACAGCTTACCAAAAAAGCAAGAGAACCCAAGCTTTGAGATGTGTTGCATTATGGGATAGCAAAGAAGCAAAACTCGCAGGCAGCTATACTGGAGTCTTCCCAAAGATATATGGAGGTCATGAAGTGCAGGGTAGGTTTCTATAAAACTCTGGGGCAAGCAGTGATAGAAGGGAAATGGCCAAAGCTCAGTGGGAGAGGACTCGGTTTAAGCAGAGCTTCCAAGGTTCAGTCTCTGCCATCTCCTGTTAAAAGTATCCAGGTGGAATGGTGGTTAAAATCATTGAGGTTAGATGAGACAGCAAAGTTGACATGTTTAAATACAGTGGTACCTCGGGTTACATACGCTTCAGGTTACAGACTCATAGAATCATAGAATCATAGAATGATAGAGTTGGAATAGACCACAAGGGCCATCGAGTCCAACCCCCTGCCAAGCAGGAAACACCATCAGAGCACTCCTGACATATGGTTGTCAAGCCTCTGCTTAAAGACCTCCAAAGAAGGAGACTCCACCACACTCCTTGGCAGCAAATTCCACTGTCAAACAGCTCTTACTGTCAGGAAGTTCTTCCTAATGTTTAGGTGGAATCTGCTTTCTTGTAGTTTGGATCCATTGCTCCGTGTCCGCTTCTCTGGAGCAGCAGAAAACAACCTTTCTCCCTCCTCTATATGACATCCTTTAATATATTTGAACATGGCTATCATATCACCCCTTAACCTCCTCTTCTCCAGGCTAAACATGCCCAGCTCCCTTAGCCGTTCCTCATAAGGCATTGTTTCTAGGCCTTTGACCATTTTGGTTGCCCTCCTCTGGACACGTTCCAGTTTGTCAGTGTCCTTCTTGAACTGTGGTGCCCAGAACTGGACACAGTACTCCAGGTGAGGTCTGACCAGAGCAGAATACAGTGGCACTATTACTTCCCTTGATCTAGATGCTATACTCCTATTGATGCAGCCCAGAATTGCATTGGCTTTTTTAGCTGCCGCTTCACACTGTTGGCTCATGTCAAGTTTGTGGTCAACCAAGACTCCTAGATCCTTTTCACATGTACTGCTCTCAAGCCAGGTGTCACCCATCTTGTATTTGTGCCTCTCATTTTTTTTGCCCAGGTGCAATAATTTACATTTCTCCCTGTTATGACTCGGCTAACCCAGAAATAGTACCTCAGGTTAAGAACTTTGCTTCAGGATGAGAACAGAAATCGTGCTCTGGCGGCGTGGCAGCAGCAACGGGAGGCCCCATTAGCTAAAGTGGTGCTTCAGGTTAAGAACAGTTTCAGGTTAAGAACGGACCTCCAGAACGAATTAAGTACTTAACTCGAGGTACCACTGTACAGAAAAAAAAATCATTGTTGATATTTAGTAAATTTTAGAAACTCTTTATGGACTTTTTGCATGAGAAAGAAAAAGACCTTGTGATATCTGGGTTTGAGGACTGAAGAAAATATTGGTTTTTAGAATGTAAAATAGTTGGGTGTTACCTCAGAGTGGATGTTTTGAATAATTTTCTGCCTATAGCTGACAGATGAGGAATCAAAAATTCTCTTTTCTCTTTTTGCTTTTCTCTTTCCTTCCTTTTATCTTCTCCCCTTTTCGGTTTGTGTTTTCATTAGTTTTTTATCTTTGATAATCTAAAAAGATATTGGGTATTTGATATTAAACTTTGTATATATATATTTGAAAGAAAAGCCCATGTTCAGAGAGACCTTTTCAAATCCAGCATCATTGGCCTCATTCAATAGGTAGATACTATGGATGTTCAACTTTCCCATCATGTGTTTCTTGGAAAGGTAAGAGTATGAAGATGATGTAGAAGTCATTCAAAGTTCTACCCCCAAATGAATTTAATTCACATTCAGTTCACCTGGCCATTATAGGGACTGCTTTAAGGTGCGGTTCGGATATTTTTGAACTTCCTTAAATCCAACTGGTTTGTTCCAAGCACTGGGCGTCGTGTATAATAGGAAACGTGGCTTGTTTTCCATTTCAGTGGAGATCTGCCATCCTTTCTCGGTCCCTTTTCCTCAGCGCTCCACGCTCCGCTTGCATGTGGAGCACTCTAGACGTAGTCACAGAGACAACATCATCATTGGTTGGGACGCAAAGGAACAGGTAACAGAAATCAGAGTTAGCTTTTCCATTCATGCAGTGCTACACCCTTAGACCCTGCTCTGGAAAGCTATTGCCTCCTCAGTTATGGCCACAAACACGCCAAGTTCAGACAACATGGAAACACAGAATGCAGGTTTTTCATCCAGAAGGTTCCATGCTCATTCTCCAGCATCACCAGTTAAAACAGGGTTGAGGAACGTTTTCCAACCTGAGGGCCACCTAGCTGTCTAGACAACCTTCTGGGGGGGCACATGCTGTTGGTGGGTGGGGCCAGAAGCAAAAATAGACAGAGCAAGGAACGTATAAATATTGCCCCTTGTACAATAGAGCAGATTCTTGCACCCCTCTCTTTTCTCCATCCAGCTGACAAGGGACATGATCATAGTTCCTTTGCACACATACCTGGCTCCTTCCCTTTGGTCGAGGGGCGGAACAAGGCTTAGTAATCTCCTGCAGTTTCCATGATATAGCTTTAAACAGCCTTTCTGGCCTCATAAGCCCTTCTCCTGTCTAAACCTCCCAAAACTTCAACAGTACAAAATTAGTTATCTTTTCCATTTGTATGTACCGTATTTTTTGCTCTATAAGACTCACTTTTTCCCTCCTAAAAAGTAAGGAGAAATGTGTGTGCGTCTTATGGAGTGAATGCAGGCTGCGCAGCTATCCCAGAAGCCAGAACAGCAAGAGGGATCACTGCTTTCGCTGCGCAGCGATCCCTCTTGTTGTTCTGGCTTCTGAGATTCAGATTTTTTCCCCCTTGTTTTCCTCCTCCAAAAACTAGGTGCGTCTTATGGTCTGGTGTGTCTTATAGAGCGAAAAATACGGTAAATCTAGACATTTTGTGTTTTATGTTGTAAATCACCCTGTGATCTTTGGATGAAGGGTGGTATAGTATTATTTTTAATAATATAACGAATAATAAACAATATAATTAAATAGGAGAGATTACTATTGCCATCACTTGTTTAACCTCTGTTTTTGATTACGGCAACAGGTCTCTGTATCTTCTTCTCTCAAGTTTGGAAAAGAGAGTGTCTATTACTACGCTGCTGTGGCTCACCCTTTTAACTTCACCATCAATCACATGGAGGTTAGATCTCTCACCGAAAGCAGAAGAGGTGCCTACAACCAGCAGGTAAATTGTCCGGATGGATCACACAAAGCAATTAACAGTGCAATCCTATAGATAACTATCCAAAAATAAGTCCTGTTCTGGAAACTGGATATCAGAACGCAGCTGTGTGCACCTGATAATGTATGGTATTTTTTCCCCAATTGAACTGGGTTGTGTAAAGCGGGGATGGGGAACATGTGGCCCTCCGAATCTTGCTGAATCACAACTCCCATAATCCCTGACTATCAGCCATGCTGGCTTGGGTAGACAGGAGGTTTCACAGGTTCCCATCCCTGCGACAAGGGCTGGCACATGCATTACACTTACCGTATTTTCGCACCATAGGACGCACCGGACAATAGGACGCACCTTGTTTTAGAGGGGGGAGAACAAGGGGAAAAAATTATTCCGCTCTCTGCCCAGTGCCCCTTCAGCGAAGCGGCAGGAAGCACTGTGCAGAGAGTGGGAGAATTTTCCCCCTCTTGTTTTCCCGCTCTAAAACAAGGTGCCGTTTAAGGTGCGTTCAGGCAGCTACCTTGGAAGCCTGGAGAGCTAGAGGGGTCAGTGCGAACCGACCCCTCTCGCTCTCCAGGCTTCAGGTTCCTTTCGACCTGCTCTTTGGGGCTGGCGGGGGGAAGCCCACCACCAGCCCCAAAGAGCAGGTCAGGGAGCAGCGGAAAGGCACAGCGGAGAGGCTCCTGCCATAGCCGCGCGTCACCTCTCCAGCCGGGAGAGGGCCGCGGGGCTATGGTGTCTTTGCTCCATAGGACGCACACACATTTCCCCTTCATTTTTGAAGGGGGAAAAGTGTGTCCTATAGAGCGAAAAATACGGTAACTTTAAACCATGGTTTCCATATCCTGGGCTTGTTTGGAAGCTGCTAACCATAGTTTCCCACATAATGGAAAGGTATAGTTAATTATGGCTTCCTGGCTTGTTTCCCCACTTGTGCAAAGATAAGTTATTTGCAAGGAAAAGAAGCTTGTTCATACCTGGGTATGATCATGTGAACACAGCCTGTCTTTCTATCCTGCTGTTTTCCAGGAGGTCCAAGCAGCTTACATCTATTTCTCTAAATCAGGTGTAGGCAGCTTAAGGACCGTAGGCTGGATGCGGCCCAATCACCTTCTAAATCCAGCCTGCGGATGGTCTGGGAATCAGCCTGTTTTTACATGAGTAGAATGTGTCCTTTTATTTAAAATGCATCTCTAGGTTATTTGTGGTGCCTGCCTGGTGTTTTTACATGAGTAGAATGTGCCCTTTTATTTAAAATGCATCTCTGGGTTATTTGTGGGGCACAGGAATTCGTTCATTCCCCCCCCCCCAAAAAAAAATGTAGTCCAGCCCACCACATGGTCTGAGGGACGGTGGACCAGCCTACGGCTGAAAAAGGTTGCTGGCCCCTGCTCTAAATGCTAATCACTTTGTCCCTTAGGGGCTCATAACCCTAGGGAGTGCTTTCCCCCCTTTCAAGTGAATATTGCTCTTGCCATGCTGCTCTGTCTCAAACTTAGTTCAGCATTTCTTTTTCTGACTTTAGGTGTGGCTGGCTTGGGACGATGGGCAACCTGCCCACTTGAAATTTACATTTGGAGACAAGTCCCAGACCAACACCACTCTTTGGGATGCTTGTATCACAGCTTCCTCTAGCCAGGTACAAATGTTTGGCATTTTCAATTAATATTTTAGGCAGTCTGTGGCAAACCACTTAGAGGTCCTTTGTTCCAGAAAGCTGTATGTGCATATATATATATATATTGTTATATAAAAGACTGCTTGGCATCATTGCAGCTATGCCACCCAAAGTGAACATAGAGCATTGGAAGCTGCCTTATACCCCAGTTCACCATTGGTTCATCCAACTCAATGTTGTCTGCACTGACTGGCAGCAGCTCTCCAGAGTTTCAGGGAGACGTATCTCTCAGTGCCACCTGGAGGGGCCGGGGATTGAACCTGGGATCTTCTGGAGGCAAACAGATGCCCTGCCACTGAACCACACATCTTCTCCAAAGTAATAACCAATGTTTCTCCTTCATAATTTCTGCAGCTTCAGAATGTTCTAAGCCTTGCAAGTCTCCAGGCCTGCGGGTCCCTTGAGCAGACGGCAGCCTTCTTGAGTCAGCACTTGGACCTGAAGTGGGATGGCAAAAAAATTGTGCAGAATCTGACATACGAGGTGGAATCTTCATTATTCTGTTGCATGAAATTGAGTACTGGTTTTGGGGGGCAGGAGGCAGGCAGCTGTGGAGGACTCCCTGGTCCTGAATGGGGTAACTGTGCCCCTGAAGGACCAGGTGCACAGCCTGAGAGTCATTTTGGACTCACAGTTGTCCATGGAGCCACAGGTCAATTCTTTGTCCAGGGCAGCTGTGTGCCAGCTCCACCTGGTACGCAGGCTGAGACCCTGTCTGCCCATGGACTGTCTCGCCAGAGTGGTGCATGCTCTAGTTATCTCCCGTTTGGATTGCGTGGCAAGTCCCCTCCCCCATGTGAAATGAAGACACCGGACACAGAATTTTTAGGTTAATGGGCATAAAAAGGCCACAACTTTATTGATTACAGAATTGGAAGGTATTGGCCTTAGGCATTGGCTCCTATCGACTACCCGGCATGGGGACCGGGGAGGGTTGTCCACAAACCGTGGGAGTCCTGTTGAAGTACGCCAACTAGGATCCCATGGGTGTCACCGCTCTGGCTCAGCTGGAAAGGGGGCAAAGAGGGCGGTCCCCGGTCGTGCCTAGTCTTAAATAGGCTAGGCCATGCCTCCCCGGCCCGCTGATTGGCGGGCCGGGTCGCTGACACGCCCGGGGATTCCCTAACCACGCGGGGGCAAGGGCCAGCCCCCGCGTGTGAGATGTGGGAGGGATTTCTGCCCGCAACCCCCTCTCCTCCCAGGTCGGAAATGGCTTTACTGCAATGCGCTCTACGTGGGACTACCTTTGAAGGTGACTAGGAAAGTACAATTAATCCAGAATGCGGCAGCTAGACTGCTGACTGGGAGTGGCCGCCGAAACCATATAACACCGGTCCTGAAATACATCGACACCCAGTACATTCCTGATCACAATTCGAAGCTTTAAAGTCCTAAATAGCCTCGGTCCAGTATACCTGAAGGAGTGTCTCCACCCCCATTGTTGAGCCCAAACACTGAGGTCCAGCTCCGAGGGCCTTCTGGCGGTTCCCTCACTGCGAGAAGTGAGGTTACAGGGAACCAGGTAGAGGGCTTTCTTGGTAGTGGAATGCCCTCCCATCAGATGTCAAGGAAATGAACAACTACAGTGGTGCCCCGCAAGACGAATGCCTCGCAAAACGAAAAACCCGCTAGACGAAAGGGTTTTCCGTTTTTGCGTCGCTTCGTAAGACGATTTTCCCTATGGGCTTGCTTCGCAAGACAAAGGGCTTGATCCGCGCGCAAACCGCTTTCACCGCCAATCTATCTATGCGGCAGCGGGGAATCTAATAGTAATAGCAATCGATACATTATTAGCGTCCGGAAACACAGCCGGTGGTGATGCTGCCCTGCGCCGCTTCAAAAAGTTCCTAGGCTTCAGCCTTAGAACTGGGAGGGGACCTGGCGGCGACACCCGGCTCGGGGTGGGATTTCCCCGTCTGCGCGCGCGGCGACCGCTAGATCCCGAGGACGGCAGACTGGGCGGGGGGGGGGACATGAAAAGTTTTGCCTGCCCATCTCCGAGGAAGCGGGGGGAGATGATCCCTGTCAAGAGAAGAAGGGGGCACCCATTTGCCAGCAGCCGGTGCCCCCGAACCGAGGCTGAGGGTGGCACCATTGCCTGTCAAAGTGACCGCAAAGGCGAGCTCCGGTCGCGCGGCCGAGGGAAGCCCCGCTGTGGGTCGTCCAAAGTCAGCCCGAGCACGCCACTCACCTAAAAGGCATGGAGAGACGGAGGGAGCGCACGAGGATCCCGGTGAAGAGGAGGCTCCTGCAGCAAAATAAAGGCAGTCGGCAGCCGGAGGGCTCCAGGACACGGAGCTGCGGCAGGGCCGTCGATGGCGTTGCCGGAGACTCCTCCCTCTGGGCCTCGCTCTCTCTGCTTTCGCCGCTGCTTGCCCTGCCTGCGATCGGCCGGGCTCATCGCTCCGCTCTGCAGAGCGCTGCGCAAAGGCGCGGCGGGACAGGTGTCCGGGGACGATTTGGCTGAGCGCGCCCCGGGATCGGAGGTGCGGGGTGCTTGCTGCAGATCTTATCTTCCGGGGTCACTGGGATGGCGGCGGTCGGGGCTTGTGTTATGTAAGCGCGTCAGGAGGGACTGCTTAAGAGGCCGGACGAGGCTTATGCAATGGCCAGATGCTCCCTAGGGATCGAGGCTTGCAGTTGCGGGAACGAGTTTATACCTGTAGCCGCTAAGCCGCTAATAGCCGTGCTTCGCAAGACGAAAAAAACCGCAAGACGAAGAGACTCGCGGAACAGATTAATTTCGTCTTGCGAGGCACCACTGTAATTGACTTTTAGAAGACATCTGAAGGCAACCCTATTTAGGGAAGTTTTTAATGTTTGATGTTTTATTGTGTTTTTAATATTTTGTTGGGAGCTGCCCAGATGGGCGGGGTATAAATTATTATTATTATTATTATTATTATTATTATTATTACTACTACTACTACTACTACTATTACATCACTTGGAGAAAATTGCTTTCATGAACAAGGCTGGGGTAGGGCAGGATTTGCTTTTTGACATATTTCACGGCCCTTGAGCCTGTTCTGCTAGCTATTTATTTATTTATTTATTCTTGTTCTGATGGCGCTGAATGTTTTCCACAAGATCTGTAGGCTTGTGCCCATGGTTTCCACCAAATAATCCTGGGAGCTGGAGCTTCCCCCTCACAGAGCTACAATTCTCAGCACCCTCAACAAACTACAGCTCCCATGATTCTTTGGAAGAAACCAGTTGCTTCAGATGTGTGGTGTGGATCTGCTTGAATTGGCTGGTATGTGACTGAATCTCACCCCAAAACAGTGACAGTCTGGGAGCACCCTTAGGAGCCATTATTAAACAACTTGAGAGTAGTACTCATCAGTGACTGCAGACATCAGAAATGCAGGCACATTTTGAGCTCCTGTTCTATTTTCCCTTTTTTTAAAAAATGTAGAAAAGCAAGTCATTGCACCTGGATAAAATTCAAGTGGAAGCCATTTTGGAAAACATCTTTTCGACTCCATGTTCCAGTCAGCATATCTTGGGGGAAATTGAAACGGACTACTCAGCTTGGCTTCATCATTTTGCAAGCCTCAGAACCTGCGATCTCCCGGAGGTAAGTGATGGGTTGCCATTGCTCTCAAATACAAACAGGGTAATCCTCTGCCTGCCCACTCAGAATGAAGCCCCACTGAAATGAAAGAGGCTTCCTTCTGAACAAACATGCATAGGACTTCAGTGACATGTTCATGCCTCTGCTTTGCAGAGAACAGCCCTCTCTCAATCTGAAAGCATCCTATGTTATCAGAGGGCAGTCAGGTCCAAGTCCAGCTTAAAAGATAAAGAATCCCAGAATTGTAGAGTTGGAAGGGACCCACGAGGGTCATCTATGCCAACCCACTGCAGGGCAGGAATCTTTTGCACAGCATGGGGCTCAAACCCAGGACCTTGAGATTCAAAGCCGCATGCTCTACCAACTGAGCTATCTCCCTAAGAAGGGAGGGCAGGAGGGTCTTGAAGTTGCCCATCAAACATGCACACCGGGTCAGCAGCTGGCTGAGCAAGCAGCGACACGCTGCACCAGGTCTCTGTCTTCCCCACTGCATGGGAATCATTGTGTCTCTGTGTTCCCTTATGGAGGCAGGGAGTGTCCCTCTGACTACCAGTTCCTGGGAAATGCAAGTAGGGGAAAAGTGTGACTGCACAGAAGTCCTTCTTGCGGGCTCCCTATAGGCCTGTTAAAAGAAAAACTGCTGCCTTTTGCTTATGGGGTATTCCAGAGCCCGTAGAGAGTCCTTAAGTAGGTTCCCTATCGGTAGGAGAAAACAGAGGCCAGCCAGAGCACCGTATTTTTCGCTCTATAAGACGCACCTAGTTTTAGAGGAGGAGAACAAGAAAAAAAAAGTTATCTCCCTCTCTGCTCTGCGCCTCTTCAGCAAAGCGGGAGGAGAAACGGAAGGGGCTCCATTTCTCCTCCCACTTCGCTGAAGGGGCACTACGTGCTCTCCTGGCTTCAGCGAAAGCTGCACAGCCTGCATTCGTTCCATAAGATGCACACACATTCCCCCCTACTTTTTAGGAGGGGAAAAGTGTGTCTTATAGAGCGAAAAAGACAGTATACAGTGGTACCTCGGGTTACATAGGCTTCAGGTTACAGATGCTTCAGGTTACAGACTCCGCTCACCCAGAAATAGTACCTCGGGTTAAGAACTTTGCTTCAGGATGAGAACAGAAATCATGCTCCGGTGGTGCGGCAGCAGCAGGAGGCCCCATTAGCTAAAGTGGTGCTTCAGGTTAAGAACAGTTTCAGGTTAAGAACGGACCTCCAGAACGAATTCAGTACTTAACCCAGGGTACCACTGTATTGAGAAGCAAAGCGGCTAGTAAGCCTGATCTTTATTAAAGGAACTGTTGCAACAGAGTGCCCACTCACCACATGCAGGAGGGAGGAGAACCCTGAACAATGGTGTGCAAGCCCTTAAATAGACTTTTGAAATTGCCCACCCTGTAGCCCAAGACTCCCCCAAAAAACATCATACATAGATCCCAGAAGGAGGCAGTCTACAGCAGAAATCCTGCCTGCCAGGATACCTGATAATGGTCACTGATTGCATTACCTGGGCAGTCTGGCCATTCTTTTAACACTTTAATTCCTGAGTCCAGGTTACAGGCTCACTGTATTCATACACAAATACGCCCTTAAGACAGGATTTGCAAGCAAAAAGACAGTGGGAAGGCTTTTTCCATTTGCCTCCCTTACTGCAGAGGAGTATTTGAGGTCACTGGGAGAATCAAAATGGCTTCAGGATTAGTATGGGATTGCTCTCCCATACTATTTCAGGCACATGGTTCATATATTTAGATATGTGTGTATTTATGAATGTTTATTCTATATTTGAGACCTTAAAATTCTTATGACAGGCCTCTAGTTGGCCCCTGTGAAAACAGGATGCTGGACTAGATGGGTCTTTGGCCTGATCCAACAGGGCTTTTCTCATGTTCCATTCCAGCTATAGTCATTATTTTGAAACTGGCATCTATACATAACAATTACCATATGCAATTTTTATGCAAACCTTTTGTGGGGGGCATTTCCTCTTTGGGGGCACCCTGCCTGTCAAGACTTGGAAGCAGTATCAGAGACATATCATTCTTACCCACCGTGACACATGCCTATTCTCCCCCCCCCCCTTTACTTTCCTCTGTCTCTGGTAATTCCACCCACTCTCTTTTCCTAGGCAATTGCACTCTCTGGGAAGCACCAGCTAAACAAGGGAGGTTTTCTCTGGCGATCAGAAGGCAAACTCAGCCTTGTTGGCGGCGAGGGGTCTATCACAGCCGCCTTAAGAAATCGTAGCACAGCCGAAGAGAGGAACTATTCAACAGAGTTTTCAGTGAGTTGTGGGGCAGGCAAGCCTTTATTCATTCATTCCTTTATTTGTATATGTGACTTGGGCCCAGGCTACCTGAGATATCATATCTCCTTATACAAACCTGCCTGGGTGCTAAGAGCCTCATGGGAGCAACTTCTTTCAGGCCTGTATCCCACTCTCTTGGCGGCCCCCAAAAAATGTAAAGGAAAAAACAACTGGATGTACATTTCCAAAATATAAGATGAAAAACAAATAAAATAAAACCTACATACAGCAACAGTGTTTTGTGTTGTGTGGGCTCCTATGATGTAAGTAATGGACCCCACCTGCTAGCCTGCTCCCTAAAATATATCGTTATTAATATACTTCTTCTTAATTGTATTTCACTATTAATATACTTCTTCTTAATTGTATTTCAGTTCAACAATTACTTTGATAAAATACATATTTTGTTATGTGCAAATGGTTTTAGATACCTATTAGGTCCATAAACTACCTTATAGCATATATTCAACACAAAAAACAGCAACAATTTGTTGTTGACAAAGGACAGCTGGACATATAAAGGGCCCCATTACCTTCAGTAGCTTAGGGCCTCATCAAACCTAAATTTGACCGTGCTCTGGACTGAATATCCCTTCAGTCTGATGCAGCAGGCACTTAAGTTCCAATGGCAGGCAAAGGGTTAAGCACTATCTCATTTCCCTGCCTTCCTTTAGTGCAAATTTTCCCCTCCCAGCAGAACTGTTGCAAGAGAAAGGACTGCCGGGCCTTTCTTGCACACCCCTGCTACGTGACATGCAATTTGCCACGACAATCCTGCATCCGCCATAACTATTTGAGTTCAGAAATTACCTTCATCTGCCACCCTTATTGCAAATGAGCATGCACTGCCACCTAGTGGTAAAGGTATTCAGGTGCATAGAGATAATTTGAAGAGTGGACGGGCAGGGGGAGCTTTAAAATTACTAGTAGCTGGGTGGGTGCAGGGCCGTCTTTCCCATAGGGCTTAGTGGTGCATTGCGCCAGGGCGTCGGCCTCTCAGGGGCACCCCAGCGAGTGGAGGAGCTGTGCAGCTTTGCCAGCTGCCTCCCCTTTCCCGGCACTCCTGCCAGCTGTGCCCCACCAACCATATGGCTGGCGGGCACGCAGCTTCCCTCCCAAGTCTCTGTGGGGGATTGCTTTCCTGCAGCAGCATGGGGGAGAGTTGCGCCCCCCCCATGGCTGGCAGTGCGCAGCTTCCCCCCCCTCCGCCGCCATCCATTGTAATTTGGGGGCGCTAGGTGGATATTTGCACCCCGGCGCCACATCTGCTAAAGACGGCCCTGGGTGGGTGTGAGCAGAATTCAATTAGGGCCTAGTGCCTTCTCGCCATACCACTCCAAATCACCATTCAGTATGAGGAAAGAAGAAGAAGAAGAAGAAGAAGAAGAAGAAGAAGAAGAAGAAGAAGAAGAAGAAGAGGAGTAGTAGTAGTAGTAGTAGTAGTTTGGATTTGATATCCCGCTTTACCACTACCCGAAGGAGTCTCAAAGCGGCTAACAATCTCCTTTCCCTTCCTCCCCCACAACAAACACTCTGTGAGGTGAGTGGGGCTGAGAGACTTCAGAGAAGTGTCACTAGCCCAAGGTCACCCAACAACTGCATATGGAGGAGCGGAGACGCGAACCCGGCACCCCAGATTACGAGTCTACCACTCTTAACCACTACACCACACTGGCTTTTGGTTGTTGCATTTGGGACTCTTTTGTTTATAGAAAAGGAGAGGAACAGGTGACACAACAGAATAGTATAAAATTATGTGTGACATGGGGAATGTGGGTAGAGGATTAAAAAAAATGCCTCCGTCTCTCATGATGCTAGAACTCATGGATTTCCAAAGAAGATGAATGCTGGAAGATTCAGGACAGAGGAAACTAAGTCATCCTTCACGCAGCAAATTGTTAAACTATGGAACTCACTCCCACAGGGACGGCCGCCCAGTAGGATGTCTTTAGAAGACAAATGGGCAAATTTATGGAGAAGAACGTTACTGATGGCTACTAGTCACAATGGCTAAGTTCTGCCTCCAAAGGTAGAGGTGGTAACGCTTCTGAAAACCAGTTGCTGAAAATGTTTTTCCTTTCTTTCCACAGCTCAAAGCACCTGATGTTGTTTGGCTGGGTGTGGTGGGAAGTGTGGCTTCCTCAGCTGGTCAAAGTCAAGTCCGGGTGGAGGCGAAGATTGACCCAAAAGAGGCAGTGAAGTTAGCAGCTTCCAAAGGAAAAGGATGCCTTCAATGTTACATGGGATACCTGAAAGGTAAATTTGCTATTCCGTGGTGCTCTGTTCTGTATAATTGGCGTCCAATTGCATGTGGAATCCCTCAAAGTGATGGCCAGTGTGCTGTTGTGGTTGATGGAAAAACGCCTGCCTGGGAAAGATGCCAAGCTTCCCAAGACGCCGGGGCTTCTCTCTGGTGGTCACTCTCTGGCTGGAATCCTCCATCAGTCCAGAGACTTCTCCCTTCTGAAAGGAGCACACTCACTTTCTCCTGGCAACGCATCACAGAAGAAAGAGACAGTCCATAGTCTACTGCTACTTTATTAAGACTGTACAAAACATATCTGCTCTCTGAGCAGTACAGCACAAGAGTCTCCAACTCGACTCAGCTTCTACCCAGAAGCGGAAGAACAAGACTCAGTAACTCCACCCGGTTACACTGAGAACTGGCAGAGACTTCCTGTCTCACGCTCAGGGACATCACATGATGTCAACAATGTAGCTGCTTACTCGCAGCTGGTGGGAACTAAAATCCCAACAGTGGTTAGAGGAGGGGAGCCTCAGGCTCGAATGTGGCCCACCATAGCTCTCTGTGTGGCCCTCAGAGCTCTCCTCAGTCCCCATCAGGGGCGCCAACTTGGGTCCCAGGTTATGGGTGCCCAGCACTTGTGACGTGATGGGGGGCTGCGGTGTGGTTGCTGAGCACCCACAACAATTTTTTGTGGGTGCTCGGGCCCCATTGGCCCCCTAGAGATGGTATCCCTGGTCCTCACCCTTCACTGGCCCTCCCCCATGCCCTCCCAGAGAGCTTCTTGCCTGCCTGGAATATGTCCTGATAATAATAATAATGCCTCTTCCTTTTCTGGAAAGGAAGACCTCTCTGTAGAAAAGTCTGACCCGTGCACTGCCAAAATGTGACTTTCACTTTTTTACAGCAGGCTACACCTGCTGGTCCACCTGCTATTGCCTCTGGCCCCACCCACCATTGAAATGCGGGCCCCCCAGAGGTTGCCCATTAGTCAATGTGGCCCTGAGGCTGGAAGAGATTCCCAAAGCCCTTGCATCTATCTGAGTAGCAGTGGGAGAGCTAGAGATCAAATCCTTGTGGAGCTGGGTGACCTTAGGTCCAACTCTTTCTGTCTCTCTGATTTAACTCCCCTTGCAGTAGCTGGGAAGGGACAAAAAGGAGTTTAGGGATTTTAAAGAAACAAATTCATATGTTGTATGTCTGTTTCTCAATTTGATCCAGGTGGGATACAAATAAAACACAGCTCTTGGTGGGCAACTCTTCTGGGCTGCATCAATAGGAGTATAGCATCTAGATCAAGGGAAGTAATAGTGCCACTGTATTCTGCTCTGGTCAGACCTCACCTGGAGTACTGTGTCCAGTTCTGGGCACCACAGTTCAAGAAGGACACTGACAAACTGGAACGTATCCAGAGGAGGGCAACCAAAATGGTCAAAGGCCTGGAAACGATGCCTTATGAGGAACGGCTAAGGGAGCTGGGCATGTTTAGCCTGGAGAAGAGGAGGTTAAGGGGTGATATGATAGCCATGTTCAAATATATAAAAGGATGTCACATAGAGGAGGGAGAAAGGTTGTTTTCTGCTGCTCCAGAGAAGCGGACACGGAGCAATGGATCCAAACTACAAGAAAGCAGATTCCACCTAAACATTAGGAAGAACTTCCTGACAGTAAGAGCTGTTCGACAGTGGAATTTGCTGCCAAGGAGTGTGGTGGAGTCTCCTTCTTTGGAGGTCTTTAAGCAGTGGCTTGACAACCATATGTCAGGAGTGCTCTGATGGTGTTTCCTGCTTGGCAGGGGGTTGGACTCGATGGCCCCTGTGGTCTCTTCCAACTCTATGATTCTATGATTCTTCCTTCTTATGGTTATGTGGGGGCATGGAAAGGTCAAGTCTTCAAATAGAGGACTGTCCTGTGTAACGTAGGACTCATGGCCACCTGTAACCCAGAGTAGCAGTGATGGTGATTTGGCAGCCTCCTTTTTTGTTTATATTTTGGAAGTTTGTTTAATTTTAATTTTTTTTTTATTTAATATACCGCCCTATACCTGGGGATCTCAAGATATAAAACCACGAAATACCTAATAAAAATAAAAACAACCCAATAGCCACCTCCCACCCCCCCCCAAATTTTTTTTAAAAGGGCATAGGATGTAAATCAGATCAACCAAAGGCCTGGTTGAAAAGGAACCATTTTCGCCTGGCACCTAAAGGTGTATAATGAAGGTGCCAGGTGAACTTCCCTGGGAAGAGCATTCCACAGATGGGGAGGCACTGCAGAGAAGGCCCCGTTCTTGTGTTGCCACCCTCCAAACCTCTCGAGTTTGTCTGCAACTCTACAGTTCTGTGATGATTTCTACCGTTTTGCAATGGCCGCTTCCTTCCTTTCCTTGATTTCACATTTCTCTTTTTCCACCGTGACCGCAGGAGGCTTAAAACTTTGTTCTTCTCTTGGTTCTTGCAGCGGATGCTGAGGATGGGCTGGAGCTTGAGGCTTGCACAGATGGCCAACAGCATGCCGCTTTCAATGCCTACCTTGTCATTAACAGAGAGAGACGAGAGGAAGTGGGTCACTTGGCCCTTGAAGCCTCCAACAAGAGCTTGAGCTTCAAGGCCCATGGCTGTGGAGGTCCAGTCGCTAAAACAGAGGTGTGGTGTTTTCAAAAACAATGGGACTCTCCAGATCCCTATTTTGTTCTGCGCTTGTTATTATTTTTGCTCAAGATGGGATCAGGGCAGTTATGTTCTGGTTTTGTGGTGGGGAAAGACCATTTCTGGCATAAACACCTCCATCCTGTTGCTTGATACCAGTTGGCCTCGGAGACCAAGATTTCTTGGTGGGGATGCACACATTGCTGTGCCAGATGTGGCCAGCAGTGACCCTGGTGATGGTACCCCTAAAGTGAGAGACACCAAAGGGGTCTCACATTTGGGGGTGGGGCTGTGCTAGGGTCAAAGACCCCCACCTGCTGCTGTTTGAGCCAGGAGATTTACCGTACTTTTCCGTGTATAACACGCCCCCATGTATAAGACGACCCCTATTTTGGGGGGACTCCAATTTAGGGAAATGGGGGGAGATTGCCCAGAGTTGTCAAGCTATTTTTTTGCGAAGGATTTCCCAGGGTTGTCAAGCCATTTTTAGGATTCTTTTAGGGGCAATTGCCGAAAAACAGTCAAAGAGAAAATCATCGTCTTCTACACAGAAAAGTACAGTACTCCTAGTGGTTTGGGGTTTTGTTTCTTGGTGGCTAGATGGAGAATGATTGTGTTTGCTGAGGCAGGTAAGCACCTAGTCATGTGCCTGGAAGGGAGATTTTGAGATCACTTAGTGGAGGGGTGGGGTGGAGTGACAGAATCCCAGTTTTGTGGTGTCAAATCATGGGTAAACATGAAGTAAACATGATCCACAGCTGGACTCTAGACAGTGGAAAATGTAGTTTGATTGTTGAGAATGGTTAGGCAATCCTCATTTCCCATCACAGAGCTACAGTTCCCAGAGTGCCCTAGAAAGAGCGATTAACTACTAAACTATTCTGAGAACTGTAGCTTTCTGAGGGGGAATAGGGGACTCCTAACAACCTTTATCACCTTTACCAAATTACACTTCCCAGGAGTCTTTGTGAAAAGCCATGACTGTTTAAAAGTGGCATGACACTGCTTTAAATGTTAATTTGTTGAAATAGTGCCTTAGAGATCCCAGACAGTGAGAGCTAGGCCTCGTGTTCACCTTAGTAATCTTTTCAAAACCAGTCGTCTTCTTTCTGATTCTCGCAGTCAAAACTGAGTAAGATCGCATCCGATCTTCAGCACAGGCTAGTGGCAAAGATCAAGAACCTGGAAGGAGGCCTCCAGGATTTCAGGAAATCGGTAAGAAGTTGGCAGCAACTATGGCAAATGATCAGGGTTAGCCCAATAACATCTGGAGGGTTACAGATTCACCATCCCTGCTATATGAAACAAAAACAGTACAACTGTGTCTCCTTTCTTCATTGTGTACTTGTAAAAAAAAACTGCAGCCAATTAGTACACTTCTTGGTTTGGTGCAAACCCTGCAGGTGCAACACGTTGACTTTCTCTATGATGCTGTTGAATGGCTTTTAAAAACCTCCCAGGAAGTAGCAGGAATCCTCCAAAACAAAATGAGAGGAGTCGTCCAGTTGTGGAAACAGAGTGGAGTCAAGCAAGTACTACAGAACAGCCTCCCACTTTACCTGGGCAAACTTCAAGTCATCATACAACAAATGCAGATGGAGATGCAAAGTAAGCAGGGCAGGGTGGAGTGATTAAGAAAAAATAAAAAAAATAAGGGCCTAGCCAAAGATGGGGACTCTCAGGTTCAGGGGGTGGGGAGGTATGTGGCCCTCCGAGCCGTTCTATCTGGCCCTTGGGACTCTCACCAGACCACGCCCCCTCCCCAACTACCTCCCTTCTTCCCAGATGATGTAGCCTTCACTGGCTCTGCCTTGCACCTTCCTTGTATATTTTTTGCCTGTACAAAAATGTGTATTATTAGAAGAAATTTTCAAGAAATTGCTGATGCATTTTCACAAGGACGTTTTAAATAATAAAATTTTAAAAAGTGACGCAGAAATTTGAAGAACTGAATTTCAGGGTGGGGAAAACGAGAAGCTGAAATTGGCAAATTTGCCCATCCATTCAAGTCATGTATGTTAATTTCAATAGGTCTACTCTGAGTAGGAGCAGTGATGGATACAACCCTTTCCCCACTCCCCATCACACTCTCTTCCCCGCCCTGTTTCCTTTTTAAAAGAGCCATTGACAACACTGAAGGATGCCTATTACGACGTGACGTTGAAACCTTTGGACGAGGTGTGGCAACAGAGGACGGAGGAGTATCTGAAGAAACTCCAGGCTTTTGTGCCCATGCTGGTGAAGGATGTGTGGCTAATGGAGCCAATCCAGGTTTCCCTGAGAATGTTGAAAACTGCCTTGGATATGGTTGGTATTTAAAAATTATTTGTTTCCAACAGGAGTTTGCTTATCATACAATCACAGAATTGTCAATTTGGAAGGTCTCTTTTATATGTGGCAACCATTTTGTGTTGTGCCAGGCCCTCATGACCGCCATTTTGTGTTGTGGTACGCATCATGAAGTTTTCCATTTCATGATGGGTGCCCGCATTGCTTTCTCAAAATTCAAAATATGTCCCAGAACTTGGCTCTCATCTTGCCATGGCAAGGCGGGGAGGTGTCAGCAAGATTGTCACGTCCTCACGTCTTCAGACTTCAACCAGCAGATTTCTTTTTAAAGATACACACTCTCTGCCATTGCTTTTTAAAATTAAAAAAAAAAATCCAGTTTAAATTTAGCAATATTAATTCGTTGGGTTTGTGTTCTTTTTACTCACCCTGCAAAACAGGCAACACAACAGATGCTGAGCTGGGCAGAAGCCAAATTTTCCAGAGCAGTGAACAAGCTTCAGAAACCTTTATCAAGCCTCTACAGTTTTTCAGCCAGGTAACACTGTGGAATGATTGCACTTGGGTGAGTTCCTACAAAATGCAGTGTTTTATATATATGCCCACGCACCCATACTTTGGTTTTTCAAACAGTTACGTTTGCCACATGGCATGGCTGCCTGCATCTTGCCTGGACTCTGACGTTGCCACTCATTTCCCATTTGGGCTATTAACTGGGTTGCCTTCCCAGCTGGGAAGACCCCAGCAGAGTAGATGACAAGCAAACAGTGCAGCTGTGTCTCCCTCTTCACAAAATGGTGTAGAACTGTCCACTGAGCCTCACAGTTAATCGGGCAGTGATGGCTCTCTTCTTGGATGGCCTCAAAAGAGATAAATTCATGGAGGATTAGTCTATCAATGGCTATGAGCCACAATGCCTATGTTCTGCCTCCACTGTATGCTAGGAATTGCAAATGGGGAAAGTGCTGGGGGGCTCAGGTCCCATTCGCGGGCTTCCCAATAGGCATCTGGGTTGTGGGACCAGAATGGGCCTTTGGCCAGACCTATTGGGCTCTCCTGAAGTTCATACGGTGCCTTGCAGAAACTGCTCTGTGGAAGTGAGATTGCCAGTGAAGCCTAAAGGAGAACCCACGCTGGACCTGGCAAACATCACAAACTATCTCATCGAAGAGAAACTTATGAAGCCCTTCCGACGGCTGTACAGCATCAACCCAGCTGCGGAATATTACCGATTCAAGCAAAGAATTATGGAGAGCCCGTTTGAGCGTAAGTCTTCTAAAACCCCTAATTTCCATACACTTCCTCTTATCTCATGGGGTATAAGACAGAAAGGAATGCACAGGAGCTGTTACAACAACAACCCCACTGTTCCCTGCATCTCTGCAATTTCCTTCACAGCTTCCACTTTAATTGCGCAAACGTAAATTTCCGCTATGCACTTGAACCCTTCTTGCAAAATGCTGGAAGTGACCTCAGTGCAGATGTCCAGGCCAATGTTTGAGGTTAGGTCCCACTGCCTGGAAATTTCATAATGTACCCTATGCTCGCTGTGGACCCTCTCCTATCCTAGAATGGTGTGTGTGTGTGTGTGTGGATAGAAAGCATCTCTGGCTTAGCCATTTCAACATGCCTTGTATGGAGAAGGTCCCTGGCATCTCCAGAGATGGCTACAAGGGACTCCTTCCTACAATCCTGGCAAACCACCACCTGTGGAACAGTACAGAACTAGCTGGATTTGAGGGTCTGGCTCAGTTGAAAGCAGCTTCCGATGTTCAGCTGGGCCTGCTTCACAGTTTAGGCTTGCCATATATCCAGAAAATTCTGGACATGCCAGGAAATCGGATGCCTAAAATGTACCCTGTGCTCGCTGTGGACCCTCTCCTGTGATTTATTTTTTTAAAAACATATCATTTCCAACAATCATTTAACATAAATTCTTATCTTATACAATATTTTAGACTTCCATCAACAATCTCTGAAGATTTTCCATACTTTATCACTTATTCTGCATTTCTTAATTTCTCTGTTACTTTGAATTATCATTAACTAATAATTCTCTTCATAATCTTCATTGCAATATTTCACATAATCCTCCTTACAGAACTTCTTGCAGTCCTACTAGCGTAATCTGTTTATTACAGTTGCTTTTTAGATAGTTCAGATATTTACTCCAGTCTTCTAAGAATCTCTGATCCCACAGGTTTCGAATCCTTCCTGTTAATTTATCTAATTCTGCATAGTCCATTAACTTCATTTGCCACTCTTCTTTCATCGGTAATTCTTCTTGTTTCCAGGGAAATTTTTTGAATTTTAAGAGATGTCCAGAATTTCCCGTACATATTTTCCTCTGAGCAGCAGAAGGAATGTCCCCCCTTACATGGGAGACCCAAAGCACCCCCCTCCCCACATACAGCAGCCCCAACTGAGGAGGAGGAGGGGAGTGCAAAGGACCGTGGAAAGAAGGCGAGAGCGGCCCCGAGCGCCCGCCAGCCATCCAGAGAGGAAAATAAAGATGACTCAGTTATCCTGCCCCCACCTTCCTCCCCCCTCAAGAGCTGCTGCATTCCCTTCTCGAAGCTGCCTCAGCTGCTGCCTCGAGGAGGACAATTGCTCCCCTTTCTAGGACACAGAGAAGGAGGCGAGAAGCCTGGCTAAAAGGGAACATGGCATGTTATGTACTGAGTTGAATAGGATCCAAAATGCAGCAGTCTGATTGGTCCTAGAAAAATGCAGCAGTATGATTGATCCGCAGGAGCCACCCAATCCAGCTCCAGGTGGAAGTGAATCCGCAACCTGATTGGCCTACAGGAGAATCCCGGAATTAGCCAATCACGTGTGGCCCATTGTGTAAATAATGTATTTAAAGCAGATATTTTGGGGGAACTTTCATTTCCTTGCTATTATGAGCTGAATAAGGAGCATGAAATCCACACTCGACTCCGAGTATATTTCAGGGCACCTGTGGCTACTTGCTCAGGAGCAGGTCCAAAGGAACTTATCTCCTCAGTCCCACCCTCCCAAAGCAGGGTGGAAAAACCTCAACAAGGAATCTCCCTTTATTTCCCTGCTAGAGGAAGAAGAAAAAGAATTGGCTCTTGAATTTTTTGTTTGTTTGTTTGAATTTGGAAAATGTGTCCTCTTTCTTTGTTTCCTAAGAAAGTTCAACAACTTTGGGGGTGTTAGGGATTTTGCTTTTTGAAATATGGCAAGCCTAGCTGTTCCAACACAGGTCGTGGGTGGTTTAGTGACCCCACTTTTCACATCCTCCCAGATCATGCCTTGTTGATGGGGAATAAGCACCTGAGGACATTCGACGGGAAAATATTCAGTTTGACCTCCAAATGCAGTGTCCTCCTGGCCAAGGATTTTGTTCATGATGCATTTACTGTAATATTAAATCTGACCAGCAGTGGCAGACGGTCACTGCACATCACCATGAATGGTACCACTGTTGTTATCTACCCAGAACAGAAGGTAACTACAAGGTCTTCTCCATTTTTACATCTGTGTCTTAACTTTGGAGTGCAATGAGTGGTATTTATGCTTTCCAGGTTTTAATTTTGTATTTATATTGAGGAGGTTCTTATTGATAGGAAATGTGGGCTGACTAAAACTATAAACCAGAGGAAATTGTTCTGGAGTCTGTCCAGTGTTAAGTTTACATACAGATGAGAGTGGGGGGGGGGGAATGGGTGTGGGGCTGCTAAGGGGTGGGGCTTGCAAAAGTATGTGCCCTGGAGTGAGTCCCAAGGACCAGTGAAAGGGCTGCATTTGCCCTCTAGATCTGAGATTTCCCCAACCCCAGCTGTGCCCCAAAGGCCTCTTGTGGGTGCAATTTAGGTGGGAAGATGCAGAATTTCTATAATAAGCCAAGGCCACCTCACCAACTTATTGCAAACCTCTTTGCATTCTGAAAACCCAGTCTCATTGTAACTTATATTCCCCTTGCTGCTTTTAAATAGATCTACAAGAAGTACAACTATTCCCTGTCGGAGGAGAACTGCCAGCATTTTGACATCCCTCCTGAAGAAAATGGCCTTGCAATCCAAAGATATTCTGATCTTGTAGAAGTGTCCCTGACCGATGGGGCTTTGTTTTCATGTGATCTTCGCTATGACATCTGTACCCTTACTTTGGATGGATGGCACCATGGTTTGTACTCTGCGTATTGAGCTAGGTGTGCTGGATAGCAACATAAGAAGCCATCGCTTCCCTTTCCACCCTGTATATGCCACATGCAGATCAGTTTCTGTTCTGCTGCAGTTTGTCTTCTGCCAAAACCTGATATTCGTCTTGCTTTCCACTATGGCGAAATTATGTGACTAATGTAATATATCTCCCACCAAACTTAGTTTAGGGCTGCCATATGCTGGGAATTTTCCGGACAATGCCAGGATTCGGCCCTTGTAAACAGTACCCAGGCAGAAATTGCTGAAATGTCTGGGGAAATCCGAATGTATGGCAACCCATGTCCATGTCAGACGTGTAGATTTGGGCGAATTTCCTTAAAAATAGCTCAAAACTTCATCATCATTTTGAGATTTTGCAAAAGAAGCTCGACAACTTTCCCCCCACTTTTTGAATATCGCAACCCTAGCTTAGTTGAGCAAGTAATGTTTACAGCTCTACTTTAAAATGGGGGCTGCGGGGGGAGAGATGCTACAAGGTCATCTCTTGGAATTTCCCCAAATAATTAGTCCTTAACCAGCATGAAACATCCCACAGTCCTGCCCTTTAAGGTGGTAAGACTTGCTTTCTCTTGCATTTTTAGGCGTGTCTGCCGGTCTTTTTGGTACCAATGACAATGAAGCGGGCAATGAATGGATGCTTCCAGACCATTCCTATGCTGGCAGCGTGCAGGAGCTCGTGCATGCATGGCAGGTATGCCAGCGGCGCGTTTACATTGCAGAGGAGCCACTGAGTGTTGTGGGGAGGGCCGCAGCTCCGTGGTAGAGCAACTGCTTGGCACGCAGAAGGTCGTAGGTTCAATTCCCGGCATCTCCAGGTAGGGTTGGGAGAGAAATTCCATCGCTGAAATCCCAGAGAACCCCTGCCAGTCAATGTAGACTGTTAAGTTGTGGGTGAACATATCAGACGACACAGCGATTCTTCCAAAGCAGCTCTTTATTTGTAAGCTGGAACAGAACTAACTGAGGAGCTCAGTCAGCCTGCTTATGTAGAGCTCCAGAACAATGTAACTGTTGCCATTTTCTAAAACTATCCAATCACTGAACGTCACTTTCGATCCTTCATTTGCATACAAACTATCCAATCACTGAACGTCACTTTCGATCCTTCATTTGCATAACTATCTACAGTATCCCCCTACTGGCCCAGGGTGAGAACTTCAGTACATAACATAGACAGTACTGAGCAATGATTTGGCTGTACAAACTTAGGCTTGTGGTTAGCTCTCTGCCAGCTAATCTCAAGCTTGAAACCAAGGTATACTGTACGGTTTACTGTTTGTGCTTTGTCTAGGAGGGCTAAACCACGAACCCACATTTGGAGCACCCGTTAAGTCATGCATGGGTGGGTGTGGGAAAGCTGCATACAAATAAAACACTTTTTTAAATGAGTCGGCTACTGGCTGTTTCAAAATAGTCTTATAAATAAAGATATAATGCGGTGGAAGGTTCACAAGCTATGAAGGACTTGCTCACAAATTTATTGACAGCTGCACGAATTATGATAGCCAGGAAGTAGAAGGGGCAAGCAGAATGTAAAATGGAAGAATGGTATAAATAGGTGTGGTATATAGCTATTAATGATAAATTAGCATGTGCCATTAAAGTGTGACGGGAATATGCAGGGGAAATGATTTTGAGGAGATACGGAAGGTGTTTGTAGAATAAGTACTGTTAAAACGGAAAGGGGTCAAACCATTGCAAGAGGTGATGAAATTTTGGGAGGTTGGATAGTTACAATGGAATGGTCTCGGTGGTGGGGCACACATTTTCTCATTTATTTATTATTATTATTATAAAAAAATAAGTAAGTAAGTAAAATGCATTTTATTTTCACCACCGAGTTGAGCGACCAGTGCAGCCAGATGAAGAGGACCCTCAAGCCGTGTCTCGATTCATCTAGCCCTGAGATCTGCAAAGCTTTCTTCCTGGATGCCGATTCCCTCTTCAGGAATTGCTTCAGAGTAGTGAGTACCTTTTTTGGGGTCAAAACAGGACACAAGATATGAGTTTGCGGCTGTATGCACACCATCATTCCAGCCTACCTGAGCTCTGCGCCAGCTGCCCCTATGTCACCAAGCCAAGTTCAAGATTCTGGCAGCTCTGGTTTTAAAAGGCTCAGGATATAGGCAATGGCAGGGAAAACCCTTGCTTGAGACCCTGGAGAGCCACTGCCAGTCAGAGCTGGCTATATTGGACTTGTTGTTGTTGTTTAGTCGTTTAGTCGTGTCCGACTCTTCGTGACCCCATGGACCAGAGCACGCCAGGCACCTCTGTCCTCCACTACCTCCCGCAGTTTGGTCAAACTCATGCTGGTAACCTCGAAAACACTATCCAACCATCTCGTCCTCTGTCGCCCCCTTCTCCTTGTGCCCTCCATCTTTCCCAGCAGGAGTCTTCTCCAGGGAGTCTTCTCTTCTCATGAGGTGGCCAAAGTACTGGAGCCTCAGCTTCATGATCTGTCCTTCCAGTGAGCACTCAGGGCTGATTTCCTTAAGAATGGATGCGTTTGATCTTCTTGCAATCCATGGGACTCTCAAGAGTCTTCTCCAGCACCATAATTCAAAAGCATCAATTCTTCGGCAATCAGCCTTCTTTATGGTCCATCTCTCACTTCCATACATCACTACTGGGAAAACCATGGCTTTAACTATACGGACCTTTGTTGGCAAGGTGACGTCTCTACTTCTCAAGATGCTGTCTAGGCCTGTCATTGCCCTTCTCCCAAGAAGCAGGCGTCTTTTAATTTTGTGGCTGCTGTCACCATCTGCAGTGATCATGGAGCCCAAGAAAGTAAAATCTCTCACTGCCTCCATTTCTTCCCCATCTATTTGCCAGGAGGTGATGGGACCAGTGGCCATGATCTTCGTTTTTTTGATGTTGAGCTTCAGACCATATTTTGCGCTTTCCTCTTTCACCCTCATTAAAAGGTTATTTAATTCCTCCTCACTTTCTGCCATCAAGGTTGTGTCATCTGCATATCTGAGGTTGTTGATATTTCTTCCGGCAATCTTAATTCCAGCTATATTGGACTACTTGGGCAATAATGGAAGCTTCCCTATCTGCTGTCTCTGTTCGTGATGACAGAAGCAATGTTAGACCAAAACAGACGGTTCCGGATTTCTTCCCATGGGACTTACCACCTCTTTCTTTTAAAGGTGGACCCAGAACCATTCTATGTCCTGTGCAAAACTGACATGTGTGAACTGCAGAGTGTAAAAGCAGCTTGCACCTTGGCTGCGGCATTTGTGAACTTGTGCAGCAGAAATTTTGTTCCCTTGCAGATGCCGCTTCAATGTGGTAAGGAGGTTGTTGTTGTTGTTGTATGTTTTTTTTTGGGGGGGGGTTGGTCTGGCTGTCTTCAAATAATCTAAGGATAGCATAGTTAGGCTGTATGCCTGAGTCCCTTCTAATTCCTGGATCCACCAGGGATTCAACTGCTCAAATAGCCAGGCCAGCTTTTTTTATTAATGGCCTGAGTATGGGTCCTTAGGGTAACAGGGGAAGTGGCTCTGTGCCACAGGACAAATGGGTTGGGGGCCCCTCCCTCACCTGTCTAGTATTTAGAAGGAACCAAAACCTTGTGAGAGTTGTGTGTGACAGCTAGAAGCAGGTGGCAGGCTGTAGCTTGTGAGGGAGAGACATGCTTGATATCTGCTTGAATCCAAGGCCGTGGCTGTAGGTGAAGCAAGACCTCCTTGGGATGTTAATGCCGTGAGCTCCTCCATCATAGGTTCAGGTTGCATATATGTATAAATAAACCATATAGCTTTGAGACACCACCCTGTCCTTCATTCCAAGGAGGCTGAACTCTGGATAAGCGCCTGGAACCTCAGTAATCGGGGTGGCAAACAACAGTTTATAACCAAAACTGCCAGAATGTTTGGGTCTAGGGTCTAGGGTTGATCTGACGTGCTTGTATTATTATTTTATTATTTTGATTATGCTTTTCTACAGTTGACCTCCCCATCAACCTTTTTTATTTCAATTTTGCAGACCTGAGGCTGACAGACAGCAGCTTGCCTAAGACCGTGCAATGAGCTCATGGCAGAGGCAGAGACTCGCACTCAGGTCTCCCAGATCTCAAGGCCGACTCTCTAATGGAGGACCGACCACACACTGGCTCTTGATGTACTTAATCTGTTTGGAGGCCCAGTCTGCCAGCCAGCTACTACGTGGCTTTAGTGAAGAAACTCGGGGAATAGTTAGACCTGTCTAACTTTCAGATAGTTTCTGATTCCACTTTGTTCTGAAGAAGGTGAAAATGTCCCTTTCTGTGCCCAAAACAACTTTGATGTGCGTTTACCATAAAGAACATCCAGCGTGGAAAGCATCAAGCACAGTAGAATTTATAATAAATGGAAATGTGAAGATGTGTTAACAAATGAAGAATCTCATTGTAGAAGGGTGTCTTGCTCAGGCTGCAAACGGGGAAATCCAGGCTCTGAATTCTGGCAGCTCCGAATTTAGGATCCTCAGAATAAATGCAGAACAATTCCTGAAATTTCCCTTTGACACATGGCTGGTAGGTGTATTCAACACCTTTCAGCGAAATGCCTCATCTTTGCTCTTGCTTTCAATCCCCAAATCCAGCAATCATCGACATGAATTTGATATTGCCATGTGCTAAATCCATTCCTTAGAATACTTTTAAACTGCCTGTGCAGACTGAGTACAGTGGTGCCCCGCAAGACGAATGCCTCGCAAGACGGAAAACCCGCTAGACGAAAGGGTTTACCGTTTGCGATGCGCTTCGCAAGACGAATTTCCCTATGGGCTTGCTTCGCAAGACGAAAACGTCTTGCGAGTCTCGCCATTTCCCCCCCGCTTTTTTCCCCCTTTTTCAAAGGCGCTAAGCCACTAATAGCCTTTTAGCAGCTTAGCCGCTAATCCTTTAATAGCCGCTAAGCCGCTAAATCGCTAATAGTGCTAATCCTCTTAGCCGCTAATGGGGTTGCTTCGCAAGACGAAAAAACCGCTAGACGAAGAGAATCGCGGAACGGATTCTTTTCGTCTTGCGAGGCACCACTGTAATGGCATGTTAGAAATCACTGGATGAAATGTCTTGGCTGCCATATCACCTTAGATCTTGTAAGTTAAATAGACTGAACTATTTTGATTGCATAAGAATAAGAATAATAAACCAATTATTAGGAAAATCATGCCACGAGGTTGTCTTTATTTACCAGGGTTTTAGGGTTTTTTTGTGACAGATGGCAGTGATAGCCAACAACTTATCAACAACGGTTGCTCTGGAATATTTCAACAGTGAGCTTAAAGCAATTTATAAATACAATGTAACAAACAACAAAACCAGTAAGAGAAACATTAAGCCAAATAAAACCATTAATTAAAAAAGAGAAGATTGCCTTCATTTTAGATGTCCATTTAAGACATTGCATGACCGCCATATAAGACACTGTATTATGAAGTTTGTGCAAGACACACCCTGGGAACTGTAGTTTGTTAAGGGTGCTAGGAATCGTAGCTCTTGGGGTGTGAGGGATATGCTTTAAATGTATGGTGTGTACGCTCCTTTTGAAACTAACTGCAGGTCAACTTCCAATTTGCCTCACAGGAAACCATTCGTAAATGAAATAAATATTGTAATATATCTTGTAATACAATATAAACATATGCTTGGCTCTTACTGCTTTAGGCTTCAAGAGAAGGCTCACATGACGGACTGAATACACCTTCATGTGGAAAAATGAGTAGCCTCTGAACCACAGAAGCTTTTGTCATAATTAGTTCTTAAGATGCAGCAAAGAACAGCAAACGGTTCTTGTTGCAACACACCTGTACATATCTCATCAGATGCTAGTCCCATTGAGTTCAGCAGGGCTTGCTCTCAGATAAGTTTGAGGGATCCCCAAGGGGTGAAAATGAAGGCTTGGAAGAGATGGGCAACTTGGGGGAGTCGATGGAAGCACCTGCTCAGAGGACCTTTCTCATCACATCCACACCACCACACCCTTAAAGCATATGGCTTTGTCCAAAGCACCTAGAGATCTATAGTTTATCCTAATACCTGTAGGATTTGCACCCACAAAACCATTCATTCACTCCATTTGTATCCTGCCTTTTTTCTCCAAGGAGCTCAAGGTGGCAACTAGGGTTCTCCCCCTCCTCATTCAATGCTCACAACCCTGCAAGGTATGTTAGGTGGACAGAGGCAATGAGTGGCCCAGTTTCACCCAGGGAGCATTATGGCAGAGTGGGAATTTGAACTCTCCTCTCCCAGGTCCCTGTAGTCGCTACACCACGGCCTACTAGAGACAGTGTAGTGTAATGGCCAGAGTGTTGGACTAGAACTTGGGAGAACAGGATTCGAGTCCCCACTCAGTCATGACCTTGAGGGCCAGTAACCGTCTCTCAGCTCTAGCATACAGTGGAGGAGAGCGAGAAGCGTATACACCGCCTTTGGAGGGGGGAAAAAGGTATACACGAAATAAATAAGACACTAGAGGGGCGGAGTGGGGGAACTTTATTATAACTAAGGAGAGTAACACCCGCGGAGCACAGCATGGCTTGCCCCGCGCGCATGCGCACGCGAGGGGCCCCGAGGGGGGAACTCGGACCTCAATTCCAAGACGAGGAGAGGTAAAGGGGCGTGTTACGGCTGGCGGCGGCCTTTTACGACAGCGAGCGGGTTTCCCTTGACGGCAGGAGGCGCCGGAAGTAGCGGAGCGCAGGCGGAAGTGGGAGAGGGGGAAAGGAGAAGGCGGGGAGCAAAACAAAAAGGGAGAGGAGGCGGCGGCGGCGGGACGCAGGCGGTGGGCGCTGGGATGTGAGGTGGAGGACGTGGGGCCGGAGAGGTGAGGGGACGCAACTGGGGCGGGGAGAGCTAGGGAGCTTCCCCTTTTCCCTCTGGGGGGGGTCTCTGAGGTGGAGGAGGAGGGGGGCTGAAGACTTGGGGGGGGAGAATGTGGGAGGGAAAGCGTTCTGTGCATGCTCAGAGGCCCTTTCCCCTTCTCTTCCAGTCTGGGAAGGCCTTCTCCGGTCAGTGTCCCCTTATATCTCCCCCTCTCTCTTCTATATACGTTGTTATAACCCCCTCTGGAAGGGGTGGCCTTGGAGGGGACTTTTATTTTTTGCTCGAGGGTTTTCCCTCCCCGTTTGTGGCTTGTCGCGCGCCCCCAATCTCATTGCTCCCCTTACACATAGTTTATTGCTTATAAGTGTGTGTGTGTGTGTGTGTGTGTGTGTGTAGGATATATACACTGGTTTTCTCATGCAGTGAGGCTTAAAAAACAAATATCAGTAATTACAATTTTAAGAACCTGACGGTTCTTAGCGTAGCGGATAAAGCAACCCGACAAACGAACGAGAACTCTGAAAAGGGGAACCGCTAAGGCTCAGAAGCCAAATCAACGAGCTCTCCTCTAGAGTTTTTCTCCCTCCCTGGTAATTAATGTAGAACTCCTAGTAGCCACTTGGGTGACTCACAGCCACTCCCCGCCGCTGCATTAAAGCTCTTCGTCCCCCATGGCATCTCCCCAGGAGCTCTTTTCCCTCTGCTTGTAGCTCCCCTTGCTCCTCTCGCAGCTGCTCTCAACTCCTCAGCTCCTTCAAGCGTCCTCTTGCTTTGTTCCATAGCCCAAAGGAAAGGCCCAGCAGAGTAGCTCCCGAGGTGAAACTTTTTAATCTAAAATATATACACCCTTGGTAGCTGGGCTTGTGAACTGTTTCTCAGCCAATGCTCAGGGCAGTTTGAAATTTTAAAATGGCATAGTAAAGGTCTATTAAGAATACTTTTCATTGCATATTCATCTTCCATACCCCCTTTAGGAGCTGGTAGTGGAGTGGGGTTGGTGTAACCACAGTTCAGCATAGTAAAGGCACAGGGTTATCTTAACAGCAATATGTTGAGTTATAAGAACCTGGGGGATATGCGAAACTTTACTGCAGAGCCTACAAAAGGAAGCTAGTAGAGATGGATTAGATTGATAAGGAACTGAGCAGAAATGTTTTGAAAAATACTGTATGTGGACACTTGTTATGTTTGTAAGCCTGAGTGCTGTAACAAAATGAAGCCTCCCCCCACCCCCCCCAAGTTGGCTCATAAAACTAGCTTTCTTTATATTGCTTCGTGTAAGGGATGCATTTCTAAAAAATAAAGGTTAAAAGCTGTGAAGAAATGAATTTCCTTGGTGAATTATGTTGGGGAGTGGTTATGGCTTTCTGCAAAATATAAATTAGCAGATATGGGTGGTGCCATATTTCTGGAGAAGTTCCCATGGAAGTGCATATGACCCCTCCTTTAGTGACTTTTTAGAGGATTCCTGCAGCATTTTAATTTCAGTCTACTTTAAATTTTTAATAGCTGTTTCTTACAGAGGTGTTGACTGCTTAAAGTGGTATAATCATAATTTTAAATTGTTGGTTTTGTATCTCTTACGACTGGTTTTATATGTTGCCTTGTGAGGACACTTGTCCTGGAAGGCAGGATATAAATCTTATCATATAATATAAATAAATAGAAGAAGAAAAGTTTGGATTTGATATCCCGCTTTATCACTACCCGAAGGAGTCTCAAAGCGGCTAACATTCTCCTTTCCCTTCCTCCCCCACAACAAAAACTCTGTGAGGTGAGTAGGGCTGAGAGACTTCAAAGAAGTGTGACTGGCCCAAGGTCACCCAGCAGCTGCATGTGGAGGAGCAGGGAAGCGAACCCGATTCACCAGATTACGAGTCTGCCGCTCTTAACCACTACACCACACTGGCAGACTCTAGAGCAGACTTGGGGTGCTTTTAACAAATTATTTACTTATTAGTGAAGGTATACTGTAGTATACTGTATTAGGGGGTGGTAGGCTCTGTTCCTGAGCCCCCTTCTAATTCTTGGACCCAGCACATTCAATTCCTGGAATAGCCAGGCTTGCTAATGTGGTAATGGGCCACCAAGGGAACAAAGAAATTGGCTCTGTGCCTGAGGTCAGGAAGTGGCTCTGTGCCCTTCCACAACTTGCTAATACTTTGAAAGACAAAGGCCAGAGTTGAGGGTTGCGTTATGTGAGGTAGAAGGTAGAGGTTGCAGGCTGGAGAGTCAGAACCATTCCTGTTTTATGCTGGAGTCCAAGGCTGCAGCTAAGGGAGGAGCCTTGGTTGCTACAGCTGTGGGCCTCTCCATTCTAGGCGCAGGTTGTATATATGTGCAGATAAGCCATATATCCTAAAGACACCACAATCTCCGCTGTCCCTCATTCCAAGGAAACCGAACCCTGGGTAAGCTTCTGAAACCCCTGGAATCTTGCACCTCTCAGAGATTGGGATGGTGTGTAACAGTACTACCAGAATTGGCCAGAACCAGGAAATCAGTATTCCTGTAGTTAGTGTTAGTCAATGTTTGCTTATTTGTGGTGCTTGCTGAGAAAACCATGGGATTTCCCCCTCCCCCACATGTGCATACAAACGTTATCTAGTAGTTTGCCGTCTACTTGCTGTAGGTGATATGGAACCACTTAAGCAAATATTCATAGGAGACTTCTGATTCTGAGCAGCCTTACTTGAACTCCTTTAGTTACTACTCTTCGTCATCTGTAGTGAATTGGAAGGGAAGATAGACTTTGTCCAGGCTACGTTAACAAGCAGAAGAGATGATTGCATAAATCCAGAAGCTTGTTTCCACATAGTATTTGCAACTAAAGGTTAATATTAACTAAACGTTAGGTCATTTTAATGATCATACCTGGATTGATTTTTTTATTTAAATATATACTTTTCCTTTTTTTAGCAGGTAGAGAGAATGAAAGAAAGGAAAGATGTCAGAATGTTGACCTCTGTGTGGCAGTATAATGGAAGGAAACATAACGGAGGACGTCTGTAATAGATCGTTTGGATGGCTTCAGCAACAAAATAACGATGCTAGACCATGGCTCTGGAAATTCTCTAACTGCTTTTCAGCTACTGAACAGAGTTTCCCTCCTAGTGCAAAAGCGGTAGGATTTTGGCATACATTTGCTGAGTGGAATGCTAGTACACCAGTGACCTATTGAAGGTGCTAAGTGTTCTGTTTGTGTCATCAAAGAGAGAAGGTGCAATGTATATTAAGATATTTAATACTCCCCTAAGGGGAAGTTTCCTTCTATCCCAGAAACTGATCATAAATGTGTCCTGCCCTATTAGAGGTGAGGAACCTGTTGTGCCTCCCTCCCCCCCCCCCAACCTGGGACAGTGGACTTCAGCTGCCATCAGCATGGGCACTGGTCAGGGAAGATGGGACTTGTTGTCCACCTGGAGGTTCATATGTTTC
Source organism: Podarcis raffonei (assembly GCF_027172205.1). Classification (NCBI taxonomy): domain Eukaryota; kingdom Metazoa; phylum Chordata; class Lepidosauria; order Squamata; family Lacertidae; genus Podarcis; species Podarcis raffonei. Next base: position 38,718,982 of record NC_070615.1, on the reverse strand, counting down.
CTACATTACACACAGATTCCCATTTTTGCTTTAAATGTTTAGACCAGTAAGCCCGCAACTCAAAATCACATATAGTCAGAGCGCGTTGGGTTCAGTGGTGGGTGGGTGATAAAGAGAGAGGTTTCCTTCATATTGAACCTGCCACCTTGACGTTATCAGCACCAAGCTCTAACCAACTGAGCCATCCAGGTAGTAAAAAAGGAGGGCTTGGAGTATGCCAGCAGTTCCCTTTTAACAACTCTTTACCTCGCTTTCACAGCATCTGTTTTCTGCCATCAGTCCCCTTGTTCTGCAGGCAACTGCAATCAAATCTTCATTCTGTTCCGCTTCCTGTGTTTAAAAAAAAAATCTAAATTGGTTCAAAACCCGATAAATATGTAAAATGAATATATGAAGTTTGCCTTTGGCCTACATAATGTTAAACGTGTTTAGTATCTGAGTTCCATGCCCTGACAGGTTTTGTCTGTTAGAGCCGTAACCTGGTGCTATAAGACTAAATGTATCCTCTGATCTTCTTTATAATGGCTCTCTACCCCTCAGAACGAGTCCATGGAGAATAAGAAAGCTGCTGTGGATTTGAAGGATGCGCCACCCCCCCACCATGCTGCTTTGAAACAGTTCCCAGCTGTCCCCCTTCCCAGTGATCACGCCCTTCAGCAAAAGCAAATCCAACTTTCATCTGGTTCCAAAGTAAGCTGTTGTACTCATAACTCTGATTCTTCCGTTCATGCTCCTCAGCTACGTTTTGGTGGTAGTGGTGGCAGCAGCAACAGTGGTGGTGGTAGCTTGATTCACCCTGGCACAGTATTAGACTCACAAGGCACCGGCACAATCACTTGTCAAATAGGGTCAGGGTTTGCCTATCGGTCTGCATCGTCATTCAAGAACGTTCCAACGCGAAGCGGCGTGGCAGGAGTGGCCAGTGACTTGTCTGGAGTGTGCCTGGAAAACGATGTCTCTTCTTGCCCACATTTCCCCTGCTGTGGGAAGCTCCACTTCCAGTCCTGCCACAGCAACGTCCACAAACTGCACCCATTTCCTACCCATCAGAGCTGCACAACTTCGGGCTACTTCTCCTGTTCTGAATTCACAAGTGGGGCTGCGGGGCTTTTGGAGGAGCACGTTGCACAATCGGAGCGAACGTCTTGTGCTTGCACCAACTCGCTGCACCTAAAAGTGGCACCTTCAGTTTGCTTAAAGGGCTCTCACTACTGCACTGAGTGTCTAACCAAGGTTTGTACCACACCATTTATAACATACTGTGTATACTGAAAATGTCAGCAGAGTATTTGGATGTTTTGTAGATTTAACCTGATATCTCTAGCCTTCCAATTAATATCATGTTGATTTAAACTGTATTTGGAATTGGGGTGGATGGTTGCCAGCTTCATAGAAATGTAAAACCCTCATTCTCTTGCGTCTCCTAATCCTGTTCCGTAGTTTCTTGAGGAGCAGCATACTGCATCTAAGTGTTCTAGAATAATAAACTTAGTATTCCCTTTTGCTGGCATACAGGTTCAGTTCAGCTAAAGCTCCAAGCTATGGTTAGATGCTACATCAGGAGTTGCCAGCCTGGTGCCCACGGATGACATGGCGCCCATGAAGGTTTCCAGTGTTGTCCCTGGGAAGGTGTCCTAGACTCTGAACTTTCATTTAATATTATTATTATTATTATTATTATTATTATTATTATTATTAATGTCTTTAGTCCTCCTAGAAAGGAAGTTAATGGGGTAAAATATGCAGGTACCTTGTTAGTGATTTTTGTGAAAGGGGAGTAATATGGCTACCTTCTATATTTGAGGGGTGATCACTGCTTTTATTAGACAACAATAGCAGCAGTGTATGTGAAAGAGATCTCCATAACCAGGACCAGCAGGGCATAGCTGACATCCCATGGGAATCATAAGGTTGTCATGGGTGGCTGTCGCTCTCATTTTGTGTTTTGCCACGCTCTCCACAGCAACCATTTTGTGTTACACCATGCCCACTCCATGACAGCCATTTTGTCACTGAAGCAAAGGTGTTTTTCATCGTTCCCCCTGTTGCATTATTATTTGGCCCATCAAACAGATGCTAAGAAAACAGCATATTGGGGGGGGGGGTATTTTTTAAAGGTGAGTCATGTTTCTTACCTGAAACTAATGCCAAAGCAGAAGAAGTAACTCAAATCCTAAACTCGAGAATAAATGTTGAGGTTCTTTAATAAGTGCAGTCCTATCACATTGTTGCCAGCAAATGTTGCTTCTTCAGCGACAACTTTTTGGCACTTGGGCAACGAAGCCTTTTAGGAGGGAAAGTTTGCAATGTGTGATCACATGTTTATGTCCACCCAGGCCCTACCACAGTAGAGCAGGGTAGGGATTGGTTACCAGAAGCCTGTGCTGTGGGCACCCACAATCTCCCATTAATGTGAGATGCTATTTTTACTACAGATGTATTTACAGCACCATTTGGATTTGTCCCTTGAGTTAATGTGGCAGTCTTTTAGCCTGTTTTTTTCCTCCTCTCTGCCCTGTCAGTGGTGGAGACTGAGTGGGATGCGCATTGGCCTAGATCCAGTGAAGCAATTACAGTATAGCCTTATGTCTCAGTCCTGCACTGTTCTCAAGTTGTGCGCTTTCCCTTGGACTCCTTGCACCACGAGAAACAGAAACAGAAGAGGGAGACTTGATTCCACCCCTCTTCAAAGTGAGGAAGCTGCCCCCCCCCTTTTTTAAAGTTGCCAACCCAGGGTATGTATGAAATGTATGAGCTTAACTTATATATATAGACCCTTGCAAAATCATAGCAGGTCTCCTTGTCCTGGAATGTAGGTCAGTTGACAACATGCTGCATTTATGTCTCTTAGTGTGGTTAATAAGTGATGCTGAACATTTTCCCAGCAGCCATCCAGGGAGAGTTTGGTTGATGCAGCTAAAATATGGCCAAATACAGCTCCTCCAAATGTCCAAGCTGCACCTGTCTCCCTCCCAATATGTAATGGCTGCGGAACCAAAGGAGTAAGAAAAGAGAAGACTTTACTTTTGGCGAGCAGCTTTGGTCAGTTGCCACAGAAATACGGTAAATTGGTTGGTGTGCTTTTAAAAATGAATCATGGACTGTTTGATCTGTTTTAAGAGCATTATCTCTTTTAAGTGTTGCCTTTTGGGGTTGTCCTTTTCTCCCACAGATTCATCTGTTAATGGATGTTAATTATTATGGCTGCATGGGACTAACAGGTTCAGAGGCAATTCCTAGTTACTGGAGAATAAATGTGGAAGGGGGGCTGTTGAAATCCTATCCTGCTAATGAGCTTCCTGAAGGCACCTTGATGGTTATTTTGGGATGCTGGATTAGATCAGCCTTTTTCTTTTCTTTTTTTAAAATCCAGCAGGGCTTTTACTACATTCTTTGAAGTAGATGGGCAAAATATCTCTATCATTATCCTGTTAGCATATTATCTGTGGCTGTGATGGCATGGAATGTAGCCTGCAGAATTGAGGCAGGGTGGGGGAGGAGGCAAGCAGGCCAGTCAGCCAAACCAACCCATCCTTATTCACTGCTGTCACCAAGTGGCTATCCATATTTCTCTCTTAACAGCCCTTTAACCATCTGGACTTTAAATAGCCCAGTACACTGGTCTTGTCCATTGCCGTTTGCATTGCATAATGTGTGAGAGAGAACTTTCTTTAAAACCTCAAAGTCTCAATTCTGCTGAATTCCTTTTAATTGTGAAATGTCAGAAGCCTCACATTGGTTTTTTTCTTAGTTCTGCTTATTGAAATTAAAGATCCCTGTTTATCTCAGGTGGAGTGAAATGAAATTCCACCATGTAAGGGTCGAAAAGTGCCTTTATACTGGAGTGATTCCATTGGCCATAAAAAGTTTGCTCTGGAGTAAATGTAATGTGGACCACAGATGGGCTGATGTTTTAACTAATGGTATTGTGCTGAACATTTCCCCTGATATATCACTTAAACTAGATGGATTTAATCCATGGGTGGTTAACTTGTGGCCCTCCAGATGTGATTAGATCAGGACCTTTGAAGAGCCCCTAAGCAGCATGGCCATTGGTCAAGAATTATGGGAGTTGTAGTCCAGCAACATCTGGAAAGCTAAAGGTTAACCATCCTGACTTTAACAGTTCTCTGTGTAATTAATCCCCCAGGTATAGCATTCTAACATCTGGCAAACTTGTGAAACTGCTGCAAATTCTAACAATAGCATATGACCACTTTCTATCTTTTCCAACTGTAGGATCTCCAGAGGTTGCTCTAACAGGCCAAGTGCTAGAAAATTTGCCTCCCATTGGAGTCTTTTGGGATATTGAAAACTGTTCTGTTCCTTCTGGCCGTTCAGCTGTGGCAGTGGTACAGCAAATTCGTGAAAAGTTCTTCAAAGGCCACAGAGAGGCAGAGTTCATTTGTGTGTGTGATATCAGTAAGGAGAGCAAAGAAGTTATTGAAGAACTGAACAACTGTCAGGTAAGCCTCTCTCCAAAAGTTTGACCTGGGGAAGCGAATAGTTCCTGAAACCAGAGTTGGAGGGAGGGTCTCATACGCCAGGAATCTCAACTAGAGCACTCATGGCAGATGGCCATCCAACCCAGGGGCGAAACTAGGCTTTATTTCATCTGGGTCAAACACTCAGTTTGGCACACCCCCACAGACATTTGCATACACACAAACACACAGGCTGGGACCCTCAATGGCACCCCTCTGGAGGCTTAAAAACCTCCAATGAAGGAGAGTCCACCACCTTCTGAGAGAGTCCACCGTCTGTTCCGCTGTCGAACAGCTCTTGCCATCAGAAAGTTATTTATGATGTTTAGTTGGAATCTCCTTTCTTGTAACCTTCATCCATTGATTTGGGTCCTACCCTATGGAGCAGGAGAGACTTTTATTTTTCCAGCTGCATTGCTGCATCTACAGGAAGCTTCTCAGGTGTTTTATTGGGCCCTGTTGTATTTAATACGAATGTTCCCTGTATTTCTTTAGGTGACAGTTGCACACATTAACGCAACAGCAAAGAATGCAGCTGATGACAAACTCAGACAGAGTCTTAGAAGATTTGCTGATACTCACGCTGCACCAGCCACTGTGGTCCTTGTATCAAGTATGTATAAACAGTGCTTTTAAAAAAACTATGTTTTTGTGGTCATTTGGTTGGTTTTTGCACACGTTTTTGCAGTGTTCGGGAGCCAAAACTTCCGGTAACTAAGCTGTTTGACTTCCAACGTACGGCTGTACTTGGAAACAGCTTTGGGCTTCATTGAAATATCCATTAATGCTCCTTCAAGTTTCCAGGTTTAGGAAGAATACAGATTGCTAGGGCCACAGTCAGTCATGGGAGGCCCTCTAAGGGCCTTGTACCAGCAGTGGCTGGGGCCAAAGGCAAAAGTAAGTGGGGCCACATCTCTTACATAGGCTGGCATTATTAGAACTCAAGGATGTATTCTAGCTAAGGAAACTACTGGGAAAGGGTGCAAAGTGGGTCTGCAGAGACTCCCAAAGGCCATAGATTTGGATCTAGAGTGCTGCATTTGGCTCTCAGGTTGGCTCTCACGCTGGTTCCCTTGCCAGACTGAGCACATCTCTGGAACATTAGCTGCCTTGCTTCCAATTTGCCGGTGGTGACTGGTGCTGCTTTCAGTGCTTGACCACCTCCTTGCAGTACATCCTATGTCAGCGTGCATTGGAAAGTTTTTTGTCTCCTGCAGTTCCTTTATAAAGAAGCTCTAGGAATAGCATCTCACAGAGACTTTCTTCCCAAGCTTGTCATTGAGGAACGAAGTCATAAGGGGGAGAGGGGGGGGAGGTGAAATTATACATATAAAGCTGCTGAATGAAGATGCACTTTCCTGGGAACTTGTTAATTCTGTAGCCTGGAAAATCTCCATGGAACTTGGTTAAAACTGCCCTTCTCTCCCACTGCACACACACAGTAATGCAGTCTAATAGCGTCCTCTGTCGGGGTTTACGCTGGGGATGCAGATTCCCCTGGTTCTCCATACGGTAGTCTGATAACATATCAAGAGCCACAGGTTTCCTCGCTCTGCTTTACACTCTGGAGCACCACCTTCTCAACCTGTCTGATACATCTGTATCTTCTTTCTCCTCGGTTCAGGGTGTAATCTGAGCCATGGCTCAGTTGAGGAAGGAACACAAGTAACTAGCTGCCTTCTGAGTGTGTATGAAGTCTGTTTCCTCCTTGTTGAGTAACTACAGCCTCCCCTTAACTCATTCAGGGTTTGGGAACTGCCGTTTTGTAGTAGAAATAAGAGTCAGAAACTGCTGCCTCCTAGGGCAGCCGGCAGTTGTTTGAGCGCACAGAGCAGCCTTGTAGCAAGTCAGACCATGGGTGTCTCTAACCCAGTCGTGTCTACTCTGACTGACTGGATCTCCAAGGTTCAGATGGAGGTTTTCCCCAGCCCTGCTGCTTGAGGCCCCTTTAACTGGAGCAGCCAGGGGACCTTCTGCGTGCAAAATATATGATTGGCCAATGATCTGTGGCCCTGCATATGAAGGCAGGCCATTGAAAGCTAAGGGTGAAAAGAGCTGCTGTGAATTCCTGCCTTTGTCTCCTTTAAGTGTGAGCAAGTTTTTCTAAAGTCACACTTTAGGGATGTCCACAAGAGACACCCTCTCATATTGTGTCCCCTTCCTGGCGTTCTCCGCTCCCCATCCCCTTCCTCTCTTTCCCATCTTCCAAAGTGGAAGGAAAAGAGGCAGTCAAAGAGTGAGATAAATTTATTGCTGGCAGATTCCATTTTGGGGAAGGGGGGAGCGAGGAATAAACAAGCTACTGAATGAAAAAGATGATGTTTTTCATTTACCAATGAGAGTCACAAAAATAGGTTCTCATTTTTAGTTCTGAATTATTCTGTGCGGCTGGGTCCTTATTTGTGGAGGCAGGCTGCCACCTGATTCTTGAAATGAAATTATCCTTGCAGGGGTTTGGTTTTTTTTAACAGAGGCAAGGCAATGAATAGTAGCGACCAGGAAAGAAAACAGGGTCCCAGTACAGTATGGCTTTGTTGCCATATTGCAATATATCTTGATGTTCCTGAACAATTGATCTGCTGAGGCTTTTGGGGGGAAACACCCTATGAAAATGTGAACTTGTCAAAACCGTCTTCAATCAATGATTTATTGTTGCTGTTGGGCTTATGTTTTTCAGCTGACGTTAACTTTGCACTAGAGCTCAGTGACTTGAGACACCGTCATGGTTTCCACATAATCTTGGTGCATAAAAATCAAGCTTCTGAGGCTCTCTTGCATCATGCTCACGAGCTCATCAGATTTGAGGAATTCATTTCAGATTTGCCTCCAAGATTGCCACTGAAAAAACCAGTAAGTGATTTTCCTCTCTGGTTTTTAGATGACTTGACTGGAGCACTAGCTTCCATTCAGCCAAAGTAATTGTATTTCTAGATGTGGCTTAGATTGGTCCTGGGTGTGATATGCAAATCTTTTAACAACTCACGTGCCAGCAATACATGGTTAAACAGCTAACTCCTAGTTTCACAACAAGACTCTCCAATGCTCCAGTTGCATGTTAAAATTTCCTTTTAATGTATGCCAGCTTTACTCTGGGAACAATAAGCATTATGTTGCTCAAAGTGAGCATAAAACTTAACTGTTTTGTGAACTCTCAGAATACAGAAGGAAGTGCAAAATTTGGGACTTCGGTTGCAGGTTTTCATGAAAAGTTGAAGTGCTCTTGATTTTGTGGAGGAGCTTGCAGTGATGTTGGTTTGCCCCCTCATTGCAGCAGGTGGCTTGGGTGCAACTGCAGGTCTTTGTCCCCTCTCATATATTGCAGAGGAGTTGGGGACACTGGATGGATTTACATATGGAAGCAGACAGGAAGAGGAAGAAGAGTAGGGGTGTCATACTCCTCCAATGAACATTAGGCAGCCACCATTTTAATTGCCCAGCCATAGAATTGTAGATTTCTAAGAGACCCCAAGGGTCATCTACTCCAGCCCCCAGCAATGCAGGAATCTCAGCTGGAATAGAATCATAGTCCACTGCCCTGGGACATGGGTGGACACCCAAGATGGATGCTACATTGCCCCAGGGCAGTGTGGGCAGTTAAAAAGGCAGAAGAGGAGACCCAGGGCAGCAGTGGTAGCTGTTAAATAGCCTGGCAATTAGTGGTGTCTGTCCAAAGCTTAATCTTTGGAGTCTTTATTGGCCCATGTTCCAAATTTTCTTGAGCACAAATAGTCCATAAGCTATGGTTTATCTGTATTGCTGTTTCTTAATGATATAATACCAGCATACTTTGTCTTCAACTATGATTCTACCCCCTAGTCTCCAGAAACCCACTAAAAAATAGCCGTTGTCTTTTAGGCATGCCATACCCTGCTATATGTTTACAACCTGCCAACAAACAGAGACAGCAAAAGTGTCTGCTACAGGCTCCGCCGTTTGTCAGACAATTGCGGAGGGAAAGTACTGACCATTTCCGGCAGCAGCGCGATCCTCCGCTTCTTAAATCAAGACAGCGCTGAGCGCGCTCAGAAGCGGATGGAGAACGAAGATGTCTTCGGCAACAGGATCGTCGTTTCTTTTACCCCTAAAAACAAGGAGCTTGCTGAAGCCAAGAATGCAAGCTCTACCGGAGTGGAAAAAGTGAAGTCACCTAAAAAAGCGAACAAGAGCTCAAAGCTGTGCCTCGTGGGCAGGGACTCCACTGATCCATCAGCAAAAGCTGCTGTGGGAAAAGGCTCTGCTGCAAAGAACACCAGCGTGAAGAGCTTACAGGTAATAGCTTCATTAATTTAAAACTCTGAGATGGGTGAGACATATTCAGCCTTAGAGGGGGGTTTTTTCTAATCCACTAGTCTGCCCTACCCTTTGTCACCAGCCTCTCTGAAGTGTGTCCATCTAAGTCAAACCCAGAGTAGATCTATTGAAATGTGTGGACTTGTCAAGTTACAGTGGAAACCACACTTTTGGCCTTAGTGTCACATGCACTGCAGGCTCTGTCCCTCAAAATCTGCACACTGAGCCCAGGTGTCCATAAATAGGTCGTCCTTGTATTCTGATGAATGTGCTAAACCACCCAGTTGCAGATGTTTCTACTGAACTTGCAGGGGACACAACCAATGCCATGTGCAGTGTTGGGAACTGGGTTTCTGCTTGCTGCACCCCAAGGTTCCACTAGCTGGTGTATAATAAGGAATTGTATTGTGCTTCCCATATTTAGATTCTGCTTTTGCTGCTCAAACATCTGCACTAGTTGCCCACATGCTACTGGACCTGGTTCAAGGCTCTTGGGTCCAGGTTACCTTAAAGGCTTGATCTCAGATAATCCAGGGGAGTGCTCTTAATTGTCCCATGTGTTACAGAGGCCTGACTGGCTTTGACCTGAATTCAGGCTTCTAATGTTGCTGGTCCCATGCTGCAGAATATTTTTCCAGCAGAGATTCGGCAGGCATCCGGAATTTTTCAAGAAGTTACATGAGATCCTGATGGACTATATGGATTACAATATGATTCTGATGGGAGATATGAATGGAGTGGTGTCTACAAATATGGACAAGGCACTGAGACAGGTAGTCACCAAGGATGGTAGACTACCAAAAACTTTTTTTGACATGACTGAAAATATGGATTTAGTTGACATCTGGAGAACAAAGAATCCTATGGGAAGAGAGGGAACTTTCTTCTCTGAGGCTAAAATGACATGGACAAGAATTGACCAAATTTGGGTAACTAGAGGACTGGCTCCGAAGACTAGTAAAGTGGAAATCTGCCCCAAAACTTGCTCCGACCATAATGCTGTGAAGATGGAAATGAAACTGACGCCAATTGGCTCCTTTAGATGGAGGATGAATGATACTTTGTTTAGGAATGAAGAAGTGACTAAGAAGGCCCAAAAAACTCTGAGAGAATATTTTGAGATAAACATGAATACTACTGTGGAAAAAAGAGTAATCTGGGACGCAAGCAAAGCGGTTATGAGAGGATTTCTAATACAACAGAATGCAATCAAGAAGAGAATTCAAAATGAGAAAAAAGATATAATCCTGGAAAAAATAAAGGAAGGAGAGAAGAAACTGAGAGCGAAACCAAAGTCGCAGGAGATCCTGAAAGAGATAAAGTTATATCAAGTACAATATATGAAAATGATGAATCAGGAAATAGAATGGAAGATTAAACAGATGAGACAAAAGACATTTGAATCAGCAAATAAGTGCGGAAAATTGTTGGCTTCGCAAATGAAAAAAAGACAAAAACTTAATACCATTACGAATTTGGAAGTGGAAGGAAAGAATATACAGAATCCAGTGGAGATTAGAAAGTGCTTCCAGAGGTATTTTAAACAATTATATACACAGGAGACGCAGAAAGAAATGGACATTGACAGATTTTTGGAAACTAATGGACTACAAAAAATCTCTCAGGAAAATAAGTTAATGCTGAATTACAAAATAACAGAACAGGAAGTAGAAGGGGCCATTGAGAACATGCAATTAGGTAAATCCCCAGGACCGGATGGTCTGACTTCAAGATATTACAGATCTCTGAAAGAATGCTTAATACAACCTTTAAAGGAAGTCTGCAATGAAATACTGGAAGGGAAAAGGGCACCAGAGTCGTGGAAGGAAGCTTATATTACACTTATACCGAAAACAGAGACTGAAAAGACACAGCTCAAGAACTACCGCCCCATATCACTGCTTACTGTGGATTACAAAATTTTTGCAGATATTTTGGCTAAAAGATTAAAAAAGGTGCTAGCAGAAGAAATTCATAAAGCTCAAGCGGGCTTTCTTCCGGGCAGACATTTGTCTGACAATACGAGGAACATACCGTATATTTTGCCGTATAGGACGCACTCTTTCCCCTCCAAAAATGAAGGGGAAATGTGTGTGCGTCCTATGGGGCGAATGCAGGCTTTCGCTGAAGCCTGGAGAGCGAGAGGCGTTGGTGTGCACCGACACCTCTCGCTCTCCAGGCTCCAGGAAGCTATCCGCAAGCCTTGCGCGCCCGGGGGGACTTCCCCTGGGCGCGCAAGGCTTGCAGGCGGCAGCCTGCAGCGCGGAGCACGGGGCGCCCTCCGGAGGACACCCCGTGCTTCGCGCAGGTGTTGGCAAGCCTTGCGCGCCCCGGGGAACTCCCCCCGGGAGCGTAAGGCTTGCGGGCGGCAGCCTGGAGCACGGGGCGCCCTTCGGAGGATGCCCTGTGCTTCATTCAGGTGTCTGCAAGCCTTGCGCGCCCCAGGGGAACTCCCCCCAGGCGCGCAAGGCTTGCGGGCGGCAGCCTGCAGCGCGGAGCACAGGGCGCCCTTCGGAGGACGTCCCGTGCTTCGCGTAGGTGTCCGCAAGCCTTGCGCGCCCCGGGGAACTCCCCCCAGGCGCGCACAGCTTGCGGGCGGCAGCCTGCAGCACGGGGCACCCTTCGGAGGACGCCCCGTGCTTCGCGCAGGTTTCAGCAAGCCTTGCGCACCAGGGGAGCTCCCCCCGGGAGTGCACGGCTTGCGGGCGGCAGCCTGCAGCGCAGAGCACGGGGCGCCCTTCGGAGGATGCCCCGTGCTTCGTGCAGGTGTCCGCAGCCTGCCGCCCGGCGCGTGGGGCGCCCTGAAGCAGAGCGCCCCTCATGCCGGGCAGACATCGGCCAGCCCCACAAGCTTTCCTTTATTTCCCCCCCCCAAAAAAGTAGGTGCGTCCTATGGGACGAAAAATACGGTAATTAATATTTTAGAAAAACTACAAGTGAAGATTAATACTAAAGCAGTTCTGATATTTGTGGACGCAGAGAAAGCCTTTGACAACATTTCTTGGAGTTTTATGAAAAAGAATTTACAGGGGATGGAGGTTGGTCAAGGTTTTGGAAATGGTATAGGTGCAATTTATTCAGAACAAAAGGCTAAATTAATTGTGAACAATGTAGTGACGGAAGAATTTAAGATTGAGAAAGGAACACGACAAGGTTGCCCAATCTCTCCATTGCTTTTTATATCGGTTTTGTTAAATATGGAGGTTTTGTTAAATATGATTAGAAGGGACCAATTGGTTAAAGGTATACAAGTGGGAGCTAAACAGTACAAACTGAAAGCATTTGCAGATGATTTAGTATTGACTTTACAGGAGCCAGAATCTAGTACTAAAAGAGTACTGGAACTGATTCAAGAATTTGGTCAGGTAGCAGGCTTTAAGTTGAACAAGATGAAAACTAAGGTCTTAGAGAAAAATTTAACTGTGATTGAGAGAGATAAGTTTCAGAAGGAGACAGGATTAACACTGGTTAAGAAAGTGAAATATTTAGGGGTTAATATGACTGCTAAGAATGTGAACTTATTTAAAGACAACTATGAAAAATGTTGGATGGAAGTGAAAAAGGACCTAGAAATATGGTCAAATTTGAAGTTATTGCTGTTAGGCCGAATTGCTGTGATAAAAATGAATGTATTGCCAAGGATGCTGTTTCTGTTTCAAACATTGCAAATTTTGGACAAAATGGACTGTTTCAAGAAGTGGCAGAGAGATATTTCTAGATTTGTCTGGCAGGGCAAGAAGCCTCGAATAAAATTTAAGATTTTAACTGATGCTAAAGAAAGAGGTGGATTTGCGCTGCCAGACCTTAAACTTTATTATGAATCAGCCGCCTTTTGCTGGCTGAGAGAATGGCTGCTTCTTGAAAATACTGATGTGTTGGACTTGGAAGGTTTTAACAATGTATTTGGTTGGCATGCATATCTGTGGTATGATAAGGTCAAAGCACATAAAGCGTTTAAAAACCATATTGTCAGAAAAGCATTGTTTAATGTCTGGATAAGATATAAGGATTTGCTAGAAAATAAAACCCCAAGATGGTTGTCACCATTGGAAGCAAAGGCTCAGAAAAAACTCAATATGGAGGCCAAATGGCCAAAGTATTGGGAAATTCTGGAACAAGAGGGAGACAGATTAAAACTGTAGAGTTTTGAAAAATTAAAAAATAAAGTGCGAGACTGGCTCCATTATTATCAAATAATGAAGGCATATAATTTGGACAAAAAACTAGGCTTCCAGGTGGAAAAATCAAAATTGGAAACAGAATTGTTAGATCCCAAAGTTAAGAATTTGTCAAGAATGTATAACTTGCTGTTGAAATGGAATACGCAGGATGAAACAGTGAAATCTGCTATGATTAAATGGGCACAAGATGTTGGACACAACATTATCATGGCTGACTGGGAACAGTTATGGACCACAGGTATGAAGTTTACAGCATGTAATGCCTTAAAAGAGAATCTAATGAAAATGATCTACAGGTGGTACATAACACCAGTCAAGCTTGCAAAAATCTATCATTTGCCCGATAATAAATGCTGGAAATGTAATGAGACTGAGGGTACATTCTTCCACCTTTGGTGGACATGCCCAAGGATTAAGACTTTCTGGGAGATGATTTATAATGAGATGAAAAAGGTATTTAAATATACCTTCTTGGAAAAAACCAGAGGCCTTTCTCCTGGGCATGGTCGGCCAATTGGTGCCAAAGAAGGATAGAACTTTCTTTATGTATGCTACAACAGCAGCAAGAATCCTTATCGCAAAGCATTGGAAGACACAAGATTTACCCACCCGGGAAGAATGGCAGATGAAGTTGATGGATTACATGGAACTGGCGGAAATGACTGGCAGAATCCGAGACCAGGGAGAAGAGTCGGTGGAAGAAGACTGGAAAAAATTTAAAGTTTATTTACAGAAATACTGTAAAATTAAGGAATGTTAGAAGGATGCTGGAATGAAGTTACATGGCTTTAGCAGAAAGGTTACAAAGAATTACAAAGAATGGGTTAAAGTGGAAAATTTAAGGTTAAATTGGGTTAAGATAAATTATGGAACAAAAATTGAGTAAGATGGAATGGATTTGCTGAAACAGCAAATTGAACTAGAATGCAAAAAAGAGAGGTGTGAGGAGGTCGATGAAACAAGTAAATGAAAGATAAAGATAGGGAAACATTGGATGTGTTTTTAAATGCTTGTTTTTCTTTTTTCTGTTTTACTGTATTGTTCTTTTCTTTTTTCTTTTTTATGTATTTAATTTTTCATTTTTTCATTCTTTTTTTCTGTAATCTCTAAACCCTTAATAAATATTTAAAAAAAGAGAGAGAGATTCGGCAGGCATCCTTGCATTTGATTTTCAGGCATGTCTTGAAGGTATTATTATTCTGACAGACCCTTGGAGCTGCTTACAGATTTTATTGGACAGTCATCTTAATGATTGTTTTGTATTGCTGAAGTTTTATGAGACGGTTCTATAAATTTACACATAAATGATTTTCATTCATTTATGTAGCAAAATGTGTATACTGAAAAATGAACAGCAACAACAACCTCTAAGCGGCTAACCAGAAATATAAAACATTCAGAGTCTTGATAAAAGCAAGGAAGTCCAGGTATTTGAAAGCATTCAAAAGATGATTAAAATAAACAGTAGCTAAAAAGCAATAAATCACATGTAACTTCTACATGTCTGGATAAGTTGCCCAAACAAAAATGTTTTAAGCAAAAACTGAAAAGAGTATTGTGAAGGTGCCTGTCTGTCGTCAGTAGGCCAGGAATTCCAAAGTGTAGTTGCTTCTTCTAAGGAATATTATTCTTAATATGAATTGAATTTATAAACTGCCCTATACCTGCAGGTCTCATATTCATGTCTAAGTTGTGGGTTGCATTTAGCCTACCATAATCCCCTCTTGCTTGCTGACCTGCATAATTTTTTTCTTCAAGGAACTTTGCCGCATGGAGTCAAAGAATGTGAACGTTACCGAGAATCACAAAGACCCACTAAAAGAGGACACTGCGTCATTGCAAAGTAACTCTAGTGCATCAAGTTCTACAGCCCTGGCAACCAAGAAAGCAGGAGCAGGAGACTCTGCTCACAAAAACAGTCTAAAGTATGTCAGGTGCAAGTTTGAATTTTGTAAAAAGCAAGAATCAAAATTGCAAGCTAATGAGGCCATTCTTCTTTATGCAGGAAAGATTCTCTGGCAGCCAGAAGCATCAGCAACTCCCCAATAGAGAGAAAAGAGAAGGATGATGTATTCCAAGTTAGCTACCCATCTGCTTTCAGTATGCTCACAGCGTCAAGGCAGCTCAGTCCTGTGCTGATATCTCAAAGTCGCTGGTCCTCTAGGTAAGCAGCTCTTGCAGTCCAAAGCTCTGACAAAAGCAGAAGACCCCTGGGCTCCATTTTTGGGGATTTCTCTGAATTCTCCTTTGGAATGCTTGTGCAGGGATGAATCCACCCTGAGGTCTGCAGGGAAGCTTGTCATAAGAGCCAGCCCAAGATGCTTGGGAAACTTAGATGGGTTTTAATCTTCTTTCTCAGTATTCATGTGTGTCTGCATATATATACCTGTCACCAGTGGATTAGTGCAGTGGTCTGAAGCCAAACTGAGGAATGTAGAAACTGGCTTATACTGCATATAAGATCCATTGGTCCATATCACTTAGTATTGTTTACATCAGCAGGAAGCCACTCTAGGGTTTCAGACAAGGGATATTCTTGGTGCTACCTAGAGATGCCTTGTGTATGCAAATTGCTCTGCTACTGAGCTATGGCCCTTAAGCTCTCTCCTCTGCTTTCATCCCCTTGCTGTCCTCTTGAGTGTTGGCTAGTGGTTGATCCATTATCTGTCTGCACATTCAAGCAGAAGAGAGCAATCCTTGGTGTGTGAGGCTGGCATAGGCAAACTCGACCCTCCAGATGTTTTGGGACTACAACTCCCATGATCCCTGGATAATAGGACCAGTGGTCAGGGATGATGGGAATTGTAGTCCCAAAACATTTGGAGGGCCGAGTTTGCCTATGCCTGGTGTGAGGAATTGAAAGGTCACAGTGACTAACCTGGGATACCCATTTTTGTAACATGTGACTGGTGATGTTTGGAGACACTAGACCTTTTGTTTTTAAAAGTGAAAAATGGATCTTTACACAAGAATTTAAAGGTTGCTCTGTGTTTCTGTATTATGTGAATGTGACACTTCTTGACTTCATTTGTTCGTTGAACAGATGTGTGTAACTCCAGTCCGTGTGTTGCGAAATAGACCTGTTCGGGATTTTTTGCTGCTCACTGGAAGAGTACATGCTTTGCATGTCAATAGTCTCAAGTTCAGGTTCAATCCCTGAGACCCCCATCCGAAACCCTGGTGTAAAGACCTAGAGATGGGGTAGCCAGCATGGTGCCCTCTAAATACTGTTGCATTATGATTCTCGTCAACCACAGCCAAGATGGTCAACAGTCAGGGATAGTGGGAGCTACACTCCCAACATCATCTGGAGGGAGCCACATTGGCTATCCCTGAGCCAGGAAGACCAAAAATCTGATTCTAGTATAACTAACTGGATTCGGCATTTGAGATATTTCATATCTCTTAAAGAAAAATTACCTTGCTCTTTAAATGCCTAAAGCGATTTCTCTCTCCTTGTGTGTGTTGTGTACAGTGGAATGAATAATTCTAGAACTCCCTTGCTTTCCTCCCTACTTCATTAGGAGTGTGTCCCCAAACCTCTCAAACAGATCTTCTCCACTCGCCTTCATCAATCACACTGGTAGCGGGGACTACCCAGATCCTTTTGCAAACGGAGCAGACATCCAGATTAGCAATATAGACTACAGACTGTCCAGAAAGGAGCTGCAGCAAACTTTGCAAGAAATCTTCTCTAAGC
Source organism: Podarcis raffonei (assembly GCF_027172205.1). Lineage (NCBI taxonomy): Eukaryota > Metazoa > Chordata > Lepidosauria > Squamata > Lacertidae > Podarcis > Podarcis raffonei. Next base: position 38,702,327 of record NC_070615.1, on the reverse strand, counting down.
ATGGCAAGGTAAACATCAGAGTTTACTTGCATTTGCCCTGTTTCGGATTTTGTGGATGCAGCTCAAGAGCAGAAACTCTTGTTCCTCATTGCAGATCATTTCAGAGCGGGTCACATGTTAAAACAAATCTGCATAAACACAGAAATGGATGGACTACAACCATTGTGCCACCTGTGCTCTAGCCATTATTCAGCTTTATTGACTACAGAGAACCAGAGCTCTGCAGTGTTGGAGAGGGTAGTTGGGGCTGATTGTGTCGATGATTCTGTACATACACAAGTATCATATGTCAATCCTGGTATTTGTGTGCTGATTTGATCTCTTATTTCAGGTAAAGACTGTGGAACTCAGTCCTCATACTGATTATCAGCTGAAGGCTATAGTACAAATGGAGAATTTACAGGAAGCAATACGTGCTGTCAACTACCTTCATAGATACAAAATTGGCAGCAAGAGGATCCAGGTTTCGCTGGCTACAGGAGCTACCAATAAATCCCTGGCACTGGTTAGGTAATTTTAAAATAAGCTACAACATCTAACATGGAGACTTTTGAAAGCTGAGGATTAGCTATGCATCAAATAGTTAGAATAGAGTACCAATTGGTGTATTGGCACTGGTAAAGAGTGAAACGCCTGCCTGGGCTATGTCAGCACTGTTTCTTTAAAAAAATATTCTGGTGGATCTAGTGTAAATGAAGAAAATAGTTCAGAATAAAATGATTTACCATGCCTTTCCTAACACCAAATCACTTCCATTGGCAGTTCAGAAGCAATGTCCATTCTTCAAGATGCTCCAGCTTGTTGTCTGCCTCTTCTCAAGTTCACAGAGATCTACGAGAAAAAGTAGGTCTGAAAACGGCATGCCAAATTACTTAAGAAAACCAGTATATTCATAACTCACTACTTTTATGATAGTAGTTTTAGAACACGTTCTCTATACCAGGAGTAGGGACCTCTCCTCCTCCCCCCCCCTCCACTTCATTAAAGTTTTTAAATATTCTGTTTTTTTAGGTTTGGACACAAGTTAAATGTATCAGACTTGTATAAAATAACTGACGTCGTAGCCATCCGCGATCAAGGCAATGGAAGACTTGTATGTCTTTTACCCAGTAGTCAAGCTAGACAGAGCCCTTTGGGGTCTTCACAGTCTCATGATGGCTCTTCAGCTAACTGTAGTCCTATCATATTTGAAGAACTGGAATATCATGAGCCCATTTGCAAGCAGCACTGCATTAATAAAGATTTCAGGTAAGAGGTGTTTTTCAGATCCTTCCATCTTCCTCTGTAAGTGAACTCTGGAATTGAAATTGGAGCGCATATATATATTATATTATATTATATTATATTATATTATATTATATTATATTTATATTATATTTATTTTATATTATATTGCTGTTGCTGCATTTCTCATACTGATTTGTGTATCTCAACATATTAATATGTATTACCCCAGGAACCACTGGAGGGCAGAATATATATATTATATATATATATATATATATATATATATTATATATATATATATATATATATATTATAATATATATATAGAATATATATATATATAAAAGTTATATATATATTCTGCCCTCCAGTGGTTCCTGGGGTAATACATATTAATATGTTGAGATACACAAATCAGTATGAGAAATGCAGCAACAGCAATATAATATAAAATAGATTAGAATCTCAAGAAACAGAAGCAGTCGTTTCAGCCCAAACCATAAATTTGGGGAAATAACCACATCTTAATCTGATGTCTTAAAACAGATCCAACAGTCCCTGGCATTATAGGGAGGAAGTTCCATACCTAAGCATTATGGTTTAATAAAACTTCTTAAGTGTTCGGGGTTGTTGGGTTTTTAAGGGAATATCTCTACAGAACTGTCCGGCATATATTACTCTCCTTTAATAGCTGTGAAGCAACATTATCTGTGGGGTTACATCAGCTTCCTGAACTGTATAAGATCTTTGAAAGAAGGCAAATCCATGCCCATGTGGAAGAACCACTAATCTGCTTAGGTTATACTATAGCGATGACTCCAGTTTAGACTAGTAGCTGTTGGCTGCAAAAGTCCATAAGACAAATCTTCCACAGTAGCAAATTAAGAGTGGCAGCTTGCCAAAACTCTGGGCTGTATATATTACTTTATTGCCTTACCCCAGTATAAAACTGTTCAATGTTTTCTTATTTCTCTAGTGAACATGACTTTGATCCTGATTCCTACAAAGTTCCCTTTGTGATTTTGTCTCTTAAGACCTTCGCACCGCAAGTTCATAGCTTGTTGCAGACCCACGAGGGGACAGTGCCGTTACTGAGGTAAAATAAGGTTCCTTAGCCTTTGTTTGAATGTTCAGTAATGAGCTGAGTTATATCCCCCCTTTTTTTTCCTCTGTAGTGAAAGGGATCCTTGGATAGATTGCTCCACCAACTCCCTCCACTAGGCAAGTTAGAAATGGTTCATCACTAAGAGAAAGCACCTCCTCCAGTCCCCATTCCACTTGAGTGTCTCTGTAGTTAAGATTCTGAGCTCTCTTAAGGATAATAATATATATACATTTTTTTAAAAAAAATCCAAATTCAAGATTAAATAATTAAGTATTAAATATTGAAACGCGCCAAAAGTCAGGTCCGTCTGCTTTGTGACCCCCAATAGCACTGGTTACAGGTGAAAGGTGAAATTCTGTGCAGAACAAAAAAGCCATCTTCCCTTTAGGCTACTTGGAATCATTCTCACTGCTTAACCCCTCCTCCCCTTCATTGGTTCTCTCTGACTCCTCACATTGAGGGGTTACCCTGGTTGCTGAAGGGGCTCTGAGTGACAAGAGAAGTCTGTATTAAATGCTGGCTGTATTTGGACAATTGTATTCAGCAGAGGTGCTATCTTCCAAAGATGTGTTCTGAATTCTGCTCTTGCACAATACAAATACATAACCGCAGAGCGCATACTGCCTAGTTCAGAGCAATCTGAATATTAATATTTGTCTTCAGCATGTAAGAAACTGCAGATAACTAATTTTGAATTGCTGCCTATCTTTACATTTTCTTTCTTATCTCTGATCTGCAGATACTTTCCTCTTGGCTAAGTTCCTGGTTGTGTCCTTTATTCCATGCTTGTGCCCTTTCTTTCCTCCATCTCTTGCCATCCACACTGCTCCCTTCAGTTGTTTTAAGGAGTGTTTGAGAATACAGGCTTCGGTTTCTAGATGTATCCTATGTGCCACGGAGCCTCGATGCCCTTTGTAGGAATTGCTGTTGTAATTCACTGTAGCTGAGCAGTGCATGTGTTGTTGAATTCTAACACACAAGGATGTGTGCTTGTGGTCTTGAGATCAAGACTCTTATGGGAGGTCAAGCATGCAGACAGAGGCATAAGATGTTACTTATCTAAAGCTCAGTTGGTTTCATGTCAGAGGACTTCATTTGGTGGCAAGAAGTGAAATGATTCATCCATTTCATGGACATGTATGCCGTGAATGCTGCAAAATCACACAAGCTAGATTTTTCAAGTAATGAATCATGCAAAAAGTCCCAAGTTCAATCCCTGGCATCTCCAAGGAATGATAGCAATGTCCCCTGTCTGAAACCCTGGAGAGCTCCTGCCAGTCAGTGGAGACGATACCAACCTAGATAGACTACTCTCTTGACTTTCCTAAATGTGTAGCAACTCTCTTTGTGATCCTTAGGTCATAAAATGCATAGCACCATCTGCTGACCTATGGCAACCCTGCAACAGTTTTTTCAGACCCATGTCTCCAGTTCCAAATTCCTAGATTGCTGTCGGGTAGTCAGCTGTAGGTTGCGTCAAATTAAGGTCATGACAGCAAGTCACCTTTAATATCAACCTGCTTTTCTTACTTGCAGTGTAAACAGAGACTTGTTAATGCCTGTTTGCACCTGTTATGTGACAAGATTGACCAAAGGTTTCGTTACAAGCGAGCAGTCTGGTCTAACGCTTTTTATATTATGTCGGTCTCTTTTGCAGCTTTCCTGACTGCTACGCTTCAGAATTCAGCAATCTGCAAATGGTGCAGGAAGGCCAGGGAGGTGTTCCTCTGGAGCATCTCATCACTTGCGTCCCTGGTGTGAATATTGCCACTGCACAAAACGGCATCAAAGTTGTCAAGTGGATTCATAACAAGCCACCACCTCCCACTGCAGGTGCATATTTCACTCTTTTATGCATCAGTCTTTTGTGTTAGTTTCTTGTGACTGATTTGCTTGGGAACTTGTGGTCCTCCAGATCTTGGTGGGTTACAACTCCTGTCATCGCTAGCTAATGACCATGCTGGTTGGGGCTGATGGGAGTTGGGAGTCCAGCAGCTTTTGGAGGGTCACAGGTTCCCTATTCCTGACTTAGCATATAACCTAGAATTTAGATATGGGATAACCAGCACAGTGCCTGTGTGCACCAGTATGTTGCCAGAGGGCTGCCGCAGTGCCTCCCAGGCTATCTGCTGCACCAGATTACAAGAAAAGAGGATGAAAATGCTCTCACTGTGTCCCTCCAGTTGCTAACAGTTCCTTAATAAGTCTTTGCTAAACATGCCCACTTCCATGATGGGACAACAGCAGGGCTTTGAATTGGCTGGACCAGGGAGAGGAGGATCATTGTTGACTGAGCTATGCATGTATGCGCATGGAATAGAGAAGAAAAGAAGGAATGATGGAGTGATTTTGGGGAGGAGAGAGAGACAAAGTGGGGTGGATGGAGCCTTGAGGGGAGCAAAAAGATGTATGATCATGGCAGGAAGAGAGGATGAGAACTGTATTTGATGGATGGGGTGTGGGAGGCATGTATGGAGAGAGTACCAAGGGGAGGTGGGAGTATTCATGAAAGAGATTGGGGAGTGAGGGGTGTTTTTTTTAAGATGTCTTGCTGCCTTCTGGGTGTTCTGTTGAACAGATTGCTGTGAGTTCAGATGAGTGGTTTTGATTCTAGGGTTCAGACTATGACTTCCATTCCGTTCCTTGAGCAAGCTTTGCCTTTCAAATGACCATTCAGCTTGCAACAGAAAACAAAATAGTAGCTGTGTGTTCTGGAATTCAGACCCCACTTCTGTGAGGGAAGGAAAATTCCCACTCAATGCCTGAAACCCCTTTTGGACATATCAAGTTTGCCTCTCTGCAATTCCAGCCACAGTTCATTTTTTTGCTTTGTTGTGACACGAGCTTGTCTTCAGATAGTGGCCTTTTTCTTTTTGTCACTTTGTAATTAGTTTTTAGTCTGTGGAGACGTGATACTTCCCCCAAATCCATGGTGTTCCTGTTCTGATTTACTCCTAAGTTTGCCTGTAGTTTTCATCATACGTATTCCATTTATGTCCCTTACCTCCTAAGCCAGAGAGTTCTTGTTGTCCCCCTCCCCCATTTTTAGAGCCATGGATTCTACGTTCTACAAGCCCTGTGGGTAACCCACAACTTATTCAGTTCAGCAGAGAAGTGATTGATCTCCTTAAAAACCAGCCGTCGTGTATCATGCCTGTCAGTAAATTCATCCCAACGTACCATCACCATTTTGCAAAGCAATGTCGTGTGTCTGACTATGGGTGTTCCAAGTTAATGGAGTTGCTGGAAGCAGTGCCTCATGTGTTGCAGGTGAGTTCAGTCTCAATTTTATTGATGTGCATGTTTTCATGAGTGACGAGTGTGAGTTCACATAAAAGGCTAGCTTTAACTGCAGTAAAAATCCTCATTTTGAAGTTAAGGGTGGTGTGTCAGGATAACAGCAGTGAAGAAGAGTTCTCTGGTGCCTTCCACAGTCTTCAGGGATATTGTAGATCCCCTCTTTAAGAAGCTGGTGTTGAATTTTAATTTACACAGGACAAGCAAGTTTCTGTTTTTACATTGTCGATTGTTTGGAAGGGATTCTCTTACCCTTAATCTTTTGGTATGTAGCTTTACTGCTGTGACCCAGGACATCAAGGGCATTTGCATCTGTCCAGGTTGCATGCCAGAAGATGAGATTGGCAGCTCTATTCCAATATGTATCCTATGTTGGCTATTGCCCACCACCTGGAAAGCTTTGCCATCGCCTCACCTTGCCAGTTGTCTTCTCAAGCTGCTTAATGGCTGTTGGAGTTAACAGAGCACCAGCCCTGTCTGGTACCCTCCACACATTGTTGGGCTCCCAGCTCCCATCATCCTTGGCCAGAATGGCCTATGGTCAGCCTGTAGCCCAAAACACATCTGCCATGTGTCATGAACTGGTTGGGCACAGAGAAATGGTCAGAGGAACCTGCTGGGGAACCCTCAAGGGAAGAAGGCTCAGAGCCTGGGGAGTGGTGGTGGGACATTGAAGAGGGAGAAGACTGGGAGGGGAAGAGGTAACAGGGATTCAGCCCTTGAGCCATGTGTTGGACCCCCTTGTTTTAAATAAGTAAACCTTTTGCCAATACCTGCCACTATTTGTTAATATTAATTTGACTTCTTACCTGTCCCAGAGGGGTTCCTACAATGTAAAAATACAGTGCCAAGTTTGACTGCAAGAGTTGCTTTACTGGACAATGTGGAGATCCAGGGAAATGTCATTACTGGTGTGAAGAAGCAATAGGGGCCAAGCTTGGTGTGCAGATACTTATTCTCATGGCATGTGGCTGTAAATAAGCTCAGATGCGGCAGTGTTTTGACTGTGGGAGTCACATACTTCATCTAAAATGTGGTGTCTTTTTCCTTCCAGATTCTCGGGATAGGCACCAAGCGTTTGTTAACCTTAACGCATAGGGCCCAAGTGAAGCGATTTACTCAAGACCTGTTTAAGCTTCTCAAGTCCCAGGCCAGCAAGCAAGTGGTTGTGAGGGAGTTCTTTCAAGCTTATCATTGGTACGTAAAGAGAACTGTGGCATGTGCATAGCCTGTGTTTACACATTGACACATCAAAGCTTTTTTTAAAATGAGAAAAATTAAAGACTTTGAGCTTCAGGGAAGTAACATTTCCCCTTCGAAGGGGAAGGAGCAGCTTTCTCCTTTCCAAAGTCAGAATCTGAGGAGCAGAAACAAAAGCCAACTTGGGGGGGAGGGGTAAAAAAAGGCTGATGTTAAATCTTATGAAGTTGGCCAATCCTAAAGGCAGGCAGGATGATGCACTTGGTGGTTTGCTGTATGGATTCATGGGGGACACAAACTTTGGCTTGTTAACCACGACCTACTCTTCCCTTCCTGGGTCCTCTGGTATATTTAAAGAATACCTAGGAATGGGGCAGGATTTTCCCTTGCACTAAAGTTTTCCAAAAGTTCTGTTAGAAACTTGCAATAGAGAAGGAGAAATCTTGAGAACTTTCTGATCAAAAGTCTGAAATGTCTAGAGAAACACTTAATGATACTGATTTTTAAACCCCGGCAATCCCAGGGCCTGCTCCTAAGTTTTACTCAAAGTAGACCCATTGACATTGATGAACTTACTCATCTTCATTAACTTCAGTGGGTCTAATTCTGAGTTGAACACTTCCCGTTGCCTCTCGTATTATTCATATCTTCATATGGAAGCAATGGAAAAGGTGCTGGATTGTGCCTTTTTCTGTTCTCGTTTACCCTAAATACCTTTAATGTGAATTCACTTCTTTCCATCCCATTATCTAGGTGCTTCTCAAAAGACTGGGACGTGACAGAATATGGAGTGTGCGAGTTGGTGGATCTCATATCAGAAATTCCGGACACAACAATCTGTTTGTCTATGCAAGATAATGAGATGGTAATTTGTATCCCCAAAAGAGGTACATCCTCGTTTTAGGAACTTAATCCTCTTCCTTTTCTTTTTTATAACACACGGGTCAGACTATAGTTGGTGCCCTGGTGACAGGTATACTTTTGGCTTTTTTGTGAATGAATTGAAGTTTATGGTGAGCAGCAGGTAGAGACTTGGAGCTGTGTTTTGATTGGGGAATTCGTATATCCTTTTATTTAAAGAAAAGATCACAGGGTAGTTTACATGTAAATACAAACAGAACAGAATGCAATTTAAACAAAAAATTCATATCCAAACTCTCTAAAAAGTTGCAGAGAATGAAGAGCATTTTTGCGTGACACCTAAAGAACGTAAGAGCCCCCCGGCCAAGGATTCTATTCCCTCAGGTGCCTTGAGCCTTAAGAGTAAAGATGCTTATGACCTGATGCAAAATAAAAGTTATATATTGTTGTCATTCTGTTTCATACCTCTCTTCACCATTAAGTCCCAGAACAGGTTACAGCAATTTGAAAACAAAGTGTTAGAAGTCAGTTTTGAAAAATGACAATCAGTTCCTAAAAATTCAGAATGTGTCTTGAGAAGCATAGTGGCCAAGCAGCACTCTGCCCACCTGTGATTCCCAGCCACTGGTTTTCAGAGACATAATGCTTCTGACCGTGAAGGTGAAGCAGAGCTAACTGTGGCTAGTAGCTGCTGTGTTCTGGAGAGCACTCCTTTAAACTAGCAGTTGAGCTGGAATAGAAGTTGCTGGGAGAGTGCTAAAGTATTGGTCTTGTTGCTTTTACTTTCCCTTAGTTTTGCATCTCTTCTCTCATTTTCAGAACGTACCAAGGAAGAAGTTGAAAGGACAAAGCAGTTCTCCAAGGAGGCAGTGGACTTGTTGCGCCACCAGCCCTATTTCCGCATGCCTTTCAATAAATTTATCCCATTCTATCACCACCACTTTGGGCGCCAGTGCAGACTTGCCTATTACGGATTTACCAAACTACTTGAACTCTTCGAAGCCATACCAGATGTCCTGCAGGTAGGATCCAGATACTCTGGGGTCCTCGTCCATCCACACTAAATAACCTTTCTAGCCTTATTGAGTTGTGCTCAGTGTTTGGGGAAAACTCTTGTTGCCTGTAGAACTGAGCCTTGTTTTTAGAGTGGTTACTGGGTGCTATTGCACTTACACGGGCAAACTTTGGAAGTAAACCACCTTTTAAAAAAGCCATTCAACTGTTTGTGTTAACAATTGGCGGGGGAAACTTATTAATTAATGGTATTAAAATTCATGGTATTTCAACACCTCCTGGAAAGAATTACAAGTGAGAGGGGGGGAGCCTTCATATTGCTAATACAGTCAAACCTCATTCTGTGTCCGCCTCTGCTTCGGCGAACGTCCGTGGCAAACCCGGAAGTACTAGAATGGGTTGCTTCCAGGTTCACCGCATGCACAGAAGCGGCACTTCAATGTGCATCATTTTTGGGTTGCGGCAGGGCCTCCAGAACGGATCCCTGCCGTAACCCGAGGTTCCACTGTGCTCCATTTGTGCATTGTAAGTACTGCCTTCCCCAGCCCCCCCCCTAAATATTTCCATTAACCAAGCTGACTTCTACCCTCAGGTGCTGGAATGTGGTGAAGAGAAAATCCTTGCACTAACAGATGCGGAAAAGGTCAAAGCTTTAGCTGCCCAGTTTGTGAAATTGCTCCGATCTCAGAGAGACAAATGCCTTATGATGGCAGATGTGCTCACTGAATACGCTAAAACATTTGGCTACCCGTTGCGTCTCCAGGACTACGATGTTGGCTCTGTTCCAGCTCTGATGCAGAAACTTTGCCATGCTATCAAGGTATATTTTAGCACGACTTGGCATGACAAATGTAGATTTGGTGGGGAGTGAGGGAGCGGCGTAGAGAGGGAGAGAGCTGTGTTGCTCAGATACATGATGAAAAATAATACCAAGATCTTAAATGACTGGTACTTCTCTCTGTGTAAAGTGCAGTGTAAACAATATGGATGGTGGTTTTTTAAAAGAACTCGTGTTCGTTTTCAGTCTAATTGGATCACTAGAGAAACCCAAGAATCTCAATTAGAATGAGTTACTAATAGATTCCCCCTGTCCCTGCCGGAAATGATCACAGCCTCAGGGGCACACAGCAGAATGGAAGATTAAGTGACAGGAAGCTGATGCTTTGTCAAAAGCTATGAAAAGAGCACATCAGGTTAATCTGTTAAAACAGCCATTGGTTGCAGCAGATTTTACAGACAAAGCTACTTCGATATGATTTGTAGCTACACGTTCTTCCAAGGAGGCCTGGGGGATATGTTGTGCGATAGGCTAGGCTGATGCAGGAGTGTTTGTAGTCAACCCAGGAAGTTTCGTGGGGATTTGATCTCTCATCATCCCAAATCCAACACTCTCAACAACACCACAGTGGTGTACTAGAACCCTTCCAGTGCGCCATCTAAAATACTGTAACAGCTTGCTTTTTAAGAAGCAAAAACCATGAAGAACATAGTTGTGGTGGGCAGCTTCATGTAGAGAGAAGTGGCCCTTCAAATATCCTGGTCCCCTCCAAATGAGGAGCAGCTGGAAGTGTCCAGAGAAAGGGCCTTTGCAGCAGTGGCGCCCTGATTATGGAATATCTCCTCCTACCCTAGCTTGCTGGGAACAAAGTTATGGTCTTTTTTGTGCCAGGTGAAGATTTCTCATTCTAAGATCTTCACATCTTTAAGTTCTGCTTTGTTAATGTGTGATTCACTCTGGTTGTTTTTCGTTTAGTTTTTTTTTCTACTGTGGTTTTGCTGTTTCAATTTAATGCTCTTGTCTGCCTTTTATGGGGTTTTTTATTTTTATTGTTAGCCACCCAGGGGGCATTGTTAATTGGGTTATATATAGGTGATGTAAATAAAACAGTGTGCAGAATGCTGCTTAAAGCTGACTGCTAAACAGCAAGATCCCTTCTTAAGGCTGCAGTGTGTTAGCAGCTTTTGCCTTGCGCATCGGTGTAACTGGATTTCCCCACCCACCACCATTTTTATTCAAACTCCTCCAGGTCGTTGATGTAGAATCTGGTAAACAGCTCCAGCTTATAAATAAAAAGTCTCTCCGGACCTTGGCTACCCAGCTTCTGGTGCTTCTGATGACCTTGGATGAAACCAACTTTGTTTCTGTTGAAGAGCTTAAAAGGCATTATGAAACCACCCAGGGCGCTCTCCTGAATCCATGTGAATATGGCTTCATGACGTTTACTGAACTCCTGATGAGCGTGCCTTATCTCACAGAGGTAAGGGAGAAGAAGGCTTGGCTCCTAATGCCCAGCATAGCAGTTGTTTGTCCCCATGCTATACCACTGGTCTTGGGTCACATCTGCACTGTAAGCTTAAAGCACTATGATACTACTCTAACAGCCATGGCTTCCTCCAAGGAATCCTGGGAACTGTAGTTTCCTCTCATAGAGCTACAACTCTGAGTGGTTTAACAATCGGGCTCTCTTCCTAGGGAACTCTGGGAATTGTAGCTCTGGGGAGGGAGTAGGGGGAGTCTCTTAATAACTCTTAGCACCCTTAACAAACTACAGTTCCCAAGCTTCTTTGTGGTAAGCCATAACTTAAATTGACATAGAGCTTTAAATGTATGGTGTGGATGTGGCCTCACTTTTGTTATTAATTAGCAATTCAGGGCCTAAAATAAGCTACTATAACGGAAAGCAAGGAAATTGAGCAATTGCTGACCAGAGGCCAGGAAACCCAAGGTCACAGTCAAAGAGATAAATGGAGGAGAGTAATGTTAGTGGAGAAGGAGTAACAGCAAATGTGGAGCAGTTGTTGAAGGTACTTTGAGGTTTTGTGGTGGTGCAGACATACATTAACGGCCTATTAAATGAATTTCGGAATGCAAGAAGCTGCTTTAAACTAGACCAGGCTATTCACCGCAAGAAGCTGCCATATGAGTCAAGCTATTGGTCCATCCAGCCCAGAGTTACCTACACAGACTGGCAGCAGCTCTCCAGAGTTCCAGGCAGTTCCATCTCTCTACCCTACCTGGAGATTCCAGGGATTGAACCTGGCACCTTCTGCATAGAAGGCAGTGCCCTACAGCTGAGCTACGGCCTTTCACCCATTTAGTTCAGTATAGTCTTGGCTGGCAACAGGTCTTCAAAGTTTCAGGCGGTGGACCATTCCCATTCCCTGCTTACATCTGGAGATGTCAGGGATTGCACCTCTGCCCACTGGGCTTAGATTACCCTTTCGGGAGCAGGTGTGAGAGCTCAAGTTAACAGGCAGCATTGAAAACAAGGAGAAATAAAATTGGACAGCAGAAGAGTCAGCTGAGAAAAAGAGACAGCTATTGTATGTGCAGACAAGGATTCAGTTTGTGGACATAGAAGACAGATCAAAGGAAGAGAAGGAAGGGTCCCTGTGGATTAGGAATCTTTGCAGCAGCTGCTGCTGCTGCTTAGTTCTAAGTGCAGAGACTTGTTCCCTCGGTTTCCTATCCACAATCCATTACGCCGTACCCTGAATAGAGTGCCTTGTTAAATTGCCCTTCAGTATGTGGCCTCCAACAACTGGAAGAAACTTAAGATTGTTCCCTCCAGTACAAGGGGCAGGGTGACCTGGACTCAAAGCCGCTGATCATTTACTGTACCTTGCGCGGAAGTGACAGCAACTGGATTTGCGTACAGCCTCTGATGATAATCTTAGAGTCCAGGTCGCTTTATATTCCAGCCTTAATGTAACTGAAATGAGGCACTCGGGCGTTCTCAAGTAAGGATTGCAGCCGGTGACTCACATGAAGCTTTTAATTACGGCTTCTTGCATATACAGAACAACCTAATGTTTTAGTAACTGTATCACGTGTGTTGGATTTGTTTTTAAGTGCAACTCCAAACCGAATTGCAATTAAAATGAAGAGCGGGGTAAAAAATGTGCTCAAGGATGTTCTTTTATTAAATACTCTGCAATGCCCAAGGGTTGGAAGACTTCATATGCGTGGTTTTCCCTCCCACAGGTTTTTGTTGATGGTGAGGCAGAATATGTCAAGCTCACAAGCCTGTATGTTTTTGCCAAGAAAGTGAGGTCTTTGCTTCATACCTACCATTACCAGCAGATCTTCTTTCATGAGTTCTCAACAGCTTATAGCAAATACACGGGTGAAGTGTTGCAACCCAAAGCATATGGCTACAATAATCTCGAAGAACTCCTGGGAGCAATTCCACTGGTTTGTAGCAGTTGTGTTTTTCTTTTTAGCAGTAGTACTTAATTGAATCCTTAGGTCCCTGTGTGCAGTTTAATCGGTGCTTTTTAATATAGATGTGCTCTTGCGAAGTCAAGACAGGTGATTTGAAGACTAGGATTGCCTGGCTTTGTGCTGTGAGCCCTCCTCAATTCAAAAGGGAGGAGAAACTGGGAAATGGGATTTTCCACAGCTTCAGAATGTTCAAATATTTTACATTTCTAAATGTTCGCCATTTAGACAAGCGCTAAGCAGGCCCCACCCCAACCTCTTGCACTCAGTGCTTCCACGTTAGACCTTCCTGCCTTCAGCACAGAGGTCTTAAAAAGATATTTTAAGCATTCAGGTGAGAATGTTTCGAAACCTCCAGTTGGGAGTGTTCCTGCTGTGGAGAATCATGGAGAAAAGTCTTAAGTTCATTCTTCTGAATGTGCTTAGAACAGAGGCTTTCAACCTTTTTGAGTCCACGGCTCCCTCGATCAACTACAGTCTTTCTGCGGCACCCCTGTGGGGCTCAGGAGCCCAGTTATGTCACCCCTTGCCTGCAGATCTGGCAGCCTCTCACCTTTTTTGAACACCCTTGTGGAGTGTTCCCTCAGCCTCCTCCCCCCTCTCCTTGGGAGTCCTCCAGGCAACCGCTTCTGCCGCCCATGCCCCAAAGAGAGGTACCTCCTCACACTGCCCCACAGGGGCCTGGGAAGCACCCCATGGCCAAAGGCACCATTCACCTGGGGAGCTTGTAGCCAGGGCTGCTGCAACAAACAGTTGTGCAAGCCTTTGGAAGGCAGAAAATACAAGAGGGCGTCAGAGGAGGGAGGGAAGGAAAGAGCGACAGAGGCCAGTGTTGCCCGTGGCACCCCTATCATTCAAGGTACCCAGGGTGCCACGGCACACAGGTTGAAAACCACTGGCTTAGAACAAAGGCGAAGGACCTCTGTCCTGTGGGCCAGATGTGGCCCACCAGGCGTCCCCCATTTGACCTGCGAGGCCATTCTGGGCTCATAACGGAAGGACTTGGCCAAAAGGGACTTTGCAGGTGCTGCCCTCTATGCAGTGCTTTCTTAGCACCCAGAAGCCAGCTGGAAAGCTCATGGTTTGGGAAGCACAGTGCACTGGTTTGCGCAAGCCCTTTGAACTCTCTCCTCCCTCACCCTCATGGGACCAACTTCAACAGGTGCCAGTCACCTGGTGTCAAATGATAGACAGGTGGGGGTGGGGCACCCAAACCCTACCCTGGCCTTTGAAGCTTGGGATAAAATAATTTTTAGAACCCACCCTATTGCTGTAACTCCTAGTTTGTTTTAAATTGCTATTAAACTCCCCCCCCCCCAATTGGGACCTTATAGTGGAGTGTAGGGAAGAAATCAAATAAATGATATGATCAAAGTACTCGTAATCCTTTCTTAGTTGACATTTTGTTTAGTCAAGCGGGTGGGGTGGCGGAGAGAATATTTAACAATTGTTGGAATCTGGCCTAATATTGAATGTAGTTCACGAGGGAATACCAGAAAAGAAAGAGAAGAAAAACAAGTCAAAATAGAGAGTTTTGCTGAGTTCAGTCATCTTACCTCAAACATTGTCATTATTGCCTTCTAATTAGGTGGTCTGGATAAAAGGTCATGGTCATAAGAGAATTATTGTCCTTAAGAACGACATGAAAAGTAAGTAATCCCTGGTTAGAGATAACTTTTAAAAAAACAAATACTTGAGTTACTGGTGAGCATATTTGCCCAAGGGAAGCATCGCTCACCGTCTTCCCTTCTCATAGCTCGTTTTAGCTTGCCTGGCCTTCCTCTTGCCGATGGTGATGGACAAGCTACAGAGACAGCAGAAGCAAGTGAATCCTTGGAATTAAAACTAGAAGCATCAGATTCCGGTAATTGCTGTACATCAGGGGTCAGCAAACTTTTTTAGGAGGGGGCCGGTTCACCGCCCCTCAGACCTTGTGGCAAGCCAGACTGCACACACACACACACACACACACACACACACACATACACACACGGCGGAGGGGGCTTCTCTCTCTCCCCCTCCCCCCCTTTCCTACCTCCTCCGCTGCTCTGCCTGCAGTTGGGAGCCGGTGGTGGTGGTGGCACCTCTCCTTTCCTGGCCAGCTTTCCGATGCACGGGGCCAGCAGACACACAAAGCTCCAGCCGAAGCCCCATGGTGCACCCGTCACGATGTTCACAGCGTGACCATCGATGAAGAGGCCGGCAGGTGGGTGATGAGTCTGGGCCACACTGAGGCTTCAGATTGGCTGGCATCAATCAAATTGGCTGGCATCAACCAGCTCCCTTCCTCCGCAGGGCAGGGAGGGAGGAGGCGCCGCCGCGGTTTGGGGGGGTGGAGTAGGAGAGGGGAAATGTTGCCCAAAAAACATTGCAGAGAAATGAGCAGAAAAGAGATGGGTTGCACTCAGATGCAAACTGATTGCTTGGAAAAAAGCCCTGAAGAGCAGGGGACTTGGGCAACTGTGGGAAGGCAGGGACCTTCAGTCCTTGCAACTGCCTCACTGGGCCAAGACCTACTGGGAAGAGTTGTTGGGATCACTAGGCCTGCACAGTTTTGGTTTCTTGGAATAGAGTTGTTAACTTCACTGACATGAGTTGTTTTTTATTGCTGACCTTCTCCTGACTCCTTGTAGTGAGTTACAATTTCTCCTCTCTGGTTTTTCCTGCAGTCTCTAATTCGACTGAGCAAGAGCTGCTTTGCCTCACAAATATGTCGCCCGTGGATCTGTTGTGTGAGCCTGTCCCTTCCTGTCTGCCTTCCCCACAACTGAGACCAGACCCAGTCATCCTTGTACCGGCAGATCTCATTCAGTTCGAAGAACATCCACCAACCCTTTCAGGTAAAAATGAGTGTGCTCTTAAAGGAGGTCTGTCCTTGGATGTTCTGACCAGTAGCTGCTTCCAATAGGCCATTCTGCCTTTGTTTCAGGACCTCCAAAATCATTGGACTTCCCTTCCAGTGCGGGGGCGGGGGGGCAAGTACTGCAATTGGAAGCCTAGTCTATAAACGCAGCAAAATGCTTTGTTTGAATGCATAAACTTCTCATGTATATAATGCCAAAATACCAGCAATGAAATACTTCTGTGTTGTGAGAAGTTAATTGGTAGAATTCACAGCCCTTTAGCAATCCCCTTGAAAGTAGTAGTGAATGCCATTTCACATCGATTGTCTCCACTTTTCGAAAGTTACCTTGTTTAGAGTAGCTCAGTACACTAGTCTGCTTCCCACCCTTAGTTCAAAAGGCCTAAACAAGTTTCTCCAGGGATGGAAGTGTTCCATATAACCACATCCAACTCCAGCTTGCACATGCTGCTAAGATAACACACATCCCTATTGGAACAACTTTTTTCTCCAGTGAGTTTTGGCAGCCTTAGTTTACCGCCAGATCTCACAGCTTTCCATACTGGACTTCAGAACACCAGGATCCAATATGTAACAAGGACCACATCCTGTTTGCTTGCATTTCTAGCCAGTGGCAGTCAACGTTCATGTATTCCACATAATGTAAATAGTGCTTTGCTCAGGCAATGCATCCTTTCATTGAAGGAGACAACTTGCTGCCTTTGTGCACAGATCAGATGCATCTGAAAATAATTTTGCTCTGAAAACTTCATGGTATCGCTTTCCTTTTTAGAGATGATTGTTTTAACGAAAGAGGAGGAGAATGCTGTTAGTCCTTTGAGAGCTAAAGAAGAGGCGAGCCACTTACATGCTGCTTGTAAAGCTGCAGAAAATACACCAGCACCTCCCTGCCCTTCAGTTGAACCGCAGCTGAGCAAAGAAGCCATGGACAGCCCAGTCAAAAGGCAGCATAAAAACAGAGTGAAGTTGGCAGCAAATTTTTCACTTGCACCTGTAACCAAGCTTTAAACTATGTCGTGTTGTGAGAGGCAACGCATTGTCAGACTGCACAGAAAATGAAGCTATTGGCTACCCTTTATATTTTAAATCACAGATGGGACGGGGGGCGGGCGGGTGGTCACTTGTGTTTATCTTTGTCACTGTTGACTACCTTTTGTGAGATTTTTGTTCAGTTTACACTGAGTTCAGCTGGGCAGGTATTTTTATTTGAAACTTCAAGCATTAAATGTTTTACTGTTCCTTTTTACATTCTGTCGAATGTCAGGAAAAAACTAGCAAATGCTAAACTTGGAGTGGGATGGAATTTGAGTTTCTGAAACCTCATCACTGATGTAAAGCCTTCATATAGCATATGAATCTACAGGCAATTTTTAATGTGCGTTTTCCAGACAGGTAAGAATCAAATGCATCGTCTGTCTTGGCAAAGCAGCCTATTGGGAACTTTATTTTTAATAAGTCATTAGATTGGAATAAAACCTGCAGTGGGCATCTTCAGGGTTAAATTGGTGAGAGCAAAGCCTAGGATTTTTTCTGATGACTTGTAATTGTCTCTTGTCAAAAGATGACTGTAGAGCATGGCTAGGGAACCTGTGGCCTTCCAGATGTTGTAGACTACAGCCCCAGCCAGCATGACCTGTGGTCAAGGATGATGGGTGTGGTAGTACAATAACATCTGGAGGGCCCAAACTACCCATTCCTGCTGTAGAGGATTACATTGATTGATTACAACCCCCCTTTTAAATGCTTTCTGTAATCAGTTCCACTGTGGAATCTCGTAGGAAGGTGAGGATGTTTTTAAGCTTCCCTTTTATTGAGCGCTCCAAGTTGATGCTGTTCTGGCTTAGGAAAAGCAAGTCTTTGTGTTTTGCATTTTGAAGTCAACTTTGAGGTGCTTCTTGCAGCATCCGCCGATGAGATTACTGGGAGTATTTGAGATTTCAAATATTCATTTAAGTGTACATACGTTATAAATCACAGCAAGGGGGTTTAAATGAGCTTTTTTAAAGATGGAAAGTAATGATTCTACTTCCGTTTGCACAAAAGTATGAGCAGCACATGGAAATGCCAAAGTTACGGTGCTTTTCCTCATTTTAAAGATCCAGTAAATGGGAAGCTTAATGTGAGTCAGCATGTTTTTAACTGTGTCTGGTCTTTATTCTGATGTTTACTTTGAGTGCTCAAACCTGCTCTTGTGTGTGGTTTTTTCCCTTCCAGTCCCTATAGTGGCATTTCTGTTGGTGTTTGGAAAGGCAGGCCTTTGTCGAAGGAGGCAAGTCAGTGGAGTCCTTCTACTTTCTTTTTTATAGAGAGCTAAAATGTCTTCTGACCAAAGCTTTTATACCCCCCGTTGGGTAAACTTGGCACTTACAATGGGTTGTATTTGCCAGGCAAGGATTCTTAATTGCTCGTCAGAAAGAAGGAACCTATAGCAAAGGTTTCCACTGGCTGAACGGATATGTGCGTACAAATAATATTTTTGAAATGTGTGTGAGACTGAAAAAGCAGCCTTAGATTTCACAGCCAGCAACTGAAAAATGCCACTTGATGGCTATAGACAACCTATTTTTAAAATGAGAAGAAATGGATTTTGTTTTTAAAAAGTGTTTTTTAAACAAAGCCAAGTATTAAACAGTACAGTACTAAATAATGATATAGCCATTACGAATGCAGAGAAGGACTGGAAGATTTTTTGATATCATGGCAAGGCACAGTGTGTTTGTGTGTGTACATCCTTATGTTTCCTCTACAGAGATGGGGTTTATAGGAGTGATTATTATTATTTTTTTAAAAAAAGAAGAATGGAACCATTTCATGACTTTAATTGTGAGGACATCTTCCATTTACCTTATGTGTTGCTTGCATAAAACAAAGACCTGACCAATTGGGGCCTGTCATGCAAATGCAAAAACAGTCATCATTTTGAGCCACAGTTGCAAGTCATCTATAATAGACCCAAGTTTTGGTGAAAACTCAAGGAGAAATAACAGTACTGTTGATGTACCTGGAATACAGGTGTGGGTTGTGCCACCTGTAGAGAATGAGAAATCTTTCTGGAGTCATGTGTAATTCTGACCTAAATCGCTGTATGAAAGTTATAGACTACCTTTTGGGGAGTTTGTTTTTCATTGTGTGAAACCAGCTAATTTGGGGGGGGGGGTTGTTTTTGTTTTTCTACGAAGGCTTGAAGAAATAAT
This sequence comes from Podarcis raffonei, assembly GCF_027172205.1. NCBI lineage: Eukaryota > Metazoa > Chordata > Lepidosauria > Squamata > Lacertidae > Podarcis > Podarcis raffonei. The sequence goes on along the minus strand of NC_070615.1, from coordinate 38,683,344 downwards.
GTGACTGGACTGATTTGAAAAAGAATTAAGGGAATGAAATTATTTCATTTACACTTCACTAATTTTGATTTCTTGGTTGTTTTAAAAAATATCACTGAAGCCCTCAACTTATGCACTCTCAAGGAGACAAAGCTCGCCTTTCTCCTCTGTTGTCTTCTCCCATTTGGACAGTTTTGTGGCTCGAGTGCTGTTTTGTGTGTTGGGACCAAACAGTTGTCAATAAAATTTCCAAGCAAGCATGCAACCTTGTCAGTTTTGTTTTTTTAAAAAAATAAGCACTAGGCCGGATTAAAGCCACCTCTGCACAGCAGAAACCCCACATTCTTAAAAAGTAAGAGGCCAGCTGAAACTCATGATCACTGGGATGGTCTTCATAACTGCAGAGTTAGTCCTATGTGGAGCAAGCCCATTGAACTTACTGAGCGCTACTGACTTAGACCTACTGACTGGGAGTAGAACTCTGTTGGATAAAACACAAGATTAAGCACAAGCGATTTCAGACACTCTGAATTTTGCTTTGAATGGCCACTTGTGCAATGCATGCCATGCATCCCTGCCATTTCTCACCATTTGCATTTGTACATGCGGTGAGCTGCTGAGAGTCCCAAATCCTCTGTGGGCTTTTACTGAGTGAACCGATGTAAGAGCACATGCTGCATAAAACCACAAGAGTCTGACAGATGACTGGTCGGTAGACTACCAACTGCCTTGTCCTATTTACAATATTTATTCATTATGTAGATGCTAAAAGGAGCTGCCATGCCATGTTTTTATTCTGCCCACGGGAGCAAATGCTGTCTTGTCAACGGAAAGAAGTGTGGAGTGCATCCTATTCTACGCACAGACTATTAAAATTGCTATTCTACATAATACTTGGTATGATTTTCTATTTCACAGCTGGCAGAGGGTGTGGGGGAGTGTCTTCCTCCCCATATACATATCTTATATACACACAGATCTATATATAAGGATAAAAAGTGGTACCTGCCTGTTACCTGTGAGCCCTCTCCCTAGTATCTGTCTGTCTCTCTTTTTCCTATACCAGTCTTTCCCTCTCCTGAGATACAGTTATACTTAGATATATATATATATACTCCTTGTCTTAAACCTAGGCATGCTCACTGAGTGATCCGTGCAACAGTGAAGGAGTCACCGACAGGTACATTCAGTACACGACAGTTACTGTAAAAAAACAGTACAGGAAACTCTACTATCAAGATATCTGGATGCTTAAAGTCCTCTTCCGTCCACAGTTTTCCCGTCTGTTGGGTTGAGTGCGTAGGGGGCGGGGGGGAGCCGGTGCCCCGTGATGAGGGAGCTACATGATGGCGCACTGGGTGGTGCCGCAACAATCCTTAATGATAGCAATTCCTGCTTTCGCAATGGTGGGCTTGTTTGGAGGAAGAGGAGGGGGCTCAGCCTTCTTCTCTGCTGGCGTACCTGTGGTCGGCAGAATGGAGAACATCTTTAATATCCTAGGCTGGGGCTTTAAAATAATGTATCTGCTGGAGCAGTGTTGTTGTTTAAAAAAAACACAAACCCCACTGTGCATGATGGAAAGTTTTGGGTAAATTGTTGCACAGTTAAAGTATACTGTATAAAGGTAAAGGGACCCCTGACCATTAGGTCCAGTCGTGGCTGACTGGGGTTGCAGTGCTTTACTGGCTGAGGGAGCCGGCGTACAGCTTCTGGGTCGTGTGGCCAGCATGACTGAGCGCTTCTGGCGAACCAGAGCAGCACACGGAAACGCCGTTTACCTTCCCACCAGAGTGGTACCTATTTATCTACTTGCACTTGACATGCTTTCGAACTGCTAGGTTGGCAGGAGCAGGGACCGAGCAACGGGAGCTCACCCCGTCACGGGGATTCAAACTGCTGACCTTCTGATTGGCAAGCCCTAGGCTCTGTGGTTTAACCCACAGCGCCACCCGCGTCCCTAGTATACTGTATAGTCTTCCCTTAAACCAATGACTTCCCTTCTCTTTCCATGGTTCACTTTGCATACCAAACATCCCTGCATACGTTACATTAACTAAACTATTCAGTAAACCATTGTTACAGCCATCAAAACTTCTTAACACTGTTGAATTGATCTTAATGCTACCAGCGTTTTTAAATGAACACCATTTTCACCCATATATTCAAACATTTTCCAGTCTTCTTTAAACATATATTCTCTTGTTCTCTTATTCTATATGTTAAATCTGCAAGTTGTGCATATTCCATCAGCTTAAGTTGCCGTTCTTTGGTTGGGACCTTGCTCGTTTTCCCGTTTGGGGCTAACAAGACACGAGCCGCAATAGTAGCCTACATAAATAGTCTTTTTTGACTCCTGGGAATTTCCCTCTGAATTATTCCCAACAAAAAGGACTCTGGTTTTTTTGGAAAGGTACTTTAGGTTGTTTAAATGAATATTTTGAAATGTAAATTAGAAAATTCAATAAAAATTATATAATATAAAGTACATAGTCTTCCCCAAATAATCCTGGGGACTGAGCTATGATTCTCAGCACAAACTACATCTCCCAGGGTCTTTTTTTTGAGGGGTGGGGTGCAACGCCACTTCAAATTGGCTTTAAATATATGGTGTGGATGTGATCTCACTGCATGCCAGCTGCCTTCTTGGAAGGAACAGAGAAAAAGTGTGCATGCAGGAGATGGAATGGGTGCCATGGAGTCTTCATGGTTTGCATTAAAGCTGCTATCCAATCCTTACATTAGCTTTATGCAAACCATGAAGACTCTGCAGCTCATTGTTAGGGAGAGCTTCACTAAAGTCTTTGGAAGAGTTTTGAAAACTCACTAGTTGGAGATCGCACGGCTTTGTCTAAGGGTTTCAACTTGATCCGGAGGAACTCCGCCATCTCCTTGTCTTCCTCCTTCTCTCTGTTTCGAAGCAAAAAATAACAAAATTAGCCAGTGGGCTTGGGGTGGGTGGGAACCAGCAGCTTTTATATTTGTTTTAATGTAACTGAGAGATGCAATGAAAAGTGATGATCAGCAGAAGTTACACGACAAATAAGGGGAAACTGACTTGTACTAAGTCATTGGAAGGTGGTGGACGTTCCTTCACAGCAGGTTTCAAAGCAGTGGTTGGAAGGCCCATTTTTGTCATGGATGGTTTAGCTGAAATTCCTGGATTGCAGCAGATTGGAGTACATGATCCCTGAAGTCGCAGCAGAGGCCGATTTAGGGAAGCATGGCCAGTTTGGCCGCACTGGGCACCAAGCCGAGAGGGCTCCACAGGGGATGTCGCAAGAAAAGACAAACAATGGGGGCATAGCTGTCAACTTTTCCCTTTTCTTGCGAGAAATCCTATTCGGAATAAGGGGAAAGGTGACAGTTATGAATGGGGGGTGCTGGATTTTGGCATCACACAAGGCTCTGCTGAAATTTGAAAAGTCTGCCACTGCTTCTAACTCTATGGTGTTATGATTCTATGCTTCTATGATTTGTCTGTCTAGTTCAACATTGTTCACACTGGCTGGCAGCACTTCTCTGGGGGGTTTTCATGCAAGAGACACTCCCAGGCCAACTTGGAGATGCTATTGAACCCGAGGCCTGTATTGTGTTATAGGAATTCTAAGGTCTCATATATATAAATCATATGTTCATAAATTTAAAAGGCAAACACATAAGTATACAAACTACGTGTCTGAAATAGTACAGAAGAGCAATCCTGAAACCATTCTGACTCTCCCAAATTGACCTCAATTGTTTCTCTGCAAGAAGGAAGGAAATGGGAAAAACCTCCCCATTGTCTCTTTGCTCACAAATAGTGTCTTAATGGTGTGCCTTTGTATGAATAGGGTGAGCCTGTGACCTGGATTCAGGAACTGAGTATTAACCATCACAAAAGAATGGCCAGGATGCCCAGGTAAAAGCAATCAGTGACTATTATCAGGTATCCTGGCAGACAGGTGTTCTGCTGTAGACTGCCCATTGATGTATGTATGATGTTTTGGGGGTGGTCTTGAGCTACAGGGGAGGCAATTTTCAAATGTCTATATAAGAGCTTGCACACCATTGTTCTGGGTTCCTCTCCTCCCTCCCTGCATGGGGTGAGCGGGGGACCCTGTTGCAACAGTTTAATAAAGATCATGCTTACTAGCTGCTTTGCTTCTCAGTACTCTCTGGTTGGCCTCTGTTACTTTCTCCTACCAATAGAGAACCTACTTAAGGACTCTCTACAGGCTCTTAGATACCCCATAAGGGAAAGGGAGCAGTATTTTCTTATAACAGTTGCGTGCAAATGCTCTCCCACTGAGCTAGGGCCCTTGCCTAAATAAAAATAGGAAGGAAAAGTGTGGAGTGAGAAACCAGTAAAGCACTAGTATAAAAGCAAATAATAACAAGAATTCAAGGAATTTATATTGGCAGAAACAGAGTCCTAACTTATGGGTCGGAGAGGCCAAAGACTGAGCCTAGGACCTTCTGCATGCAAAGTAGATACCTTCCACTCAGTCTATGGCCCTTCTTTATCCCACAGTCTTTCTTGCAAATGCAAGGGTGTTATGTACTGAAGTTCTCACCCTGGGCCAGCAGGGGGATACTGTAGATAGTTATGCAAATGAAGAATCAAAAGCGACGTTCAGTGATTGGATAGTTTTAGAAAGTGGCTACAGTAACGTTGTACTGGAGCTCTATATAAGCAGGCTGACTGAGCCCTTCAGCTCAGTTCTGTTCTGGCCTGTGAATAAACAAGAACTGTTTGAAGAATCACTGTGTCGTCTGAAATGTTCACCCACAACTTAACAAAGAGTATATGCGCAAGTGCTCTGCTCAAGCATAGGGGTTCAATGAACAAAGTATATTGTCTACACGCTCCAGGATTTCAGCTGGCCTGGGAAATATGTTTATCTGGAGATGCTATGGGGGATCCTTCTGCATGTGATGGAAGATATGCTCCTCTGCTGAGCTACAGCTTGTGCTTGTTGCTTTTTAACCGTTGCTTTTTCTGTAGTTTTCGTGTTGGGAACCGACTGGCTGTTTAAAGTTCAGGTTGTCAGCTGCCATAGAAGCTTGCATGTCAAAAGGCAGAGTATTGGTTAGTTTGTAAAAGGGCACCACAGGCAAAAAAACAAAACAAAACTGAGTCTCCTCCCAGTCTTGGAAACAAGCCATTCTCCCATGCAATTACCTTAATCTCTCTACTTCGGCGTCATCAACAAGGAAGTCTCTTTTCTGCACCAGTTTGTGGATCTTCTGAATCAATTCGTCTTCCCTTTGCTTCTGCAACTTTGTCTTCTCTTTTTCTGCTCAAAAGACAGTGGAGGTAAAAAAAAACAAGAAGAGGAAGGAGCAGATTGCAAGAATACACTTGTTTGAATTTTCTTCGGATTCTGCCCGATTTTGTGCTATAGGGATGGATACACAGTGCTTTTTTCCCCAGGGGTGCTTAAGGGCACACAGTACTGGCACCTTTTTTTTTCTAGAAGAAAAGTACTGGTTAAAAGAAGTTTCAAATAAACTTGGCATTTGAAAGGAGTTGTTTATTACCAACTTAATCTCCTGGCCATTGCCGGCTTCATCTCCTGTTCAAAATTCAGGCAATAAATCTACACACAAACCCCCAGGAACAGGATGGGAACACTTTGTAAGCTGCCTTTAAGGAAGTAAATACTTTGTGTACCTTTTGCGACTCAGGTAGAAAACAGCCACCAGGAGAGCTATAAATTACTCTCGGACTCAATAGAGTGTGTTTGTGCAGGGAGAGGTGTAAATATTTTGCAATGAGACGCAATGATGCTTTGAATGAAGAAGAAAAAAGGTCACTATTTTGGACGGAAGAACTGGGCACAATCCAAAGGGGTGTTGCGCATGTTTTGTGATTTTAAATCTCTGCTGGGGTTCTCTCATCAAAGAGTACTTGCCCTAAACCTGGATCCCAGGCATGCGGGGAATTCCCCATTATTTCATTTTTAACTACACCTATAGCATTTTCTGTTTTAAAACAATTACAATTAAAAATAATAATAACAAAAGTTGTTCTTTATTCTGTTATATTTCCCAAAGTGGCTTTTAGGTTGTTTGAAAACTCAAGTGTAATGTGCAAATCCCAAAAACAGAATAAATGGCCATGTGAATGCAGCCACCGTTTATCTTTCTATTTTAAAGTGGAAGGATGTTACTGTTTTTTTTGCTGTGTATGTGTATCTGTTACACTAGCACAGTAAAACTATAAATGCACACAGCTTCTGACTGTGCATATCTGGTTTTATATATGTGAACGATAACCACACCGCCACTGCTGAATGTATTAATCAGGCCTACAAAGCATTTAAAAAAAAATGTTGCTTTGATGCTTAGTCTCTGTTACTGATGCATCACCCCGCTCTCTAGCCCCAGCTTTACAGCACAATGCTGCCTTGATTAATTGGAACAGGTGACAACTGCTATTCCTACAGCCTTATCTTCATATCCTTCCGCGTTTCACAGATGGAAACAGAGCCAAGCTTGTAATAAATAATCACCATCCTTAACATTTGTATAGCACTCTGAGTCTTCAGAGCACTTTGCTTGCATTGCAATGCTTTCAAAAACCACGTAAGGGAGGGCTGCAGTATTATTCCCCATTTTGCAGGTGGGAGGACTAAGTCTGAGAGACGGAGGGCTTGTTTAAGGCCTCCTAGTGAGTTTGTGGCAAGAAGCAAGGTCTGAACTGGGGAACTCCTGGTCCATAGCTCAGATTTCAAGTTGGTTGATGGCGGATGCACCAGAGCAAGATAGAATTTGGGGGCCTTTGTTCATTGGGGTGTTATTGTTTGTTTGTTTGTTTGTTTGTTTGAAATGCAAGCAAATATTTGCTGGAAGTGCAACAGCAGGGATCATTCAGTGTGCAATTTATGGGTTAATTCTGTTAAAGTTAACTAGCCAGGGTGATGGATGGATGGAGGCGTTAGCAACCAAGCAGAGTGAGGTAGTGCATGCTCTGATTGGCTGTGTAGTTCTGAGGTAATTTTCCTCTGTATGTTTGGTTGAATGTCACCCTGCTATGTACAAAGCCTGAACTAAGAAAAATGGAACCTTTGTTCTTTTCTCCTCAAATTATACACTGCTTGGTTCAGTTTTCTCAGTAAAGTGGTATCAAGACTTTTCTCTTTGGACTCCATTAAGTGACTTTGCTAACAATATTCACAATGAAAATACCTGGGATTGCCACTAAATTCTGCAGTTCTTTCTTCAAATTCATGATGTCCTTACATAACTGGATATCATCCATCCTAGAGAAACAGAAAGAAAAAAAATCAGGGTGGGGAGCATAATATGTGTTACTTACATCTTCCTGCGGAATCAGTTTGATTAATGAATATTGTTTCTATATTTATTTATTTATTTATTTATTTAATGTTTATTTATTTCCCCTTTGAGGTTGTTTTTATTAAAGTTTTTTCATACTTAACAAGGGTACCTACGACCCTTTTTTCAATTTATAGAGTCCTTTCTACAGGTCAGTTACATTCAGCGTTTATATTTATTATAAATATGTAAGAAGTTCAAAAGCATGTAAGAAATAGGAAAACAGGAAGGAAAAAATGCAATCGAATAAATAGAAACATTAATATGCAAGAAGGAGGAGGAGGAGGAGGAGGAGGAGGAGGAGGAGGAGGAAGAAAGAAAGAAAGAATGAAAGAAAGAAAGAAAGAAAGAAAGAAAGAAAGAAAGAAAGAAAGAAAACAATTTTTGGTCACTACATTCACAATAAAGAAGAAGAAGACGAATTGTTTGGCTTAGAAGTTAATAACATGTTCCATTCACAGGTCACAAACTCCAGTTCTGATATATATGGTTAAGTGCTTAAGATCTTGGGGGTTTTTTTTGCTGTTTTTAAATTCACTTAGAGGCATTTCAGAGCAAAAGGCAATGAATAAATGTAATAAATAATAATCTATTGAGTTTCTGCCTTCCTTCTTTCCCTCTCATACAACTTGTAAGCTTAGTCATGACTGTGTAGTCATACATTTTGGCATCATATTCTGTTGTTGCTGAGATCAGAATCCTTTTCCAATAACATATCCTGCAATCATACGAGAGATTAATTCTCTTTGCTGCAGAGGAGTTTTTTCTGTGTGCTTGTCAATAAAAGTAATGCAGGTTCTCAGTTGATTTGTATTTTTGTTCTAAGATGGTGCTCGTTGTCTGTTGGTTGTTGATTTTTACTAGTACTTATATGAAAAATATATTTTTAGCAGTGTAATCCAGAGGTCACAGTTCCCACAGATGCCAGGGTAGCTGCCATGACCTCCTAGGATGCCCACAAAACGTCTCCATAATGACATCCTCCTGAGAATTGGTTTGCTCTTCCTGATCAGTTCCTTTTTGGGTAGACTCAGCCACTCACGCCTCCATGGCAGCCATTTTGTGTTTTGGCACACCACCTTATGGTAGCCATTGCATGACTGGCACAAGGCGGTGGAAGCTAGTCCATTCAGGTGAATGGGGTGCTGCCCCATCAACCTCATTCTGCCCTCAGCCACACACTGCCTGCCTGGCTTCCTGCTTACAAAACCAGTCCTGGCTATCCGCTTCCAACTTTTTAGTCTCAATGCTGCCCTTATGGAACTCAGCAGGGAGGAGGATGGGGACAAACTTAGAATTGGTTGATTGGCTCTGGCGCCACCTACTGTTGGGCTCCTTGTTGTCCCTCCAACCAGTCTCAGCTGCCACTACTATGTGCTCCACACATAGACCTCTCTATCCACCACAAAAGAGGAAATCTGTGCTGTCCTACGGCTCCTGCAATGTCTTCCCAGGAAGCAAAGGATTGCAGCCCAGCTTAGAATTCTTAGGTTTCCTCTCTGGGGCTCTTGCTTGGTTCCTTCTGATCACAGAACCGGCTTTACACAGACACATAGCTGTCATCGTTTCCCCTTTTTTAAGGGAAATTCCCTTATTCCAAATAGGATTCCTCACAAGAAAAGGGAAAAGTTGACAGCTATGCACAGACACAGACACACACACACACACACACAGGCTTCATTGCATTAAACGGCAGCGCCTTTTCCTTTAATTAACCATCTTAAAATGTTGCTTCTCTCTTGGGGGTGGGGAGGAACCAATATTAAACACATGCTCAGCAATAAGCAAATTGCCTATTATGTTCTGTGCAACAGCACTTTGAGAAATGGGATTCATATCACGAGAACGATTGTCTTTGAGGGAAATTACAGTGTTAATTAGAAGGCAACAGTTTTCCTGGAGGAGAAGGAACACTGGAAATGGGGAAGATCCTTGAGCCAGCACTGCCAGGCATCTCTCTAGTGAAGTCACCGGAATATGAGAAGACCAGTAAAGTATGTGATCTAGAACCACACTTCTGGTGGCACAGTCTGAAGGTGCTGGTATCTGCAGGAGTTTTCACATCAGTGCAGACTCAACTCATCAAGTGTTGGTGCTGACCTTTAAAACCCTAAACGGCCTTGGCCCAGTATACCTGAAGGAGCGTCTCCACCTCCATCATTCAGCCCGAACACTGAGGTGCAGCACCAAGGGCCTTCTGGTGGTTCCCTCCCTGCGAGAAGTGAGGTTACAGGACTCAGACAGAGGGCCTTCTCAGTAGTGGCGCCCACCCTTTGGAACACCCTCCCATCAGATGTCAAGGAAATAAACAACTATCTGACTTTTAGAAGATATCGGAAGGCAGCTCTGTTTAGGGAAGTTTTTTATGTTTCATGTTTTATCGTGTTTTTAATATTCTTCTGGGAGCCACCCAGAGTGGCTGGGACAACCCAGTCAGATGGACAGCATATTATTATTACTATAATTATAATTATCAAGGAATGCACCATCTGTAGCCTGCAGAGATGGGTACAGACCCCTTTGCCTGAGGTGTGTACATTGGTCACTGGACTTCAGGGAACAGGGCTGGCCCTGATGCCCCCCCTCTCTCTCTCTTTCTCTCCCCCCCTCCCTCTCCCTCTCTCTCTCTCTCTCTCACACACACACCTCTCTACACAGATCCGCTGTCTATATAAGATTTCCCAGAGCAACATTTCCAGGGCCCTGTTAATATTTATGAAAGTATTTCAGACCAAGCAGGGGGGTCATCTTGGTTCTCTGCAGAGGGGAGGCAAGAGGGCAACTGGAAGAAGAAACCGCTCTCTAATTGGAAGCAGCCAGAGGAGGACATGGACTAATTGCCTTCTCTGGCCAGCAGACAAAATGGTTGGGCCGCCTGCTAGGCGCTTGATTACTAGTGCAAAGTCGGGTCTCTCTACATGCTCTGCAACATGAGATATAATTGCTCCTGAGATTATGAAGCAGCACACTTGGTAGCTATTATTAACTGACTTAAGAAATGAAATGCCTCTCTGGGGAATGGATACTGGATATTGTGAGGAACAGGGTATCTGCTGGTGCCAAGCAGTGAGATCTCAAGTCTCCAAATAGAGATTATTAATTTATTATTATTATTATTAATATTATTATTATTATTATTATTATTAGCTACCCATCGGACTGGGTTGCCCCAGCCACTCTGGGCAGCTCCCAACATTTAAAACTCAATAAAACATCAAACATTAATACTCCAGATGTAGAGCATCACATGCTAAGCACAGGGGTTGCCAATGTGGAGCCCTCCAGAGATTGTTGGACTACAACTCCCATCAGCCCCAGCCAGCATGACCAATGGAATTTGCCATCTAGCAATATCTGGAGGGACGCGAGTGCCGCTGTGGTCTAAACCACTGAGCCTTGGGCTTGCCAATCAGAAGGTTGGCAGTTCGAATCCCCGTGACGGGGTGAGCTCCCGTTGCTCTGTCCCAGCTCCTGCCAACCTAGCAGTTCAAAAGCACGTCAAAGTGCAAGTAGATAAATAAGTACTGTTCTGGCGGGAAGGTAAATGGCGTTTTCGTGCACTGCTCTGGTGTCGGTGTTCCGTTGCACCAGGAGCAGCTTAGTCACGCTGGCCACATGACCCAGAAAAACTGTCTGCGGAGTGGACAAATGCCGCCTCCTTCGGCCTGTAAAGCGAGATGAGCGCCACAACCCCAGAGTCGTTTGTGACTGGACTTAACTGTCAGGGGTCCCTTTACTTTTACCTTTTAATATATGGAGGGCACAAAGACTACCCTTGGTTTAGAGTACAGCCCAATTGGAATGAATAGGATTCAAGACAGTAACGTCCCATTGATTTAATTGGGTCTATTCTTAGGCCACATTCGAACTGTATGTTTAAAGAACAAGCATACTACTTTTAAACAGTCATGACTTCGCCCACAGTTATATGGAAGTTGTAGTTTAATAGTTTTCAGAGTTGTTAAGAGACTCCTGTTCCCCTCACAGAGTTACAACTGCCAGTGGGAGGCATCATTTTCCAGTTTGCCTCAAGCGGCAAAATGTTCCTGGGAGGATGAATTATGGGGGAAGAAGGCAAAGCCCCAGTCAAACAGGAGAGGTTTGCCAAAGCTCTCCCAGCGGCGGCCTTCACATCTTCCCACCTGATCAGTGATAAATAGCGCCGAGCGAAGCTTCCATTGTGAACACTGGGGAAATTAAAAGGGCAAACTGGAAACGAAAAACAAACAGGCCGAGGGAGAAAAGTCAATGAACAAAGCATGATAGACAGATGGCTCCCTCCATAGCCTTTTCTACAGGGGAGAAAAAACATTTTGATTGCAAATGCTCTGCACTGTTTGAGATGCAAAACATCAGGGGAAATTCAGTGCTCACAAGGCACGGATTTGACTCTGACTCACTGGGTCTAGATGGAATTTGACAAGACAGGTGTTTACTTGACTGTGCAGTAGCAGGTCTGGGTGGCTCCTAATCCTGCACTTGCTCCTGAAGGTGCAATTGTTCCTAACTACTATTTTGATCGTGACAGACTTAATGGCTGTGCTGACAAGGCCCATCATTTCCAGAAGCTTTTAATCCCTTGCTGTAAATTTGCTACAGGCTTGAAACTCGGCTTCCCTGATTGACGTTGTAATAGGAGGAGATTGCTCAGGGCAAGAAATGATAAGGGCGGGCCTGGTGCCAGTCGGCTTGGGCAATGGCTGAGGGGCCCAGGTGCTAGAAGGTCACCTCCTGGGCCTGACTGAGAAGCTCCACTCACCACCCTTCGCCTAGAGCCCCTGGGTGCCTATTTTAGTGGTAGATTGGCAGCTGAGCCACTAGTGAATGGGACTGAAGCTTGGCTGCCATCTGTGGGGGCTGGCTGCCATCTTTATTTACCCAGAATTCCAATGCCTCAGCCTTTAGATCTTTAACAGGGGTGCCCAAAGTGTGGGAGGTCAATGGCGTACCTGTGTTGAACACTTACACTTAATTGTAATACAATAAAATACAATATAAGGAATAAAAGTTTAAAATCATGCATCGTTGCTACAACAGAAGAATTACTGAGCAGATTTTAAAATTCCGTATATTAGTTGCCTAATAAAAAATAGCTATACAAAATTATGCGTGCCCATCTCTAACACTTTCCAGTTTTTCAACTCTTCTCTTTTGCAGGACTTCAGTTCTTCAAATCTCTGGTTGGATCTACATTGATCTTCTAAACATGATTAAATTGAACATTCTATAAGGTCCAATGGCAATTTCCCTTCGTCAGTGGCTCAGTGCTCTGCAGCGCCCTCTGGTGTCACATTTTAATAATGCATTTTTAATGCGATAAACGACGAGTGTAGATCCACTCTCTGACTCCACAACTTCCTTCCACTAACTACCCCATCTTCTGGTTGGACTTATATTCAGTATTTCCACTCCTCCTGGCCTTTTAGTCAATCAGAAAGAGGACAGAGTCCTGGTTATGTTTCTACGTCCTGTGAATTTTCAGATTCCTAGGATGAGCTTTTGACCTTCCCATGCAGAACTTTTCCCCATGTACTTTTAACCTTCTTGTGAATTTTGGACCCGCTTGCCATTGACTCTGGCTCCATCCACTGTTTGGGCTCCCTGCCTTCCACCTCACCAGTCCCAATGGGTACCACCCATCACTGAGAAAAAAACTATTTACTTACATAAACCTGAGCTCCGATTCTCTCCTGACTAAGACTTCCCGAAGTCTCTGGATCTTTGCCATCTCCAGTTCTATCTCCTCGGGCATCATGGTAGTTTCAGCCATCGAAATGATGTCAAGCTGATCTGTACAGGATTTAAGACAGACAGGAAATAAATGAGGGTTTGCTCATGTTGGCTTAAGAGTCTTTTAAATAAAAGAAGACAGAACAAATCACATGGAGTTCTTCCATCTTTAGGAAGAGTCACATACCTTAGATAGTGAGGCTTGAATGTGTTCAGGGGTTCTGATATGATATCATAAGCCTTCCCGTTTACCTATAAATAAGCTGAATATTCTCAAACTGTGTAACTATAGGGTATGGCTATAGGGTATAGCTATATCAAGCAGGAACTGCAATGCTCTTGTTTAGGGTTGCAGCCAGCCAGCCACGCCCTCTCGCAGGAGACTCCATTCCATTACCATTCTTCATCTTGGTTTTCATTCCCCCTAAAAGAAATGGCATTCAAAGCCCACAGAGCATGTTCAGTTCTCTTTGGGTTGTTGTTGTTGTTGTTGTTGTTGTTGTTGTTGTTTTGTAGCTTCTCCCTCCCTCATTTTCCCCTTAAACATTTTGGGCAGTTTGGCAGATCTTGGTTTTCTGCTGAGCCTGCTGAACCTGCTGAGCTCCACAGGGAGCTACAGTCAGATCCTGCAGCTTCTGACATACGCAGGGCCAGAGATAGCCACTGTGGTTCCTTCATCATTTTACACAGCACAGAGAGGAAAAAATCTCAGATCAGCTGGTTAGCTACTTCCATCTCAGTGATCATGAAACAATAACCTCACTTCAACTTTCATGGTTTGGCTAAGTAGTTCCCATTTCAAATACAAACTCACTTTTCTGGTTTTCTTCCTTTTTAAATGAAATTATTCAGTAGCTTGCTTAAAAACATATTTTTGCACCGGTATTCCAGAGGAAGGTTGTGGAGCAATAAAGTATTTGTGAACACGGATTGCATTAAGACGGAGACCTCGGAGTTCAGCAATAATTTATGTGATGGCACAGCAACCCGTAGAAGGATCACAGGTTAAAAGCAGATGAGAGGAGAACCAGATGGTACAAGCTTTAAAACAACATCATTAGTGGAAATGGAAATCGTTGCAATGGGCGGGAACATTCACTGGGGCTGCACAATAATATCACCTTGGATATAAAAAAAATACATAGGTATACATGAGAATGGGAGAGAGGGAAGTCACTAATTTCACAACAGCAGAGGTCAAAAAGGGCCACCTCAGATTCTACATTTTGCTGGGTCAAGTTATTTTGCTACCCTAAAAATTTCTGTTGCAGCCCACTCCATCTCCCTGCATGTCACTGTGGGAAGCAGAGTCCAGCTGGAGCAGACCAAAGGTCCATAGAGTCAAGTGAGCTCTCACACAACCTTTCTGTACACCATCTAGACAAGTAAGCAGCAGAGTTCTAGGGTACATTTGGGCCAGGCAGAAATACTCCCGGGGGATGAGAAGCAGGACCAGTGAAGGGGATGGCTAGGGAAGAGGCATGAACTGGGAAGAGGGCCAGATAGAGAAACCTAGTTGGCCCCAGATCTGATACTCCCTATCTGTCAGGATGCTGTCAGCAGCTTCCGTCTGGTTGCCCAGGAATTATAAAGACAAGGAAAAGTTTCTTACCACCCTTCTTTATTTCAGTCTTCGCACAGAGAGGCTATAGAACCCAGCCTCTGGGATAATGCCGTTGTCCCAAGAGAATTTCCTCCACCACCCGTCTCTCCCACTTCCTCATTCCTCTTCCACAGGTGCTGCTACGTGCCCTCTGTCTTTAAGGCCTTTGCTCTCCTACTTTTAAGGCTCGCCGGGTTCTGGGAGATGGAGGGTCTGGAATGCTTTCTAATGACATGTCAGCCGGGTGTTGTTCTGGCTCTCCCATGATTTCCCAACTTCCCCCTCATCTGCCTCTGACCTGTGACCTCCCTCAAAGCCCTGCTGTAAATCTATCCTGTCTTCCTCCTCCTTGGAGGGGTCAGGATGGGGAGACGGTCTCCACCATTCCTCCTCTGCTCAGTCCCTATCTTTGTTTTACAGCAGTGGTTCTCAACCTGTGGGTCCCCAGATGTTGTTGGACTACAACTCCCATCATCCCTGAACTCTGGCCGTGCTAGCTCGGGGTGATGGGAGTTGTAGTTCAACAACATCTGGGGACCCACAGGTTGAGAAAGGCTGTTCTACAGCATTCCTGAGGAGAAGGGCTGTAGATCATCCGCTACAGAAGGTTCCTGGTTCAATTCCTGGCATCCCCAGGTTGGGTTGTGAGGGCATTCCTTCCTAAAGCCCTGGAGAGCCAGCATGGACAATAGGGATCTAGATGGACCAAGGGTCTGATTTAGAAAAGGCATCTTCAGTTGCCGTTGTTGTTGTTTACATTTGCATACCATCCTTCATCCAAAAATCTCATGGTGGTTCACAGCATAAAAACACAAGGAAAAAAACCAAAATATGTAATAAAAACAAGAACAAATAAACCAATACCCCCCAAACTCATTTAAGAGGTGTATAAGATGTTAACCAGCCCAAGGCCTGGTTGAAGAGAACATTTTTGCCTGGTGCTTAAAGGTGTATAATGAAGGCCCCAGCCAAACCTCCCTGGGAGAGAATTTCACAAATGAGGAGCCACTGTAGAAAAGGCCCGTTCTTGTGTTGCCACCCTCCAAACCTCTTGTGGAGGAGGCACACAAAGAAGAGATTCCAATGATTATCGCAGGGTGCAGGTAGGTTGAAGTGATGTTCATGAATTTATAAACCTGACCATTGTGCCATGCAAAACTGGGGAAAATATTGCCTTTTTCCTTGCCTTGCTTGCTTTAACCGCAAGCTAATTTCTAGAGAAGAATTTTGTAAAGGCATTTTCAGGTGTCTGGGTTCTCTTTGTTAATGCTAAAATAAATTCTGTAAAGGAAGTCCCCAGCTGTCAAAATACTCTGCCTTGCGGACTGAAGATAATAAACCAAAATACACAACAAAGAGGTTTGTGGCACCTTAAAGGCTAAGTAATGTATTATAACGTAAGCTTTCATAGACTCAAACCCATTTTGACAGATGCATGGAATGAAACATTAGTTGGCAGGTATATAAAGTAGAAAATTGTAAGGTGGAAGTAGAATAGCAATGATATGCAAACATTACAGTCAGTAATAATTAGAAATGAGAGGTTGTCACACCCCAAACCATCTTGGTAAGCCTTCCTCACTTCTATGCTTTCCTGAAAGCCTGATGACATTTTATCTCCCCACAGTCTGGGACTTTCAGAGTGATTTTGTAAACAGACTGCATTTGGATTCCCCAGGAAACTGCTGAAGATAATGAATTGGTGTCTAATGGACTGGAATTAATTCTTCCTCTCAACAAAAAGATCAATGATTGCTGTCTTTGGGGCAGTTGACTTGAATTGGGGCAGCGTGGGGGTAGAGGGAAGAGAATCTAAGTTTCTTTCCATTGCAGGTTTTGGAGCAATTGTTGAGGATTGTATTATTGGAACAGGATAGGTGGCCTGGAAGCCTCTGCTGAAAAACTTCCACAAATATTGACCCCAAGTGCACACAAATTCATTCCTTCAGCCCTGAAAATTCGGGGGAGCAACAAGTCAGCCTGGACCTCATTCTAAGCCACGCGAGGCAAGGTTCAGTCATCAGACAGACAGCAGTTTAGAAGGGAGCCATGATTATCCCAGTCCAAGTTTGCTGCCTTGGGACGAAACTATGGAATTCAAGCACAACGCGACCATTTAGTGTTCCCCAACTGAATGTGGTTCTGGACATGAGCTTCTCAGCTGTGGTCTATAAAAGCACTGATTGACAGCGCTGCTGTTGACGTTTCCCAAATCCCTTTCTGCCTTTCTCATTAAATGGTCCATGTTACCCGCTAACTCTTTCCGCCTCCCTCATGAGGAAATTCTGACACTCTAATTATTCCTCGCCTGCTGTGTCTGTCAATTTTTAACAGCTCTACTTGGCTAAGTGTTTAATCACACAGTCCATGAGCATCACACTTTACCTCTCTCCCCCTCCCAACCCACCAAAGGGGGGGGGCGGACTTTTTAGTTTTTCTCATGTGCAACAAATAAATGACTTTGTTCCGGCCTTCAGTGACAAACCGTACCATAATTTCATCTGTTACTTCCTATGGTTACGTTTCAGAGAGACGAGGGGACCTACATTTCCATTATGCAAGAACCCCAATCCCTCTTTGCATCTCCTTCAGGGTTTGCCAAACTTGGATCTCCAGCTGTTGCTGGACTACAACTCCCATCATCCCTAGCTAGCAGGACCAGTGGTCAGAGTGTGGTGTTGTTCAGGTTCTCCTTGCAGGTTTCCCATAAGGATCTGGTTGGCCACTGCAAGAACAAGATGCTGGAATATATGGAACTTTGGCCTCATCCAGCAATCACTTCTTATGCTTTTACAAGCTCCAGTCCTCAGCATGTCCAGTTTGTCCTGGAAAAGGTGCCTGACAGTCACTGCTATTCAGTGTAGGCAGACAATTCTGAGATAGATGTGTTGGTCAGTATCCCACTGCTTTCTAGGTTCCTAGGTCTGTGCAACATAATCCTTTGCATTATAGTCTTGGTGAGGAAATTGGTAGCCCTGAGAATCAGGCCTTAATATCATTTACTCTAAATATTCAATTAAATCTGTTTCTGCCAGCTTAACTAATAAAATGCCTTTGTAGAAGTCTTCCAAAAGAACAAAGTACAGCCTAGTGCACAAAGAAGCATGCAAAGACTCATTGCTTTCTGTGGTCTTAACTACATTCAAATGGGTGCTTGGATTGCAGTAGTGCCATTTTGATCATGACATCTCCCCGGGTCTCAGGTTTTCCATGCTTGATTTAGCTGCTTCCTATTCCTTTCGGGGGACGCGGGTGGTGCTGTGGGTTAAACCACAGAGCCTAGGGCTTGCCGATCAGAAGGTCGGTGATTCGAATCCCCGTGACAGGGTCAGCTCCCGTTGCTCCCCTGCTCCTGCCAAACTAGCAGTTCAAAAGCATGTCAAAGTGCAAGTAGATCAATAGGTACCTTCTGGGGGGAAGGTAAATGGCGTTTCCATGTGCTGCTCTGGTTTGCCAGAAGCGGCTTAGTCATGCTGGCCACATGACACAGAAGCTGAATGGACTATATGGGATTGGCAGAAATGACCGACAGAATCCGAGACCAGGGAGAAGAGTCGGTGGAAGAAGATTGGAAGAAATTTAAAGACTATCTACAGAAATATTGTAAAATCAATGAATGTTAGAATGATGTTGGATTGAAATTAAGTGGTTTCCAGCTGTAATGCTTTAAGAGAATATGAAAAAAAAGGATTATAAATAGGTAATAATATAATGGTAAGGATTTGCTGAACTAATAATTTGTGGTGGAATACAAAAAAGGGAGGTATGAGGAGGTCCGGGAAACAAGTTAAAGGAAAATAAGCAATTGAAAATTTATGTGTTTTTTAAATTTTCTTTATTCTGTATTTTTGTTATATATCTGTTTTTTCTCTTTTTTATTTTATTGTAATATCTTAAAAAATCTTAATAAATATCTTATTTTAAAAAAACCAGAAGCTGTACGCTGGCTCCCTTGGCCAGTAAAGTGAGATGAGCGCCGCAACTCCAGAGTTGGCCACAACCAGACCTAATGGTCAGGGGTCCCTTTACCTTTACCTATTCCTCTTTCACAGGAAGGTTGGAAGCAGCCATATGCTGAGTCAATTGGTTTATCCAGCAGCAGTTTTGCAGGGATACAGACAAGGATGTTTTCCTACCTTGGGCCTGGAGAGGTCAGGGATCAAACCTGCGACCAGTTGCTCTACCACTGATCCAAGCCCCTTCCAGGATCTCCAGTCTTCTGTTTTTTATAACAGCCTGGTTCTCTCTCCCCACCCCCGAAATCCTAGTCTCACAGAACACCCCACCACCCCAATAATTCTCAACCCTCCTCAACGCAGCATTCAAACACAATACAATCACAGGGGAGTCTTTGCAAAAGCCAGCCAACTTCATATCAGCCACTGGATATTCTCAGCCATCTCTGCAGCAGCTGGATAAATAATTCTAGATGACGGTGCCAAACGCAACAAAGGCCCAAGCAAGGCTGCTATGGAGATTTCCTTTCAAGAGCTGGTGCATGAAACACTCCTAGGCAGGCCAGTAATTACCGTATTTTTCGCTCTATAAGACGCACCAGACCACAAGACGCACCTAGTTTTTGGAGGAGGAAAACAAGAAAAAATATATTCTGAATCTCAGAAGCCAGAACAGCAAGAGGGATCACTGCGCAGTGAAAGCAGCAATCCCTCTTGCTGTTCTGGCTTCTGGGATAGCGGCGCAGCCTGCATTCGCTCCATAAGATGCACACACATTTCCCCTTACTTTTTAGGAGGGAAAAAGTGAGTCTTATAGAGCAAAAAATACGGTAAATAGTTTGAGCAGTTGTTGGGGTTTTTTCCAAAGAAGCTTGGAAGATGGAGATTAAACACAAGGCTGCTGCCCTTGGATGCATTTATTTATTTTTAATATTACATTTATATCCAAGGATATAAATGGCTAAATTGGTTCTCCTGGGATGGTTATATAAGTTCTCAGTTTCAAAGCGGCATGCTCCTGAACAAGTATCAAGGTGGACATACAGTGGTACCTCAGGTTACAGATGCTTCAGGTTACAGACTCTGCTAACCCAGAAATAGTACCTCGGGTTAAGAACTTTGCTTCAGAATGAGAACAGAAATTGTGCGGCAGTGGTGCAGCAGCAGTGGGAGGCCCCACTAGCTAAAGTGGTACCTCAGGTTAAGAACATTTTCAGGTTAAGAACGGACCTCCAGAACGAATTAAGTTCTTAACCCAAGATACCACTGTACTGCTACTTTTTCCAATCTGCACAGGTCTTAGAACTTCTGTTGTCCCAGGCATTTTGTCGATATCCTGTGTGTTTGCACAGGAACCACTAATTCCCCACTCAATAAGCCAAGTGCCTTAGGCTAACAAGCAGATATTACGGGCCCTGCTCTGTAGGCAAAATAAAATTCAAACTTTGGCAAACTTCTGCCCACCTCACACCCTGATCCTCAGAGGTGGGGGGGAACCCAACACTGGAATCAACATACTACATGCCCTGCTGAACATTCCTCTTTAAAGAGTGTTCCTTTAAAAAAAAAACAAAAATGCTTCCTCTCCTGATATGAGTCAGTAAAATGGGATTAATTAAGACTTCGCTGCCAGTTCTGAAGAGCAATAACCAGAATGGCTGAGGCATCTCCGGTTGATTTTCTTCATACATTTGCCCTCTGAAAGCACTACAAGCAACACTTTGACTCCGCTGTTTGTTTTACACAGTTGCCTCTTGCTTGGCAAATGGGTTGGTGCTATTTCATAGCTGACTGCTGCCGTCTGAGGTGACTTTATGAAGCATTTAATTGCTCTCCTTTAGTGGCAGGTGTTCAGCACTTCCAAACAGGAGCAGCCAGACCCTGCCCTGACAGGTGAAAATGAGAGAGAAGCTTTGTAACAATAGGTGTTTCTCAAAGAGTGGGCTGGGACCAATCAGAGGCTACTTCTTTTAGGTGGGCCTCAGCGCCACAGCCTATCGAGTGCCTGCTCACTTGCTTGCCCCGCCCCATTTTGGTTGGACCAATCCCAGGACCAGCATCTCCTTGCATGATAATTAAAGATGGCCAGGAGGCAGAGAAGTTCAGGGGGAGAAGGGAGATTTCCCTACTTTGGGGTGGTGGGTGGTAGGGAAAGGGCCACGGGCCAGATGCAGATGAGGTGCTGAAGGGAATTAGAAGATTAAAGTTTAATATTTCAGTAGCAGTAAACTCCTCCAAATCACTTCTCATACAGAATTTAGTCTTGAAAAAGGCCTCCTGTTGTCTAGCAAAGCCTTCCTTCAAATTTTACTTTAGTCAAAAGGTGGGAGCCCACAAGAACCACATTGCCACATAATTAATTAAGGATTTTCACAGAAAGCTCTAAAATCAGCCAGTGGAACTCTAAAAAGACCGGGTCAAAAGGAACCAATTAATACACCTGTTTTACCAGTGAGGAACACTGAGCCCGAAGGATAAGTGATTAGCAAAAGGTCAGCCATTCGAGAGAAACTTTTTCTAAATTATCACCTATTGGGAGTCAATGAGCCTTGCAAATCTACAGCAAATCCCCTGGTAGATCCCAGTTTACCTTCTGCTAGGGGCGGAGGAGAGATTCAGTTCAGTACACAGGCTGGAAAAACACAGTCCATCCTTCGAAAGCCGCCCTTCCTGAATTTTGCGACACAGTTTTCCCCAGCCAAGTAATAGGCACCAAAATGCATATACTGGTGTGTGCATACACATCCATGCATCAGTGAAAATAACACAAAAAAATTGATTGTACAAGAAGAGAAGATCACTTTGCAGAATTGTGCAAATTAGTGGATATTTCATACAAAAATGCATACAGTTGACAAACTTGTAGCAAAATGGTGGTGATTTTCATGAAGACTTAAACCAAAAAACCCTGCAAACTGGTGTAGAAATGTGGAGAACTGAACTTAACATTAGAAAAAAGAGAAACAAACAAAAATTAAGACAGAGTGACAGAGTCTTCCATCCCAACCTTCTGCCTACCCTGTGCTACCTAGAGGGTACCTGTCAGTCAGAGTAGACATCACTGAGTCAGATATATCAGTGATCTGACACCTGATATAAAACCCTCTAATCTCCTTTGCTATTGTGATTATTTCCATGTTCTCACGTTACCTGAGACATGTTCTCACAAATGGTTACTTCAGTACAACAGATTCTTAATATCTCTCCTATTCTTACTGGGGGATGACTCACAAAACCTTGCTTATCACTGCAATGCACCGATGAAAGCATGAACAAATGCATCACTGCCACGGATCTGCTTCCACGAATAAAGGCCTTTTTTTAAAATCATGCAGAAATAATTACGTTCATGCTGGGAAGACTCATGCTTCATCCTCCAAAGCTTGTCTGGTTGTTTTCCAGTGCCTCTTCTTTAACATATCTATTTTTGGTTTAAGATGCAAATTGAGGTTGTCATTGAGGTTCATTCATGGTTCTCTAGCCTTCTACAGAGGTACTATTATATTTGCTAATGTGTCGTAAACTTTTTTGAAAGGTTACTTAATTATTCATTTATAGGAGCATTTGTAAACCACCGATTCATTAAAAAAATATTACAGTGGTATACAATAAAGTCATGCGAACGTCATAAAGCTATTGAATCAAGAACACCAAGCAAATAACCATCACCGAACTGAATTAATTCTTTAAGAATTCCTGTGTGAAACAGAAGCTTTCCAGTAGCCAAAAATCTCTGAATGGTAGGTGCTACTCTGATTTCAATAGAAACAGTATTCCAAAGTAGGATAGCACATTGCCTAATGGTTTAGTTTGTATAGAAGCTAAGCACCAGATTGAGCTGGATGTAAGATTTTCCTCCACTGAAGAAAACACACAAATTAGGACACGTTAGGCCAGAATGCAAAATTCATGAGGGGGGGGGGTACTGGCGAGATCAAGAGAGTAGATTCTTGCTCACCTCGTCTTGGATCTTTTCCTACAAAATCTACAGGGATTCTGCAAGATGTCACATGCAAATTCTTCTTCTGCAGAGGGAAAGAATATTGCAGCAGAAATAGCTCAAAACTAATAAAATGTATGAACTTCCTCCTCCCCGTTATCCTGCCAGTTCATGCCATGTGGGCTGCACACTGCCTTGTTTCATGAGTGGGGGAGCAAGGCGAAAATTTGACTCCCCCCTCAGCCCTCACGCTGCCTTCCCAAAGCCAGCTAAGCAAGGTGCTGGGCTTTGAGAAGGAGGTGCAAGGCTCTGGCAGAGTCCTAGAGCCCTCCCACCTCATTCCCAGAGCTGGAAAAGCAATAACCAGGCTTTGGGAAGGAGAAGGGAAGGCCTCTAGGACAGGGAGGTTGGTATAGGAATTACTTACAGGGTGATGGAGGATGACAAGGGGATTGGGGCCAGTGCACAGGAATCAGAGCAGCAGGAACCATCACCAGAGCCGGTAGGGCCCCTGTTTCCCCAAACACGGCAGGCTCCGAGGCATAGGGAGAAGCAGGAGTGGCGCTACAGGAAGTTGAGGCAGGCAAGAGCCTACAGCCCAACTCCCTAGCTGGCCAGGTGGGGCTCACTAGATCTTGGGAGAAGGTGTGTGATTCTTCAGCTGGAATTGGCTTGGAACAGGTGGGGCTCACATGCCTCATCAAACCCAGATGCTGCAATCAGCATGCAAAGTATAAAAAGGGCAGCAGAGCTGAGATGTTGGGTCTGCTTATCTGCCCATGTTGATGGATCTCAGCTTGGATGCTTGAGGATCTCTGTGGGACTTTGGACTGACTCTGGACGGGGGACTTGACATACTGACTTGCTGCCAGGTAGGCCAGGGGTTAAAAATAGCACAGTTTCCATGTTGAAGTACTCTTGTGGCCCTCTTGGTATAAAAAGTTGGACTATCTTGCTATAGCAGACGCTCCAAGTGTCCCCATTTTCCAGGGACAGTCCCAGATTTACAGAAGCCATCCTGGTTTCCGATTTGATTCCAGAATATCCCACTTTTCCTTAGGATGCCCCTATTTTCACCTGAGAAATCTTGAAGGGTATGGAGTTATGTGACCCCCTGAGCCAAGGAGATAAGCAACTATACTACATTTAGAAGACATCTGAAGGCAACCCTGTACAGGGAAGTTTTTAAGTGTTTTTATATATGTTTTTATGTATGTTAGAAGCTACCCAGAGTGGCTGGGGCAACTCAGTCAGATGGGCAGAGTATAAATAATAGTAAGTTGATAATGATGATGGAATAGGACGTCCCTATTTTCATCAAAGAAATGTTGAAGGGTTTGCTTTTGTGGACAGATGTGAGAGACCAGGGCTGGCCCACCCATGAGGTCGGCTGAGGCAGCCACCTTGGGTGGCAGAACCTCAAGAAGCAGTGCCCCCCCCCCAGGCACCCCATCCCACTGCCTCCATGGCTGGTGGAGAGCAGCAGTGACTTTGGGCGACATCTTGTGATATTCCATGTGCTCCATGAGATCTTGCATGATCTCGCCGGAACCTGCTGTTGTCCTCACTGCTTCATGGGCAGCACCAAACAGCCCAGGTAGGGGAGGCATTGGTAAGGGGGATTTGGTGGTGGGGCAGGGGCAAAGAGGCACCTTCCTATTTTGCTTCAGGCAATGAAATGGGATGCGCCTCCCCTGCGAGGGACAGTCGGACAGGAAAATTCTCTGGGAATTCGGTATCTACTCTTTGCATATATAAATAGAAGTGAAGAGGATTAGAAGCTTATTATTCATTTCAGAGAGATGCCTTATCTTGAAGGGCCGAGATTAATTATTAGCATGATCCTGGTGCTATTGCGTGTCTCGACTTGTTCCCAGTATGTTATATAGACAAATGGAATTGAAAGACTTTAGACACATGTTATTTGTTGATTATTGGAGGATAGATGGATAGATAGATGTTCTTAGTTGACTCATTGTCTAGAATAATGTTTTCCTTTGCAGTTCTCTCCCACACACATTTATTCTCTTATTCTACCAAAAGACTCTGCTGAGTTGCCTTGCACAATGCATTTGGTTATGTGGAAATGTTACACTAGTTGTCCCTGGTTAATGTAAACTGGCGGGATTTCTTTCCTTTATCAAATACAATGATGGTTTGGTGTTGTTGGTTTTTTTTTAACAGAACAACAGGAAAACCACAGCTGAAACTGTGGCAGCCTCAAATGAGCAGGCCGACGGTGGAGGTCCAGAGGAGACCTCCCAAGCCATGGAGAGCAGCAGAAATGGGGAATGCAGGACACACACACACACCCCACACACTTTTTCTGCTTTCCTCCAAGTGGGAGACAGAGAGTGGTGCCAGCAGTAGCAGAAAGAAGGCGGAAACCCATTGGGTAAAACAAGAGCTTAAAGCAGAGTTGGGGAATCTGTAGGACTCCATCTCCCATCAGGCCCCAGCCATCATGGCCAATGCTCAGGGGTGATGGGAGCTGTGGTCCAGCAACATCTGCATGGCCACAGGTTCCCTGCTTTAAAGGGGCAGCATCTCCCTATAAACTAAGTAATATTGTGTTGCTCTATGTCCTCATTTGTCTGCCTTCTACCTGCCAAATACTCACACAGAGCCAAGGCCATTGAGACTGGTAGGGTGGACAGCAGGGAGCCTAACAGTAGGTAGCGCCAGAGCCAATGACAAGCAGAGCCAATTGATTCTTATTTTTATCCCCATCCTCCTCTCTGTTGCGTTCTACAAGGGCAAAGCTGAGACTTAAGAGGAGAA
The DNA here is from genome assembly GCF_027172205.1 of Podarcis raffonei. Classification (NCBI taxonomy): domain Eukaryota; kingdom Metazoa; phylum Chordata; class Lepidosauria; order Squamata; family Lacertidae; genus Podarcis; species Podarcis raffonei. The sequence continues at coordinate 38,658,035 of NC_070615.1, read as the reverse complement.
AGCTGTCACAGGCAATGCCCCGCTCCCTCTGGCTTGGTAATAAATAAGGAGGAAGGGAGGGAAATATTCTATGAAATCCACAAGCTTCACCCCCTGTCTCTCATCAAATTTAACCAAATCCTGCCACCACCGCCACCCCATGTTGTTGTTGTTTACTTGTTTAGCCATGTCCTACTCTTCATGACCCCATGGACCAGAGCTATGAGCTATGCCATGCAAGGCCACCCAAGATGGGCAGGTCATAGTGAAGAGTTTTGACTAAACGTGATCCACCTGGAGCAGGAACTGGCAAGTCACTCCAGTATCCCTGCCAAGAAAACTCTGCCACCCCATTGTTGTTGTTGTTTAGTCATTTAGTCGTGTCGGACTCTTCGTGACCCCATGGACCAGAGCACGCCAGGCACTTCTGTCTTCCACTGCCTCCCGCAGTTTGGTCAAACTCATGCTGGTAGCTTCGAGAACACTGTCCAACCATCTCGTCTTCTGTTGTCCTCTTCTCCTTGTGCCCCCCATCTTTCCCAACATCAGGGTCTTTTCCAGGGAGTCTTCTCTTCTAATAAGGTGGCCAAAGTATTGGAGCCTCAGCTTCAGGATCTGTCCTTCCAGTGAGCACTCAGGGCTGATTTCCTTCAGAATGGATAGATTTGATCTTCTAGCTGTCCATGGGACTCTCAAGAGTCTCCTCCAGCACCATAATTCAAAAGCATCAATTCTCTGGTGATCAGCCTTCTTTATGGTCCAGCTCTCACTTCCATACATCACTACTGGGAAAACCATAGCTTTAACTATACGGACCTTTGTTGGCAAGGTGATGTCTCTGCAGATGTCTCTGGTGATGTCCCATAGCCTTGTACAAAACTACAGTAGCTAAGTGGGTTATTGCAAAAGTGTGTCAGGCCCCCTCCGGCTCCCTTTGAACACCAAATGTGTGCAAAGCTTTGAAGCAAAAAACTCAAGGAAATGTATTCCAAAGCTATCTTTATGATTTACTGGCTTAAGGGTAGAGGGTAGGTCAGCAGCCCAGCAGCTATTTCTGAGGGTGAATGTTATAAGATACCTTCACTAAAGGAGACTGTGGCAAGCAGATTCCAGGCACTGTAATAATCAATACAATGTAATAAATAAATGGGAATGCTTTCACCCCACCCCAAAGAGTCCTAATGCTGGGGTGGGGAGATTATTCAATCATACTAGAATACGTTTAGTATGGATAGCTGTTTTGAGGCTGGTTGAAACCTATGAAAGGAACGATCAATTATTCAAGTGGCAGCAGCTTAGCCTTTTTTAGAAACGATAGATTCTTGAGGAGATTAAAGAATGACCAAATGCCTCCGTGTTACTCTTGGATCCAAGTCATATTCATTTAGTTACTACGTGAGCCAAGGCTTTTAGCATAGTGGCACCCGTAATTTGGAATGCTAATGAAATCTGACAGGCACCTGCAATTCTGATATTTCATCGCCTGCTGAAAACATCTGTATTTCCCCAAGCGTTTTCGAAGAATTAATTCGATTCAGTGTTGGTCATTTGTTCTGTGTTTTATGGTGTTATAATTTTATGATGTTTTCGTGGCCTTATGGCACACTGCCATCATATTTTTTAATGACTTGGCTATTTATAAATATTCTTCTAAATAAATGAAATTAAGAAGATGTTTTGACTGGAAACGTGCATGAAAAATAGAAGGGTCTGCCGACGACACGAGAGTCACTTAAGATAGCAGAACGGAAACTCGAGTATCTCTCTGGCTTATCAGTAGCTTTGACTCATTTGTTATCTAATGATGGGGAAATGAGGTTTTACCAGTCACCACATTGGGTTTCATAGGCAGGGAGCAGCACCAAACACCGTCCATGACTCAAATGCTGGACCCCCTGTGGCTATGTGAAGGAAAGGCACTCTCCACTTTGAAAGAATCTAGTCATCTAGTCCAGCCCCCTTGCAAGGCATGAATTTCAACACAGTTTCCCATCCAATCTGAAACCATACCAGACCCTGCTTAGCTTTGCAAATGTGCTAGCAGTTTTACTGCTGCACCACTAGGGGTTAATTATAATTGAATCATAAAACTGGAAATTAAATTAAGGCATCAATCCTAAGAATGCTTATTGGACATTAAGTTCCTTAAAAGCAGTGGAACTTCCTTTGGAGAAACTGGGACGATATTTACTTTTGCTCCTCTGGTTCCCAATGGTCGCATCTACACTAGACATTTCAAGCACATTTACAAACTACAGTTCCCAGAATTCTTTGGGGAAAACCATGTGCTTAAATGTATGGTGCGGCGGATGTTATGTGTATTTTTTCCCGACTGGTCCAACGCTGCATATGCAACTAAAGAACAGGACACCTGGAGTCTTTTTCACAAGCTTTATGAGGGAGATCTAAGGTGTGTCTGCTTCACACATCTGCAAGATGCTATGTACTAAAACCAGTGTTGAAAAATAATTCTTCAAAATCAGCTTCGTTGGACTGGTCATGTTGTTCAGATGCCCTGTTATTGTCTTCCAAAGCAACTACTCTATTCCAAACTTAAAAATGGAAAGCATAATGCTGGTGGTCAACCAAAAGGTTTAAAGACTCTCTCAAGGCAATTTTTTTAAAAGGTAGTATAAACACTGACAACTGGGAAACACTGGCCTGTGAGCGCTCCAATTGGAGAACAGCCTTTACCAAAGGTGTCATGGGGGGTGGGAACGTGCTAAGAGGAAGGCACGCTTGGTAAACCCTCAGTGTGATCAGCTCCTGCCTGGAAACCAATGTCCCCACTGTGGAAAGACGTGTGGATCCAGAATTGGCCTCCACAGTCATTTATGGACTCACTGTTAAAACCGTGTTTATGATATAAGATAACCAATAAATTCTTGGAAGTAACAAAATAGGCCTAGGGGTAGAAAAAGATTAGTATAGTGAATATTATGGACTAGAATAGAAAGTAAAGATAAGAAGTTTGTAACTGAAAGAAGATATTTGTGTTATAAATATGAAACTGGAAACTGTTAAATATGTGATACACTGAAATTCAGATTGGAGGGTGTTGAGGAAGTCATATAGCAATGTAATTTAACTAAGAAACAAGAAGAAACAATTCTTCTCTTATTTTTATTTTTTGTTGTTAAGTTTTTATGTTGTGTTAAGTGTAATGTTTTTCCTTTGTGTTAATGTTTGTGCTTTATAAGAGAAAATTAATTTTAAAAATGGGGGGGGGGGACAACTGTGTTTATGGAAGACAATCTTACTCGGCCACGAGTGATCGCCAAAGAAGACGACTAAAACTGAAATACAGCAACTGTATTCTGATGAGTTTAGGGTTTATTTTTAAAAAACGTCTTGAGCTAGATGGCAATCCTCTTATTTGTTATATCGTACACCTGTGATTCTCTAAAACTATGGGCAGACTCAAAGAGATCACAGAACACTTGGAGGGAAGGATGTAGAAATGTTGGGGGGAGAGGATCCTGAAATATTTTTGTTTACAAAAATAATGGATTGCTTAATAAAATAAAAAAAACTCAGCAGTTTGCCATAAAAATGCAACTACCACTATAAAAACATAAACAACATTCAATAAAATTACCGTCCAAAAGTGGGTGAAAACACAAGTGTATATCTCAAATGAAAATGAGCCACATACAAAGCAAAAATTAAACATTTCAGAGTCTAGGAAAGCTCAGGTAAACATAAACATTTTAAAGAGGTGTTTAAAGGTCACTGCTGTCTCCGCCTTGTGAATTAGCTGAGAGAAGGCATTCCAGAGGACTGGGTGCAATTGCTCAGAAGGCCTGATTCTGCATTGTCACCAAGTGACAATCTGCTGGTCGTGGAATGACTACCAAGGTCTCTTCAGAAGATAATACAGATCAGCTTGGTCTGTACCAAGGGAGGTGGTCTATTTGGGGCTTTAAACATCAACTACAAAGCTTTGAACTTGGCTTGGTAGCTAATAGCCGGCCAATACAGATATTTTCACACTAGTACAGCTGCATTTTGCACTATCTACAACTTCCAAACCAGGTGTAAGTGTAGTCCGACATACAGCACATGGCAGTAAGATGAACATGAGGTTACCAGTGTATGGACTGCCATAGCAAGACTACCCCTGTCTAGGATTGGTTGTAGCTGATGCACCAAGTTGGGAATGGGGTGCTCAGAGCCATTGAGGTCACCTGGGACTCTAGTGACAGCAATGGATCTGGGAGCATCTCCCAAACTTTGAGCCTGCTCCTTCAGAGGGAGTGCAGCCCCATCCAGAGCTGGTACACAACTGGGAACCACCCATCTGCAAGGTCTCCATCTTGTCAGGATTCAGTCCCAATTCATCCGACCCATGACTACATCCATGCACAGGTTTGGGAAATGCATGGGCTCTCCTGATTCTGATGTTACAGAGGAATAGAGCTAGGTACCTGTATCTCCTCATGACTGCGCCAAGTTGGAGTCTGAGATGGAGGTGGAGCATTTGAGGAAAGGTGGTAGCATTTGAAGTTTTTGGTTTAGAGAAAAGGCAAGCAAGATAGTTTATGAAATTATGGGTGGTGGTGGTGTTGATGATAATAATAATAATAATAATAATAATAATAATAATAATAATAATAATATATTTATACCCTGCCCATCTAGCTGGGTTTCCCCAGCCACTCTGGACAGCTCCCAACAGAATATTACAAACATGATAAAACATCAAACATTTAAAACTTCCCTAAACAGGGCTGCCTTCAGATGTCTTCTAAAAGTCAGATAGTTGTTTATTTCCTTGACATAAGTTTTCCCCCTCTCTCATAACCCTAGAACTCATGGACATCCAGTGAATCTGGATGTGTGAAGATGCAGAACAGATGAAAGAAAGCACTCCTTGCATGGTTAAACTTTGGAACCCATTCACACAAGAAGCAGTGGTGGCCACTTGAATGGCTTTCAAGAGAGTTGAACAAGTTCAGGGTGCATCAGTGGCTACGTTCCATCTCCATGGAGGAAGGCAGTAATGCTTCTGAAGGCAGTTACTGGAAACCACATTGATGGCGGGGAGAGTGCACTTGTGTTCAGGTCCACGCCAACAATGGGGACAACTCCACTATGCCATCACCTCAAACCATGAAAGGAGATTTTGGTCCTTAGTTTCTGGGGCATTTAGCACCAGTGACCTCTCTTCTCCCCCTAGTGGTTGCTGCCACTACTTTTTGAGTGTCTTGCACAAGGATCATCCCAGTGGGACAGCCTGTCGTCATTCTGTGCTCAGGTCCTGTTTGCAGGTTTCCCACAGGCATCTGGTTGGCCACTGTGAGATCAGGATACTGGACTAGATGGGCCACTGGCCTGATCCAGCAAAGTCCTTTTACGTTCTTACACAAGAGGCAAGGTAAAGGTAAAAGACCCAGAACACAAAGCTAGGACATCTGAATCACTGAGAGCCAGGACACCTGAATAGGTTGGGTGTTGTTTCACAAAATATGTCAACTGTTGCATGTTGGATATGTGTGGATGAGTTCTCCCCCACTCAACCTTTGATGGATTTATAAATTGTAGAGTTGCACATGAATTATCCACATTGCTTTTGAAACTTTGTAGTCCAACCCCCTGCAGGAATTTCAGCTAGATGACAGGTGACCATCCAACCTCTGCTTAGAAACCTCCAAGGAAGGAGAGTCACTGCCTCTCAGGGCAGTCTGTTCCACTGTCAAATAGCTCTTACTGTCAGAAAGTTCTTCCTGATGTTTAGTTGGAATCCCCCCCCCCTTTTTGTACCTTGAAGCCATCGGTTCAGGTCCTAGCCTCTGGAGCAGGAGAAAACGAGATTGCTCCATCAAGGCCCTTGAGATAGTTGAAGATGGCTGTCTTATCTCCTCTCAGTCTCCTCTTTTCCAGGCTAAACACACCCAACTCCCTCAACTGTCCCTCATGAGGCTTGGTCTCCAGATCCTTGGTCATCAGAGGATTGGACAAATCTATACAGGCTGCTCAGCATCTTAAAAAGTAGAGACATCACCTTGCCAACAAAGGTCCGTATAGTTAAAGCTATGGTTTTCCCAGTAGTGATGTATGGAAGTGAGAGCTGGACCATAAAGAAGGCTGATCGCCGAAGAATGGATGCTTTTGAATTATGGTGCTGGAGGAGACTCTTGAGAGTCCCATGGACTGCAAGAAGATCAAACCTCTCCATTCTGAAGGAAATCAGCCCTGAGTGCTCACTGGAAGGACAGATCGTGAAGCTGAGGCTCCAATACTTTGGCCACCTCATGAGAAGAGAAGACTCCCTGGAAAAGACCCTGATGTTGGGAAAGATGGGGGGCACAAGAAGAAGGGGACGACAGAGGACGAGATGGTTGGACAGTGTTCTCGAAGATATAAACATGAGTTTGACCAAACTGTGGGAGGCAGTGGAAGACAGGAGTGCCTGGCGTGCTCTGGTCCATGGGGTCACGAAGAGTTGGACACGACTAAACGACTAAACAACAACAACATACAGGCTGCTAGCTATAATGGCTCGGTTCACTGTCGGAGGCAGTATCTCTCTTTTGCTTCTTTTTTTCTGTCACGATTGCAAATTTTAAAAACGATTTTGTTTCTTTAAAAAACAAAAACCCTCCAGCCAACTGGTGCTGTGAAAATCATCCCCAGCACTGACAGAGCTGAAAAAAACGCTAGCGGAGGAGAAATGGCTTCCCCACCTCCCCCGACCACCAACATATGCGTAAAAATGCATCAAATGAGTGAAAACTCCATATGGAAGTGCGAACGAGGGCTTCTATTTATAGAAGCTTGTAAATCGGGGGTTCTCACTCTGCATCACGGAGATCATCTTCTCTTTTGACTGTGAAGCAATAAATTAGGAACACGGGAAACTGCTTTCTAGCAGGTCAGATCCGCTGTCCGTCTAGTTCAGCACAGTCTCTTCCAGGGGCAAAAATAGGAAATGACCTCCCCCTCCAAATGTGATTGGACTCCAACGCAGTGGCGGAGCTTCATGCTCTGGTACCAGGGGCGGAGAGCAGGTTGGGGCGGGGCTGGCACACATCCTGGCGGCGGGGCGCCCAGTGGGGGGGGGCAGCTGCAATGGCATCCTGGGGATTGCGCTGCTGGGGGCAGTGCGCTCTCCCTGCACTCCTCTCCCTCCGCCAGTGCTCCAACGCCCATCAGCCCCAACCAACATGGTCTGTGCCCAGACCTGAAGGAAGTCCAACAGCACTTGGAGGGCAGGAAGTTTGCTGCCCCTGGTCTGTTCTGATTGGCTGTGGCTCTTCACTTTCTACTTTATTCTTCTACCTGGAGATGCCAGGGTTTGCACCTGGGGCCGCCTGCAGCACGGCGTATTCTCAGCCAGTGAGCTATGGCCTCTTCCTTAAGCCAGGCCAATGGTCCATGATGATATTGTCTACACCAGGGGTTATCAAACTTTTTCAGCAGGGGGCCAGTCCACTGTCCCTCAGACCTTGTGGGGGGCTGAACTATATTGGGGGGGGATGAACGAATTCCTATGCCCCACAAATAACCCAGAGATGCATTTTAAATAAAAGGACACATTCTACTCATGTAAAAACACCAGGCAGGCCCCACAAATAACCCAGAGATGCATTTTAAATAAAAGGACACATTCTACTCATGTAAAAACACGCTGATTCCCGGACCATCCGCAGGCCAGATTTAGAAGCTGATTGGGCCAGATAATTTGCCTACCCATGGTCTACACACTGTCTGGTGGCAGCTGTCCAGGATTTCAGGCAAAGTGTCTTTTTTCAGCTCTGTCTGGAGATGACAGGGTTTGAAACTGTGACCTTCTGCACACAAAGCAGTTGCCCCTGAGCCATGGACCCATGACATAGAATTTACTTCTATGCCACTTTGTTTGTTACGCATCTGAGGAACCACCTTTTAAATAAAGCATAGGAATCCAGGAGGGACCCAGTGTTTATTGCAGCTATTGCAATGGATCTCTGATTCTTATATCACCCCTAATATGGGAAGCTGCCTTATATAAAGTCTGGTCATTGGGCCATATTGTTCAGAATTGTCTACACTGATTGGAAATGGATTGCCAGGGTTTCAGGCAGCAGAGAGCTGCTGTCACTTAGTGTAGACAAAAAGGAGTTGGGTGGAGCAATGGTCCAACTCGGTTTAAGGCGGCTTTCTATGCTCCTATGACTAATAGACTTATTATGACATAGCACTTAGGAAGTAGTCCTTAGTTCACAAAAGCTATCTGCAGTTGTGTCATCCAAATATGGGCTGTAACCAATGCTGGTCCGACTCAGAGTAGACCCATTGAAATTAATGGACACGGCTAACTTTTGCCCATCAGTCTCAGTGGGTCTACTCTGGTTGGGATTGAGTTGGGTGCAACCTTATGCTTATACATGGGTGTATCGGTACAGTCTGTGGCAATTCAATTAAAGCTTAAACATATGCAAAATAATCACAGTCACATTCACAACAGCAGTAATGGCTAAGGACACAGTCTATAGTGGGACAGGAAGCCCTTATTCATACCCAAACAAATAGAATCAAACCAACTGATAAGTTGTGATTCACCCAAACAACATGCACCTTGCCCCCAGCAGTGACAGAAAGTTACCAAGAAGAAAAATCACTTCTGGATTCTTAGAACATTTCCAGGAAACTAATTCACTTTATGATGCCATAGTGGTCGATACCACAGCACCACAGCTAACCCCAGTCTTGTCTATTACTTATTTATTTCATAAAACCTATACACCATTCAATTGCAAAACAACAGCAACAAAGCTGTTTGCCAAAAAAAGTGTTCTACAGTGTGATCATATGCATGGCTACTCAGAAGTAAATCTCACCGAAAACTTACCTACCCAGTTAAGTTTGTTTAGGAATCTCTATATTTAGGATTTCCTGGGAGTAGAAGTGTCAATTTTGTTTCTCTCGGTTTCTCTTTTTTTTAATTATTCCTAAATTCATTTCTCCGCATTTCGCTGCAGTCTGTGTTTTTGTTTGCTTTTAAACGCTCATAAAAATTCACAGGCATTTCAGTGAGGCTTTCTAGTAATGAGCACAATTTTGTTTGCAGTTTTGACTAATGCATACATTTTTGCAAGCAATTTCCCCCTTGTACGAAGCATTTTTGTATGTTTCCTTCTATATTCATTTTCACCCACACTTTCCCCCCATTAGATGCATTTCAATAGATGTTGGCGAGTTGCAGAACAGCATCGCAAAATCTGAACAAGCGCGGATTTCGAAGGATGGCTGTACTCCAGTTCTCATATGCCGACGTGGGGATCCAGGGCACAGTCCTTCAATGGCTGCACTCGTTTCTCTCTGGTCGGGGACAGAGGGTGGCGCTTGGGGGGGAATTGTCATCGCGCCACTCCTTGGTGTGTGGAGTACCTCAGGGTGCGATACTCTCCCCAATGCTTTTCAACATCTTTATGCGCCCCCTCGCCCAGCTTGTCCGGAGTTTTGGGCTGGGTTGCCATCAGTATGCCGATGACACCCAACTCTATCTGTTGATGGATGGCCATCCTGACTCGGCCCCAGACACACTGACCAGATGTCTGGAAGCTGTGGCTGGATGGTTACGTGGGAGCCGGTTGAAGTTAAATCCTTCGAAGACAGAGGTCCTGTGGCTGGGACGGGACGATATGGGATTGGGGGGGCAACTCCCATCTCTTGCGGGGGCGCAGTTAGTGCCAGCACCGTCCGTTAAGAGTTTGGGTGTAATCTTCGACACCTCCCTTTCCATGGAGGCGCAGATTGCAGCTATAACAAAGGCGGCATTTTTCCATCTCCGCCAAGCTAAGCAGTTGGCTCCTTACCTCTCACGCCCTGACCTAGCCACTGTGATCCACGCGACGGTCACCTCCAGACTGGATTATTGTAACTTGCTCTACGTGGGGCTGCCCTTGAGACTGACCCAGAAACTCCAGCGGGTGCAGAATGCTGCAGCGAGACTCCTTATGGGGTCTTCGCTGCAAGATCATATTCATCCGGTGCTATACCAGCTGCACTGGCTCCCGGTGGAGTACAGGATCAGGTTTAAGGTGCTGGTTTTAACCTTTAAAGCCCTATACGGCCTAGGACCCTCGTACCTACGGGACCGCCTCTCCTGGTATGCCCCACAGAGAAACTTACGGTCTTCAAATAAAAACATCTTGAAGGTCCCAGGCCACAGAGAAGTTAGGCTGGCCTCAACTAGAGCCAGGGCTTTTTCGGCTGTGGCTCCGACCTGGTGGAACACTCTGTCACAAGCGACTAGGGCCCTGCGGGACTTGACATCTTTCCGCAGGGCCTGCAAGACAAGGCTGTTCCGCCAGGCCTTTGGCCAGGGCACAGCCTGACTCCCTCCCTCGGCAATCTTCGCGGAGCTCTGGCCCAATGGTGGCCAGTGGCTTGAATTTAATTAATTTTATAATGAATGATTTTAGAGTGTTGTTTGTGTTGTACTTTCGTATTGTTTTATTGTTGTTAGCCGCCCTGAGCCCGGCTTCGGCTGGAGAGGGTGGGATATAAATAAAATTTATTATTATTATTATTTGGGAAAGTACAAATGGGATAGATTCAGCTTTAAATGTGAACTGACTCAGATTGCTCCCCCATCCCTACTGGGAGTAAGCCAGTGGTGTCTGATCCATCAGGGCCTTGTCCCACCAACTTCAGTCTGCCCTCCTCAGAGGATTTTCTCTGCCAATTATTAGATTTGGCTCCGCCTACCCATAAGTCTGGCGACACGGGTGGCGCTGTGGGTTAAACCACAGAGCCTAGGACTTGCCGATCAGAAGGTCAGTGGTTCGAAACCCCGCGACGGGGTGAGCTCCCGTTGCTCGGTCCCTGCTTCTGCCAACCTAGCAGTTCGACAGCACAAAGTGCAAGTAGATAAATAGGTACTGCCCTGGCGGGAAGGTAAACAGCATTTCTGTGCACTGCTCCGGTTCTCCAGAAGTGGCTTAGTCATGCTGGCAACATGACCCAGAAGCTGTATGCCGGCTCCCTCGGCCAATAAAGCAAGATGAGCGCTGCAACCCCAGAGTCGGTCACGACTGGACCAAATGGTCAGGGGTCCCTTTACCTTTACCCATAGGTCTCACTGCCTTTTGCCCTACCAGTCCTTATGGGCACCAGTCACCACTGGAGTAAGCCCTATTGAACTTCTTCTGAATAGATGTGTCTAGAATTGCACTGCTTGTCTGGTTCAGCTCTGTTTTGGGAATCACCAAGCCAACCAGTTCTGAATCAATGCCAACCACTGCAACAAAAACTATCGCTGCAATGGAAGAGGTAGGTGTTGGGGGTAGAGTTAGATCAAAGTGCTGCTGGAAACTCTTATCAAAGTCTAGGGATGGTGTGCCAAAGACCAAGAGATGCAGCTGAAACCCAACGATGGGAGCAACCAGGGCAACAGTTTGAAAGCTCTTTGGTGTAAGATGTGGGGCAACCTCCTAATAATGTACATTGATGCACATAATCAAACTGTAGAGGGGGGAAGTACTTTCCTTGCCTATCCCCAAAGGGAAAAGGCCTTAACTCAGTATTAGAGCATTTGCTATGAATGCAGAAGGTCCCTGGTTTCATCCCTAGCATCTCCAGGTAAGACTGGTTAGGAGAGACTCCAAGTCTGCAACCCTGGCAAGTCGCTGTCAGTGAGTGTAGACAATACACAGCTGGATGAACCAATGGGTCTGAGTGGGCACAAGGTAGCTTAGTGTGTCCTGAGAGGCTGCCACACCCAGAAAGCTTCTCACCAAGATCAATTCTACACTTTCAGGAGAAACCTGAAGGTGTTTTATATCCCAGGAGTCCAGGACTTTGAGTGATTTTTGCAACCAATTCTGGGCGCATCTTGATTTCCCAGGAAAGTGGCAGAGGGAACACATTGGTGCATAATCAACTGAATTTAATTCTTCCTCCCAATGAAAAGGTTAACAGCTGCTGTCTTTGGGGCAATTGACTTGAACTGGGAGAGTGGGGGGGGGGAGAGGATCCAAGCTTCTTTGGAGGTTTTGGAGCGTGGGTGATGGTTAATGCTTGTATTCTTGGGAGAAGCAGGAAGGCTTGAACTGACAACAGATTTGGCACACAAGAGCCTTTGTTAAGTCAGCCTGTTCAGCATGTCTGAAACGCCATTGACAAGGGACCATCCTCCCCCTCGCTCCCGTAAGACATCATCCATGGGGCAAAACAGAGTGCATAGATGTCCCTCTTGCCCTTCTCCTACGACTTAAACTGCTGCTAGCAGTTTTCTTTTTTAAAAAATCCACATGCTTTTGTGATGCTATTTGAGAGAGAAATAACAAAGGGAAAGTCTGCCTCTGAGATGCTTCCACAAACCTGCCTCTCCACCCCCTTCTCTAACAGCAAAGCACTTTGCCAGGATTTGTCTAGTTTAGGGATTGGGGATTGGTGGTTTTTTGGTTCTTGTTTTTTGCAAAGGCATAATAAAGTACAAGTTACAAGGAGTGGGGCGGAGGGAGACCACCAGAAGATCCCCCTTTCTTCTGTCTCTCTCCCCGGTTTATTTTCTCCCACTAAGGGGTAATAAGAGAGAAACCTTTTTCTCGGAGCTCTCTCCTCCTCAGTGCCTCAAAAAGCATCACCAGAAAAGCACTAGAGAACATCCTTGCCAAATATAGGCACAACTCCCTTTTGTTCCTAGGAAGCAATTGCTCAGTTGCACGCCTGCTTGGTGATACTAGAACAGAGGGAGGGAGTGTGTGTGTGTGTGTGTGTGAGAGAGAGAGAGAGAGAGAGAGAGAGAGAGAGAGAGAGAGAGAGAGACTGACAGACTGAAGGCCATTTGGGGAAGGGCTGTTACTGGTGCTTAGCATGAAGAAGGTCCTAGGTTTAAATCCTGGCATCTCCCAGTAGAGCTTGGAAAGAAACCTCTCTGAAACCCTGGATAGCCACTGCCATTCTGTGCAAACAATATTGAGCCAGAGAGGGATCAATGACTTGACCCAGGATAAACAGTGTTCTTCTGCTTTGGGGAAGGGACACAGCTCAGTGAGAGTGCCTGCTTCTCATGCAGAAGGTCCCAAGTTCTATCCGCGGCATTGGGACTAGAGAAGACCCCTTGCCTGAAGCCCTGGGGATCTTCTGCTACCAGCCAGTGCAGGCAACACTGAGTCAGATGGACCTATGGTCGACTGGGCAAAAGCAGCTCCTTACATTGATAGCTGCCCAGCACCCTAGCTTATCCTATCCGATGCAGAAACAAGGGGAGCAGAGACCACGAAGCCCGCATGGGGAGGTGGGAAGTACTTACTTCTCCCTAGCCCCTCGGCTCGCCACGCCGTCTCCTCCACCGCCCCATAGCGTCTCAGAGGCTTCTCTGCTTCCATGCTGGCCGAGATGGATCTCTTTAACTCCATGCCGGAGCCCTTTTCTGCCTGGGCCCTGTTCCCTCGGCTGCTTGGCGGGCTCCCCTTCCTCCTAGCAGACCATCCCAGCCGGAGGAAGGGCTTGAAGGAAAGGGAGACGCAGAGGGACTGCTCGGTGCGCGTTTCTCGGCTTGTTTGCTACCAACGCCGGGGCTGGCCAGCCTCGCTGAGCTCACTGCATCTCCCTCCGTCGCGCTGGTACCAAGAGGAGGAGGGAAGGGGAGGGATGCAGCGCGCATGCTCAGTGCGAAGATGCTCGTGAAAGGAAGCGCCCGAGGGAACGCAGGGGAGGGGAGGGGGAAGCAGGCAAACAATGAGGGCAAATATGCCGTAGTGGGGATGGAGGGTATGTATATATACATATTGGCTGAGTATGGGAAAATGCTAATCAGTGACCACACATAGCAGAGGGTCAGAGGGAGATAGCCTTTTCTGAGACTCTGTGCTATCTGTGTGTGTTCGGGCGTGGGGTAGGGAGGAAGAGGCAGCACCCCCAAAAAATCCCCAACCCGAAGAGCAGAGGTGCCAACAGGGCAAGACTTTGGGGCAGAAGAAGTTAAAAAGTCCAGGGCCCTACTCAGGAGAGTTTATTTGTTTGATAGGGATATTTGCAAACCACCAATTCATGAGAGAGTTCTGGTGGTTTGCAAATTGTTTTATTGTGCATTGCATATGCCTATATCTCTGTATCTATAGATATAAATATAATGGGGGTCTATAATAAAATCATGAAAACATCATAAACTCATAAAGTGCAGACGAAAGAACCAATGCTGAGTTAAATTAATTATCTAAACAAATAAACAAATAAAAGACTTGGTGAAACAAAAACATTTTGAGCAGGTGACAGAATATCAGGATTCTAGGTGCCTGCCTGATTTAACGGAGAACAGTGCCCCAAAGTATTGATACCCTTACACTAAAAGCCTTGCTATGTGTAGAAACTATATCAATATGAGAGAAGGGTGGGGCAGTGAGGGGAGATTCTCCAGAAGAGGGCAGTGATCTGGCCAGCATATGAGAGCTTTCCCTGACCCCCGCCTTCTGCCCCAGCCAGCATGAACAATGGGTTTGCAGAGATGGCAGTGGCTGTGCCATTTTGCCACCACTGTCCATCCAGGGTTTGAACTGCTCTGCCAAAGGTGATGGCGCACTGGGAAACTTAGACATTCTTTCAGAAAATTAGGTGGGTCAGAGGAAGTTAGGAAGAGGCCAAATTTTCAGTTAGGATAGGAAACAGCAAACCCATTGATTGCTTTGTCAGTGCAATTAAAATGCAGTTATCAATGCATATTGTTTTCTGAGTACCACTATCACAGTGCAGTTCAGTTGGTTGGAACTGTTGAATTCAAGCCAGCAGAGCCAGCGAAGCTCAGAGGAATTTGGCCACCCTCCAGGTACCCGGCTTGAATCCTTGTTGACCTCCTGTCTGCGACTCCCGGCAAGATCAAGGCGAGGTCTTACTCGGCGATTCTTCCCAACGTGAAGAAGAACACACCATTCCTCCCCCTCCCATCGCCGGGGGGGGAAAGAGTCAGACAGAAATATATTTACATGTCTTTATTTCTGTCGTTCCAGCAGTACAGAGAAATCATGTCTGTACCCTCTCATCCCAACTGCAGAGAGAGAATAACTCCACCCATGTACTTCCAGTACAGGGTCATGTGACACTTTGAGCTAACATCCGGCTCTCAGTGCACTGAATAGACTGTCCCTGGTTCCCACGGTACAGTCCCATAACATCAGCTTCCTGTTTACCATTCCAGCCACCTGGAGCTCGCTTCTGCATTGCTCCTTTTTCGTAACAGGAACATGGTGCTGATAATGCCAAGGTTGCAGGTTCGATCCCCATATGGGACAGCTGCATAGTCTTGCATTGCAGGGGGTTGGACTAGATGATCCTCAGGCTCCCTTCCAACTCTACAATTCTGGAATTAGTTGGCTCCACCCATCAATGGCTCTAGCTCCACCTGCTGTTGGTCTCCCTGCCTTCCACCTTACCAGCCTCAAAGGGCACCTGCCACCTGTGTTTATTCGTGAGATTTTCATCACAGGCAGCAAGAATATCAAGGCCAGGTAATGCACTTCCACCTTGCCTGATCTTCCGTTTGGTCTGGACACGGCAGAGTTTCCCTTGGGCTGTTTTAAAGGACAGCAGATGCAAGAGTAACTTATAGACTGTTGTTGTGCATCCAGAACAAGAAAGGCCAGACAGTGCTATGAGTCAGGAGCTTAAGCAGCAGGTGGTGGTGCCGTTTTTACTGCTAATTTGGGGGTGATGACTGTGTGGAGACGTTGCTGGGGGTGGGCTGAACTGATTCATTGGAAGCAGTGCAGGAGTGGGAGGAAGCAGAGGCACCCATATGGGTTATGGTGGAGGAAGAGGTGATGAAGACAGCTCCAAAGACAACAGCGGCCCACCCTCTAAAATACTAGTAATAATAATCCGGCTCTTCAGACATGATGGCGAGAAATGGCTTTTCTCTCCCTTTAATTGTGAATGCTGGAGGTGGGCGCCAACAGAAATGGAGCCCCAATGGATCTGTTGAGCAGCAAGGAAGAAGTGTTAGAATGCTTGGGGAAAGAGAGAGGGCTGTGGCTCAGTGGTAAAGCATCTGCCTTGCAGGCAGAAGTTCTCAGGTTCAATTCCCAACATCTCCAGATAGGATGGGGGAGACTTGGCTGGAGAGCTGCTGCCAGTCAGTGTAGACAACACAGAGTTAAGATGGGCCACAGGTCTCATTCGGTATAAGGCAGCTTTGTACGTGCCTAGGTTTCACAGAAGTACAAAAGAAATCTGAAACAAGCCTCAGACCTAAGGGGGCAACCCACCCCCCAAAGAAACAGCTCAGGGAGAACTGAGGATGCTCAGGAGCTACAGCACACTGGATCAGGGGACCAGGAACTCTTATTGATATCCTTACAGTTTATAGTATCCTGGACAGGGGCTCTGTGTCATAGTCTCATGCTCAGCAGCAACATGCAGAGCTCAGTGGAGTGGGAGAGTCCATGAGGTGTACTTGCCTGGATGCAGAGTCAGTATCCAAAGTCAGGTCCAGTCCTAGGATTGAGCAAACAACAATCCATGTGGTCAGATGGTCCAGGGGTCAGGGAATCTGATGGTCATGGGGGTCAAGGGTCAAGACAAGCAGGAAGCAGCAAGGTAGGGCTAGGCATCTGGCTGCTGCTGGAAACTCTGAATAATAATAATAATAATAATAATAACAATAATGTTTTTATTTCTACCCCGCCCTTCCTGGTTTAAAAACCAAGCTCAGGGCGGCTAACAGCAAATATAAAACATTGATTAAAATGCGACTTAAAAACAACATAAAACAGCATAGAATACAACATAAAATGCAGCATCAATATCAATAAAATTCAAAAATTCAGGGGTCATTTTTGGAAGAAGGCTGAAGCCAGCTGGTTCTCATCAGCTTCTTCTCTGTGTCCCTGAAGGCTGATCAGCTGCAAGTGGAGTCACTCCCCCTTCAGGCTGCTGTTCATCAGGTGAAGCTGACTCTGGGCCCATGACAAAATGGCATGAATCCTGATTGGGGACATTCTTCTAGGACAGAGGTGAGGAACCTCAGGCCTGGGTGCTAATTGCAGCCCACCAAATCTCTCCATCTCGCCCTTGGATCTCTCCTCAGGTCACACACTTCTTGTTCCACACCACACCCCTCACTGGTCTTTTGTCAAACCCTGAGTGCTTTTGCCTGACTGGAAAATGTCCTTAAACTCTACTAATGCCTCTTGCTTGCCTGGTTAGAGGATAGAGAGGGGTGTGTGAGTAGAGAAACTAGTCAAGTACAAAGGTACTGTAAAATGTGCATTCGTTGCTCCACCCACTTTTTTCTCTGGCTCCGCCCCCACTGGCATGTGGCCCTCAGAAGGTTACCCAGAAGGGAATGTGGCCTTTGGTATGAAAAGGGTTCCCTACCCCTGTTCTATGAAGCAAGAATACACAGCAACATTTTGTTGCAGCTCCCACTTTTTAAATTCTAGCACCTGATGTGCTGCATTCTTTGTCATGTGCCCAGCACCTGAAGAGACAACAAAAAATAAAACAAAATGCAGTTCTCATTTTAGGGGAAAAAAGCCGTAACAACTGTGTCATAAAGCAGTAATAACAACAGCCAGCTAAAAATGCCGCCATTAAAAACAACACAGAGCAAGTCAGCCCACAGGGAATTTTCAAATAGAAGTATAAGCACACAAGTGGAAACTGCAGCAAAATGTTATGGTGTGGAGGGCTGCTGTTCAGGAGTCCAGGCACTCCGTTCCGCCACCTGTTGGCCGTAGCTCAGTGGCAGAACAGCCCAATCATCAGCCAGGTCCCTGGGCATTCTTGGTGCACATTGGGCTGTTTTGGGGGTCCTCTCCCCCAAACTTTGCACATATTTCCACAAAACACATGGCTTGAGCAGCATGACAATACTGCCTTCTGGGCAGGGCTGGCAACATTCTGGCTGCATAAGCGACAGCACGCAGCACCTGAGGTTGGAAACAGAGGGAATGGTTTGTAGATAGGACTTGTAAATGTAAGTGTGCCAGCTGCCAGTGAAATCATAGCCTCGGTTTCAGGGGATTGTTAAAGTGTCACACTTCTCCATTCACGTGGGCAGTGATGAGGGTTTTGGGTTTTTTAACAGTCAAGCTGTGTATAAATTTTATTAAATAGGCAGCTTGTTCCCATTTTAGATGCTCTCTTCTGTCCCCAGGAATCTCCGCATCCCCTTGTCTGAGTGTGCACAGAGGTAGCCCTCACAGAAAAAAGTTGCCAGCAGGTGCAGAATGCCGTGGCGAGACTCCTTACTGGGTCCTCACTGTGAGATCACATTCACTCGGTGCTATACCAGCTGCACTGGCTCCCGGTGGAGTACAGGATCAGGTTTAAGGTGTTGGTTTAAACCTTTAAAGCCCTATACGGCCTAGGACCCTTGTACCTACGGGACCGCCTCTCCTGGTATGTCCCACAGAGGAATTTACGGTCTTCAGACAAAAACATCTTGAAGGTCCTGGGCCACCGGGAGGTTAGGCTGGCCTCAACCAGAGCCAGGGCTTTTTCGGCTGTGGCCCCGATCTGGTGGAACGCTTTGTCACAAGAGACTAGGGCCCTGCGGGACTTGACAAATTTCCGCAGGGCCTGCAAGACAGAGCTGTTCCACCAGGCCTTTGGCCAGGGCACAGCCTGACTCCTTCCTTTGGCAATCTTCATAGAACTTTAGCCCAATGGTTGCCAGTAATTTGATTTGAATTAATTTTATAATGAAATGATTTTAGAATGTTGTATTATTTTATTGTTGTTAGCCGCCCTGAGCCCAGCTTCGGCTGGGGAGGGCGGGATATAAATAAAAATTTATTATTTTTATTATTAAAATCTACACCTTTATAGTGAGTCAGACCATTTGTCCATCTAGCTCAGTACAGTCTACACTGACTGGCAGCAACTCTCGAGGGTTTCAGACATAAGTCTTTTCCCAGCCTGACCTGGGGATTGAACCTGGAACATTCTGCATGCTCAGCACATGCTCCACCACTGAGCTACAGCCCCACCCTCACAAGCCTTTATAAAACCCTCTCACCATCCTTCATCGATGCCCTGTCCAATCCATTTAGATTAAAGCCCGAATTACTGCTATATATAGAACCTGGGCTATTCAGCATGTATTTGACCATTCTCAATTGAGCTTACAATTTCATGTAAAGTTCTTCCATCAATGTCATGGGTTTCCCCACAGCAGCTCAGTGCTAATGTCCCTGCTGAGCTTTGGTTACGGATATAAAAAGAGGTGGTGCATGAAATGGAGTCAGCTGAGCATATTTCATTGAACAAATAAATGCAGGACTTCCATCTCCATCCTTCAAGTATTAGCCAGGTGATAAGGGCTAATACTGACATGCAGAGATCCTGCAAATGAATTATACTGCAGTTATTACAAAGTTCTGACCACCAGATTGGATTGTTTGCAGTATGTAAGCCCAGGGAAATACGTACATAAGTAAAATGAATGGGGTTTGTTTGTTCCAAAGGTGTGAACAGCAATTGCAGAACAGGTCAGATTGGCCAGTGCCTGGAAAGTCTGGATTTGGGAGTGGGGCATGGAGAGAAAATGCAAGTAAGAGGTGAAATGATAGAAGTTTATAAAATTATGTGTGGCATGGAGAGAGTGGATAGAGAAGAGTTTCTCATGGCACTAGAACTCAGGGATATCCAATGAAACTGAAATTTGGAGGATTCTAGACAGATAAAAGAAAGTGCTTCTTCACACAGAACATAGTTAAACTATGGAACTCACTCCCACTAGAAGCAGTGAAGTCCACCAGCTTGTGTTGATTTTAAAAAGAACTGTTGGAGGAAAGGATAATATGTGTTTTTAAAGTTAATGTTATATACGGTCATCTGTAACCATGTACATGCCTGTCCAGCTGCACGTTGGCTATAAGCTTTTAAAAAAATAAAAATAAGGATGCAGGTCCGCGGCAGCCAAGGTGACCGTTTGCCACCTGGGTGCTCATCTGGAGGCCCTCTGGGCTGCAGGGGTCTGGATCTCAACCCTGAGATCCAACCCTAGCCGTACCACAGCATTTGGTATGGGTCATCTGACCAGATGAGGTGCTGCATGGTAGATCCATGATCAGGAAGGTGGCTTTTTGAAAGTTAAAAACAGCTGTCGGGGGTGGGCATATTGGGTACCAGCTTACAGGGCTAGCCTACGTACATCAAGAGGCTGCTGTGCTTCAATCATGCCCACAGTGAATGAACAGAGGAAGGGTATGACAGCAGGGGAGGTGTGAGCCCATGAGCACTATGGCCCAACTCTTGTTTTGACCAATCTGTGCCAGGAACCCATGGGGAAAGGCAGACGAGCGATTCCAGGACCATGGATAGCTCCCATGGAAGGTAGCCTCTCCTTCATTGGACGTTTTTAAGCAGAGGTTGGATGGCCAGCTGTCGTGGATGCTTTAGTTGAGATTTCTACATTGCAGGGGGTTGGAATAGGTTTCACTTGGGTTCCCTTTCAGCTCTACAATTCTGATTCTATGTACTTGATCTCAGCACCATGGATAGCTCCAAGCGAAAGGCCTTGGTTGCAGCGCCATGGATAGCTATGAGTGAGCAACTTGTCCAAAGGCTGGAGATGAACTGGAGTCTTGAGTCTTTCCCTTCAAGTCAGCTTTCCCAAGCATCAGCCACTTGGCTTAAAGATTGTGGCCCCAGGTCTGCTGACAGGTACTTCTTCTCCTTTTGGTGGCCTCCAGCCTGGCCTGCTCCCTTGGGCAGGTGCAATAGCATGGGGAACATTTGGTTCCTCTTTATGAGTTGGGCTCAGGAGAAACTGTGTAAGCCACCCTGAATTCCTTGGGAGGAAAAGTGGGATATAAATCAAAATAAATAATCAGAGCATGGCAGAGGTGAAGAAATGAATTCAGCAGATGGGCCAGATTCTTATCTTCCCGCCCTCCTGTCCGGCAGGTGGGTGGCACTTTCCACCCACCAATCACCTGACATCACATCAGGCAACCTGTTTTTGCCAGTGCAGTTTGAAATGTGTCACTTACAAAGTGCCACGCAGAGTGCTTTAGAAGTCCCAAGAATCAGCTATGGGGTGGCATTTGCAAAGTGAAGTGCAACAGTGCTTTGCAAGCAATTCTAATCAGTGGTGTCTGCGGTCCCTTTTACTCCAGCTGCATCTTTACCTGTTCCACCACTGACGTCAGGTACAGGGACAGGTGGGCATGGATTGGCCAAAATGGCCTGGTAGTTCTAAGCGGGCTCATAGGCCCAACATGGCACAACCACCTGGCAATTTCTCCCTCTCTAATGCAACAGGCCAGGATAAACTCCTACATTACTTCTGTTGCTTGCAAGCTTCTTCCAAGTGGGTTTCCCTTTGGTTGAGATAAAAGCACTGATCCCACAGGCAGCCCATGTCACATGGTTCATTTCCACATACTGTTAGCAGCAAAATGTTTTCAATATCATAATTTTATTATCTTTATCATTAAAAACATTTATATGCTGCCTTTCCAGACCATGTTCACCCAAAGCAAAAAAAAAAAAACCAAAAAGCACACACCCCAAAACCCAACAGAATGCAAGACAACATTACAACAAAGCTCCCAAAACACATTAAAAACCCCACACAATTTTCAGGTTACTTGAGGCAGAAGGCTTATATCAGGACCTCCACCCAGTTTATTTACTTTGAAACTAATAGAAGGAATCACTGTACATATAAAGCACACAGATTTTTCTTTAAAAAAAAAACCCAAAACACTTAATAAACTATTAAAATGATTGAGAATGTCATTGTATATTAAATATTCTGTCATTACTGCAGTATTTCACATATCTGCCGCAATACTGCAGCTGAAAGCAGCAGGAGATCAGAGTCAGTAGTTTAAATCTGTATAATAAATAATGCAATTTTTTTGAATTACTTCACTATCATTAGAGAAAGAGAGAAAGCACCATTCACTTGGGGGAAAACATATGGGTTAACAAAAACAGATGAAACGGCTTTTTTAGAAAGTTGGGCTACGTTTCTGCCCAGATGCTGAAGCAGAATGAGACTGAAGATTAAATTTTTACACCATGTTTTCTTGGTCCTCATGAAACGATCTTGCAAGCTTTGCACAGAACCCATGCTGCCTTGCTTTTCCAGTACAAGTACATTGCAGGAGAGGGGAAGCATAATCCGCAAGGAATTTTAATAATTAGCAAGGAGAACACTGATGACTCAATATTCCACCCGCCTTCTATCTGAGCAATTAAACTCAGCTATAAAATTAAATTATACAGTTAATGTTTCTCCACTGTGAGGTTAGCTGCTATGATAGGCAAATGTTTGCGCTGCCCTGTAATAAGCAAGCCACTTCAATCCCTCGAGAAATGGCCCTGCGGCACAGAGAAAGACTGTAGGAGAGAAATAACGAGCAACTGGCCTCCTTTGCACAGGAATAAATAGCAAAAATCAAACAGTTTACTGAATATACTGACCTTCAGTTGTCTGATCAATAACACACTTGTGACCCACGAAATGGGAATCCTGATCTTAAACACTGGTGTATCAAGGGGTATATTTGTTACTTATAAATGATGTCATTTTAGAGGTGCAGTTGACCTGGAGGTTCTGTTGTACTGCCTTTGTTAAAATTAATGGCACCTGGGTAAGAGCAGGAATGGGTCTTAAGACAGGAGAACACTGTTTTCCATTCATGAACCAACTGACCTATGTCCTTTGCCATTCATGAATCCAGGTGGACTGTGCCCTTTGCTTGTTGTTGCCTTTCATGATTAAATGACATGTGCCTTTTGCCATTCATGAATTACTTTTCTTTTTATAAAACCAATTACAATACATAATCAAAAATCAACAAAACATGCTCTCCACTAAAACAAATTATCATAATATCACACCTGAATCCTGGGACAAAAAATATGCTAGTTTTTCAAATTACTCTTTATATACAAAACGGCTTTGTATTCACCCAGGCATAGGCAAACTTGGCCCTCCAGATGTTTTGGGACTACAATTCCCATCATCCCTGACCACTGGTCCTGTTAGCTAGGGATCATGGGAGTTATAAGTCATAGAATCATAGAATCATAGAGTTGGAAGAGACCACAAGGGCCATCGAGTCCAACCCCCTGCCAAGCAGGAAACACCATCAGAGCACTCCTGACATATGGTTGTCAAGCCTCTGCTTAAAGACCTCCAAAGAAGGAGACTCCACCACACTCCTTGGCAGGTCAAAAACATCTGGACGGCCGAATTTGCCTATGCCTGCATTAGGCCATCCAGCCACTACAATGAAAGTCAGTAGTTCTTTAGGCTTTGAGGCAGGGGTTTCCCCCCCCCAGACTTGAGATCCTTTTAAGTGAAGATGCCAGGATAGCACCTGAAAACTCCAATATGCATACATGTGGTGAGTTGGTTTTTGTGTGGCTAGAATGTAACCTATTGTACGAAGGTAAAATTTTACATCCATTGCTCCACCTACTTTTGTATCTGGCCTTGATATTGCAGACAGAATGCAGAATCCTATGGCTCTAGTCTTTAAGGTTATTAAAATCAGGTTGAAAATAACGTGGGAAACGCCAAGGGAAATTGTGAAGGCTGAGCAGGGTCTTTAGTAGGCAGGGTGGGCTAACTAGAAGATTAAAAAGATTGCCAACCATGGGCTTTGTTTTGGCAGCTGCTAGTTCCAGTCTCCAGTGCAGGAATGGGGAACTTTTTTCAGCCCAAGAACTGCAGGGATTTTTTTTTAGTGATCATTGTTTTTATTTGTAAGCTGCCTTGAGTCCTGTCAGAGAAAACGGCAGGGTGTAAATATATAAAAATAGGAAGAACAGCAACACTCTTGTGCGCTTTTGGTTGGAGGGAAATGACCTTGGAAAAACTGTCCAGAACATCGAACTGCTTGGGCAAACTGTAGAACGGAAATTGCTATCAGACTTCACCCTCTCTAAGCCGGAGGGACAGATTAAAAATAAATCAATACATGTGAAACCTATTAGGAGCAGGTTGTTAATCCCCTGGACTTCAGGTGGATCAAGGAGTTCATGCAGGACTTCTCTGAGGCTTTACTCCAGGAGAAGTCAGCATGCTGCCTTCCAGACACTGTCATATTCCAACTCCCATCAGAATAGCCAATGGGCAAGGATGGCAGGAGTTGACTGCAGTCAAAGGCAAAAACATATGGCCATGTGACATATGGGGCTTATCCACACTTACCTTACCTCTGTTCTTTCCAGGAATGGCCTGCCATTTAAAGCTCTGTATCTGAACACCCTGTTTTTTGCTCCAGAGCTTTCTCCGTAAAAACCCAAGCTGGTGTTTGCTCCGATTCAGCTTCAAAGAGTGAGTTTTCATGTGAAAAGCTTGGGGCAAAAACAAACAAACAAACAAACAAACACTCAGACACAGAGCATTAAAGTGCAGACCTCTGGCTGAAAAGAGTGGGGCAAAAGGCAAGTTTGGATAGGCCCTTACTTCCATCAGATGTCAAAGAAATAAACAACTATCTGACGTTTAGAAGACATCTGAAGGCAGCCCTGTTTAGGGAAGTTTTTAATGTCTGATGTTTTAATGTGTTTTTAATCTATTGTTGGAAGCTGCCCAGAGTGGCTCGGGAAACCCAGTCAGATGGGTGGGGTATAAATTATTATTATTATTATTATTATTATTATTATTATTATTATTATTATTACAGGCTGAATTACAACGGTGCAGGATGCAACTGTGCATCAGGTTGGATTTACACATGAAGCACAAAAAGACCCAAATCAGGCAATGCAATGGACTGTATCCCTCCAGACCAGGTGTGGGAAGAAGAAGAAGAAGAAGAAGAAGAAGAAGAAGAAGAAGAAGAAGAAGAAGAAGAAGAAGAAGAAGAAGAAGAAGAAGGCTGGGTTGAGGAGAAGAAGAAGAGTTTGGATTTGATATCCCACCTTTCACTCCCTTTAAGGAGTCTCAAAACGGCTAACATTCTCCTTTCCCTTCCTCCCCCACAACAAACACTCTGTGAAGTGAGAGAGGCTGAGAGACTTCAGAGAAGTGTGACTGGCCCAAGGTCACCCAGCAGCTGCATGTGGAGGAGCGGAGACGCGAACCCAGTTCCCCAGATTACGAGGCTACTGCTCTTAACCACTACACCACACTGGTGGGGAACTTTTCTTCAGCCCGGGGGCCGTATTCCCTTCTGGATAACCTTTTAGGGGCCACATGCTGGTGGTGGGCAGGGCCAGAACCAAATGTGGGTACGGCAACAAACGTTAAGTCTTACCTTTGTGCAACAGCATGGCTTATACGCACACAGCCTTCATCCAGTCAAACAACAGGCATGATCAGAGTTCAATAACACATCCCAGCAAAGCAAAAGCACTCAAGGAGCGACAGCGAAGGGTATCATTTTGGGGGAAGAGAGTGCGACTGGGGTGTACTTTTCCAGTACAGGAAAAGTCCCGAGAGCCAGACAGAGCTTCCTCAATCCTGCCCTAAACCATAGATTGGTAGTTCACATTTTTTATGTTCCCAATTCTACAGGCACACACTG
Source organism: Podarcis raffonei (assembly GCF_027172205.1). NCBI lineage: Eukaryota > Metazoa > Chordata > Lepidosauria > Squamata > Lacertidae > Podarcis > Podarcis raffonei. Next base: position 38,632,632 of record NC_070615.1, on the reverse strand, counting down.
AACCCTCAAGTCCGCGACTGAAATAAAAGAGAAGTAAAGTTTTCTTTGCAGAATGCAGGGCTTTTTTCAGCTGGAACTCGCTGGAACTCAGTTCCAGCACCATTGCCATTCTAAGAGAACAAGGGAGGTGTTCGTGGTGAGCTCCAGCACCTCTTTTTCTAGAAAAATAGCACTGGCAGAATGGATAGGTAAAGGTAAAGGGACCCCTGACAATTAGGTCCAGTCGTGACCGACTCTGGGGTTGCGCACTCATCTCGCTCTATAGGCCGAGGGAGCCGGTGTTTGTCCGCAGACAGCTTCTGGGTCATGTGGCCAGCATGACTAAGCCACTTCTGGCGAACCAGAGCAGCGCACGGAAACGCCGTTTACCTTCCCACCGGAGCAGTACCTGTTTATCTACTTGCACGTTGACGTGTTTTCGAACTGCTAGGTTAGCAGGAGCAGGGACTGAGCAATGGGAGCTCACCCCGTCGCAGGGATTCGAACCGCCGACTTTCTGATCAGCAAGTCCTAGGCTCTGTGGTTTAACCCACAGCGCCACCCGCGTCCCTCAGCAGAATGGATAGGTGGCAGTCAATTAAAGCCCACTCAGAGGAGAAGCATTAAAATTAAGGGGCCTAAGTTAGTCATGCCCAATAATTGGCTACAACCCGAAAAGTTAGCTGAGTGCATTCCTACAGCAATAAGGTACCATTTCGTAAATGCTCAAGTTTGTTCACTTTGAGTTCTACCTTCATACACACTCTCACCACCCCCTAAAAAAATGCAGCTGGCATCTGCCAACGCAGCTCGCTGCCTCCCTGACAGGTGAAGGATGCTTTGAACCGGCAATATATTTATTTCCCTGGCGGCATCTCGTCCGTATCAGGTTTCTTGCCTCGGAACAACAAGAAAACTGATTTTACAGTTCCGTCACCGCTTTGTTGGGAAAAGCACAGAAAAGTTGCCCAGATGAAACCACACAGGCCAGTGTACGCTGTCCTCCAATGCACCGGAACCAGGCTGAAGTTGGAAAGCTATTTGGGGGAAAGAAAAAAGAAAAACAGAAAGAAACCGAGTTAAACGCACCAAAGAAATATCAGAGCCTTCACCTTATCATCTTTGTTGCAGGTCCAACTTGCTGCAAAATGAGCTCTAGGATTTTACTGTAGTTAAAAACTACGGTACTTCGATCTGGTGTTCTAAAAGCTTTGAAAAGGGAAATAGAATGGCGGTAAGCCAAGGAGAATTTATTTATGTTGGTCTCTTTGATGGATGGGCCTTGGGCCAGCCTCCTGGTGACCAAGAAACCAATCAGAGCTGGAGTGTCATTCAATCAGGAGGGAGTGGAGAGCTGTAACTTGACAGTTAAACTGTCAGATAGGGCTTAACTGTCAGAGTGGATATAGGGCTTAACTGTAGGATAGGGCTTGGAAAGTGATGAGATAGGAATCAGTTTAGAGCCCAGTTATGGTCAAATTGGCAGCTAGCTAGGCAGGGCAACCCAGATTGTTTTCTAAGGGCAATGTAAAGATTCTAGAAAGGGTTGGGACTGTTTTACTTGTAGTGCAAGACCCATAGCTATTCTAGAGAGAGGTTTAAATTATGAGCTTTAAGTACGTTTTTAACTATATCTGCAAATAGGTTTTTTACTGAAACAAAGTATTGGGCCTTATCAGAGTGACCACTAAGCTACAGCCTGCCTTGTGTGTTTAAATAAAATTCCGGTTTTGTTTACAAATTGCCTCAAAACAGGTTTTCCCTTCCCATGTGGGAAAAAATCCTTCCTGCTGGATATAATAGGAGATGTTTCAAGTGTTACTGACAGGGTGAGTCTTAATTTTAAAGAACCGAAATCGGGTCATGAGGTAGCCCATGAGGGTTACCTTATCGAGGGGTGGCTGCCACAGTCAGGGCCAGCCGACCCATGAGGCTAGGAGAGGCAGCCGCCTCAGGCGGCAGGATCCATGGGAACAGCAGATCCAGCATCCAAGGAATGCATCTCCTGCTGCTGAAATAACAGGGACAGCTGAATTTTCAAAGGGGACACAGATAGGAGGTTTCTGGCTGCTCAACAACCCCAGACACCAGAACTAGAGATATGGGGATGTGGTGAAGAATGCATCAGGGCAATCTTCTGGCTGTGTTGATGAGCACATTGTTGTAGCTGCTGCTGTTATCTTCGTCGTGAGTTTCTAAGGAGGTGGAAGGCAAATTTAAACTCACCTGCACAAAAGGCCAGTACATCAGCCCAGTCTGAAACAAAAGCAAAATATATTTAAAGTAGTTAATTGAGAGGGGAAGGTACCACAAAAAAGCCATCAAAATAGATGAGAGTTACCAATGTAAACACATTGTCAAAATAACTGGTCTTGGAATCGTCAGTGGAAGAAACTCCCATGAGACTCTCCTTCCTTCGAGGTTTTTAAGCAGAGGTTGGATGGCCATCTGTCATGGATGCTTTAGCCGAGATTCCTGCAATGCAGGGGGTTGGACTAGATGACCCTTGGGTCCCTTCCAGCTCTAAGATTCTATGATTATAGATTATCTTGGCAGCACAAATAGTAATTGCAATGGGAAACAGCCAAAAATCTCATGCTGCATGCTTGGTACTGCTTACTCTGAGATATACTGGAGAAAGTCACGCATAATTTGAGATTTCAACAACACTAGAATCTCCAGGCACCTTTTACAAGGTTTGGCATTCCTTTATGACATATACAGAGGAACCATCATTTTCAAAGTAACCCTCGTCACAAGCGCGGCAAATCTGGAACTAAACTTGATGACCTGATAGTGTTGATAGTCTTTATTTGTACTTTGTTATTTTAACTCGTGTGCAACTATTCATTCCATGTGCCTATTTTATAGTTTTGTTTTCCATCTTCTAATTTTCATCTGTTGCGAACATTGTTCTCTCTGTTTGCTGTACATCACAAAATGAAATAACAACAACATAGATGGGTGGAATTCAATGCTGTGCTAAGTTAAAGTCCCTTAGTGGTGTACTAGCTGTGCTAGCAGAATGGCTCTCATAAAAAAGGCCAAGAAGCCAGCATGATTCTTGTGGCTGGTTATGGTAGCCTGGCTATTTCCTGCTAAAATCAGCTTCTGCTAGTGCTACTGTTACATTGGATATCATACTGCGCAACCCAAAGGAGGTCCCCTTACTCCCCTCAGAGAACTACAATTCCCAGAGTTCCCTGGGAAGAGGGATGGATTGTTAAAGCACAGGGGGTGGCTCTGAGCAGGGAACAAGGTCTCCTCACAACTCTCAGCACCCTTAACAAACTACAGTTCCCAGGATCCTTTGGGGAAAGTCATGACTGTTTAAAGTGGTATGGTCCTGCTTTATTTAAAAGTATAGTGCAGTTGGGGCCTGTCACAAGCGGGAAGGTGGGTAATCCTCCTCAAACTGCCACTTTAAGAACCCCAGAGAGATAGCACTGCTTCATTTTAAGCACAACAAGCACAGAATAGTGGGCTGCAAGAATTACATGATACCTGATACACTCACACATTTGCCAGATTGGCAAACAAAGGTATAGAGGAACAAATGCTTCCTTCAGCCGCAGAGGACGGACGAACGCCTCTGAACAACCATATTTATTTCACACCACCTGCAAAACTCTTTTCTTCCATGCTCTCATAATACCGTTTCTGAGCATTACATAAATGCACGCTTGATGTAAGAGCTGAAATGCAGACTGGTTATGAACAATGTCATGACCACAAAAGCAAGGGCTGTGTGGAGGTACAGCCACACCTTGCATGCTCAGCTCTCATTAAAAAGAAAAGGGCAAGCCTCCAGCCGTTGCAGTTGTAGAGATACAAGGAAAAGCATACAGGCAATATTCGATGAAATTGCTTACTAATACATAAATGCATTTCTCCTTTACAATGTCCTGAGTTGCTAGGGACAGCAAGCAATCAAGATGCTCTTGTTTACCTGTTTTTTAAAAAATGTGTTTATATGTTTAAAAACTGAACAACTTTCAACGTATCTTTCTGCCCCCATTTATGTTCTGGGTCTTCTGCACTGATTTTCTCCATACAACCCTGCCCACATATCTACTGGCTGGGCCTCTTCATCACAAAATTTAAGGCTTATGACCCCAGTAAGTCTTTGCAGACTTACAGCAACTGGTTTGTGTCCTTAAAAACACATTGCTAGTCCTTGCAGCTGTGAAAACTGGCTTGTATGCAAGTGGACAGTACTTGGTGAAATCTCAAATGGCAAAAGGATGAGGGGAAAGTTCCAGTGGTCAGCTCTGGGACCAAGGACCTTACCTATCTCCTTGCCCATCACTACAAAAGCAGGATGCATTCTGCATGTAATTTGTGCATAATTTGAGGGATGGGAAGAGGGCCAGACAGCCAGAACCACCACTGTAAGTTGAGTTTCTTTTTTCTTCCTAAGCACTCCCATTTTTCTTCATGTGTCGTGTCTTTTGATGATGAGTCTGAGGGCAGGTACAGGCCAATAAATAAATTTTGGAAGTCACTCCAAGCGCCTTTTTGGCTAAAGGCTGGGGTATAAATAAATAAGTAAGTAAATAAAAGTGGGCATACTTGTAAGGTGTGTGTGGTGATAGGACCACGTTCAATGCAGCATTGCACTTACCTTATAGGTATTCCAAAATTTATCCCTGCAGTCGGCAAAGACATCCTCTTTCCCCTGGAGTATACTCATGCCTGGTCGCAAAATGTTTAAGGAAAGTCAGAATACAAGTAAAATCTACTAGAAATTCATTTACACAGCATTTTATACTATGCCACACACTTCTGCTTCACTAACCATTTCCTTCTGAATGCATCCTGAATAGCATGTTTGTCTTACCATAAAATATGTATCTTGTGATCTCTTGAATTATTATTATTTTTAATGCATGGTTTCATGTTAAAGTCACATCTTGAACTTGTCAGTTCTAACCTAATTTCTTGAATTAGTTGCTTCCTGTCCCCCACCCATTTCTTTTTTAAAAAAACCTCACATAGGAACACAAGAATCTGCCCAAGTCAGATCCTTGGTCCACCTAGCCCAGTATTTTTTACACTGGCTTGCAGCAGCTGTCCAACATTTCAGAAAGAGATGTCAGGGACTGAAGCTGGGATGTTTGAAGGCAAAGCAGATGCTGTACCAGTGAGCTGCAGCCTTTCTCCCTAACATAGGAACCTGCCTTAGGTCCACTGAGCCTTGGTCCACCGAGCTCAATCTTGTCTACACAGGCTGGCAGCTGCTGGAGCCTTAATCCAGTGCCTTGGACCATTCATCCATGCTACTGAGAATGGTAATTTATCTGTCTCCTTGGCTACAACCAGCAAGGCTGTACCGGCTGCAGCTGATTAGGAGTCATAGTCCAAACTCAGTGCACATGGGGAGCCAGCATAGTGGTTATAGAGTAGTAGACTAGAACCCTGGAATACCAGGGTTCAAATACCCTCTCGGAGCTCACAGGGTGCCTAGCCAACCAACCTGCCTGCCTGCCTATCTCACAGGATTGTTGTGGAGATTCAATGAGGAGCAGGGAGAACCATGTATGGCACCTTGAGCTCCTTGGAGGAGGAAAAACGTGTGCTAGAAATGCAGTAAAGCAATACAACACCAGCGTAACCAGGTCGGGCAAGGGCTGAATTTAGGTTTGATGAGGCCCTAAACTACTGAAGGTAATGGAGCCCTTTATATGTCCAGCTGTCTTTTGTCAACGACAAATTGTCACTGGTTTTTGTGTTGAATATATGCTATATGGTAATTTATGGAACTAATGGGTATCTAAAGCCATTTGCACATAACAAAATATGTATTTTATCAAAGCAATTGTTGCACTGAAATACAATTAAGAAATATATTAATAGTGAAATTGGAGGGGGCAAGAGAGTGGGGCCCTAAGCTATAGCTTGTTTGGCTTATACGTAAATCCGGCACTGGCTGGCTCCCTGCACTCTGCGTGTGCTCAGAGGCACAGCTGCCATTTCCGGACCTGGCCCCCTCCGTCCTCCCCCCTCTCGCGGCCTCACTCACCGGTGTAGAAGGCGAGCACGGCGATGGGCGCGCCCATGAGCTGGTCGCACAGCACTTTGGCCAGCACGGCGCCGGGCGCCCGGCCGGGCAGCAGCCTCTCCAGCGCCCTCAGCCACACGTAGTTGAAGTTGCCGTGGAAGGAGAGCGCCACCAGCGCCACGTGCCGCGTCTGCGCCCAGTCCGCGCTTTGGCCCGGCCGGCGCCGGAGCCGCTGCTGCGCCGCGTCGCCCGCCGCGAAGAGGCTCCCGTAGAGCGCCACGTTGCACAGCCAGGGCGATCGCCGCACCAGGCGGCCCAGCAGGGCCATCGCTCGCCCGGCTCGGGATTCAAGGAAGCCGGCAGGCTCGCATCGCCGGCTCCCTCGCCCTTGCAGCTCCTGCTCCTCCTCCTTCGCCGGAGGGAGACGCCTCAGTCCCTGCCTCCTTTCCCCCCTTCGCAGTCGACGCGCACGGCCGCTTCCTCGCCGCCACCCCCGTTTTTTGGCCAGGGGATCAGGTTCCCCGCCACACAACAACCCTGCGGGGTAGGTTATGCCGAGATACTGGTGCTACTGGCCCAAGATCATCCCGATTGCTTCATAGCTATGTGAAAATGGGGACCCAGGTTCCTCACTCGCCAAGCTGACATAGCTGTCAACTTTCAGATTTGAAAATAAGGGATCAGCAGCCTCGAAAATCAGGGATCGGCAGCCTCGCCTGTCCCGGGGACAGAGTACGGGATATCTAACAATCCGGGATAGCCACTGGAAACGGCGCTGGTATAAGGGAGTTTCCCGCAAAAAAAGGGAAGGTTGACAGCTATGGCGTAGTATGGCACACCGACCCACCCAGCTCTCTGCACCCTGCAGAGGTGTGCGCGCCCAAATATGCACCATGAAATGAGGACGTGGACCCCGGAGACCAGGGTTCAAATCCCTGCTCCACCATGAAACTAACTGGTGGACCTTGGGCCAGTCACAGTCTCTCGGCCCAACCTACCTCACAGGGTTGTTGTGATGGATGCCGATGGGGAAGAAGATAACCATGTAAACTGCCTTGAGCTCCACGCAGGAAAGGCATATAAATGTAGTAAGTAGCTAAATGTGGTTTGGTCTTTTAAGAGGAGTGTCCACAAGACTCCAGATCACTAATAAGAGCTATAGGATCACTTTTTCTCACCACAGTGTGGCAGCACAGCTCAGTTTTGAGACACTGGCAAAGTCAAGGGGTGTATCTGTTCCCCTAGCATCCTTTGGGAGAGTATATCGCTTTTTCTGAATGGTATTTTTTTATCTGCAAGTATCTCATCTTTTGGGGTTGGGGGGTGGCGCTGTGGGTAAAAGCCTCAGCGCCTAGGGCTTGCCGATCGAAAGGTCGGCAGTTCGAATCCCCGCGGCGGGGTGCGCTCCCGTTGCTCGGTCCCAGCGCCTGCCAACCTAGCAGTTCGAAAGCACCCCCGGGTGCAAGTAGATAAATAGGGACCGCTTTCTAGCGGGAAGGTAAATGGCGTTTCCGTGTGCGGCTCTGGCTCGCCAGAGCAGCGATGTCATGCTGGCCACGTGACCCGGAAGTGTCTTCGGACAGCGCTGGCCCCGGCCTCTTGAGTGAGATGGGCGCACAACCCCAGAGTCTGGCAAGACTGGCCCGTACGGGCAGGGGTACCTTTACCATTACCTTTATCTCATCTTTAGGGAAGTCTTTTGCCCTCAGTTGGGTTAGTGGTAGGAGCCCTGTGTATTTGAAAGGGATCCTGGGCAATAAGTTCATAGGATCAAAACAAAGCACAGGTGCAAGGCTTTTTATTTTACTTCCATGTGTTTCAAAATGAAATACTCCTTCAGGAGTTACAAACGAGATATTGGGCAACGTTGATATAAAGGTACACAGTACGGGCACCTCTTTGATTTTTTGAATTTAAAACGTGTGGCACTTGCTGTAGCAACTCCATGGTGTTGAGTACCAGCACCTATTTTTCTAGAGAAAAAACCAGTGTCCACTGTGAGTATAAGTTGGATACAACCATTTTTTAAAAAAGAACCATTGAGTGGCCCCTGAAAAAACACTGGATAGACCCATTTAAATTAATGAACCTGTGAGGCATGTTCATTGATTTAAATAGGCCTAGTTTTGGCTACAATCCATAGGATAATAGCCATGATGGTTGTGCTCTGACTCCACTGCAATGCTTCTGAATACCATTTGCTGGAAACCAAAGGAGGGGAGAGGACTTTGGTGCTCCAAATCCTGCTTGCTGCTTTCACTCAGAAGCAAGTCCCACTGTGTAAGCTGCTACCAGGAAATGACTATAGCTGCTATAGCTCGTTACTGCACAAAACCCAACGTCCTCTTAGGTTGAATCCAAACAAAGAAATGAGAGGACTTTGTCTTCCATGAAAAAGCTACAACCTAATGAATATACGCAGTTGTGTCATCGAAGCGACGACGCCAAACGCTTCGCGGCCGAAGGCGGGACTCGAACTCCCAACCTAAGCTTTTCGTCAGCCGATCTCGCCGTGTCACCAACCCAGTGCGCAGGCTCAGCCGGCACGGATTCCGTCATCGCCTTCTTGGAGAATGTTCCATTATAAACAGAAGGGGCGGCAGCTCGGGGTCAGGAGATGGAGACGGTAACTTTTAGAGGCGCGAACGCAGCTCTAATAGGCGAGCCGTCTCTCATCACAGCAGTTTTAAGAGACCTTTAAGCTTTCCGTTCCCGTTCCCACTATCCGGTGTGTCTCCCCCCCAGGTTTCATTTTTGGTATGCTCCACGAGGCCCGCGCCTGTGGGGCTCTTGCGCCCTCTGTCAATCAGAGGCGGTACGGAAGCCTGTGGGGCTCCCGTCTCCTAGGTGAGCGCGCGTAACTTCCCTCCCCTCGTCCTGGTCGCCGTCACGTGCCCCGCCCTCTCTTCCCTCAGCCGCCGCCTGGCACTCCGTCAGCCCTGCCAACGTGGAGCCGGCTGAGGCCGAAGCGAAGGCGGAAGTGTTCTGAGGAGAGGAGGGAGGAGGAGGAGACGGGGGGCCTTTAACCAGCCGCCGCCGCAGCTGCCGCTGAAGAACCTCCGGCCATGGAGAGCTCCTTGGAGAAGGTCGGCTCTGCCTCAGAAGTGTCTCAGGCGGGGAAGGCGGAGGGCGGGGAGGGAGGCAGGGACGGGGCGGAGGAGGAAGGGTCCGCGGTGCCAGGGGTGGGGGCTGAGGGGAAATCTTGACAGGGGGTGGTCGCTGCTCCAGGCGACGGTCCACAGTCAGCAGCCTTGCAAATGCGAGTAGAGAGGTTTATAGATGTGTGTGCGCGCATATATATGTGTATATATATATATATATATATATACACACACACACACACACATATACACATATACATGCAATATGTATATGGGAATTCCTGTAACATATATACACACACATACACTCATATATATGTATATTATATTTGTATACGGTACATATTTGTGTTATATTTATATAGTCACACACCTGCACACATAGATAGGTACATGCTCACACATTATGAGTGTGTGTGCATACATATAGTGTTATATATATGTGTGTGTGTGCAGAAGCATATATGTATACATGTTACACACATGTGTGTAAAATATGTATACATATGTACTTCTGCACACATATTTGTGTTTGTAATACTGTTTATGCACACACACTCATATGTATATATATAAAACATACGTATGCATATAAAAGCACATCTGTAAGCACATGTGTGTAGAGCATATTACACACATAGCATATAGTGTGTACAGAATATATACGTGTGTATGTTATATGAGTTTGTTGACTATACACACACACACACACACACACACATACAAATATATTATTTTTAAAGCAACATTTTTGATGAGCTTGGGCTGGATCCTGAGTTAGTCATGCATTAATTTCGGAAGGACTAAGTCTGGATACAACCTTGTAACAAATGCATATGTGTATATGTACTGTTGTTAAATAGGCAGATAATAGCAACATTAATAATCATCATAATATTAACCATTGAAAATGATTCTTCTTCTTAGGGTAGTAGTGGGGCATATGTCAAGTGGTAGAAGGCCACCTCCTTGAGACTCCAATCCTATACTCATGGAAGTGAGCTAGTCCCACTGAAGTAAATTGCACCGACTTCTGAGTAGATGTGTCTAGGATGGCACTGTGAAAGTGGTGCTACCATTAGCATATGCATTTAATATATTTCAGGCTTTGTTTTTGAGGTTTTTAAAACCAAAAGGAGAGGAGAAAGAGGAACCCTCATTCTTAGTGCTGAATATTGCTTGATAGGCATTTATTTTATTTATCCATCTATCTGGCAAGAATCATATCTTTTCTATGTATAATATATCCAACCTAGCTTGCAATCGAGCAGGGCTGGCCCTACCGTTAGGCAGTGTGAGGCAAGAGCCTTGCACAACAGATGATGAAGGATGGGGAATGGACAGAGCTGCATGTGCCATGTGATCTGCCCTGCACCCTCCTAAATTAGGCTTCTGACCTCAGGTGCAGTGGAGGAAGATGCTATTATTGCCACTGTCAAAGTGTGATTCAGCTGTTATTCTTGCCAGTTTTTGTACAATGGTAGAATGAGGTGGCACCTTGTCCTTTGCCTCAGACAGCAAAATGTCGCAGGTAAGCCCTGCAACCCAGCTGGAAACACACAGAATTTTTTTAAAAAGAAGCAGTCTCATTCACAGAAAAAAAGCAGGAAAAAACCTTAAATTCTATTTATGTGTCAATATTTTACATATTGGCTTAAAGCGAGAGACTGTTTATGCAGGCTGTCTACCACATATTCTCTCTCACAGGAACTGCCAAAGGCCTTGATGTAATAATAGTGATGTAAGCCATCAAATAGAATATATCAAGCTCCCTTATAACTGAGGCAAGTCATTGTTACATCTGGGAATGACCTCTAAAGTTTAAGACATCTATGCCAGTTAGAATAGTGGGCAAAATGAACTCAGTTGTCCGACTCAGCATCAGTTGCTTCATATACACATAAGCTGCCTGGCCACAGCTCATTGAGTTGATCTGTAAAGTTACAGGTTCAATGTCTTGCATCTCAAGTTAAATGGATGTCAGGTAGCAGGTGCTGAAAGCTGATGTCAGTCAGAGCAAAGCAGTTAATACTTGAGTTTGGCAGACCCAACATCAGGCTTCTTCCTATGTGCAGAAGTGTAATGCTCAGTGGTACAGCATCTACTTTGCATTCAGAAGGTCTCAGATTCAATCACCAGCATCTTCAGACAGGGCTGGGAAGGAATCCTAACTTGAACCTTGGAAAACTGCTCCCAGTCAGCGCAGACGGTACTGAGCTAGATGAACCAATGGTCTGGTTCAGTATAAGGCAGCTTCCTACGTTCACATTACAATGGGGTTGTGCCACGGCTCCATGGGAAAATCCAAAACTTTGGCCTCTCCCAATATAATAAACATGGCTAGCAGGTGCTGTGAATGGAGGGAAGCTCTTGTCTCAGTCCTTGGGAAGCCACAGCTAGTCAGAACAGAGTGGATGACAGAATGGCTAGGTGGGCCAGTGTTCTGACATGGTATAAGACAGTGTCACGTTTTGTGAGGAATGGCAGTAGCTCCATGGGTTGGCGTGTATGAGGTTGTGGGTTAAATTCGTGGCATTTCCTGTAAAAAAGATCTCCAGTAGGAGGGCTGGGGGAGACCCTTCTTTAAACTTTGTAGAGCTGCTCCCAGTCAGAATGGATTGACAGTCTGATTCCATATTAGGCAGCTTAACATCCATATCATCATTATTTCAAGGCCAAATATACTCCTTACGGGAGAATGTGTCTCTATAAAACATAAACACACACCTGTAGCTTTTTGTTCTAGTCTTACCTTTATGACATGCTTGTTTTCTGTGTGCAGGGATCGTTAACTTGTGTTTGTTTAAGGGCACTTAATCATGTGAGCCCCTACCTGTTGTGTGAAGTAGTACAGTCATCAAACAGGTTTTCCTGCTCTTGAGAACTAGCAACAGGCTAACATAGATAACCTTTTTAAGAAGCTGCGGGGTGCTTGCGACAAACACGGGATATTGCATGGGATTTGGTACAGAAGGGCAGGACAAGAAGATGCTTAGTTTTTTGCTTCCCCTTTAAATTGCCCTTTCCCTGCTTATATGTATGTAGTTATAAAATATGTATTTATAACTATAAAGTTTAAGTTGCCTCCTTTTTTAGTGGGGAGTTAGTTTCATATTTATTTCTCCCGTTCTTTACTGGTTGTTGTGTGTTTTTTTTAAATGTGGGTAGGTGAGGGGGGAATACTGTTTTTAACTCTGAGGCAGCCAAGTGTGTTCATTAGTAAGAGCCATGTAACAATCTATGCAAAATTGAGAAATTAAAATTAATAGGATCTGTCCATTGCAACAAAAGAAGTTTATAAACTTGGCTTCTTTGTGTAATCTACTGGTATTTTGAGATGCACATTGTCACTTGCTGTTAGAGAAATATGTACTACCATTTTAGTTCAAGGCAGAACTTACTCCCTATGAATCTTGGAACATAAGGACAGAGTGGAATTTCAAAAGGACCAGCTCTCACAAATACTTTCTTTCTTCATGGGGATGTCTTTAAAACAGGGGAGTGGAATTTAAAACAGGGGAGGGAAAACTCTTCCATCCCAAGGACCATAAACCCTCAAGGTGAATGTTCCAGGGCCACATGCTGGTGGTGGGCAGGGTCAGAGAACACTGTGGCTGGAACCCTGGATTTGGCTCCTACTTTTGTATGGTAGGCTACATTCCAACCATTCAAAAGTCAGAGGCTTCTACACACAAGCACACATCTTCTAACCAGGCAACTAAGAAACACAGGCAAAACACATTACTGTATTGCGAGGCCAAAGCATTCAAGAAGGGCATGGAACAGGGCCACTGTTGGCTGTCCCCTGGGGAGAGGGGACATGACCTGGAGAGGACTGCAGACTCTGCAAAATCCCAAGGGCTGAACAGAGATAATTGGAGGGCCACATTTGGGAACAGATGAGGTTCCCTGACCCCTGCTTTAAAAAGTACCCCTGTTAGAACTCAGAAGTTTCTGTCGCCTTGTTTTGTGAGTCATTCTTTAGAAATGTTTCTGGGGCAGCTTCTTTCTAGCACAATAAACCTGTGAAAACAAGAGCAGCTGTTGGATTGTGGCAGAGACCAGTTCAACATGTCACCAGGGAACTGGAGGGAATAATTGTACTAGTACAACCAGGCATCCTTACTGTTTTTCTGCAATATTTCTCACTCGTGTTTGTGTAGCTATATATAGAATAGATAATCTTACATACCATAGGCAAGCAGAGAAAATCCAGGTGTTGTACCTAGTGTGGTGTTCTAAGGCAGGATTTAAAAGATGCTGCTGATTTTTATTTTCAAGGCCACACGAGGGACCTTGGTGCTCATCATACATTTTGCTCTCTTTAACATATGCACAAACACACATAAAAAGCTTGCACCTGCTGCACTTGTGTTTCTGGGCCAGGTTCAATGGTATTGCATTAATTTGTAATGATAACATCTTCAGGCGCACTTCATCCTTTGTCTGCCTGTCCGACCATTGAGATCTTTGGAGGAAGACTTCATAGTCCTCCATGAGCTGTGCACAGGGTTGAACTGCATGCTGCTTACAAATCTACACTCAAAGTGAACTACAGATTAATGAGAGATACTAACTTAAAAGTCTTAAAATTGGCCAGCATGAGTGAGAAAAAAACCTGGTTCTAAGCAACCACCAAATGCTCCTGTTTTACAAGTTAAAACCGTGAAGACTGAGAAATAAACAATTATCACAAAGCTGAGCATGGTAGAATATATTTTTATTTATATAAAGAACTTGCTATTAATAATTTGTTCCAAGTTGGACACTCTTGCCTATCTATTGCAAGTGAGCTAGAGATCCATCTTCTTCGTGCCCTAAAGTAGTGAACGTTCAGACAATTACATTCAGAGTCTCTTATGTTTTAACAGCTTTTGGAGTGACTCTGTTTGAAAGCCGTTTGGACCAAAGAGTAACAGAAATGTGACTGTAGTTCTTGATTCTGAAGGATTAGAGATACTTCAGGAGTACTCAGCTTAAGAAATGAAAATTCAATTGCCAGTTGATATAGTGGGATATTTCCCCCATTAACATTAGGTCTGTTACCTGCTTAAATAATTCTGGGTGCATCTAATGGGTTGATCTAAAAATACGTGTAAAAGCCATCATGCTGAGGATAAAAGCATACTTCTATGTTTATTTTGGGGGGATATGGAGCAGCTCTAATTAACAGGAAGTGTACTGTCATTATGGAATCAAGATTTCAAACAAACTTGTTTATCCACATTTGCAGAGGCCAAGGTTCTTTGGTGGGGTGGGTAGCAAGTTAGCATGCCCTCTACTGCCACTGCTGATGCCTTTCTTAGCTGGTGCAATTCTAAGCATATCCTATTTCAGTGCTGAATTCTTGAATGTCTAGTGGGGGGGCAACATTCTTGATGGGTGAATTGCAGGGACCGCAGCCATGGAGAACCGAGTTAGGTAGGATAATGCCACAAGTCTGTTGCCCAGAAGCCCCGGAAACCATAGAGCTGGATCCCCTGAAATTGATGGAGGAGGTGGCAATGCATTGGTGGGACATCACTTTTTGCAGGCATAGCCGTGGAACCCACTGAGCAGTCTCTAGGAAGCCGTCACTGTGCCATCCAGTCTACTAACTCAGCAACAGCATCCCCATAGTTGTGTTGCTTGCCCACTTTTTTATAACTTTAGGATATTTGTAGCCTGCGTTTCAATATATGCAAAATTCCACAGCAGTTGAGTTGACAATAAAACATGGGTTGGCTGAGATGTGAGTGACTTCTTTGTCCTCCCATCCACCAATAATGTACGTGTGAACACAGACATAACAATTTTACTCCATAGGGAGTGACATACTGCAGGCATTATTGTCTGAAACTTACCTATCTTGACCTTGTGTATGTTTGAGAAATTGGTTTTTAAAAAACTGAATTGAATTTGCCATTCTGTCCTGACCACCCAAATCAGTATGGCTGATGGAGGGTGGGGGACCTTTGAGGTATCTTCCTTTTAATAATAATAGAGTTCAAATCTCCATTGATCCAGGTGAATTAATCCATTTTAGGACATTTTCTCCTATAAGGAAACTGGTGTGTTCAAAGCTGCTTACTGTTTTCACAGCACTTGCTGTCTCGTGAAAAAAAAAATGCTTTGATGTCATAGGTTAAGACTCTTTCTGGGTTTTTTCTTTCTGTTATTCCCACAACATCATGATAGTTTTTGTTGGGGAAAAACTGATGGATGAATCTTTTAAAAAAGTACTCTGTGTAACAAGGAAGTAGAAGCAAGTATAATGAAATAGCAGTACATTTGTAAATACATTTTAAACAAATAAGGAATTGTTTTAGTGTGTATATGTGTGTATATAAGAAGGGGGATTATACTAATTTATCTTAAAAATATCAGGATGTTGTAATAACAAAAAGAGCCTCAAACCATGGCATCAAAGCATTTAATAATAAATAAAAAACTTAGAGGAATTTGTATAAAACTAATGTATGACAGTCACACGCATACAGTTTATTGTCCTGCACACACACAAGCAACATACACACACAGAAACAGCCACTACTTGCAACTGTACTTTGTAAAATATGCCTGTGTGGAATTACCTATAGGCATATTGCATTCTAATTCCTACATTGAAGAGCTTTCTGTATAGAACTTTGTGATAAGTGAAGCAGACTTGAGTTGAAAACAAAACTTGTCTGGCTAGATTGCAATCCAGCTAATTGGTATCTTGCTGGCATTCTCAGCATAGGAGAAAGGGTGTTAAAAGAACAGAATGGAGATCCACTGTGGATTTGATGGGTGAAATGAAAGAAGAGGTAATGCATTGTGGTGTAGTGGTTAAGAGCGGTAGACTTGTAATCTGGTGAACTGGGTTCGCGTCTCCGCTCCTCCACATGCACCTGCTGGGTGAGCTTGGGCTAGTCACACTTCTTTGAAGTCTCTCAGCCCCACTCACCTCACAGAGTGTTTGTTGTGGGGGAGGAAGGGAAAGGAAAATGTTAGCCGGTTTGAGACTCCTTCGGGTAGTGATAAAGTGGGATATCAGATCCAAACTCCTCCTCTTCTTCTACTTCCACATATTTGTTCTTAAGGAAAGCATTTGGCTGTATTAAGTCTTTTACGGGATAGTGAATGGAAGAGGAAGCTTCAGGAGAAATAATGAGAAAAGGGGACTGTGAGAACAGGTTGATCGTTGGACTCTTAGCTTTATATGCTATTTATTTGTATTTTTATCCCATTCTTCCTCCAAAGCGGTTGATCTTTGGACTTAACTTACATGCTATTTATTTGTGTTTTTATCTCATCCTTCCTCCAAAGAGCTCAGGACAGCATTCATGGCTCTCTCACATTAACTTTGTGAGGTAGGTTTGGCTGAGAGATAGTGTCTGGTCCACAGTCACTCAGTGAGCTTCATGGCTGAGTTGCCCTAATTCTAGTCTGACTCTCAGGACACTTGCAAATCTTCAAATCAACCCAGGTTTACCACCAAGCATGCACAAGTGTTTTCAGACACTTGTTATGTTGCAGTCTTACTTCACATTTTGCAGTGAGAACATTTTTAATGTGTAAAGTATACATCTACAATATGTACTATGTTGAAAGGTAAATGATTATCATGGCTGTCTGGCTGCTGCTGCTGCTTCTTGTTGTTGCTAGGTATATCACTGGCTAACGGTCTAAGTTAGGTGGTTGATGTTTCTTTAATGTGAGCTCATGAATGATTAGGAAGTACTGTAGCTGGGAGCTTTCCATTGAGAGTTAATCAGAGCTTTGAAAAAAATGGCACATACATTTATAGAAAGGGCTGATATAGGTTAGGGGTATGTGCACTTGTATGTGGGCAGGTCACATCCACAATATGCATTTAAAGTACATTTCTTCCCCCAAAGAATCTGGAGAGCTGTAGGTTGTTACGGGTGCTGGGAATTGTAGTACTCTGTGGGGCAAATGGCAACCCTCAGGATTCTTTGGAGGAAGTCATGTGCTTTAAAATGTATGGAGTTAAAGTGATCAGAGAGCAAGTGAGAGATGGAGGAAGACTGGAAGTGTCTTCAGGTGCTGAGTGCCTCCCTATGGCGATCTTACATGAGGCCGCACAGGGGTGGGGAAACTTCTTTGGCCCATGCCCAGATCTTAATCTCCCTGACCACTAGCGGGCCAAATTTGGCAGGTGGGTATGGTTGTCTACCTGTCAGTCACCTGATGTCATAGTGACATAGTGACATTGGATGATGCCCCACTTTGAAACCCTGATTGTCTGGACTTCTAAACGCAATGCAAGGCTTTCAAACAGTCCTTTGTAAACATTCCCGTGCTCTTGTGGGAACTCTGAAGGTATGTACAAAGGGCTTTCAAATAGCCCCCATGATGCTGCTTCAGCCTTCATCATGAAGGCTGTTTGAAAGGCTCCACTGCACTTTGAAGTCCTGAAAACTGGGGTTTCAAATCACAGCGCTGGGAGGGACATTCTGTTTCTATTGAAAGGAAACTGCTTCACCCTACTTGAGCAAGGCACATTCCGACTGCTCATCAGCTGGTGGGTGGGTGGGAGAACACCTTGCTCCAGGAAAAGGAATAATTGGGAGATCACTTTAAGCTCCCACTTGTTTCTTTGAAACCACACCTACTCATTTACACGTGATGTCATACATGTCAGGTACACGGCAGATAGGTGTGGCTTCCTGAAAATGGCCTGAAGTAACAGACCTACTCCCTAGCAGGTGTGCATGCCGCTTGTTTCTTTGTATCTTCCACCTGTATATTTGCATATCCCCAGTTCTGTCTCCTTTCAGTGAAAGCACTGCTCCCCTGAAACTTCTCACTGCTCTCAATCCCATTTTCTTTTTCATTCTTCGAGGCCAACATGGCAACAGTTTGTTTCAGAGTGTGCACATGCATGCTTGTATAATTACATTTTCCATAAAGGCTATTGTTCGTAATATTCTTAATGTAAAACTTACTTTTTTGTAATCAAACCATGCTATTGTTTTCATCATTGAGATGACTTCAGGATTCTGGGGCAGGTTGTATTTTAAGGCAGTGCACATAGAATATTTTATCATGTTGGAAAACTGGTAGAAGTTGATGTAAAGTTTTGCCAGTGGTACTACCAAAAGGTTTTCAAAGATGACAGTGTAAAAAGGTGTGGTCAGTGGTGCAGTCTTCCACATTTTTACTCTTGACGTCAATCTCATTGTGTTTATTGAGGCTTACTTCTAGATACTGCATGTGTGTATAAATACCTGAAAATATACATTTTATAGCATTCTTGCTTCTGGTTGGCTGTGGTATAAAAAGATTGCTGGACTAGATGGACTGTGGTCTGAAGATTGCTCTTATGCTCTTCATTTGTGCAGTTGTCTAAAACCCAGTCCCATGATCTGTTCCAGATGCTGAACATTTGATAAAGCAACTCCTTCCTTCATTTCAGTGGAAGGCATTGAACTGCATGTTGCATAGGCTTGTTCAGTGGAAATGGGAGCACCAGAAAGTTAGGAACTCCAAATAAATAGACTCTCTGCTTTTTACTTTGAAACTGAACCCACAAGGAATCATTCTCACATCAGTGATTGATCATCTGGTGAGAGGAGCACTTGCAAGCAGGGAGAAATTAATTTGGATCCTTTGGGAGTTCTGCCTTCCGCTTGGAGTATCTTGATAATAGATGCCTACAGACCATTGGGAATAAACTTCCTAGAGCTTCTGCAACCAAGCAATGCATTGCAGCATCTGTAAAATGCTCTCTCTCTGCTGTCATTTAAAAAACTGGATTAAAACACTAGAACTAATGAAGAAATTTGCCACTGTGCCAGTCATATGAGGAAAGAGGAGTCACACCATTTGTTCAAGCTTATGTTTGGCTTCCTGACTGCCTTATCTGATTTGTATATTACAATTGTTGACTCGGCTCTCCCTTTTCATACATGTGCAAAGGTTGCTACAGGTTCACCTTCAAGTGTCTCAGGTACCACATGCCACCTGCTAATCTGAAGTATACACAATAATTAGGCGGATGTGTTACCATGGCTTCATTTTAACTTCTGTGTGCAATCATATTCACTTTGGGCCTGTTTCCCTTACAGTGCATTGTCATATTGTAGAAGATTTTTCTCATTTGGATATTTTCTTTTCTGGAGCACCAGGCCACATAACAAATGCAAAAGCATGCTTCCGACACTTGGAACCAATTTGTACATTATGAATTGGCCCTGTATGAATAGGCATTCTCACAAATGGCTTGCTCACATGAGTGGTGGAAACACTAAAGAGGGGCTTAAGGAACTTGCAGCAGCAGCAGCTTGTATAACTGAGTTGTAGCCCAGCAACATCCAGAGGACCACAGATTCCCCATCCTTGTTCTATAAACGAGGGTTTCCAATCCCCAGCATACCTTGCTCATGGAAGCCATTGTTGCGTCTTTTGTGAGTGAGCTTCTTCGGTACTGCACTGCTCCTGCAAATAAACCATTTATGTGAGCAGATACTCATTCATCAGAACATCCACAGCCTAATAGAGGTCAGGGGTAGAACACATGCTTTGTTTGCCAAAGGTCCTAGGTTCAATCAGTGGCATTTCAGTGCAGGGAAAATAGACTTGCCTAAACGCACTCCCAGTCAACAGAAGATTATTCTGAGCTTGATGGACCAATGTTCTGACTCTTTATAAGGCAACTTCCTGTATCGAGGATAACCAGTCACTAAAGAACTTTGTTTTTCATTTCTGGACAGAAGAAACTTCCTGGAATGAAAAAAGGGATGTTGGATTTGTAGGCCTGAGCTTTTTGGGCTTTTGGAGGACAGGCATCTCAAAGAGCCTCTGCCTGAGTGCCCACCAAGACATGTAATTCTTGGAAGTAGAAGTGGGCTTGTATGACTTTGGCTTTGTTCACTTGTAATAGAATTCCATGGTTCCCTGTGGTGAGGTCCTGCTATCACAAACCTTGGGCTCAGGTGCTCCTCCTTCACACACAAGGGGAGAAAATTAACCCTTTTACTATCTTTCTCAGAACATTTATGCAATTAATGCTGTTGGCTTGATTTATGCCATATTGGTGTGTTAAAAAGCTAACATAAATATTATTATTTTAATAACAGATGGTTGACCCTACCTTAGCAGAAATGGGAAAGAATCTTAATGAGGCGATGAAGATGTTGGAAGACAATCAAAGGTACCTACTAATAGTAGCCTTGAAGAACATTCAGGAGTGTTAGAAAGACATCAATCCTGATAAGTTTTCTGCTCAGTCCAGCACAGCCTATTGTTGTAGTTGCAATAACAAAATCCGCTTTTGATTTTGTAATGAACAATTAGATTTGTCATCGAAGGACAGCAGTTGTGCTCCCCTGCCATGTCCTGTGATTTGGGGAAGCAGCAAGATAGATATTGCATTCCTAACTCTTCACACAACCTGGAAGCAGCTTCATAGGATGGGGGAATTTTCATTGGGACCACAGCATGGGTAAAAAAGGGTTAAAATAAAAAAGTCTACATCCCTGTGCATCATAGTTCTGATCCACCCTCTCCACACCTGCTACATACTGTTTATAAAAGAGGCAGGCAAGTGCCAAGTTTTTATCATCTCATGTAGTTTGGCCCTGCATGAGAACCACTGAGAACTCACACAGCCTCACTTGCTCATCTCTGGTCCAGGTGTTTAGTCTTCGTGGTGCACTAGAGTATGAAAGAACTCTGGCAGCTGGCCAAGACAAAAATCCCATTGCATTTATGGTGGGTTAGGTTGCTTTGCAAATATGCCTAGTCTAGAATTTCCCTTTAAGCTTACATTTAACTGTTCTAAAGACAACAGGTGTTTCATATCCTTTTGCAGGTTCCCCACCCCAACCCCAGGTTTTATAGTTAGGAGAAAATGATTCTTGTATTGCATAGGATGTGAGGAATAATTAAACTGGCTTCTGTTGTAGCAGCTAGATTGGAAGCACTCAAGAAAATACAAGTGAACTATCTGTAGGTCATAAACCTTAAGCTTTCATTTAAAAAAAAGACATCTACAAATTGTCAATAGGTAGTGCTGTATTTCCTGTTTTGAAGTTCATTTTATATGGCAAATTGTCTGCTGACAAATCTTTCAAACAATATTTGGTAATTTTTAATACCTGCTTTAGTCATATCATTCAGTCGGCGTTTAACCTTTAACAGCCCATTAGAAGAGATGAAGTTCAGCACTTTAGAAACCACTGAACTACTAAAAAAATGAATGGCTTTTCCTTTGAAATCAAGTTGTAGTGGAAATTTTGTGTGGCTTAACCAAGGGCAGGATTTAAACATCTCACTGTGGTATGTTCAAACTAGGAAAGTGGAGGAAGAAAATGAAAAAAAGTATACAAGGAAAGATATTCCTGGACCACTTCAAGGCAGGTGAGTAACATGATCATGAATCGTGATTTTATATTGTATCCTTTATCTTCCCATGCTATGCATACAGAAGGTCTCAGGTTCCGTTCCTGGCATTTCCAGATCTCAGGCACTAGGGCTGGGGAAGAAACCTTGCTTGGAAGATCAGGGTAGACAATATTTCACCAAATGGACCATTGGTATGTATAAGGCAGCCACATTTATCTAGCCTACAAGCTGCCAAGAATACACTTAACCAGGGTGTTCTCATTCAGTAGATTGTATTGGCAGAGTGGCATAAGCAAGGAGACTAGTCCCCTGTCAGCAGCAGCAAAACAGACAGTCTCTTACTTTGGTACTTTTGGCACACTATTCAAATCAGTCATTTCATTTACTCGCTCAACTAACCTGCCAATAATGCATTGCACAAATAAAACGACTTCAGTGGATTGTGCTCCTTGTGGTTTTTTTAACAGTGAGTCAGGGGTAGAGGAAAATAACTGTTGATAATTTCTTTTTCCAAGTCCCTGGAATGTATTTATGTTGTGTTTCTAGAGAAATCATAATCTACATTATTATTTGAGTTCACGGTGCATTTCTAGACAAAATATTAAAAGCCTCTCAACAAATTACCGAAAAAACTATAGTGATGCGTTGGTACATCAAAAGGGCCTGATTTTTGCTTTCTTTTTCTCCCCTTAGTGGACAAGACATGGTGAGCATTCTCCAGTTAGTACAGAACCTTATGCATGGAGATGAGGAGGAGGAATCGTTGCAGTCTTACCGGTAAACAATTGTACATGTTGGTTTGGATCCAAAGGTGTTCTGCTTGCAGGAGTGGCTATCTTACACCTGCTGCTAGAGTGTCGCATGAGAAAAACTGAAAGCACATGCAGTAATGTTCCTCCACCTGCTACATCATACGTATGACCTCTTGGAACAAGCAGCTGCATAAGAGCAGCTTACCTGTTATAGCTCTTACTTGAGCTTTCGGTCAATGTTTGTGGAATGATGCTAGGGGCCGTTTTACTTTCCACTCGTAGATATTGGGATTAATAATAATAACAAAGTTTTCCTTTATTATTAAATTCATAACTTATTTAAACCTATTTATACCAGGGAACACAAGAGAGCACGCTTAATTAAAGGCTTTGTATATTCCTGATATAATAGATACTCAGATAAAGCAAACTAGATTCATTTTTTCAGACTGCTCTCTCTTAAAGAGATACGTGCTTTGCTTCATTACATCATTAATGGGAAATTACATGCAGCATGAAATAATTTCTGCTTTGGTGGCCCCATTTCTTCAGATTGCCTGTATCTTTCAGAACGCTGAATTGATGACAATATGAACAATCTGAATCTTTCAGGAAAGAGATTCTAAGTGGACTGCAAGCCTAAATTTCTGCTGGAAATAGCTCTTTCTGTGGAAATGGCTGCAGCTCAGTGATAGACCATAAGCTTTACATGCAGAAGTTACCAGGTTCTACCCATGGTATCTCCAAGTAGGTTTGGAGAATATTTCTGTCCGAAACCCAGGGGTAGCTCATGATGGCGGAGGTGTAGAGGCACTGGACGGCCACTGCTGCTAATGTGGAGCTCCCCTGATCTCACTGCTGCTGACTTTCCTTTCCCAAAGGGGGCACCACTGCTGCCCCTGGGAGCATGTCACTGCCTCCTCCACCACAACCACCTGTCCGTGAGCCACAGCTGCTGAACCCTGGAGAGCTGTTGCTGGTCAGTTCAGGCAGCTGCTTACATCCTGCCTTTCCAATAAAACGTTCAAGGCATCTTGCAGTGCAGCATTAGCATACAATAAAAGATTAACCAATAACATTTAAAAAACCCCACAGGGACAGCAAGTAAGATAGTTTAAAACCAAATGCCTGTCTAAAAAGAAAGCTTTTCACAGAGCAGCAGAGGAACATGCAAGGGGAGCTGTTTTATTGGCTTTAAATATTGTACCAGTTTTAAAATTTTTGTCATACATCTCTTTGGGATATTCACAGTATCAATATTTGAAATACAAATACGGCTTAAACCCAAGTTCCAGGGAAATCAACGCATGACCTATTTTCAGGAGGTTTTCAGAAGGATTTGCTGAGCAAAAATGAGACGTGTGATTTCTGCAACATTGGTGGTCGTTCTAATGTGTTTCTGGCTTGCAGGCTTCAGAACGTTGGAGAACAGGGTCACATGGCTCTTTTAGGACACAGCCTGGCAGCTTACATCTCTGTGTTGGACAGAGAGAGGCTCAGAAAGCTCACATCCAGGATCCTTTCTGACACAACACTGTGGCTGTGCAGACTTTTCAGGTATCCTGCATTATGAATGACTTGATTATAAACATTACAGTAAAAAAAAACAAAAAACGTTCCGAGTTATAATCCCAAATATATGAAAATGATACAGTCAGTTGGAGTGGCAGTTTTGAAGGTATGAGGCAGCCAGGGTATTAATTGACTGCACAAACCTTACTTCTCCGGTGTGAAACTGCAGCTGTTCGGAGGTAGTTGGACTCTTCCATCAGCCTTGGCTAGCATGGTCAGGAATGATGGGGGTTTCAGTCCAAAAACATTAGGAGGACCATGGATTCCTGACCCCCTGCTTACTTGAATCTTATTCTGGACAAATCAGTGAACCTTTTTATGCAACTGTTCTGTTCATTTTAAGTCAAAGGACAAGAACTCTCCCCCCCCCCTTGAGCATTCAGAGTAGAAAGTGTCTTCCATTTCTGCATAATTGTAATGTTTGGTAAGTGAACTGGTGCCTTTTCTGTAAGCTCATACTTACGGAATAATTTCTCTTAACAGGTTTGAAAATGGGTCAGCGTATTATCATGAAGATGACCGTGAGGGCCTTTTAAAAATCTGCAGACTCGTGATTCATTCTCGCTACGAAGACTATACAACTGAAGGCTTTAACGTGCTGTATAACAAGCAGCCTGTTATATACATTAGCTCTGCAGCCAGAGCAGGCTTGGGACAAGCTCTTTGCAATCAGGTAAAATGGAACTTTTGGAGTCTTATCTGTAAGTGACACTTTCTTTGT
Source organism: Podarcis raffonei (assembly GCF_027172205.1). NCBI lineage: Eukaryota > Metazoa > Chordata > Lepidosauria > Squamata > Lacertidae > Podarcis > Podarcis raffonei. Next base: position 38,608,173 of record NC_070615.1, on the reverse strand, counting down.
CATGTTGTCCCCTTAGCTGGTTTCATTACGCATCTATACTTTCTGTTGAAATATCCTTGCATCTGTGAAATAAACTTGTCTCTCTTACTCACATTCAGATGGTATCTTTTTATTCTGATGTCCTGTTGTTGCAGAATGTTATAGCTGAGGGAACTCTGAAGGTTATTTAGCCTGCCTGCCTGCATTCACATAGAATGTTCTGTATTCCACCTAGTATGACCGCAAACCTGCATACAGTTTGGCTTCAGTGGGATTTAACTCACCTGACTGGATGCAGAATTGCAGCCTATATCTTATCCAAGTTAAGGTGCTTGCCATTGTACCTACTGATGGGAGCCAGTGTAGTGTAATGAGACACCTGGTTGACTCTGACTCCAATGTGGATGCCCCCAATTCTTTCAGGCAGGCTCTCGTTTCATTTTTAATTAAGGTGCTTGGCATGTGTTCATCAGTTTAAACTTTTTATGTTGTTCCTTCAAATAAAAATGCTTAGAGGCTGCTTGCGGGGAGTGTGGGATGGCTTCATAGCTGTCAGAAGGAAGAGCCAATCAGCACTCAGTATAGGGTGCTTATGCTGGAAATGGGAAAAACCAATGGCTTCTGAGCTCAATTCAGTTTGTAAAATTAGACATCTGGCCCAAAAGAGCTGTGCAGTCCACTGGGGGCTCACTGCTCAAGATATAAATAAATATTTTAAAAAATTGCCCAGTGTATCTGAAAAAGTGTGCATGCACACAAAAGCTTATACCCAGAACAAACTTGGTTGGTCTCTAAGGTGCTACTGGACAATTTTTTATTTTTTTACTTTTTATTTCGACTGCGTAAGACCAACACGGCTACCTACCTGCTCAAGATACGTATACATAGAACTTAATGACCTCCCTGCTGTGACACACTTTACCTGTGCCAGGTGGTCCTCTCAGATTTCCACGTATGAACCAAGGTTGCGTCCATTGCATTTCAGTTCTTTTTAAACCTCATTTATGGTTAACGTCAGTGGCAGTTTTCTTTTCCAAATGACAGAGTAGCTCTGTGAGATTGAGGCCTTTCAAGTTGCAAGCTAAACCTGTGTTTTCTCTATTCTGCCACAGCATACCTCCTCACTTAAATTACACACACATTATACTTCATCACTTTAGATTTCTCAACTTTACTTTTGTTTACATGTTGAGAAGCATAATAGTGCTTTGAACCCTATCAAAAAGGTTGCCAGCTGGGTATTCCACAAAAAGGGCATCACAACGGATAAGGCCCATGGCTAGGCCACCATCTCCTTCCCCACCCACCCCCGCAACAGTATCTCTGGCCAGACTGTCACCTACTGGGAAAGGTGGTCCGGCAAGTATTTAGACCCCCAGCCATTTAGGGCTTTATAAATTAGTGACCTTAACCTGTGTTTAGAAACAGTGCAGATCACAGTGAATGGTTGCAACATGGCTCTGAATAAGCAGATCTGAATAAGCCCATCTTAGCCTTCTTCAAAAGCATACACAAACATGGAAATCTGAAATGCTCAGATCACATTAGGGGTATAACTTCTGTCTCTTCCCTCTGCAGCTTGGTTTGCCTCTTTCCTGCATGTGCCGGGTGCCTTGTAACACCATGTTTGGATCTCAGCATCAGATGGTGAGTTTGAGCAGAAGCAGCAGCACACGGCCTTGTTAAATTTGTGTACATAAATAATTGTTCCCTCCTTTGCTTGGTGGCAGGATGTTGCTTTACTGGACAAATTGATTAAGGAGGACATTGACTCTGGAAAGCTACCAATATTGCTAGTGGCCAATGCTGGTAGGTATCTTTAGCAGATGAAAATTGACTACTACTTCCCCGCCCCCGCCCCCCATGCACTTTCTTGCCTACTCCCAATAGAACCTTAAATTTCTAATTTATAGGTAGAATGCTGTTAACTGGCTGCTTTATATCTGAGTTGTCAGGCTTGGTCTTAGTTTTCACGGAGGTAGCAAGCCAGTGTCTGGGCTGTTCCACTTCACGTTTGCGGGTGGGGGCTCCCATGATGGAATGTTTCTCCACACTCACTCACTCACTCACTCACTAACTAAATAACCTGACTATGAAGCCTCTCTTCTTTTAAATGAGAGCTAGGATTGTGCCCACAGCAGAGAGGGAGGGAAGAGTAGGGAAACCTATGCTTCTCTGAGTTAAACAGGCCTCAGGCATGGGAGTGCTAGCCAGTGCCCAGATGACAGCACCAGGAATATTCCAAAGGGGAGAAGCTCCCACTCTGTTCCCTCTCCTTGCAGCATTAATTGGATTCTGGGCGCAGCTGAGCCACACACCAAGTCTCAATAGGGCTGGTTGACCACACCCCTGGCTAATCCTTTCTCCCCACCCCCATATGTTAGGTACAAAAAAAGATGCCTGCTGAAGGTGGGGGATCTTGGTTTCCCAAAATTTAGGGCTCAGGTGGTCACTGAGTTGCTTGGACAGTTGAAGTCCTCCATGCAAACATGCTTATCAAAATAAAGCCCCCATTTCTGGGCACCGTGCTGTTAAAAAACCCCACAAGGCTACTGGAGTGTAGCTTGAGGCAGGACAAGCGCATCAGCTGGCTGGAAAGGGAAGCCATGCTCTCACGTCTCCACCAAGTATTGACTGGGAGGCAAATATTCCTTAACACAGGAAGCCTGCCCTGGGGCAGTTGTTGCTAAAGGAGCATTGGAAATAGAAAAGACTGAACGCTGCACTACTTACTATAAAACTTTACTTTGTTGAAATGGAATTCCAACGAATTCTGAGCCTAACAAAGTGCCTAGGAGAAGTTCATGTTAAGTGGCTGCGGCCAACAGTGACCAATCTTTTTTGCATTTGGATTGTTGTTCTTCCCTTTCGATGCAGGTACACCAGGAGCAGGGCACACAGACAAACTTGGGCGACTGAAAGAACTCTGTGAGCAGCACGGCATGTGGCTACATGTCGAAGGGTGGGTACAGTGGCATTTTAATGTAATGTTAAGTTGACTAACTGTGCATGAGATCCCCATGAAGGTAAATAACATGTGTACAAATGGCATGGCCAGGTTTGTGCGTGGTTTTGCATCTTACTTCTTCATTAGTCACTCCCCATCCTGAAATACAATCCCCTTTTAAAAATCTCCTAAATTAAAAATAAGGGAAGTGATTATAAAAAGGGAAAAAGCCATTGATTTAAAAATTGTGGAGATTTTGATGAGCAGGTTTTCACGGAGCTGTTTCAGGGAGAGTTTTAAAGGACAGTACAGTGCTGTACAAGAGCTACCTCTGTTGAGAAGAAGGGTTTTACCTATATTGCCAATGTGCAATGCCATCCCTAAGAAAAGGAGTTTGCCAGACTGCAGCCCACTGAGCATGCTTTGTCTCGCCCCCCCATGGCCCGTGGTTCATAAAGACATTCCAAAAAGCCTATTTCGTTGCTGTGTTTTTGTGGAAAACAGAGACACGGGAAACTGCTTTGTGCTAAGCCAGACACTTCTTCTGCGACAGGTTTACAAACTGGAATGAAGTTACAAATGAAGTAGGCAGACAGAAACATTAAAATCTAGCCCTTAACCCAGGGGTAGGAAACCTAAGGCCCATGGGCCACAAGTGGCCCAGGGGGGTCATTTAACTGGCCCATGAGCCACCCCCGAACCGAGCTGCCCGCTCGGCGAGTCCCCACGTGCTGCGCTAAATTGGTGCAGCACGGCATTGCGTCTGCACATGCGCAGACACTGAAAATCACGCAGATGCCAGAAATTGGGGGGGGGGGCTCATGCACGTGCGCAATCCAGCCCCCAGAGAGATCTCTGCTGGAGTGAACCGGCCTAGTCAAGGTAAACCTTGCCAACCCCTGCCTTAACCACTAACTGGATTAAAACTAAGTGTCTCTTTCAGATCCAGAATCTTGGAATAAATTCCTGTTTCAACAACATTTGCATTAAACATGCACATACAGCTTCCCTAAGTACAGAATCATAAAATATTTAAAATGAAACTAAAGCGAAATGTTAGCATTTAGAGAAGGGAAGGAATATCCAGTGTAATCTAAAACTGAGTTTTCTTGTTTCTTTCAGGGTGAATTTGGCTACTTTAGCTTTGGGTTATGTCTCGTCATCTGTACTGGTATGTTTCTGCTTTCTTCAGTGTGGGTTTAGGGCTGGTTTGGGGACTGAATTTATTCTGTCTCTTTTCATACCATTGATCATGATATCCTCCTGAACCGACTGTTCAAGATGGGTTTTAGAGGTGCAGTGGTTTCATCATACCTATAGTCAAGTTCAGATAGTAACGTTAGGTTAGTGCTTTTTGGCTCCCTTGAACTTGTGCTATGGGGTCCTTCAGGGCCCTCTTTTTGGTCCCCCGTGTTATTTAACATCAACACGAGGCCATTGACAGCAGTCATTTGGAGTTTTGGTCCAGGTGTTGTCAGTGTATTGACAGCAATATACTGATGACAGGCAGCTCCATTTCTCCATTGGTAACTTCAGCTCTGAGCTACTTCAAAGTGAGGCTGCCTTGGCCTGGAAGCCCCAGCTGCTAGACCACTGGTGAAGAGAGATAACCAACGGCATGCAACACCTCTGCTGAAGCATCTGCAGTGGCTGCCCATATGCTCCAGGTTCAGGACTCTTATATTAAAATACAAAGCCCTGAAGAACTTGGATTCAAAATACCTTAAAGACTGCCTTCCCCCTTATATCCCAACTTGATTACTGAGATCATCTGGAGGATGTCCTCTGTGTTTCAGAGGCCCAGCTGTCTTCAGCTAGAAGTCAGGCATTTAGTGTTGCCAAATTCCACAAAAGTGGACTGCTCTTCCAGCAAATATCCAGGAGGCATCCTTACTGCTAATTTTCAGGTGTCTCCTGAATACTTTTTTATGCCAACAGGCCTCTGAATTTGTTTAATCCCCACCCCAAGTTGAGCCAGTCATTTTCATGATCGTTTAGGTTTTTTTAGGCTGGTCTCTCACTTTTAGAAGTTTGGCTTGAGGGTTCCATTGTTTTGAGTTGCACTCAAATAATATAACTCTGCCTTCCTTTCTGCAGGCCGCAACCAAATGTGACAGCATGACCCTGACTCTGGGGCCCTGGCTAGGTCTTCCAGCAGTGCCTGCGGTGACTCTCTACAGACATGAGGATCCTTCTTTGGTAGGCTTGTTTCTTTGTATATATGCTCACTGCTTGATCCAAAGCACCAAAAGGCTGGTAACCCCTACATTCACCCTGAATTTTTCACGTACGATGGAATAACAAATCCAGCAAAAAGTAATGAATGCAAATATGTTTCTGTTTTGTTCACAGTCCTTGGTTGCAGGCTTGACCTCTAGCCAGGCAGTTGAGAAGCTGCGTGCTCTGCCTCTGTGGCTCTCCTTGCAGTACCTTGGACACGATGGGATTGTGGAAAGAATAAAACATTCATCTCAGCTGGTAAGAAGTTGGGCATTGCTTTGGCTCTTGTGCATCTCCATGGATGAGCTGGCATTTCTCGTTTTATGTATATAGTGGTGTTACTGCATTCTCAGTCTCCAGCCAAAGAAGAGATGAGTTATTTGTGTGTGTCATATGCGTGTGTGAGATGTAGCACAGGATACCTGTAAATAGGTCACGCAAAGTGTTTTTATTTTATTTTATTATCCATCAAAACAGCTGTGAAGGCTGATTTTGGCCAGAGAAACAATGTTAGGAAAGGAGATTTTAAGTTTCCCTGCATACACCTTTGTCCTGAATCTGAATTCCTCCAAGTAGCTATTGGCCCTCTTTGGGGGCAGGGCAGTGGGAAGAAAATACAGCTGAGTGTTTTTTGTTTAAAGAAAAATTCCCAGTGGAGATAACAGAGACTTGGGCGGGGGGGGGGAGTAGGGCTTTAGATTGGGGAAACGATGCAAACAAAGATATTTAAAGACCCATCTTCATATGCTGCTGCTCCATTCAAAACTAGCGTCTTTGACAGCTGCTTTGAAGTAAGTTTATTCAAGCACAGAAATCTAATCATAGATCCGTCACATAATTTACCTGAGTCTTGTAATATAATGATTCACTATTTGAAGGAGGCAGCTGACCTAACATTTATGCTCTACAGCTTCTCCATTTTCCCAAGGAGAAACAGAGGTGGTGCAGTGGAGCAGGGCTTGATTGGCAAACTGCAAATGGTGCTTATATATGAGCTTCCAGTAGAGGAAGTCTTTTACAGGCTTCGTTTAATTGTTTGCCAACCCTCTGGTGGTGAGAGCGTGAAACAGTTGACACATCTTGTCACCAGTTCGGAAAGACGTTGGCCACTGCCTTCCTGTGCTTGGGGCCTTGCCCTTTTGATCATGGGCCTGCATGCTGCAGTGAGTCACTGCTGTGCGTTTTCCCAAGGCGCTTCCTGTCATAAAAGGTGTCAGGAAGTAGGGCTGACATCAGCAGGATTTTTTCCTTTTAGTGCTATTTTCTGTATTGTTTTAAACGGCCTCTTAGCTGTTGTATTCTGTACAGCACCTTTGAGATGTGGGTGGGCCGTGATTAATAAATGAACAATCAGGCACTTGTTAAACCTTGGCAGAGGGGCTGCTGCTCATCACCCCCTGCCTCTTGTGCTACAGCCTCACTCCTCCTTGCTTTGCTGTCTGCTCATCTGCCTTCCCCAAATGTGAAAGCGACACCAAGACCAAAGAGAACATGCAGCAGCAGCAGCAGCCTCCACTTGCCTTGTGGAGCAGTGGGGCAGACTGGGACCAGAAGAGGAAGAGCAAGGGATTGGGCAGGGGTGGCAGTGCCAAGGAGGAGGAGAGGGTGGCTGAGGGACCCCCTTAAGGCATATTGTCCCAAAAGCCCCAAGAGTCAACCCTGATGGAAAACCCCAGCTGATGGAGGTGGGGGCGAGTGTTGTCCATATACCTCATTGTTTTTAGTTGCTTGGTGAGTCATTTTCATTCCCCTGCCTCCTCCCCACCACATCTCTAAAACCTGTTAAAAAAAAAAAGCCTGATCAGGCCTTCTTTGTTTTCCTCCTTTCCTTGGTTTTGGAAGTGGTCTTTTTAAGTATCCATCTGGCAAAGATGACTGACACCTGCTCTGTATTGTTCTTGCTGCTTGGAGAAAGTGCTCCTGTTATCCCACTGGCATTAGTGTATGATGTGCACCCTTACCAGTATATTAAGTTATCACTGTTTAAGGGATGCGCTATTCCCAGTTATACTCATGACAGTTGCATGTTCTTGGGTGCATACGCGTTGTCCTTTTTAATGAGCACTGGATGAGCATCTTACGTATTTTGTATTGTCATTTGTTTTATATATTTTTTCTGGTTTCAGTTTGCTTGTCATTGATTTATTCTGTCAAGTCAACTTGAAACTCCTTCTTTTGTATTAAGTGGCTGAGAAATGTTAATGATGATGATGATGATCCATAATACAGTGGTACCTCTGGTTGCAGATGGGATCTGTTCCGGAGCTCCAGTTGGATCCTGAGATTTTTGCTACCAGGGGGGCTTGTTGTGCGCATGCGTGCAGTGCGGTAGAGCACTTCTGCACATGCATGTGTAGTGAAACCCAGAAAAATACTTCCGGGTTTGCTGTGTTCGCATCCTGAAGTTTACGTAACCAGAGGGCTACGTAACGCAAGGTGCTACTGCACTTAAGGGGTGCCCTCCTCAGAGCCCTCAGAAACCACCCTTTGCGTATGCAATAATTGACCAAAAGCCAGTAGAGGTGAACAGTTTGTGTTGCTAAGGAACGCATCATCCTCGGAAGACTCTGAATATTGCTCTGCTTTTTAATAGTTTAATTGATTCTTAGAAAATCTTCATGCTGCAGCTTTCAGGCTTCCCAACAGGGGTCATTTAGGAAGCTTTTATAGTTGGCTGCAAGAGCAGCCTACTTGTCTTTCGACCAGGGGGAAGTGGTGGTGTTGATGACTTGAGGCGCTTTTAAATTAAAGCAGCTAAAGGCAAATTCATGTTGCCGTTTATCATTTTATGCTGCAATTTTTAAAAAAGTGTGAAGTGCTTTAGGATCTTGATTTCAACCTCACAAGGACTCGTTGAGCAAATTTGTTGTTATTCCATTTACAGATGAAGGAGGGACTACTAAGACTAGTTGCATCTTAGATTGATTCTGGCTTGCCACTACAAACTTAAGTCTTGATCGAGCTGACACACCCATCAAGAATTTAATGAGTTTTGTAATGCTTATGTAGTTGTTGTTTGTTTAATCTCTTGCCTGCTCCCAACTTTCATCTACTCTTTTAGAGTCAACGGCTGTTGGAAAACTTGAAGAATCAGGATTTTATTAAAACCTCAGTAAGTTTTCCTTTTGCACCTTAATTTTTTTAAAACAATAGCAATACTATATTAAGCCCATAACCCGCCCTATCTTCTTGACACATTCCTGTTTCAGCTTAGGAAAAGTGGTCTTGTTGTATACATAGTACAGTGACAACAGTGGCAGACCTTGAGGTCTCAGATTTCAGCGGTGCCCTGTGCAACGCCAAAATTTGGCGCCCCCTCCCCGCCTCTCATGCTCCATTGCAAATCATAGTTGCAACGTCCCCTGCAGCGCACCTGAGGCTCAACACCCAGTGCAATTGAACTGGTCATGCTTCCCTAAATCCACTTCTGGTGACAGATTTTAGACAAAATCCAACACAAACAGGCAAGGCCTTCTAACGAATCTGGACGGTTGTGTAAAGGAGTATGTTTGAAACACTCTGTGATTCCTTGTCTGCATAAACTGAGCTGTGGGTCTGGGATAATAACACCTGGCATAAGTGGGAGGTATTTTACCACCTTTGGGAATTCAGTGGGTCTTACACTTGGGAAAATGCAGCCTTGGTTTTTATATTTTACTTTATCACATTTATAGCCTAACTTTCTTCCAAGAAGCTCAAGGGTGGCATATTCTCTTTGTCCTGATTTTATCCTCACAACTCCTCTTGAGTTAGGTTAGGCTGTGAGACTGTGACTGGCCCCAGGTCACCCAGGGAGTTCCATGGCTCAGCAGGGACTTGAACCCTGGTCTCCCAGATCCTAGTCCAACCCTGTAAACCACTATGCCACGCAGGCTGTCTTTCAAATCTGATATCTTGGTTCTCTTGCAATTTGAACGTTAGCACTAATGCCAGATGTGGTAATGACATGGCCCCTAGAGAATTAATTTTCTGTACACAGCCTTAAGATGCTCTCACAACATTTTGGAACATGGGTTTTATTTTTTATTTTTTTTCTGAATGTCCCATTTCTAAGGTTGAAGATGAACTTAGCTCTCCTGTGGTGGTATTTAAGTTTTCCCCAGAACTGTCAGCTATAGGTGAGTAGAGTTCAGTGAAAATACATTATAATCACAGACGTTTGAAATTTGAATTCTTATAAAAGAGATCTGTTTTGACTAAAATAATAGCAAACGCAAGTTCTTTCATTTTGTTGGAGGGGTGTTAACATCAGTATTGAACTTAAGTCCCTATTTTTGAAGTTTAGTCATCTGTATTTCCCCCCACAATAGTCTCCTTCCTTGGAAGTTTTTAAGCAGAGGCTGGATGGCCATCTGTCATGGATGCTTTAACTGAGACTCCTGAAATGCAGGGGGGTTGGACTTGATGAGCCTTGGGGTCCCTTCCAACTCTACAATTCTATTACTCTTCCCCCCCTCCCCGCCCCAGCTTTTCTTCAAAGGTGCTGCAGAGGCTGCAGCTTTGAAAAGAGGACTGTTTCCCTACCATAAAAGTCTGGTTTTTTAAAAAAAGCAGATTTGTTGTTGAATCCACTTTAATTCTGCGGACCCAACAGTTGTATCCAACTAAGTTTAATTCAGAGTACACCCACTGAAATTAATAGACCTAAATATGTATGCCTTGCTCATTAATTTCAATGAGAAGAACTGCTCTGAGAATAACTACTATTGGGAACAACCCTACATTTCTGATTTGGATTTGAATCCCTCCCACAAAATACTGACAGTCTGGAGGGCACTTCAAAGGCAGGATACAACTGTAACAATAGCAGATCCGTGTCATTTAATCACTTGCTAAAAGTTCAAATAAATGCAACTGTCTTCCTAGGGCAAATATTTGGCAACTTGTATCCTGTTGGTGTTTCCTTTCTAATATGCAAAATTAAAGCGGGTGGTTGTCTTCTTTTTCTAATGGTAAGCTTCAAGCACAGCATTTTTACATGCATTACAGAGAATTTTGGCTCTGGAGCATAAAAAGGAATGAAAATGCAATTTACTGTAGAAACAGTTAAGAGGTAATTCTTAAGATATGGTTTGAAAACACACAGGGTCACTTTTTGCTACAGAAAATAAAGGAAAACTAGTTGGGGCAACTAATACGTGCAACCTGTACCCAGTTTTAGTCATACTCAGAGTAGACCTATTAAAAATGAATTGGCCATAATTTCAGTGGGCCTACTCTGAGTATGACTTGGCTGGTTACAGCCCATAAATGTCAGAGCTCTCCCCAATCTCATGCATTATTCCTGTGGACAATTCCTGTCACATTTTCACATTCAAAGCTGCCATAAGTCTCTTGTAAATTTAGATCATGTGTGGTTTCAGATCAGACTCAGGTCAAGCATTTGTTACAACCAGTGCATCAAAGTTGTGCTTGTTGTGCTTCAAAACCTAAACCTTCCAAACTTAAGTTCTTGGTTCCATGTCCAAAAAGTGCATTATTTAAATTTGAAGATATGAATGTTCACTTCTGTATCAGTTCAAGGGAGAAAAGTAGGATGAATGAATTATTCTTTAGCATCTGTCAAAATGTTTTTAACCCAGGAAATTCAGTTTCCCTTTTTCTTTGAATTCAGATCATATGTTACATTCTGCCCAAACACATACAATTACTGGCAATGAGAGATACATTTGTGATACTTTTAATCAGTGGGTAAGTATTCTTCCTTATCTCTTCATAGGCATGCCAGACATCGGTCAATCAAACATTTTAAGTATAATCACTGACCCCTTTGTGCAGAGGAAAACAATCCCAATACATGCTGCTTGCATCAGGTCTTTCGTCTGACAAGCATTTCATTTGAATGGCTTGAGTGGGTTCTAAAATTTACTGATTCAGTGCAGGAACAGCTGCTATATTGTCCCAAAAGCAACATCCAACCCTGTACACTCTATAGCAGGCATAGGCAAACTCGGCTCTCCAGATGTTTTGGGACTACAGTTCCTGTCATCCCTGACCACTGGTCCTGCTAGCTAGGGATCATGGGAGTTGTAGGCCAAAAACATCTGGAGGGGCGAGTTTGCCTATGCCTGGTCTATAGTGTTACAACAGAGCATAGACATGGAGGCAGCTCTTGGTGACCTGACCTTGATTGATTGAGTTTACTTATATGCTTATTTTTAAAAAAGAGCTGTGCCCATAGCAGCTTACAGGCTCATTTTCTGTGCCCTCAATTATTGTGTTAATCTTCCCCATGGGTCACGCTGCTGTTGGGAGCGGTACATTCCACCTGGTCAGCTTTCTGAACTTGGGGGTGGGGCTCAGAATAGCTAAGCCTTTTTCCCCCAGTTGCATGCACAAGCAGCCTGATTCCGAACAGGCTTTTAGAGAGAAGATGGTTGATGGTCAAGATTCCTACGGCAGAAACTCGGGGGACAGACCAAAGCATGATGCAGCAGCACTTGCAGAAGCTTAGCAGATCTGGAGGCTCATGCGTTACTTGGATGGGAATCCCATGTACGTTACCATGAGCAGAGAGGCCCACAATTTGGGACTGGCCTCAGTAGCCAAGCAGAACGTTGCGGTTGCCTCTTCCTTCCCTTTTGGTGGTGTGGCTTTCAAGGCACATCTGCTGAATTGGAACCCTGCATGGTATGCTCCCAGGTGGAACCAAGGGCATGGTCTCTTTGACCCTGGGGAATTAGAGCTGAGCCTTAGAGCTGATTTATATTGAAACAGAAGATTAAACATAAGGCAGTGCCTAGTGTTTTTTGTTATATTTTGTTATATTTTCATGTATGTAAAATACCCTCCTATTGGGTTTTTCTAGCTGCTGTAACATTATTTGCTTTTTTATTATGTATGTATGTATGTATGTATGTATGTATGTATGTATGTATGTATTTAAAAAAAGCTAAGCTGGGACCAAGGAAGCTCTGCCTATCTTTCTCATGGGAAAAGGAGGCACAGAGCTTGCCCATCCTTCTGACCCACAACTTTCCATGACCAAGCAGCAGCCAAGGAACACTGCTGCCCGCCTCCACCTCTTTGCTTCTGGAGTAAGAAAGGCTAGCAGACTGCATGGCCAAGGCATTCTGATTGCTTTAACAATGCAGCAGCCAAACTACCCCAGCCTTCCTTATAACTCCAGGGATGCAGAAAGGGTGGGGATTGCTTTGCAGTTGCTGGAAAGACAGACAGACAGACAGACAGACACACACACACACACACACACACACACACACACACACCTGCTATTCTGAGGCTGGGAAGATGGCTAAGACTCCTTGAGCTGAGCAAAAACCACAACAGAAACTAAGCAATGTGGAACAAAAATGGGGGACTGACTGGGAGTAGTACATAGATAGATAAGAGAGAAAAAGGGGAGGAGTAAATGAGTTATGAGTAATGGGTGATCAATAACACCCCTTTAATCTTGCTTTGTCTCATCAGCTGGGAGAGCAGTTGTCTCAGTTGGTGCCTGCCAGTGGAGTTGACTTGGTAGAACTGGAGGATGAAGGCGCTTGTGTGCGTTTTAGCCCATTAATGACTTCCGCAGGTAACCGGACGCATTTGACTAAATATTTTGAGGGGCGGGTTCTTGCAATCCATATACAGGCAGTGACCATTTCACAGGGGGGTTCCGTTCTTGACCTCTGTGTGCATTGGCAGAGTACCCCTAAGTGCCCCCCACTCTGTTACGCCCCCGTTCTACCCTCATCTGGGTCCAGAAGGACCCAAATGTCAGTGATCTCGCATCAGTTGTAGCCTGTATGTTATTTGGGTCATACCCAGCTTTGAGTTTTAGCCAGTGTTCAAAACTCCTATTCTAGGCACATTTTGTAACAGGGAATTTCATTAGCGCGGGCAGTTTCTGAGCTCTGGGCACAGTATTGTGCCTAAGATTTCAGTTTAAAACTGCAGAGTGGAAGGAAAAGAGGACCTTTTTCTGCCTCCCCACTTCCACCTACTCTCTGAAGACTGGAGAAGAGACCCTCTAAAGAATATTAGGGGGGTGGGCAGGGGAAGGACTAGACCGTGTGAAGAATGAACTTAATATTTTAGCTACAGTTCTTTCATTTTCAGCTTTGTATTCTTGTTATAAAAAAGCACGCCTAGACATTCCATTGTTGTGCCCATAACCTAGAATTAAGGTGCTATTTAGCTCCTAGCTTTCATACCTCAATTTCTAACATTGGTCTTAGCTAAGCTACCTAAAACACCACCACCACATATGAGTGAAATTATCCCTTTTCTCTTTATTTCTATTAAAATTGTTACTCTTTAAAACTCCCTGGAGACCCCACTAAAATACATTATGAAAACCTGTATTCCTGTACGTACACCACAACTTATAACAGTTGTTGTTATTTAGTCATTTAGTTGTGTCCGATTCTTGGTGACCCCATGGACCAGAGCACGTCAAGGCACTCCTGTCTTCCAGTGCCTCCTGCAGTTTGGTCAAACTCATGGTAGTAGCTTTGAGAACACTGTCCAACCATCTCGTCCTCTGTCGTCCTCTTCTCCTTGTGCCCTCAATCTTTCCCAACATCAGGGTCTTTTCCAGGGAGTCTTCTCTTCTCTTGAGTTGGCCAAAGTATTGGAGCCTCAGCTTCAGGATTTGTCCTTCCAGTGAGCACTCAGGGCTGATTTCCTTCAGAATGGAGAGGTTTGATCTTCTTGCAGTCCATGGGACTCTCAAGAGTCTCCTCCAGCACCATAATTCAAAAGCATCAATTCTTCAGCGATCAACCTTCTTGGTGGTCCAGCTCTCACTTCCATACATCACTACTGGGAAAACCATAGCTTTAACTATATGGACCTTTGTCAGCAAGGTGATGTCTCTGCTTTGAGACATCACCTTATAACAGTATGTATTTGTAAAACACTTTTGATCCACAAGTTTGAGACATCACCTTATAACAGTATGTATCTGTAAAACACTTTTGGAACTGGTCCTTTGGTTTTCTGGAGAATTTGTGAGCAAAGTTAATCCCCAGCTGTCAGGGAGAGGCAAACGGGGAAAGATCTAAGGGGAGAAACCAGCACTTATAGAGAGCCGAAAGAGATCATTAGTAGTCTGTCGTCTGACAGCAAGCCAGAGGCAGGGAGCGGGGAGGATGAGCCCGGAACCAGTCATTCTGTAAACAGAGGAAGTCAGAGGCGTGGTTTCCACAGACTTGCATGTTGGGCAAAAAAAAGTAAAAAGAAATCAGACACGGCAACTGTGCCAACAGGGTCGGACATGATTTGAAGCACTGGAGATGTACTTTTGAACTTTGTCAATAAATCAAAGAGATTGTACCTGGCAGTGAGCCCGGAGTTTTATCTACGCCAGCTTGGCAGCACAAAACTTCTGACACCGGCATTCTCCTGCAAAAGTGTCTTTGTGCTTCATTCCTCTTGCCAACCTTAATTTGTGGGTCGGTTTTTCCATAAGGGCAATACACCATACTCTCTTGTACCAAGCATTTAAGTGTGCGCCTTCTAATCCTTCCAGAATGTGGGTATAATCATACGTGCTACCACTAAGAGGAATCCTGTCCCCACACCCTCGCCAGTATGTAGGGGAATCACGTTTATGAAAGTTTAACTAGGGTTAAACACCATTTCCGAACAGTACTGCTGGCCTCTGTGTTTACCATAGAACATGCTAATCGACCAAGCGTTTCAGTTTTAGGAACTGAAGTGCAAGACGTTGACCAGTTGGTGGACTGCCTTAAACTGAAGGTCCCGGTGCTGACGTGCACACTGCAACTCAGGGATGAGTTTGAGCAGGAAGTGAAAAGAACTGTAGGTCTCGCCTATGTTGAAGACTTCAGCTGGCCAGGCCTTGGAGTGGTAAGGTGAGTGGCTGCTCTGCACAGACTTCCTCAAGGCTCTTTGAGAGCTCTAGGCTGCATTTAGATGTATAGATCTTCAGCAGTGAGGCTGCTGTGGATCCATGTGTGCCCCTTTTTAGACAAGCTTCCAAACTGAGCTCAGGAGCAACCAGTTCTTCCTGTTTCCAGAAGAGTTTGGCTGTGTGATTTGCTCATTGGTTCACCCAGTAGCCATTGAGAGGCATATCCTCCATGAATTTGTCTAGCCCCCTTTTCAAGCCATCTGAGCTAGTGGCTGTCTCGCCAAATCTTTCAGCAGCAAATTCAGTGGAAAGCAGTATTTCCTTTTCTTTGTGCTGAATCTGCCACCATTCCACTTTAGTGGATATTTTCTTCCTCCTCCGAGTTGTTACCATATACTACCATTTTAATATTTGCATAACGTAAAACATATTTGATCATGGTTTCCTACTTTGGTATTTTCGAAGTGTCTTTTTATTTTTCCAATGTACTCATAGGGTTTAGGACTGCTCAGGTTAAACAGACTACATGCATACTTCTGGAGCAAATTTGCGCAAAGCACGAATGACGGTGTGACTGAAAATTTTCAGTAATGTTGGCATGGTGTACAATGAATAATCAAGGCAAAATTTCTGCAAACTGTTCTTGGACAGCAAGATAGGATTTTACAATTTTTATTGCAAAACTCTACCACTACCATAAATAGTCCATCTGAATTGGTTTTGAAAGGTACGAAGGGCAGAATGAAGACAAACAGGAGAAAGAAGTGGAGAAGATTAACAACGAACTATTGAAAAAACTAAATGAGCTGGAATCAGATCTGTTGTTTTCCTTAGGTAATAAACTACTTCTGAAACTATTCAATGGGGCAGTGAAATGATGGTGAAGTCTAGGTATCCATGTGTGTGTGTAATCCCCTGTAACAATTCAATAATACTGGTTTCTCTACCAAACAGAGGAATTTTGCATTTTTATATTTAGCTTCCTTTGGTCACTTTTAATTGTTCTAGTCACAAAATTTTAAAATTCTCCAGAATTTGGAATTTTCAAAAAGGGATTAAGAGTGGAAGAGAGAAGCACTTTTGATGGGGAAGGGCTGTGGCTTACCCTGAATCCAGGGGCCCTAAACTTCTCTTTAAAAATAAGTTTGACACCTATTTAAAACAAGCATGTTTACAATTTCTAAAGTGTTGCGAACCTCATTCTACCTCTTTCCCCCACTTCTCAGGTCCAGAATTTGGAGGGGAGAAAAATTGTATTTATATTGGAATGGTCACTGAGGACCTTGATGTTTCTGAGCTGATTGAAACTATTGCGGCGACAGGCCGAGAAATCGAAGAGAATTCAAGGGTATGTACTAACCGTACAAGACTGCAGAGTAGCAGCATAATGAGCAGACCTCTTCTTGGTCATACTGATTGCCCTGTGCTTAGTTTTCCTATAGGCCCCTTAATGATAAATGTATTCTCCCTCTAGAAGCTATGCTAGTCTGTCACCACAAAAATGACACGTACAACATTGGCACTTACTTGACTTCTTTCCCATAACACTGTATGTGTGTGTGTGTGTGTGTGTGTGTGTGTGTGTTCCTTTATTCAATGTGCCACATCATAAATTGCTAACATTTGGATTATCACAAGGTGTTAAGCATATAAGAACTGATTCATGAGCAAAGCAATAACTACTGGCTTAGGAATTGCCTCCCCTCCCAGCTGCAGCATCTTAATTAAATTGACCATTGCAGCTCCCTTCTCAGTTTTTTTTAATCCAGATAAATAAATCACTTAAATAGCTCATGATAGTTCCATTTTAATTCCAGGGTGGTTAACTTTCTGGAGGGCAGCAAGTAATTAATGAATGGATTTTATTTCCGGGGGGGGGGGGGAATAATGAACTACCCCACAGCTTCTGGTTACAGCTTGCTTCCTTTCCAGCTGTCATCAATAGCAAATCCAGAGACTATTAACACACTGAGCGGCTTGCTGCTGGAGAGTAACATGGAACCACTTCCTGGTTTCTTTTTAGTGCTACGCTGTGCTGAGCTAAGCCAACAATTGGCATAGCATGTCATCCAAACTGGGACGAGCTGTAGCCAAGGTTTGTTCTTCACTTGCCATGCTGTGCAAACCTGGCCACTGATCGATCTGTGAACAGTGGCAAGCACCTTAAAGAAGCTTTCATAGAATCTTAGAGTTGGAAGGGACCCAAGGGTCATCTAGACCAACCCCCTGCAATGCAATGGGGTTGACTGTTTGAAAGTGGCAGAAGGGGAAAGAAGGCCCAGTCCTATTAGTGCCTGCAAAACAGCTGTGCATGCACCAGTTTTTTTACCCTTTGTAAGCTCAGCTAGCTCTCTCAAGTCAATATTGGCAGTCATCCATGATTCGTGGTACTCCTACATTGGAGGTAATGCACTAGCAACACCATACCGGATCAGGAATACAAGAAATGCTAATAACGTGTGCTGTTCAATTTCTAATCAGCTGCTGGAAAACATGACTGAAGTTGTACGGAAAGGCATACAGGAAGCGCAGGTTCAGCTGCAGAAAGCAAATGAGGAAAGACTCCTTGAAGAGGTGAGTGCCCAGAGTTAAGCCATTTCCCAGCAGCAGCAGCTGCAACCACGCTGCATCCTGTTTCTTGGCAACACACTGATCTTTTCCCCAACCCTGTTTGTTTTCCCAGGGGCTGCTCCGACAGATTCCTGTAGTAGGCTCTGTGCTCAACTGGTTTTCTCCATTTCATGCTTCACCAAAGGGAAGAACATTTAACCTAACAGCAGGTGGGGTGAAACTTGATTATACCAATGATTTGGGCGGTTGAACCAACGTTAGCAACTCGCGGGAGCAATGAATTAGTAGGCCCTTCAAAGTGTATGAAGACAGCCCTGTTTAGGGAAGCTTTTAATGTTTGATGTATTACAGTATTTTAATATTTTTTTGGAAGCCGCCCAGATGGGTGGGGTATAAATTATTATTATTATTATTATTATTATTTATTATGTGCAGCTGTGGTGGTTTTGAAGGAGGGTGGTTATGGATGCTGTTCCTGTCCTGGTTTCTCTGCTTCTGCCTTTATGCCCTGATGGTGACACCCTTCCAGAAGCTTCTGGTTAGCCACTGTTACAGGCAGTACAGTGGACTAGTTGGACCTTTGGTCTGATTCAGCCTGGCTTTTGTTATGTTCTTGTTAGCTGTGATAACTGAATAGAACTTCCAAGTTTAGGGGCAGTGTACCTTGGGGATACCACTTGATGGGGAACAGGCATAGGAAGAGGGCTATTCCCTTCGTACCCTGCTTGGGGAATTCCAGTGGCATCAGATTGGTCCTTGTAGGAGGCAGGATGGTGGAGTAGATGGATGTTAAGCCAGATTCAGTAGGACTCTAATAGCACATAGAATATTTTGCATATGTTCCTCTCTTCCTAAAACTTCTCAACCCCACGTGGAAAAACTGTGACTCAGCCCTTCCATATTGAGAACTGGGAGTGTTCTCAAACTCCCAGGCTCTGGAAAAGACTGGGAGGGCCATTCAGAACTTTGCAGATAGCTTCACTTGGAGCATCTGAAGAGCTCCAGGGAAGATGCTATATTGCAGAAGTAGCATCTAATGTACCACCGTGCTCAGAAGACTCGGCAGCAGCAACTTTCCACTCGTGGTTTGCTTTGGAATGTTGTTGTGTTGAAATCTAAATGGAAGGTTATGAGACAGAAGTGCCTTTGGCACAATAAAGTTCAACTAAATAGGATCAGATTATAAATACCATCCTCTAATTTGGCACGTTAAACCTAGTTTTCAGGTATGATCTGAGGGGCCACTAACCAAACCCTCTTCCCTTTGCCAGGTTCTTTAGAATCTACAGAGCCCACGTACGTCTCCAAAGTGCAGGGCACTGGGAACACCCCACCTCCCACTCCCACATCAAGCCGTGCAAAGCAGAGGTTCCCTGGTAAGTCTTCCCTTCCGTCGTGTTTCAGAGAAGCTGCTGGAGAGTTTCACCGTTGGTGAGAACCAGTGTGAACCGTTGGTGAGAACCAATAGTGTCTTGCTTAGAAGAAGGTCCCAGTAGAAGCCATTCCATTAGGACAAATGGGACAATGTTTTATAAGCTCAGAATGCTGATTCCTGTTCCTGCTTCCATCGTTTTCTCTCTCTTTTTTGCTGTACGTGCCCAGAATCACAAATATGCCCAGGGCATATCTGTCTGCAAGATCACCTTACCTCCTATATGCCCACTTGATCACTTTGATCTGTGCAACTAGCAGTGTGACAGGTGCCACGTAATACTCGTTCCATATTTGTAAGGAATCAGTCTTTTATGATGGAGCAGCACTTAAGCTTTGGAACTCCCTGCCTATTGACACAATCTGCTTTTAGTTTGCTGCAGATTTTATTTTGTTTTATTCTGAATGTTTTTAATAGTTGTTTTTACTGATAATTTTATTTACTCTTTGTAAACCGCTTTGAGGATATTTTTTTTAACAAACAGCATAACATTTTTATGAAATATATAAATAAATATCTACCACTGATGCCCAATCAACCTTATGAACTGGCTTGGTTTTCCATCCATAAATTCCCAACTGTGGAAACAGGCAGGCAGCATTTCAGACCTTGCTGTCGCTGCGTAGTGCTAATTTGAGTGTGTATGTTTTGCCCCAGGACAAAAGCTGTTTAGAAGGTCCTTGAGGAACTCAGATGGGTTCAGTGAGACCAGCTCGGTGAGTCACATCGATGATCTGGAGAGGGCAGAGCAGAGGCCTACTGCAGCTCCCCCTGCTGGGCAAGGTGATTCGAAACAGCCAGAAGAGAGCATGCTTCCAAACCCAGAAAGCCCTGAAGATTCCCGGGGCGACAAGGCGAAGGCCCTGGCAAATGACTGCACTACATCCGAGGAACAAGAGAGTCTAAGATAAAATCCAGACGCTGTGCATTTTAAGACTTTGTACAAAAAAATGCACTCCCTCTCTAGCAGGGGCAGCCTAATGATGCATTTAAAATGTGAACAGTGCCACAGTTAGTACAGTAACGACTACTGTTAAACTTGTGATCGACTGGAGATTTTTGCACAGAGTTTAGTGGAAGAAGCCTTTTCTCCCCACCCCACCCTCTTTCACCTTCTCTGCGGGGGGCATCGGCCTGGTTTTTCCTGTACACTTTGCCATTGTTGCTTTCTGTCCGGCTTATGTTCACATTGCCCAGGTGGTAAACAGCAGTTTCTTCGCCACTGAAGTTTGCAAATGCAGGATACAGTTTGTCTCCAGCTGGCATCCTAAAGATTTGCTGCTTAATTTTCAAGATGCTCTACCCAGACACTTCCCTTTAGGTTGGAATGATCAATTGCACTTGGTGCTATGTGTTTTTGTAAAAAAGAAAAGAAGATTCTAACTGTTTAATAAATCTACCAACTGCTCACTACCTTATTTTTAAATACCTATTTTTAGAGGTAAATCTATAGGCACCCTTCCATACGGTTCCCTTGGTTTTATGAATAGCCTTTTAAAAAAAATTCTGAAAGTTTGCTTCATGTGTACTTATATAAGTGATTGAGCACCACTTTGGGCATTCCCTACGACCACCACATAAACCTGCAGCAAAAGTTTTGCAGTCTGAGGCCAACACTCCTCTTGTAGGAGTATTCCTCACCATGGCTGCTGGGAACAGATATCCCGTACTTTCCTGCTTCAGGCCCAGTTAGGAGACAAACCCAATGGGGTAGTTTTGCTTTAGAGCAACTCACTCCCCCAGAGTCTCTTTGACACCTTTCGAAAGGTATTCGTGAAACACTTTTGAGCTGACAATGTTGCATATCTGTGATGTTTCCTGTACTGCTATCCTGGATTGTTCTGATCGGTAGTTTACATTTGCTAGAGCTTGTAAATACCCAGAGAAATTGTTAGGTTATTTACACTGCTGCACTATTTAAAGAAATGAGCTAACTTTTTTTCTTTAATCAAAGAGAAAATATTCATTTTCATCCCCCTGTTATAATGCATTCACTTTAGTGATTGCTTTAATTCTGTTCCTATTGAACTTGCATCTGTTCATGTGGTAAGAAAATCCTAGGAGAGAGTCGATGTGATCAATCCCCAGGCCAGTCTTTGATCAATTACTTCAAAATTCGTAGTTTTTGTTTTTTAAGGGGGATTTATCCCTTTTTTCCTAAAGGATCTTTCCTGGAGTTAATAGCTTCCTCCTTGCAATGACTGGTAACGAACTACAGCCTAATCCTATACTCACACGGATACTGAGTAAAACCATGGCAGTTTGCAAGGGAATATTACAGTGATTATATTTTGCCTTCCTAAATAATGTAGTGGCAGCACCCAGGCACAGAAAATGAACATTCAACAAAAGAGGAGTCCACCATGTCATAGTGGAAGAAGTTGCTTGTCTGAACTGCTTTGAAACTCAAGTAACCAAACACATAGTGAAAGTACATATAAGCTGAAGGTCAGACTGAAGGCAAAATGCACATAATTTCCCACCCTGCTATAAAGATAGTAACTTCTGGTCCAAGTTACATTAGCAGTCAGTTATGTGTGCCAGGCGTGGAGAAGGTAGATGGTGTGAGGGAATGATAGTTGCAATATCTGGTTTGGTCCCAAGGAAGCAAACTTCTCTGACAACAGGCTTGTAATATCCTTCAAAGTATTTTCTTTGCTAGTGGATTTTGATGAGCAAAATGCATTGGGCATTGCCTTGATGTGTGATGAGGACTACTGTTAAGTGTACTGTTGATTCATTCTTTACTCTTAAGGAACTGGGAATCCTTAAAAAACAGACAACCTTAATAGGTTTGCTTTGTTTAAATAAGAACTGGGGTGTTTTTTGTTTTCTTTTTAAAGTACAAATTCTCGTCTTCCTTGGCATTTTATTTGGTAAAATGAATATTAACTTGGGGTTCACTGAGGAGAAATGGGTTGAAGTTATAATCGTTAATACAAATTTTAATGTTTTTATATTGTTAAGCCAGCAGTTTTGCTGGGATACAGACCTAATTTAGATACTTCCCAAATGCTTCAATAAAGGTTCTTCAACTTGTTAGTATCTGAGTTTGTGTCAAGGTTTTCACATGTAAGCAGTTCGAGAGGAAAATAAACTTTTGTGCTCAGGCTATCTTCCCGTTACCCCAAAAAGGGTTTCCCATTCATATCCATGGGATTGGCAACTCCCATCATCCTTGACCATTGGCCATGCTGGTTGGAGCTGATGGGAGTTGGAGTCTGCAGGGCCAAAAGTTACACATCCCTGTAAAGCCGCCTGTCAATCACTGTATTGGCAAAAGCATGTTACCTTTTTCCTGTGTGCAATTTACTTCCCTCGGATAAGTGCAGATTGCTTTTCTGAGCTTCCATTTGAGATCTTTCCCCTTAAGGCCATAACTTTGCTTTGGAATCCAGTTCCTTCCGCAGATAGCTGTGCAGCGAGTTCCTTGCATGCAAACTGCTCCAGAGATTGCCACAAATAATCCAGAGATGTTCCATACTAGCTGCAATCCACCTGTTTCAAATAAAGCTATTAAGGGGGGAAAACACTGGGCAACTGGCTCGAGCTGGCCTTTTAATTTTTGGCAATGCCCGAGACAACACGACAGTGGGGAGGCCTTAAAAAATGAGGGCTGGACCCAGAATTACAATGCTATACTCAGCACTGCAAGCCTGCCAATTGTGGCTCGGGACAAGGGGAGAATGACAGAGGACTCTTGGCTCAGAGCTCCCACAAATCCAAACAGCACCCCAGAACTTGAGAAGGATGTACATGTCTGAAGGATACTGCACCCTCCTCAGGTGTGGAGGGTGACAGGCGTGACAGGGATGCCTGCTTTATACCTTGATCCCCACACAGACAGAATCTCATCCAGTAAAAATATAGAAACCTCAAGTATCTTTGTTATTATTTGAGTCTTTGAGAACTTTTTGAGGCTATGCCGCTGTGCAAACAGGGTCGGCTTCCACAGTCTTGTTTCATATTAGCAAAAGGGAAAAAAACGCTATTCATTGAAGTCAAGTGCAGTCTCTGCCATGTGGAATGGCTGTTCCTCCTTTGGCACAATTCACACCTCACTCGGAGTCTCACTCGGACCCTTTCAAAAGTCACATCTGGTCGGAAGAGACCTTCTCCCATAAGCCACTCTCATTTTTCTTGTATATCCAAGGTTTTCTGCTAGGAAACAGTGTCTTATCCGGAAAGGGATGCTCTTTTAAGTACATCAGAGTCGCTCTAATGTGGGAAACAAAGTGAGGCGGTTCAGCCAGAGGCGATGTCGAGAGATTCTGGAAAACAAATTGCAGAGTTAAAATACACCTTCGTCACTACTTCTACCTGTCCCCCATCCCCCCACCTCCAAGGCAATCACATCAGCATCAGAAAGGCCTGGAGTATCCATGGGCTAGAATGTCAGACTAGGGCTGGAGTAACCTAGGTACAAAATCTCCATTTGGTTATGAAGCTCACAAGGTGACCTTGGACCAGTTACACACACTTAGTCTAACTTGCACACAGGGTTGTTGCATTGTCAGGGTAAAGTGCTTTATGTGGGGATGCCTCTGAAAATGGTTCAGAAGCTTCACCTAGAACAGAAAGTCAGCTCCCTGACTTTTGACAGGCTTGAGGCAAACAGATCATGCAACACCCATTTTGTTAGGGCTTTAAAGCCCTAAACGGCCTTGGCCCAGTATACCTGAAGGAGCATCTCCACCCCCATCATTCTGCCCAGATGCTGAGGTCCAGCGCCAAGGGCCTTCTGGCAGTTCCCTCACTGCGGGAAGTGAAGCTACAAGGAACCAGGCAGAGGGCCTTCTCAGTAGTGGCACCCGCCCTGTGGAATGCCCTTCCATCAGATGTCAAAGAGATAAACAACTACCTGCCATTTAGAAGATATCTGAAGGCAGCCCTGTTCAGGGAAGTTTTTAATGTGTGACATTTTAATGTATTTTTAATCTTTGTTGGAAGCCGCCCAGAGTGGCTGGGGAAACCCAGCCAGATGGGCAGGGTACAAATAATAAATTTATTATTATTATTATTATTATTATTATTATTATTATTATTATTATTATTACTACTACTACTACTACTACTACTACTACTACTACTAGTACTACTACTACAGCTACAGTGGCTGTATGCTTCTGGGCCCAATTCAAAGTAGTGGTTTTATTCATTATTATTAAATTCCTATAGGTTTTCACCTATAAAGCTTACAGCTTATACCCCAATATATTCTGAAACACCTCTCCTAAATATAAATCTACCCAGAACTTCTGAGGCCTTTCTCCAGATCCCTGCTCTTCAGAATAGTGACAAGAGAGGGCCTTTTCAGTTGTGGCTCCCCATCTGAGGAATGTTGTCCCCAGCAAGGTCTGCCTGGCACCTTTGCCAACAACTTTCTGGCCTTGCCTTTCCCCTCAGGCTTCTTTCTAGACTGAGATCATGTTTTGTTTTTACTGCGCTGTCAGAGCTTCCTGCAGCTGTTGTTTTGTTTTTATGTTATAATATATTAATATCATTTTTTTTTAATGTGCCTAACTCACTTGGGAGAGCTTTGGGTAATGAGTGACTAACAAATCCAGTATTTTGTTTGTTTCGTTCTGTTTTTGAAAAGGAGGGGACAACCTCACATAAAGCCATTTGCCATCTTTCCCAGGAAGAAAGGTGGCAAATACATTTAACAAATAAGGGGCATGAAACTGCTTAATCTTCAGAAATGAAAGCACCCCCAAGTTTCTCTGGGCATTTCATTGGGATCCCGCCACCATCTTGTTCATAAGGACCAGTTACCTGCAAGATGTGTTGATCATCCTGGGCTAGCCAGAAGTCCACATGGGGAAAAGGCATCCAAAAGTAAGGGCCAATGCACAGTTGCTCCTTTCTCGAGTCATAAACATTAACCATCTACAAAACAGCAATTTCAGAACAGCGTGTTAATGCCCCCAAATGAAAAGGCAGCAGGAGAGTCATGTATGTATTTATCTGGAGGCTTTGCACATGTGCGTGCGCACACACACATAATTCCTGTGTTTGCCCATGCTAAAAATACAGTCATACCTTGGGTTACAGATGCTTCAGATTGCGTTATTTTGGGTTATGGACCCGCCAAAACCTGGAAGTACCAGAACGGGTTACTCCTGGGTTTCGGCAGTCGTGCTTTACGCATGCGCAGAAGCACCGAATCGCAACCCGCACATGCACAGACGCGGTGCTGCGGGTTGCGAACACTGCGGGTTGTGAACATGCCTCCTGCACAGATCACGTTCGTAATCCGAGCGTCCACTGTAATGAATTAATGGTGTTTGGGATTCTGATTTAAAACTCCTACAGTCTATACTGCAAACTGAGCACCAGCTTCAGAAACACATGTGACGCAAGGCAGGCAAATGCCACAAGAAGTTACATCTCACAATTACATTTTCTAATCTCCCGAAAACTGAAACACGTGTCTGCTTACCTTGGCTCCTGTTAAGATACTGGCAGACCGCAGATCCACATCGGGCCCCTTGTCTGGAAACGTTGCGTGGAAAATCTCTCCCGTTTTAACATTCGCAGCTGGAAAAGCAATATCAGATCACATGGAAAGGCGGTCGCACAGAGGGCAGGGGCAAATTTGCTCCCTGTTGCTCCAAACTCTTAGCATGGAGCTAAAGCCCACAAGTTACAATTACATGAAATGAGATCCAGATTAAACATTAGCATCAGCTTCCTAATGGTACACTTCTCAGCCGTGGAACAAGTGGCCTTGGAAGGTGGTGGGGGCTCCTTGGTTAGATCTTTCATTAGAGGTTGCCTGGCAAGGATGCAAAACACCATTGATCTCGTGCATCAGTTGTGGGTTCGACTAGGTATTTTCGGTACATGTGAATTCATATGATTCTGTATCCCATTGCAGTCATGCTCAGAGTAGTTCCACTGAAAGTAATGGACACTAGTAGCTTATGTCTTTTAATTTCATGGGTATACTTTAAGAGGAACTTTACCTTCTAGCTCAGCGGTTCTCAACCTGTGGGTCCCCACATGTTGTTGGACTACAACTCCCATCATCCCTGAGCTCTGGCCTTGCTAGCTAGGGGTGATGGGAGTTGTAGTTCAACATCTGGGGACCCACAGGTTGAGAAAGGCTGTTCTAGATCCATTTCAATCAAGGTTTAAGCCCTGTTTGGGCAAAGAAACCGCTTTGGTCAGCCTGTATGATGCTATCTGCCAGGAGACAGATAGGGGAAATGTGTCCCTGTTAATTCTCCTCAACCTCTCAGCAGCTTTCAATACCATCGACCATGAAATCATTCTGGAGCGGTTGTTCAAGTTAGGGATGAGTGGCACTGCTTTGTGGTGGTTCCAATTCTACTTGGATGGACTGTTTGGCCCTATGGAGCCTTCAATGTGGGGTTCGTCTGGGTTCAGTTTTATCCCCTATGCTGTTGAACATCTCCATGAAACCACTGAGCATGGTTACTCAAAGGTTTGGAGTCCATTGTCAACGATAAGCTGATGACACTCGGCTCTACTTCTCCTTTACATCTGCAGTTGAGGCAGTGGAAGTGCTGGACTTGGTAAGAAACTTGATGAGAGCCAGCAAACTGAAGCTCAATCCAGTTACGACTGTTAGTGTGTGGTTCCCTAGACTGGATGGCTGGGAGGTTGCCTGCTCTTGTTGGAGTTATACTCCCTCTGAAGGAGCGGATACACCTCTTAGGGATACTCTTGGATCTTTTGCTATTGCTTGAGGTTCAGGTGGCCTCAGCAGCACTGAGTGCCTTCTATCAGCTTTGGCTGGTAGCCCAGTCGTGCCCCAATCTGGACAAAGATAGCCTAACATCTGTCATCCATGCTCTGGTAACCTCTAGGTTAGATTACTGCAATGCATTATATGTGGGGCTGTTAGTTTAAAGGCAAACGTTTTATATCTCCTACTTCTCTGGCACCTAAGAGAGGAGAGGAAAATGCATGGAAGAACCATTGGTTGGGCAGCCTTATTGATACAAAAGGAAACCACGGTTTTACAAAACATCTGAACTTGGCATAAAATTAGAAGTCCAGGAAAAGTTTAGATTTCTGATCTGGTGAAAGCAGACAATATACCTACCAGAATAGGAGCTTCTCCTTTAGCAAAAAACCAAAACAAAACCCTGGCGATTTCAAAAGGGAGAGTGTTTGAACCTCTCATTAAACCACCTGCATCGTTTGTAGCCAGCTTGATAAATTGACACCAAATGTGAACGTTACTCACCAATTCCATAAATGAATGGCAAATGTTTGCCTTTCTCTTGCCGGTCATTTAATTCTGTTATTTAAAAGAGAGGAGGAGAGAGGGAAGGAAAGATATAACTAATTCTTCCATGGAAGAGGACCCGTTTAAAAAAAAATCAACATCAAGCTTGGGAAGAAACTGAGCTATAAGTCCCTGCCAGGTATACACAAATATAGGACTCATCAAATATTCATTCAAATTTGTGACATCAGTCTGGGGTTGGGAGATGCTACTTTTAAGAATAGTCTCCCCGCAAGGCGACCTGAAAGTCAAAGAAACGCAAAAATACAATGCGGAAATCCTTCTCCAGAACAAGGACTGGGATCTGACATCAACATGCATTGTGACATATGGCTATAGTTGCCATATGCATACCATACATTTAAAGCATGATACAGTACTGCTTTAGGGATGTGGGTGGCGTTGTGGGTTAAACCACAGAGCCTAGGACTTGCCGATCAGGTCGGCGGATCGAATCCCCGCGACGGGGTGAGCTCCCGTTGCTCGGTCCCTGCTCCTGCCAACTTAGCAGTTCGAAAGCACATCAAAGTGCAAGTAGATAAATAGGTACCGCTCCGGCGGGAAGGTAAACGGCGTTTCCGTGCGCTGCTCTGGTTCGCCAGAATCAGCTTAGTCATGCTGGCCACATGACCCGGAAGCTGTACGCCGGCTCCCTCGGCCAAGAAAGCGAGATGAGCGCCGCAACCCCAGAGTCGTCTGTGACTGGACCTAATGGTCAGGGGTCCCTTTACCTTTACCTTTACAGTACTGCTTTAGCAGGAACAGCTTTTCCCAAAGGATCCTGGGAACTGAAGTTTGCTAAGGGTGCCAAGAGTTAGGAAAACCTTATTCTCTCACAGAGCTACAATAGCCAGAGTAGTTTTTCAATCAATCAAAAAATCCATTGATTGCTCTGAGGGAACTCTGAGAGCTGTAGCTCTGTGAGGGGAATAGGGGGTTTCCTAACAACTCGCACAAGACACAACTGTTTAAAAGTGGCATCACGGTGCTTTAAACATACGGTGCTGATGTGGCCAGAACACCTTAGGCCAGGTAGCTGAGAAGATGGGGAGCAGAGGAAAGTTGCCCATTGGAAACAGTTACCTGTCACACAGAAGGTCACTAAATGGACATTATCCTGCAAGCGGTCAAACGCTCCTAGGAATAACAAGAGGGGAAACTGTGAGACCTGCGCAACAGAACGAGATACTTCCAGGCTACATAGAAAGAGTACTTTTTTAAAAAAGAAAAAAGGCAACATTGGATAAAAATCCTACATTAGTCCCACTCAAAATAGACCCACTGAAATTAATGGACATGACAGGAGCTGGCCTATTAATTTCAGCGGGTATCTTGAGTGGGAGCTGGTTGACTCCAAGCCATATTAATAACCAATTCATTCTACTTTAAGCAGTCATGGTTTCCCCAAAGGACCCTGGGAACTATAGCTTGTTAAGGGTGCCAAGAACTGTTAGGAGACCCCTATTCCATCACAGAGCTACAATTCCCAGAGTGGCTTAACAATCAATCTCTCTTACAAGGAAACTCTGGGAACTGGAGCAAACAGGGCTTAAACCATGAGTAGGCAAACTAAGGCCCGGGGGCTGGATCTGGCCCAATCGCCTTCTCAATCCGGCCTGCGGACGGTCTGGGAATCAGTGTGTTTTTACATGAGTAGAATGTGTGCTTTTATTTAAAATGCATCTCTGGGTTATTTGTGGGGTATAGGAATTCGTTCTTTTTTTTTTCCTTTCCAAAATATAGTCCCGCCCCCCACAAGGTCTGAGGGACAGTGGACCGGCCCCCTGCTGAAAAAGTTTGCTGACCCCTGGCTTAAACCTTGATTGAAATGGGAATTGCTGTTGCCTCAGAGCCATATCAAGAGGGCTCATAACTCTCATAAGATTCATAACTCTAGGGCAGTCCTTCTCAACCTTGAGTCTCCAGATGTTGTTGGTCTAGCCAGCATGGCCAATGGTTGGGGATGATGGAGTTGTAGTTCAAGATCACCTGGGAGCCCATGGGGGGGGGGGGGAAGGCCCCAAACCATGGTTTGCAAACCCACTGGAAACTGTGCTGTCAGATTCTAGTTTGCCAACTGATCAGAAACTGTGGTTTGCCAGCTCAGCCATCACGCCAGGCCACACTTAAACGTCCTTCCATCGCTTGATGCAATGTCTGAATCCAGTCTCTGTGGCACAGCAGAGGCTGAGGGGCATCCCCAGTGGGCAGGGCTTAAGTGCCATTCATTACTCTTTGTCCCTCCCCATGGAGGACCTGCATGCAGGATTTGGTGTGAGCCCTTGCTATCCCCAACAGTGTAAACCTCTCAGAAGCTCTGCAAGCTTTACCAGCATCCAGTCGGAATTCTAAACTTTAACAGAGGGAGTGGGAATGCAAACTTACTCAGGAGCTGATTGGTAAGTCGCTGGGATAAGTGCCTGTCATCGCTGAATCCACCAATCAGGTGTACTTCCAACCTAACAACAAGGACAGAAGCTGGAGATATAACCTGTTACCACCGGTAGATTAATCGACTAAAGCCTAAGTTGAATGGGATCCACTGAAATTTAAGATCAAGCGCTTTATTCATTTATTCACTTTTACTCTTATCTTGATTCTGGTGAATAGAAGAAGAAGAAGAAGAAGAAGAAGAGGAGGAGGAGGAGGAGTTTGGATTTGATATCCCGCTTTATCACTACCCGAAGGAGTCTCAAAGTGGCTCACAATCTCCTTTCCCTTCTTCCCCCACAACAAGCACTCTGTGAGGTGAATGATGCTGAGAGACTTCAGAGAAGTGTGACTGGCCCAAGGTCACCCAGCAGCTGCATGTGGAGGAGTGGAGACGCGAACCCGTTTCACCAGATTACGAGTCTACTGCTCTTAACCACTACACCACGCTGGGAATGTAAAATAAATTATTACAGGGTTCTGTCATCCGTCCGTCCCCTCCCCACTTATTATTGAGTGGTAACAAACTTATCATAGTTTATTTCATCTCAAATTTCCTTAAACATTGTCAAAAAGGCATACATATCTGAAGAGTTTGGAGGGGCAGTGTGGCCTAGTGGTTACAGTGGCTAGACGAGGGTTCAAATGCCCACTTGGCCATGATGCTCACTGGGTGACCTTGCGCCAGTCATGGCCTCTCAGCCTAACCTACCTCACAGGGTTGTTGTGGGGATTAAATATTAATAAAATATCCATATTAAGTAAATTAACTGTTAGTTGATCATCTGCCCTTTTCCAGTTTGCTTGACAGCCACCAACAGTTAAAGGGAAAAGCTGACCTTCCACATTCCGTGTTAGGAGAAAGCACTTTCACTGCATTTGTGATTAATAAAACTTCTGTCTCCGTATCCGATCCATCACAGTGAGTCAAACAGATAGCCCCGCTGCCTGAGGGAAACAAAAATACAATATGGATGGCTTGCATGTTCCAGGCAATGGCAACTACAGTCTGCAATTGCTGCCCGTATGCTATCAGGTTCAAGGTACCTGTATTACTTTAAAAGATAAAAAGGTAAAGGACCCCTGGACAGTTAAGTCCAGTCAAAGGTGACTATGGAGTTGCGGCACTCATCTCGCTTTCAGGCCGAGGAAGTTGGCGTTTGTCCACAGACAGCTTTCTGGGTCATGTGGCCAGCATGACTAAACCGCTTCTGGTGCAACAGGACACCGTGACGGAAACCAGAGCGCATGGAAACACCGTTTACCTTCCCGCCACAGTGGTACCTATTTATCTACTTGCACTGGCATGCTTTCAAACGGGAGCTTATTGATTTGAACCGCCAACCTTCTGATCGGCAAACCCAAGAGACTCAGTGGTTTAGACCACAGCGCCACCCACGTCCCTGTATTACTTTACAAGGTCCTTAACAATTTGGAGCCAGGATATCTCAAGGACCACCTAATCCCTTACATCTCTGCCCAGTCACTGAGGTCTTTGGGGGAATCACTGTCAGAAGCGCATCGTGACTTGGATGTGTGGCTCAGATGTATCCACCGGGAGTGTGCATTTAATATTGTGAACCCAATTTTAAAGAACTCCCTTCCAGTGAAGGTCAGACAGGCCCCCCTCCCTACTGAACTTCCAGCAAGCATTTTAACTGAAATCCGGTTTCTTTTTTTGTTTTAACCAACTTTTTTTTTTGCACTGTACCTTCATACAAGAGGCTATTGTAGTTCATCAGCATATAGATTGTTTAAATAAAAATATGCAGTGCTCCAAGCTTATCTGGAGTTCAAAGCCCTCCCTGGACCACACCCCAGAATTTATACTTGGTTAAGCATGTCCCTCAACTCTTAAAATGCTTCTTGCCTTCCCAGATACTTGGATGTCATCAGCCAAAACCTGTTGTACTGGCTGAAAAACCCTATAAATCAGAGGCATCGAAATCCAGGGGCATAGTTCAAAAGCAGCAAGGAACCCAGAGCCCAATGACATACCTGTGTGTCTGAGGACCACCAAATGGCAGGTAGTTGCATCATCTGATCCGAGAATAGAGACAGAAGCTGAGGGAAAAGGAGAAGGAAAAGTGAGGTCCTGGTGGATATTTTTTAACCTTTGGATGGAACTTCCTTAGCGCCAACCTACCATCCTTAGGAGTGGTGACTGCAAATTCTCTCTGCTGGACGTAGAGAAGTCCTTTGGGGCCCACTGATTGAGCAGGCTGACCTCTTAAGATTTTGGCTTGTTCCTGTAGAAAATGGGGAAACAAAGTCGTATTTAGGTTCCCAGCTAGCACAATCATTCTGAGATCAGAAGCCCTCAATTCTGAAGATGCACCTGTTTATGCAGGCATTCCCTTGGTCTCCCAACCAGACTCTTAACTATTTTACTGTATTTGAATGGGAACGTTTGACTGTGTGCTGCAATTATGGATGTTCGTAGTTAAATCTTTGTGTTAACTGCTTTTTTATACTTTTGCAAACCACTCAGAAGCATTATTTTGGGACGAGGTGGTCTACAAATAAATAAATAAATCATTTCTGGCACCTAAATCAGCAAACAAAAACCCAAGAGCTTTCCTTAAGAGTTGGAAGGGGCCCTAAAGAGCATCTGGTCCAACCCCCTGTAATGCAGGAATATGCAGCTGTCACTTACAGGGATCGAACCTGCAGCCTTGGAGTTATCAGCACCCAAGCTCTAACCAATGGAGCTATCCAGCTGTCAAAGCAAATCTTCTGAGCCAAATTACAAATCACTTGGAACTGTATAGAGGATTTATTGCCATAAACACACCATGGTGTAACAAACATGGGATGGGAAGAGTTCAGCCCATGGTGATGTACAGTGGTACCTCGGGATAAGTACTTAATTCGTTCCGGAGGTCCGTACTTAACCTGAAACTGTTCTTAACCTGAAGCACCACTTTAGCTAATGGGGCCTCCTGCTGCCGCCGCGCCGCTGGAGAACGATTTCTGTTCTCATCCTGAAGCAAAGTTCTTAACCCAAGGTATTATTTCTGGGTTAGCAGAGTCTGTAACCTGAAGCGTATGTAACCTGAAGCGTATGTAACCCGAGGTACCACTGTACCAATATTGGGCCATTTTGTGAGGACACGTCAAAAGCCAGCTGCTTCATCCTATGGGCCAAGATGGTGACAACCAGACATGGGCTGAATTTTCCTCCATGGAGTGGCTGCTTGCAATAAATTCCAAAACAGGGGTCACGGACATGCTGCCTGCAGGTGCCAGTGTTGCCACCAGTACCTCTTATGGTGGCCAAGAAAGTTCTCAGTCAATATCCCCTCAAAAAAAAGACCACAGTTCACAAGAGACCTTTGGTTTTCCTGCCCAGTTCCTGTTTGCACTAGCTTGGCCTCTCCCACATTGGCAACCTTCCCAATCATGAATTGAACCAACATTGGACATCCTCTTCCATTCCAAATGGAGAAGAGCTACAAAAAGCTCTCTGTAAGAGGTTGGATGACGTGGGTGCATTCTCCCCCACTGACAGGGAAAACAAGTCCACACCATATTTTAGATGTGGCAGCCATTTTGTGATCTCTCTCCTCTTTCACAAACGCACACATACAGTAGCCATTTTGTGGTTTAGTGGTTAGAACATCGGACTGGAACCTGGGATACCAAGATTTGAATCCCCACTCAGCCATGGAGCTCTCTAGGTGACCTGGGGCCAGTCACTGCATCTCACGTCTAACCTACCTCACATGGCTGCTGTGAGGATAAAACCATGAATGCCATCTTGAGCGCTTTGGAGGAATATAAAAGTGAAAATAAATAAGCGAGATATTAAAGACATTCCAAAATTCCAGACTGGCCCCCAAAAGGTGGGCGGTCCCCGTTAAGTACATAGGGGAAAACCTGTTTCTCAAGTATTTCAGGAAGCAGGGGAGAAAATCAGCGAAGGTTTGAGGAAGACACAAGAAGGGCATGAAAAGAACATCTGCAAAAAGAGCTGGGGTGGGAAAATTTGGTTGCATTTTTTAAAAAAAGGGCAAGCTGATGGAGAAAAGTCTGAAAGCAGCCCATGTAAAATAGAAGTTGAGACTTACCTTACATCAGGACATTCAAAATAAATTAAAAGTCACAAGCTCTCAAGTCATTACCACCATTAACACCAAAACAATGTGCAGCATATTTGACTGATTGTATTTATAGCCTACTTTTTTCTCCATGGAACATACATGGTTCTTCCCCTCATTGTTTAATTCCCACAACAACCCTGGGAGTTAAGGATGCCCAGTGAACTTCATGGCTGAGTGGAAACTGAACCCTGTTCTCCCAGACCCTAGCCCTCTAACCACTGCACTGCACTGGCTCTGTATTTAAGCTAGAAGACACCACCTTTTGGTAGCATCCATGCACCCTGGCATTTGCATTCCAAACACCTGTGTCCCAGTGCATATTTGCTCAAAAGTAAGGCTGTAATCCTTTTCTGCGCCAGGGGTGGGTGTAAAAACATAGCTTTCCAGATGCTGCTGAACTGCAACTCCCATAATCTCCAGCAAGCGTGGCCAACAGGCCACTTGATTGTGGAAACTGACCCTGGTGGTCCCTTCAAAGTCTACAAGTCTGCGATCAACATCTGGAGGACCAAATATCCCCGCAATGCTGCTATACAAGCACAAGTGCACGCGCACACACTCTTACCTGAGAGTCATTCCCATTGAACTCGATGGGGCTTACTTCAAAGTAAGCATGCACATGATTGCACTGGCATTGTTGTTTCTATTTTAAAAACTCCCATAGAGTTCAATGGCGCTACTTTCCAAGGTAAGCGGTGCACAGAGACGCAGCCTCCGAAGGGTACCAGAGCAGAGCAAACGAAATACATTTCATTTTATTTTAAATATCTGCATCTAAGGACGCACCCTCCAACTCACACCCTCAGCCCTGCCCCCCTTTCTTCTCTCTTCTATTAATGAATAATTCCTATAATCAGCTGCCAGCTCGCAGCTCACCTCCAGCTCCGGGAAGGTGTAGATCAGCTCCCTCGTGGGCTGCGACAAGTCGACCCGCTCCCCATTGACCAGCAAAGGCATCTCGGGGAAGCGCCCAGCCAAGGAGCCGCGGAACTTCCTGCCGGGGACTCTCAGCTGAGCGCCGCGCCACGAGGGCGAGGCCAGACCGGGCTGCAAAGGGCGCTGGGAAATGTAGTCCGCGGGTGCATTGGGAAGAAGGTGGGGCGGCGTGGGAGGAGGGTCGCTCTACACCACTTTGACGTTTTCTATACAAGTTAGTGGCATATAAAATATTTTTAAATTAAATAAATAAAAGCTATGCCCCTCCCATTTCTTGCTTTTGTGGTTTGTTTGTTTGTTTTGTTTTGTTTTTTGACCAAGTGCCTGTGCTCTCCAGCCTGTGAGCTCTTTTCAGACTCACCCCCTGCCTCTGAGAAAGAGGAATAGCTGCTCAAAGTGTTCCTTGGAACTGGCTGTCTATCTATCTCACTGGGCAGCTGGGAGGTTAGCGAATGACTGTTTGCCCTAAAGGGAGGGGGAAAACTCTTAAGAGGTGGAGGAACTTAAAGCAAACCACTGTCGCCATGCTGGAAACAAAACAAAACAAAAAGCCCAGTTAAGTTAGCCCTTTCTGGTAGGGCTGCCAACTCACCAAAAACAATTGATAAAAACAGGAGGAGGAGGAGGAACACCAAGCACACCTGAAAGCGCTTTGCTCTGATGCCACCCATCATCTCACCTGCAGGCAGCAGCACCAAGAGGGACCAGGGCCTTCTCCTGCATAAGGACACCTAGGCATGGCAAGTGCTGAGGTGGCCACACATACCTGAGAAAGCCAGCAGCTCCATATGCTACAACAGCAGCAAGAGTTTTACTAGCAAAGTATTGGAAGACACAAGAACTACCCACGCTGGAAGAGTGGCAGACGAAGGTGATTGACTACATGGGACTGGCAGAGATGACGGGCAGAATCCGTGACCAAGGGAAAGAGACGGTGGAAGAAGATTGGAAGAAATTTAAATTTTATCTTAAAAATTGTTGCAAAATTAGTGAGTGTTAAAATGTCATGGGTAAAGCATAGCAGATTTGCAGCGATAAATGATTGGATAAGAGGAAAGAAAAGGGTTAAAGAAAGGGATTTATAAGTAATTTAGAACAGGGGTTGCTGAAAAAGTTTAAAACAGGGATGCAGAAAAGGGAGGCATGGGGAAGTCGTTGAAATTGGGTATAAGAAAAAAAGATTATGAAATTATACATGTTTATATGTTTGTTTGTTTGTGTATTGTTGTTTGTAATGTCTTATATGTTGAAAAACTAATAAAAATTTTATTTAAAAAAAAAGAGAAAGCCAGCAGCTCCAAAAGAAGCGATTTGGGGCTTATTCCAAGAGAGACCACAATTTTTAAGCAAAACCTTCTATTCCGAAATGTGTTGCCATACAGCCGGGCTTCCCCGGACTCCCCCCCCCCCCCAGTTTGCAATATTTCCCCTGTAGCCTTATGAGGCTTTGCCCTCGGGTGGGAAAAATATTGCGCCCGGGAAAGGGAGATGGGAGTCAACAGACACTCAAGGAATAGTTTCGGGGGGAAAGCTTTATTTCTACCATCCATGAACTTGTAGAAGGAGCAAGTGTGATAGTTCACAAAACAAGCACAGGTTCACAGTCATTTGCACAGAGCATATATTCCCCTTCCAGTTCCCTCCCCTTTCTCCTCCCTCAGGAGTCCTGCCCCATGAGTTCCCCTGAGCATGAACAGAAAGCTGTTGTCTTGGGACTATTGGACTCTTCCTAGGAAAGGGGGGGGGGTGAGAAGCCAAGGGGTTTCAGAGTGTTCAAGATGTTGCAACTGAATGAGATAAGATTCAGTTCTCAGGCCTGCTCTGACAGAGTCTATTCATTAGCTTTTTGAAGCCTTCTCGTGCTGATAAAAAGAATAACGTTTTGCCTTGCAACAGCAGAGCAAATGAACAGATGCTTAGCTGCTGAGAAAATGATTTTGAAAAGCTTTGAGCCTGCTTTTGGGGGGGGGTGACTTCGGGTCTAGGTGGGGGTCACCTGTCCTCACTTCCTTCACCCCCTGGACGCCATTTGCAACGTCAGAATCCCGTATATGTCTGGGGAAACCCGGACATTTGGCAGCACTCGTTTTCTGAAATGGGGTGGGGGGGACGCAAGTTAAGAAACAGGAGAATCTTAAGGCAGAAATGAAAGAACACCAACTTGCATAAAATTGTTCTACTGGTCCTTTGCCTTCTTTCATCACACAAAATATTGTTGGTTGTATTTTCAGGAGCTGCAAGGTTCCACAAATTTTTATGGCACTATTCAAGACAACAGATCATTCTTCCATTTTTTTTGTGTGCAATACAAAGTCTGGCAGCTGCTAGAAAGTAAGTTAGCAGTGCCTTCAAAAAGAATTGTTTTAGACTCTAAAATTTAGAGTATCCTCTCATATATGGCCTCCAGGAATTGTCCTTCATCTTCAGGAAACTCCTGCAGCCAATTCTGGAGATTTGACAAGCTGCTGCTGCTGTCTCACCCCGTTGCCTGAGCCTTTAAGCAAAGGCCACAGCCACAAGCGGGTGTTGCCTGCCCCAGCTGTGGACCAGGGCAGTGGCGGAGGAAGCCCAGGTTACTTAAAGTGGTTGCATGGGAATCGAGAAGTCTCGGGCAGGAAGGTGCAGGAGAGGCAAAGAGGGCAAGGGCTTAGTCAGTAAAGAGCGGGAAAAACCATGGCAACCAGTCCTGGGTCAATGTTGCAAAATGGAACTAGGAGACTAGAATGTGGGTTGAGACACTCTTAAGCAGCAATGGGTCTTATGGCTCGGGGTTGATTCACTCCCCCAATAAATCTATTTTCCTAATAGCTTCCCGTACAAACAAAGGGGAATCCTCTAATCTGCTGGAAAGAAGTTTTGCCTGAAATCTTAGAAATCATCTGCCAGTCGGTGGGGACAGTACTGAACTAGATGGAGCAATGGTCTTGTTTTGGTATAAGGTAAATTCCTCTGTTCTTCCTACCAGGGGGCGAGTTTTTAATTTAATACATGGGTAGGCAAACTAAGGCCCGGGGGCCGGATCCGGCCCAATCGCCTTCTAAATCCAGCCTGTGGACGGTCCGGGAATCAGCATGTTTTTACATGAGTAGAATGTGTCCTTTTATTTAAAATGCATCTCTGGGTTATTTGTGGGACATAGGAATTCGTTCATTTCCCCCCCCCCCCCAAAATATAGATTGGCCTGAGGGACAGTGGACCAGCCCCCTGCTGCAAAAGTTTGCTGACCCCTGGTTTGACGGCACAATTGTGGACCAGGCAGGCTGAGTGATAGTGTTCTGAAGGTGCAAGTTGCTTTTCAATCTGGCTCCTCTTTATGCTAATTTTTCATCTCTGTTTAGTTACAGAGGTCTGACTCAAGTGTTTATCTGATTTTTCCAAATCTGCACCCTGAAGTCTCCCAATGTTCACCAACTGTTTAAAAGTGTGTTTTGTTTTTAAAAACGCATGCTTGCTTTTCAAGTGGCTTTTATTGGTTATTGGTGGTGTTTTTGTTATGGTTAATATTACTCATGTTTGTGGTTCTTTGTTCTACAGAGGCAGTCTTGGGAGTTGCAGTTGCAGCAGCCCCCTAACAGCTCTCAGCTCCCAGAATTATTTGGGGCAGCCACGACTCTTCAAAGTTGTATCATAGGGCTTTAGGATTGATGGTGTGAATGTAGCCCTGCTCTAGGACTTTGGCATTGTTTTGTTGCCAAACAGTTTAGCCAGCATATAATAGGTTGTTGAACCAATTCTTTTTCCTACTTTAAGTTACAGGATTTTTATTAAATTTTCTGTTTTACAATTTAAAATACTCATTTAAACACCCTTGAAATATCAGTAGCTTCCCATCTTCTCTTTCCATGGTTCATTTTGCATATCATAAATCCCTGTGTATTTTACAAAAACTAAACCATTCAGGATTCCATTATTACATCCATCAAAACTGATTTACATGGTTGAATTTATCTCAATGCTGCCAAAGTTTTCAAGTGTACACCATTTCCCCTCCCCATTCAGTAAACGTTTTCCAATCTTCTCTAAACATATGTTCCTCTTGTTCTCTTATTCTATATGTTAAATCTGCAAGCTGCGCATATTCTGTCAACTTAAGTCCTTCTTTAGTTGGGACCTCACTCGTTTTCCATTTTTGGGCTAACAAAACATGGGCCGCAGTAGTGGCATACGTAAATAACCTTTTTTGAGTCACTTTTAAGAAGATTGATGGATGGATGTAGCACGTGAGTAGCTGAAATGGAAAACAATGATTACCGTATTTTTTGCTCTATAAGGCTCACTTTTTCCCTCCTAAAAAGTAAGGGGAAATGTGTGTGCGTCTTATGGAGCGAATGCAGGCTGCGCAGCTATCACAGAAGCCAGAACAGCAAGAGGGATTGCTGCTTTCACTGCGCAGCAATCCCTCTTGCTGTTCTGGCTTCTGAGATTCAGAATTTTTTTTTCTTGTTTTCCTCCTCCAAAAACTAGGTGCGTCTTGTGGTCTGGTGCGTCTTATAGAGCAAAAAATACGGTATTTAGGGCCTCACACAGTTCAGGGCCCCCACTCTCACCTGTTAGCTGAGATTCTGTGGCAGGGGCCTCCAACAATTCCAAGTATTTACTCTTCCTTTACAGGAAAGGTAGCCAGTGTGGACCCACCCAAAGGTTGTTGGACTACCATTCCCATCATGCATCTGGCGTTGATGGGAGTTATAGTCCAGCTACACCTGAAGGGCACCAGGCTGGTGAATTAGGTTCTGCAGCAAGTGGTTCTCAAAGTGTTTTAGCTAATTTAATTTTTCTATTTTGCTTTTCCAAAATTGAATGTTGCAAGGTGCCGCCACCTGATTTTTGCTGACCCTCACCCCGTTCCACATTCAAGGCATTTGTGGATCTCTTGGTGTAACTCTCAGACTTTGGAAGGTTGGCATCACTGAATCAAGTCAGGTACCCACTAGAAACAGGTGGTTGGCTCGGGTACAAATGTAGAAAGAAGGAAGCCAACACAGGAAATGCAGGTAAAAACATCACGTTTAATTGCAAGTTATTTCAGTATGAAGTGTCCTGTCTTGGCCTAGCTGCAGGGAGGGAAGATTTAACAAGGATTTAATCAGAATTGGCGTCAAGAGGGTGGGTAGTTGAGAAAACCTGCCACCACTCTTCCCAGGGGCTAAAAGGTGAATTGAAGGGCTGAAATGAGGCCTATAAATCCTAACCAGTGTTTAGACAAGTAACTCATCGTGTAGAAATTAGAATTTGGGGGTTTCCTTAGCCAGAGCTGGCAACCCTACTTGGTTGGCAGAGAAAATAGCCTGGCTCACATGAAATGGGTTTATTATGTAGGTTGAAAGTACAGTGGTACCTCAGGTTAAGTACTTAATTCGTTCCGGAGCTCCGTACTTAACCTGAAATTGTTCTTAACCTGAAGCACCACTTTAGCTAATGGGGCCTCCCGCTGCTGCCGTGCCGCCGGAGCACGATTTCTGTTCTCATCCTGAAGCAAAGTTCTTAACCTGAAGCACTATTTCTGGGTTAGCGGAGTCTGTAACCTGAAGCGTATGTAAGCCGAGGTACCACTGTAGTTTTGTGTTTTGGAGCTCAGACCCCCACTTCTACCTTGTGCTCAGTTTCTTGGACAAGTTACCTGTATTCTAGCCTCACCAGTTTCACCTTGTATGAAATGGGTGTTTTGTGTTTGCCCATGTCCCCCATCCTTGGCAGCCATTTTGTGACGGTGAAGTTTGGTTTACATTTACAGATAGGTAGCCGTGTTGGTCTGCCATAGTCAAAACAAAAAAAAAATTTCCTTCCAGTAGCACCTTAAAGACCAACTAAGTTAGTTCTTGGTATGAGCTTTCGTGTGCATGCACACTTCTTCAGATACATGGTTTACATGCCATTGAAAATTTCCGAGAACTTTCAAGTGCCACTGTGTTGTATGCTCCAGGGCAAAGTGGGAGATTAAAATTTCAGCTCCTTACCACATTTGGAACATTGCTGCTGTCTGGACCCATTGCCAGGTATGCATCAGTTTAAGAGGGGGCCTGACTAACCTCTCAGAACAAGCCCTGAGCAGAGAGGGCTCTTAAGTTTTTCAACTGCAGCATAATGGAAACAGCAGGCTCAGTAAAAATAAACAAATTACCTATTTCCCAGAAGACTTACGGAAGAGGGGCAGTTACAGAAAGGTAGCCGTGTTGGTCTGCCATACTCAAAACAAACAAACAAACAAATTTCTTTCCAGTAGCACCTTAAAGACCAACTAAGTTAGTTCTTGGTATGAGCTTTCGTGTGCATGCACATGCACACGAAAGCTCATACCAAGAACTAACTTAGTTGGTCTTTAAGGTGCTACTGGAAAGAAATTTGTTTGTTTGTTTGTTTTGGGAAGAGGGGCAGTGTGTTATATCCATTCTGGTTGTGGAGAAAGAGATTTTCTTCCTCAGCAGATAGCATAGAAACTTAAGTCGCTCTTGGTTGGAAGAGGAATGGAGTGGCTATGGACAAATCCTGCTCAGTGCTTTCCATCAGCCTGCTTTCTCCCTTGTATGGAACTCCTGGTCGCTTGTGGCGACCAGGCTAACTAGCTCTTCACCACAAAGCTTCCTGGCCCTTTTGGAATGTCGACGCAGATCTTCGCTTGGCTTGTGAGCCTTTCAAAGTCAGTTTGAAACGTTGGTTAGGGCTGAGCAACCGTTAAAAGAGCAACCCTATCCTGCACCTGGGATGCAGGTGGTGCTGTGGGTTAAACCACAGAGCCTAGGGCTTGCTGATCAGAAGGTCAGCGGTTCGAATCCCTGTGACAGGGTGAGCTCCCAGTGTTCGGTCCCTGCTCCTGCCAACCTAGCAGTTCGAAAGCACGTCAAAGTGCAAGTAGATAAATAGGTACCGCTCCGGCGGGAAGGTAAACGGCGTTTCCATGCGCTGCTCTGGTTCGCCAGAAGCGGCTTAGTCATGCTGGCCACATGACCCGGAAGCTGTACGCCGGCTCCCTCGGCCAATAAATCAAGATGAGAGTCACAACCCCAGAGTCAGCCACGACTGGACCTAATGGTCAGGGGTCCCTTTACCTTTAAAAGCATGTCTACTCAGAAGCAAATTCTTTTGGATACAATGGGGCTTGCTCTCAGGCAAATGGGGTTCAGATTGTAGCCTTAAGAGATGAAGAGGGAGGGAAGAGCCTTCTTTTGGTTTATAGTCTTTGGCTATCCTGGCAGTTACTTACAGTGTGCAATAGGGGCTGTTCGCTCATTATTTTTCGATTGATTTTGCACATCTCCTTTGACAGCCACCGTTTCTGCCCCTTTCTTCAGCCTGCAGGTCACACTGATGATCCTTGCTCAGCAATGACGCCACAGAGAGGATATTGCCATAGTTACTTCTTGAACATGCTCGTTTTTAACGGAGATGTTAGGGAGCGTGGGAGGTGTCGGGAATATCATCCGAGTTGTTGCCCAAGAAGTCAAGGTTCCTCTTTCTTAAAAGCTGGACTGATTGCAGTGAAGATATTGCGAAGGAAAGAGCTGAATATGCTTGCTGTTTGGGGCCCAGAAATGCATTTTGTAAAGCAGAGGTGAGGAGAATCTCTAGCCTTCCAGATGTTGATGGACTACAACTCCCATCATCCTTTGCTGCCTGGGAGGCTGATGGGAGCTGGCAATCCAGCAACACAACACCTGGTGTGAAACTATTAAGTTTGGGGAAACACAAAGCGACTTAAAAATACATTCTATATCCTTCCTGGGATTCTTCATACTCTCACCCTGAACTCCATTGTCTCCAGGATTATTATGTGACCCCAACGTGGTGCGGCCAGCACTGTGGAGCAGACTTCACCGCTGTCTCTTCCTACCAGCTCTTGGCTCTTGCCGCTCAGCTCACCGCCCTTCTCTTGCATTGATATTTGGGGCAGCAGCCAGCTGTACTCATAGGAAGAGCATGGAAATGGGCAGAAGCAGGAACAAAAGCCTCCTGACTTGGTCGTCGTCGTCCCCCCACACACACAACTGATGTTCGGAAAAAAGAACTTGGGCAACCTCTTGAGTGCAATTCTCTTCCTAGGAACGGAGGTGCTGGAGAAATGCTGTCCAATCCTAACCAGTAGATGACCAGGGACCAGGAGCTGGAGTTCAGGAGAAGAGAGGAAGTCGCTCTCCTGTGTGAACTAACACAAGGGGCTGCTGCTGCTGCTGCTGTTCGGATGATCTGCAGCCCCAGGAGGTGTGACTTTATCATGTATATGACTAT
This sequence comes from Podarcis raffonei, assembly GCF_027172205.1. Lineage (NCBI taxonomy): Eukaryota > Metazoa > Chordata > Lepidosauria > Squamata > Lacertidae > Podarcis > Podarcis raffonei. The sequence goes on along the minus strand of NC_070615.1, from coordinate 38,565,249 downwards.
CTGCCTGCTTAACTGTGTAAGTTTAATAAATTGGAATTATATAACCTGTAAGTGTGAGAAGGAAATGGATTAAGAATCGAAGTGGTGGGGCATAGCAATTAACAATAATTTTGGGTTTGGGTGCCTGAAGGAGGGCTGTAGGGTGGGGAGGGGGCTGCTGGGACCAAAAAGCTCAGCATTAGGAAGAGCTGCCATAGGCATCGTGGGATGAGCATTTTCATCTCTACCTACATTCTTTTTTAAAGAAAAAAATCCCAGTTGAACTATATAGTAAAGCTGCAACATAAGCTCCCTTTACATACACGGTTGCAACCAGAAGTGGTTGGGTTGTTGTTTTTTTCTGGGGGGGGGGTGTCAAATAAAAAATAAATAAATGGGAGAGTGGAGGAAGTCCGCCATTCCTGGCTTGGTATTTATTCTCTCTCCGCCCCCCGCCCCCAATGTACCCAGTGGGTTTTCTTGTTTACCAGGCGCTGGAAAGGTTGTAGGACGACTCTGGAAAGCTCCCAGAACCTTCATGTCTTCTCCCCTGAGGTGGATAAGCAGCCCTCCACCTTGCGGGGTCTAGGGATTCCAAACTTTGCACACAGGTCCCTGGACCTGAACCCATAAGTAAGTTGGAGGGGTTTTGGGGTCCAATGTGCTATGTCTTTGTGCAGAGCTTTTGCATCCGGCTATCCTTACACATGAAACATACCCCTAGCACAATATGGAATCCAGATCCAGCCTATCAACGAAACTTGTAAATGGAACTATGCATGGTTGCCATATAATCCATGGTGAACTTAAAACTTTGGGCGGCGCTAGTTTTCTAGAGAGAAAGGTGCCGGAACTCTCCACGAATGCCCCCCTTGTTCTCTTTTAATGGCAATGGTGCCCACCTGAGAGGTGCCGGAACTGAGTTCTGGCAAGTTCCAGCTGGGAGGGAAAGCTCTGACTTTGGGAATTGAGGATTATCTGCACAGATGAGTTCCAAGATGGTGGCGCGTTCATACGCTGCGGCTCTGAGCCTTCATACAGAAGGTTGCAGGATCCACTCTTGGCATCTATAGGTTGGGCTGGAAACCCTAGAAAACTATTACCACTCAGTGTAGGCAAGACTGAGCTAGATGGTCTGACTCAGTATAAAAAAAGCACCAGTTTTCGTATTATATTTTCCATGCTTTGGCAAACGCTTAGTTCCAAAACTTGGAATGGAGCTCTTTGCTGCTGGGGCAGGACATAGTCAAAAGCTTGGCTGGGCATCCAAGAACTAGCAACACACTTCTCTGATTCATAGTCTTTCATATATTTAATACATTAGATGAGCCATTGCAAATCAAAAGGAAATTGTTAAATTCATACAGCTTACAAAATGAAGTGAACACACCCCAGTTGAAAGTTATCCACACGCTTGTTTCAGTTTTGCTTTCAGTATTGTTCCAAGAAATCGGTTTAGGAACTGTGCAAATAAACAAAAGGGTCTCTATCAGAACGATTGTCCCAACGACTTTGTATATGCTCTTGGAAAGTCACAGCAGCATCTATAGCGATGGAACTGGCAGTGACCCTATGCAGTTTTCTGAACTCTGAAGTGTAGAGTCAAAGGAGCCTGATGTCAGTCCACCAATGCCATCATTTTGAGGAGTTTCGCCTTTCAGAAAGTCATCTTCCTCTTCACCTTTGCTCTGCACACACACAAAAAGGAAACGGAAGTGCTTTTCACTTGATTTCAGGAAAGAAGATACAGCAACAGGTTAAGAGAGCAATGGGAGGAACCTCCCCATTTCCTCCAGGAACCGTACCCTAGTTTTCATAGCCTTCACCACAAAGCCCGCTACCACGTGAGAAATCCGTGGATCGGCGTCCACCAGTAAAAACTTCACTTGGTCCTCAGGGTTGGCTATTGATTTGGGAATAGTTTGTAACATCGCATCCCTGAAGGCCGAATAGATGGGACAATACAACATGTAATGGGTGAGATCCTCTTTGGTTCTCATATGACAAGGACATATACGCTGCTCTACTGGGATTTTTGCATATCTGCCTGACAAATAGGCCGTAGGAATGGTTTGAAAACGGGCCATGGTGAAAGCTCTCCGAAGGGTGGGGTTGGTGATATTCGCCAAGTAATTGGCGCAGGTTTTGACTGATTTCAGTCGGGGAAACCAGTGGGAGAACCCTGGGTTCTGTATTTTTGTAATATCTAACAGAGCGTCTCTCTCCAGGATCCATTCCCGAACTTTGTCCGGGCTCCACAGTTTGAGAATATTAAACTCCGGTAGGGTGTATCTAACCAGGATCTCAGATAGGTTTTGACGCCAAGTGGTGTTCTTTTGAAGAGATACAAAGGCTTGTTTGGCCAATAAGGTGTTTGAAGTGTTTGCAAGGTTGATGTAAAATCGTAGGAATCTTAAGTGGGCCCTGGCAGACACAGAGGGTAATCCAACTTCCACCCTCAAGAAAGCTGCTGGTGTTCCTTGAGGAAGGCCTAGAATCCTCTTGAGGTAATAATTTTGCAAAATTTCAAGCCGTTCCAACAGTCTCTGGTTCCACCCCCAGAGTTCTATCCCATATAACATCTGGGGAATAGCTTTCCCAACAAAAGCTCTTAATGCTGGGATCACCAATTGTCCTCCCCGGGTATGGAAGAAACTAAGCAGGACACCAATTGTTCTTCGTGTTAGGATGGTTACAACCTTAAAGGAAATTCACTTGATTTGTTGTTTCACTCCGCTATCTAGACTCAGGATTTTGTACCAGACCAAAAAACACGGGAACAAACATACTCCAAGGCAAGGCATCACATCAGAACTAAAGGCAGTGTTTGAATAAAATTGCTCACCTCATTAATGGAGTCTGTAGCCTCTATGAGGTCTTCAGAACACTCCTCTTCCCAAAACTGATACAATGGGTTGATTATGTTCTTTGATCTGCAAAAGGCATGAGATAAAGAGAGTAGAAGAAAGCAGATACATGTGCTGATCACAAGGCCATTCCAATGCCATCCAGATTCCCCTACAGTGGAAGAAGCTGTCCTTCAATGGGTTAGTTACCCCAATGCAATAGGACAAAGTCAATTTAATGGCCATTCTATATAGTAAAAAGTCTTCCTCCAATTGGCTAGCTCTGAGGCCAGGTGGCCACGCCAATGCTTTCTAGACTTGTCCTCCCCTCTGGCTGAAAAGGACATGGAAATTTTAATAATGAAACCATCCTACATGCCAATAGCAAACTCAGTTTGAGCAGCCAAAACAACACTTTGTATGAATGAGAGGGGAGGCATCAACAAGCTCAGAGGTTTCAAAAGTAAAAAATGGAACAAGCACCAAGAGGAAATGAGAACCCCACAAACAGTGTAACTGGTACTGAGGAAGGACTCTTTCCCCCCCCCCCCCCACAATCCTATGCTGGTGCTGCACCACCAAAGTATCCAGCTGGACACAGCTGCACAAGATTGGCATAACACAGTTCCTCCCCACCCAGATCGCCACAACACTACTGCATCAAGAACTTGTAATGGGAAACGAAAAGCAAAATACAGCCTGTAAACCTGAGCTGAAAACAGTAAGGAGTGCTTTGCTTGGAAGTGCCAAACGGCCTCTTTCCATAGTAAGTAAAAGAAGGTTCGCTGATGTCTGGAATTAGATACCTTTTGAGAATATAAGGGTCAAACGGGAAATAGCTGTCAAGGGGGTTTGTGCAAGTCTCAACAGAGTCACCCCCACAGCTGCTTCTTACAACTGGCAAAACTTGCCGCCTGTTCCTCTCGATGATGGTGTCACAAAATGCGATTTGGTATTTCCTGGAAGAGAGCAAAAATGGCTGGCTGAAGTTTCTCTTTTAAGAAGAGATATGCAGCCACAAAAACAAGCGCACCAAAAACAGCTAAGCCCCTTTCTATTGGCTCAGGTGGGACCCAATCACATCTGGCTTCTCCCCTCCCTGTACAGGCACTCCCACAATGAGGGACGAAAATTGCATATATTGGGAGCACCCTGGAGGGGTAGCAGGGCTTGCACAGCTGAGATGCTGGGCAGGGGGTTGAATTTACTGTCACAATTCGGCCTTCCAACCTACAAGCATTGTCCAAACAAGCAGAACACACATCTGCAAGGGCCTATTATTAGAAAACAGAAACATATTTTGACATCTATATTTCTGTATTAACAATATTCAAGAGAGCTTTTTTTTTTTTTTAAGACACTTACCTGGTAATGGCAGCAAAGAAATTCACAATGGAAGGCAAGCTGACCTTCAGGGGATTTAGCTGGCACATCACAATGCGTTCAAGGTTTAAGCTCTGCAGGAAAGCCAAACCTTCAAAACAAAACGAGCAAAGAACATTTAGCACTTGGGAAAGCAAAAACTGTTTAGCCGGTATGCAATTTTCACAATGCACATGAGGCTCGGAGCTGCTTTGAATGCTACAGGAGAAAAGTGTTTGTTACTAAAAGCTGCACACATGCAACAAGAAGGCACGGTCAGGCCTGGCTTCCTGGCAGATAAAACATACAGCATGCATGCTACTAAATGCTTTAAATGCATTGAATAGGAATGTCTAAAACAGTGTCCAGTGGAGATGGTGTTATCTGGTGGGTCAAAGGAAAGTTAGGAACACAGAAAGCTGTCATGCCAAGGCAGACCATTACTCAGTATTCTCCACAGATGGCCAGTAGCTCTCCTGGGTTTCAGGGTCTCAGCCCTACTTGGAGATGCTCTACCACTGAGCTATGCCCCTCCTAATTCAATTGAATTAACTCCAGTTCAGAAGAGGAATCTTCTAAATGCTCTTCCACCCAGTATTTGTTCTGCTCTGTAAACTTATTCATGGCTCCCCAACTGAGAACGCCAAAGATGTGCCCAAGTACTAATGAGAACAGTCCCCATGCAGCTGCTTCTCGCTGTGATCCATTCAGCTATTAAACTGCCAAATTCTGCCTGAGCTGTGTTTTTCCCATATACACACCTTTCTTTAGGTTTCCGTCCACTATTTGCTTGTGACGAAATATGATCACGTAGAACACAGCCTGGCAGGCGGCATAAAAGGGCCCGTGAAGAGTGATGTCGCAAAAGGCTTTCGCCCCTGTGCCTTGGTTGTCGATGTACACGTGCAGCCAGTTGACCAGCAAGTCCAGGCAGGTTTTCACTGTACTGCAATGGGACCAAAGAAAAAAAGCCTAATTAAGGGCAGCTGTCCCGCATTTCACAAGTGAGTTGGTAGCTACCATTTGGGACAAGGTGCAACGAGGCAACTACATTCTTGTTAGCAGTTCAGGCTTGGTCACAAAGCCAAAAATGCATCTGGGCGTGCCAAAAGCATTCCATCTTTTTGCAAAACAAAACCAGTATTTGGAAATCAGCTGAAAGGACTCCAGCTACAGAGCAGAGCAATAAGGGAATTGAAGCAAACTAGAAAGGGTGAATGGCAGTAGCTGAAGTCCAGGTGAAGACTGAAGGCTTAAGGTGTATACAATGATGCACCTGAAGTGAGGGAAGCAGATAAGTAAATACAGTCATACCTCATGTTACGTTTGATTCATGTTACGTTCTGTCGGGATACGCCCTGCGGCGACCTGGAAGTACTGGAAAGGGTTACTTCCGGGTTTCGCCGCTAACACATGCGCAGACGCGCAAAATGACATCACACGCATGCGCAGAAGTGGCGAATCACAACCCATGCGTGCGCAGACGCACCGCTGCGGGTTGCACTATTTTCATGTTGCAAACGGGCCTCTGGAACGGATCCCGTTCACAGCCAGAGGTGCCACTGTACCAGAACACTGATGTAAGATTCAGAGCAAACAGAAGGAAGTACAGTGGTACCTCGGGTTACATACGCTTCAGGTTACATATGCTTCAGGTAACCCGCTAACCCAGAAATATTACCTTGGGTTAAGAACTTTGCTTCAGGATGAGAACAGAAATCGTGCAGCAGCAGCACAGCTGTAGCAGGAGGCCCCATTAGCTAAAGTGGTGCTTCAGGTTAAGAACAGACCTCCAGAACGAATTAAGTTCTTAACCCGAGGTACCACTGTACTTCTTTCACACAGTGCATCATTAAAGGAGTTCGATCCTATAAGATGGTAGTGATGGACAGCTTTAAAAGAGGATTCCACATATTCAAGGAGAAGGCTGTCAAATTTCTACAAGCCATGCTCTCCTTCCACTGCCACGGCCAAGATGCCTCTGAAGACCAGCTCCTGGGAATTGCAAGCGGGGAGTGTGCTGTTGTGCTCAGGTCCCGCCTGGGGGCTTCCCACAGGTTGAGCAAAGCGAGAACATGATACTGAACTAGATGGCTTTTGGCCTAATGCAGGAGGGCTTCTCATGTTTTTGCACAGACAAGTCAGAGCAAGGGCTGACTTGAAGAAGGGCTTAAGACAAAATTCCTTGTGTGGTTCTGGATATCAGAGTCTTGACCACCAGATGCCAGAAAAGAAGCTTGGTTATGGGGACCTCTCTACCTATAATGCTAGTCAAGACTTAGCTCAGGGGTAGGTAACCTGTGGCTCTCGGGATGTTCTGGGACACTCCATCTCCCTTTGCATTCTACTGCCCCAGGCAGCTGCCTGCACGGCAGAATGGGACACCAAAAATAGGAAACACTTAGCAGTCCAGGATAAGCTAGTCCTTGGGAAAGGTATGTAAGCTCAGTAGTAGAGCATCTGCTTTGCATGCAGAAGATCCCAGATTCAATCCCTGGCATCTCCAGGTCAGGCTGGGAATGTTCCCCACCCAAAACCCTGGAGAGCTGCTGCCAGTCAGAGTAGACAATACTGAGCCAAATGGGCCATTGGTCTGACAGTGTAAGGCAGCTTCCTATGACAGCTGAGTCTCCATCGCATGAGCTCCTCCACTGCACTCAATTCCACATATATAGCCTTCCACAGCAGATCAGTAACTACAAAAAGGAAGTTGGTAGGCTACTTACACAACCGGAACAAACTTTGCCCGTGCCAAAAAGCTGCCGGTGTAATTGGCAGCAGCCTGCCTGATCACGGCCGGAGTATTTGGATTACGAAGCATTTTCCAAAGATGCTCCGCAAAGGCTTCTGCAATCCCCTGTAAGACAGAGTCACACGTGGCAAGACATCAAATGCTGTGGAAACTAAATCCATGGACTCTATTTGCAGGCATCAATTACTTCTGGGAGTAGGGGTGAGGAACATGTAGCCCTCCAGATCGGCTCCAACTTCCATCAGTCCCAGTCAGCACGCCCAATGATCAGGGATGAGGGGAGATGTGAGTCCAGTAACATTTGAAAGTCCACCCTGACTTCAGGGAGATACCCAGCAAATAGGGACCTTTTTGGCAGTGAAAGCAATCAACATGCCTGCGTATGTTGGAAGTAGTGTCCTTTCTCAGATCTTGCTCACCAAGAAGACTGCGGATGCTTTTAGCTCCAACCCCCAAGGCCTAGGCCACAGTTCCTTGCACCCCCCCCCCACACATTTAGGGGATCTGGGATGGCTCCCCATATCAATACGTGGGAGCAAAGCACAGCAAGAGAGGCAACTAACTATACGCACCAGTTTGAAGCTAGAGAGGTAGAACATGATGTACTGCACGTGACATGAGCCATGGGTCGGCAAAATGAGCTTATCAAACACTGTCACCAGATCCCGATACAAATCCTTGGTGTTGCCAATATCAAGCTTCCCTGAGAACAAAAAAAAATTCTGTTACCGCAGCATCGTACCAAGAAACAGCATGCCTATTTTTCATGTTTACAATAATGTTTTTCAAATCAAGATTTTGTTGGCCAACCAAATGCAGGTTATAGCAAAAAACAAACAAACAAAAGAAAAGCAAGCAATTTTAGCAAGCAAGCAGTGGCAGTAAATATAAACGTATGCAATAAAACACATGTAATACACAAAACCATACACATATATCAGGTTGCAAAGCTGGTCTCATGGGTTTTCCCAAGTTGGGAAGGTTTCACAGCACACACAGCTGTATTGAACATAACAGGCTTAGCCAAATTTGATTTTGTTGATGTCACTAAGAGTGGCAATCGGCTCTAAAAAAATATTTACCGGTAAATATTTTGCCTAAAAAAACACTGATAAAACTCCACATGGTTAATCTCATCTGGCATAACTTTCTCCTGCCCTTAATACAAACATCTACACACAGGCCTGTCTTGCTTCCTCTTACCCACTTTAAGCCTGCAGCTCTGTATTCAGGAATCTCCTGCTAGGTTGTCCCACAGATTATTTCTATCATCTCTGCTGCCTCCTCACTATTGATCTCAAAGAAATAATTTAAGCACATTGTGCAGGGGTAATTACCGTTCACATGGCAGATATCTTTAATGTATGAAAACAAGACAATCATCAGGATGTCTAGGCGCTCTGCAACTGGGTGAGCCATCACCTCATTCTTCTCCGGGTTTTCTCCATCTTCATCCTATTAAAATAAAAGGACTGAATAAAGAGTACTGAATTCTGGTAACGTCTGGAAAATCACCATTGTGGAGAAGCTTATGTATCAAATGTACATCATCAACAACATTAAGGGGGAAGTAAAACAGGATGCCTTCTGTTCAGAAGGGAGGTTTATTTTTCTTGCTAATGAGAAAAATTCAGGCAAATGTGTCTTCATCTAAATTATACACAAAGTAGTGAGAATTTCAGAAAACATCAAAAACAGATGTTATATATATTAACTACAGCAAGGATATTTATTATTTGCTAAACCATGGAAGCAAAGCCAGGTTCTGAGAAAGCAAAAATTAATTAAAAATATATGGGAAAAGCTGGAATTTATAAAGTTAACAAGGATGGTACATCCATATAAAATTGTGAGAAAACTGGTAAATGGAATTCAACAATCAAATACACACACACACACACACTATGTATGTATGAAATAGGTATAACATTCAGGTTCATATTGTTTCCTGCTATAAAGGAAATATAAGCAAATATTTAAACATTTGATATTGAAATTTTTTTAGAGATAATTTGAACATTTATTAAAAGTAGACTGACATTCAACCTATATTTTTGAAAGTGCTACAAAAAATAATTGTCAAAGGTTTCATTATCAAGATATTGTAAGAATACTGAAAGGCTTATATAATAGGATGTGTTGCATTATATAACATTCTTACTAATATTTGTATTATCATGTATTATTCGTATTACCAAGAACATGGATTCCCCCAAAGAATCCTGGGATCATGATTTGCTAAGGGTGCTGGGAACTGTAGCTCAGTAAGGGGGTAAACTACAGTTCCCAGGATTCTTGGAGGGAAACCATGTGCTTTGCACGTATGGCTCGGATGTGACCCATTGCACTGCTCAATAAGCACACTTGCCATGTCAAAGAGTCCTTCTTCAGCAGCCCCTTCGCTCTCATCCTCTTCAGCAGCTTCAATCTCTTTTCTCGGAGCGCTCACCTGTTGTAAGGAGTAAGGATACTGAACATTTCTAAAGGCGTTTGATACGCGTGCAAATGAAGGCACACAACAATTCTTAAAACTTAGATGTCCCGCCCCCAGCTGAAAAGGTAACGAGTTGGATTGAAATATTACCAAATGCCACATTTATATCCTGCCTTAATTGCAAGGAGCTCAAGGCAGCACACATAGGGGAGAATACTCCATTGTGCAAGCAGAAATCCTCGCGCTGATGAAACTTTCAAAAAATCGTAGAATTGTAGAGTTGGAAGGGACCCCAAGCAATGCAGGGATCTCAAGTGCATGCAGAGCTACTTTGGACACAACCCCTATAATTTACTTTCCCACCCAGGAACAGGGCAAAAGCAGGCTATCCATTAAAGCCAGTCTAATAAAACCATCTATACAACCATCTCTTTTGTCCACTTTTTATAAACACTGACCTGGAGATGGTATGGACCAGGCATAGGCAAACTCGGCCCTCCAGATGTTTTGGGACTACAACTCCCATGATCCCTAGCTAGCAAGACCAGTGGTCAGGGATGATGGGAATTGCAGTCCGAAAACATCTGGAGGGCCGAGTTTGCCTATGCCTTCCTTTTCTAACATGTAATACAAAATAAAGGTGAAAGAATTAAGTCTTTTACGAACCACACTCTATACTTACATCGATCTTTAATACCCTTTCAATAACCAGCTCCAGAATGTCATGCCTCAGAGCTGGGATATATCCGCTGATTCGTAGCATGTTATGCACGTAGCACTGCTGCAATGGAATTCCCCCACAAAAATGATAAATTAAAAAACATATACAAAAAATGTTCTTCTTGTATAGAAAACCATTTGAGTACTAAGACTCACAAGCCTCTTCAATTTGTAGTTTAAACACACTGCAGATTGGATTTTCTCAAGGTGGGCCTTTGTTTTTCAGTTTCATACTGCTTGAGCTTCAGCAATATAGGTTTGGGTCAGGGATTTTTTTATGGTGTAAGGCACCACACAATAGAAGGGACCACAGCTCGTGTTTTGCATGAAAGAGGTTCCAGGTTCAATCCCTGCCAATATTCACAGTTAAAAGGAAATCGGGCAAAGGGAGATAGGAAAACAAAACAGCCAAAGCAGAAAATCCCTGGTGAGATGGAAAGACGAAGAAGGCATTAACACCTGAAGGAACAAAAAAGCTTCTTCATGCTGACAGTTCTTTATGCTCATCCTGTATCTGCACCATCAAGGTCTGTGGATGCTCAACTTCTGCCACTTTTATTTCAAGAGGGTCATTAACAATAGCACTGACGCAAGACACACAAAGGAAAATCCCATTTTAAACTGAAGGCTGATTACTCACCAGGGTTCTTTCTGATTTGTTAACAAAGGGAAATTTGTCAACGAGCACCGGCATGAGAAACTGCGGTGTCCTGCAATGCAAGTGTAAAGAAGCTTCAAAATAAGTGTGAACACAGGACAGCCCATTAAACAATCTCAGCAAACGAAACATTTCAGGAGCTGAATGATGAAAGTCTCATAAAAAAGAGGCACAGGCATTGATTTCACAATACTGTTTTCCACCCAAGTTTGAGATAGATTTCTTAACATAAATATAGGTCTACTTAAGGAAAGTAAACAGTAATGCTATAAATAAGATTACTGGGCTATCGTGCACATATTATCTCTCAGTGGAGCAATTACAATTTAATCCGTTTATTAAATAAATTATTAATTTCATTTATTGACTGTTTTTAATTGGTTACATCTAGTTTATCAGGAAAAATAAGAAACAAGCCCCAACAGCACAGTGTACACATGCAAAGTCTTTAGTCTTTTAAAAGACTCATTGGAAACTCAAGATGGAGAATTAGATCTGTCTTCAGGGAAGAATAATCACACATGCGGTTAATCGAGAGTAATTTATTCCCTACCAAGATAGTTACTTCGCAATCATACTCCACCTAAAATCATGCACTGAAATGGGGGGGGGGATACACTTTATACATTAAGCAATTTAATTGAAAATACAAATTATTATGATAATTCAGTAGCACCCTAAACACAGGACTAAGGCTTCTCTTTCTTACAACCTTTCACACGTCATACCGTAAGCGATTACAACAGTAATACAGAGGAACCAATCTAGGGGAAAACATAATTTGAGGGCTGCTAAACATATTTATATGAATTAATACCACTGACCTATTTTGAACTGCAGAATATTATCAATTTAGGTAGCTTTGTCACTTGAAGTTAATATGCAAGATGTGTGATTGTGTTTCAGCTAGCAGGTAGAAAAGGCTATGAATTAACTTAGGGGATGTACCAAATCAATTATGTACTTACAAAGGGACGTATTTTGCAATTGTTTGCAGTGCTCTATGGCAAGTGTCAAAGCCTTCGGTAACATCTGCAAGAATTGAACATCATCAAGCATGTACGTTAATCCAGAAGTTTTTCTTATATAGATTTTCATGTTATATTTTATGGGAGCACTTCCTTAATCACTTAAGGTAGATAGATTTGGTGCAATTATATTGTTTAAACCAAGCATAGGCAAACTCGGCCCTCCAGATGTTTTGGGACTACAACTCCCATCATCCCTAGCTAACAGGACTAGTGGTCAGGGATGATGGAAGTTGTAGTCCCAAAACATCTGGAGGGCCAAGAGTGCCTATGCCTGGTTTAGACTCTATATCTAATGTATGTGAGTGGCAGGGCTGGGCGATAACTGGTTTTCATCATTGTGATATATCACCTGCTACATATCATAATATACTGATATATCAAGATGTCTGAAATAAAAATGGAGCTATGTAGAGACATTAACTGGCTTCACGGTTTCCCCCACATTGTGATTTTTGCATAGCACACATACAGTACACATCATGATTTGCGATATATCACCAGGTCAAAAATTATGAAACCGAAATCATGATATGGACTTCAAACCGGTTTTGGACAATATATTGATATATTACACAGCCCTAGTGAGTGGCAACGGCTGCTAGCTTAGATAGCTTTTAAATCGAATTAGGTAAATTCAGGGAGGCTCCTGCTGTATGCAACCTCCAAGTTTCATTCAATGGAAAGCCACAAATATCAGAGAGAACTAGATTTCACCCTTAACCTTAACACTAGAAGCACCAGTGTAGTAAAATGGAAATAATATGGAACACAGGAAGCTGCCTTATACTGAGTCAGCTTACACTGACTGGCAGCAGCTCTCCCAAGATTTTGTGCTAACATAACTGACCATTAGACATGAAATGGCTACTCACTTTCATCATCATCTGAATCCGAAATCTCCACATCGTTCTCTTGTATGGTTATTCGAGCTAGGTGGAAACAGCATTATTCTATTATTATACACTTCACGTGAGAATCTGATTGCCAAACTTAAGTTCGAAATGAAAATGACCACCTGGTCAACAATACAAGGCAGAAGAAAAGAAACCCAAAACTCACGCGGTACAAAGTGCGAGACAATCATTGCAAGACATGGTCTAAGGTAGATCGTCTGTGCTGACACCAAGTTGCTCAGGAAAGCCAAATACTCTTCCACCACAGGCTGGCTCCTTTTCAGCCACTGCACCCTCTGCAAAGTTACACATATGCTTAAGTTTGAATGCACGTTGCACAGACTGAATCAAGACCAAGTACAGCAAACATTAGAAATGGCACACTCTTACCAATAAGATGCTGACTAGTTGTTCAAACTCCTTGGTCAAGAGTGTAACGGAAGACCGAAACTCACCCAGCCAGTTTATAATCTGGTCATCCTGCAAACAGAACCAATTTCTCTTTAATAGTCTGAACTTTATAAGGTGTGTAAAAAACAACGACAACCTATTAGTAACGGGGGTATTTTTTTCAAAACTGAGTTAATCCAACAGAAGGGCTATTAGCTTCCACATATCACTCATTACTGGGAGTGTGATGCCACCCTCTAGTGTGATGAGCGACCAGTCTTCCTCTCTAGTTTGAAGCTGGAGAGTGTGCAGGGTTCATCTATGCAGTTAAGTAGTGATCCTAACCCCACCCCAGCTCTAAGGCTGGCAGGAAGGCCAGGAACTCTGTAGCAGTTGTGTGGCTAAGGTGTCCAGGGCACCTCCGGATGACCCCTGCTCCCACCCACCTCTCCTGCGCGAAAGGCAACTGAATAGTGGGCTAGGATGGCAGCTGCCACACAGAGGCACTTCCGGGTAGACTTTCCTGTAATGAAGGTAGAATGGAGTGGGGTGCCTCTTGGGCTGTTCTTGGGCAGTGGCCAGGCCAGGAGGGAAGGATGGCAACATGGCAACCAGCAGGGCCAGAAAAAAACCTGCTGGGAACCCATGATAGCAATTGCAGAGATAAAGGATAGGGCCTACTTGGAAGTGGCTCCTTAATTACAGAACCCCCTCCCTCCATATGCTGTCAATTATGATGATTTTGAAGTACACTCAAGTCTGTTTTCCAGAGCTTTTATTAACTTGTTAGTGATTTTTCATCATTTAATGACTTACAATGGATCTTGAGGTTTCGGCTGCTGTTTTGTTACTGGTTCTGGTATACGTAGTAAATTTTACACTGAAAAACTGAGTGAACTTTTCTTTTTTTGTAGATACATAGTTGACCTTAGAATTACTTAAAAGTTAAATTTCTGTTCACGTGAATGAGTTGGCAGAGGGGGCAGGGAAGCCAGACACAATAACACTGCCTTCACATCAGTCAAAAAACAGACATATTGCTGGTGGTACTGGGTGATTTCCCCTAAGTCAGATTTAGAACTGAGCTCTTAAAAATAGGGGAAACAGCTGAGTTCTTTTGAACCCAACTGTGTGCATATTTCAGACCCTGTTATGCCTCCAGTAATATCACTGGAAGCACAACAAGGCCTGATCCCTCTCTCAATGAGCCCCCAACAACCCCATTCCTTATCTTTGTTGCTGCTCTGCCAATGGAAGCATAGATGGTCTCTTTTGCCCCATCCCTCTTTGACACCAGACACAAAGATTCAAGAAGCAATGGGTAACATACAGAGCCAGCAGCACTGAGCAAACCACATTACCTAGCATTGCTTGTGTCTGACATGCCGCATGACAGGCATTGAAAGGATTGTGCACAACCCCCCTCCACTCCTCTAGTGTCAGAACAATTACAAGGGTAAAGGTGGGAGTGAGCTAGGGATAGAGGGAAGCCATAAGTTCCTATGTAGCTTAGATTTTATCCAAGTCTCTGGGCTTGTAAGGCTTCCTTGAAATCAAGTCTAGCATTACACGCCTGTATTCTAAGCTGTGGTCAGATCTGTTACTGATTATCCTAGTTATAATCATAAATGGTACACAAAACTGCAACAATTCATTTTGGTTCATTTTTTTCTTACATTTAAGAAGTCATGCAGAGCACTGAAATACTTGGATGAAAAAATCCTTACTTTTAAGTCTGGATCTAACAGCTGATGCTTCAACAAATCAAATTCAGTTGTCTCACCCTTCAAAACAAAAACATGAATGAAGTTGTACCCTAACAAATCATGCAGCCTTGCATCAAAGCTTATTCGATCCCTATTGAAAATAAATAGAGAGACACATTGGGTATATTACTGTTTCAAAGCATAAAAGCAATTAATAGAGGTTCTCTTCTCTCTCTTTTTGCAACATATGTTACTAACTTTACTGTAGCTCCCCAAAACCTTTTTTTTCAGATTTAGTGACTATATCTTGTTTTCCTTTCACTTCTTTTGGTGAAAATAACTAAGATACTGCCAGAGACAGTGGGAGTATACAGCTAAAAGACAATCTCTTAAGGCCAAACTTGCATTTTTCATTAAAAAAAAAAAGCAACAACCACCTTTCAATAGAGTCAGAAAATACAAAAGATGAGACAGATAACCATACTACCTTTTGGTATTTTAGAAGGATGTCTGTCAACGTCCCACCAAATCTGACTGTTTTCCTCGGTGGAGATTTTAGAAACTCATCTGCAGCCAACATGTCAGCAGTCCTAGGCAGAATAAAATATATGAATGAACACAGTAAGCCAATGCTTGAAAGTGTGTGTGAGAAACCAGCAAGGAATGAATACGTGTGTGTGTGTGTGTGTGTGTGTGTGTGTGTTAAACTCCATACAAGCAAGTGTTCTGAACACACTTCCAATGTTGAATTGCAATTTCAATTTATTCCTTATGTTGATATCCCACTTTACCTCCAAAGAGAATTAATGTGGCATTGATTGATTGCATTTATATTAAACCATTCCTCCAAGGATCTCAAGGTGGTGATGTGCATGACCCTCCCCTGTTTACAGCTAAAGAGTGTCAGGATAGGTCCATATATCCTCTTGGCCATTTAAGCTCCCAGGGTCAGTGAAGACCTGTCACTGCCGTCGCAGCCTAGCCTACCTCACAGTGCTGTTGCAAGGAGATAAAATGTAGGTTTGGTAAAAGGATGGTAAAAAAAAAAAGCCACACCCCAAGTCTTATGAGGAACAGTTGAGGGAATTGGGTGTGTTTAGCCTGGTAAAGAGGAGACTGAGGGTAGATATGATAGCCACCTTCAAATACAGTACAGTGGTACCTCTGGTTACATGCTTCAGGTTACAGACTCCGTTAACCCAGAAATAGTACCTCGGGTTAAGAACTTTGCTTCAGGATGAGAACAGAAACTGTGCGGCGGCAGCGGGAGGCCCCACTAACTAAAGTGGTACCTCAGGTTAAGAACAGTTTCAGGTTCCTCTGGAATGAATTAAGTTCTTAACCCGAGGTACCACTGTATCTAAACGACTGTCACATGGAAGATGGAGCAAGCTTGTTTTCTCCTGCTCTGGAGGACAGGATTCAAGTTACAAGAAAGCAGAAAACATCAGGAAGAACTTTATGACAGTGAGAGCCGTTTGACAGCGGAACAGACTCCTAGAAGAAGGTGGATTCTCCTTCCTTGGAGGGTCTTAAGCAGATGTTGGATGGTTACCTGTCAAATATGCTTTAGTTTATCCAGATAAACTTTCAAAGCATGCCTCAAAGCACGCTGTTTTCTTTTACACAACCTTCCCAAATTCCTGCATTGCAGGGCATTGGAACAGATGACTCTCGGGCTCCCTTCCAACAATTCCATGATTCTTCGGAGATTCCGAGGATTTCCACTGGGACATCCCTCCCCACGCCCCTAAATCTGCCCTAGGGGATCCCACCTAAAAGTAGACTTAGGGAGCAGGAGAAACTTCCCACTGCGTCAGCAGCAGAAGTCCTTGTGCTGACAGGACACGTTGGTGGAATACGATTTGGAGCAGCTTTTTGGAGACGCAGGAGGCAAACACGATGCAGTCAATGAGCTTCCCCCCCAGCGCACCTCCCTCCCACCCTGGCAGCCTCCACCTCACCCTCACCTGCGCTTCGCCGAGGCCTGACTCAGGGGCTCAGCCTGCCGCCCAGCCCGCGGGGCCGCCGTTCTTCCTTCCCCCACGAAACCCACGAAGCCGCCGCTTCTTCCCTTTCCATCCTCCTCGTGCGCGCAGCCCAAAAGACGCGAGTCTTCCCCACGCAGCACAGCCAGCGCAGAAGTCTCCCTCGGACGTCCCCGGAAGTGAAACAAGAGGTGATTTCCGGGTCGGCGGGGGGGGGGCGGGCCTTCCGCAGTTTAAAGGGCCACCCGCAGGACCGAAGGCGCATCGGCACTTGTGGCTCTGCGTCCCGGAGCGGCTGGAAAGAGGCTCAGTCGAATGTGTAGGCGCCGCGGTATCTGGTAATACGGAGCCCGTGGTGGTTTGGACCGGCGGACTAAGAGCGGGGTTCGAATCCCCCGGCGGGTGACGTTGCCTCTCCGCTTGACCTGCCTCACAGGGTTGTTGTTCTTGTTGGGTGAGGATTCAAATGGGAGAGGGGGCAAAATTCTGGACTAAATCGCAGGAACATGTTCTGGTCTTCCCCGCAAAAAAACACAAAAAACCCCACTCTGGTTTATACGCGTGGAGTTCTGTCGATATGTATGTGATAAAAATCATTTTAAAAGAATTAATAAAAGTACTTTTTTATTTTGAAAAAACGGAGGTGGAGGGAGAAGCGTTGTTCGCTACCTTGAGCTCTTTGGCGGGGGGGGGGGGAAGGTGGGACGCGAATGGAATGATTTGTTTGTTCCGTACAACTGATATAGCACTTTGATTGTATAAAAAAAGACTCAAAGCAGTTTACAAAAGATAAAACGGTAGGATCAAGAAAGGTTCGCAAGCCTACTTTAAAACCTACAAGTTTTTTTTAAAAAAAAAATGCTACATCAGATTAAAACGACCTTCCTAAGCATCTGAGTAAGCTTGTCTAAGCAGGAATGCTTTTAGCAAGCACTGAAAAAGAGTACAGTGAAGCTGCCTCCTTGATCTCAATAGGCAGGGGGTTCCAAAGTGTAGGCGCTGCTACACTAGATCAAGTTCTTGCAAATGAGGGACAGGTATTATGCGGCGTCTGTAATAGTGCCAATTCCACCAATCGGGATGGGGTAAGGCGATCTCGTAGGGATGAAATAATGAAATACAAATAAATTCAGTGCAGTTCTGCATCGTATGTATGTCTACTTGGAAGTGCTGCCAAGATCTAGGATTTCATCCTTAGCCTAATAATAGATCCCTGCCTATTTCGGAACTGTGTGTGGCAGCACACATCCAATGTATGATTCCCTGTGTAACCTTTCACGTGATCTCTTTGTCGATTTAAACTCAAAGGGGGCACACTTCTGAACAGGTATGCATAAGACTGAATTCTTAATTATGCAAAATACACTATCTGTTTTGCAGTTTGTAAAAAAAATGACAGTATTTGAAGCTGGAGTGGCTTCAATACTTTTTCACAATTTAATTTTTGTTACGTTTTGCGGTTTATTTGATTTTCCAGTTAGGTTTTGGGTTGAACATGGCAGGAACCACAAGTAAAGGAACGTCTGTCTTAAAGGACGTGATCATGAATTATTTCCCTTACACGGGCTGCATATACACCATGCACGACTTCCCTCAAAGAATCCTGAGAACTGTAGTTTGCTAAGGGTGGTGCAGGTAATAGTAGCTCTGTGAGGGTAAAATATGCCAGTATTCCTCTGGGGGAAGCCATGTGCTGTAAATATATGGCATGCATGTGGCCATGGTCCCATTCTGCCCTGTTCAAAGCCAAATGAAAATGAAGGGGAATTCTGACCATGCTTCACATACAATTTCATGTGAAACCACTGTAAGATAGTAGCGAAGTGTTGTACTGAGGAGACCCAGGTTCAAATCTTCACTCACTGGTCGAACAATGGCTGGCCCTACCATTAGGCAAAATGAGGCAGCCACCGCAGGTGGATGCTATGGGGCAAAGATAAAAGTTGTATGAGCCATGTGGTGCACCCTGTGTCTTTTAAGCTTGCCTGTTGCTCTTAGGACTCTGCACCCACCAAAAGCACATGGTTCCTGGAATGTTGATTACTAGGGAATGGAGCATGAGAGGCAGGGGCTGCCAAATTTTAGCATCATATAGGTGCTGAATTTGAGCATCTGCACAGCAAGGCATTGAAGACATTGCTACATGCTACGACTTTCAGGCATAGGGGTCAAATGAAACCTGGATGGACATAGATAACATCAAACATGCCAAAGATAGAATTGACTTGAAGGGGATTGTGGGGTAGAGACTGTACAAATCCACCTTCTCAAACTAAAAAGACAAGTCCCCCCACAAATATCTGATCCTAGGAAGAAAAGGTGGGTGTGTATGAAGCAAGCATATTTCCAGTGGGTCTGCTAATGAAATCTTGCACACAGAGACACAAGCTCAACATGTCCCTTTCCCAAGTTTTGAAAATGTTTTGTTATGCAATGCTTTAGCTCTGTTGTGGACAAGTTAGTTAGTGGTACTTAGGAATGTGGCCCCAGAATCTATGAATAGATTCTGGGGCAGGCAAGTGAGCTGAAGGAGGTGAAAAAGGGAAACCTAAGAAGCTAGTAACAGTATATTTTTAGTAATGGAATGCCAGATTCTTGTTTGACGCAATATCTACTTTTCTCCTTGTTTAAAATAATCTCTGCCTGTTCCTTCATTCTATCAATTCAAATGTAAAGCAGAATCACAAAGAAAGACAACAATTTTTATTAACAACAATTTTGCCAGTAGCAGTATTGAATCAAGGTGGCAAAACTTAATTAAAATTTAATGAGGTAGGTAGAAACAGTAGACCTTCTAGTTGCCTTTGTCATACCAGCATTCTTTAGAAACATTTCTAGAATTATTATTATAATTTTTAAAAAATCAATGGCCAAGTTTCACCTATTTCACATTGTAGTAGAATCTAGTGCATTTCTATTTTTTCTCTAAGATGCAACATTTCTAATTCCAAGCCAATAAAAAAAGGGTGGGGGACCTGAGAATTTGGAAGACTGGACATTTCATTCAGTACATTTTACAGTATAAAAATCCACAAAATGACAAGGATGGATCCAAACTTAAGTTCACCCAACTAGGTCCCACTAAAAAACAGTAAGACAAGTCCCATTGGGTAGATCCAATGTCAGTCATATTCAGAGCAGACCCACTGAAATCAATGGACTTAAACCACTTGCCCATTGATTTCAATGGTTCTATTCTGAGTATACCTTAGTTGGATATCACCCATTGATTTCAAAGAGACCCAGGTTCAAACAACCTAACCCAAGTTAAGTCTTGGGATCCAACCCACTTCAACAATCATTCATAAAGCTCCCTTCACCAACGGATCTTAAGAGCATTCATATAAATAAGACATGTCATGCATTTAAGGCACTTTTGAGGACTTCTAAACCCTGCTTTCAGGGTGTCAAAACTACTTCTCCAAGATCTTAGTCCTGTGAATACTTCCACATAGAAGTTTTAGTCAGTAGCGCACAATTACAGTTTGAGGATCAATGCCCTTGTTTTAAGAGTAGGAATGTTATTCAGTTTATGGAAACATTAAAAAAAATATAAATCCTGTTGTCCTTAAGTAATTGTTAAGTTGAATAACTGAATATAAATCCTTTTACACTGCTTAAGATATAGGCAATGCTGTTTTCCAGCAGAAATTTGAAGCATAAATATTTGGCAGAAATGTGGTTTCATAACACAGTGCAGATTCCAAAGAGTTCACAGATGGTTCTATGTAGTTTTTCCAGCATCTGGTGACTAAGATGATGTCCACATTTGTTTTTCATCATAACTCACAGTAATAGTAAGTAACAGTCTTTGATAATTCCTGAAAGGAAAAACAAACAATGTAAATGAAATATTTTAAGTATCAGCCTTTTTGAAAATATAGGAAAATATTTCCTATCAAGAAAAACAATTATGGAATCAACAAAATATGCCCTGAAGAGTCTTCAAAGCATCTTAATTACCGGTAAGTCTGATTACACTGTCAGACTCAGATCAATGTATTATACATTTTTACCATTCCATGTAACTTAAGTATTTCTTATAATACTAATAGTGATGCTATTCTTAGAACATCAGTAAGCCAACTCTTCCATATCTCAAATCTTTCAGCGTGTGTATCCAATCCCATTCAACCTGATCACTTTCTTTTAGACTAGAGCTTATCTAACAGTGAGAACTGTTCTTTGATTAAAAAGCTACTATTCTTAGAGGACTACTTTTCACAAAACTCATTAGGTCAATAGTTTCAGCTCATTGGTATAAGAAAATCAAATTAATTATAAGATGAAAGTCAGTTTGTGTTCTGTATTGTACTTGCATATTTAGAGTGGTACAGATGTAATTAACTCTGGTTGTAGAAGTGGGAAATTATGCAATCACCCACTCCTTCCCTCTCTTCCTCTATCTTGTGTGAATTCCCTTATACCCGGATGTTCTGCATTAGACCATTGCCAATGCTGACTCAAGCTGCTTCTGATCTCCATGATGCAATTCTAGAAAGAAAACCAAGAAGCAAACTTAAAAACAAAGAAACTCGTGCACAAATCAAATGTCTTTTGAAATAAAGACTGGACTGTGCTCTTAAAAATAGGTATTAAGAAGGCACCACAGGTGTGGAAACTCTCTGCATCATGCTACCCCATATTTAACCTCACAAACGTGAGGGGTCTGGAACAGGACCGTTTTGCTCAAAACACAGGAAATGGGGAACCTATGGCACCTCCAGATGCTGTTGTACTCCAACTCTCCTCATTCCCAACCACTGGCCATGCTGATGGTGTGTGAAGGAGGAGGGTCCAACATCTGGAAGGTGACAGCTTCCCCATCCCTGCTTTAGAAATGTAACCAGCTAGTACCCAGAAGCTTATAGCCAACCAGTCTGATGAGTACTGGTGTAACATTAGGTCCTACACCCACTAAAAGCCAATCAGGTGCATTCTTCTGACACCATTAGCAGTTTCCCAAGTTATTTTCAACAGTAGCTTTGAAAATAGCATGCTGCAATAACTGATCCAAGGGGTTGCCAAGGAATCGAGTGGCACAGTCCCTGTGCTCCAGACAAGCCTAGAAAAAGCACTCTTCACCGTGACCAGAATATCCAGAGCAAGTTCAGTTCAAGGAGTACTCCCAACAGAAAGTTTAATCCATAACTCAATTCCACTCTAGAAGGGGTAGATCTCCTTGACTATGTGCCCCCCATCCCTATGTAGCATTAACATTTCCATCTGATCAAAATAAATAAATAAAATCTGGATTCAGTTTCAGTTTGCTAATCGTTATTTAGCCCCAAGTAAGCTCCAACATAAATTTGGAGCCATTACTGCTGCTTGAGTTTGAAGTTACTAGCATATTGATAGTGTACTGATCATCCATATAGTACCTCCCACTTGAACAACTGCCTCACATAAATACAAGTCTGTAAAGATTTAACACAGTGATAAAATAAGGATAAGATAAGGAGCATTGGGAAGCACCAAAATCATTTGTTTTCCTTTTCAATAAAACAATTTGGATCAGAAAAGAGGAAAAACCCTACAACTTTACTTAAACATTTAAGGTTTGTAGGAAATAATGTATACACATTCGTAATGAACTATGAATTATTACTTATCTTTAAGATAAGCAATTCATTAAGCTTGCTAAAGGACTCCACCAAGTACAGTCATCAAACGATCAATGGGAGGAGGCAGTGTCAGGTACGAAGTACTGACCTAAGTTATACTTGTTGGCATCTGTCTGTCTAGAGAGACAATGGAGTGCGCCTCTGGGGGTGAAGTCAAACCGCTGTGCTAGCAGCTCCAAAGCAGATTTTTCCCTTGTTTGAAACCTGAGAGCCAGTGTGGTATAACAGTTATAGTGTGCAAAACTAGGACTAGGGAGACGCCAGTTCAAATCCTCCACTCAGCCATTAAGCTCTCACTTGGCCCAGTCACTGCCTTGTTTTGAAACAAGTGACATGTACCGTATTTTTCGCACCATAGGACACACTTTTTCCCCTTCAAAAATGAAGGGGGAATGTGTGTGCATCCTATGGAGCGAAGACAGCATAGCCCCGCTTACCCTCTCCCAGCTAGAGAGGTGACACGCAGCTATTGCAGCAGCCTCTTTAGCCGTGCGCCATCTCTCCAGCCGGGAGAGCACGCGCGGGGCTAAAGAAGCCCCCCGCGACCCTCTCCTGGCTGGAGAGGTGACATGCGGCTATGGCAGGAGCCTCTATATCCGTGCGCCTTTGTGCTGCTCCCCGACCTGCTCTTTGGGGCTGGTGGTGGGCTTCCCCCCGCCAGCCCCAAAGAGCAGGTCGAAAGGAACCTGAAGCCTGGAGGGTGAGAGGGGTCGGTGCGCACCGACCCCTCTCGCTCTCCAGGCTTCCAAGGTAGCCGCCTGAAGGCGTCTGAACACACCTTAAACGGCACCTTGTTTTAGAGGGGGAAAACAAGAGGGGAAAAATTCTCTCCCTCTCTGCGCAGTGCCTCCTGCCGCTTCGCTGAAGGGGCGCTGGGCAGAGAGGGAGAGAATTGTTTTTCCTTGTTCTCTCCCCTCTAAAACAAGGTGCGTCCTATTGTCCGGTGCGCCCTATGGTGCGAAAAATACGGTAACCAAGGTTTATTGCTGGTTACAGCTCCTAGACGAATGCTTAACCATGAGCCCTGGTTCAGACAACATGCTAAGCCAAGTATCAGCCAGAGAGACTGCGGAAGAGCAAAGCCATGGTTTGTCTTAACAGGTTACCAGCAGTGCTCAGCCTGACCTACTTTACAGGGTTGTTGCGAGGACAATGATGTACTCTGGGTTGTATTCAATGTTATTCCTCCTCTTAGAAGACCCACTGAGATTAATGGACGTGACTAACTTGGCTCTATTAATTTCAGTGGATCTACTCTGAGTAAAAGTTAGTAAAATATTGTAACTCACTTTTCAGGAGGGAAAAAACCTCTTTACAAAGTGGCTCACAATCACAGTATCAAAACCATCCCTGACACCCTGCGGGGGTACCATACACATGGGCATAGCCAGGATTCATGTTTGGGGTGGGGAGGACACCCACCTGCCATCATCCTCTGTCTATCTAGAAGATTCGGAAATGTCTCACCAACAGTGGTTTTAAATTACTTTCTTTTGACCCCAAGTGATTGGTGGAAAAAAAATCTTTCTACAAGTTCCAAGTATTATTATTTTTGAGTTATTTACCTGGCTGTCGGGGGCGGGGAGCTATAGCTGCCCTCACCCACCCCACTTTTGATCTCCTTGGGGCTGGAAACGCAATATAGGAATGAATAAAGGCAGGCAGTTGGAGGAGGAGAGGCAAGACACACTTGTCCTAATGATGATGATAAGGACCATGCAGCTGCCATGAGCGAGTGGGGTCCTGCGGGCCCGTCGGGCGGCGCGTCCTCCTTCACCCCCCCGGCACTCACCTCGCCGACCCGGCCCGCCTCCCGGGCCTCGCCGTCCGTCCTCGCCTCGCCTGCTTCCTCCTCCTCCTCCTCCTCCTCAGGCCGCCTGCAGCTCCACCGAGCTGGATACCGTCGTGGCCACCGACGCCGACGCGGCGCTGGCGAAGTGAGCCCTCCTGACGGAGCCCGGCTGGCCCTCGGGGGTCCGGGAGAAGGCGGTGAAGGGCCCCGAGAAGCGCATGCTGAGGTTCCTGACAAGCCGGGCCAGGCCGTGGCCTGCGGGCGCCCCGACGGGCGCCGCCTTCTTCTTCTTGGTCGAGTGGCGCCGGAGCCCCACGTCGTCCTGCAGCTCGGCGGCGGGCACCTCCAGGTTGCCCACGTACCAGAAGACCCACCAGAGGAGGCTGAAGAAGATGCCCACGCCGCCGCCATAGATGAGCAGGTCGGCGAAGAAGACGTCGACGAAGACGCCCACCAGCAGGATGGCCAGGCCCACCGCGTCGAAGAGCAGCGCCATATAGAAGGCGCCCGCGCACCGGCCCAGCCCCCCGCCCAGCGAGGCCATGGGCGCCGACGCGGCGGGCAGAGAAGTGGCCGACTCCGGAGGGGAGCCGAAGGCGCTCGACAAGGAGACTGCGCTGGACCAAGGCGAGAGCAGCCCGTCCGAGGGGACGGCGCCGGGCACCTGGAGCACCTGGAGCGCCGCTGGCCCGCCCCGCGCACCCGAGGCCACACCTGCCGCCCCTGAGGGGGGCAAGCTCCCCGCCTGAGGCGGCGGCGCCTTCCCCAGCGCCACAGCCATGCTGGGCGAGCAGGAGAGAATCCCGCCTTACCTGAGGGACGGGGAAGGACACGCCCTCCTCCTCCTCGCACCTGGCGGGGCGGGGCGCGCGCACCTTGAGGAGGCGCGCGCGTCCCTCCCACCGCCGCCACCCCGACAGGTGTCCCCTCGTGGACTCTCTTTCCCAGACGCCTCAGGCGGTTCCCCATCGCTTTTCCTTCCCAACCCAAAGGGGAGAGAGCAGCACACTCGTGTGTGTTTGTGCAAAACGCACACCAGGGATAGCTCCGTCGGTGGAGTATGAGACTCGTGGTCTCGAGGGTTGTGGGACTGAGCATGACACGGGGCAGGGCCGGATTTAGGTTTGATGAAGCCCTGAGTTACTGAAGGTAATGGGGCCCTTTATATGTCCAGCTGTCCTTTGTCAACAACAAATTGTCGCTGTTTTTGTATTGAATATATGCTATATGGTAATTTATGGACCTAATAGGTATCTCAAGCCGTTTGCACAGGCAGAATGTAGGCACCCTATATATAGAAATGAGCAAATCAGTGATATTTTAGGGAGCAGGCTAGCAGGCGGAGGCATTTCTTACATCATAGGAGCCTACACAACACTGTTGCTGTATGTAGGTTTTATTTATTTTTTTAATCTTATATTTTGGAAATGTACATCCAGGTTTTTTTTCCTTTAAATTTTTTTGGGGCCCCCAACTAAACTATAGCTTATATGATTAGCTTATAAGTAAATCCAGCACTGACATGGGGTTTGGACTAGATGACCCTGCCAACTCTGTGAGTTGCATTCTGGCCAGTTTCGGACATCATCATTGCGAATGATTGCAGTTTATTTTAGGGCTAGTGCTTTACACCGTGGTTGTGCATAAATAACCTCCTGCTTTGGAAAAAGAAGTGAGATAATCCTTATCTTACCAGGGAAGGACTTGCAGTATTAACATCTATGCATACTTACTCAGAAGTAAGAATCACCAAGAGTATGCCATAGTGAAGCCTCTCAATTTTTGTATAAAGCTGCAGCTATTCCTGGTTACTGTTCTTAAAAAATTTCATCTCTTGGAAAGCTGTTTATGTGGTCTGTACTATGCCAAGTGTATTTGAAAGCAACCTAATGAAGTTTAGTTTGTTAAAATCCATTTCAAAATCAGAATTAGTGTTCCATGAGGAAAACACCTCAGGGCTCAGGGTAAGAGCACTTTTTTCCATCGGCTGTTGCGGGGGTGGGGGAAGCATACTTTGTGCAGGTTAGCTGTGTTAATGCAACAAAAATAACAAAGAATCTAGTGGCTCTTTAAAAATAGATTTATTGCAGTAGTTAAGGGAACAAATGTGGAAACTGAGATTCTGTATACATTACTGTTTGCTTCAGCTCCAGTGTGCTCTCACTTTTTAGAGCTGAGTACACATGATATTATCCACAATCCAGATGTACCCTGTAGTTTCTTGAGAAATATTGCTGCTTGATGCATTTTCCCTCAGACCAGCTTCCATCCAATTTGAAAACATAAGCTATGGTTAAGCTATGATGTGTATATTTCAGACATCGGTTCCACTCACACAGATGACAGCACATGAGCAGATGACGGCTTTGTTGAATAGGAGTTGGGGTGGCAGCGCCAGGGTAATGGTGTGTACAGCAACATCAGACATGACTTGAAAGACAGTGAGGGTGCTAATTTGTACAAGCAAAAGCTTAGTCGCTTGAACTTCATCTTTAAAAGGCACAGGAAATCTGCCAGAGGAATTTTTTTACTGTGTTTACTCGAGTGTAAAGCACCATCGAATCAAATGCACACCTTAATTTTCGCAATGTAATTTGGCCAAAAAAAGGTGAGCATTAGATTCGAGTAAATACGATACATGGCATAAGACCTCTTTCCTCTCTACTATTTTTTCCTATCACCACTGCCAATAAAAATGTTCATAAAAGTAAGTGGACCCCTAATGCACTTTAGGAGGAGAAATATAAAAAGCTCTCCCCAGGCTTTTGGCACAAGCATTGTTTGGTTCCTCCTTAGAGGAGGACCGTTCTTCCTCCTGTAAAAAGCTCTGGTGGTTTATATCTGCTAGAGGTGCAAAATTTCTCATGAGGCAAAAAATTAAGGTAGTCATGTTGGCCCATTAGAAAAATTCTATGCACAACTGCACTACTTTTATTTGGGAACAACAGAAAGTGGTGAGCATGTTTCCTTTACGCAAAGGAGAAGACCACAATATTTATAGGAAAAAGCAAAATCCTTTAGCACAAATGTCTGTTAAACCAAAGATAGTGGGAAAACTATATTTGCAAGCAGGATATCACTTTAAGTATTTTTTAATAAATGGGGTTTATTTAAAAATTGCATTGATTGTAATAATATGAAGTCTATGGTAGCCTTTGAATAGCTTCTATAATTCACTGAATAAGTTAAAGAAAGTACATTATATTTGAAAAGGAATTATTATAAACAGAGATGAATAGTGCGGTGGATAAATACATAGTTAAAGCTATATGGAATTGGTGGGATGTCACTGGAACCAAAAGAAGACTGTGATAAAGTGTAACAGATATTGATATTTTTTGTTGTTTATTTTTTTATTATGGATAACTATGATTTTGTGTTTTGTTTTTTTAAAGTTCAATAAAGCAATTTAAAAAGATAAAAATAAAAAAGGATATCACTTTAGAAAGTATGGCTCTCAAGCGCTGAAGTCTGTAGGGCTTCCTGTTAGAAGTCCATCATATCTCAGGCCGTGCTTAATAATGGGTAGCCACACCATTCCTGTAACGAAGAACATGAGTCCAATGGAAAGACAAACAGGCCCCAGGGCAGATGGCACATCTACAGTGTGGACCAAGTGCAAGGCAGAAAGGCCAATCCCACTAAGAAATACAAGGAGTCCAATGGCAATAAATGTAAGAGGCTTATTGTAGTACACCCAGTTGCTTTGTTCCCCGATTATAACAGCCTCGTTCCTTGTTCCTGAAGGGAAGATTGAAGCATCAAGAAGAGATGGTAGCCCCTCCTGGGTGGGGATTGGCTTTATCACAGACATGCCACAAGATGTACTCCAAAGAGCAGAGGACCTAGAAAGTAGGACATGCTTCAGTCATTTAGTCTAACCAGTTAGAATATCAAAAAGACTATTCAGTAGAATGTAAGATCGTTATTCCCACTCTCTCCCCCTCCCTCTCTCCTTTTCCCTCCTCCAACCACATGGTGTCTAGGATAGGGGTCAGCAAACTTTTTCAGCAGGGGGCTGGTCCACTATCCCTCAGACCTTGGGGGGGGACTAATTCCTATGCCCCACAAATAACCCAGAGATGCATTTTAAATAAAAGGACACATTCTACTCATGTAAAAACACGCTGATTCCCAGACTGTCCACTGGCCAGATTTAGAAGGCGATTGGGCCGGATCCAGCCCCCGGGCCTTAGTTTGCCTACCCATGGTCTAGGACATCAGGGTCCCATACTGAAAGCAAATGAATTGTGAAAAACACTCTGTGAATTGAATATGCAGACACTATATGTACTTTTCTTTGTTTATTAGATTATTATTTTTTTGTACCACAAGAAAATACTTAATAAAGACTAATTTTTAAAAGATGACATTATTCTGAAGTTAGGTCCATCCATCTGAGCAGCAGATGCACAGAAGCTAGCCCCAGCCCTGAACTCGCAAGCCCTGCCATCTCTGCAAAAGGGAAGATTTCATGTTCATGGTTTCACATGCTTTCCTTTTGCAGACATCGGCATGGGGACCAGGATAAGTTTTCAGTTCAGAATTTATATCCCACAGTGGTGGCTGATGCAAGCAGGATGCTGCACCACCAACCTCAGTCTGCCCTTTAGCCAGCCCCCTCCTGTCTCACTTTCTTACAACCAGTTATGGGGTAGCTCTAACTGTCATTGGCTGTACCATCACATACTGTTGATCTCCCTGGATTAAGCGCCATGGCCACCAAACACCACATGGAATCCAACAAAACGTAGTTATGACAAGTGGGAGCTCAGAATGAGAAAAACTGGTAAATGAAACAAATATTAACAAAATGCTTTAAATGTCCACTGTGCATTCTCATCTAAAGGAAACCAAAACCCACTGCAGTAGCCCTGGAATATCTCACTCATGAAAATGGGGAGCCATAATTTATTGGCTCAAGTAACATTTCCATAAAATAGCATTCATTTAGTGTGCTAAGACAAGAAAGTGAGGAACCGGGACCAACCCATCCCCACCCCCTGATCACATTCAGTAATAAAGAGAACATAAATATTAGCCCTAATCACTAATTGGCAACAGGCACTTGAGATGTGTATTTGTAATAAACCATATTGAATTTGGAGTTTATGTTATTGAATCGTGAAGCAAGCATTCAAGTGGTTCCCCCCCTCCCTCTAAAGTTAATAAATGCCTGCTTTAATCTAATCAGTTAGATATATTGATCAGATTACAGAAAGAGTTTATTAATTCTAGTGAGAAAAACAGCAGTTGCATGCTTGCTTTAGAGATAAATGTTCTGTGCACATGGAGAAACTAGAACACATCATAATGCTATCTAATACCTAGGGACAGGTGTGTAAATACACAAGTGGCAACACTGCAGAGCACTCAGGACCTCAGCGTCTGTGCTGTTTTTGCCAAACCTTCCACAATTTCTTCCAACTGCTAATAATGGGTGCGGTGCTAAAGTCAGAAAATATAGAGGGGTGTGTGTGTCATCTTAAAGAGTTGTTTTTAATGGTTCATGCAAGGAAGAAAATAAGATCTATAGCAAAACAAACACCATAGGCCAGTTCCCTGCTATTAGCTGAGATAAGAGTTCTTCCATTAGTAAGGACAAAGTTCACGATAGGAAACTCTACAATAGCTTATCTTGATAGCCTGGCAATGTGAAACTAAAACCTGGCAGTATTGCCTGTAGTTCGCATTATACA
This sequence comes from Podarcis raffonei, assembly GCF_027172205.1. NCBI lineage: Eukaryota > Metazoa > Chordata > Lepidosauria > Squamata > Lacertidae > Podarcis > Podarcis raffonei. The sequence goes on along the minus strand of NC_070615.1, from coordinate 38,535,375 downwards.
ATTCAGAAAGCTGAAGCAACAAATTATTTAAAAAAGAGTGCATAAGAGCATATTAATGTTCTGAACCTTTAAATAAACAATAGATCAAACCAAGGGTCCATCATTTTAAATTAGGGCACAAAGTCTCTGTGGATCAGTGTTAGAAAAGCTGTTGTTGGAATTTAGGTCCCATAATGATCCCACTGCCTGAGGCTTGATGGGAGTTGGTGACCAACAAGATTTGGGGGGCTATTCCCAGACTTGCAACAGGAGGGCAGCATTTTGCCTTATAGTATAATCCAAGGATATGAAACCTATACTACTACAGCTGTTGTTGGACTACAGATCCCATCGTCTTTGACCATTGGCTCTTCTGGCTGGGGAGTCCACAGCTGGAGAGTCACTGTTTCCCCATCCCCAGTAATTCTATACATGTTTATGTGGAAGCACGTGCCATTGTTTTCTCTTCCGTATAACCATGTGCATAGGCGGTGGCAGCCTAAATTTGTTTTAAAAACTGAACTCTTCACCGTTTGCAAAACACTTCTTCAGGCAAGATTATCCAAGGAAAACATTTGAGGTACTATTTCAATAAAATAATGTAAACAGGCAGAAAAGCTGGCAGAGAGATGCAACCGTTTATTTGGGGCTGGAAGAAATAACGACTGACAGCCTAATCCTGTGTACTCAGTGCAAAAGGTATCATCAGCTGCAGCACCAACTCATCACTGTTGTGCCTGGACTTTCTGCACAATGAAAAGGGCCTAGCTCAGTGGTAGAGCATCTGCTTTGCATGCAAAAGGTGCCAGGTTCAATCCCCAAAATCTCCACGTAAGGCTGGGGAAAGACTCCCTTTCTAAATACCCTGGAGAACTGCTGCCAGTCAGTGTAGACAATACCAGGTGAACCAATTGTCTGACTTGGTAAAAGGCAGCTTCCTTTGTTCTTTAGAAAAGACTCTGCGTTCTAATGTCAATCCAGGCTGCTTTGCATGGGAACCTTTTATGTGAGTTCTTTGCATATGCATCTCCATGGCAAAACTTTCACACTTTTGTTTTAAAAGTGTAGCTTAGTTTCTTAATTGTGCTAACCGTAACCTTGCTGCTTTCTGCTGCCAGTTGTATGGATGTTTACAGGTAAGTCCTATTGAAATCAGTGGGACTTGCCTCCAAGTAAACCGCTGAGGTTAGGCTACTTGCCATTTTGAGCAATTGCTTCAAGGTCTGCAGGCAGGTTTTTAAATGAAACAAAAATGAAAACATTTATTCCTTTAGGGTGCCTTGATAAAGAAAAGTTTATCAGTACACACTACAAGGTGGTTTTCATAGCCATTTTATGTAATGCTTCTAGAATTATTTTTAAATTTCAGTTTTGTTAAAAGTTGTGGTTAAATCTACATTGCAGGAAATTTAAAAATACACTGGTCACATACACACCATACATTTAAGGCACATTTATATTACAAATCATTGCTCCCACCACAAAGAATCTTGGAAACTGTTGCCTCTCCCTCAGAGCTACAATTCCCAGCACCCTTAGAGAACTAAAGTTCCCGGAATTTGTTACAGGGAACTATGTGCCTTAAAAGTGCTTTAAATATATGGTGTGGATGTGACCACTTTGACTAAGAGCAAAAATCCAGAGGCAGATTTTTACATTTTAAAACCTAAGCAGACATCACAAAAAATTAATTGAAAGCAAGATTGTTCACAAAATGCCTTTAACCATGCAACCCTAAGAATACTTACTCAGAAGAAAATCCCAGAGTTTAATGGGATTTACTCTCCAGAAGCGTGTTTAGGATTGCAGCCCAAGATAAAGAGCACCTAAGGGTATGGCTGCTAAAACATGCCGACTATAATTTCTTCAGAGACATTCTTCCATAAAAAAAGTTGCACTGAAAATTCAGTTTATGTCCACTTGCAGCCCCTCTCATAAATGAAGTCTGATGGCGTCTGCAGGGGGTGAAAGCAACCCAGTCTTTGCTTTTAGCACAGATGTATTTGACATGGGTGAGTTTTGCTATTCTTGTGGAACTCACAGGATTGGACGATTAAACAAAACAGATTCTGCACACAGCACATTTCTGTAATCTGAGATGCAACAGATTATAGTAGAGAAGAATTGGGACAATATGGAGTATCATTCCTTTGAAACATGTTAGAGTCAAAAAGAAGTACGCATTTGAGGACACCCCCAAATCTAGCTCATTGCAAGAGGCCCACTCCTTACTATTGCAGAAGGTTACATGCTCCAGTTCAGTCATTTACAGCCTGCTGATTTATAATGCCAAGAGGGTGATAGTTATTTTATTAGTTTATTGATTGCCTTCCCCACACAAATCTCAAAGTGATGTACAATAAAAGAACTTAAAAAACCCAGTTAAAAGCAACACAGAAAACAGCAGATATATTTGAAAACAAAACCAAAACACAACCACCCAAAATAAGACACCCATGGCAGAAATCCATTGATCTGGCTGGGAAGATCAAAAATGTTCTTCTGTTGTTTCCAGAAAGTGCTGACAGTGAACTTCTCCTGTATCTTGACAGGAACGCTGTTTAACAGAATAGGGGCAGCCACGATGAAAGCCCTGCACTAAGCAAAGGGAGATTTAGGGGAGCGTGACCAGTTCACCCACAGGGTGCCACAGGGGGAGCTACAACAAGGACTTAGAACAGAAGGTGAGGTAGCGGAACCCAATTTTGGTGTTGCACAGGGCACTGCTGAAATTCGAAAGCCCAGAGTCCACCACTTCTCCAAGTTACTGTGAAGTGGGCTTCTAAGATCTTTGGACTTGGATAAACTCTCCTGCAGAACACAGGGGGATACATAAGGGATAAAAGGGTTTCTCAACCTGGTTCTCCTCATATGTTAGCACCAGCACCTTGAACTTTGCCTGGTAGCAGAAAGGCAGCCAGTGCAATCTCACAACCAAGGTGCTGTACACTGGCTGCACTTTGCCTTCATAGCCATCCTTGGTTAAAGATATACTAGGAAGCAAACAAACATGGTTGCTGTAGATTGTCAGCCATTTCAAATAAACCCGGAGATCGCAAATGTGAAACATATGAACGGCATGTTGCCTTAATGTTCATGTGCCACGTTTTCTTGGGGCTGATTTACAGAGGGTTAATTAAGCACCTGGCAACAAAACCAAGAGTCCTGTGGAATTTTAAAAGCACGTTATGGCGTAAGCTTCATGGATTAGAGCCCACTTGGTCAGATGCATTGAGCATCAACCTCACTTGTCAGATATATCCGGACATGGGTGGAAGTAATGTAAAGGTGAAGCTAAATAGCAAGGGAATGAATAAACCAGTCTGTGGCTGTGTATGCGCCATATTTTTAAAGCACATGGCTTCTCCCAAAGAATCATGGGAATTGTAGTTTAATCCTCACAAAGCAGTTCCCAGCATCCTTAACAAACAAGTTCCCAAGATTCTTGGGAAATTCTGCTTCATATATATGGTGTGTGCACACAGCCTCTGACAACAACTTAAACGTATCCTCATAACAGCAGTAAATGGTGACAGCACAACCACCTTCACTTTGCTAAACAAAGTAACACTACTTGTGCCACAGGAAATTATTGGGTAATATCCACTGGCTAGTGCTATTCATGTTCATTAGTTTCAATGGATCTACTCTGAGTAGGACTAGCATTGGATAGAACCCATTTTTTTTCTATTCCAACCCTAATGAACAGAATCAAACTTACCAAAAAAGGCGGAAGCAAGTCTTAAAAGTTAGTAAGTTGCTTCTTACAATAACTCCGTTGGATTCTATTTTAAGAGATTCTAATAGATGATAAATGTTTTGCACTTAAGACTAGACACGAGTTTAATTTACTTGCCATATGCCTTGAAAAATTAGTAATTGAAAATAGCTTGAAGAGATGGAAGCCAAATTAGCCAACATACACAGATGCACACAGACAACGGAGTAAGAAAGTTTACTAAAAATGTTATGATGTAGAAATTGCAAGATTGTACTTGATGACTCTGAAATAGAGTGTTTACATCTGACCTTGACTTTGTAAAGTGCATTGGATCTGGCAACACACAGTACAGCTATTAAGCACTAATCTGAGTGTTTTTGCAAAAAACCTTGCTAAATACTTCTCAAGATAAAGAGATAATGTGTGCAATTTCAAACAATTTTTAGAAGGTTATCTTTGATCTATATGTACAATACAAAACCATTTGCTCAGCTTCAAAACCTTTTGATAGAGATGTAAATGCTTTATTGCATAAATATTAGGACTACTGACGTAAAACTCAGAATTTCTATAAACAGCATTTGACATAGTCCATATTAACTGACCTCCCTAACTAAAAGCCACTAATAGCACAATTTCAAGTCCAGGCGCAACTAAGCATTTAGATTTACAAGATTTTTGTTATAGTGAAGCCAGTACTTTACCCTTAAATAAAATCACCAGCCTATAAAATGCATAAGGCTGAGAGAGATTGTCCTAACTTCACTCTGTGAGGTTCAGGACTGAGGGGATCTGAGCATCCTCAGTCTTAGTCTCACACTCTAGCCACCATTGGCTCTCTAATCCGGGGCTTTCAGTACCTGCACTTACAAAATTGGAGATGTGGGAATTGCAATCTTGGGGGGGAAAACCCAAAAAAATTCCCTCTTGCAGAGGAGCAAACGCCTCTTTTGTTATTCTTGCTGCAACATATGCCTGTATCATTTGAAAACAAAGGAAATGTGCTATTCTTAAGTATTTGGTTTTATTCATTTGCAAATTTAATCAAAATCTATTAGACCAACTTTGCTTTCTTTAATCACGTGGCAGCCCCAATTTCACTGGATGCAAACTCTCACTATACATGTTGGGTGGATAGGAACCTCATCCCCGGGGGCCACATGCAGCCCTTCAAGCCTCTGCAGGGCCATCTGGATTCTCCCCAGGCCACTCCCCTCACTGGCCCTGCTTCAACCCCCCCTTGCTTTTATGCCTGGCTGCAATGTGTGAACTATTCATACCTCCTGTTTGCCTTAATGAAGGACAGAGTGGGGTGTGTGAGTGTATAGAAAATAGCCTCCTGCAGAAAAGCAAACTTTGTATTTGTTGCTCAGTTCAGATTTGCCCATGGCTGGCATGTGGCTCCCAGAAAATTGCCCAGAAGGGAATGTGGAAAAATCTTCTCCAGCCCTGATGCACATATTCCATCTCACTAAAGCAGGGCTGTGACACCTTTTGGAGCCCAAGACTGAATTTCCTCAGACTGTTGTTGAACTACAGCTCCCATATAGCAGGCCCACCGATCAAGCTTGTTGGGTCTACCATGCTTGCGGGGCTTTTCTTTCAGATCCACAAGTCCTGCAACTCACAAGCTGATCTCTGAAGACCAGTCTGGCCACCAGTCTAGATGTTAAACCAAGTACACAGGGGTCAGAAGAAAGTAAAAAAGTACAAAAATCAACATCTCCATATTGAAACAGAGTTTAAATGTAGAATCATTTTTGTACTTTTTTTTCTTCTGTTCCACCCCTACCTGCACCCTGTCCAAAACAAAGAAACAAAATATCAGACCCTACTCTTTGTAACATCCAGACTGATGGAGAATACCGGAGAACTGGAAAGCTTTTTGCTATTTTGGTTGGTCCTGATCAAAGTCATACCCAACTGTGGATTTTGAAAATAGCATGCATTCTAGAAGATGCAATTACTAATAGCAATCTGGAATTGATATTGGGGTTACTAGCAGTTTGCTAAATTAAGTATAATTTTCAACTAGGGTTAGAAGACAACAACTCAATTCTGTTGATGTCATGGGCTTAATGAACTTTTAAAAAATAAAATAAAATAAATATTCTCACCAGGTGAGAAGTATCTGAATAAATAATATATTTGGAGTATTAGGAGGTGTTTTGTAAAAATAAAAAATCCTTGTTACCCAAGAGACTAAGGTTAGGAAATAGGTCCATTATTTAACTTTTATGCTATAATTGTAAGTCATATTAAATTGTATAATTTAAAATAGATAATGAAGTACAGGCAAAAAAAGATGCAATGCACTTGTCATAAAAGGAAAGTCTGACTTTATATAGATCTGAATAACACAGGTCTGTATTAGCAGTTAGAAACAAGATTACAGATTGCTAAGAAAAATGCTGGCTCTCTATAGCCACCCTATTCTCAAGGTGACTTTTCTGCTGAACTCCATTGACGTTTACAAGTTGTACTCAACAAAGTCATCCTATTGGTGCAAGGACATCCAGTTGGGACACAGAACATCTCCCCTCTCTCCTTGCGCTCTCCACATCTGCTCCAGAGGGTTTGGAAGGAGGTGGGGTGGGGCACACGGGAGGACAGAAGAGTGAGCGGACAAGTCCTTGTGCTAACAGGACAACTTTGGTGGCTACAACCCTATGTTGAGGAAAGCAACTTGACAATGTGCTGCAACGCTGGTCATGTTGACTGTGGCACCTTCATTTCCCCAAGTTTAAGGAGCTTTCCTGGCAGACGTGACCAATTTCCCTGGTTTAGGGGTCACAGAAGACTTTGCTTCTGTCTTCTTTGGGGTCTTTGTCTGCTCCTCCTCCAAGACGTTTTAGCTTCGGGTCTTGGGTTTCTTGTCTCGTCCGAGCAATTTCGACCCAACTCCAGGTGTTTTCAGTTGTGTTCCTGGAGACGGGGATGTCTTCCTCTTGCCAAGCAGAGTTAGAGTTGCTGCAGCTTTTTTGCCTGCTTTGATTTCTTTTCCTGTGGCAGGACTAGGCTCCAGCACCTATATTGAAGAGGGAAAGCAAGAGAATAAAGGCACCCATCAGGAGTCAACAGGCTTTTTCCTTTTAAAAATTGATGAGGGGAGCAATGATGAGCAGAATTCGGAACACATGGTAGTTTGATCGATGAACTCACCTGTGTTTGTTCACCATGATATGTGTTGAAAATAGAAAGATTTTATTTTTCTCCCCACTCACTACCAAATGTCACTGAGAATAAAAGCTAGTGTTGGCTCTTACTTTTAAAGGCCTAAACGGCCTTGGCACTGTATACCTGAAGCAGCATCTCCACCCCCGTTGTTCAGCCCAAACCCTGAGATCCAAGTCTGAGGGCCTTCTGGCAGCTCCCTCACTGTGAGAAGTGAGGTTACAGGGAACCACGCAGAGGGGCTACTTGGTAGCGGCGCCCGCTGTCTGGAATGCCCTCTCATCAGATATCAAGGAGATACAACCTTTAGAAGACATCTGAAGGCAGCCCTATATCAGGAGGTTTTTAGTGTTTAATGTCTTATTATGTTTTTGCATATGCTAGAAGCCACCCAGAGTGGCTGGGGCAACCAGTCAGAAGAGTGAAGTACAAATAAAGTAACAATTATTATTATTCCTATCTGGCACAAACTGCACCTGAACATCATTACTGGATTTTCTTCAAATCTCAAGCAAAAGATCCCCTGCCAGTTTGTCGCTTTCCCTTTCGACATTTTCTGTCCTTTGCAGATACAATGATCCCTTTCACGAAGCAGTGTAAATGCTTTTTCGTCTAGTGCACTCTTATTAAAATGTATTTGCCTATTTTCTTAAGTAAGTTATGTATTATATTTCATTTATTTTACAAGATTTATAACCCACCCTCCGCTGTAAGATCCCGGGGTGGGTTACAGAAGTTGTATCTAGAAATGGATAAAACGATCAAAATGGTAAAAACAAGTAAAATGGTTCCTGATGAAACGAAACAGTGAATCAACAAAAGACGTGGAGTCCCCTTGACAAAAACCATATTAACTCCTTCAAAGGAAAGGGTAAAGAGTTGTCTCTTCCGCATACGGGAGAAAACCGTAGAGTGAAGATAACCAAATTCACCTTTGTGGGGATGGAGTTCCACAATTTAGAGGCTGCCATGAAGGCCCTTTCCCGGCCTACTGTTCCCCCTGCTTCCGAGGGTGGCAAAATGATCACACAGATACCCGCACATTCCATTCCATGAAAGTACAACCCGTGTCCCTGTGCATACAAATAATTCACACAAACACCCACAGCTTGTGTTCAGCATACCGTGTGGACAGCCCTGCAAGGTATCTGGAACAGAATCTTCAGTCAAGTTGAAGCTCCAATTTCAACTCAGCCAGAACAAGATTGGTTTACCTTCTCATTTTTCACACCGGGAGATGCTTCAATTGGAACCAGCTGTGGAATGTCTCCATCCTCATCTTCTTCCGCTTTGACAACGGCAGAGACTGCTGCTGCTGCCTTCTTTTCCCCAGCAATGGCAGGAACCGGGCTGATTTCTCCTGTTGCCCCGGCTTTAGCCAAGTTCTTCTTTCCAGCTGTCTTTTTCCCTTTCTTTTTCTTCTTCTTTGCTTGGTTTTCCTGGAAGGTATTTATTAATTTCCTTAGCACCTTCATCAAAAGACCACACCAATACAGACAAATGGGTACACACCATGTACCAATGCACATTTCCCAGAACGTTTTTGGATCTTCCCCCTAGTTCCACATAACAGCCAACCCGGCACCCTCCAAATAGTAGAACTACAATTCCCAAATGTGCCTACTCAACTGCTTTGATCTGTGGAACCCAATATTCATTCTGCAGTCATAAGAAATCCGTATTCCAGCGGGGCAACACCTACATTTTGTAACTCCCCGTCTATTGACCTTCACCGCTCTCTTTCCTGTGCCTACTTAAAACATTTTTGTTTAAGCAGGCCTCTTCAGACATACAGAAGTTACAAAATACTAAATAGCTGTAGTTATATAACCAGCCAGGAGGACCACCCTTGCTGAAAGCGCCCACAATGTATGGATGAGTCAGTTTCCTACCTGTTCAACTTCGGCATCTGACTGTTTCTGAGGAGCGCCTCTTATGGGATTACTACAGGTAAAGATCGGAAGAGCAACAGATTTGCTCATCTTGAGATGAAGGATCTTAACACTTTTCCAGATCTGCAGCAATTGTTGTTTTTATTTAAAAGAAAGAAAGAAAAGGAGGTTAATGAAAGAGGGCAGGCACAAAGCAAACCGCTTTAATAAAAAGATGGACGGCCCAATTCCATGCATATTTACTTGGAAATAAGCTCCACCAAGATTAATGGGATTTACTCCTGGATGAGTGTGCAGAGGAGATACCTTAACCCCTCACCTGACTGAGCATCATTACCTGGGGGGCTTTCGTGGCTAACACTTTCACGGCAGCAACAACGTTTTCACAGATCTCCGAGGCCTCCATGCCACTGTGACCAACACGTATAGAACTGAAAAGAGAGAGCAACATCTGGAGTCAATACCCTGCTGAATGGCAGTCCTTCAACTGTCTGTTCTTTCCCTCTAAAACAGGGTGGTGCAGACTTTGGGGGAATGGTCTGGCGGGCCAAATGCGGAGGCCAGGTGGGGAAGGTTCAGCCTGTGGGCTGGAGCTCCCCACCACCTGCCCTGGAGGATCAGACTGAAGGCCCATCTAGTCTAGTCTTCCGTGTCTTACAGTGGCCTCTGGGAAACTGAGAAGCAGGGCACAAACACAACAGCCCTCTCCTGTCCGTATTTCCCAGCATTCCTCAGAGGAATGCTGCCCTTGAACCTAGAGGCTCCACCTTGGTGCTTCTGGATTGCTCTCTGCCACAGTCTCTTCCTGCTCACTAAACCCTGTTGCCTATTCAGCTTCTGACACCTCCTCCTCCTCCCAGTCTGCTCCCTCTGACCACTGATCATCATCCCACCACCAGTTCCCTGGCTCTGAGCCTTCTTTCCCTGGGGATTCTCCAGCTTGCTGTCTCCCACCTCTCCTCTGCATCCAAGCCAGTTCATGACATCTTCCTTAAAATAAATACCAGGGGGAAGAACTACAAAGCACATAATGATAATGATAACACAGTCAACTTGCAACTCACTGGGAGATTGTAAAGCCGAAATCGCATATAGCCAAGAGATTCCCGGAACTGCCTCCCACCCACGACCACCCCTACCTTTCTGAAGTCGGTGCGCTGAGCGGGCTTCACTTACTGGCAACTGGGAGTCTCAGAGCCCAGTAAGAAAACCTGAAAGCTCTTTCCACACTGAAAGAACCGTTAAGCTGTCTACCTTGTGTGTGTTTAATCTGTGCAATTTCAGACGGCCAACTGCCAAGCCCGTAAGGCTGCGATTGTGCAAGTTAAATGTGCACAAGTTGAGAGTCAACTGTGGTTACCAATAATAAAATAATTTATATACCACCTTTAAGTTAAAGAAGAAATACCATGACTAGCCTGAGACAAGTCTCCTTTATTAGCTTGGGTGGTACTCAACTAAATTTTACGCAGAGAAGACCCACTGAAATTAACAAACAGGACTGAGTCAGGCCCATTGATTTCAAAGAGTGAATGTTGAGTAAAAATTGGCTGAATATTCCCCTTTGTCTTTTGGAATTTCTTTGGGTTAGCATCATGTTGTAAAATGTCTCAAATGCCTGAGAAGCAACACATAAACGCAGCCACTAAATAAATTCATAGCCTGGTTGATGAAAGTTAAGTATCAAAATTACTACTTACTAGCAACAGCCCTTGTTCGTGACTGGAAGAATAGTGCCTTGGAGATGCTGGTTTATTTCCTTAGAGAGGTTCTTCGCTTTTAGATTCACAGATACAGGAGCCCTTATATGATAGAAAAATGCAAGAGTTCAGGAAGAGTTCAGCATCCTTAGTAGAATTTGGTAGAAATGAAACATGGACAAGTGAGGGTGCTTACTTTTTACTCCTATAGAAGTGTTTCCCTATGTGCGATGGCAGAAGCCGTCGAATCCGGTCATCAGCCAAAAAGAGAGAAAATCGACTCAGGAGGCGACGCTTTGCTTCATAAGGTTTATATTCTTTTTTCAGTGTTTTGTAGGAGATGACCTTCAGATACAGGAGTGAGGTTGGTTAGATTACACTACAGCATTTAATTAAAAGATAAAATAATGATGATTACAGTTTATTTATATAGCACTTTAGGCTCCAAGCGAAAAACAGAATATTGAAACAATAAAATAGAATTTGAAGGAACATAAAATGACATAGATCACAATGATTCCAATGTATTTTATATGCCGCTTTAGACCTAAAGCAGTGAAGAGCATTTTCAAAATGAAATGTACAATAAAGCATAACGTGACATGGATGCAAACCAATATGAGGCAGATTACTGCATGGTATATAAATACTTTAAATCAGTTGTGGGGAACCTTTGGCCTGTCAGATGTGACAGGAGAACAACTCTAGTAACCATGCCTGCTAGGACTGATGGGAGTTCTAGCTCAGCAACATCTGCAGGGCCAAAGGTTCCCCACACCTGATTTAGGGTACTTATATATCACTTAAATCACTGACATTTCTAAGATGAGGCCTTAGGCTGCATTTGTATGTCAGGCTAAACCAATTGATGAAGCTCAGAGTTCTCTCTGTACCTCGCTGATCCTTGTGATCCCATGCTGGGACAAGAGTTTCCTGTACAAGTTCTCAGTCTGCTCAGCTGTTAAGCCTGGCTCATCTTTTGTGAAGAGGCAAACATCTGATGTGGCCGGCAAAATATCATGAGGCAGTGTTCTAGAATGAAGAGAACAAGATTTTAAGAATGCACAGTAGTTTCTAGATGGAGTCCAATCTCAAAAAAGGAAAATAGATTATTTAATCAGTTAACACAGATAAGCTGTGAAGGCATGTTACCGTTCTGATTTTTTTTTTTTACATGATTCTAATTATGTTTTTATTTTATTTTCTCAATTATATTGAAAAGGTAGGTAAGGCTGAGAGGCAGTGGCTGGCCCAAGATCACAAAGTGACCTTCATAGCTGAGTGGGGACTTGAACCCTGGCCTCCCAGATCAAAGCTTGCTTGAATGTGGGTAGTGTCATTTTGGCTACATAAGTGATGTCACTCACAGCCTGGCCATTGGAAACAGAGGGAATGACTGACAATAGTCATGAATACAACTGAAGCAAAAGGCATCATGGTCAAAGACATTACAGCAGAGCAGCAAAACCCAGAGCCTTACATTTTGATGACTTGTTCACGTGGAGGGATTTTCCAAACGGTGACCATCAGAAATACATGCTGGTCCTCATTCAACAGAAGCTTCTCTGCCTTTTTTTGCTTACTGGCGCTGAATGCAAGGAGGGCCTGGGCTGCTTTTTTAATCTGAAAGAGCAAATCCACAAGAAAGTATCATTAAAAAAATAAATAAATCTCAAAGCAGGTAATAACCTCAGCTGAAACCTCAAATGAAGCATTACAGATGTTATAGAAAATGTGGGGTTGGCTATTGCTGCCCAATTCCCCAAGGCACTGAGTCTCCTAAGTCCATGATTGGTCAGAGATGAATGGATGGAGGCAAGGATCCAGTAGAAAGCAAGGCAGATCTTTTTTTCCTGGTTGCAACAGAGTCCCCCCCCCCTTGCAAGAAGGTGAGAAAGACCCAAAACAAGAGTCCGTAAGCCCCTATAAAGACTTTTGAAATTGCCCACCCCTTAGCCCAAAACCACCCCAAAAAACATCATAGAGACATCACAGAAGGAGGTGGTCTCCAGCAGTACTGTGAGTGCAACTTCTCTCCTGTCTATCAAGGTACCTGATGAAGCCTTTCTGACTGCATTTGTCTGGGTAGCCCAGCCATTACTTTCAGGCTGCAAATACTTCTTTCCTGACTCTTTTTAAAAAAAATTACGCCTGTTGATAATTTGTTCACCTTCCAAGATATTTGCCAGACTGGGTTTGCAGGGAGGATTTGCAAGTGAAAAGAAAGATTGGAAAGTTTTCCCCATCCTCCTCCTGCAGAAAAATATTTGAGGTACTTCAGAATTGCTCTCCTGTACTATTTTAGACACATGGTTTATATACTTATGTATGTGTGTTTCTCCTGCCAACCTAGCAGTTCGAAAGCACATCAAAGTGCAAGTAGATAAATAGGTACCGCTCCGGCGGGAAGGTAAACGGCATTTCCGTGCGCTGCTCTAGTTCACCAGAAGCGGCTTAGTCATGCTGGCCACATGACCCGGAAGCTGTACGCCGGTTCCCTCGGCCAATAAAGTGAGATGAGCACTGCAACCCCAGAGTCGTCTGTGACTGGACCTAATAGTCAGGGGTCCCTTTACCCCTTATGTGTGTTTACTGTATGCAATTATGAACACTGTTCTATATCTGAGACCTTTGAATTCTTATAACACAGATGAACTCCACAAAACAGCATGATTAGCAACTAAACAAAATTTCTAATACAGAAACTACACCCACACTCCCCTTCCTGATACAGCAACCTCTCCAAAATGCATCCTTAGCAATAAAGTACTCCACATCCAAGCACCACTCTAGGCATTCCAACCAACCATACAGATAACTAATCCCCAGCCAACCCATTATTAAAGAGCAAGTGTTTTGTCTACAAAAATACATAGTGGCATTAAGCATAATTTACAATGAGCTCAATCCTTCACCTCCATCTAGTGTAGAGATGGGAAACCTGCGGCCCTCCAGATGTTGATACACTCCAACTCCCATCATCTGTGCTGCCTGGGGCTGACGGAAGTTGGAGTCCAGCAAGAGCAAGATCTGGAGGGCCCTCAGGTTTCCAACCTCTAATCTGGGCCAACGCATTGGCATCCAAGCAGCAAACCGCTTCACACCTTCCTCCATGTCATGCATAGTCTTATAACCTTCTATTATGCCGCCTCTTACTCACCTTTTCTCTAACCTAAAAAGGCCCCAGAGCTGCAACCTGTCCTCATAAGGGTTTTGATCTATCCCTCTATATTTTTGGTTGCAGGGGCTGTCCTTTGCAAACAGTTCCAAGTTCCAATGTGTTTAAAAGTTACTTAGCAGTCGGGTTTCTCTCCTATGGGGTTCGAAGTCACAACCGGCTGTTCTCTCTCCTCTCCTCTTCCCCCCTTAACCCCCCCCCCAAATTTAGGGCTAGGCTGAGAGGGCCTGGCCCTGCTGAACTTCACCAGGGCCAGATTTCGGTTTAATAAGGCCCTAAGCTACTGAAAGAAATGGGGCCTTTTATATGTTGCCATGCAACCAGTCCATGCAAAATGTAGGTACCCTGTACAGTGGTACCTCGGGTTACATACACTTCAGGTTACATACACAGACTCCGCTAACCCAGAAATAGAACTTTGCTTCAGGATGAGAACAGAAATCGTGCTCTGGCGGCACGGCGGCCCCATTAGCTAAAGCAGTGCTTCAGGTTAAGAACAGTTTCAGGTTAAGAACGGACCTCCGGAACGAATTAAGTACTTAACCCGAGGTACCACTGTATGCAGAAATGAGCAAACCAGTGATATTTTAGAGAACAGGCTAGAAGGGGTCCATTACTTACATCACAGGCGCCTACACAACACAAAACACTGTTTCTGCATGTGGCTTTTATTTTATTAGTTTTTTATCTTATATTTTGGAAATGTACATCCACCCCCCCTTAATTCTTTTGGGAGCCCCCAAGAGAGTGGGGCCCTAAGCTATAGCTTGTTTAACTTATACATAAAGCCGGCACGGTCAGATCTTGATGCCAGCTCCCCTCAGTCCTACTCCAGCACCCGTTGATCGCCACCCCGCCAGACTCCGAATCGCAGAACCGAGAGGCGCCCGTTGGTGCCGCAGAAAGCCCAGCGGCTGCCTCCGCTCCAGCGGGGACCACGCCGGAGAGAAGTCCCCAAGTGCTGCATTCCTTCCCCCTCCCCGCCAAAGCGGCGGCCGCCTCTTCTTACCTGCCCTTGATCCACAGGAAACTCCGTAGCTGGATCCATGCTGCCGCTTCTCCTCGTGCGCCAACACACCTCGGCGAGCGGCAATGACGTCACCCGCAGCCGACGCGTAAAAAAGGCGAGAGAAGGGAGGAGTTTCCGCGGAGGCTGAGAGTGAACCAGCTAGACTTCCGGTCTTGTCTCCATAGGAGCCGAGGGGGAGACGCTTCCTCTCTATGGTGAAACTGGAACGCTAGAGCGGCAACGCTCGAATCTTGTTTCGTTCGGGAGCCATTTTTGGACTCTCTCGGGGCGCAGATGCAGAGGGGAGAAAACCCGAAATTTCAATGCAGCTGTTGCTGTGCTGTTAATAGCCTCCCACCCGCTCTAAATAAAAAATAGAAAAGTCAGGAGCTGCAGCCCTGATGTCTTACCACATGTTATTATTATTACAGTACTATGATCATTGTTATTCCGCCTTTTCTCTAGCAGGGACTCAAGGCGTCTTACAGATAAAATAGAAACAGCTAAAAGCATTGGGGAAATGCGCTTTGAATTTTTCAGCGTTTCAGAACGGGAATCGTGCCTGTGCAAAGAGTCCAGTGGAGCACCGTGTCTTCTGCTAATGGATCTGGAATGAGAGGAAGTCCGAGGGGACGATTTAAGGAGATTGCTGCAACCACTGAAAGGGTTGTGGTTTTTCTGCAGGGACGGAGTACAGGGCGTCTTTGGGATTTAACTTTTATTTCATAAAAATGTATACACCGCTTGTTTGTAGAACAACTGCAAAGCGGATTACAAAAAACAACAACAGTGGAATTGCAGGTAAAACAATCAAAACATTCAGAAACAATAGTTAAAAAACAACCCAGATAAAAGTATGCATCAGCCTTAAATACTTGGGTAGGCACCAATGGGCCGAAGATTCCAATCTGATAGGCCATGAACAGGCCGGGTTTAGACCTAATCGTGCTTCTATTGACCATGCAATAATTCTACATCATTTGGCGCGGAAGTATTCTTCCCCCACTCATGGTCTTTTATGTGCCGCTTTTATAGACCTGAAGGCGGCTTTCGACAGTATCTCTAGAGAGCTGCTATGGGAAAAATTGGCAAAGTGGGGTATAGATAAAAGGCTGTTGTGGCTAATGATTAAATTACATGAAGGGACAGCCGCTAGGGTGAGGTTAACACCTGAGGGCGATCTCACAAACTCTGTTCCAATAAATAAGGGGGTCCGACAAGGGTGCATCCTTGCCCCCTATCTCTTTAACCTCTATATTAGTGACATGAGAACTCCCCTAGTTGAGGCCCAAACCACCATTCATGCACCCAGGCTTGCAGACTATCGCTGCCCCTTACTATTGTACGCTGACGATGCGGTGATCCTCTCATATTCAAGAATCGGTTTGAGGAGGGCCTTTAAGATCTTCACGTTATACTGCCAAACAAATTTACTTACTATTAACCATTCCAAATCTAAAGTCCTAATTTTTTCCAGGAGTCGTAAATTGTATAGGTGGGAACTCGAGGGGAAGCCAATTGAACAAGTCTACAAATTTCAATATCTAGGAATTTACTTTCAGTATAATATGGGATGGAAAGCGCATATCACATACTTACAAAATAAGGGCAAAGCCCTTATCTACGCTCTATTACGCTTTTTCTTTACAGAGGGGGCTATGCATGTTCCATCTGCCTTAAAAGTTTATAGTGCAAAAGTGGTTGCAACTATGGCCTATGCGGTCCCTCTATGGGGCGCTTTTGTAAACTTCATGCCTCTGGTGACATTGCAAAATCTTTTTCTCAGACGCCTTTTGAAACTACCCTCCTGTGTAAGCAACTCTGCTATTCGCTTAGAACTCAAGACCCCCTCCTTAGAGATCCTGATGTGGAGACATGCCTTTAATTACTGGCTGTCCCTTTGGCATAAATTGCCCAATTACCATCTTATTCAGTGCCTTTGGAGAGATGAATTTACCAGCCCATGGGCAACAAAAATCCATTCCAAACTGTTGTCTTATGGAATCTCTCCTTCCGATATACTAAATTTAGATCTAATTACAGCAAAAAAGGTCATCAAACAAAGATTGGAGGAGGTTGATTTGCAACAAAATCTTACTACAGGTGGAGGTACATGTTCCCCGATAAATCAGGGCATTACATTTATGTCCCAGATACCTCGATATCTGTCTACCTTATCGGTTGCGTCGCATAGATTCGCTTTTGTTAGAGCCAGATTTAATGTGTTCCCCTCAAATGTGCTGAGTAATAGATTTTCTAACGGTAAAACCTCTGTTTTATGCGCATGTGACAGCAAATCAATAGAATCCCTTTATCATATCTTGTTTAATTGTCCTTTATATATTGTTCCCCGATCAAGGATTCTGAGTTCAATCATCTTGGAAACTGTTACTAAACCACCTGAATTACATCTAGCCTATTTACTCCAGGACATTGACTCTTATAGAACATTACAGGTTGCCAGATTCCTGAATTCAGTTCTTTCATATAAAAGACTTCATGGAATGCTGCATGACTATTAAAAATCTAGTAAACTTTATCCACCATCTTTATATTCAAGGCCACAATATGGTACATCTAGAGATTGTATGTAACGTGAAGGAGATTATGCGTTGAAATATTTTAGTTGATATTTTAGAATGTAAAATGCTATTTTATTTATTGATTGGTTTTACCTTGTGGGCTTATAGCCGAATAAAGTATTATCTATCTATTGGGTAGGCTATAAACAAAAGCATGTGCCCAGAACTGCAGAGAAGGCACCTATGGACGCTTACCCGAAAGTGGTCGAGTCGGCAGATCACAAGGAAAGTTGTCAAGGGTTTTATATGCTAATATAAACCTTGAACTTGTCTGGGAATCTTTAGCTGGGAATGCATACCAACTTAACCTTAATACTTCTGTATTTCATAGTCACTGCTAGTGCTTAAGAGTGTCAGACCAGGGTCTTGGAAAGCAGGGTTGAAATCCCCGCTTCATCCAAAAGGCTTATCTGGTTAGTCATTTTCTCTCAGCTTTAGAAGAGTCACAGAATTGTTGAGATGATAAATTGGGAAAGTGGGTAACTATGTTTGCCACCTTGAGCTCCTAGGGTGGGGCAGAGGGAAGACAGGATGAAAATGCATGGGAAGCCCTCTCAGTGCTATGCATAGAAATCAGAAAACTGAAATAATAGTTTCATATGGATATGGGGTAATGTTGCTGTTTGGTCGTCTTAGTCGTGTTCGACTCTCTGTGACCCCATGAACCAGAGCATGCCTTGGAAACTCATTTTCTTCTCAGGGCACTTCCCTCTTATTTGCCAGGTCTTGGTTTCTAGTTTTTCAAAATTATATACTTTATTACATATTTGATACCACTGAGTTGGGCAATGGTTTAGATTCATGTAAGATGCTTTAAGTACCGAGTCGTCAAAAACCTGCAGGTAGCAGGAGTATATTGTAATTTCATTTAAATGGAAAATAATGGATAAAATGATTGTCCGTGTAAAGCAAAATTCTATAGCTGGGCAACAGAACACATATTTGTGTCTGTTTACTTGAGAAATACCTCCAAAAAGTCCTCAAGCTCTGCCAGATGCAGAATTTGAAAAGCAGCGGGGGAAACTTGCACTAATAAGTAACAGTGGTGCTTTTTACATCCCCAAAATGCAGCTTCCACATCACGGGTGGAACCTTTTTCAGACTGAGTGCTGCCAGGTAAGCCTCTCTGGGGAGAGCATTCTACAAATGGGGAGCCACCACAAAAAAGGAAACGTAGCATGTTAAGGAAATTTCTCATCCTTGGGTATTCCTTTCCTGCAGTCTGATGTGATACAGCTCAGAGACAAATTGTTACAGGCTTAGTGACAAGGCAGCAGTATTCCCTTCACACTTTCATCTATGAGAGCAGTAGGGAGCCTGTGGGCCTCCAGGCGTTGCCGGACTACAACTCCCATTAGACCCAGCTAGCTGCTTGTAGTCTAGCAAAATCTGGAGGTGCACAGGTTCTCATTCAAATACTATAAGAAGCTAAGAATGCCATACATTGTTAAACTGCATTCTCCTGTCAGGCAAAGGCACTTACTAAATCTTTATGTGCAAACATTCTACTCTTAATTCCCACCTTAGAGCTGAACTCCTGTATTTGATGGCACCCGTTAAAATGTCGTAATACCCTAAATAATTTTAGATGTACAGTGCATATGTATGTCAATTATTTCCAAATATTTCATATTTAATTTGATAAATTTAACTCTGGCTTTGCCAGCAGCCTAATACCACTATCATCCTATCCATGATTTAGGTTCACATCCAATATTCAACCAGCAAAACAAGCAAGCGTGTTTCGATTGGTCAGAGACACGACACTAAGCCTTGAGTTTTAAAAGAAGTCGCGGGAGGCGTGACACAGGTTTTTAGTACTCTTTATTGGACCACAGTTTATTCAAGTTGTTTGACATGGAAGGTAAGGGGAGAAATAAGACTGGAAAATGTGAGAGATTTTAGATGTTTTATGATTCCAGCAAAAATGATTGACATTGGATGGGTAGACTCTTCTCAAATGACATCTTCTGCGACACATAAAGGGCAATGGATGTAAGATTTGAATCAATAAAAACCCTCAGTTTTTGCAACAGAGACCTGGGATTGGCATTTGTCATTGACAGAAGGCAACCTTCATGCCACTTTCATTCATTGCAAGGACTGGGTTTGTTCAACTGCGTGCAGAAAATGCAGCAGTGTTTCCAATTTGTAGGTAGTAGAGGGCCAGGAACCACAGGCTCTGGGGGTGAATGCAGCCCCCGCTCCTGACTCTGCTTAACACACCCCTTGGGTGTTTTCTTCCTAGCTGGAATGTGTCCTCATAGTGACTCCCGCTTGCCTATGCAGGGTGCATATAGAAACCAGCTTACTGTACGAAAGTAAAATTTGCATTCATTGCTCCACCTGCCACTGGCATGAGGCCCACAGGGGTTGCCCAAGAGGATCCTCACCCGTTACAGAATATTAATCAGGAGGCTTTTATGGCACATTCAAGTTTTGTGTTTAATCAGTGCTTGCATTACTAAGCTTTCAGATTCAAGAACACACTCCAAAGTCATTTATCATCAGCAGAGTTTGAAATAATAGTTTTAAGTCATGGCTATTAACACAGTCAATCCTTTCCAATCTCACATTTCCAAGCTTTTTCCTCAAGCCTAGCCAGGGTTTCTATTTTTTTTCCCCCGAGAAGAAAAATACATAACAGCCATGAACATTGATGAAGTGTTTTTACATGATTAGTAGCAAGATGTGGTCGTAGCACAGCTGCAAATTGTTTAACAGGAACTTCATTACTTGACTTAGAAACATTCATAAAATTGTAGAGTTGGAAGGGACCCTAAGGATAATCTAGGCCAACCCCCTGCAATGTAGGAATATGCAGTTGTCCTATACAGGAATTGTACCTGCAACCTTGGCATTATTAGCACCATGATCTAATCAACGAAGCTGCCCAAGCAGGAATTTATGTATATAAATTTGTGTGGAATGAGTAAACCAGAGGGTTTAAATTGGAACCTTTCTATCTTGGGGAGAAAAGATGGAGCTTCCAGAATTTACTTATTTGACTTAGGATACTAGCACTATCCTTCAGTCAATGCTTTCACAGCTCCTGAGGCACACACCTTGGGTTTAGTGATGCCTCACATGAGCTCTGGTGCATGTAGGAAGCTCCCTTACCAATGAAGGTGCCTCCATTCAGTTCAATGGGCAGGGCAGAACTTGTGTGTAACTGGTGTGGGGGACCTCTGACCCTCCAGACATTGTTAAATCCCATCAACTCTGGACATTGGCCAGGCTTGCTGAGGCTGATGGGAGTTGTAGTTCAGCAATACCTGAAGTTCAGCATGATTCCTCAGACCTGCCCAAGAGGTTGCTTTACATTTACCAGGCTTGATTTAATACAATGAAGAGAAGCTTGCAATCTAAATCACGTAATTGGAGAAGTCTTTGGGACTTTAAAGCCTGAGGTTCTGAATGCAGTGGTAACACACATTAACACCCAAAAGCCCCAGTTTTCTTGAATCAAGTCCTTTCCATTTCAATTATATTTAACCCTGGAATGAGTGCATTCAGCACTGCAAATATAGCTGAATTCCATATGCCATATGACAACTTCAGTTAGCATTCCTATTCTTAAGTCCTGCAGTTCCTCAGCAAACGCACATTTAGGGCAGTGTAACTGGTTCACCCACACTGATCACTGAGCCAAGGGGTGTGCTGCAAGTATGATATAAAGCACATGCAGAATGGAAGGCGAGAGGGGGCTGAATTTTCGCACAGGGTGTCACTGAAATTTGAAAGACCAAAGTCTGCCCCTGTCCTCAAGTGCAACTTTTGCTCTAAAGAATGACTGCATTCAACGACTACTAGCTTCTTTAGCTGCATCTCTGCCTCCAAGAATTGTCATTTGCTATATCAGGAAGAAAAAACCCTTCACCAACTACATTATTCACTAGCAATCATCTCAAAGGAAAGAGGCGGAGCTTGAGAGACAAACACAGCACAACGTAACACCTGAAAATGGTCAGCTCATCACCTCAGGCAAATCTTTCAAAGACTCTTCCTTCAGCTTACGTTATAAAGTAAGAAAAAGAAAAATCTGGATTATTTCTGAATTTTTCAGCTTTATCTGAATTCTTTGTTTTAAAAGTTATCGACTTTAAAAGCTTTCAGATTCCCAGAAAAATAAAAGCCCAGAAATTTGCAGACATAATAAAATTTATTTAAATTTCATGCATTACGGTAGCTACAAGTGTAGTCATATGAAATTGAAGGACAATAAACTTTGCTTCGTCCATACAATGTAGCCTCAAGTGAAATGGATGGGAGGTTCCACAGTTACAAAGAAACAAAAAAGGGCAAACATTTTAAATTTAGAATTGTGTAAAATGAAACAGTCACATGACTGTAAACTTTAGGGGAAAGGGCACATTACTATTTGAACATACACTGCAAAGGATTTAATTGGAGAAGCACTTTGAACAATATTGGAAGTCAGCCTTCTTATATGAACCTAATAATGGAGATTTGCCATTAAACACTTTGAATATCATTGCACCTCCCTTTCAACTCTTTCCCTAATTGTTTATAGCAATGGTACAGACCAACATTCAGCCAAGTATAAAGTTTACAACCCCTGTTCCTTTGAACTGCCAACCACAAATCCTTTTATTCACTTTTGCTTTCCCTTAACTCAAATTGCTTTGATATGCAGAAATTTATAGACTGTGCTTGATTCTACTCTCAATTTTAATGAGCAAACAAACCTTCTGGATTAAATAAGTGGCACTTGCTGAATGAGCCATCATTCAGCTGCTGCCAGTTGAGTGAATACCTACCACTCCTCTATGGCCTATTTGGTTTGCTTCAAATCTCTTTTTTTTAAAAAACAAAAACAAAACCCAGCAACCAAAGATTCTCCCATCTTCCAAGTTAAAAGGTAGAATGAACAGCGCAACTTTATCATAAACTGGTACTTGTGCTTAGTTTTTAGACCAAACATCATGTACCAGCATTATTGCCAGAGATGTCACGTAACAGTCCTACTAATTTTATTGGTTAGCATTTTCTGCCAGAAAGGATTTGATGGTATAATTCAGGTCACTGTAGGTAGATCTAGCTCACCCCAGTGCCTAAAAAAAATCAAGTTAAGTTTGTTTGTAGATAAAGTGATGCAACACTAATTAAATAGTACCATACTTGCATGAACATATTTAATTTTTTTTAATCCACCATAAGGAAAGGGAGAAAGAAAGTTTCTTTAGTACAAATTTTGTCAATTGTCTAATTGCTTCATTTATAACTTCGTCCGGGAGGCGGCAAAGGGAAAGAGTTGGGTTTCAGAAAAGCCTAAGTAATTGAATATTCAGATTACTTGGCAGGTTAAAAGCTAATGCAACAGGTGTTACATCTGGATAAAAACATTATTCAAAAGCAATTAAGATACTGAAAAAAGATTTCAAATTGAATAGTTTATTAACATGGTAATTGTCTTTGTAACATGTGCACACACGCTTGCACACTCTTAATGATCTGCCTTGAAAAATGTTTCAATATGCTGGGAGAGGGGAAATAAACATAAATCCTATAGATTTTTCATAATTCTAGGCAATTATGTCCACATCACTTACAAAGCTATTGCCAAATCTTTCCAAGGAAGCAGAATTTAGGAGGAAGGGAGAGGGAAAAAAAACTTTGGGGGGGAATTCAACAGTGGCATAGCAGAGCTCTCAATATGAGAAAGCTGACATAATGTGGACCTTTGCTGTGAAATCTCATCTTTGCAAATATAGGGAGAAGGTTATCAATGGGAAGAAAATAAGAAGGCGATGTGAAGTAGGCTTTTGCAGAGTCAATTTTTTCCCCTCACAGTATTTGTGCAGGCTTGTCAAAAACAATGCTTAATCCTTCTCTGGAACCAATTTCAGAACTTTTCCAATTGCAATGGTCTTACCTAAACAAAACACAGAAATGGTTTGTTAGGAGACATACATGTGTGAACCTTTAAAAAAACCTTCCAAGTAAACAAACAGTCACACAGATTTCACACAAAAGCTGGTTTGCACTTAACAATGAACTCTTGGGGGGGGTTAGCTTATTTGTACATGCAAGCCTGTCACAACCAACTATGGTTTGTTTGTGGTCAACAAACCAGAATATGAAACCATGCTTCGGATGTTGGCTTATGTATCTTGGCTTGCATTAAACATGTTTTCTCTTTACCTCTGAACCTTGGGCTTAACCCTCCTTCGTTTTTGCATCTTGCCCTATACGCACATGGCGATAAAGGAGCAAAGCAAGAAAATATAGAAAATCAAACCAATGTTAAGTGGAACAAGCCACAGTTATTTTGCTTGTCAGAACCTGGTTTGTTCAACAAACTATGGCAGAAACAAACCATTTAGTGCTGCATATGAATGTAGAGAGTGCTACCTCAATCTACACAGTAGTTTTTGCAGAGAAGCTTATTCTCTTCTTAATGAACTGTAATAAAATCTTCCTTCCCAACAATGGAAATGGATACAAGGCTTCTGATTATTATTTTTTGTACCAGAGAATCTGCATTTCAGCCCAAACCAATTTGCTCCCCCAAAATTCTATGCCAATTTTTACATTCCTCTGGATATTTACTAAAGTTCAATTGATTTTCAACAGCTGACATGCAGTGCTGTTTATATATGACAGTCAGCAGTTTGCAATACAGTGGTACCTCAGGTTACATACGCTTCAGGTTACAGACTCCGCTAACCCAGAAATAGTACCTCAGGTTAAGAACTTTGCTTCAGGATGAGAACAGAAATCGTGCTCTGGCAGTGTGGTATCAGCAGGAGACCCCATTAGCTAAAGTGGTGCTTCAGGTTAAGAACAGTTTCAGGTTAAGAATGGACCTCCGGAACAAATTAAATACTTAACCCGAGGTACCACTGTATCATATTCCAGCCTTCCCCGCCCTGGTGCCCCTGCAGATGTTTTGGATTACAGCTTTCAGCACCCTGACCACTGGCCAGGTTGGCCAAGCCTCACAGGACTTGTAGTCCAAACATCTGGAGGGCTGTCATATTTGTGCCTTCCAGAATTAAAGCTGGCCAAAGCCAATACATCCAAAGCATAGAATTTTATTTTCTATGATTCAGCAACACAAAGTAAAACAAACAAACAACCAAGCCATTTTCAAATCCTCTTACCCTCATCTCTTAAGGTGAATCGACCCATCTGAGGGAAGTCTTTGAATGTCTCAAGGCAGATAGTTCCTGCCGTCCTTAAACGGGCAATACATACTTGATCTTGTTTAACAAAACGGGGCCGTGTCTTGCTTTTCTCTCCTGATTTTTTGTCTACCAGACAGATTAAGGCCTACAGAAGGAAAGAGAAAAGATAAAACATGGGCTCTCTTTTTCCAACAGAAGCCCCAGTCCTTTGATAGCTGTTTATGAGGTGTCCAGCAGGAAAAACCACAACAGTTTCATTGTTATTTGGTTCTTCCCCACCCCCTTAACCTGAAATAAAGCCTCTCTCAAAAGAAGCTCAACACCTCAACTGAAGTACAGGAAGAATGATAGGTTGTATCCAATGCTAGTACAATTCAGAGCAGACCCACTTAAATTAATAAGCATGGCTAACTTAGGTCCATTAATTTTAATGGGTGTACTTAGAGTATAACTTAGGTGGATGTACCACTATATATTCCTTTCACAAGTAGTTTTACCCCATGTTACTTCACCTGATACACACTTTTAATATTCTTAGTAAAATACTGTTTCAAATCATGATGATTTTGAACTACACAAATGCACTGGGCCATTAAATTAGGCATGCCCAAAGTCCGTTTTGGGGGCCTAATCCGGCCCGCCAGTCAGTTTAATCCGGCCTCTGTGGCAGTTTATGTCCTAAAAAAAGCTTAACAACTTTGGTCGGCCTTCACTTCATCAAATCTGACCCTCTTTGAAAAAAGTTTGGACACATTTAGACTGCATTTAGCCATAGGTCATTACAACATGATGCTGAGACCATCTAATGGTGGCTGTGGGAGATTACTAAATATACAGCAAAAACTGAGACAAAAAACCCCATCTGCACAATTAATAGACACTTCACTCAAACCTTTTGCCACAATTGTGTATCTTTTAATCTAAGAAGATGAGAGCAATACTCACTGTGATCTCAACTTCTTCAATACAGGTATGAATATGCAGCACCGCATTGTACCCTGGGCAGATGATGGATTTATGCTCAATTATCACTATCTGTAATCAATAAGAATAACTAAGTAAACATAATGTAGAAAAACACCAATTTCTTATGGGTATTGGGTAGTAATTCCCTCATCTCTCTTTCCCTCTGGAGGAAGATATTGCTTCAAGCAGAAATATACGCTAGGACAATTAACCAACTTGCAAGCAAACAGAATTTCTTTTCTAGAAGGTGAAGACTTTCAAATCAAAGGATTAACAATTTAATTCGCACATTTATACCACTGATTTCTGAACAAGATTTAATTGCTGATATACCCTCAACCTATGCAAATCTGGATCAACCAACTCTAGTATTATTCATTTATCGGTTGAAAATCAAACATGGTTTTCCAACAAACATACCTGAGCATCAAAAGTGCGTCCTGAATGACACAGGTTATTAAGATCACAGAGTATAAACCCTGGGAGGATCTCCTCCTCTTCAATTCCTTTCAGTCGAATCTTCAGATTTTCACCTGGAGCTACGGATTCAGTTTCTACATCATCGGAAAGGATTCCAAGGACTTCCACATTATGCTTCAAGAAAGCAACGTTAAGGCTTTAAAACATTTCTATTTATTCATCAAACAAAATGTATATAACACTTGGTTGCAAAAAGCCAGATAAACATATAAGCCATTTACAGCAACATAGAATTAAACATTAGAATTGACAAAAACAGTTATCAGGAGCAGTTATCGGCAATAAAACACCCGTTGTCAGTGAAGTTAACGTTTTTCAAATAAACCAAAACAGCACAGGCCTAGTGACCCCAGCAACTCTTCCCAGTAGGTCTTGCCCCAATGAGGCAGTAAAGTCCCCACCTTCTCATAGCTGCCTAAGGTGGAATCCACACACATATATAAAACGTTCTGAAAATGCTTTTTTTAAAAAAATACATTGAATTTTCCATAAGGCTCACCATCGCCATCTAGTGTCACATTGTATGGTGCACTTAAAACAATTAAAACCTTTTATTTGCAGCTGTATAGCTGAGTCCTAAGTCCCCTCTTCGCCAGAGTTTTTTCCAAGCCACCTGAGACTTCTCTGTCTTTGCTCCACCCTTTTCGTCTCCACCCCCATCATTCTGCCCGGACGCTGAGGTCCAGCGCCGAGGGCCTTCTGGCGGTTCCCTCATTGCGAGAAGCAAAGCTACAGGGAACCAGGCAGAGGGCCTTCTCGGTAGTGGCGCCCGCCCTGTGGAACGCCCTTCCAGCAGATGTCAAAGAGATAAACAACTACCTGACATTCAGAAGACATCTTAAGGCAGCCCTGTTCAGGGAAGTTTTTAACGTGTGATATTTTACTGTATTTTTGGTTTTTATGGAAGCCGCCCAGAGTGGCTGGGGAGGCCCAGCCAGATGGGCGGGGTATAAATAAATTATTATTATTATTATTATTATTATTATTATTATTATTATTATTATCATCATCATCATCATCATCATCATCATACCTCTTCTGGTTCTGGGAGACCAGGAGGCAGGGAAGCTGGCTTTTATATTGTATAGCTAACTCTTCCCCCCTTTAAAAAAAGTTTTATATATTTGTACATTTGTACAAAAATACTTTTTAAAGTTTCCTTTTCTATAATGCGGTATGTATTCATTGCCCTGTTATTCAATATTTTAAAAAGTCTAACACAGAATCCCACATAGTGGGATCACAAACTGCAGAGAACATTCATGTTTGCTTATGCTCAAGGCAAGCAGATTTAATTCCGCGGCTCCAGAGTTACTGGTAAAGTAACTGAATGCAATAGCCAGGAAGTCACTAAATATTTGCAGTCAGTAGAACGTTTAAGGCAAAACTAACATATCCTCTTCTCCCTGACCTTTTGCAAGGAAAAAGCCAAATACTGTTACAGAAGGAAGTGATTTGGGAGTGAATCACATAATACAGGGTGCCACTTTCCAAACATCTCCACTTGCAAGCTACTCAAACCTTTCCTTGCTCCAGACCGTTATAGCAATTTGCAACATTTCTCCACCCCCAACCCCCAAAGTTGCTTACAATAATTTAAATACATGAGACTGTATCCATTGCTAGTTTTACTCAGAAGACCCACTAAAATTAATGAACATGATTTATGTAGGTCCATTAATTTTAAAAGGTCTACTCTGAGGAAAACTCCATTGGATACAACGAAGGGCTTGGTAAAACTAAACTATCAAATCCAGAAACAAAACAAAAAAAACCCCCTAAACAAAACAGTGCTTCCCAACACATCTACTTTGCTCAACCTCTACCCTTTATACCTCGCACCAAAGGATCCTCTCCTCTCTCCCAGAAGGCTCCTCTATTAGCAGAAACCTCCCTTCCCTCTGCCTCTTCAACACAATGACTATCAACTTAATATTGCTCTTTGGTAAGTAAGTGTAGAAACAAATTTAAAATTTGTATTTTGAACGTTACCCCTCCAAACCCCACCCTCTGTTTTATTGAAGACTGGAGTCACGAAGGTAAGCAGAGAAAACTGGGTGCTGGTTATTTAGATCTCTTGCAACCAGATGCCCCAAGCTCAGATTTCAGACACAACATGAAACCAGTACAGGGTTGTGAAACAAGGCAACTTGCTTGGAGGAGTATTTCTGAGAAACACCTGTTTTGAAAGGAGCCAACTCCTGCCAAAATCAGATAAACCTGATGGTTTGTAGCAGTGTGTAGCAGGGACTTGGAGTTCTTAACATATAGCTTTTAACTTTCCATTGGTCTGTTAATAATGAACAGGGTTCACATAAAGTATGCAAGGCAGAGTAAGCTGGGTTTCAAAAGTTGTTCCAACAGATACAGATTTCAGAACCACAAGGTATGAATTTTACATGGGTGCGTGAGACCCAAGCTCTGGAAAGCTTCCAGGGAAAAAAGTGCAACAGTGGAATTTTCTGCCTTAAAGACGGAAGAGACTGGTGGTTCAGGATGACTCGTTCTCTACTTTATCAAAGCAACCTTTTTTTAAAAACGGAAAATCTGAAATGTTTTAGGCTACCTAGCACAGATATTTGAGCTGAAACTTAGCAAGCCTTGCATAAAAAGTAGCCACAGCATACACTCAACACTAAAGGACAGCATATTTCAAGCAGCTCAAGAGCTTGTCTGCGTTGGCGGCAAGATGAAACAACCCAACTCTGGGCAGGGTAAACCACAGCATTTCAAGGCAGGATATCAGAATATGTTAAGGTTCCCCTTTCCACCCCAAATTCCAAACACTCGTGATGATTGCAAAAATGCCAACACGGGACTTCAAGAGAAGGCCTAAGTTTACACTGCTCTTGTTTTGCCAACAGATGAAAATATACCTTTTCCCCTGGACTATGGGAGAAGGTGAGGTGCACTGGGGACTCAGTGTTTCTTTGTTGCTGCTAATTTGTCTTTTAACTTTGATTCTGAATTTTGTATTTATTGCTGGTTGGGTTTTTTTACTGTTAAGTTTGATTTCGAGGTTTATGTATCTCCACCTTGAGACCTTCAAGAAAAGGGAGGATTATAAATGATCAGTGCGTATGTGTGTGTGTACGCACTGGGTGCAATTTTCTTTTTTGGGGGGAGAGGCAGATGAGGTAAATCTGCTTCCCTTAAGAAATTAGGGTTTCAAGGGTATAGCAGAAGGTTTAACCTCTTGTGTCTGTGACAGTACTCATTCACTTTTTCTAATCAAGTCAATGACTGCCATCCACTCTTATGGGTTGGGGGGTGGGGAAAACAGTAAGATCTGCTTGTGGAGACTTTATTGCCTATGAACCAAACATAAGCCTTCTGCCTATTATCTTCCACACTGCAATGTGTGTCCCCTGCATAGAATCCCTGGCCATCCCCGACTAGGATCCTGCTAATTGCAACTAAAAAAAAACAGCAGCACATGTTTCAGGAGTTCCTCAAACTAAAACTAGGCTGATCATGTGCATATTTCTGCTTATTAGTGCCTAAGCAGACTAAGCCTTCTCAAGAGCAGAAAAGAAACCTCATAGGGGAATGCCGATTTTCAACATCAGAATTATTTTGTAGGCTTAACACTAGAAAGTTAAGCTTCTTAAGAGGAAAACGTGCCGTACCTTGTTTGGCATCATCACAAGCTGCTGTCCTTTGCAGATAGAGCCTGATTCCAGCTTTCCCAGAACTACCGTGCCCATATCCTTCAACATGGAAAGAAAGGTTGTTTTTTAAATCAGCAAAATAGAACCTACTGCACTTTACAAAAGAGAACATCTGGCATAGTGCTAAGGAATTTCAATCAAAGCAGTAAGGAGCTTTTGCTGGAGATAAATTAAACCCAAGGGGTAAAATATTGGGAGTAACCACTAGTTAACTGTATGCTCACATCTACATGTTATCACCCTTATATTTAAGATCACACGAGAGCACCACCTTATCACCAGCAACTGCACCTTGTTAGGTGGCCACACTGACACTCTGAGGATAGGGTAGGGTGCAAAGACAAATCTTAATACTTAGGGGAGGGGATAGATCTATTCAGGGCTGAGGTTTAGGAATGCTAAATTTCAACTGGTGTTAGCTGAATTTTAACTGGGTTACTTGTTTTTGTGAGACCTTCAGGACCTGGTGGATTTAAACAGGTAAGCATGACATACTACCAACTCAGCTGTAGAATTTATCAAGTCTACCATAGACTAATGAAAGTCCTGCAACTATGATGCCAGTTAAATGCACTGGATTCTATTCCAAAGGCTCCTGCCCCTCATTCAAGGGGGACTCCCTTTGATAGAGGAAGAAAATCTTTGTATCCAACTCCATGTGTAAGCAACTCTCAGGCAGCGATGCTGTCCAATTTTCAGTAGACACTTAAGACAAAGCTATGCAATTTTTAGTCCCACTGATACCAATGGGGAAAGTTTAATGTTTAAAATTCTGCTTAATTCTCTCATTCAAGTGAATGGGACTCAGTACTCAATGCTCGCTGAAAAATGTGACACATGTATTTCAGTTCATCTCAATCTTTTCATTGTGAGAAAATTACACAAATTGCTGTGACACTACATTTACAGAAAATGGAACCAGAAGAGTGCATTAAGGGTGCACGCAGGCACACTCCAGTTCAGTCACAGAATAACAAAGTCTTCAGCTTGAGACCTATAGGTTGCATGTTTTAATAATTTCACTGAGTGCAGGGAAATGTTCTGAAATATTACTATGAGTTGTATTCAATGTTTCGCTAGAGAGATCATTTAGTGAGTGCAAATTATCTCTCCTCTCCTCTCCCTGCACATTCTTCTAGGGCTTCTCTCCTAGATCTGAGGAGGGCCTGGGGGTGTAAATGGGGGAAGTTCTATCATGCTAGTGGAAAATTTCGTGCTAGTGCAATGAGTTAGCTGAATATGGCCCTATGTTCTTAACACTCCCAACTGTCATATGTCACCAAAACAGGTTAAGGTACAGTACCTAGATAATAGAAGAACAATTCAATTGCATTTTGCACATTTTAGTCCAATGGCAGGCTTTGGATTAACGTATTTGGGGGGAAGGAGGAAGCAGCCATGAGACACAGCCAACTATAAATGAGAAACTGAGCAACTAAAGCAATTGTGTCAAATCTTCAAGGTAGCTGTTATTTGAGTACCTTATATTTATCAACAATTGGCAGCCTGATTGGTCCATCAACCGGTCTGTTGAAATTTGGCAAGTTATCCAGATATGGAATAAACGGTAGCCCACTGAAAAAGAGAGGAGGGAAAATAATGTCATGCAAATCCATGGTATGTCTTTGTCTTGTTTAAGATTTTGACCTATAATGGTTCTTGGAGACAATTAACTTCTGAGACAGTAACATTATTCATGAGATGAATATACCTGCATCACATTCATGAATTACCAACTTTTAAAGGCACTGTATAAGCAGAAATTCTACCAAATCTGATATAAAGTTATTTTCCCTACGATCATAGAGACATTTAAATATTCCTAGGAACTGTAAGAGTTCTTGCTTGCCATCTTAACTGAGGCAACAAAAAATACAGACAGGTGCCCTAGCTTTGATAATGGTTCATTTGAAAATGTAGTTTGAAAATAGTTCAAAGCTACCACCCTACCAGCAGTGCTTAAGTTTTAACATGGATCAAATCTGCAGATAATCAAATTTTAACAGAAAGGATTTGCAGAAGGGCTATTTGAGCAGCCACTCGCCTTGTGATCACATCAGTACTGGCCTGATCACTTTTCTTCAAGCACACAAAACAAATATCAGCTCACAAACTGGGGTGTCTCTTAGTAGCCTGCAGCACTCTCCCCACCTCAGTGCTCTAGGCAATCACTAAGAGGCTGGCCAATGGCAACCTTCCCATGGGCCTGCTCTCCCCAACACTCCGAACGACTACCTGGGCCTAAGCGGAAACTGCCTGTTTCAGACAGTTTCCTCTTGACCCAGATTGGAAGTGTGCTGTGACAGACACCAACAGGTCTGTCAGGCTTGCTCTCGTCAATAATGATGATGATGATGATATTATAATAACAACAACAACAACCACAACCACCCAGCCAGCCACTCTGGGCAGCTTCCAACATAATATAAAAACACAGTGAGATATCAAACATTTTAAACTTCCTGATACAGGACAGCCTTCAGATGTCTTTGGAAAGTTATGTAGTTTAGGCAGGTGCTTGAAACTCGCTTGTTCAGGCAGGCCTTTTACAGTTAATGGTGGTGGCTTCACTGAAGTGTGAAACTGTTTTGATTCTCTGCTGCTATGTGGGTCAGTAACAGCTATTTTTATTAAGACTACTTAAATTTGATTTTACAGGGTTTTATGACATGTGGCATTTCGCATTTGCTGCTTTGGAACTAGCTCTCCACAGAAAAGCAGGGCATCACGTT
Organism: Podarcis raffonei; assembly: GCF_027172205.1. Classification (NCBI taxonomy): domain Eukaryota; kingdom Metazoa; phylum Chordata; class Lepidosauria; order Squamata; family Lacertidae; genus Podarcis; species Podarcis raffonei. Next base: position 38,503,140 of record NC_070615.1, on the reverse strand, counting down.
AAATAAAATAAAGATAAAGATACATACATATACCAAGGACAGAAGTCCGATTGTTCCTTGAGGTTTGCTCCAGTCAATCCAGAGCAGGGCATGAAGTGAATATCTTTTTTCGGATTGAAGCCAACTTTCTTCAAGAATGGCACCAATTTCTCTTTACATTCCTCATACCTGAAAGTTTCACCCAACAGAAGAAAAACTTTAACAGACTTTGGATGGTCTTGGAACAGCTATGTCAAAGGTGCTGGGGTGAGACAATGGAGCCAGGAGTTGTGTGATACTGCCAGTTTCTCTTTACATTTCACCTCGCAATGCTTTCTTGATGGATCTGAGCTTGAATCAAGTTTAAGTGAACATCTTTCCCAAATAGCAGACCTCTAAAACTACCTGCCTTTATCCAGAAATTTTGATGGAGCTGTTTATCTGCCAACAATCATAGGCACCAATGTAGAATGGAGACCACAGAGAGCAGGGGTGGGCAGACTTGTTAGATCTGCTTTGTATTAGAATCTGAAAATCTACCAGCAAGAGCCAGATGGAAGAGACACATGCCAAATGAAAGAAGAGGGTGTCTCTATGTACATTCTGATCCTAGGATTCATTTTCAGCACCAGAACTGAACTGACCTCAGGGTTCTTTCATACAAAAGCCCACTCCTGGTTACCCTTTCTTCATTATAGTGGGCTAATGGAAAGGGAAGTGAGGCAAAAGGTCCCTTTTTGTCATTGTTAAGCAATTGGGAGCCACAAATCCTTGCCAATCTACTGTAAATTTCGCAGGTATCTTTGCCCTCCTCTTCTATAAGGGATAGTCCTTGTATAAACAGGGTTAGAGGTTTGTGGGAATCGAGGAAAATGACACTGTGGTAGTCCCTGTAAGACTGTACTGTGTCGGAATGCACATGGGTGAATCTGGCAGTGTTCTTTGCAAAGCACAGGCTTAGTATGTAAGAAGGAGATTTGAATTAGCAATTGTTTACTTATACAGTGGTACCTCGGGTTAAGCACTTAATTCGTCCCAGAGGTCCATTCTTAACCTGAAACTGTTCTTAACCTGAGGTACCTGAGCTAATGGGGCCTCCTGCTGCCGCCGGAGCATGATTTCTGTTCTCATCCTGAAGCAAAGTTCTTAACCCGAGGTACTATTTCTGGGTTAGTGGAGTCTGTAACCTGAAGCGTATGTAACCTGAAGCGTTTGTAACCCAAGGTACCACTGTACTAGGTCAGACTATTCATTCAGCTAGCTCAGCAGTGACAGCAGGTGCCCAGTCTCTCAGACAAAGACAGGGGTCTTCCCCCATTACTTACTACCTGAACCTTTAAAGGGGATGGCAGGAACAAAATCTAGGACCCCTGAGCTATTAAGGTAAAAGGTAAAGGACCCCTGGACAGTTTGGTCCAGTCCGCTATGGGGTTGCGGCACTCATCTCACTTTCAGGCTGAGGGAGTCAGTGTTTGTCCACAGACAGCTTTCTGGGTCATGTGGCCAGCATGACTAAACCGCTACTGGCGCACGGAGGACAGTGATGAGTGCCATGAGCTATTATAGTCCTTTCTACAATATTCAAGGAAATATACAGTATTTAAACTTATTGTGAAGGCAAAAATGACAGCATGAAAACTTCCTTGAGCATCAGCAGACCTCCTGAAATAAGCTGCTATAGAAAACAACCAGAGATGGGCTCTTCATCATGTCTAATTTGAGGGATTATTCCAAATTCTAGGGGCCATTCCAGTGAAGTCCTTGCTGTCCCCATTCTAACTAACTACTGTGAGGGCATATAAAAGATGGTTTGATGATGTGATCGCCACATGAATACTAAAGTAGTAGAGCCACATGCAGGAATTTTAGTTATGGGTCAACAGGGCCTGTGTGAAAAAGAGTCCTGTATTTCTGCAGCATGCATTTCAGTCATGTAATGGGAGTGATCTTGCACCCCAATGGCAACATTTAATCTTCCCTGTAGCTCTGGAACAACTCCACCTAGGTTTCCAGAATTTAGGACACCAGGGTATATTAGGTAGGAGAAGACCAATCCCATTTCTAATACAAAAAGATAACATACGCACTGTAGATAAAACATGTAAAAACAAAACAAGAATTTAACAAGAGTTCTACTCACCTTTCATTGCTCCAGTTCACAGTTGGATCATCCATTTTATTAATAAGAACTATTAAATGTTTTACGCCTGCAGTTTTTGCTAACATGGCATGCTCTCTCGTTTGTCCCCCTTTCTCAAAACCAGTTTCAAACTCTCCTTTCCTTGCAGAGATAACCTAGTTGGAAGGGAGATAAACCAACAATGTTTGAATTATTAGGGCTATAGCTCAATTCCTTGCTCTTCTCCAGTTAGAATTAAGAACTGTCAGAGATTTTAGGCCTTGCAAGGTGACCTATATTGAGGATTGCTCCTTTAAGTCAACTGTTCAAATAATCTCAAGACTACAATTTTTATATTAAAAGCTATTATCTTACAACTACTAATTCCTTAGGAACGGGGGTGTGGAACCTCAAGTTCAGGGGCCAAATGTGGCCCTCCAGGCCTTGATGTGGCCCTTGAAATTTTCCACAAGCCTCACCATTCATTGTCCCTGCTTTCCACTCCAAATGTTTTTGTATGGTTAGGTGTCCTTGAACTCTACTAAGGGCTCTTTCTCGTCCAGATGGAGGATCAAGATGGGTGTGCAAACAAGTGTAGGAAGTTGTCTACTATACCAAGGTAAAAATTAAATTTGTTGCTTCATTCAATTTTGCCTCTACACCCACCCCTGCACTGGCATGTGACCCCTGCCTTAGTTAATGCATGTACAAAGTAAAAAATGAAATAAAATGAGACCATGAAGCAGGTCACTACAGCTGCAAGAAACGTACTTCAGTAAAAAAACAGTAACAGGTCATCAGCTAAACATCTGCCAAGGACTCCTTAACCCAGAGAGGGACTGAATGATTTCTTACCAACACAGCTAGATCAGCTTGAGAAGCACCACCAATCATATTTGGGACAAAGCTCTTATGCCCTGGAGCATCTAAAATTGTGAAGTGTTTCTTCTCCGTTTCGAAATAGGCACGGCCCACTTCCACTGTTTTACCTTTGTCTCTTTCTTCCTGGTTTGTGTCCAAGGCCCAGGAGAGGTACCTACAGGGAGAGGGAAAAGAGTGATCACATGAGCACTGTGCGGCTCAATGGTTCTCAAAAGCCTTCTAGGCACAAAATTGTATCTGAACATTCCCAGGAACTCACAAGAACTGGGCAAGGCAGCTGAGTGTGCTTTCAAAGTCCAGCGTTCTAGCATGCAACTGAAGTAAAGGAGAGCATTTCTAGAAAATGTATACCCACTGCCTTGCTAGCCATCTTCAGGAGAAGAAAATGTTAGGGAGTAACCCCTACATAAATCCAGAGTGGAGTCCCTAAGGAAGCTGGATGGCAGCTAGATGGCATCTTGTACGCTTCCTTTAGGCAACTCCTGCAGCCAAGCTGGTGCTGATATATTGCTTTCCTTTCCTTTGGACCACATCAGTGAGGCTGAGAGGGGAGGTCCTGTCGTCTGGGCAAGCCAGGACCTCCATATACACTGCCCAGGCTTGTGCCCTAGAGACGTCACTTCAGTGCTGCTTACTCTGAGTAGGACTAACAATGGCTGCAACCCATCAACTACGACAGGTAACAGAGGCTCCTCCTCACTCAGCCCCTAAGCTGGTATTCTCCTAAGTCAGAACCTGCTCTCCAGGAACTTTATCTATTTCTTGCCAAAGAGAGAGGAAAAAAACAATCCACACAGGTTAAAGCATGTTCATCATAAGATGTAGGGGAGTTCATACCAGGTTTCTCTGTTTTTTTCTTTAGCTTCTCTTTCATATTTTTCAAGTGTTCTTTTATCAACCATGCCTGTCAAGTACCTAGAAAAAAATAGATTCGTATGTTGTTTAGAATGTAGAAGCTGCCTGCAGAAAGCAGCTTTATTTTTAAGGAGATAGAATGAGGTGGTAAATAAACCATCAGGAAGGTAAATAAACCATCCATACAGCTCACTGCTTCATTGGCATACACAGCAGCATATAAAGATAGCCAATCCACAGAAAATAGTTAAGACAAGCTGTTTTGGGACTACAATTCCCATCATCCCTGATCATTGGTTCTGCTAGATAGGAATGGGAGTCATAGTCCAATAACAGCTGGAAGCCCAAGTATGAGAAAACCTGGACTACAGTGCTGCATGAGAAGCAGGTTTTGATCAAACATTTACATTGAGAAACAGCATTTAGTATGGGCATATGACATTTTGTAATTTATATCAGGACTGGGGAAACATGTGGCTCTCTGGATGTTGCTGGACTCCAACTTCCATCATCTCTATTGGTCATGCTGGCTGAGGCTGATGGGAGATGGAGTCCAATAACATCTTGAAGGCCTCATGTTCACCATCCTGGTAGAACTACAGGAAAGTTTAGGAAAATGTCTATGGACATTTACAATAGACTTCACAATAGACAGAAAACAATTGGTAAGAGATTCAGACTAATGCTGCACTGCAGGTAAGTCTACGTCAACAAAAGCAATCAAGCACAAACATTTCAAAGATTTGATAAATTAAGCTGCTTACATTATTTGTCCTCCAATTGTTGATTTGCCAGCATCTAGCCAAAAAAATGTAGAGAGCAATTTTTAAAGAAAAATGGATTTTCAATGTATGCTTTCCCCAACCACCTATGCTACTTCTCTCATTCTATTAAAGTGCTGGATTTCCCCATCATAATGTTCTTTTGTCTTTCATATTAGTATTGCCAATGATGCGGGGTCAAAAATTGTCTGTGGAAATGCTAAGAAAAATCTTCCATTGTTAAATTTTTTTCCTTTTCTAAAAACGCATTGCTTCATAAAATGAACTAGCAACAAAATGAGTGGATCCAATAACGGAGTTTAACTGGGCAGTTTGAGAGGTAAGTTGTTCAGTAAAGGAGGATGTAATGAACATATGAAGGCACACTAAGTGTGCAAATGATTCTGAAAGGATGTGAAGCAAATATGCCCTTTTCTATTCTCTGTATGCTGCTGCTGCTGTTTTTTGTTTTAAAGTCCACAGCATTAGTTCTAGATGTCAGTGTCCTTAACAAGCATTTTATTTATTTTACTCTCCCTGCAAGGAGACTTTTTATTAAGGAGAAAGAGCCCAGACACCACGTCATATGAGCAAGCAGGAATTCTAATTAGCAGTTCCTCCCCCCTCCCTGCTGCATTATGCATTAACCAACCATTATAATTTCAGGTTTATCAGCTTTATGCGTAACTGCAACCAAGTCATTTAATTGACAGGCAATGCATATGCTAGAGCAAGTGTCGGAAAACTTTGGCCCTCAATGTTGTTGAACTACAACTCCCATCAGCCTCAGCAAGCGTGGTCAGTGGCCAGAGATGATGGGAGTTATAATTCAACAACATCCGGAGGGCCAAAGGTTCCCTGCATAGCCAGAGGGTATTCCTGCATAGCAGGTACCACTGGACCTACCCTTACACACCCACTTGAAGGATTCAGTAGCAAGCACTGAAAACACTGCTGTCTGAGACTCTAGAGCAGGGGTCGGCAAAGTTTTTGTGGCTTGGGCCGGTTCACGGTCCTGCAGATGCCACTGTGGGCCGGAGTGCGCACATGCACACACGCGCAAACGCTATTTCCGGCGCTCCTTCCAGCACGGAAGAGGCGTGTGCAGCTTCTCATTGGCTGCAGGAGCTTCCTGTAACCAACGGGAAGCTGGCCAGCGTCATGGAAGGCGGTCCCCGCTTGTGGCCCATGGGCCTTAGGTTGCCAACCCCTGCTCTAAAGAGCTGCTTCCAGTCAAAGAAGATAATACTGAGTTAGGCAGGCAGACAACTAGATTATGACAGCTTCCTGTGCTTCAGATGTCTACTCAGCAGTAATCGTGAATGAGTCACTCTCTGCTGCACCTATTTGTTTTGGTGAGACACGGAATAAAGGAAGGCTTGACTATGCACACTATTCTGAACTCTTCCGAGGAGGATAATTATTAGGTTGCCATCCTATACAATCCTCTGGGACCAAGTCCCACTGAACTTCAAAGAAGACATGCCTAAGCCTGCACTGTCGCTAGCAAACGTACCATATTCTTTAAACTTTTGCCAAACTGTATGAAAGGCAAACCTGCAATTTTATATAGAATCTAACATTAGCATCTAAAAAGGTATACTCCGAAAGCATTAAAGATGGTCCCAGTAATAAGATCAGGTTAAAAAACATATAATGCACCCACCCACCCTCCCTGCACTTATCAGCAGCTTACCTACATGTCCAATGAATACTACATTTACATGTTCTTTTTTGGGAGCACCTGGTGGTGCCATCATAGATTTAGGTTTTGGTAGTTCCTCTTCCTCCTCCATCATTTCCGGGGTGCCTTCCTCGGTAGGTCCTGCATCTCCAGAAGGTCCACTTGCTAACTCAGGTTCAATAGCTTCTTCTTTGTGATCCCATGACTCTTCAGGGGACATTTCCGTTTCTCCGTTTTCTACTGGAATTTAACAAAGAGTTTATCTGAACAAATGGAAAATTTTCATCTGCTTTCTTTTAGGAGAAAACAAAAGGTTAGCGGTACTTCAAAGGCAGGTATGTTACATCTAAGCAGTTAAAAGTTCTACTGCTGCAAGTTCCATCTTTTCTGATCTTGTTCTGCTGGCTGAGGCTTCTTTTCCAAAAGCTTTGTTCTAAACTGGATATTACAAGTCATTTTCAAAGCATGCTACAATTCATAGGTATCAGCAGACTATTTTAACACAATAGAATTTTCAGTTGCAGAACACACACAAAACACATCAAGATTATACAGTTTTTGAAGAGACTATACAGTTTTTGTATACCTATATTTATTAATTATTATTATTACTCAGTTTATGAGGATGACTGAACACTTGCTCCCTTCCTTCCTCATGTTCAAATTGTTTCAAATATACGGTAATCACAGAAATGGAAGGGACCACAAGGGTCATCTAGTCCAACCCCATGCAGTGCAAGGATCTTGCCCAACATGGGACTCGAATTTACAAACATGAGATTAAGAGCCTCATGTGCTACCTACTGAGCTAAGTTAAAATTGCCCATGAAAACTGGTCAGTCTACCTAAAGTATGAGACTATTTGAGAATTTGAAGCATGACATCAATATACTCTTACTGGACATTCCACAATAGAGGTGGGAAGAATATGGGTAGGCAGATTTCAGGTGTTTGAAATCTACTCATAGTGACACCAGGTGACACTATGCTTTGAAATCTTGACTGTTGGGACTTCAAAGTGCAGCAGGAGACTGGATGAAAACCCTTTTGGAAACAGCCCTGTGCTGCTCTTTGAATCTTTGGTTTTTGAAGCTTTAAAGAGCAGCTTGGGACTGCTTGCAAAACAAAGGGCTCTGCGCTGTTTGAAAACTCATCAGCTTTTGCAAACAGCCCTGCACTGAGCTTTGGTTGCATGTGCACAGTCAAACCGAGAAGGGTTTAACCCCTGTTCACCAGCTGATGAGCAGAGTTAAATCCGGCTCAGAGTTTGGATATGCATACTCTTCCACAGCAGTGGAATTGGGGTGTACAGTCAGTGAAGAACCAACCCCCTGCCCTGCCCACTAGCTGGCACTGGATCGACAGCAACTGTTGGGTAGGTAGGTAAGGCTTTAAAAGAATGGCCTCACGGGCCTAATTAGACACTCTGGAAGACATAGATTGGCTTGTGTGCCAGAGGTTCCCCGTCCTTCAAGTGAGGCAGGGACAAAAGGGTGGCTTGAGGGAGAGTACAACACACTTGGTGGTATTCAAAGTTCTTGCTTCATTCAAGGAACAGTATGCTCATGGAAGGGGTTACTGTGTGAATGGAAGCTTCTTCTGTTTGCAGAATGAAAACATTAGATACCATTCACTTAAGGAATTAAGGAAAATGCTTGACCACATGCTGATCCCAGAAGGAGTTTGTTTTCCGTATAAGATCACAGTCATTTTACAGAAGAATTCAGTTCCATTCCCTCTCCTCAACCTGCACTGCTGCTTTTAAAAGTCCAGTTTAAAGTGGAAGAAGCCCTTCTCAATACTATCGTTTAACAAGTGGTAGTCAGAAACCTTTGCACACCAACTTCAAATCACCCAGACCTTTTAGTAGATGCTCAGATCTACCTTCTGCCCACTGGCTTGAAAGATTTTCAAATACAGGTACAAAGGGGCTACACTATGTTCTGTCACAATAAAACAGCAAAGACTCAATTAGCAGTATCTTCAATTAAACAAGTCTAGTGCTATCAAACAGCACTTCTAGCTGTATTACATAACTGCACTTACCAACTGGCTCTGAGATTTCCATACTGACTGCAGCATTTGACCCTGTTGAAAGAGAATCAAATACAGAATGTTAAATATGTGACGTTAACTCAAGATGCCATGGTTAAACATGTGTTTAGAACACAGCATGTTAGCAAAAGTTTAACAATGTATCCTAAATCACATAATTAGATCCACTTTAGATTTTCCAGCAAACACATGCATATTACCTTCACAAGGCGACGGTTGTTCCTCTTGTGAAGATTCTGCTGATGCCCCTTAAACAAATAAGAGATTCAGCATTGATATAAATACAGATAACTGCCTTCAATAAAAGCTCAAGAACCAGAAAAGCCAGCTAATCTGAAGTAGATACAAGGAAAGGGTTCTAGGCTTTTCACCCTACTGTTTGCCCCCTTCCTATTCCCTGAACTCCTTAAAATTGCACGTGTTGAGACATGCACAAGAATCTGTTCGGTGAGGTTTTTGGGACACTTTGCCCTGTTTTGCATGCGATGCTAACCCATTGTTTAAAGCAGCAGAAAGCCTTGAAATTGTGTGCTCTCTCTCCCCTCTTCCAGCAATGCCACAAGGACATCAAAAGCAACCACTTTTAAATGAACTAAAGTTCCCTGTAACACTCAAACTCAGGGAACTCTGATTAGCCAGCGGTTTGCTAGTAAGCCAGGATCATAAGCCATGGCTTGACCCTGGCTTGCTCAAACAAGCCATAGATTAAACTAATCAGTCTTGATATTATGTGGAGTTCTGGTCAATTAAAAAAAACCTTCTGAACATGCTTGGGTGGGGGTCCAAGACAAGGCTCACTGCTGCTCATTCACATAATCCTAAAACATGGCTTACTGTTGCCAAATGTGCCCTTTAAAATTTCCCAATTTAAAAACAATCTTTTTTTGCAATGTAGCACACAAAAAGCTATCTATTTGCCTGTATCATCAAATGAATCAGACTCCAGAGGTTGTGATTCTAATGACCCTGTTGTAAGCAGAATCAAAGCACTTTACAAACATGTTGAACTTTGAAGCACCACAGCGGTTAGGAGTAATTTTCCAAGTATCATTACATAGGACAAACATGTAGAAGGGAGATCTGGTGGTTTGTTTACCAGATTCCCTACTATCTGGTTGATCCAAATACGAATTTGAAATGCTTCTGAAGCCCTCAAATTTCATTTTAATGCATTTGAACTTAGTTATGTTCACTATAAAAATTATGCATTATTTAAAGCTAGCAAGATCAAATACAGATTAGAATATTCACATAAAAGAAACTAAGTGCCAAAACAGCAAACTGAGAAAAAGAAAATACAAAAATGCACAAAAGCACCAAACTCGGGGAGCTGATTTCTGTAAGCCATAGGTAAAGGTAAAGGAACCTCTGACAATTAAGTCCAGTCGCGAACGACTGCGGTTGCGGTGCTCATCTCGCTTTACAGGCCGAGGGAGCCGGGGTTTGTCTGCAAAGTTTTTCCAGGTCAAGTGGCCAGCATAACTAAACTGCTTCTGGCAAAACCAGAGCAGCGCACGGAAACGCCGTTTACCTTCCCGCCGGACCGGTACCTATTTATCTACTTGCACTGTGTGCTTTCTAACTGCTACGTTGGCAGGAGCTGGGACCGAACAATGGGAGCTCACCCCGTCGCGGGGATTCGAACTGCCGACCTCTCGATTGGCAAGCCCAAGCGGCAGAGTGGTTTAACCCACAGCATCACCCGTGTCCCTATCCATAAGCCATAATGCCCAGCAAAATATGGTTATATTTGGTACTCACTTACTTTTCACATTTAAAATAACAAATCTCTCTTTTGGTGTAGGGTGGGAATCAGATGTGTGCTTGTACACCCCGCTTAGCATTTGGCAGTAATTCAGAATGCTGGCTTACAGCACACCAGTGGATTTGTAAAGTAAACGTACTGTCTGCTCACACTACTACAGGAACCAGACTCTCAGCCACTTTTTTGGTTCTGCTTGCGCTGCAGGCTCCAAAAGAATAGAGCAAAGCAGGCCGTGCTGGCAGAAGGCCAATATTACAGGCACGAAGGGTGAATGCAGGTCAGGCAGAGCAGAACACAGAAGATACAAAGGCAACAGCAATACCCTCTTCAGGGCAGTAATTAGAAATGCTAGATGACATTGGACAGAGTGTACAGTTGTGCGGGAAGCGGCTGGCACTGATGACATATCCTCCAAGGGTAGCGATGTGGGTTTTCTGGAAAATGCTGCACTGGAAAAAATTCTGGAACTAAAACCTTGATATAAATTATAGTAATGTGTAGTGGGTTTTTAAAAAACTCTTTAATGCCCTAGAGCAGGGCTTCCCAAACTTGGGTCTCCAGCTGTTTTTGGACTCCAATTCCCACCATCGCTGACAACTGGGTCCTGCTAGCTAGGGATGATGGGAGTTGTAGTAAAAAAAAAGAGCTGGAGACCCAAGTTTGGGAAACCCTGCCCTAGAGCCAAGGAATCCAACATAGTTCCTCCAGATGTTGCTGACTCCAACTCCCATTACCATACCATTGGCAATGGTGGCTGAGGCTGAAAGAAGTTGGGAGTCCAACAAGAGCTGAAGACCAGCGCTTGGCTACCTCTACCCTAGGGAGTGTTCTAATTCAGCATGTTTACTTTACCTTTATTTAGTAAACAAAGCTAATAAAAATTCCCCATGTTAATTTTATGCCCCAATGCACCACAAGTATTTCACCTGAAATATTTGAGGAAGCAAATTAAGGCACACTTAATGTGCTTTAAAGATGCTATTAAGGAGAACCGAACTGGAATATGTGCTTGTAAAAATCTAAATACATTATCACGTACTTCCCTCATTTTGTTTAAGCTTAAGAAAAACAAACAAAAGTACTGGAAACCGTTGGCGCAATAAATTTCAGCAGCGCAAAGAACTATATGCAATTTGCTGACTTGCATAGGGACAATCACCTGAAAACATTCATTACAGCTATGAAAACGTCAGGCTTGCCTAATATTCTTCAATAATGCTAATATATTTATGACATTGATCCCCCCCCAATAGTGATAATAAATCCTTGCCTTGGAAATTTGCCCACCCCACATCACTGTCCAAAGGTTTAAACAATTTAGCCAGCAAGCCTTAACACGGTGTGCTACAACAAAATAATGATCAGGAGGCCCAGATTTAGAACAGAGGAGAGGGCAGGCTTCCTCCAGAGAATCAACTCTTCCTCCTTTGCAATTTCATGGAGCCAATTATATGGGGGATGGAAGAATGCTCACCTCTTGAGGATCGGATGCTGGTAACAAAAGGGGGAAGTCATGACATCCACCCCCTTATCAAGAAGCATCCAAATTGCTGCTGCTGGGGAACATAATCCTAGGCCCCATCTACACTATACAGTCAAAGCAGTATTGTGCCACGTTAACAGTCATGGCCCCCACTAAAGAATCCTGGGAAGTGTAGTTTATCAAGGGTGCTTAGTGTTGTTAGGAAGCCCCTATTCCCCTCACAGAACTACAGTTCCCAGACTTCTCTGAGAAAGGACTGCTGTCAAATCTCTGAAAATTGCAGCTCTGCGACGGAAATAGGAGTCCCAACAACTCTACACTTCCCAGGATTCTTTGGGGGAAGTCCTGGCCTTCTATGGGTTTGACATTTAGGCAATCCATTTGTCATTTCCTCCCTCATTCTTTGTAAGTCTCTGCAGGTCTAACCATCCACAGATAGGAGAAAGCAGTAAGGAAGAAAAACCAGCTGGCTTTTCAATTTGTGTCTCTCTTTTGCTTCAAGAGCAGTATGCGGCCATGAGAACCACTGCCTTAGAATAAGATAGGGGAGAAGGAAGGAGTTAATGCTACATAATCACTGGGAATGTAAACTGAGCGAGCTTAGAAATGTCGCAATCCTCTATCATTTGCACAAATGGCAGTGAATTACTAATCCAAAAAATATGTTAGGGACAGGGAACTACTTTAAGTCACACTGAAGTGGCCGAACACGCCCAGTGGGATTTAACGTTTCCTTTAAAGAGCAGGTGCCCATGTCATGCCACTACCTGCTTTTGAGAGTCCCCTGGTTTTCAAGAGTGGTTTACCACATGGCACACTGGTGCTGCTCAAGAACTACGCTTGTGCGTGCAAAACTTTGAATGCAGGCCTATACTTATAAACATGAAATCTCCTATTCTTGTGCAATTACAGTGGTACCTCGGGTTAAGTACTTAATTGGTTCCGGAGGTCCGTTCTTAACCTGAAACTGTTCTTAACCTGAAGCACCCCTTTAGCTAACGGGGCCTCCTGCTGCTGCCGTGCCGTTGGAGCATGATTTATGTTCTCATCCTGAAGCAAAGTTCTTAACCCGAGGTACTATTTCTGGGTTAGCGGAGTCTGTAACCTGAAGCACCTGTAACCTGAAGCGTATGTAACCCGAGGTACCACTGTACTGTAAATATTTATCATTTTTTTAAAAAGATGGAGAGAAAACAGGAAAATTAAACCAGAGTAGAGGTCAAAATCTTACTTCGAGCTTATGATGAGCGGAATGAGACTTTGTGCTGACCATCAAACAGTGGCTTTTTCCACTTGCCTTGCTCCACCCTCCAGCCTTCATAAGGGAACTGTTTCCAGAGGAAGAACTGTGAGGGGAATGAGACTTTGTGCTGGCCATCAGCAACGGTTTTTTCCACCGGCCTGGCCCTTGGGGCCCTAGGAGCCTTCAGAACAGAGCTGCTGCCATAGGCATTATGTGTATGTGTCTTCTGATGAACTGAGTAGAAGATTATGAGTCATGGGGTGAGGAGAGATAGTGTGTGTGAATTCAGCAGTGCTTCGTTTGGTTTTGGTTGTAAGATTGTAAATGTTAATTTTGTTTTGTGAATTATGAGTGCAGTGATGCTTTGTGAATCTTACATGACTTGTTGTGGTTGTGCTGCTTAGCTTATTTTTTTAGTTGTTATATTAATAGTGTTTTACAGAAGGTGGTTGTTTTACTGATGATTTGTTATTTATTCTATATGATTTATGTTCTAACTGGGATGCTGTACTATGTTATAGTTATTTATTGTATGTAAGCCGCTTTGTGATTTGTGTGTGTGGAAAGCAGCATAGAAATATAATAAATAAAATAAATTTAGTAACATACAAAACTATCTAGTTCTAGTTAATCCTTTCTAGTTCAGGATTTAAGTATTCCTTCCAATAGCAACTGCATGATAAAAATAAACAAAAACTGTAGATTTATGAATGCAGTGAACTACAAATCCAAAACCTTTTTCGCCTGTACTATTGCCAAATCACGTTATTATGAATCCTGTAGCTGTGCATTTGATTTCTACCCATACCCCAAAATGCAGAACTGCTGCACTTGTCTCTGCTGAATTTCATGTTAGTTTAGGTTGAGTTTTCCACTCCATCAAGGTCATTTTAGAACTTTATTCTGTTATGGAGCCCCAGCATTAGAATAAGCACAATCCTTACAAGAATCCTTGAAAAGCTCTCAAATTCTTTTAAAATAACATTAAATTTCTAAGGCAGGCAACCCATTGTTTCCCACATTTCTAACTTTTTGAAAAGGTTTTCCTCCTTGCTTAAGTCAGAGAAGCAGTTGTGGTACCCACATGACCCAATTTGCATCATGTTGAATTAATGTAAAGTGTGTGAGGTGTGTGTGTGTGGGGGGGGAGATTTAAGGTACATGTGGTTAAGCAGAACTGAATCCTTCCCCCTGGGTCACAGGTTGGCAAACTAAGGACCGCGGGCAGGATCAGGCCCAATTGCCTTCTGGATCCGGCCCATGGACAGTCCAGGAATCGCCGCGTGGATCGCCAGCGCACGCATTCTTTCCCTCTCCCTCCCTCCCTCGGCGGCGCTTTTCTCCTCAGGGACGGAGCAATCTTGTTCCACGCCGGGCGCCGTCAAGGGTCGGCTCGCCTGCCTGCCCACCTCAGCAGGGCGGCACTGTGAAGGTGGCGTGTGACACCGGCTGCTGCTGTGTTTTCCTCCTGCTCCTCCTCCCTCTCCCTCAGTCCGCCCTTCCTTCCTTCTCCGTGCTCCTTTTCCACACTGCTCCCTCGCACGCTTTCTTCGTTGCCGCCTGCCTCCTTCATTCCTCCCATGGCATTCAGGTGGGTTATTGCGGTGGCCGCGACTGCCACTTGCGGATTGGCAGGCAGCTCAGTCTTCTTCTCCGCAGTGCCTCTTGGGAAGCAGCAGCAGCAGCAGGTGGTGGGTAAAAGCTCCGGTGACGCCCCGGTTCCCCTACCTCCGTCTGTGCCTCCTCCGCTGGGGCTGCTGCTTTTGTCTTCGCCGGCCAATGCAGCCTCCTACCCCGTCATGGCACCTGGCTGGCTGGAGAAGCCCAACTGCAGCTATTGGGATGACAACTGGGACAGGTAAAATGAAGCATCTTCAGGCCTCTTCGTGGGCAGGTGAAAATCGTTCACCCCCCCCCCAAATATAGTCCCCCCCCCAAGGTCTGAGGGAGAGTGGACCAGTCCCCTGCTGAAAAAGTTTGCTGACCCCTGCCCTAGGCTGTGCTTTCGTCCTCCAAGCTGCACAAGGAGAAAGAAAACTAAGTAATTCTGGGGGAAGTTCAATATCCCTCACATCCATTCCTAATGTGCTTTAAATCCCTTCTCCACGTGGAAGCCTTGGTATTTTTCCAAGGCCTTTTAAATTTTGATTTCAGTCAGTCCGGTGCTGGACTTTTTGTCTGCTGTGCCATTTTATTTGTGCTTTTTGTTTGTGTGTGTTCATTTTATCATCATAAGAATTCTGGTTTTTTAATGTGCATTGTTTATTTATTTTTGCATTGTGAGCCACTTTAGGCGCAAATCATTGTGGAAGAGCAAAATATAAATAATAAACTTTACCATAATTGAGTGTGTGTGGGAGACAGAGAGAGGAGAGAAGTGTACCATAACATATTAGCAAACTCTTTGCCCTAAATATTCCCCTGGAGGTTATGCTCAACTATCGTTGTACACTTCAGTTGTGACTGTTACAAAGCCTCCTTTAACTCTGATGACTGCAACAGAAAGCCAAACTTGCTGGACCTTTCCATCTTTTTACAAGGGCAAACTTTGGTACTGCTTTTGGACAACGCCCTATTAGGCTTGTAAACAACTACTGTACTTGCTTGCCTGCCTGAGGCAAGCGAGTATCAGCTCCCTGCAATCTGGCAAGGCAACTCAACTTTCCCCATTTCAGACTATCAATGCATTATATGGTTACCTGCTTTGGGAATTTGGAACTTCAGAAATTCTAAATAAACTACTAACAAACATGGGCAGATAATAAACACACAAATGTGCACTAGTAGCTTTTCAGGTAAGGCTGCACATGTGGTGTCTCTTCTCATAAAAAAGAAACAATTTTTGTCATCACCCTGTACTGTAACTAAGCCTACATACACGTAACTGAAATACACACACATTTCTCTTCCTCCTCCTCTCTCCTTCCCTTGTATTCTCTGTACTGAATTACAGGTTGTGGAAGCCCCTTGGAGCAAGCACCTATCCTCTTATACTCTATGAATAATCACACACATTGATAGCACAGAGAAAAAAGCTCACAGGGTGTTCAGCAACAAACACTGCCTTATCTGGGAAAGCAATCCAGGGAAGCTACAAAACAAATTACAGCAAAATTATTTAAATGTAAGCAACATCGTTATCACCAAGGCACATATGGACTCATTGGGAAAAAATCCTTATACAGGCACAATAAGAAGGAACTATCCTAAATTAAAAACATGACTGTTTTAGTAGCAACAGTAATGGGTGAGAGAGAAATCCATTTTGTTATGTGCAGTTGGCAACACAGGACAGACACCACATATTCGACAAGGATAAACAAAAACAGGAACCTTTTACATCATCCCAATTATTACATAATCCAAAATATGTGGTTCTGAAAAACTGAATCATATGTCTATAACAATGGGCTTGCACATATGAAGGCAGTTTCTGCTAGTGCTGTAGTAGAAAGTGAGGGGCAGATGGGGCTCATCAACCTGGCAAGGTAGCCCATCTAGGAGAACAAAATCGCTGATCCTAAACCTCCACTGCCTTGTGGGATATATTTGGGAGAAGAAAAGGCTATGGAGTAAACCCTACACAAATTTGGAGTGGAGTCCCTAAGATGGTTGGATGACACCTTGTATGCCTCCTTCCAGAAACTCCTGAAGTCAAACTGCCACCAAACGTTTTGCTCTGCTTTCCTCTGGACCACATCAGCGATGTGTCTTGGTGTCTGGCAAGCCCAGGACCTCCATACACACTGCCCAGGCATGCATCCTGGGAAGGTCACTTTGGTGCTGCTAACAGAGCACTTTGACTTCACCCCTGGAAATGTACTCCATTGTCCCTTGAGACAGATAGATGCCACCACCAACAGCAACACCCTTACACTGAAACTTGTATCCCAAGGTAGAGGCCACAACACGCAATTTCGAATTCAGACTGCTTAACTATACAGTCGACTCTCAACTTACGCAGGAGTTACATTCTGGGGTTGGTGCATAAAGACAAAATCACATGTAGTCAAAGCATATTCTCCAAAGGTGAGTGCAATGGCAGGTGGGATTGCTGACACACACACCCCGGACACCTGCCCTCCTTTTCATTTTTTTCAGCCAAGTACATAAAGCTGAAGTCGCACAAGTTAAATGCACTTAAGTTGTGAGCTGACTATACTACTTTAGATGTCACCTGTGGCTCCTGACTTACCACACTTCATTTATTATACTTCATAAAAAAAGACTGTGGAAAATAATACAGGGCAGAGACTACAACAAAAGGGAGAACTGGACATTCCAGATTGGTTCCTGAGAAGTTCAAAGAGCACCAAGAGACATTATTACCTGTGTGGTTGTCGAGTAAACAAAGCAGTGAATGTCTCAAAAGGAAACCCTCAAAGTGTAAGGGCTTTTGTTTTATTTTTCTATAGCAACAATGCATGGACAGTCCAGTCATGGAATATTTTCAAGAAGTCCTGTAATAAAACATTAGACCACATGGGCGGGGTATAAATAATAAAATTTTTATTATTATTGCTTCCAAATAAACTTTCCAATGTTACAGGTGTGCTTCTCTTAGTGCTAAATAAAAAAAAAATGGCAGACACTGCATTTCACAGTTGTCTGACGTCCACACCCTCAGACCACAAAGCCTGCTCCCTATCTCAATTATTGTAATAATTAGATTTTTACCACGCCCTTCTACCAAAAGAAGCCCAGATGTTTGGGGCCTGGTTAGCATAATTTAGTGAAGAGGGAAAGGGACTAACTACTTTGGACAGTGAAACAAGCTCTGACATCTAACACATAATTGGGTTCAAATGAAGTCTATTTAATGTATACAGAAATGTTAAGAAACCATTTTGAAGAAACACGCATTTTAGAAGCTTGCAGATCTTCCAAAATGCTTTCTCTTTGTTTCTAACAATATCAACAAAAAATGTACTTCATGAGCCAAGGTATTAATCGCTAAATGAATTACATTGCCTACTGCTGACTGACACAACCCTTTTGTTTTCCCTGTGAACATTTAGCGAAGCAAATAATAAGCAATAATTAAAGTGAACTCTGCAGTAAGGTCTGGGAGAAGACAAGGAAAGAACATTAAATATTTAACCGCCCAAAGACAGCAGTACTTGTTGAGCAGGAACTATGCCATCTCCTCGCTACATTCGGCCTTCCTGTTCAAAGACAAGAATGCAAGCAAGGTAGGATGATAGTCCCATCGACAGGCGCAAGATGAATCACCAGTTATTTTGTGTCAAGAGCAGTTCTGATCTCACAACACCATGTGGGCATCCCAGACTGCTTCTGCAGCACAGCAAGACTGATGGCAGAAATCAATTCCTGTAAAACACAACCCTAATCTATGCAAGAATGGGCAGACCCAGGATGACTTCAACCCCAATCCTAACCTACAAGCAAGTGCTTTCCATCTAAAAATGGAAGAGTCACCTACTTCAAGTTTGGAACAGCTGAGTCGCCTCCTTGCCAGATTTAAGATGCAGTGAAGGGCTTTGTGTGAAAAGGGTTGCCGGACGAAAGTCAGTCCTTCTCCACTCAATCTTTCTTTTTGCTTAGCAGCCTTACACACAGTAGTCTAAATGGGAAGTTACTATGAAATGTTAGGGTGTCTCTTTCAAGGCTGTCTCTTTCCAGGTTAGGGCCACAGCCTGCAGACGTGCCTAAGGCAGTGAAAGGCACTCTGGATGACACATGCTACAGGTGCCTCCAGTGGGAAAGTTACATCGTGAGTACCCTCAGACTGAAACCTGGTGACTGCAACCCCCTTCAGAACAAGTTGGCCACCACTGACCTGGGGAGATGAACATCTGTCTTGCCTGGATTGAGTCTTTTAGTCTTCATCTAGCTCAGGCTTCCTCAACCTTGGCCCTCCAGATGTTTTGAGACTTCACTTCCCATCATCCCTGACCACTGGTCCTGCTAGCTAGGGATCATGGGAGTTGTAGGCCAAAAAACACCTGGAGGGCTGAGGTTGAGGAAGCTTGATCTAGCTCATATTTGTCCTCTTCTCACCAGCTTTACATAATGCCTCTTTCTTGCAACAAAATCCTATCTCTACAGCTCCACACAACAAAATACTCATGATATTCCATGCTTTATGCCCATCACGTGGTTGAGCTCCTCACTGCAGGCCTTCGCTACAAAAGTTTAGGGCAGTATCCAACTGAGCTTTACAGAGTAGACCGTTGAATTTAATACTTACATTAGTAATGCTATTAATTTCAGTGGATAAACTAACAACCTGCTCAACATAGCAGTGAATAGTGATCTGGAAGTCCACTCTCTCTCTTAAGAATTTCAGAACTAAGCATCAACAAAGATGAAAGAGAGAGCTGGCTGAGATAAGAGTGTTAAGAGATGGGACACTCATCCTCTATCAAGCAAGCCTTCCTAAACCTAAAAATAAAAAAAAGAAACTAGCCTGAACTCTCCAATAAAGACAAATCAAATATTGGAGTAAAGGTAGTTGAGTAGCTCTGTGTGTGTTACAAAGTTTAAAGCAAAGATTGGCATTGATGCAGCTCCTTCTCCAAGTTAAGCAGACCTGAGCCTGGCAAGTAACCAGTGTTAGAAACTCAGATATATGAGCCCCTTAAATCAGGGATACTGTACAGTTGCCAGACAGAATACCTGGTGGCTATTTTCGGGCTGGATGGCTCAAAAGCCATATTTTTCAACATGAGTTTTTGGTTCCTGAATTTCATTTTGTTGGGAAGATAAAATATAACGAATAGAATTCTACAGGGTGTGTTGCTAATGTGTGAAAACAGGCATGATCCAAGGATCCCCAGGCATGCAGCTCCAGATGGAGGACAAATCAGGCGCCATCCTGGCAAATTTTGAACACTGCAAGTAACCCATGAATGTTGCCTTGAGTTCTGGAGACAAAAAGTAGGATAAAAGTGAAGCTAGTAAAATAAATAGCCCCATGCTTTCTGTCTTACAAAAAATAGTCTACAGTAGCACTGTCGAATAAAATAAGCTCCTGCATCACGTTGCTTAATGAACTGACTGGGTGTGGGTTGCTGCCCCTACCAAACACCCATTCAGTAAAAATTTAAAAGCCTCCCTTTTTAAGAATCACTGCTCTATAAACATTTTCCAATGTTAAATTATGCCCAAGCAACTCTTCCAGACTGGCATTCTCCTCAGAATGCCACCTTTCCACAGTTCAAACCATGCTCAAGGCAGTTTACAAAGTGAAAACACACGCAACATAACAAAAGTAGTCATAAACAATAAAACAAAGCATTATAAAATACACAACCAAAGTGAACCACATAAATCACTACAAGAGCTCAACAGTGACAACAGCAACACCCCCCACAAAAAAACCCCAGCCCAGCCCATGGCACCATATTGATAATGAATGCCTAAAGCTTTCTTAAATACTCAAACCTGACTTAGCCACCACAAGCATATGTATATGAATTGAAACAGTAACTAACATCTTACATTCTGTATACAGAGATATATTCTAGGCTGTCAGAGGCTCTTAGATCACACAAGGATAGTAAGAAATTGAAGGAGAAAAAGTTCCTTACATCTCTGAACTTTCACATGTACCGTACAGTATAACAGCTGCTGCTACTACAGATCCTGATCCCAATCTATGAAATGTTATGCACAAGGCCACACACACCACATATTATATCAGTATAGTGGCTTGGCTGCCTGTCAGCTAGCTGATATGAAAAAGACTTCATGAGAAGTGTTCATTTTCAGTCATTCCTAGTAATTAAGGGTGTCTTTGGGTACATATATATCATGTTTCAGCTATCAGTTGTGAAAGTACCCAAACAACTATGATATCCCCAGGAATAAGTCAGGCAGTGTTGCCAAGCATCTTTATACCCATGTAGAGCAATATAGATATTCAACCAGTTAACTGAGATGATAGGAAACCATGAGTGTGACATTCTCAAGATATGCTTTACATAATACATGCAATATCTTAGCTTGGACAAACTTTTATTTTCATAGATAAAAAAGCAAGAAAGCTTTGAATTTATGAAGCAGAGGGGCAATCAGGACTTATTTGGAACGCAAGGCTTCATCTCATGTATTCTTATTTCAACCCTGGTAAATGTGAAGAAATTACTAGACCCATCCCTCCCTGCCCACTAGCCTTACACAGAGCTATGTTAGTTATCTGCACCTCACTGACAACCTGAAATAAAAAGCCAACTTTCTCCCAACTAAAACAAAAAACAAAATCCCTGCCTGCAAGCATTTTTTTTTACTTTACAAAGGTTACCTAAAGAGTAGCTACTAGGAAGGATGTTTTCTGAACTCAATGGGGCTCACTTCTGAGTAATCAATTGCAGGATTATGCTGCAATTGAGCATCCCACTTCAAGCAGAAAGTAATCAAGGGACATTCCTTAGCTAACATGCTCAACTATAATTACTAGCTGCGATTTGGTCATGACTACAAGATCATGTAGACACCCTATGAACACATTTAAGATTGGGGTAGGGGGAATAAAAACTTAAGCAGGTCTCAGTCTGGCCCATGACTACATAGGAGCCTGTACGAGAGCATCATGTAAGCTGCACTGAGCTTTCTGAAGAGAGGGATACAGACTCAGAATCAAGCCTACCTAATAAAGTAAAGCCAAGAGGAAAGTTGTTTGAAATAGGATACTTTACATTAAGGCAGTCTTGCCACAAATACTGCAAATCTTATGGAGATATTAGGAAAAGGCATGCTTTCCAATTCACAGTTCCCATTAGCATGTTGCACCATTCTTCTTGATTCACCTGATGACCTTGAAGCAATACATCTATCCCTTCCCCATTTCCAACCTAGCCACTGACTCAAGCACCCACTGTAGGAAACACTAAGATTCAAGTTAAGGGAAAGCTCCAGTAACAGTATTATGGAGGTATAAAGCAGCCAGAGTATTTCATGGCATTTTAAGCATGAATAAGCTTAATCAACCTATAAAATAAATAGCAGCATAAATCTAACACCATTAACCTAAGTTAAGTCAGATGCTTAGTACCACCTGGTGAAAAAGATGCCCATGTGCAAGATTCCAACTCCACCAGGGTTTTTACTGCCTAGTAGGTAATACATCTGGATTAAAAAAAACATAAAGGGCACTACCAAGAGTCCACAAGGACCCCTATATGAAACACAACATCTGAAGTGCACAACACACATTCAAATAAAGTTTTTGCTGATCTGATCATTCTAACCACTACCAATACTGTAAGAAATACCTTTCAAGTGTAATTCACCATGTTAAAATCTCTCTCCTCATATCCGCTATATTACTTCTCCTGTGTCTTTCAGATTACAATATCCTCTTTTCTGCACTGGTTGCCTTCCTTATATTTTGCTACCTTGGAAGACAACCAGTGTAATGTAGTTGATAAGACTGCTGAACTAGGGAGAATCCATTTCCAGCTCCCTGGGTGACTTTGGCTTGCTATTTTTCAGACTAGCATATTGTGGAAGAAACGTTCCTTAGAGGAGGAGCAAGGGAAAAAGGTCACAGCCTTTTTTTATATATTAAAAAACCCGTCATGTTAACAGGTGGTTTAGGAACATAATGGCATCAAGGAAGTCTTTCCGAGTGGCTTTCATAGCAACTCTTCTAATAACCGGAAACAGACTTTTTCCCTCCTCTGCCAACGTAGGCAAGTGACGTCCTGCCTTGCATCACAGCCACTGAGCTGCCCTGAGTCACTCCTCATTTCTGCTTGTCCCAGTGCAGTCGGCATGGCTCCACACTACTGCCAGAAACAACCACAACACAGGACCTCTCCCTACCCCAATCTCTCAGGTGTTCAAGGTTCCCCAAGGGTCACCCCAACCCCATTCAACTATCTTTCAAACACATACACTAAGACCTTCCGTGCTGTTCGCCTCAGGGGCACATTGCTAAGTTGGCCCACGTTGGCCTTGCCTTCTCAGATCATAGTCAATTCCCCGCTCCCCATCCGAAGAACATGACCACCTCTCTGCCCCCATTTCTAAAAAGTTCAAATACTGTACTGGGATTGCTCCTTTCCTTCTCCCTAATCTGGGCTCCTGACCCACCAGCCTAAGTCACATTCTTCCTAAAAAAAATCACACACAAGGCAGGAGAGAGGTTAGACCATCCAGCTGGGAGGAGAGAGGAGGCAAACATTTCCCAGTAATGAAGATCGCTGGGTGGCCTTGGGCCAGCTGATCCTCTCTGAAGCCTACCTCGCAGGATTGTTGAGTTAAGCAGGTGAAAGGAGGGGGGGAGGCGAGGGAGAATAAATATACCACTTACTTACAAATGGCCGTAATAAGGAACTGCACGTGATCTGAGCGCAGGTTGTTGTTTTTAAAAAATATATATCTGATTACTATTACTGTATTTTTAAGGTTGCAATCCCACGCACGACTTACCTGGGGGCTCAACAGGGACTGTTGAAACACCCCAAAGTTCAAGGCCTCCAGAACCGAAGCGACCCCGGAGCGATTCCCCCCTCCGCCCCAACCCCTTTTCCTTCCTTCCCGGATAGGTTACCGTGTGGCAGCGACGTCAGGGGCGGCAGGCCCGGCGGGGGCGAAGGCGGCGGCGGGAGTCCCTGCGCGGGCGCGGAGGACGTGGAGGAGGAGGAGGAGGAAGGCGACGACGAGGAGGCCGGGCCTGGGCCTCCCCTCAAGAAGGCCGGCACGAACTCGGCGGCGTGGACATTGGGCACGAAGGGCTTGGCGTTGACGTTGAGGTGCCGGCTGAAGGCCGCGCCCAGCAGCTCCTCCTGCTGCTCCGCCGAGGCGGCGTCGAGCTGGGCCGGGCTGGGCACGTCGGCGGCGGGAGCGCCGGGGGCGGAGGAGCCGGCCGAGCCAGCGCCGGGCTCGATATCCGCCTGGTCCCAGCAGTCGGGCGCCGAGTCGCTGCTGCTGCCGCTGCTGCCGTTCGCCTCCATTTTGTCTCTGCCCGCCCCCCCACAAGCCTCTGCGCTTCCCGAAGCGGCTCCCGACGTCCTGGGAGGAAAGCGGGCTGAGGTGGGGGGCGGCGGCGGCAGGAGGGGAAGGGGCGGGGGAGGGGAAAGCGCGGCAGCCGGGAACGCGGCACCACCGTCGTCGTCGTCGTCTCCGCGCTCGCTCCGGCCGCTCCGCGTGTGCGCCCCACCGCCGCGACGCAGGATGGCCTCCTCGAGACGCCGTACGCCCTTCTCCTCCCGCATCAGCGCCCGGCCGCCATTTTGGTAGTTCTCAGTCTGCCCCGCGTGCCAGCCTTTGGTAGGCACGCCGCCGGGCCTGGGGACTACAACTCCCGGGGGGCCGCGCGCCGGGTGACGAGGCGACGTGAGGGACGCCGCTCTCGCCCGTTTCCGCACCTCTCGCGAATCGAGCCGATGAGAAGACAACAACTCCCAGCGGCCATTGCGCAGCCTTCCTGTTTCAATCTTCAATCACCCCCCCCCCGACCGGCAAGAAGAGGTCTCGAAACGTAGCGCAGAGGAACTACAAGACCCAGCGGGCTTTGCGTTTCGCATTCGCAGGCGGGACCAGATGGGGAATGTAGTTTCGTGGATGTATAAGAAAGTTGATAGAAGCATTTCGCAAAAGGGAGGAAGTATAGACAGGGATATTCCTTCCACACTCCTCGCACAGAGGAGCGAGAAAGGACAAGTGGGTGCTGTTACCGAAGAGGGAAGGAGTAATAATAAATATTTTCCAATGGATTGAATCAGATTGTGTTCCACGTGGTTGCTGCACAGCACGTGCTTGATAACATAGTTTGCCACATGGACAGTTTTATATATTGAATTTCTATCCCACGTTTTCTTCCAAGGAGCTCAAGGTGATGTACCTGTTCTCCCCCTCCTCGTGAAATTCTTCAACAACCCTATGGGGTAAGCTGAGAGGCTGTGACTGGCCCACAAGGTCACCCAGTGAGCTTCATGGCCAAGTAGGGATTTGAACTCTGGTCTCCAAGACCCAACACACTAACCACTATACCGCACTGGTTCACACTGGTTTTCAGCCTGCCTCTCCCCAGTCATTGTAATTAAACCAGTAGAGGCTGGTCCATTAGTGTGAATGGGGCACTGGCCCACCAACCTCAAGCCAGCCCCCAAAGTGTCTGCTTTCTTGCTTGCAACCAGCCCAGTGGGTAAACCAGGCTGTCTGCTTCCTGCTCCTTAGGTTATTATTAAATATGTATACCACCAACCTTCATCTGTAGATCTCAGGGTGTTTCACAACATAAAAATACAAGATTTAAAAAACCCATAAAATACATGGTGTGACATCCACACCATATATTTAAAGTACCGTATTTTTTGCACCATAACACTCACTTTTTTCCTCCTAGAAAGTAAGGGGAAATGTCTCTGCGTGTTATGGAGGGAATTCCTACGGGTGGCATGCCTACGGATTTTCCTCCTCTAAAAACTACGTGCGTGTTATGGTCGGGTGCGTGTTATAGAGCGAAAAATACGGTACATTTTAGCACACATTTAAAACACATAGCTTCCCCCAAAGAATCATGCAACTGCAGTTTACCTCTCACAAAGCTCCTATAGGTCTCCCATGTTGCAAACGGCTTGACAACACGCTAGCTCGGAGCAGATGCTCTGGCACCGTTTTGTACTCTGCTATCACCTGGTTCAATGTGTTGTCTGATTGTATCATGCAACCGGGTTTCGCCCAAGCGGTGTGTGATGGCAGTTACCAGAACAATGTCGCCTGTACATGAAACCGAACAAATTAGCTGTGCGCTGAGTAACACAAGCCAGCTTCCAGGTGCTGTTCTTACCTGTGGTTCAGTAGGAATATTTCTTCCTGTACACAGCTACTGTTATCTGATTACGTTCTGGGCGGCTGCATCCAGCACGTTTCTGCATCATTGGCTAAGCACCACCTCCACTTCTCAGTTAAGCATGCAGAATCAGATGCTGGGCTCCCACATGTAGCCCTGGGCAGTGTTCCAAAGCAGTGCTGTGCCAGAAGACCTGTCCTACTACCGTCACATTTCAGCACAACATTGCTGCAGTATGAGAAAGGCAATGGCAAAAAAGAGGGCATTGAATGACCTGACCTGCTTGAACTGTAATAGGAGTCTCAGGTAGCAAGACACTATGGTGCCTAACAGGTGCTTTTACAGTGTTGGTGAGAAAGTACTTGATGGTCCCTTTGATATTGTTGCCTCTCCAATTACGGGGTGAAAGACTGATGAATGATAGGTAAGAGGATAGGGAATTTTATTCTTATTATTATTCATTTATGTATTACCCACCCTTTACCCTAAGGTAAAGGGCATGTTACAACATTAAAACACAATATTTAAAACAGTTTAAAACAACCGACAATTACGAAGAAGATATGGGTCCTTAAAATATATACGGTACTTCAAGTGTCAAAAGCCAGGGTAAAAAGGTGCGCTTTCACAATCTCCAGAAGCTGTATATTGAAGACACCAGGTGCACATTTAGGAAGTATTTAAAGCACCCTGTTCCAATACTGTGAACCGTAGTTTGTCAGTGGTGCTGGGAATTGTAGCTTTGTGCATTTTGAGAAACGCCAAGGATTTCACTGACTCCACCCTGCCCGC
Source organism: Podarcis raffonei (assembly GCF_027172205.1). NCBI lineage: Eukaryota > Metazoa > Chordata > Lepidosauria > Squamata > Lacertidae > Podarcis > Podarcis raffonei. The sequence continues at coordinate 38,476,759 of NC_070615.1, read as the reverse complement.
ATCACACAAATGGTCATGAGTCTACTACTGTACCTTGCTTTGCTCCTGGACAATTTGAGCACACCCTTTCCCAGAGCTTCCTGTTCCAGGGAAAAGAGGAAGCTTGTGGAACAAGTCTGGGCACTTTGGATACTCCTGTCCTTCACGTTTGCAAAGGCCTCAAGTATTCCCACTAGGATGGATGATTTGTTCATATAAAGGACTAGATGACAGCTGTGTTTACGCAGCCCTGTCCTTTTCTGGCTAGTTGGAGGCAATGCGACACACCCTAATATTTTTTCTGTCCTTCAGTAATTTAACACGTGGAACAAAGCTCATCCACTCCTTGGAATATCCCCTATTAATTTTTTGCCCAGGCCAGCATGTATTGCTGTACAGGACTGCCTATGTGTGAAAGGTCATGTATTTAAGCTCTGGGTAGCAAAGCAGCCAGATTTACAAATTCGGGTGTGCATGTGACCAACCCCAGAGGGGCCATCCGATTTGGCAGCAATAGATTGTAATGGATTGCACTGGTCAGTTTAGTACCAGGCGGTGTGGGAATCGTCACCCACCCACCGCTGCCCTGTTCTTTATTTTGCCAGAACAAAGGTGGCACCCCTATCTACCACCTTGCCCTAGAATGAGATATTGGAGACTGGCCGATTAATTATCCATTGCAGTGGGGATCCAGACAGGGCTTTTCCTGTAAAGGTATCACAACTGCTTCTGAGCACAATACAAAGTGTTGGTGTTGACCTTTAAGGCCCTAAAAGGCCTCAGCCCAGTATACCTGAAGGAGCGTCTCCACCCCCATTGTTCTGCTCGGACACTGAGGTCCAGCGCCGAGGGCCTTCTGGCGGTTCACTCGCTGCGAGAAGATAAGCTACAGAAAACCAGGCAGAGGGCCTTCTCAGTAGTGGCGCCCACCCTGTGGAATGCCCTCCCTTCAGATGTGAAGGAAATAAGTAGCTATCTTATCTTTAAGACATCTGAAGGCAGCCCTGTTTAGGGAAGTTTTTAATATTTAATGCTGTATTGTTTTTAACACTCGATTGGAAGCAACCCAGAGTGGCTGGGGAAACTCAGCCTGATGGGCGGGGTATAAATATTATTATTATTATTATTATTATTATTATTATTATTATTAAACTACCTGACATTCAGAAGACATCTGAAGGCAGCCCTGTTCACGGAAGTTTTTAATGTGTGACATTTTAATATATTTTTAATCTTTGTTGGAAGCCGCCCAGAGTGGCCGAGAAGACCCAGCCATACGGGCGGGGTACAAATAATAAATTACTACAGTATTACTATTACTACTTGGGGAGCGCTGCAACCCCGCCTTGTTGCAAGGCGGTGGCAATTAACACGCAAATAATGAGTTGGGGGCCCAAAATCCTGGAAGCAGAGGGAGGGGAGACTCTCTGCTCAGAGCGACTGCAAGGAGAAGCAGGAGGAGGAAGAAAAAGACGGAGCAGCATGGTTTTACCCCACCCTCGCCGCCATGGAGACTACAATTCCCATGACCCCCCGGCCTGAGATGGTTTCCGGGTTCTACGTGTTTTGCTTCCGGGCTCCTTGATGATCACTTCCGGGTGGAGGGGCAATGTGCTGTGGAGTGCTGGTGGCTTTGACGGGAGGGAGGAGCCCCGGCGGGAGCGGAGGAGGAGTCGGAAAAGTCGGAGGGGGGATCCCGAGGCTTTGCTTGCCCGCGGAGGGGAACTCCGTCGCCGGCCATGAGCGGTGAGTGGAGCAAGCTTTGCTTGGCAAGGGAGGAGGAGGAGGAGGTGGACGGGCTGGCTAGGTGCTGCTCTTTCGCACAACAACAACAGCAGCAGCAAGGGTGGTGCTGGGGTGGGGTGTTAAAGCGTCCCTGCTCCCACCTTTCTTAATGGCACTCTGTGTATGCTCAGACACACCCTGCCGCTCTGCTGACAGAGGAGCAGCAGCATCCCTGGAGCCAGCAATTGTATCTTACCATGACAAAAAAGAGAGAGAAAAGGGTGTTCAGATAATGCCTTACAGCGACTAATTTCCGATTGCAGTTTTTTGTTAATTAGCGCTTGTGTAGCTTGCTCATCGACGAATATTTCTCGTGGCCAGGGCTGCGAAAAAGTCCGTGTTGAGAACGCAACAGGACCCTGCTCTACTCTTGTGGTGGCAGATTGTTTTAAAACTGTTTTTGATGTTGTTGTTTTGATTGGTGCACCCTGCCCTGGGGCTTGATGGTGAAGGGCAGGCAATGAATTGAAAGAATATCAGCAGCAGCAGCAACATGAAATCAACAGTAAATGACAATGCAAACTCAAACCAAAGCCCACCTTTCCTCATGACATAGTGTATGAAGTTATGCAAGCCCATAACCTCATCGAAACTGCATGGGGTGGGGTGGAGCTATAGATGCATGCAAATAAATAATTAAAGCTGCTAGCAAGGTAAATCTGGAATGGAATTAAAAGCACTGTTGTTCTTTTAGAAGTATTAGGACATTGCTCTCTGGCACTGGGTATTCTGTCCCTGTTTAGTAGTTTGCTGTCCCTTTCTCTAGACATTCCCTGTTCAGGGAAGTTTTTAATGTGTGACATTTTGATGTATTTTTAATCTTTGTTGGAAGCTGCCCAGAGTGGCTGGGGAAACCCAGTCAGATGTGCGGGGTACAAATAATAAATTATTATTATTACAGTGGTACCTTGGGTTACATACGCTTCAGGTTACATACGCTGCCCAGAGTGGCTGGGGAAACCCAGCCAGATGTGCGGGGTACAAATAATAAATTATTATTATTACAGTGGTACCTTGGGTTACATACGCTTCAGGTTACAGACTCTGCTAACCCAGAAATAGTGCTTCAGGTTAAGAACTTTGCTTCAGGATGAGAACAGAAATCGTGCTCCGGCGGTGCAGCAGGAGGGCCCATTAGCTAAAGAGATGCTTCAGGTTAAGAACAGTTTCAGGTTAAGTACGGACCTCCGGAACAAATTAAGTACTTAACCTGAGGTCCCACTGTATTATTATTCATGGGTTAGAGAATGCGAAGCTCTGGCAGCTGACTTATTCACATACTGTGGGATGCCTCCATTACTTTTTTACGTCACAGCCGCCTGGTACTGAAATGAGAGCCAACTAGGTTGTACTCAAAGTAGACCCATTGCTATTAATGAACCCAAGATAATCATGCCTATTGATTTAAGTGGGTAGGCTCTGAGTAGGGCTAGCATTGGATACAGCCCCTAAAACTTGGCCAAATGGATCTGCTTGCAGTTTCCTCCCACACCCTAACCATTTGGGCTTCTATGTATATCTACTTATTTACTTATGCCATTTGTAGCCTGCTTTCCCCCCAGGAACTCTTGTTCTAAGCAATGGAGTGAGATCTCCCCCTTCTCCATTTTATTCTCACAGCAACCCTGTGTGGTGAGGTGGAGAGGTAGTGTAACTAGCCCAAGGTCACCCAAGAAGTTTGTGTCTGAGTGGGGTATTGGCCTATCTCTTAGAGCTAAAGTATTTATCAACCCCCCCTCCAAATTTTCTCTAGAGTTTTCCATCCCTTTGTGGCAAAGTCACACAAGTCTGATGATGATGAGCTGAATAACCTGAAATAGTTAATTGTCAATAGAATTGCTGACAATACTTCTTCTGCTGAAATTTCACAATCCACGTTTGGTGAATTTAACATAAGCATAAGGAGTTTGGTTCTAGTTTGTGCAGACAGCCAAATCCTCCTGTTGCAAAAGCTGACCAGATATCAACTGTTTAGTTCTAATAACTGATGGCTTTATAATAACTTCTGTTATTAAGCCAATTCCATCTCTTTCAGTTCTCCTAAGTTTTCATTAGTTGTTGTTGAGTCCATCTGTTTGGTAAATGATGATTCAGGAGTTAATAGTGCTTTCTTTTCGTTGTGCTTTACATAAAGGTTTATGTTGCATCTTATATTGATTATGCTGCTTGTTTTTCAATGTTGTTTCCTTAAACCACAACAAAGTACTTATTATTAAAATAAGGAATCTATATTATTTATGTTGATTAGTTAAACACTTTGAAAGTGTCTTAAATTTTCTAAGAAGAACTAGTCCAGGATTGGAGGACCCGAGTCTTCGTTAGGATAACATAGGTTGAGATGCCTGTGCTATATTTGAAGCATATATTCCTGCAATGTCTTCCAACGTCCAAATTAAAATAATACCATCTGTGATGAGAATCAATTTGCAAACAACTGAAGGCTGCAACAGGATTTTTATTTTATTTATTATTGTGTTTTCTCATCCTTCTTCCATGCAGTTTACAGCATTGCACATAACAGCATTGTCCTACCATTTTATCCTTCTTTTTTTGCTTTTCATAATTTATTTATTTATCATTTTAAGTTATATACATTTCAGTACTTTTATAGTCATTTTAACATTTCAAAACTTGACTTCCTTCCTCCTCTTTCTGTGGTTTCTTAAATGTATTTTTATCATTTCCTGCATATTCTAAATTAACTTATTCTTTCGTTCATCTACTTTAATTATATACTCTTATGAAACTGCAGGTTATTACAAAATCCTGCCAATGTCCTCAACTGTTTACAATTTGTTTGTAAATATTCAATAAATCATTTCCATTCTTTTATAAAAAGTTTGTTACTTTGACTTCTTATTTTTCCAGTACGTTTTCCATTTCTTCATAGTCCATGAGTTTTTGTATCCATTCTTCTTTTGTCTGGACTTTTCTTCTTTCCATTTTTGGGCAAATAACATTCTTGCCACTTAGTCGCATACATGAATACATTTCTATACTGTTTAGGTAGTTCTGCTCCTATAATTTCCAGAAGAAAAGCTTCTGGTTTTTTTAAAAAATGTTATTTTAAACATCTTTTCCAGTTCATTATATATAATTTCCCAGTAAGCTTTAACCTTACTGCAAGATCACCACATATGATAAAAAGTACATTCTTTCTCTCTGCATTTCCAACACTTAAATTTTGATTTATACATTTTTTGCCAGTTTACTTGGTGTTAGATACCATCTCTATAACATTTTCGTATAGTTTTCTCTTAAAGCATAGCATGCTGTAAATTTTATATCTGTATTCTACTATTGTTCCTACACTTCCATATCTATATTATAACCAATATCTAATGCCCAACGTATTGAAGAGTTTACCTGCTCATCCTTTGTCTTCCAATCCAATAATATCTTATACATTTTAGACAGCACTTTTACATTCCAACAGATCTCTCTCCAATTGTGATATTTGTTCCCCAAACCCTCGTTTTCTATCTTTCTTAAATACTTCATTCAAATGATGATATTGTATTCATGTTGTTAACTTTCCTGATAAATCCTTAAACTCTTCTAATTTAAACTCTCTTTTCTCTTGTTTTACTAAATTTCTTTAAGTTGCCCAATCTTCTATCATATTATTTTTCTTTACTGTTATGGCTTCCAACGGTGAGAGCCAAAGTGGTGGTTTTGTCTCCAATATTTCTTTTGTATTTGTCCCATACTCTATACAATTTTTTCCTAATTACTGTATATGATTTGTAAATCCTTTATTTACTTTCACCTTTTCATACCACAAATAGGCGTTCCAACCAAAGATACTATCACGACCTTCTAAATCTAAGATATGTGGATTCTCCAGTATCATCCATTCCTTCAACCAACAAAGACAAGATGCTTCATAATACAATCTCATATTCGGCAGGGAGAAATTCCCCCTCTCTTTTGCATCTATCAGTATTTTATATTTTATTTTCAGTTCATTTGCTCAATATGCCAGAGCCTGTTTTTGCATGCAGGGAAAGTCCCTAACTTACCAAGAGTTTGAGACCCATTGGCTCCCATCACCTAGTTTAGCTGGCCAGTCAAGGCCGTTCCTGAGGTGTGGCCACTGTCACATGCTGACAGCTTCTAGAAACCACAGGTGAGTGCAGGGTGGGGACCAAAGATGGACAAACTGGTCCAGAAGGAGCATGATGTGACCCCCACCAGAGGCACTACCCATCCCTTAACACCCCTAACACCCAATCATCATATTATTCCCTTGATATTGTTACTTCTCCAAGAGTAAAGGGACAGCTTTGCTGTTTCACCTCCTTTAAAGCACTTGTATGGCATAGCGTTGGGACGCGGGTGGCGCTGTGGGTAAAAGCTCAGTGCCTAGGACTTGCCGATCGCATGGTCGGCGGTTCGAATCCCTGCGGTGGGGTGAGCTCCCTTCTTTCCATCCCAGCTCCTGCCCACCTAGCAGTTCGAAAGCACCCCTCTAAGTGCAAGTAGATAAATAGGTACTGCTTTATAGCGGGAAGGTAAACGGCGTTTCCGTGTGCTGCGCTGGTGCTGGTTCGCCAGAGCAGCTTCGTCACGCTGGCCACGTGACCCAGAAGTGTCTCCCGACAGCGCTGGCCCCCGGCCTCTTAAGTGAGACGGGCGCACAACCCTAGAGTCGGACACGACTGGCCCGTACGGGCAGGGGCACCTTTACCTTTATGGCATAGTAGTGTCATGTTATCCGAGATTCCTGTTACACCTTAGTAGGAGGCAGAGGCAACTCTCTGGAGGCCAATTGGTGCCTGCTTCTTCGTCTTTCTCATACCAGGGCGATGTTGTGCTGAAAATTGATGGCAGTGGATCAAATCTTTCAGCAGAGCATGATGGTAAGCACACTGAGGAAGTTGACTCAGGCAATAGAATCCAAGGATTGCCTCTTCTACCATTGGAGAAGCAGCAATGGCTACTTCTCAGTTTGAGTAAGATCTCGTGAAAGCCCCACGAGATCTCACTGGAATCTGCAAGCCACAGTCTCAAGACCTGGTAAGCGAGGCTTTGGCATGGGTGGCAAAGGGTGGTGGTGTTGCGTGGGCAGGGCAGCACCTTCCTGTTTTGCCTCGGGCAGTGAAACAGGGCAGGTCACCCCTGGTAAGCAGAGCACTCACCTAGGGGAGAGGGTGTTTGCTTCTCGGATACTTTCTGTAGCTCATTTGTAGCACATCTGCTTTGCATGCAGAAGGTATCCAGTTCAAACCCTGGTATCTCCAGTTAGACCCAAAAGAAATTCCCGTCTAAAATCCTGGAGAGCTACTTCCAGTCTGTGTAGACAACGCTGAGCTCAATGGACCAATGGTTTGGCACAGCAGCTTCCTATGCTACTTCCTTCCTGCTTATTACCGGATTTTTCGCTCTATAGGACGCACCAGACCATAGGAGGGGGAGAACAGGGGGAAAAAAAATCTCCCCCTATCTTCTCAGCGCCCCTTCAGCAAAGCGACAGGAGAAAGGGAGCCCCTTCCATTTCTCCTCTCACTTCTCTGAAGGGGCGCTGCGCAGCTCTCCCTCTCTGCTGAAGCCGGGAGAGTCTTGCTCTCCCGGCTTCAGCAAAAGGAACCCGACCCCTCTCGTTCTCCAGGCTTCAGCGAAAGCAACGCAAAGTCTCCGGAGCACGGAGGGAGCGCTCCCTCTGCGGTTCGGAGGCTTCGCGTTGCTATCGCTTCACCCCAGGAGCCTGCATTAGCTCGATAGGACGCACACACATTTCCCCTTAAGTTTTGGAGGGGGAAAAGTGCGTCCTATAGAGCGAAAAATACGGTAGCTTTCCCTATTCTTCCACCACGATCTATCATTGACCCTGTTCCCATATGCCACAGATGGGAACCTCCAGAGGTTCTTGAACCTCTAAGAAGAGCCCCAGCTTGCAGGGGCCCTCGTCAGGGTGAGTTGGACTCCCACAGCGTCACGGAGGCCAGTTTGGGTTATGAGCTTGAAATCTATACGTTTCAGAAACGCCGTGAATGCGGCAGCAGGCTGAGTAAGCGTTTTTCGTTCACGCTGACTAATTGAATTTCAGTTCTACAAGCAGAGTGGGGAGTTTGGGGTTTGTTTGTTTTTTGAAACTGTGGTTGCAACAGAGCTGGCTAATGCTGGAGAATATTATGAACAGTATTATGATCATCATAATTATTATCTTAAAAACCACTGGTCCATCATTGAAAGCTGCCTTTAATGTTTTATTGTCTACGTGTAGTGTTCTGCATTCTGTCCACTTCTGTGGCATTTTATGAGATGGCAGTATATAAATACTTTTATAAATAAATAGAAATGCCAAGTCCCAGACAGCTGATCCATGTAGCTCAGTATCGCCTCATCTGACTGGCAGTGGCTCTCCAGGGTTTAAAAAGCAGATTAGACAAGTTCATAGAGGGCAAGAGTATTGGTGACTACTAGTCATGGTGACTGTGTTGTGTTCTTCCTCCAGGACCAGAGGCAGCAGCCTCTGAATGCCAGCTGCTGGGGAACAACGGGCGAAAGGACTGCTGTGTTCATGTCTTGCATTGTCAGCTTTCCAAAGTCACCTTGCTGGAAACAGGACTTTGGACTGGACAGCCCCTTGGTCCTACTCAGCAGAGCTCTTGCAAGTGCTGTTTTCTGCACGTCTGGCTCCTTTGCAGATGCCTCTTGTCAAAACTATCGTATTTTTCCGTGTATAAGACTAGGTTTTTTTAAACCAAAAAATTAGGTTTGAAATTGGGGCTCATCTTATACACGGTTTTTGCTGGCGGTGTTTTCTTAATTTGGACTCCCCCAAAATAGGGGGCGTGTTATACATGAGGGCGTCTTATACATGGAAAAATACGGTACTTGGCATGAAAAGTGCCCCAGCTTCTATTGCTTCAGTCACATACAGAGCTAAAGTTTAGGCAATGTTTTTCATTCGTTGGGTCCATTAGGACACAGTCGCCATTGGTTTCTCTCCTGCTGTCCTTGATACCTTCACTAGGAAGCAAAAATGCAAGTTGTCTGTTGAGTTTGACAGAACTGTTTCTCAGGCTTATGACTTAAAACAGCTGCAGTGGTTGCCAGTTTGTTCCCAGGCCCAATCCCAGATGCTCATGCTGGTGTTTAAAGCCCTAAACAACTCAGGTCCCCAATACCTTGGTTCTCAAACACCTTAGTACTCAAACAACTTGGAACCTAAACACTGTAAACCTGGAAGTAAGTGTTCTGGTTTGCGAACTTTTTTCAGAAGCCAAACGTGCACCGTTTTGAGTGCCACACTTCCGTTTTGAGTGTTACGCTGAGGTCTGTCTGTTTTTGCTATTTATTTTGCATTTTTTTGTGATTGTGCGGAACCCAGTTCAGTTACTGATTGATTGATTGTGTGACTGCAGTACATTCTTTATTGTTTTCATTTTATGGATCAGTGGTCTCGTTAGATAGTAAAATTCATGTTAAATTGCTGTTTTAGGGGTTGTTTTTAAAGGTCTGGAATGGATTAATCCATTTTGCATTACTTTCTATGGGAAAGCGTGCCTTGGTTTTGGAATGCTTTGGTTTTGGAACGGACTTCCGGAATGGATTAAATTTGAGAACCAAGGTATCACTTTACCTGAAAGACCATCTTGTTCCCTGCAGACCCCTTGGGGGTTATGATTGGCAGAAGGGGTCCCACTGGTGTTCTGGTGCCCTCAGAATTTTGCAGCGGCAGCAGCCCTGGAGAAAGCATTCTTTGCGGGAGCCCCTAAGTGGTGGAATTCCTTCCCTACTTCCCTACTGAATTGCTAATCTTCATTAAACAACTTTCAGTGAATGTTGAAGGCACACTTCTTTACCTTGGCTTTTGACATCTGAGGTGTATATTTTTAGGACCCACCTTATTTTTGTGATTATAAGTTGCTTCAACCTTTTTTGATGTGTTCTAAATGTTTAATTCATGCCTGAATAAGAAACAGCCTCCCAGGATGTACATCTGACCCTTTGGCAGGCATCTTAGTCCACTCTGCTTTTTCTCAAACATGACCTCTTCAAATGTTTTAATGACTGCTGTTTTGACAATTTGCTTTTAAAATTTGCTTCATTTAAAAATTGTGAGGTGCTTTCAGTACAATATATCAGTTATGATAATTGATATAAAGGTAAAGGGACCCCTGACAGTTAAGTCCAGTCATGAATGACTCTGGGGTTGCGGCGCTCATCTCACTTTACAGGCCAAGGGAGCAGGAGTTTGTCCACTTCCACAGACACTTTTTCCGGGTCATGTGGCCAGCATGACTAAGCCGCTTATGGCGAAACCAGAGCAGCACACAGAAACACCATTTACCTTCCCTCCAGAGCTGTACCTATTTATCCACTTGCACTGGTGTGCTTTCGAACTGCTAGGTTGGCAGGAGCTGGGACCGAACAACGGGAGCTCACCCCGTTGTGGGGATTTGAACCGCCAACCTTTTGATTGGCAAGCCCAAGAGGCTCAGTGATTTAACCCACAGCGCCACCCACGTATAAGTTACTGTAATTAATGTGATTAGGGAAGGCACTGCTAGGGCAAAAAGCAAAGTATTCCCCCCCCAACTGGGCAGTATATTTAATATATACCCCCCTGTGCTTTCTTGAATTCTAGGGTTGCAGAACAACGTGGCAAAAAGACAGTTTCTCCTGGAGAGATTATTGGATGCAGTTAAACAGGTAAGAAGTTGGGCCTACAAAGAGGAGAGGGTGCCTCCATACTTGAAACCTTGCTAATAATAGTTGGAGCTGTCTCATTTTGATGCAATTCTAAATAGCTGTGTTGCAATATGTGTGCTTGTTTTGTTTTTGCAATGCAGTTATGTTCCCAAATAATCCTGGATCTTAAGGTCTCTTCCAGATGATCTGTTTATTGAGTTTTTACTGAGCTGTTTACTTGCATAAAGCTTGGGGGGAGGTTAAATGGTGCCCAGTCTGGTTGTTATGGAACAGGCATAGGCAAAATCCGGCCCTCCAGATGTTTGGGACTACAATTCCCATCATCCCTAGCTAAGAGGATCAGTGGTCAGGGACGATGGGAATTGTAGTCCCAAATATCTGGAGGGCCAGAGTTTGCCTATGCCTGTTACGGAACATTCATTCTGGGGTTTTTTTGAGCAGAGGTTATATGACGACAATCATTCATCCTGATTTGGCTGTGTGGTGCATATATGTCTTACCACTAACCCCTTACTTTTCATTCCTCTCCTAACAGCAAAAAGTCAGAATTTTTTTAAAAAAGTGTTTGCTGTATCTGGGCAATGGAACACTTCAATCCACTTAGATTTCTAGTCTGCACTTGAATACCTTCTGCAAAATACTGACAGGCTGGAAGCACCCTCATTTTCCTTTGGCAAATCACCACTTAGTTTGAATAGGAATTGGCCAGGACAAGTAAATCCGTAGAGCTCCAGAAATTTACTTGCCGGATCATCTGCGCTCATGGCTCCTTTCCTGTATTCAAAGTTAGTTGCAGAGGATTTGGAGAAGTTTGGCAGCTTTGGCCACATTTCTCATGCGGAAGCAATAGCAGAGACACTTGAACTGGCGCCTCTTCTTTCTTTTTTGGCCTTCTGCAAATTTCTTTGCACTTTTATTTTGAGTACTCGCTGGCTGCTCTTCAAGGAAAAGCTCCCAGCGCAGCTCTCAAAAAGAGGCAGTAACAATAAAGCTGTGGTTTGAAGCCAGAAAAGAAAAGAAGTTACACAAGTTCATCTAGCCATGAAACCAGGTTTGGAGAACTTTTAGCCTTCTTGATGTTGTGCTTCAGCTTGCATTAGTTCCAGCCAGCATAGCCCAGCTGTCAGGGATGATGGGAGTCGTAGGCTAGCATCATCTGGAATGCATGAGATTATTCACCTCTGCCCTAAATCATGGGTAGGCAAACTAAGGCCCGGGGGCCGGATCCGGCCCAATCGCCTTCTAAATCCAGCCTGCGGATGGTCCGGGAATCAGCGTGTTTTTACATGAGTAGAATGTTTCCTTTTATTTAAAATGTGTCTCTGGGTAATATGTGCGGCATAGGAATTCATTCATTCCTTCAAAATATAGTCTGGCCCCCCACAAGGTTTGAGGGACAGTGGACTGGCCCCCTGCTGAAAAAGTTTGCTGACCCCTGGGGCCTAAATGATGGTCAGGGGTGCCGCAGGCAACACTGGCCTCTGCCCCTCTTTCCTTCCCTCCGTCCTCTGATGCCCTCTTGCATCTCTTGTCAGCCCACTAAGCCTGGGGGCATCCTCTTCTCAGGCCCTGGGGGGTGGGCGGCATGAGGAGGCACCTCTCTTTAGGGTGGGGGGTGGTAGCTCAGAGACCAGGAGCGGGAGCAGTGGCTGCCTGGAGGACTCCCAAGAAGAGGGGAGAGGAGAGGAGGCTGAGGAAACACTCCAAAAAGGAGGGTGTTCGAAAAAGGTGAGAGACTGCCATCTCTGCAGGCTGGGGGGGGGGGTACACACAGTGGTACCTCGGGTTACATACGCTTCAGGTTACAGACTCTGCTAATCTTGAAGTAGTACCTCGGGTTGAGAACTTTACCTCAGGATGAGAACAGAAATCGCGGGGCAGTGGCATGGGAGGCTCCATTAGCTAAAGTGGTACCTCAGGTTAAGAACAGTTTCAGGTTAAGTACGGACCTGCGGAACGAATTAAGTACATAACCTGAGGTACCACTGTAATTGAGATCCTGAGCCCCACAGGGGTGTGCAGAAAGAATGCAATGGTAAAGAATGGTAAAGGGAGCCATGGACTCAAAAAGGGTGAAAACCCTTGAGCTAAGCCAATACATGTGGACTTTTGTAAAATGGAACGGCAGTTTGATTTTACAGCCAAACCTCATGCTTCTTTCACCTACATAGTTCCAAAATCTTTTTTTTTTTTTAAAATGGCTTTTTAACTAAAGGTGTATGGTGACTCAATTAAGTTGAGTATCAACATATTTAAAACGCTCCTTATCGCACCATTGATGCTGACGTATCTGTTCATTACAGTGCCAGATCAGATTTGGAGGGAGGAAGGAGATTGCTTCCGATTCGGACAGCAGGTAAGTCTGAAAGGATATTGAATAAATGGCACTTGTTTTTAGTCATATGTGTCATCAGCTGGCTTGATGCTTCATCTTGCCTGATAGGTACATCCAGGCTAGTCTGGGAGAGTGGGGAGGTAGTTGTTAGAGAGTTGTGTTTGTGCTGTGTGCAGGATGGTATGAGGCAAGCGTTTACAACCTCTGCAACGCCTGGTGGGGCAGTACCATAGGATGCACAACAGCAGCATCTTACTTGACTTGCCACCCCCCCAATAAATTGGTCCTTGATAGGGGTTCAATAATTGTTGGTCCTTCAGGTTCATCAAGCTCCCCTGTGGATTGCTGTGACTAAGAAATAAGTTATTTCCCGCAATGGTATAATCTTCGTTGTTTTTCTTAGAATGGAAATTCTCTTGAGCTTATTTTGGGAAGAAGCGATGGCAGAACTTCCCCATTCTTCAGTTTCATTTCCATCTCAATGTGGGAAAGATTTGTAGCGCTTGTTGGAAGTTATAAGGAGGTTTTTCTATTTCTATGCCTTGTGGGGTTAATCAGGCTCTGGGGAAGATAACATCAGGTGTCAAAAGCCAGGGTCTTTAGCACTGGCTGAAAGCTTTCTAAGGAAGATTCCAGGCTTTGGGGAGGGAGTTCCACAACTTGGGGGTGCCAGAGAATGGCTTCTCCTGGGCCACCTCCACCCCGAACCTCTGAGGTTGGTGGACCTACCAAGAAGCCCCCCTCTGCCTATCTTAATCCCCAAGGATGTCTGCGGGGAAGTAGATTGTATTTGGCACCTGAGTCATTTAGAGATTTTAGTACTAACATGAGCACCTTAAATGAGGCCTGGAAATGAACTGGCAACCAGTGTGGCTGTTTCATAGCAGGGATTATGTGCGATCTAAATGGAACCCCAGCCAGTAACGTAGCCACATGGGCATTCACAGCTTCTTTACTCCTCCCTGGCCCTTATTTGCTGCACCCTATGTCTGTGTGGCTTGGGGATGCGGGTGGCGCTGTGGGTTAAACCACAGAGCCTAGGACTTGCCGATCAGAAGGTCGGTGGTTCGAATCCCCGCGGTGGGGCGAGCTCCCGTTGCTCGGTCCCTGTTCCTGCCAACCTAGCAGTTCCAAAGCACGTCAAAGTGCAAGTAGATAAATAGGTACCGCTCCGGCGGGAAGGTAAACGGCATTTCCATGCGCTGCTCTGGTTCGCCAGAAGCGGTTTAGTCATGCTGGCCACATGACCCAGAAGCCGTACGCCGGCTCCCTTGTCCAATAAAGCGAGATGAGCGCCGCAACCCCAGAGTCGGCCACGACTGGACCTAATGGTCAGGGGTCCCTTTACCTTTACTTATGTCTGTGTGGCTTAGTGTGTCTTCCGAACCAGGGCTTGTGGTTCAGCTCTCTCCTCACTAACCACAAGTTGGAGCCAAGAACAAATCTTTAGGCATGCTGCCTCTGGATACAGCCTGTAGTCATCGTGATGAGCAGACCAATGTCTTACCCTCCATGACTTTGTCTAACCCTAAGCCACCTAAGTTGTTGACCGTCACCAAGTCTTGTGGCAATGAATTCCACGGGTTAACAGTGGAATCCACCAGTTGCTCGTGAATCCTGTGCACCTCTTTACCATTTCTTCCACCCAACCCCAAAATTCATGCCGTAGGACTTGTGAACTGTGTCTGTTTCTCTGATTGGGTCTCTGCCTCGGGCTTGGCTCCCATTCCTTCTGCTTCCCCAGCCTTCCCAGTTTTGCTGAGTAAAGTGGATAGGAAGCCTCTTTTGACCTTGACTTGCGGATGAGTAGCAGGAACCAGCAGGTTTTGAGGCCTGATTGCAGCAATCAGTGAAATAGGTTTCTGTGCTAAACTGGGGTATCGTTACCGTCTTGCATTGACTTAAGCTGGGAGGTGGAGAGTGCCTTTAAATCTTGTTTCTCCCCTTCTCCCTTTCCTACGGTGCTTCTTATTAAGCTTTGTCTGTTTTGCAGAGTTACATGTCTCTGTGCTCAGTTCGAATCTGTGCTTCAGCATGGCTTGAAGAGGACCCGGGGATTAGCCTTAACAGCAGCAGCTATCAAGCAGGCAGCAGGCTTCTCCAGTAAAGCTGAAATGGGTAATTTGGGCTTCCATGGCTCTCAGCTCTTCTTTTTCTTTTTTTTGGTAAAAAAAAATTTAAACAGTCTGACTTGCATGTAAACAGCTGGCAACACATGAGATTTTAATAATGCTGCTGCAATGGCAGAGAAACGGCTATTCTAATTAGTTTGGGTCTCCGCTGCTTCATATGCACCATACATTTACAGCACATGACTTCCCCCAAGGAATCATGGGAACTGTAGTTTACACCTCCCAGAGCTACAATTCCCAGGACCTTTAACAAACTACAGTTTCCAGGGTTATTTCCTGGGGGTAGGGCGGGTCCTTTAAATGTATGGTGTGTGCACAGCCACCGTTTTTTGTGGTGGGCTGCATGCATTATTTTGAGCCGATCCACATATATCCTACTTTTATGTTTATTTTTTTAATAATTTTTTTTAATTCAAAATTAAAACAAAACATATTATCCAGAAACATATCATTTTTATTCCCCCCTCCCCCTACTTGACAGAGATAAACACTGGAGAGCGGCTGCCAGTCAGTGTAGACAATGCTGAGCAAAGTAGAACAATGGTTTGAGGCAGGATAATGTAGTTTTTTAATATGTACTTGTGATGCTGGTCTCATCATAAGAGTTTGAAGAGGGTTTGCTAAATAGATGACTTGGAAAGCAAAAGCTTTTATAATCTCTTTACCCATTATCAAGCTTTTCAATTCCTTGGAATCTGTTTTTAATACTCTACTTAAAGAACAGGCACTTATCCTTAAACGTCTCTGTTAATTAAAATTTCCCCTAAATCAGGAGCAGAAATGTTCTCCCCTAAGCATACTTGCCTGGGAGGAAACCCTCTTGAACACAGTGGGACTTAGATCTGCATTGGATTGTGCAACAAGTTTGGCTAGGCTATGCTAATTAAACGGTGAGTATGATGACCTTTCGACACAGGAGATTAGGTCTGGCGGTAAAAATTCAATTCTGTAGGGATAGCTTGTGAATCGCTTCAAAGCTATTTCCATTCAAGAAGATACAGTATGTGGTTACATTATCAACCAGCTGGAAAACTGGTTTCAAAGCATTCAGCTAGCATTTTCAAGAACAGAATGGGTAGCTTGTTGCTTTAATTACCCTGCGTGCAATTGGCCGAAGATTAAAAAGTGTGACTTGAAATAATGATTATTTGGGAATTGTCACCAGGGTTATGAGGCCCAGTTCAGATGCAATGAGGCCGGTCGAAAACAACAACATCGTTTGTGTGAATCAGCAATGAGTTTATGTATCTTTTTTCCTATTTTTCTGCATTTTCCTCGATTGCTCAGCTGCAGAGGAGACTGCCTGGTTCCTTAGCCACTGTTTCCCATCCTGTGATGTTCTAACCAGGCACCTGTGGTTTCAGCACTTCCTGCAAATCAGGATCCAGGCTTCCAATCCTGGTTTGTAGGGAGCCCTTTAACCAGGATCCTAGTTTGAATGTCGTGGGAAAGCATGGTTGAAGAAACCAGGATGTCTTCTCTGGGTGAGCTGAAGGGGAACTGGAGCTAAGTTATTGTTCGTGCTTTGTTGGAAAATGGCCCCCTTCCATCTGAATTGTGGAGTTGACGAAGGCAGTACTTTTCTGTCTCCTGGGATTTTTGCCGATAAGATTTCAGATCACCTTATGTGTGCCTATGAATTCATACTTTTTCAGAGCCGGTGTTCTGGTACTATGTGAAAGAGGTTCTAAATAAACATGAGCTGCAGCGTTTCTACTCCCTGAGGAATATTACCACAGACGTTGGCAGAGGTCGTGCTTGGCTGCGCTGTGCGCTGAATGAACATTCCTTAGAAAGATACTTTCACATGCTGCTTGCAGATAAAAGCAGGCTGAGGTAACTTCCCTTTTTTGACCCTTTTCCCGACAGGTAAATTTCTACTGGCAGAGGCTTCCTGATGAGCCGCCTGAAACTGCAGCAGCAGGCTAAAATTTCTATTTATGGCATGAACAGATGACGTACTAATTTGATATTAAACAGCGAAGTGTTTGTTCATAATTTAAGTAATTCGCAATTATAGGCAATTCTGCTGCAGCAGAAGATAGATAGATAGATAGATAGATAGATAGATAGATAGATAGGGATGATTCCAAATGCATTAGGTACATAACAATTTTGTATGAGTCTTCAGTTTTCCAATTTTGTTTTAAGGTACCCAAGAGGCTGTATGAAAAAACCCACAAACAGATACTGACCTTAGGCAAGTCACTTGGCCTATATCATTTCATACACACACACTTCCTGCTCAATCTTCCACATGCTCCCATACATATTGACTTGGTTTAAGTGCAATTGTCTGATAAATCATGGTTTATTAGTTGGAGAATGAGCCTTGTGCCCATGCACTCTGTCACCATCCCTCCCCTTGACCTCCTGACTCGGTGCTTCGTTAAACCATGGTTTCCCATTTCATTCTGTTCACCTGCTGCCCTGAAGGCAAGTGTGGGGATGGAGGCTGTCTCTCAGGGCTCATAATCCATGGTTTATTAGACTTGATAGCTGCATCTGGCCCTCTCTAGCTCACGTATCTTCCATGGAAGAGTGTGCATGAGAGAGTTCTGTTTACTGTGCAAAGAAAAGTCTGCATTAGCTCTATTTTTTCAGGATGCAGACTCTAATCCTCATAACACAGCTAAGGTCTCTGTAGATCAGAGTTTACCTATGCCTTAACCCTTCGCTCCCTTCGCTCATCTAGAGCAGTCTTCTTCATCCTGGTGCCCTCTGGATGTTTTAGACCACAGCTCCCATCATCCACCACCATTGGCCATGCTGGCTGGGACTGGTGGGAACTGTAGTCCAACAACATCAGGAAAGCCACCTGTTGGGAAACTCCTGTATAGAGTGGCTGGTCTGGGCATAACGCAAGGTTGGGAATCAGATGAGTAATGCATGGGGCTGGCTTGAGGGACTGATGGCTATGAGGTTTGGTCACCCTGTTGTGTTTGGTGTTTGGCTATTGCTGTGGCTGTTAGCATTGTAGAGGGTGGTGGTGGGGATAGGTTGGCGGGCTCTTTATACACAATCTTTATAGTAGTTTTAATGGGATTTGGAGAAAGCCAGTCCCTGAGCTTTTAAAAACGCACTCGGCAATGTTAAGCCTCAGCAACTTACAAAGTACTATAGATCATTACTATTGAGGAGTCCTTTGTCCGTAACCGAGTTACGGCCTCTTCTCTAAACTGAGGCTGGCTTCACTCTGCCACAGTGCAGTCTTGGTATCTGATCTGTGTCTTGAGAGTTGGAAGAGAGTAGTAAAGAAGTCTGACTTTTTTTTTAAGATCATAAAAGTGTCATGGGCAACACATCTGCCACTTTTCTGCTCTCTTTCAGTTTATAGAAGTAGTGTAGCGCTTCTCCTGTCCCCATCTGAAGTGGAGTTAGTAAGAACCACAGCCTCTTCCGTATGTATAGATTTGTTTACCTTTTTGTCCTGCCTTCTTTTTTTAACATCTAGTGTCTTCTACGAAGACTGGTCCTTCATGATGGATGAAGAGCGCTCTAGTATGATTCCCACTATGGCGGCTGGTATGTATCATCCAGTCTGATCTGTGGGGCAGTTTGTGGTGAAGACTGGACTAGAAATGTTTTAAACACACAGTGCTGGGTAACGTTTTTGGCACTGATAGGAAGAAATGAATTTATTTATATGCTGCTTCTGTGCCAAAATGGCTTCAAAGCAGGTTACATCTATAAAATCAATACACAGTTGAAATGCCCAACGACAGTTCCAATCTCAGTTAAAACAAACAGTTAATAAGCATGACAGTTAAAAACAGTTTAACCCCACCCCACGGTTTAAACAGTAAAATCACAAGTTCCTTTCAGGGTAACGCTTGCCTAAACAGTTGTGTCTTCAGGAGCTGGTGGAATGCCATTGCTGATGGCACCCTCCCATATTTTAGCAGGGAGAACATTGCCCAGGACTAATGCCACCAGTGAAAAATCCCTCATCCGTGTTACCACAAGCTGATAATCATCAGATTGTAGCAAAACTAACTGGGTTCCATTAGCTGACTGTAGTGCCCTTGCTGGGCAACAGAGGGGAAGTTAAAAGGATCAAGTAGCCTTATAATGTTCTTTCTTTTCTTTTTGTGAACCGCTTTGAGGTTTCTTTTACAATCAAGCGGTATATACATTTTATGAAATAAATATTTTTTTGTAAATTTGTCCCCTGAGTTACATTGCATTTCTTTTTTTGCTTTTATATAAAGGGCTGCATTCTATTCTTTTTGCAATCAACATTGATAACAAGGATTTGAATGGGCAAAGCAAGTGCCCTCCCACAGTCTCTGACCTTCTCAAAGAATCCACACAGAATGTGACCTCGTTGTTGAAGGAATCTACTCAAGGAGTTAGCAGCCTCCTCAGAGAAATCACGGCGTCCTCTCCTGTTTCGATCTTAATCAAATCGGATCAAGATGCCGACCCCTTGCCCATTTTATCGAAGAGTCTCAGCGGTGGTAAGTCTTACTGAGCCGACTGCATTGACAGAGGTAGCCTGCAAGAAAAGAGGCTTCTTTTAGATGGTCGCTGTGATTTTGAACATTGGGAGGTTTTCACTCATACCTTATCTCTTAGGCAGCGCCTCTTCCATGTACCCAGTTGTTTGCTTCTGCATGGTATGATGCAATGGTTAGAGAGCAGGACTAGGACATGGGAGGTAAAGGTAAAGGTACCCCTGCCCGTACGGGCCAGTCTTGACAGATTCTAGGGTTGTGCGCTCATCTCACTCTATAGGCCGGGAGCCAGCACTGTCCGTGGCCAGCGTGACAAGCTGCATCTGGCGAGCCAGCGCAGCACACGGAACGCCATTTACCTTCCCGCTGGTAAGCGGTCCCTATTTATCTACTTGCACCCGGGGGTGCTTTCGAACTGCTAGGTTGGCAGGCACTGGGACCGAACGACGGGAGCGCACCCCGCTGTGGGGATTCGAACCGCCAACCATGCGATCGGCAAGTCCTAGGCGCTGAGGTTTTACCCACAGCGCCACCTGCGACCTTTTTGGGACACGGGAGACCAGGGTTCAAAACTCCTTTCAGCCACAAAACTCACTGGGTGACCTGGAGTCAGTCACTAATTCTTAGCCTAACCTACCTCACAGGGTTGTTATGGGGGTATTGGGGAGGAGGAAGAACCACATGCCCTGCCTTGAGGTCTTTGGAGGGAAGGGGGGATGTAAATGCAATAAAATGGTCAAGCAGCTAACACATTCCGATAAACACACAATAGGCCAGTTAAGTTGTAGACTTTTCTGTCTGTATCAAGGGGAAAAGACATGCAAGAGACGGCAACTAGGTCGAGAGTTCTCGCTGTAAAGTTAAGAATGACAAGCTGCTATATTGTTCTAGGTCATATCTGTGTTTGCCGTCGGGAATCCATATGAGCTGTAGCGATAACGTGAAGAATAAATTCATAAGAAATTGGTTTCCTTTCTACAGCTGTGCAAAGCCACCTTTTAAAAGCTCATAATTTGGCATGATGTCTGAACTGATAAAATTGCAACAATTTGCTTCACCTCTGGAAAATGGAAAAGTAGCACTTAAGTTGCAGTTCACCTATACATTTGCGAATTCAAACCAAGCTTGGAATTTTAAAACCATGGCTATCACAAACCGTGGCTATCACAAAACCATGGTTTCAAATGACATGCTATAAAATCTTGATTCTAGAAATAAGCTAGGCTTAGGCATAATTATTAAGTAGCTCAGTTAGTAGAGCATGAAAATCCTTAGGATTGTGGATTTGAACCCCACATTGAGTGAAAGATTCCTGCAATGCAGGGAGTTAGGGACCCTCGTGGTCCCTCTCAACTCTACAGTTCTGTTATTAGAATCCTGAAAAACTATTAATTCACACTCTTCCCTCCCCCCAGTTGCATATATGCTACCCTGTAAAATTAGAATAAGCTTTCTAAAATAACAAAACCACTTTTCTTATAGGCTGTGTGTTTTGAAATCTTCTGTGTTCATCTCTCTCTCTCTCTTCTGCAGATTTAAAATGCAGAAAAGATCGGACGAAGAAAAAGAAGAAAGTCACAAATATCATTTCGTTTGATGATGAGGAAGATGAACAAAACCCGGGGGATGTCTTAAGGGGAATTGTTGCAGGGGAAAGCTCCGAAGAAAACTTGGACAGGTTTTCCCCCTACGTAGCTTCTCCCCCTGGCCCCGGAGAGACGCTAGCTAAACTGAGCGGGGACCAAAGTGTGCCTTTGTTGAAAAATGATTCTGTATATCTCAATGGGGACTGTGGCTTCCAAAAGTTGGATGTGAAAAGTATAGACGATGAAGATGTGGATGAAAATGACGAAGCGTACGGCAAAATTTTAGGAAACCGCTGCATGGCAGAAGACACAGAGTCTTGTGGAAAGTGAGTATTCTGCAGTGTCCCAAGACATGTGGCATTTCCCTATTAAGAGGCAAACTCAAGAGATTCAGGGGTTGTTTTGTCTCGCATGGCTTTTATCTTCAGGTTTGGGGGCCAAATTCCACACTCGCAAGTCTCTCTCTCTGGCCCTCGTACCCCTTTCCCCAGGCCACTCCCACCCTGGCCCTGCTTTGAACCCCCAAGTGTTTTTGCCTGGCTTGAAGGTGTCCTTCAACTCTGATACTGGCCCTAATTTGCCTGAATGGAGGCTAGAGATGGGTGTGCGAGTGTGTGCAGAAATTACCGTACAAAGGAAAAAATGACATTTGTGGCTCCATCTGCTTTTGCCTCTGGCTCTGCCCCACACCTGGAAGGCTGCCCAAAAGGGAATGCAGCCCTTGGGCTGAAAAAGCTGCCCCACCCCTTGATCTTTGGGGGATTTCATTTTCACCGCTTTCTGAACCGGGTGGCAGAGTCCTCCTTGCTACCTGTCCTGCCTTGGCCAAGTTTGTCATGAATCTTCTTGGACTTTGAAAAATGGCAACTCCCTCTTTCTCTCTCTCTCTCTCTGTGTGCTTGTGCATGCACAAGAACATATTTATCTAGAAAGCAATCATCCTTTTTAAAGATCTACTGTAGGAAGCTGCCTGCTACAAAGTCAGGCTATTGGTCCATCCAGGTCAGTATTGCCTATCCCAGTGGTCCCAGCTGTGGACAACTCTCATCATCCCTAGCTAGCAGGACCCGTGGTCCGTGATGATAGGAATTGTAGCCCCAAAGCAGCTGGAGACCCAGCTTTTGAAAACACTGGTCTACCGACAGAATGACTGGTAGTGGATCTCCTGGGTTTCAGTCAGCTCCTAGCTCCCCCTGGGGATTGATCCTAGGACCTTTTGCAACCAAAGCAAGTGCCCAACGTCTGAGCCACAAAGGAAGCATGTGAGCAAAGGACCGTACAGTCCATACAATGCCACAGCATTGCGTTAACCCAGTGCAGTGCTAGCCCTTGTCCAGTCCTGGTGAAGAGAAGCTCCACGGTCAAGTTTGGAAGAAGCAGCGGCTGGGAGCAGATAGCCAGAGCAGGGGAATGACGGGCAAGGACCCATGTATATCCACCGAAGAAATTGGCCAGCTCAGATGCCAGATGGAGCTTGATGCAAACTGTAGTGAAATACAGGCAGTTCTGCCACAGGGGGGCAGTTTGGATCCTCAGTGAGACCTGATCTCGGAAGAAATCACTTGGTACATTTACCTGAAGAGCTTGCAGAGCTGGCTTTGGATTTGGGTTAGACGTTTCCTGCAACAAAACCCCTTATTATTAGTGGAAACTCAAGACACTTTACAATCACCCTAGATCAGTGTTTCTCAAAGTGCGGAATGGGTACCCCCAGTAGCACACGAAAGAGTTCAAATCGTACATAGCAGATTTTTAAAATGGTGCTTTTTTTGTTTTTTTTAAAGCTGCAGAAAACAATTCATTAAAATTTGAATATATTATCTTCATCTGAGAAGGCGGTACATAATTACACTGTGGTGAATGATACCCCATTGGAGTCATTCCCTATTCAGATTAGACAGGGGCTGACCGTTTTTTATTTTGCCCTCGTGTTGAAGACTTTCTTATTTTGGGAAGCCGCCTTGGAAGGATGATCTCACCCCGTGTGCCATATCAACTTCTGGGCTTCTACCCTGTACTGTGTTCACAACATGATGCTGTTTTGCAGATTTTTAATTTTTTAATTTTTGCCTTGCCTTGAAATTTTTGGATGTAAAGTGATGGATAGATGAAGCGTCTGGATTCATGCTTAGAGTCAAGGCCCAGATCTGGTGCTTCTGTAGGTGACGCTAATGATGGAGCTGAACCCATGCCCTCTGTGTCTGCATTCAAACCACTGCTCACGTCACAACAGCCATACAGAGTGTTTGCCTGGTACTGGGTGTTTGTGCAGAGTCTGGTGCTTCTTACTTTGGGCAAGCAGTGTGGTGTAGTGGTCAGAGCGTTGGCCTAGGACCTGGGAAACCAGGATTCAAATCCCTGCATAGCCGTGAAGCTCGCTGGGTGACCTTTGGCCAGTCACAGTCCCTCGCCTAATCTACCTCACAGGGTTGTTTTCAGGGTAAAATGAGGAGAGGGGAACCATATGGATATGAATGTAGTAGCAATAAGGGAACAGTAAATAAATAAAAATAGCAAAAGTTGGGATAGCTGACCAGACACGTTTACCAAAATGTTCATGGATGTTGATACATACTTTTGTATGTATGTTTTGTGAGCTGCTTTGAACACACTTACTTTTTTTATTTTCAAGACAAAATTATGAAGTTAAAGTAATCTAGTAAGAAATAAATAAAAACAGAAGTGTGTCGGGGTGGGGGAGTACAAAACAATGACAGTCGGGTTCACAGCCATTGCCTAATAAAACTAAAGTACATTTTCAAGAGACTGCACAATGCGTTGGATGTTACAACAAAACCCAACCTAATACAACGAAAATGCAAAGCAAATGTTATGAAACCAAATAAAGCCACGTTTCATTGGGACTTGCCATCCCCAGGATTGGCTTGTCATATAAGTAAAAAATGGCTGCCAAATTGGGGGGGGGGTTACATAGGTTTAGCTGCACCCCGAAACACTCTTAATTTATAAGTCAGTTTCTCAGAAATGAGAATAAACATTACTTTATGCAACCAAATATTTGTACAACCTGAGAACTCCTTCCAGCCCTGTAGTCGACCCATCAGAAATTGATGAGAGACATAGTTTGCAGTTTGAACACACTTTTTGTTTTCGTGGAAAGGCTGTGTTCCAGTTAAAGCCTGATGTTATACACAATTTTTGTTTTTTGAAAAATGTGGTCGTTATTTAGACCGTCCGAGGGTGTCACGAGCAACTCGCTGGTTTGCGCCTGGTCTCCTCTGCAAGTCCTGAATGATGATTCTGATGAGTTGTTCCCTGTCAGTGCTGTGGGCTCTTTCACCCAGACTGGTGAGTATCTATTGTTAACAGTTGATATCTTTGCAGCCAAGTTCAAAGACTGCCTGAAACAAGTGCCGTATTTTTCGCTCCATAAGACGCACCTGACCATAAGAGGCACCTAGTTTTTAGAGGAGGAAAGGGGGAAAGCCCAGTTTTTTGGGGGGATCAGCTCACAGTTGTGCAGCTTCTTTTGCAAATGGGAAAAGCCCCACTTTTTTGAGAATCAGCTCACAGTTGTGCAGCTTCTTCTGCAAAGGGGAAAAGCCCATTTTTTTTGAGGATCAGCTCGAAGTTGTTGAGCTTACTTTGCAGAGGGGAAAAAAATCCTGTTTTTATGGGGTTCAACTCACAGTTCTGCAGCTTCTTTAAGAAAGGAAAGGGAGCCGTTTCTACAGTTTCCAGACTGATAATCTAATCAGCCAGTCACATGTCGTTGGGGAAACAAACAGCCTCTGTCTGCAGAACATTCAACAATGGAGGCCTGGGCAAGGGGCCGGGCCAGAAAGGGAGCCAGCGATCGACCACACATTCTCTCCATAAGATGCACAGGCATTTCCTCTTACTTTTTAGGAAGAAAAAAGTGCGCCTTATGGAGCGAAAAATACTGTAACTGTAATGCATGGAGGGTGAGTGACATAACACAAAATGTTGGGCTATTTTAAAGGAGGCATGCAAGGAAGTAATTTTTTCTTTGACGCTTTTCTCTCCCCTTGCCTAGTGAGCCTTCTGTATGTTTGTAGTGGAGAGGTAAATGTAGTATTGTTATTGCTGTTACTGTTGTTCATAACAAATTTGCATTAAGAAGTTTACTTGCAACACAGTAAATAAAACTCCTACTTAAAAATACACATCACAATAAACTGAAAACATATATACATTATCATTGTACTCGCTATTCCAGTATGTCAGGGGAAAAAATATGCCTATTTCTCCATCAATTTATTTGGCTCACTTGCTCGCATTCTCCAATAATAGGTTGTCTTGGTCCTTTTCACTATAGTTCAAACATTTTTAATCCGCTCAAAGGTAGTGTGGGGAAGTTGGTTTCTTTCAATAGCTTGTCTGTTCATCTAAGTGAGCAACTGAAACAGCCTGTACAATGAGAAGTCAAAGGCTGCTGACATTCCACTAGACCTCGGAGTAATTTATTAATAGAAGGAGGAGAGAAGACGAAATACAAATAAGTGTGGCCCGTGCAAATAGCTAACATGAAAAATATGGCTGACAAGGAAAATATAGTTCATCGCTGAACAGAAAGAGAGGTGCCAAGCCTGAAGATTGACAGTCACTTGTAAATCATCACATAGAATGAAAATTTGAGCTTTTGTGCAACTTGCATTCATCTCGCTGGGTCTCTTTGGGTAGATGGTGCCCTTTTGTGTTTTTCTCTTTGGCAGCTATGAGTAAAAAAGACCTGAAAGGGTTAACTGCTGCATCCAGTGCCCTCCTGTGGATTTAACTCTGCAGCATGGTATAAATAGTTGAAAGGCTTGCATACAATTGATCAAAGCCTCTCTTTTAAAAAGCCATTGTCAGGTTCCAAATGGAATGCCTACCTTTCTATTAAAGACTGAAAAGGGTTCAGATGCCCTGCAATTCTGCCCGCCCCCCAAACCTCCCCAATACAGATAAACCCTTATGGTAGAGCACTGGAATCTTGTTATAAAAGGCTTTATTTTGGAGGGTATGAAAACCCTAGCAAGAAGCAGCTCTCTGGGGCTAGCAAGGCAAGCTGCAGCTATTCAAGTGCCCGGACCACCTTCCTTCTCTCTCTGAGTGCAGATGGGACACAGCGCAAGGACCTGTCCTTTGCATTTGTTGTTTCGGCATCTTTTTTTCAACACACATCAACACTGAGAAGCCAGCGAGACAATGGCAAATGGCAAGAGTTCCTTTAGAGATCTAAAGAAGAGTGACACTTGAACTGGCCTCTGGAAATGCCCGGCTAAACGATCTTGTCCCATTGAATGCAAAAGGGAGGTGGAGGGGAGACTTTTCAAAATGTTCTGTCGGACACTCTGCTGTCAATCACCTGTCTGACAGTCAAATTCCCTCCTCCCCTCCCCATTTCTTCTGTTTTCCTTTTCTCCTGCCTCTTGCACAGCTGATCAGGTATGGCTTGATGGAGCATCTAACTTTGAAAAGGACTGTTTTTGATCCTGAGGGAGCTGAAAAATAATGGCTATGGGGCATGGGGTCATACCCAACTAAGCAAACCCTCTGAACGTAATGAACCTAAGTTAGTCCTGCCCATCAGCTTCAACAGGTGTGCACAAAGTGTAGATACAATTCATCATCTGTAGCTGTACCTTAGTCCTTAAATACCACCATCCCGAGGTCCACATTTCTTGCTGGGCAAATTTCCAGCACCAGCTGGCAGCCAGAGCCTGAGCCAGAGGCAATAGTGAGCAGAGCAATAAATTGAATTTTACTTGCATACTGTAGACTACTTTCTATTGATGCATATCTTCTAGTAACCTGGGTGTGAGTCTTTTTCCTTCTAAGCGGGTTCCAGCCCTAGTCCCTTGACAAAGACAGATGTGGTCTCCCTTTCCCGAGTCTAAACATCCAGCGCAAAACCAATATCCAGCCTGAAGACTGGACAGTGAATGCAGATTTTCCTCCATTGTTCTAAAATAATTCTCTCCTTCAATGGACAAGCAAGAGACCTGGTTTAGTAGGGAGTGGCTTGAGCCAATTTTTCCTCTCCATAGTGGCTTTGGAAAGTCTTCATGAGCTGCAGAGTTGGCACAGACTGCCCTGCCGGTAACATGGTTCTGACGTTGGGAGTCAGGCTGGGGGCAGAAGTGGTTGGCTGCTGCAGGTGGAAGTTCCCAGAGGGCCTTGGTCCACGTAGTGAGCAAACCGGCAAACCCCTGTCACCTTTCCACCTCTAAGGTTGGGGCAGGGGAGTTATCCTTGACCTTGTCACTGATGGGTGGGGTGGGAACTGGGATCCTAGCAATCACAATTTTTGGCTTGTCTGCCAAAAGTTGTTCACTCCGGGCAGGATGCTGTTACTTTTCTGTAAATTGGCAGTGACCGTGACCCACATCTCATTCAATGTGAGGACCAACTAGTGGTTGGGCTTTGCAAAGTGACTGTATAATGATGATGATGATGATGATGATGATAATTTATTATTTGTACCCCGCCCATCTGGCTGGGTTTCCCCAGCCACTCTGGGCGGCTTCCAACAAAGATTAAAAATACATTAAAATGTCACACATTAAAAACTTCCCTGAACAGGGCTGCCTTCATATGTCTTCTAAATGTCAGGTAGTTGTTTATTTCCTCGACATCTGGTGGGAGGGCGTTCCACAGGGCGGGTGCCACTACCAAGAAGGCCCTCTGCCTGGTTCCCTGTAGCTTTGCTTCTCGCAATGAGGGAACCGCTAGAAGGCCCTCGGTGCTGGACCTCAGCGTCAGGCAGAACAATTGGGGTGGAAACGCTCCTACAGGTATACTGGGCAGAGGCCATTTAGGGCTTTAAAGGTCGACACCAACACTTTGAATTGTGCTCGGAAACGTATAACACCTCTATTTTACTACAGGTAGTGCTATACCTAATTTCTGTAATCTGTCCTGGTTCCTGAATTCTTGTACTTAAAGGTTGCAGAATGCAGTAATGTTTTACAAATATTTTTTCTTTTTCTTTTACGAATTCATAAAGATACTCTTAAGTCCCATTGAACTGAGTTATGTGAACTATAACTGCTTAGTAGTTAAGTCTAGCATTGCACACTTTATTGTGTGGTTTGTAGGGATCTGATTCTTGGCAAGCGGGCTGTCAGTCTTAAATAAAGATGTCGAGTAATCGGTGGATTTCAGCCTCCGTACTGGCTGATTCCCTTGATTACAATATTTAATTTAGTGTATCATTGCACTCTATGAAATTGTCCCAGAGTGGATTTCTCACAAAGCTGAATTCTGAGAGTGAAAATTAACAAGGTTGCTTTCAAAAGTGGACCAGTGCCTGGAAGAAAGTAACATTGAACTAGGACCTATGTCATCTTTCTTCTAACAGTGTTATCCATGTGCTCTTTTAGGTAACCTGGAGAATGGTGATGAGCACGAAACACCTGATTTTTCAGGAGAATTGGCTCGGGGAAATGCCAACTCACATTACAGGTATAAGGCAGATTAAGTTTTCTACTTTTCAAACAAGCCCATACAACTTTCTGTTTTCTTCCTGTCTAAAGCTTGGTATATGTGTAATGGCAAACCATGGTTTGGCAGTTTATGATCGAGGTTCAGGCTTGTGTGCTTCCTCTTTCTTTACTTACTTTGTTTATGCAAGCCATAGTTTGCTGTTGCATCTGAGCCAAGGAACAACTGATTAGCGCAAACCATTCATGCCTGCAAACCCTCGGAGAAATGTGTTTCAAAATGAGGTGTGCATGGAAACTATGCCTTGCAGTAACAAATAGTTCACAAAGGAAACTGGAGAGGGGAGCTGGTGCATGAGCCTGGGACTCTGTCAGGAGTAAAGTCAAGGGAACTCAATTTTCTGGGGATCTGGATAATGTAGTGGCATGTTATGGATAACTAATTCTAGTCATTATGGTGCAATCAAAATGAATGAGAGTTGAACGTTGAAATGGATTGTGCCCAGTCTTGTTCTTGTAGTTCAAATGTCTTCCGTAGGCTCTTTTTCAGGTTTACCTTTCCCCCCTTTTTAAAATCAGGGAAGAAGTGAGCCCCCCTGTCAAAGAGAACTCTCTGCATGATCTGCTGCCCTCGGCCGCTGTGCCAGAACCAATGACTGTTGGTAAGTCTCTGCTGAGCTGGATTAAGAAGGCTGCTGTTGTTGTCTTTCCATTCCATCCAAGCAAATTCTTTGTCAGGATAAGTTCCAGTTCACTGGCCAGCATTGGCAAGAGGTCCTATCAGTTTCATAGAACTGATTCAGCCGTCTCCCTGCATAGTGGCCTCCCGATGTTTTCCACTTCAACCCTCATCAGCCCCAGCCAGCAGGGCCAGTGGATAGAGATGGTTGGAGCTGTACCCTGACAGCATCTGGAGGGCATCAGATTAGGGTAAGATGGGCTAATTCAAATTTTGGGGCTATAAATCGGTAGCCCAGTAGGCAGTGAAACACAATATTAGGAATATAAAACCCAAAAAATTGGAAACAAAACCCCTATAACTTTAGAAGAGCATTGCAGGATCAGATGAAAGGCTCAGTTAATCTTTCACTATGTTTCTAATAACAGTTGGCTAGATGTGACTTGAAAGCATACAGCATCTTCTCCCCCTTATTGTGACCCCCAAGGTATAACTGCATGCAATCAGCAGGGAAAGAGGTGGGGAAAGCTCTGCTTTACTCCAAAGCGGTCTGTTGTTAATTCCATCATTAGTTATTGCGTTTATGGAATCTTCATAAATGAAATGAATTTGACTTCACATCCAAAGGCGAACTCCTCCGTTGTCTTCCGAGACTGATGGATGCCAACAAATACCAATCTCTTACTAGGAAGAATCTCAAAAGCAATTTCACAATACAGTCATACCTCGGGATAAATACGCTTCAGGTTGAGCGCTTTCGGGTTGCGCTCCGTGGTGACCTGGAAGTAACGGAGCGCGTTACTTCCGGGTTTCACTGCTCGCGCATGCGCAGACGGTCGAAATGACATCATGCGCATGCGCAGAAGCGGCAAAATGCAACCCACGCACGCACAGACGTGCTGTCGCGTCTTGCATTCTGTTCAGGATGCGAACAGGGCTCCGGAACGGATCCCGTTCACATCCCAAGGTACCACTGTACATTAAAAACAGTCACACGTATAAAAACAAATTGAAATGTGTTCAGATATTGACTGGGATTAAAAAAAATTCTCTGTATGGAAGGGAGGAAAGTCTTTGACAGGTGCCCCAAAGAGAACAGAGAAGGAACCTGTCTGATACGCAGCTGGAGGGAGTTACCATAGGCTGGTGCTTCCTGGTTCTGACCTTGTGCAGAACAGAGTCCTGATCAGATGGTCTCTGCAGTGATTGGTTGGATATATAAAGGATGAGACCGTCTAGTTGCTAGTGGGTTGTCTGTTGTGGAAGGACTTCAGCTAACCACCATTCTTTCAATCCAGGTTAGTCATGGCTGTGTATATCAAAGCCATTATTGGGTTGAGGCCAATATGCTGTGACATCTTGTATATCCATCACAATCTCAAAGATAACCCTGGGAGTCCGGTCTTGTCTGTAGTGTCCAAGCACTGAATGATTATTTTGGTGACTTCTGTGTTCCATTGAGCATCTTCCAAAAGCATCACTTTGTTATAGTTTTTAGTGTCCGGGCCTAGGCTAAAATTATTTCCATCAGCATCATCTGTTTATTTGCATGCCAGTTTCCCACAAAATTGTGCCCAAATCTGCTCAGCCTCTCAACCAAACAACAATAAATATAACTATTCAAAAGACTTATCAAAAACAATAAAAAAATCAGCAAATATGGAAAATAAATCCATATTACAGGTGAAGAGCAAAGGCTTTTGAGATGTTCGTTCAGTATTTTGTCTGTTTCATTATGCTCTTGGAGCTGAAATTTAGAAAGTGCGCCTTAAATTCAACCTGCCATAAACATTCAGTACAGGCTGGGAATTTATATATGATTTATCCAAATCTGCATCTGCCATTATTTTTTAGGTGCTGAATTTGTTTGTGCAACGTGGCAGGGAGGTTTAATATCTGGAATGCAGAGCTTGTTTTGTCAAAACAGTTTTTAAAAATAAAACCGATTGGCAGCCGATAGATTTCCATAGATTGGCAGTAAAAGCTTTCTTCCAATGAGTATTAAAAAATTGTTTGAGTCTTCCTTGTTCAGGGCGCTAAAATATTGGTCACCAGTAGGGGGAGCAATTGCTCCTGCTCTCACTTGCTGCTTCTAACTCTTGGCCAATTTAGCAAAAACATTATATGGGATAATTTTTCTCTGCTTTCGTGGGTGATATTTAACCTCATTTTCAGCTATCCTGGAAGTTGATTTAAACCCTTAAACATCAAAGGTCAACCCAGGGTACCTATAGAGCAGGAGACATTAAACATCAAAGATAAACGCTGGCTCACCTTTTAAGCAAAGAGGGTGTCTCCCGAAGTCGGTGTAGGAATTCCTCGCTTAACACACATGGTTTGCAAATAAAATAAAAGTCCTAATAGAAAACTGAAGCAAAGTTGGTTCCACATAGTAATTGGGCACTTATGTGGTCACTTGCAGTGGTCTCAAGTTGTGGTCCAATCACCACTCTAACTCCAGCGTTCCCCAACCTGGTGCCCTCCAGATGATGTTGATTGGTTGTTGAGCTATGACTGCCACCACCCCTGACTGTTGGTTATGGTGGCTGGGTCTGATGGGAGTTGCAGGTCAAGCACATCAGAAAGCGGGTAGTTTAGCCTCCTTGATCTAGTGTTTAGAGTGTTGGACTCCTGGTAGTCAGTCAGTCAGTTTTATTGCACACAGCCAAAGGCAGCCACAATGTACACAGAATCATTCAACAATTAAAAGAAAATATGCTGGATTAATACAAAAAACTTAAAACATTTATATTGTCAAGACATTACCTACTCTAAACAGAACTATAAATGTACCATAATATACAGGTTGGGATGCGGGTGGCGCTGTGGGTTAAACCACAGAGCCTAGGACTTGCCAATCAGAAGGTCAGCGGTTCGAATCCCCGCGACGGGGTGAGCTCCCGTTGCTTGGTCCCTGCTCCTGCCAACCTAGCAGTTCAAAAGCATGTCAAGTGCAAGTAGATAAATAGGTACCGCTCTGGCGGGAAGGTAAACGGTGTTTCCGTGCGCTGCTCTAGTTCGCCAGAAGCGGCTTAGTCATGCTGGCCACATGACCCGGAAGCTGTACACCGGCTCCCTTGGCCAATAAAGTGAGATGAGCGCCGCAACCCCAGAGTCGGCCACGACTGGACCTAATGGTCAGGGGTCCCTTTACCTTTACCTATACAGGTTAGGAC
The DNA here is from genome assembly GCF_027172205.1 of Podarcis raffonei. NCBI lineage: Eukaryota > Metazoa > Chordata > Lepidosauria > Squamata > Lacertidae > Podarcis > Podarcis raffonei. The sequence continues at coordinate 38,444,560 of NC_070615.1, read as the reverse complement.
ATTAAACAATAAAATTTATAGGCTAAAATCATTACATGGCCACTAATATATTTAAAAATAATGTTAATTAATACTGTGTGCAATTATATTCGGAGTTTGGTGATAAAGGTAGAATATAGCTTGATGTAGATAGGGTCAAATAAATTCATCTCCTTTACAGTTGGTGACTACCTTGGCTATATAATTTGCTCTAATTTTCCTAGTGACAGTTGCAGACTCCTGGTAATAAGAGTGAGGCTTACCTGTGGCTCTCAAAATGTTGCTGGCCTACAGTTCTGTTGGCTGTGCTGGCTGGGGATGATGGGGGTTGCGAGTTCAAAACATCAGGAGGGTCCCTAGAGTGAAAGCTTGACCTACTTTAACCTGGTGCCACGTGGCTTCCCGTAAGTGAGGTCACAACCAACACCATGCAGGTAAATCTCTCTTACACCGCTTAAACAGTAAAGTGGTACCTCAGGTTAAGTACTTAATTCGTTCCGGAGGTCCGTACTTAACCTGAAACTGTTCTTAACCTGAAGCACCACTTTAGCTAATGGGGCCTGCCGCTGCACCGCCAGAGCACGAATTCTGTTCTCATCCTGAAGCAAAGTTCTTAACCTGAAGCACTATTTCTGGGTTAGCGGAGTCTGTAACCTGAAGCGTATGTAACCCGAGGTACAACTGTAATGGGAAATACTGGGAACTGTAGTTTAAAGGTGCTGGGAATTGTAGCTCTGTGAGGTCAGCATTCTGAACAAAGCTACAGCTCCCAAGATTCTCCATGACTGTTAAAAGTGGTATAAGAGTGCTTTAAATGTAGGGTGTGCTTGTGACCTAAGCTATGCCCTCCTTTTCTGCCTGTGGAGCACTCGCAGCATAAGAAAAAACAGAAAGAACACACACTATCAAAAGGGAAACAGCACAAACACCACTATAATCCAACTAAAAATCAGCCATCTAAAAATCGCAACCAAAACCCTCAGCAATAAAACAAAACAGTAAAAGCCTGTTGAAAGTTAGAATTTTTTCACCTTTCTAGCCATGGCGCTCTCTGTTTCCTATATTTCACAGTGGCTTACTGCAGATTAACACTGTCTGATCTCTTAGCCCCGTTTGCTCGCTTGATTCTCCCTTTTCATCCATCTGCCCCTTTCTATTTTGCAGCTAACTGTGGTCGTGTTATCTTTGTGCTGGCAATTTTGCTAACTGTAGTTAGTGCCAAACCACAGTTTCTAACCATAATTAGAAGCAGGCTTGCAGGCAGTAGTCATGCGTAAACAGAAGCAACTAGCATATTGTGAATCCACAACTTTCTGTTAGTTTCCCAAATATGTACCCAGATGCTGTGACAAATTGGAATAATTGAAATATATTAATATAGAATAATGGTGAAATACATTGGAGCATATTAGCTGCCTGGTGTTGATCAGAGCTTTGGTCTGGCTCAGCACTTGTCTACACTGAATGGCAGTGGCTATGTCTATGTATATATGCATTTGCAAAGTATCTTGTTTTAATGTATGGCGTTCCAGCCTTCTATTACTAGGGAACGGGTTCTGAGCAGGGAGACTTCCAGCTGGTTGCATAGCCACTCACTTCCATAAACATGTAGCAGGTGTATAATACGAAGTACTGTGTGATAATAAAAGCCACAAGACCCACAGCTACAAGTGGTTTTTGACAGCAGTGTTTTGTTATGTTTTAAAGGCAGTGGTTGCAACCTATGTTTTGTTGAAAGAGGACTTTCTGCTCCTCGTTTCTTTCCTTGCCAAGTCTGGAAGCACCTCTTCCCCCTTTTTTGTCCAATGTGCTTTGCTAACGCATCTCAAAGAACTTCCGCTCTTCAAAAGCGTAGCGACTCTCCTGGTCTTATCTGCATCAGATCGCTTAGGAGCATACTGTATTGTCTACACGGACTGGCAGCAGCTTTCCAGGGGGCCAGATGTCTCTCCCATCCCTACCTGGAGATGCTACTGGGGACTAAACCTGGGAAATTCTGCATGCAAGGCAGATGAATCTCTACCACTGAACTTATCCCCCTTTGCCTTAAATCCACCAATCTTCCCGAAACACCAGTCTTGAAAGTATTGCTTTAGGTTGCAGTCCTGTGCACAAGCCTGGAAGTGAGTCCCATTGAAACCAGTGAGATTTCCTTCTGAGCAAAGAGCCATAGGATTGCTGAGAGCCAGTGTGGTGTAGTGGTTAAGAGCGGTAGTCTCGTAATCTGGTGAACCGGGTTCGCGTCTCCGCTCCTCCACCTGCAGCTGCTGGGTGACCTTGGGCCAGTCACACTTCTTTGAAGTCTCTCAGCCCCACTCACCTCACAGAGTGTTTGTTGTGGGGGAGGAAGGGAAAGGAGAATGTTAGCTGCTTTGAGACTCCTGAAGGGGAGTGAAAGGCGGGATATCAAATCCAAACTCTTCTTCTTCTTCTTGTTTGTTGCGGAGTAACGTTTTCATCAACAGAAAGGAAGCAAGGAGTAGGTTTTTGGTTTTCGTTTTTTTACTTCTGCCATTGTGTAATGTATATACAATTAAACAACAACAACAACTCCTCCCCAATAAATATGGCCATAGGATGAGGCCATCACTAGGTGATAGAGCCCATTTTATTTTTTAGATTCTAAGCCATTTTTTAAACAACAACAAGAAGAAGCCAGTATTAAAAACTGCTCAAATGTCTGTATACAAGAGCTGTGTCCCCTTTATCAAGGTTCTTGGGGCAGGACTAAAGCTTTCCTATGTTATTTCCTATAAGCTGTTATGTTTCTGTTCCCTATAATGTGTCAGATTAATCTGTAAATTAAAAAGAAAAAACCACCACCACTCAGAGAAATCAAATTTATATTCTGGCATTGAGCTACAGAAGCAATCTGAGAATAAGGTCTTAGCCAAGAGTATATCTGGATATATGCTGACAGATGAGTTCACTTTACAGCTCCTTCTCAAGAGGTGATTGTGAACTATCCTTATCTAATCCTTGACTAGCCACCGAGAGTTTTTTAAATGAATAACGTGCCCTGGAGAAGTGGTACATCTGTACTAAAGCATGTCTCTTCCTGAGCACACGTTCTTCTGAGTTCTGTTTGTATTCTTGCTCCTACTGATCAATCTGTCAGACAAAGCCATTTGGAAGCGAAATGTTCCAAGACTCAGTGGTGCTTTCGGACAGTCCTTATTTTCCACCGTGGCCTGGTTGCTTATTGGGAGTCATAACACAAATGTCGCGGACATCAGATATCTGCGGAGGAAATTATTTAGCCTCTCTCTTGATTCCAAAAGCTTGCAGGCAGGCAGGCAGGCAGGGTGGTTGTGGTTTAGGTATTCATCTAAAGCTTTTTCAGTCCCTTCTTGGGCAATCTTCTGCGAGCCACATGCCATTAGTGGCTGGGGCCAGAGGCAAAAGGGGGCAGAGCAATAATGCAAAATTTACCTGCGTACAGGGGGCACCTTTGTACACTTGCACAACTCTCTTTGACCTTCAGGCAACTGAGAGTCATGATCAGAGTTTAAGGATTCATTCCAGGCAGACAAAAGCAGTCTAGGATAAGGTTACCAGATTTTTTTCAAAGAATCTGGGGACACTTTTTTTTTGAAAAGAGAATTTTTTTTAAAAAAAAATCATTTAAATTTTTTTTAAGAAGTAATATCTTCTCTTCTGGGTCTCCTCTGTCACTCGGCCTTCCCTTGGGCCCCGGCCTGATCTCTTGGAGCGCTATCTGCCATGGAGTAGGCTCGGGTCAGGCCTGGGCACGGCCACGTGTCCTTGCCCTCCCGGTGCTCTCCTACCTCTCTTCTTCAGCGGTGGCAGTGGCAGCAGCAGCGTGGCAAGGTCGGGGCTCTCCTCTTTTTTCGCCTACCTCTTTCTCTTCCTTCTCCTTTGCTCCTTCTCCCTGCGTCGGCTCCGGGGTTTTTACTGGCCCTGGAGCACTGCTGGGCAGTTGGCCAGGTGGCTGGGCGCTCTTGCTCCCGGCCTGATTTGGGTCATGGGGGGGTCAGCGGTTTCCCCAGTTGATGGGCCGGGCATCCCTGGTTCCCCCTCGGCAGTGGCAGCGGCAGTCTCAGCAGCCCAGAGCCAGCGTGGTAGTGTCGTTGGCTCTGGCTGGCTTCAGGAGCTGCTCACTGCTGTGGCACCTGCCATTTTGCCTTGCCGGAAGTCCCCATATGATGTGCCTTGTGCCATTGAACCAATCACACAACATTCATTCCCTACTAATAAATCTACAACACTTAAAATATAAATCCGGGGACATTAAATGAAATCCGGGGACATTCCGGGGACAGATTTTGTCTGGGGGACAGACTTGTAAATCCGGGGACTGTCCCCGGGAAACGGGGACATCTAGTAACCATAGTCTGGGAGGGAGTGTCAGGGGTGAGGGAGAGTCTTAGAAAGTCAGACAAAGAGATTTGGAAGGCTGCATTTGACCCCTGGGCCTGAGATTCTCCACCTCTGTTCTAAATTTTACAATACATTAAAAACCACCACCACCAAGCAAAACACCACATTGGTAACGGGTATGAATTTCAGAGCTTTCGTTGTGTTAGACACGTAACTGGAGTGATATATTCCATTTCTCTCCCTGCCCCCTGTTTTCTTCCGCAGCTGAACTTCGGCAAGCCATTGTGGCCATGATGAATAGGAAGCATGAACTGGAAGAGCAGAGCAGGTAACCAGAGTGCAGTGCATTGGTCAAGCTCATGCTAAGATGCCATATCCACAGCATTAGGGCGGGAGGAGTATTCCTGGATTGCATTTGCATGTGAAGGGGTCAAAAGGATGCTGCCCCACCAGACTTCTGCCTTTGTACCCCACTAATTTTGCCTCCATGCTAGCGCACGTATTGGTCTTGTGTTTGGTACCAGCGTGAAGGGAGCCCTGTGCACTTAGTTGTGTGCAAAGGCTCCTCCGGTGCTCAGCAACCCTGAGTGAAACACACCTGTACAGGTTTGGGGTCCCTTTACACTGGCGCTGGAGTAAACGTATATCGTGGTCCTTGTGTCCCTCTCTGCTAAACCAATAAGCAGTAAGGAATGGTGGGGGAAACGTGAAATGAGTCATCGCTAGAGGTATGCATCTTGAATAATCGTTGCTGAATGTTCATACCATTTGATGTTTCCTAATAATCTGTTTCAAGTGCCGTTCATTTGCATATGAATAAAGCAGTAATTCTGGAGGAGCCAACGTCTTTATGTTTTTAGATAGCGCATGCATGTGCTGCAGACAGCACCGTCCCAGTAGAGGCATTCCGTCCTGTACGATGACACCTTTTGAATAGATTCATCGAGACGTTGCCTCCCGAGTCACAACCCATTGTTATACGCAGATGCTCGAGACACTGTAGGTGAATGAAGGGCTCTGAATCGTAGGAAAATTATACATGCCTAGTTGTGGCAAGCCAAAGATACGTGCAGCACACATGAGAGCTCTGTTCCCTTTATGGAAGAAGTGTTAGGAAACCAGTGGCCCTCCAGATCAGGCACCCCCAAACTTGGCTCTCCAGATGTTTTGGTACTACAACTCCCATCATCCCTCGCTAACAGGACCAGTGGTCAGGGATGATGGGAGTTGTAGTCCCCAAACATCTGGAGGGCCGAGTTTGGGGATGCCTGCTCCAGATGTTCTTGTGGAACTGCAACTCCTAACAGCTCCAGCCAAACATGGCCGGTAGTCAAGAATGATGGGAGTGGGAGTCCCACAGTACCCAGATGGCCACAGGCCTCTGTCCCTGGAGGGGTGATGGACCATTCCTGGAGGAAACTGGGCCGCTAATTTGTAACAGCTGGCCTTGACATCAAAGGGGAAGATAAATTTTCAGGCAGGCACACACACACACACACACACACACCCAGAAGCAGGAGAGGAGCAGAAACCAGGTCAACTGCAAAGCAGGTGAAACTTGTGTTACCATCTTCCTGCTTTGCTACGGCTCTCTCCTGAAGGGAGAGGAGACCTCTGGACCATCCCTGAAGGACCCTGTACTTACACACCATTGATTTGTAACAGCTGGCCTTCACACCAGACTTCTGTGTGGGGAGCTTAAAGGGGGGGGGGGAAGTGTCGGTTTGATATGAATGATATTTGGATTAGGATGAGGTTGAGGTTTTGTTTATTTGCTAGTTAGTGGGCCAGAGTATCGCTTTGTTTATTATTTGAGGGTGGCGCTGTGGGTTAAACCACAGAGCCTAGAGCTTGCCGATCAGAAGGTCGGCGGTTTGAATCCCCGCGACGGGTTGAGCTCCTGTTGCTCGGTCCCTGCTCCTGCCAACCTAGCAGTTCGAAAGCACGTCAGAGTGCAAGTAGAGAAATAGGTACCGCTCTGGCGGGAAGGTAAACTGCTGTGCGCTGCTCTGGTTCGCCAGAAGCGGTTTAGTCATGCTGGCCACAACCCGGAAGCTGTACGCCGGCTCCCTCAGCCAATAAAACAAGATGAGCGCCGCAACCCCAGAGTCGGCCACGACTGGACCTAATGGTCAGGGGTCCCTCTACCTTATACAGCTAGTATATCCCCACCACCCCCTGGATGTTATGTTCTATGAAATGCTAATGTATTGTGTAATTTCCCCCACCCTTTCCCCCTAGGGTATAATGTATTGTATTATCTTCTTCTTCTGTAAGTCACTTGGAGACCTTCAGGCGACGAGCGACAAATAAGTTTAATGGATGAATGAATACTGAAACAGGGCTGCCTTGACAAGTGTGATGCCATGATGGACAGTGCTGTGTCCATAATGCTGTGCCCTTTCCCCCCTCAGTTCCTTGCGGAACCTCCTCGACGGAGAGATGGAGCATTCTGCGGGGCTTCGGCAAGAAGTCGACAACCTGAAGAAGAAAGTTTCCGAGCAGGAAGAGCGCTACACCGTGAAGATCCAGGCCTTAGCAAGGTAGGGAAGTGTGGGTGATATGGCTTCCCTGGGTCTGGTACCTCGGGTTACATACGCTTCGAGTTACAGACTCCGCTAACCCAGAAATAGTGCTTCAGGTTAAGAACTTTGCTTCAGGATAAGAACAGAAATCGTGCTCCGGTGGCAGCAGGAGGCCCTATTAGCTAAAGTGGTGCTTCAGGTTAAGAACAGTTTCAGGTTAAGAACGGACCTCCGGAACGAATTAAGTACTTAACCCGAGGTACCACTGTATTTACCTTGATACAAGTTAACATATTATGTTTAGTGAGATTATTATTTCCAAACAAAGAAAAAATCACTGTTAAAGCAACAACAAATGTTTCAGGGTGTTCCCCCCCCACTACATAATATTCACAAGAACCCATTTGGCTGAACCATGTCGACACATTTGTGTGGAGTGTTCCACTGAAATGAAGAGAAACTACGCAGCGGCAGTGCAAGTAGGGCTAGATGCAACTTCACCAAAATATGGCGGGCAAAGAACAAAACATACTGAGGATGACACCATTCATATGCTTTCCTCTGCAAGCTCTGCTGTAATATTTAAGGTTTCAAGGAAGATTGTGTCCTATGTGGATGTTAGGCTCAGCCGCTGCCCCCTTCCAGCTGTGCTTTCTTCTAGGTCAGGGGTTGGCAACCTAAGGCCCATGGGCCACAAGTGGCCCATGGGGGTCGTTTAACCGGCTCATGGACCCCCGCCGCCCGCTTGGTTGGCTCCCGTACGCCGCGCTAAACCGGATCAGAGCAGAGCGGGGACCACCTTCCGCAATGCTGACTGGCTTCCCATTGGCTGCAGCCAGTGGGAAGCTGCGCACGCCTCCTCCGCACCAGAAGGAGTGCCGGAAATAGCATTTGCATGTGCGTGCGCACTCCAGCCCACCGCAGCGTCTGCGGGACTGTGAATCGGCCCAAGCCACAAAAACTTTGCTGTTCTAGGTTGAGCAAACCAAGTTTGGTAGCTTCTGGGTGGTCCTTAGATCTCAACCCTCCACCCCAGTGGTCTTCAGCTGGTCTAGACCCGAGTCCCACCTCCCGATTCCCGAGCTGCAACATAGGACCTGCTTTCATATTTTCACTTTGGATTTATACTTAATAGTGCTAATGATGCACTTGTTTAATCCTAAAACGACAATCTGCAAAGAAATGTATGTGGTGTAATGCCAGAACTACTACTGAATGAAAACTAGTTCTGCGGTGAGGCATGAGCACCTGATTGGCCAAAAATGTGTATCTTATTTTTCAAAAATGGTTCGTTCTTTTCTCCTGCCACATCACCACACTTGTGGAAATGGATACAGTGAGTATCTAATCGCAAGAACGTGCCCTAGTCCAAACTCACATGAAGTGTTCCTTTGGTCTGGTCAGCTTCAGCTGGAATCTCCTATGGTGGCAACAGCAACCCACTGGTTGAAGACCTATGTTCTATCCTTCAGAGCCCAGTCTTTGCCTTTATTTCAGAGTTCCAATTTTGAGTGCTGTACACAGGCGTGACAGCACCCAGTGAATGATGCTTTTTGCAAAGGGAGCTGCAACCAGCCCTATCACTGTTGATGTCCCATTTCTTTAGGACCTTGCTTCTGGGTGCAGGGATCAAATGTTGTCTTGGGTACTGGAAATAGAAACTCCACAAAAGGAATCTGATATCTCCTCTTAGCTTGTTGCACTTTTATTTCTTTACAGTGGTGCCTCGCAAGACGAAATTAATTTGTTCCGCGAGTTTTTTCGTCTAGCGAATTTTTCGTCTTGCGAAGCACGAAATCCCATAGGAATGCATTGAAATTCAATTAATGCGTTCCTATGGTCAAAAAAAGTCCAAACAAAGCCAAATTTGGTACAACAAGAGTTTATTAAGTGCTCTTTAAAGTCACACATACTGTAAAGAGCATTTCAAAATTCAAACCCAGAATTTTTTTAAAAAAACAGCAGAGTGGCTCAATGGTCACAGAAAATCATAAAAATGCAGAAAAAAACCACACAAGCTTCCAGATTCTTGCAAACCCCTCCCCAACTGTTCCCCCAGTCACCCAGCACACAGAAATTCAAACCCAGAATTTTTTTAAAAAAACAGCAGAGTGGCTCAATGGTCACAGAAAATCATAAAAATGCAGAAAAAAACACACAAGCTTCCAGATTCTTGCAAACCCCTCCCCAACACCAAGTTCTTGAATTCTAAACACCCCAACCCAAAATCCAACCCCCCCCCAAAAAGTTTTAAAAGTTTAACTTACCAAATGGCTGCAAAAGAAGTTTTGGAAAAGCTTCAAAAATCACCAAAGTCTTCAAAAACCTCAAAAAAAGCTACCACACCACTTGCTATGAGTTGCTTCTCGAAGTCAAGTTGCAACTCTACAGTATTAACGGTTTTAAGAAAAAGGAAACAAACTTGCAAGACGTTTTCATCTTGCGAAGCAAGCCCATAGGGAAATTCGTCTTGCGAAGCAGCTCGAAAAACGGAAAACCCTTTCGTCTAGTGAGTTTTTCGTCTTGCGAGGCATTCGTCTTGCGGGGCACCACTGTACTGCTATGTCTGTATCCCACCATTCCACCAAGGAGCTCTAGGGTGTGGTACGTGGTTCTCCCTTCCCCATTTTTATCCTCACGACAACCCTGTGAGGTAGTTTAGACTAAGAGTGGCCCAAGAGTGAGCTTTATGGCTGAACTGAGGATTTGAACCCTGGTTCCCAAGGTTCTAGTCCAGCATGTGCATTTTCTCTCTCTTCTGGAATAGGTCAGCCCAATTAGTAAGCTCTGTGTCTTGCAAACTCTCTCCCAATATGTTATTCCAATCTCTTTCTTTCTTTTCTTTTTTAAAAAAGAGTGAATAGATTTTCTTAACAACACTGAGTTTTGTGCTATTTAGGGATGATGGATTATGTTTGAATGATGAGTAAGCAACTCAATAGATTTTGTTAAACCGGTTTCCTGTGCTTTTTTTCTTTCTCTGCTTGGTGTTGTTGTCTTGTTGATGCTCCAGTGCTCCATAATGCAACTCTGCTGGTTTCGATTTTGAAATTGGTTCCAAAAACCTGTCACCGTTCACCTTTCGCTGATTGATACATGCGGTAGTAACTCCATCTGTAGTCATTTCTACTGGAGTCTTCCTAGGTTGATTGCGGAACACAGGCGTGTTTTAACATTTCTCAGAAAGTTTGTGATATCGCTCAGTGTTAATACAAATAGGTCAGCTGTCAGCCTCAGTGCAGCAACAAATATATCTAAGCCTTTGCTGCAAAATTTCGAATAACAAAGAGAGACTCGAGCACCACACTTCTCAAAAGTATCTTGAATATCGGCTGTTGTAGCATATAAACAAGAGAGTCCTTTAGGCTGAAATTATGGGTCTCTCCACCCCCTGGAACAGTCTTTCTGTCCTAATCCCAAGCTGAGTCAACAGTCCTGTATGTCATCTGTTGAAGCACTTAAGTAGGGATTGTGATGTCAGGTGACAGCTTGAAAGCGGGCTGTTCTCAGCACCAATCAGCTGATCGTTGCTGGGTGCACACACCTTCAAAGGAGCTCGCTATAAGTACTGATTAGCTGACCAGTGGTTCCAGGAACCCCCTTTTTCTTTTTCTTTTTAATTAAAGATTTTCTTGTTTTACAGAACAAAAAAATTTTTTCCTTCCAGTAGCACCTTAAAGACCAACTAAGTTAGTTCTTGGTATGAGCTTTCGTGTGCATGCACACTTCTTCAGATACACTTGAAACAGAAGTTGCCAGATCCCTCTATATAGTGAGAAGGTGGGGAGGGGTATTACTCAGAAGGGTGGTGGGAATGGGTGACTGGCAGATAGCTGTGATGAGCCTGTTGACGACTCTTAACGACTGCAATAGGTCTTACAGGAAAAAGCAAGGGGTGAGAAGGTGAAAAATGGCTTTGTTATGTATAATGAGATAAGAATCCAATGTCTTTGTTCAGACCAGGTCTCTCCATGGTTTTAAGTTTGGTAATGAGTTGCAATTCAGCAGCTTCTCTTTCCAGTCTATTTCTGAAATTCCTTTGTAGTAAAACAGCTACTTTGAGATCTTGTATAGAATGTCCTGGGAGATTGAAGTGTTCTCCTACTGGTTTCTCTGTCTTGTGATTCTTGATGTCCGATTTATGTCCGTTTATTCTTTGGCGTAATACTTGTTTTACAGAAGTATGTGTAATGTCTCTCGTATTTTTTCTGTGTAACATTTTTACAAATCAGTTCCATTTGTTGAGACATTGGGGGGGAAGGGGTGGAGGGGGGAAGATGGGTGGGGGTGGGGGGGATCGGGTGGCGATGTTTCTATTTTGCTTAATGTATGTAGGGTTTGGTGTCAGCGTTGCTCGTGCAGGTTCTCTGCTGTTTATTTGTGTTTCTTTGGTGGTGAGAGAGGTTGGGGTTGGCCTAGGGTGTGGTTGTTTGTTTGTGATTGGCTTTGGTGATCTTTGTTTTCGTGTGTGAGTGGGGTGGGTGGGTGTTTTGGATCAGGTTAGCCATATTGATTTGTATGCTGTTGGTGGATTATTGTCATTGTCTTGTTGGGCTGTGTATGTGATAAAGGGGAGCGATACTGGGGTAAAGGGCATCTTCTTCTGTTTGTCCCCATGTCAGTTTCAGTTTATTGGTTAATTTTTCTAGTAGGGCTGTTTTCCATACTATTTGGTACCATTGGTCCATGCTTACTCCTGACAGGTCTCTCCAGTGTCTGGTTATGGTGTTTCTGGCTGCTGAAAGTAGGTGGGCTAGGAACCCCCTTTTGAAGTCCATTTGTAGGTGCAATGTGAATCCAAGCAACACCTGCAAACAAAAAACTTCATTGGGGTTGAGGAGCCAAATTAGTCTGGTGGGCCAGATCTTTATCTTCTCCCACCCCTGCAAGCCAGCTTTCCCAGGTGGGTGGGGCCATGCACCTGCCAATCATCTGATGTCAGGTGACTGATAGGTGGGCAGTCCCACTCACCTCTCAGAGTTGAGCTGCCCATGTAGGGGTCGGCTTCTGCTCCGCTAGCGTGTTTCCTGCAGGGAACACATTGGCAAAGCATCATCCTGCAGGATTGAACCCTCTGCTCACCAACTGATGTCACCCAGTGGCAACAACTGATGGACGGGTGGGTGTCATTCTTTGGGCCAGCTGGGACCCCCCCAGAGAACCAGGATTGCCCCATGGGACAGAGGTTCCCCACCCTGGGCTCGATGGACCAGTGGATTGACTTGGTATAAGGCATCTTCCTATGTTCAGCTGAGAAGAATGCTTGTTCTGGGGATGTGGTTACTCTTTGGACAGCTGGCATGGACTCATTAGAATTCCTGCTCCATGATTGCAGTCATGGGATTGTTGTCGGTATATGTTTTGACTCCACAGAGTGGGAAGTGACGAAGACAGGATGTTTGTGTTACTGTGTTCCGTGAAGGGGGACTATTGTCCTTTGTTCTTTTTCTCTTTGCTGTCTGAAGCTAGAGAGAGAGGGAGCCATGTTGCAGTGCTCCGTGTGTGTAAATAAAGTAGATTAGCCAAAATGCTGTGTTGCTGAGGTCTGTTACACATGATGCTCAAATTCTGCGGATCCCTAAGTGTGCCGGTGTCGGTTGGCATCGGTTGCTGTGATGTTCGGGCTGAAGAAAGCTTATGAAGCTCCCGAACGATCGACCAGGAGGGAGGGAACATGCCAGTCAGGTATGTGTCTCTGCCAGGGTCCTACTCGTGTGTAGGCTGAACTCCTGACAGGACTGTGGTGACGCTGTCAGTACCCTGTAGTAGACTTCATAAATCCTTCAACTAAGACTGTTCAGCTTCCTGGCTTGTCTCTTTAGGAAACGGAGTGGATGGCAATGGAAAGTAGCAAAAATTAGCTACTGACTAAGCTTAGATTCTTGGTATGAAAAGCTGAAGCTCTGAATGTGCCTTTTGCTCAGCTCTTCTTTTGGCGGTAGACTAAGCAGAGTGGATTTGCCCGAGTAACTCTACATATTAGTTGGCCAGAACTGGTTTTGAATTTGCATTCGAGGTGTCTGAAATCTTCCAAATGAAAGGGCATTCGTAATCATGCCATGTTTGGCAAAATAGAAGCGCAACTTTCCCAAGCTCTTGCTTCTGTGTTTGTCTTATCTTATCTTTTTTCTTTTTTTTTATTAAAACCAAATCTCATAAGTTATCATTTGGAAGTACGCGGAATGGGGCTGGAATCAACCATTTATCCCCAAGAACCGTGCAATTTTATTTGACAGCCAATCATAAGATCTCTCTCTGTGTGTGCGCGCGTTTGTTTCCTTTTCCTTTGAGCTTTCACCAGGGCAGCAATTCTGCGAGGCAAGTAAGTGGAGAGGAGGTGCAATGTCATAGTCTCCCTATCTAAATTCTTTACCAAAGAGATGGTGATGGCTTAAATTGCTTTTGGAACAGAATTAAAACAAATTTCCAGAGAAGATGCTTTCAGCTGTTGGCTATGGAACTTCTTATGTTCTGAGCAGAGGAACCAAGGAGGCCGCTTGTGAGATTCCCATCCCTGGAGACAGATGCTACCTTAGAGGAACCTAATCTTTCCTTAGAGGAAACTGATCTGTCTCTACCCTGATTAATCTTGATGAATGCTCCTTGATGAATATATCCTCAGTGTGTGGCATTCAGGCTGTGTTATCAGTTTCTACATTTTCTGTGATGGTTTTGTTCATGTTTTGGTATCTGTAAAATTTAGTTCGCCTTCTGTAAAATCACCAGAAATTGTGTGTGTGTGTATGTATGTATGAGAGAGATTCTGACTAAACATTAAAAATAACATTCTGACAGTAAGAGCTATTTGACAGTGGAGCAGAGTGTGGTGGACTCTCCTTCACTGGATAAATAAAGGTTTGATGGCCACCTGTCACGGAGTCATTAGCTGTGATTCCTGCATTGCAGTGGTTTGGACTAGATGAATCTTGATTTTCCTCCCAACTCTACAATTCTATGATTCCAAGTACAGTAACAAGTATTAACAATAAGAGCACAATATATAGCAGCATGTCAATTCAGGATGCCATTAAGAAGATCAGTCATCAGAGCCAAGAGTAAAAAGGAAGGAAGAAAATAGAAGGAAAAGGAGTCAAGAAGGGAAAGGGAAGAGAGAGAATAAACTCTGGCAGAGCTGTGCTATGGTGCAGTGATCCTGGCTTGTTTACACTACAATGGAACCTCGGTTGTCAAGCACAACCCGTTCCGGAAGACCGTTCAACTTCCGAGACGTTCAACAACCAAGGCGCAATTGCCGGTCAGCAAAATCCATTGAAAAAATGGAGAAATGCACCTCGGAAGCCATTCAACTTTCGAAACGCCTTCAAAAACAAAAGCATTCACTTCTGGGTTGTCAGCGTTCGAAAGCCGAAATGTTCGACTTCCCAAGCATTCGACAACCAAGGTTCCACTGTATCTGAAATGGGGAAGTCTGGGTTAGGAAGAACTGAGACAAATAAAACAATGGTTCAAGTTCATGGCTAGTGAACTGAAAGTAAGCTAGAGATCCTTGTTTTGGGTGTGATGCGGAACTCTAGTTTTCACAAAACCAGTGGTCTAAGAGGGGAGGGACCTGGGAGTGTCCATGATACTCCTCACAGGTTGATAAACCATAGTTTACCAGAGGAGGAATATTAATATCTTAACTGGCTTGTAGTTCTTTAGCCTTTTATAACTTTGCACCTATGCTACTTCAAGTCTATTTCAATTAAAAGCTTCATTCAGGCCGCTTTTGACAGCATCCCCAGAGGATTACTTTGGGGAAAATTAGCCCGATGGGGAATAGACAAAAGACTTTTGTGGCTAATACCTAAATTGCATGACGGATCGGCCGCTAGGGTGAGAATCACTCCGGCTGGCGACCTCTCAAATTCAGTAACTATCAATAGAGGTGTTCGTCAAGGATGTATCCTTGCTCCGACCCTTTTTAATCTATTTATAAGTGATATGAGGGCGCCTCTGATAGATTCTCAAGAAACGATCCACGCCCCCCGTCTTGCCCAATATCGTTGCCCCCTTCTACTCTACGCAGACGACGCAGTGATCCTATCCTTCTCAAGAGTCGGCCTTAGGAGGGCATTAAAATTTTTTGATGTTTACTGCAAATCAAATTTTCTTACAATTAACCATGTTAAGTCCAAAGTCCTAATTTTCACCAAGAGTCGAAAAACCTATAATTGGAGAATAGACGGAAAAGCTATTGACCAAGTCTTTAAATTTCAGTACTTGGGAGTCCTTCTCCAACACAACATGGGCTGGAAGGTCCATCTTGCATATGTATTAAACAGAGCTAAAGCCCTTTCCTTTGCGCTACTGCGTTTTTTCTTTTCAGATGGGGCTTTCCATATTCCATCAGTGTTAAAAGTTTTCAAGGCAAAGGTGATTGCAACAATAGCATATGCAATCCCAATATGGGGGTCCTTTGTTAATCTAACCCATTTGGAGTTAATCCAAAACCAGCTTCTAAGAAGGTTGCTAAAATTACCCAGGTGTGTAAGCAATACTGCTATACGACTGGAACTAAATGTTACATCTCTAGAAACCACATTATGGAAATGCATCTTCTGTTACTGGTTGGCATTATGGCATAAACTTCCAAATCTCCACTTGATACAGTGTCTCTGGAGAGATGACTTCCCTAGCCCCTGGGCAAAAATAATACATGGGAAACTTGTGTCCCTAGGACTATCTCCATCTGAACTATTAAAATTGGATTTAATTTCTGCCAAGAGAATTATAACTCACAAATTAGAGGAGATGGATTTACAATTTAATATTGCGACAGGTGGTGGCACCTGTTCGCCGATAAACCTTGGCTTAACACCACCACCAAAACTTCCATCTTATTTAACTACCTTATCTGTGGTGACGCACAGGTATGCCTTTATAAAGGCTAGATTCAATGTTTTCCCATCAAACGTGTTGGGTAACAGACTCTCCAACGGACAGATCTCACTCCTCTGTGACTGTAAAAGTGGATCTATAGAATCGTTATATCATATAATCTTCTGTTGTCCATTACATTCGGCCTCACGGTCCAAGTTTCTGGCCCCATATTTATCGAGAATTGCTGACGGACCTCAGGAAGCCCAAATAATATACTTATTAAACGACGAAGATACAAGTAGATCCCTTGCAGTCGCTAGATACCTGATTAATGTTTTATTTCAAAAGAGGAGAAATGGATCACTGTATGACAGCTTAGCTAAACTTAAGAACCATCAATAAGTGCCAGAACTAAGACGCATACCCCCCAAATCTGATGGATTTGAATTGCGGTTTACATAGAGGGAGCTTATTGTGTATAGTGTTTACTTAACTGAAGTAAAAATGGTTTTATACGGGTGGTTTAACTTGGAACTGTTTAAATTGTATTGTTTATGGATAAATTTTGATGTATTGTTTTCGATATGGGCCAATGGCCGCAATCTATCTATCTATCTATCTATCTATCTATCTATCTATCATCTATATCATCTATCTATCTATCTATCTATCTATCTACCTATCTATCTAAAAGCTTCATTCAATGGTTGAACTTTGATTTGTCAAAAGTCTGCGTTCCCTCCCTTCCGCATTACAGAAAGAGCAAATTTGTTTCCAGGATGGCATACAGCAATAACATGTTCCACTGAGCAAACATCTGAAAAACGTAGTGTGTGTATGTGTGCAAAAGTTTCCTTTCCAAACCTGGCAGTAAAATGCAAGTGCCTGAAATTTATTAAAACATTTCATTAAGCATTTAGGGTGCTAAATAATTTACTTAGGGTTAGCTGAATAGCAGCTAAATTACATAACATGAATTCCAACACTTGTAAAGCATGAATTTCATCCTTGAGCTCCAATCCCTCCCAAATGTAGAAACAGGATATTTTATGTAAGATTGTAACCAATCAAGTTTTTCTTGGAGTGTTGTTGTTGTTGTTTAGTCGTTTAGTCGTGTCCGACTCTTCGTGACCCCATGGACCAGAGCACGCCAGGCACTTCTGTCCTCCACTGCCTCCCGCGGTTTGATCAAACTCATGCTGGTAGCTTCAAGAACACCATCCAACCATCTCATCCTCTGTCGTCCCCTTCTCCTTGTGCCCTCCATCTTTCCCAACATCAGGGTCTTTTCCAGGGAGTCTTCTCTTCTCATGAGGTGGCCAAAGTATTGGAGCCTCAGCTTCACGATCTGTCCTTCCAGTGAGCACTCAGGGCTGATTTCCTTAAGAATGGAGAGGTTTGATCTTCTTGCAGTCCATGGGACTCTCAAGAGTCTCCTCCAGCACCATAATTCAAAAGCATCAATTCTTCGGCGATCAGGCTTCTTTATGGTCCAGCTCTCACTTCCATACAACACTACTGGGAAAACCATAGCTTTTACTATACGGACCTTTGTTGGCAAGGTGATGTCTCTACTTTTTAAGATGCTGTCTAGGTTTGACATTGCTTTTCTCCCAAGAAGCAGGCGTCTTTTAATTTCGTGACTGCTGTCACCATCTGCAGTGATCATGGAGCCCAAGAAAGTAAAATCTCTCACTGCCTCCATTTCTTCCCCTTCTATTTGCCAGGAGGTGATGGGACCAGTGGCCATGATCTTCATTTTTTTGATGTTGAGCTTCAGACCATATTTTGCGCTCTCCTCCTTCACCCTCAATAAAAGGTTCTTTAATTCCTCCTCACTTTCTGCCATCAAGGTTGTGTCATCTGCATATCTGAGGTTGTTGATATTTCTTCCGGCAATCTTAATTCCGGCTTCGGATTCATCCAGCCCAGCCTTTCGCATGATGAATTCTGCATATAAGTTAAATAAGCAGGGAGACAATATACAGCCTTGTCGTACTCCTTTCCCAATTTTGAACCAATCAGTTGTTCCATATCCAGTTCTAACTGTAGCTTCTTGTCCCACATAGAGATTTCTCAGGAGACAGATGAGGTGATCAGGCACTCCCATTTCTTTAAGAACTTGCCATAGTTTGCTGTGGTCGACACAGTCAAAGGTTTTTGCATAGTCAATGAAGCAGAAGTAGATGTCTTTCTGGAACTCTCTAGCTTTCTCCATAATCCAGCGCATGTTTGCAATTTGGTCTCTGGTTCCTCTGCCTCTTCTAAATCCAGCTTGCACTTCTGGGAGTTCTCGGTCCACATACTGCTTGAGCCTTCCTTGTAGAATTTTAAGCATAACCTTGCTAGCGTGTGAAATGAGTGAAATTGTGCGGTAGTTGGAGCATTCTTTGGCACTGCCCTTCTTTGGGATTGGGCTGTAGACTGATCTTCTCCAATCCTCTGGCCACTGCTGAGTTTTCCAAACTTGCTGGCATATTGAGTGTAGCACCTTAACAGCATCTTTTAAAATTTTAAATAGTTCAGCTGGAATACCATCACTTCCACTGGCCTTGTTATTTGCAGTGCTTTCTAAGGCCCATTTGACTTCACTCTCCAGGATGTCTGGCTCAAGGTCAGCAACCACACTACCTGGGGTGTACGACACATCCATATCTTCCTGGTATAATTCCTCTGTGTATTCTTGCCACCTCTTCTTGATGTCTTCTGCTTCTGTTAGGTCCTTACCACTTTTGTCCTTTATTATGGTAATCCTTGTACGAAATGTTCCTTTCATATTTCCGATTTTCTTGAACAGATCTCTGGTTCTTCCCATTCTGTTGTTTTCCTCTATTTCTTTGCATTGCTCATTTAAGAAGGCCTTCTTGTCTCTCCTTGCTATTCTTTGGAAATCTGCATTCAATTTCCTGTATCTTTCACTATCTCCCTCTTCTTGGAGTAGTCCCACTGAAATTAATATACCTAAGTTAGGCATGCTTACTAATTTCAGTAGGTTTACTCTGAGCATGGCTATTGATAGCTGCAACCCATTATTTTTATATTAGCATGGGAAGACCTGTAATTGACATCTTGAAATATTGCCAGAGAATTTTCAATAAGTGGGGGGGGGGGAGATGAAATGTATCTAACTAATTCAAAGCAGGATAGGTGCAAAGTAATTTTTAAACGACAAAGTACTGTATCCAGCTGTGTCCAGAATTGCTGTTGTTGGCATCCATCTATCACGAGAGACAATGGAGTGCGCCTCCAAGGGTGAAGTCAGACCTCTGCTTTGACAGCACTGCGGTGACCTTCCCAGGGTGCAAGTCTGGGCAGTGTGTTCTGACCTGCCCAGAAGACAAGACCGCTCTCTCAGCCTCACTGATGTGGTCCAAAGGAAAGCAGAGCAAAAGGTTTGGGACCAGCTTGACTGCCTGAGTTGATGGAATGAGGCATGCAAGGCGCCATCCAACTGCCTTAGGGACTGCACTCTGGATTTGTGTAGGGCTTACTCTTTAGCCTTTTCTTCTCCTGAAGATATCCCACAAGGCAGTGGACGTTGAGGATCAGAGTTTTCCTTTTCCTAGATAGGCAACCTTCCCAGGTTGACGACCCCCACCTACCTCTTACTTTCCTCTACAGCACGTGCAGAAATTGCCTTCTTCGCCATTGTACCCACTATTGGTCTCGTCCACTCCATCTGCCACAGCCTGTCTTCACATTCAGGAGAAGTCCTTAGAAACACTGAAATTCGTGGTGCAGCAATTTCTTTATCCTAATGCAAATTTGTTGCCTCATTCAAACTTTCATAAAAGTAATTTTGATTGCTATTAAGGGCATATGCATATTCTACTAAATAAAATTTACTTCACCATTGAGTAGTTGCAAAGACATATCTACTTTTTGGTTCTGTGTCCAGTTAGAAAACCATATTTGAGAGGGATTGTGTAGAATAAAAGCTCCCCTCCCCCCCTCAACTCATTATTTTAGGATGAGGCTGAAAATCCTTCTTATTTGTAAGCCATCCATTGCCAACTTATGTTATGCTACTCTAGTAAAAAACAAAAGTTTATGTTAGATAGATTTTATTTTATTTTCTAGCTCAATATGTCATAAGTTGGTCATCCATCAATTCTAATTGCATCTGGCAAACTCTAGCTTTATGCTATTGAACCTTCCATATCTGGGACTAAGAATCACGAGTCCCTGACCTAGACATGCAAGGGAAAAATGAAGCCAACACGATGTACTTTAAATCTGTAGTCATTTTTTGGCACTATGATTCCCCCCCCCCCGAAGTGTCTGTAGATTATTAGGCATCACAAAGTCTGTGGTCACTATAAAGCACATAAAGCTAAAAGCAGTAAAAGCAATTAAAATGTAAATATACTTTTCATGGGTAGATTATAACTTTGTTTTATTGAGCTTTTCAGAATTACAATAACTTTGTTTCATTACGTTTCTCAGAACTGCAATAAACGGAAAGCTATAATCTTCCCGTTAACCCTTCTCTCTCTTTCTTTAAAGGCTAAAACTCAGTGAGTTTAGTTAAATTGTTTTCTCTCTCGTTCAGATTCAAGTGATAATTTTCGCAGAGTTGCTCCTGTTCTGTAAAGATCAAGTCTGATGCTTGGTGTTTGGATTCTTCACACGGAAGCAGTAAGAGTAATATACAGCATAAAATGCCTTCGGGATCTTCATTAAAATTTCATCGTTGTGTAATGTATACTCCGTGGCCACACAGGAATTTGTACAGTTCTGGAGGAGGCTGAATTAAGCAAAGTTGCACTGACCAGAAATCTGACTTGACAGCTCTGTAATTATTAAAGAAAATATACTGGCCAAGTCATTTCCCAGTGAATTCTTAGGAGATTTCTCCTGAAGGCTCCTTTGTAATGTCACTTTTATGTAGCAATCATTCCCCAAGTTGAGAAAATGTTCCCTTGATTTTACTAGCACTGTTCAAAAGAACAACAGCTAGTTCAGCCTTGCAAATGGAATGAACGGTTGTTGTTCGTCCATGCTAAACAAAGCAGCTCGTTTCTTGGACACTGATAAGAAGCACCGCCATGGGTTTTCAAGGTCTAACAAGTTCAAACGTTTCTGTACCCTTATCCAATACCCCCAAATCATTTTGTAGTGATTTATTAGCCGAAATGCCCCCTGTTTGGGGGAGTTATGGCAGGTAAGGAACAGAAGAAGAGTCTGCTAAAACAGGTTGGTGGCCCAAATAGTCCAGCATCCTGTTCTCACAGTGGCTAATCTACAAGAAGCCCACAAGTTGGACCTGAGCAGAACAGCACTTTCCCCTCCTGCAGTTTCCAGTAGCATTATTCCCTCTGGCAGTGGTGTTTAAACATTGCTATCATGTGCCCATAGTTTGTACTTTCCAGAAACAATACATGATTCCCTACACACAAACCTTTCTTGTGTGTGTGTGTGTGTGTGTGTGCGCAGTTTTGAGAAACGTAATGAAACAAGGTTATTGTAATTCTGAAAAGCTCAATAAAACAAAGTTATAATCTACTCATGAAAATTATATTTTACTCAAATTTTACCCCAATATAAATGTAGTATATCTGTGAGGTAAAAATGCTGCCAAAGAAAAGAAAAGTGTACAGTGGTGCCTCGGGTTAAGAACTTAATTCGTTCTGGAGGTCCGTTCTTAACCTAAAACTGTTCTTAACCTGAAGCACCACTTTAGCTAATGGGCCTCCCGCTGCTGCCGCGCCACCACCGCGCGGTTTCTATTCTCTTTTTTTTTAAAAAAATTTTTTTATTAAGTTTTCCATTTTAACAATCCAATCCAATCACATTAAATATTCCAAATTATACAAATACATATTATATAGTCCAAATATTCCGCCAAATGATAAATTTTTATTGGGACTTCCCATGCTTTAAGTTCGGTGGGGCTCTGATCATCTTATATCTCTACTGCCTAGAGTTTCCAATAGTTCCTTTAAATCTTCCTGTTCTTACCCTCCCTTCCCTTTCTATTCTCATCCTGAAGCAAAGTTCTTAACCTGAGTACTATTTCTGGGTTAGCGGAGTCTGTAACCTCAAGTGTCTGTAACCCGAGGTACCACTGTATGTGGAAGAATGATATTTCAGTCTGCTACCCTCAACCAGTGTTTTGGGAAAATTGTCCCTAGTTGGGACAAAGAAAAAAAGCCAAAACACCCCAGTAACAAAAAATGAGATTTCTTGGGATGTTTTTAGTGCCCTGGGCATTTTTTCATTGAAAGAAACGTGTTTAGGCATATTTTGCTTGTTAATGCTAGTCATGGGGAGGGAAGGAGAGGAGGTGAAAGTTCTGCTCCAGGCATCTTCTGATTCCCAAGAGGTTCCTCAGGCATTAGCCACATACTTTCAAGCTTAGCTTTATTAAAACAAAGAGAAGAGGAAGAAAGTTAAGAGCATGGGTAGGCAAACTAAGTCCTGGGGGCCGTATCCGGCCCAATCGCCTTCTAAATCCGGCCCGCGGACGGTCTGGGAATCAGCATGTTTTTACATGAGTAGAATGTGTGCTTTTATTTAAAATGCATCTCTGGGTTATTTGTGGGGCATAGGAATTCGTTCATTGTTTTTCTTCCAAAATATAGTCTGGCCCCCCCACAAGGTCTGAGGGACAGTGGACCGGCCGCCTGCTGAAAAAGTTTCCTGACCCCTGGTTAAGAGGGTTAGGGTAGTTGCTTTCAATGTCTATTAGCCAAGGTGGCTGTATAGAAAATCTGGGTTCAGGAGCAAATTTCTTGGGAGAGGGATGTTGCCTTAATGGCCTGCTTCTGGGCTTCCTGGAGGCATCTGATTGTCCACTTTGGAAAGGAAGTGATGCACTTTTGTGCTGATTAAGGAAGGCTGTGTTTTTT
The DNA here is from genome assembly GCF_027172205.1 of Podarcis raffonei. Lineage (NCBI taxonomy): Eukaryota > Metazoa > Chordata > Lepidosauria > Squamata > Lacertidae > Podarcis > Podarcis raffonei. Next base: position 38,422,041 of record NC_070615.1, on the reverse strand, counting down.
GTCCTTAAATATACACGTGGTATCAAACCCTGCACTGTAGAGAATCACAGCATCCATCTCACCCTGATTATGGAATGTTGTTGCTTTTCCTCTTACTCATGTATGTTCCTTTAATCTGTAATCTCACCCACAGTGGCACACAAACACAAATAATGTGTGGTGTAGTGGTTAGTTTGTTGGACTAGGACCTGGGAGAGCGGGGTTCGAATCCATGAAGCTCACTGGGTGGCCTTGGGCCCAGTAGCGCTCTCTCACCCTAACCTACCTCACAGGGCTGTTGTGAGGATGAAACTGTGCATGCTACTTGGAGCTCCTTGGAGGCAAAGAATCATATAAATGCAGTAATACATCCAGTAGTAACAATATAGGGAATCAACTCCCCATCTCTTTGCGCTTGCATGTCTCTGAAGCCGCCATCAATTAGTGCAGAGCAGGGCTAGCCAGCATGGTACCCTCCAGATGTTGCTGGACCACAACTCCCATGGTCCTTGACCATGTTGGCTGGGACTGATGGGAGTTGTAGTCCAGCAGCATCTGAAGGCCACCATCTTGACTATTGCTGGAGTAGACGTTGCTGGTTTAGATGGACCAACAGCTTGACTTTGGCATAGGGCTGCTTTATCGGTTGATTTGCACAGCTGCCTCTTGGCTGCAACATCCATCCAGTCACATGAATCAGAGTTTTATGGCCATGGTCACAGTTCTACTATATCAGGTATTGGATCCCCGTGTTCGCTATTTATTTTATAACTTGCTCCAGAGTACTTACCTGTTCCCCACCTTTAAAGAAGAAGAAGAAGAGCAATATTATTTGTTGCTGTTCTTGTATTTGCAGAGAAAATGAGGTGCTAAAAGTACAGCTGAAGAAGTATGTAGGAGCTGTCCAGATGCTGAAAAGAGAAGGTCAGACTGTGGAAGGTGAGTGTGGGGAAAAACAGCCGCTTGTGGCATTATTGACAGTGCTTCTGTTTGCTGGTACGAAATGCATTGCTAATGAATCATTGCCAAAATACAGTTTTGAAAAATACAAGATGCTCCCCATTGGTTAGTATGGAACATTTTAATCCTGTAATTTCACACGACAAGGGAGGCTATTATCGTTCTACTATTTTTCGGTAAGTCTTGACAAAAGAGCAATTGATGGCTTATGCTTGCCGGTTCTGTGCATGTTGTGCAGGGGTGATAAGACAGCTTGCTTTTGTCTCTGTATTATTTATGTGGCGATTGTGGTTGGTGTTTCTTTTAGATCCATAAAGGAACCAAGGCCCTTTCTCCAACAGATGACAATAAGTCCTGCTTCTGCCTTAAGAGGTTTCTGTTTCTAGGGCAAAGTTGAGGAATGATTCCTTTAAAGCTCATTCCCTTTTTGTGCCCCCCTCCTTTCTTTTAAACACTCCTTTGTGATCGCTTGGAAACTATTTAAGATTTACAGAGCATTGTGGCTGTATCCTCAGTTCTGGGCTAATGCACAGCCTGCATTAGTGTTTGTTTAGGTACTGTAGGCTGGATGCAGATGTAGTGACCCACACTGGCACAATTGTACATTTTTTTACCATCCCCTCCACTGGGTGGAGTTTGATTTGTACAACGTCCTTCCATTCCACTTTTTCTGATTTTTTCATCCCCCTTCGGGCAGCCTTTTCTGACACATTCCACATTCATGAGGAACCCCTGACTCTCTGGAGAGTCTTTTTGGAGGCTGCAAGACTGCAGTGAAGAGAAGGGGACAGAAAAGCCCCATTGGGTGAACAGATTTTTGCTCTCTCAACTCTAGATCCAATCTTAGAAGTGGCCACCCAGGTTTTTGGCTGGGGCCAGAAGATCAGAACATGTTCCTCGAGAGTTTCAGAGGGCTGATGGGAACCTACACAAATCTTTCAGCAACTAAGGCCCAGGGGCCGTATCCGGCCCAATCACCTTCTAAATCTGCCCTGCGGACGGTCCAGGAATCAGCATGTTTTTACATGAGTAGAATGTGTCCTTTTATTTAAAATGCATCTCTGGGTTATTTGTGGGGCATAGGAACTCATTCATCCCCCCCCAAAAAATATAATCCGGCCCCCCACAAGGTCTGAGGGACAGTGGACTGGCCCCCTGCTGATAAAGTTTGCTGACCCCTGTCCTTCAGCATTCATCTGAGGCCCTTCTCATGGAGTTCCTCTGAGGGAGGTTCAGAGGCTGGCAGGAAGGGAAAGGACCTTTTTTTGTTGTAGCTCCCCAGCTGTGGAATGTTCTCGGTGAAGCATGCCAGAAAAACCATGTCTCAGCTAAGCCACCTGACGTTATAGGAAGATGTGTTGAGATGCCTCTCATTGAGGAAAGATGAGGATGGGGATAAGGTTTCCCCCAGACCTGCACACTTCATGCCTCATACTGGGGAGAGGAGCACCAGGAGGACCTTGTCTCCTGATCTTAGAGCATGGGCAAATCAATGCTAAAGATGCCTATTGGAGGCCTGCAAACAGGACCTGGGTACAAAAGCACTTCCCACACGTAGGATTCCCAGCAACCCCTCATAGTGCCTCTGACAGTAGTGGTAGGACAAAGCCATTATGTCCAGTAGCTATTAAGAACCCTAGCCATGGAAACCAATATAGAAGTGTCTTCTTTCAGGCTGTTGGGTTGGATCCAGAGTAAATTTGTTTTTGTTTTTTTAAATATCTCATTGACTTGGGACAAGTTAGCTGTGATTTGAGTTTCGGACCATTAAAATCTGTCCCCTTGACAAATTTTGATTTTCAGTAAAATGTGTTCTTCCCACTCCTCAGGTTTATTTTTATTCTGGAAGTAAATTGGCTGGAAGTGAGGGCTGGGTTCTTTTGCTGTATAGAATGACTGGCTGAAAAGAGAGAACTAGTACTTTTTAAACACGCACACACACACAGGCACTTTCGTTGGAGAAAATTAAATCTCTTGACAGGCGGTAAAAAGCCTTTTAGTACTTTTCTAGTGCTTTAAACTGCGGAAATAAGTTTTCCATTGGTATTCACAGCTTGAGCACTTATGGATTGAGGGTTTTCTAAGCTCCTGGAGGAATTAAGTAACTTAATTCCTGTTTGTAAAACAATTTAAATCAATATAGCTATGTGATTCTTCTTGCAAGTATCATAGCCTGATTTTTTAATAAGAAATACGTAGACATAAATTCTATTCATGAATTTTCCTTGTAAGTGCACTCATCTATGCTCCCATAGCCCCCGCAAACTTCCTACAATAAACACTTTTTCCTGAAAAATCATATTTGTTTTTTTTTTGACTGAAAGTTTAAAGATTAGAGGATAAAATGTTTCAGCAGTTTATGTATTGCCATCATTAGTCTCTCACATAATTTATTATTATGCAGCCACATTTATAGCCCTGCATTAAGCGTGAGTTGGCTGAATCACATTCTGCTGTTATGATGAGAAATTGAGGTGTGAGGAATAGGTTCTACTGCTTATGGTTAGAAAATAATTCATCAGACTGGTTTGAAATTTGGCAGTGTACGATGTGTAAATCTGAGAATGGCCTATGCTGAATTTGGGATCGAAAGGATAAGAAATTGGCTATGCTTAATTCCAAGTAAAGACATTTTTAATTTTCTTATATTTATCTCACCACCTTTCTTACTTCCTTTTAGCATTTGTATTCCATCTTTTATCCGAGGAGGTCACAGTGGTGTGCAGTATTCTCCTGTTCCTCAATTAACCCCCACAACAACCCTGTTGAGAGGCAGTGAGGCTGAGAGGCAGTGACTGGCCCAAGATAACCCAGTGAGCTTCATGGCTGAGTGGGAATTTGAACCCTGGGCTTCCAAATCCTAGACTAGGGGTCAGCAAACTTTTTCAGCAGGGGGCTGGTCCACTGTCCCTCAAACCTTGCAGGGGGCCGGATTATATTTTGGGGGAAAAATAAAAATGAACAAATTCCTATGCTCCACAAATAACCCAGAGATGCATTTTAAATAAAAGGGCACATTCTGCTCATGTAAAAACACACTGATTCCTGGACTGTCCGTGGGCCGGATTTAGAAGGCGATTGGGCTGGATCCGGCCCCTGGGCCTTAGTTTGCCTATCCATGTCCTAGACCCACACTCAAACTGCTGCACCACACTTGCCGTCTTCCGTCATGGAACCTAAAGGGGTCTTCCATCACAGTACTATATTCAGAACCGCTTAGCTGCAGCAAGGTGATGGATGGTCTTGTGTGTCTTCAGATGTCAAGGCTGAATAACCCCTTAGCCTACTGGAATAGTAAGCTCTTCAAGGCTGAGGCCTGGTCTGTGAGAATCTTACTTAGAAATAGCAAGCATTTTCATGCAACTTATACTTCCAGAGGCTAAGACTGGCCAGAAACCACCGCCTTGCAGCAGCAGAATGACCAAATCTATTGACTAACTTGACCAGAAAAATGCTTTCTTAATAGCGGCTTTCTTAATAGCATGCTACAGGGATGCAGGTAGCGCTGTGGGTTAAACCACAGAGTCTAGGACTTGCCAATCAGAAGGTTGGTGGTTCGAATCCCCACGACGGGGTGAGCTCCCTTTGCTTGGTCCCTGCTCCTGCCAACCTAGCAGTTCAAAAGCACCTCAAAGTGCAAGTAGATAAATAGGTACCGCTCTGGTGGGAAGGTAAACGGTGTTTCCGTGTGCTGCTCTGGTTTTCCAGAAGTCGCTTAGTCATGCTGGACATATGACCCGGAAGCTGTACGCTGGCTCCCTCGACCAATAAAGCGAGATGAGCACCGCAACCCCAGAGTCGGTCACGACTGGACCTAATGGTCAGGGGTCCCTTTACCTTTTTACAAGCATGCTACACGATTAATGAGTAAAAGCACATACCAGAGCTAACAAAGCAAACCGTATCCCGAAACATACAGTACAAATGGGAGAAATCTTTCTGGGGAAACTGCCCCAGCAAAGTCAGTTCGTTGAAAGTAAGCCATTCTCAGCACAACGTGTTAAATCATTCCTAGGATTTCAGACTATGGATGGTAAATATATATACTGATAAATGTGAGAAAGACAGGCTGAAGTCAAGAGCACAGGAAGTCAATGTGGTGCCCTCCAGATGTTGGACTACAGGTCCCATCATCCCCAGCCAGCATAACCCCAATTAGGTTAGTGATGATGGGAGTTGTAGTCCAGCAACATTTGAAGGGCTGCAAGTTGGCTATCCCTGATCAAGAGATTGCATCAAGTGGCTTGACTTTCCTGTCCCTGCATGGCTTTGACTTAGCACTTCATTAGATAAATGTTTTGAAGCACTATGCGGTTGTTTTTTGGTGTACTGATTTGTATTAAAAAATATTCATGAAAACGATCCTTTTAAGCTGCTTAAAATACAAAAAAATATCCTTCATTAGATACTGACTTAGTGTAATTACTGGGGGGGAGGGGAGGGGAGGGGAGAGGAAAGAACCTTGGCTAGCTATATTCTTCTGTGTTACAATTATGTAAATGAAGGAGTGATAGGAATAGAAACTGTGTGGGTTGGTCAGGTTTTACACAAGAAAAAAGGGGGTGGTGATAGAACGATAGTTTCTAAAAATGAACGGCTCTGCGCCATGCCTTCTGGTTGTCTTTCATCAGCTGTGGGTTACATTTCCATCACTGATACTAAGAATAAATTTGAGCTGCATATGTTTTATAATACATATGATTCCAAAAAGGATGTTTTGTTGGAGGCTGATTTATGTAAGGAAAGAGCTGTATTACTACAAATCTGCATATCTATCTATCCATCCATATATCTATCTATTTATGCATGCTGCTGCTATGGAAGTGCTATAGAAGGGTCCACAATTTTTGGCTGGCCTTAACGCACAAGCCGAAAAATGTTGATCTCGGTGCTGAACAGCAAGGCATGTTCTGGTCTGAGGCCAGGTTCTAGGAAGAAGGTTGCAAGGCTGGCCAGAGGTTTCAGGACCTCGGATAGCTCTGAGCAAGCCACTTGATCCAGCAAAGGCTAAGAGCGGACAGGCTTTTTAAAGCCTCTGCCACCCTAGACTTCCTCTCCCATGCTCTGTCCTGCTTGTCATTATGATGTTAGATGATGGGCAGATGGGTTGTCCTGCCTACCTATCACCTTCCCTTGCGCGTTGCTTTCCATGCACTCAACAGACAGTGGGTTGCCAGGCACTTGGGAATCACAACGTTTGACTTAGTGTTTACATGTGAATCAGGCCATTGGCTGGGTTTTAGAGAACTGCAAAAGCAGTTCTGCAGCTTGCTTGGTTGGAGCATGGTGCTTATAAGGCCAAGGTTGCACGTTAAATCCCCGTAAGGGACAACTGCATATTCCTGCATTTGCAGGGGGTTGGACTAGATCAGGGGTCATAAAACTTTTTCAGCAGGGGGCCGGTCCACTGTCCCTCAGACCTTGTGGGGGGCCGGATTATATTTTGGGAAAAAATAATGAGCAAATTCCTATGCCCCACAAATAACCCAGAGACGCATTTTAAATAAAAGGACACATTCTACTCATGTAAAAACACGCTGATTCCCGGACCGTCCGCGGGCCGGATTGAGAAGGCAATTGGGCCACATCCGGCCCCTGGGCCTTAGTTTGCCTACCCATGGACTAGATGATGCTCAGGATCCCTTCCAACTCTATGATTCTATGCCTAAATAGGCTTTGGGGCTTAGGGGTATTTAGGTTGTAGCTCCCAATGCCACCTGGCAAGCCAGTTCTGACATGGGGAAGGCTTTCCAGAGCAGGTTTATTTTATTTTTATTATATCAAATTTATACGCTGCCCTTCATCCAAGGATCACAGGGCGGTTTTACAGTATAAAAACACAAAAAGACATAACATAATAACAAACAAAACAATACCCTCCAGTTTAAAAGGCCATAGATTGTTTAATTAGCCAAAGACCTAGGAAAAGAGGAATGTCTTCACATGGTACTTAAATATATGCAATGAAGGCATTAGACAAACCTCCCTGGGGAGAACATTCACAAATGGGGAGCCACCACAGAAAAGGCCTCTTCTTCTGCTGCCATCCTCTGGGCCTCTTGTGTTTGTAGTATACAGTGGGTCTCTTCATAAGAGAGAGAAGTAGTCAAAGATTCCTTCAAGGCATGTGCAAGCCTGAAGATACACCTAAAGAGAGATGCTTTTTTAACGTATGATAAAGCTCCTAGGAACTGTGTGTCCTTTATTTTTTAACCTCTATTGGAAAAAAGTTATGTACTTATTAGTTCTGGGTGTTGCTTATATCCAATTGCATTGGAAATGTTTAACCAGTCCGCTTCAGATTTATATACGGTATTTTGGCTAACGGATGCCATTGGATGGTTTACTGTACATTTCCGAGAACAATTCAAAGTGTTGGTGCTGACCTTTAAAGCCCTAAATGGCCTCGGCCCAGTATACCTGAAGGAGCATCTCCACCTCCATCATTCAGCCCGGACACTGAGGTCCAGCGCCGAGGGCCTTCTGGCGGTTCCCTCACTGCAAGAAGCAAAGTTACAGGGAACCACACAGAGGGCCTTCTTGGTAGTGGCGCCCACCCTGTGGAAAACCCTCCCTTCAGATGTCAAGGAAATAATCGACTCTCTGACTTTTAGAAGACATCTGAAGGCAGCCCTGTTTAGGGAAGTTTTTAATGATTGAAGTTTTAATGTATTTTTAATCTTTTGTTGGAAGCCACCCAGAGCGGCTGGGGAAACTCAGCCAGATGGGTGGGGTATAAATAATAAATTATTATTATTATGTTATAATGAATTTGTTATAATATCTATTTCATTAAGATGAACTATTTATCTGGATTGTCATATTGGGTTGAATCTGACACTAGTCCTGCCCAGAGGGTTGCATCCAAGTAGACCCATTTAACTTAATGGGCCTGAGTTAGTCATGTCCATTAATTTCAGTGGGTCTGCTCTTGAGTAAAACTTCATTGAATGCAGTCCACGATGTTTTGAAATGAATGAGTGTTTGGGTTGTTACTGTAATACTGATTTATATTTTCTGTTGTTATGGGAGCCGCTGTGGGCACAGTTATGTGGGAAAGCGACATACAAACTGAAATAATAAATACACGAATAAACAAAGAATATAAGATCCCCCTGGTACTGGCATTAAAGGCTTCAATCTTTTGCAGCTGCTCAAATAAAGGTTCACAAAACATTTCTGAGGTAAATAGAGGGATGTTCAGGTTTCAGAGCTAAGCAGGGATTTGAGCCTCCAGTTCCCACTTCTGAGCCCACCATGCTAGCTAGCTGCTGCACCGCAGTTCATCTTTGACCTAAATAAAAACAAACTTGAGATATTTATTCAATTTTACTTAGGTGTCACTCAAATGACTTTTTTTTTTAAAAAAGAGACTTAATAATTCCTTTAGGCACAACAGCTCAGAACTAATATTATCATTTGGTGGATGTCAAATCATCATAATAAAGCTAACAGTTATCTTCACTTGAAGCCTTTTTAATTTATTTGGTAATAAAAAACCCCCACAATATATGTTCAAAGAATGAGTTCATTGCTGAATTAAAGTGGTTCTGCAGCACGTGGACGGAAAACTTTCTAAGACCGCAATTACATTTTAAATTTTCCATTTAATTGTTTAGCTATGCCTATTTAATCCATTATAAGCATTTCTTATGAATATACATAACCTGAATATCAAATACTTAGAGATTCCCTTCCTTTGAACACAGAGGATACAGCTTCTTTAAACTGTGAAAGTGCCAGGCTTAAGGAATCAAAGGATAATTCTCAAGTCATACGCAGGCAACTCCAAAGTGTGCGTGTGTCTGTGTGTTTTTAAACAGAGAGTGATACTTTTTCAGTTTTATAGAAGCAGATAGATGTGTGCCAAGGAGATGGGATTGTGAGAAAGAATACTTTCCTGCTGGATCAGACTAAGGGCAAACCTAGTCCAGCATCCTGTTCTCACAGTGACCAAGATGTCTATGGAAAGCGCACAAGCGAAACCTAAGCACAACAGCACTCTGCCTGCCTATGGTTTTCAGCAACTAGTGTACAGACCTGTTTAGGTCTTTGCCAGTATTCTGCTCTACTTTTTGTAAGCGAGCATTAGAGCAGAGGTTCCCAAACTTGGGTCTCTGGCTGTTTTCGGACAACAATTCCCATCATCCTTGACCACTGGTCCTGCTAGCTACGGATTATGGCAGTTGTAGTCCAAAAACAGCTGGAGACCAAAGTTTGAGAAACCCTGCATTAAAGGGTCCCTCAATTCTCCCTCTGTCTGTCTGTCTTTCCGTCTGTCTGTCTGTCTGTCTGTCTGTCTGTCTGTTCTTCCCTCCCTCCTTTTGCTTCAAAACATTAAGATGGTTAAAAATTAAAGAAAAGGTAAAGGGCCCCTGGACGGTTAAATCCAGTCAAAGGCAACTATGGGGTGCGGTGTTCATTTCCCTTTTCAGGCCGAGGGAATGAGTACCTTCGGGAACTAAATAGTTAATTTAAAGCTCTGTTTCCCCCCCCTTCCCCTTTCAAAATACCCTGCATAACATAGGGCTAAGGAACTTGTTATTGTTGTGCCACTATCAGCTGTGTGAAAACTGTCGAGTCCAACGAAAAGGATAATTGCCGTATAAGACTAGGTTGTTGTTTTTACCAAAAAATTAGGTTTAAAATTGGGGCTCGTCTTATACACAAGTAGTGTTGAGGGGTGTTTTCCTAATTTGGAGTCCCCAAAAACAGGGGGCGTCTTATACATGGGGGTGTCTTATACACAGAAAAATGTGGTATATAACATGGGAAATTTCAGGGTCACTTTGCCCTTAATTTATGCTGATGTGTCAGATGTTGGTAGTGCTTTGTCTTAAAAACCTCTTTCTCTTTGTTGTTGCAAATGACGAGGAATGCTGGAATAAACCAGAATTGATCCACTAATTTCCTTCCATTTTATTGCTGGAGATGAGATCTTCTATGTCTAAAATATCTTATTGTGTCCTTAGTTTAGTTCTTAAATTTGTCTTTTGAAGTAACTTGGGTATGGACAGATGGGGCAGTGGAATTCAGTCTTTTTTACACTTGGAAGTTTGCCAGGAGCCATTTCCCTGACATTCTGGCGAAAGCTGTATTCATCAGGGATACTAGAATTGTGTGGCTCACAGAGATTTTCAATTTCAGCCCAGCTCCATCATAATTAATATGTTAGTTGTGAGTAATCTTCTTTACCTTCTTGCGTTGCCGAAAGAAAAGGTCCTGATAAATAGACCTTAGAACATTGTGCATTTTAGGATTTAATGTAATTGCAGGGAATGGCTCAGAATAAATCAGATTATTGGGATTTGGATTTTCACATTACAAGGAAAGATACGTTTGGTGGCAAATACTTGTTTTTAAAAAAACTTTGCTGGGAAAGGAGAGAGAGCATCAACCTGAGATCTAGATGAAACGTGTTTCTAGTTGGGGTAGGTTCAGTGCTTGGCCATACGGGATGCTAATCCTTGATACTACTGTTAATTGGGAAACTGGGGAACAAACCCTGGCTGTTTCAGAGACATTTGTTTGCTGGAGGTGTAAGCAAGACTTCTAAATTGAAATATATGGCTATTTATTGCATTTATATTCCCACCTTTACTTTGAGGAGCTCAAGGTGGCATACATTTTTCTCCCCCTTCCCCTTTTGTCCCTTGCGACAACCCTGTTAGGTGGGTTAGGCTGAGAGAGATGGTGACTGTTCCAAGGTTGCCCTAGGAGCTTCATGGCCAGGTAGAGTTTTGAATGCTGGACTCCCAACTGCTAGTCCAACACTGCAACTGCTGCGCCAGTAGCTCTCATGTCTGTAGCCCTGAGGCCTCTAGTTCCTTTTGTCAGGAGGAAGGTGGTTGTCAGTTTCACCATGAAAGACGAAACAACCACTTGAAGTAGAAAGGAAACAGCTATCTTAACCAACCTTACAGAAGAAGAAGAAGAAGAAGAAGAAGAAGAAGAAGAAGAAGAAGAAGAAGAAGAAGAAATTTTATTTATACCCCGCCCTCCCCGACTGAGACCAGGCTCAGGGCGGCTAACACCAAATATATAAAATACATTAAAAACACAAAATCAAAAGATTAGTTTAAAATACAATTTGAATCACATTTAAAATCACAATAAAATTAAGTGGGAACCCACGAATCATAACCATAGGGGTAAGGAATTAAAATTTCACCAGGCCCGGCCACTTATGCTGGTCCCATATGGGCCGATAGAAATAGCCAAAGAGGCCACTTACATACAGGGTCCCATAGAAAGAAGGGGGTCAGGCCTGGCAGAGCAGCTCCATCTTGCAGGCCCTGCGGAAAGATGTCAGAGAACAAGGCAGCTGCTGCATCTCTCCCGACTGCATAGTTGTAGCGTCCCAAGTCTTGGTTTATTTGGTTATTGCCAGCTTCACCAATCTGCTTGGGTTGGACAAAGTTTTGTCTTGAGTTTTTTAAAAAAATCTTTAGCTGACCAATCACACCAGTTAATTAGCTGACAAACCCATTGATGCCATTCAGCTAAACAATTGTGCAAGCAGAACAACTTCCTCTTGCACACCATGATTCCCCCATCTACTTCCCCCACATGTGCCCTGTGCCATCCCCAAATCTGGTCTTGAACCTCCAGAAGAGAATGTCTTGTTGGGCAGGCAAAGAACCTTGCACTGATGGAACACTCTCCTTAGGGCTGCTTTGAATATATCCCTGTCTAGTTAGCAAGCCATCTTCTATCAAGTCTGACTTTTTGTCCATATAGCCCTAAGGTTCCTCAACAAGCAGGGAACATAGATGGAGACCTCTCCCATCCACCTGCTACCTGATTGTTTTAAATGGAGATTCCAGAAATTGAAGCGGGGACCTTCTGGATGGAAAAGTTGTCCTCCGTTCACAACACTGACTACAGTAACATGTCCTCTGCCCTGATTTATTACCCTTTCACGCACAAAATTCCTTGGGAAGGTTGTGTTTGCATTTTGTGCATGAGCAACATGTATAACCACGGGACCCTTCTTCTGGCATGCCATATATTTATTTAATTGAACTCCTGCCTTTTGCCAGAGGCTAAGCAGAGATAACGAAATGTTCTTAAAATCTGAGAGCCGGTGTGGTTTGAAGTCTTGGAGGAGCGGTTGGGTAATAATGCAAGCAGCAGGTTAATTATCGAGTGATGTTTTCCATGTACTTCTCTTAACACTGGAAGGGAAGGATTAATTTTTAAAGCAGTAATTTTATTGCAAACTCTTGGATTTGGGAGGTTGGTGAGTGCAGCCTGTGCGTCTCTTGCTCTTTCCTCCTCAAAATAATGGTACAGGATTTTATAACACTGAGGCAAGTGGCTTATCACAGTGTACACGGTGATATTTGTGTTGTTTCGCTGTTGTTGCCAGACATTTTATCAGTAGTCTACCACATTGCCTTAAGAGTTTTTGACTTCTTTCCTCTGAGGACCTCTCCAGCTGCTGGGTCAGCACAGCCGATCTGAGCTGGCACCGGCTGGCAGACCTTACATGGTTTTATTATGTTGTTTTCCTTATGGGAAATATTAGTCCATTGCTGCTTTTGGACAGCAGTGATTTTATGTTGCTGTTTATCCCCTGTGTGGTACAGCTGACTTGAACGTCCCTTTACAAATAGCCCTCCTAATTTGCCACCCTTCTTCCTTTGCAAATATGCTTTTAATCTCTTTATGTTCTAGAATGGTATTGAGCAATTGCTTCATTGGAAGTTAGGTGTGCCCAAGTCCTGTGGCGACCAATGGGAGACAAGGGCTTGCTTTAGCGCTCAACAGCCGGATGTTAAACAAGTTTACTTGGAAGTTTCCCTGAATGTAAGCAACGTTCCTTCCCGGTTGGGGTTTTCTGAAGCGACTGATTTGCATCACCTAAGCCTTGACCTGGATGGTGCCGAATTCTGGAGAAAGCTCACATTTCCCCCTAGAAATGCTACCTTTCCGTAAGATTGAAACCAAACCTCCTAGTTGTGCAACTGCCTGGTATAATTTGGAGTGACAGATACCCCGTCAGACAGGAACAGCTGGAAATGCCCAGATATTTTATAAGACATGTATAAGATGAGGAGATTTCACCCCTCCCATATCCAAGAATCTCCTGATGAGTCTGCTGATTCTCCAGAGAGGAGGGCGGTGTTCTGCTTTCTACTTATTCTGCTCCAGCACCAAATCAAAGAGTCAGTCAGTCAGTCAGTCAGTCAGTGTGTTGGAGAGAGAGAGACTGAGTGTTAGAGATCGTGTGTAGAGATAAGGTTGCTGCTAAGAGCAGCTGCAGACACTCAGTGCAGTTTAGCACTCTTTATCTCATCAAGCTCTGTATATAGTTGTATAATAGTTGTAGATAGAATAAAGAAGTTATTCTACAGAGCTGCTCTCCAAGTCGTTTATACTCTGCTATACTCTGCTATACTCTCCTGTGTGATGACTGTCTACTTGTGGAAGTGAATCCGGTGCTCACAACTCTAAGCTGTGAGTCCACAGCACTTTGACCTGTTCCTGTGCAGAAGGTGGTCTCTGGAAGTGCTACCCAGCTCGCCTAGCCCAGTCGGGGCTGAAGTGCATGAGTCTAGTTGGTGGTACTGGCTCAAGGGCGATGCTGACATAAGACGTCCCCTATTTTGGGGGATTCAGATTTAAGAAAATGGGGGGAGATGGCCCAGAGTATAAGATGCCCCCTAATTTTTTACATTATTTTAAAGGAAACAAACCTAGTCTTATACACAGAAAAATACGGTATATCCTGCCCTTGCTCCTGAAGGCGCACAGGGCTGCAGGCACATCCATACTAAAGCATTAAAAAAACCCTGACAGCATTCCAAAAGCATTTCCTCATCCAGGCATCTCAGCTTTGCCAGAAACAGTGCCTTTCAGCCATCGAATGCCTGGATAAGCAGGGATGTTTTTGGATTCTGAAACTCTGGGCAGACTGGCAGGCAAGACCCTTGGGAGTTGCTGGAGCTCTGTTGTCAGAGGAAGTGAAGAAGGATCCTCTGGTAGGTCATCAGCTGGAGCTAGAGGTTCAAGGACGCAAACACAAGTTATTTGAACAGGGCGTGATAGAGGATCTGGGCTCTTGGGTAGTCAGCCCCAGCCAATGATTCCAGCATCTGTTATTGCAGAAGAACTCATTTCACAGGCACAAGTTGTTTTACAAGGAAAATCTAGGAGTGTAATTATAAGAGAGCTCCAGCGGACAAATCTTGATGTAAATCTTGCAGTCAGCAACTTGCTGAGCCGTTATGATGAAGATGGGGATGATGGTGATGACACGACGAGTGAATCTTACCTTCCTGGAGAGGATCCTATGTCTCTTCTGGATGCTGACATACATTCTGCTCACCCAAGTGTCATTTCTGATGCTGATGCTATGTTTTCAGAAGATATTACTTTGGTTATTCATCCTTTTGGCGCTCATCACTTTCCAGGCTAAGCTCGTCCCGAGTTCTCTTTCTTCCCTTAGAGAGAGACTCTGAGCTGTTGCGTGAACGTGAGTCTGTTTTATGTTTGTGTGAAAGAAGGTGGCTTGATGGAGCCTCATTTGATAATGAAAGAGGCTCTACAAGCAGAGAAAGGGAGCCAAACCTTGACAAGAAGAATACACCTGTCCAAAGCCCAGTCTCTTTAGGAGAGGAGTTGCAGTGGTGGCCGGATAAGGATGGGATGAAATTTATTTCTATTGGTGCCTTGTATTCTGAGCTTGTGGCAGTGAGCAGTAAAGGGGAGCTGTATCAGTGGAAATGGAGTGAATCTGAACCTTACAGAAATGCACAGAATTCTTCTATAAACTCAGCCAGATGGGCGGGGTATAAATAAATTATTGTTATTATTATTATTATTATTATACATCACCCATCTGCCGTGTACCTGGGGTTAACCAACGAGAAGATCATCCTCCTTTCTGTAAACAGCATCAGAGCAACTGTTGCCACAGAAAACAATAAGGCAGCTACCTGGGTAGATGAAACCTTGAGTTCTGTAGCTTCTAAACTAGAACATATGGCGCAGACGTACTCTGAACTTCGAGGAGAGCATATAGTTTCCCTGCATTGCTGCGCTCTTTATACCTGTGCTCAGCTGGAGAATAACCTGTACTGGTGGGGTGTAGTTCCTTTTAGTCAAAGGAAGAAGATGCTGGACAAGGCTAGAGCCAAAAATAAAAAGTCTAGTTGTTTTCGGATTCCTCCTAAAGGAATCAGTAATGAGGAAGATGGATACACCTTGCCAGGGAGGCCATTCCATAAATGGGGAACTGCCACTGTAAAGGCAGTGTTATGGAGCAGTGCCATCTGGGCAGCCCGCAATGGTTGACACCACAATCCCGAGGTCTCACCTGTATGGGGACAGTATCTGAAGAAGTGAATACTTGCGATGAGGTGAGGTTTGCTGCCTGTGGAAACACAACCACAAATCTCTTGCGCATCGTCCCTCACAGGACACACATCCAAGGATGATTCCTTTGCTATCAGAGAGAGATTTCACTTCTTAGGTTAGTGATGGCGGAGATACAGACAGGTCTCACTTTATTGTGGCTAGAATTTGCTTTCACAAAAGAAGTAAAAAAAAAAAGTAGTTTTAATTTTATTGTAGTTTTCTTTCTTTATTTGTTCAATAGTTCTTTTTTATTATTTATTAAAAAGATAGGAGGACTAGTGCATTATCTCAGTCTCCCAGATACAGCATTCTGCTACCAACCAGGAGTATTTATGCGTACCTTAAGATGAAAGTTCTTACCTTATCAGCTTAACAGTCAACAATTTGCCTATTGGGATAACTGTTACAAAGGAGGAGGTGAAAAGGCTGGAGCTTGATCCACTTTGCACTAATCGTTCCTAGTAGCAACTGAGCGATGCCATCAAGGCAGGTAATTCCTAATTGTCCTTGATTGCTCATTTCTTCATTGCTGGGATAACGCAAATTTGAGCCAAGATGGTTGTTGGCAGTGCGACATGGAGCACTTTGAGCCAAGCACGAGCTCATTCCACAAATAGTGCAACTGCCCGAGCCGCAAGACTGACAGGCCACCTGTTTCCTCCAGCTGTTTAAATGCTTGTCAGATCCACTTTAGCATAGTTTAAAATCCCACTTCTTACCTTGAGCCATGGCTTGAACAGCAGCATTCCCAGATATTTGCAGTTCAGTCCAGTACTTTCAAACTCCTGTCCAAAATCCAACCACAGTGGTGCTTTTTGGAAGTAAGAAGCAAACTTTCATTGTAGCAGATCAATGGTTCAGACTTAGTGGCTAGGAAAGAGCAGTATCTAGTCCCGGTGCTCTAACAAAGCAAAGCAGTGGCAACAGCATAACCAGTTCAAGAGACAAAAACAAGGTTCAGCAGTCCAGGATAGGGCTGGCCAACATCTGGTTTTCAACATCATGATATATCACCAGCTGAACATCGTGATACAGTGGTACCTTGGGTTAAGTACTTAATTCGTTCCGGAGGTCCGTTCTTAACCTGAAACTGTTCTTAACCTGAAGCACCACTTTAGCTAATGGGGCCTCCTGCTGCTGCCGTGCCGCCAGAGCACGATTTCTGTTCTCATCCTGAAGCAAAGTTCTTAACCTGAGGTACTATTTCTGAGTTAGCGGAGTCTGTAACCTGAAGCGTATGTAACCCGAGGTACCACAGTGTCTGAAATAAGGATGGAGCTAAGTAGAGGCATTGGCTGGCTTCATGGTTTTCCCCGTATCATGATTTTTGCATAGTGTGGATGCACACACACACACACACACACACACTGATTCATGATATATTGCTAAGTCAAACATTATGAAACCAATATGGACTTCAAACGGGTTGTGGATGATATATCAATAAATTGCCCAGCCCTAGTCCAGGATTGGTATCAAGAGTTCCAAGACCGGACAGTTCTAACAAGTTTCCCTGCCTTCTAACCAAGTATTTAAACAGGAGCAGAGAAGGCTCAGCTACTCACAAGAAGTTGTGTGCCTTCAGCAATTCCTGACCTGAAGACAGGCACTTATCTGGGGAGTGGGGGGAAAGATTCTCCCCTTCTCTTGATTCACCACATCTCTCTGGGAGGTCTTGCTGGTTGCACCTCTTCTTCCCCCAGTCTCTCCCAGTGTGTCACAGATGGCTGCATCTAAGATTTTCCCTCTCATCCTCCAAGGGATGGGAAGGGCTTGGGTCTCTCACCTTGTCAGCTCCGAGAGCAGAGGAGGGCTTCATCAAGCTAGCTCTGCTGCATAGTTTCATTCCCTGCCCAACTTTGAGTCCATGTCCTCATGTGTTTCCTGTTTCTGGCCTGGATCAGAGGATTCAGAAGGAGCCATGGCCATTAGCGCATCTGCCTTAATGTTTCACTGCATATAGAAGCTATTTTTCAGCCTGCATTTGCAGCAACGAAGTGTAGTTCATGCCAAGTGCAAATTGGATATATCTTTTGCTACGTGTGTCATCTACAGGGCAATTGAGAACCATCTCTATTAAATAAGACCCCTGTTCAACTTCAGTGGAATTCTGGCCAGATGAGAGAATATTTTAGCAAATCAACTTTTTTTTTTTTTTTAAAAAGCAAAGCAATGTGCTCACCCAAGTAATTGCAGGCTGCTCCTCTTAGTGACAGAAACCTTTTGATCATTTCTCTTTGCATTGCGAAGTGGTTTTGACACGCTCTTAAAATGAGGTTACCATTTAATTTCCATTAGCCAAAGCAACACTTCCTGAAACTCAACAGTTACCTAACCTTGGTGTAGCCCTTGTTGGAGGTAGGCTGGTGTAAATATTGCTACCATTTGTCTAATTAGTTGAAATGATTTTGTGGTTTTTCCCACCCCCTTGAGGGTGTGCAATAAGGTAAATGGTAGGAGAAATTATTTTTCATGTTTTTATGATGATAAAACTGGTGTTCAGCTGGTGTTCAAGGGACACAACAGAGTCCTGGACTATAACAATAACAATCATCATCATCATCATCATCAAGTCCTCCAGATTTGTTTCCCCCAGCGAGTTCAGAACTGATAGCACTGAGTCATGTCCAGTGGGTTTGCCTTAAATGAGGAATCCACCATTTGTGGGTAGAGTAGACAGGAAATGCTATTTTTGGGGGGGTCAGTCTTCCCTGTACATTTAATCCATTGCCCCACCCCTCATTCTGCCCCTGAGACTTTGTCTACAGCAGGAAGGGTGAAGCCTATATTGCCTTGTCTTATTAAAGCACTTTCTGCTAGGGCAGGAGTGGTAAGCCTCAGGCTTGAGAACGGAGTCTGCCCCTCCAGGCCTTTCACGTTCTTGAGCTCTTGCTTGCTTGGAGGGGTGTGTGTGTGTGTGTGTGTGTGTGTGTGTATAGAAGCACAGGTCTTCTCCACGACCAGAATGTAACCTGCTGTATGAGTCACACCCGTTTTTCTGTCCACCTTTGCTTCCCCTCGAGTGAAAAATATTCCCTTCTCCTTTGCCGTGGCAAAGCTAACCCAACATTTCTATAGCCAATGCTTTCGATTATTTTTAAAAGACGGAATGCAAGCGATGAATCAAAATGGAAAAAAGAAAATGAAGTCTTGTTTGTGAAGCGATCTTATATCCCTTGGCCCCTTTTCCTTTCAATTCTGAAATTAAGTATGTCCCTTTCCTAAATCTTGGCTAGATGAAGATCTCCTCCTTCACCACCGCCACCCTTCCTCCCTTTGTGCCTTGAACTCTCTCCCAGAATACATGTCCGATGCTGTCCCTCTTGCTTCCTTCCAGACCATCACTCCTTTTTTGGCATCGGTTTGGTTTGGCCACCTCTCAAGATACCAGTGCCAAACTCAGCGCAAGGATTCCCAAGGTGGGAGTGGCAGTCCTCGTTGATATTGGGGTGCCAGGTTGCCATTTTGAGTCAAGATGGCAGACTGAAACCTGGCTTTGGTTTGACTCCATCAGATGGGTGACTGGTCCAAACTTAACACACTATCCATTTAAAAATTATGGTATTTTCTGATTTCTAAAAATACCTGACCAGTACTGGGCACTCCCTGGTAGTCTATATCTATCTATATCTATATATCTACTGCTTGATTGCAAAAACACCCCTCAGTGGCTTACAAAAAGGATAAAACTGTAAGCAAAATCAGCAAAAAAACCCCAATTATTTTAAATAATTAAAGAAAAACAACCAAAAATAACTCACACAACCTCCCATTTCAGCAGCAGGGGTACATTTCCAGTGGTCCACTTAGACTTTGGATGCCATTATTTCCAGAAACTTCTGGTGTTGGGGCATGTAGAATAGGAGACTTACGAGATTCTTGTGTGATTGGGGAGTGGCGACAGGGAAAAAACCACAATTTTATACTGTGAATACTAGGAGTGGAGGGCCAGTGGGATTTGGGATTCCCTGCTGTTACAAACTCAGCAGCAGGCTCTTAATGCTTTTATTTATTGGGCCGATTGAAGTTCTCTGATCAAAGGCTCCATTCAAGCTCTTTGATTTCCCTCTTTCTCCTTCTGCCCTGACTTCATTTGCTTTGTATCTGCCTATGACGCTTGTAAGCAGTTTGACTGCTTGCTGAGCTTGGCAAACGCCAAACTCTCTGGCTGAAGGTCTGTGGCAAAGGGGCCCTTTTGATAAGGGTAGTTTGCTTAGATAATCACAAAAAACAACAGCTCTCACTTTTTATGGATCCGTCTGTTTCTTCGTCCCATATGGCTTGGATCTGGACTGGGTTAGTTGGACTTGCTTCCCATCAGAAATCAATGGGACTTGACATAACCATGACTAACACTTTGCATTTAATTTCAATAAGATCCAAGTTCAGCCAACTTAGTCTGGATCTAACTCTCTGTTTTGCTCCTTTGCTGCTACGCATTTTCAACCACATTTCTCAGACTCAGTTTATTTGATGTTAAAAGGGGGCATTTCAGTTTCCCTCCCCCAGTCTGCTTTTTAGTCTTGTCCTATATAATGTCCTTCCACCCGCAGGTAAAAGCTGATTTATTCTAATAGGCTTTTGCTGTTTAAGGAAAGGCCTTTTAAATGTGTTGTGCTGTTGTTGTTGTTGTTGTTGTTGTTGTTGTTGTTGTTGTTTACTCTCTTGTGTATCTACTACCTATGCAGTGATAGATTTGGTTTGTTGTTGTTGTTCTTTAGTCATTTAGTTGTGTCCAACTTTTCATGACCCCATGGACCAGAGCACGCCAGGCACTCCTGTCTTCCACTGCCTCCCGCAGTTTGGTCAAACTCATGCTGGTAGCTTCGAGAACACTGTCCAACCATCTTGTCCTCTATCGTCCCCTTCTCCTTGTGCCCTCAATCTTTCCCAACATCAGGGTCTTTTCCAGGGAATCTTTCCTTCTCATGATTTGGTTTTTACTTCACTTTAATTCCATTATATTTTAATTACTTCTTAGCTATTATATTTTATATGTTCGTAGCTTTCTGTGTTTTAGCGCTGTGTGTTTTAATTTTTGTAATCCACCTGGTTCTGGGGGAAAGGTGGGAAGCAAATAAGCAAGCAAACAAGCAAGCAAGCAAACAAACAAACAAACAAACAAACGGCTGCATTATGACAGACTTACAGCCTCTTTGAGCCCAGGGTCTGGGAGTCTCCTTATATAGTTCTGATGTACTTTTGCTATTGGTACATTTGTCCTGGGTGTTTAATATGCGGCTGAATGAGCTGGAAGGGCTTTTCAGACTGCTGGCCATTTACTGCAGGAGATTTTTTGGCAAGTTTCCCCTTCTTGTTTTTATTTAAGTGTGTTTTATTCCGTTTGATTTCCTCCCTGCTTTTTAGTCCAGAAGGATCCCCACGGCAGCTTACAGAAACACAATAGAACTGTGCTATTGAACAGCACTGTCGCTAGGAGTGTTCTCATCTGCTTTCATCCCATCTTGCTTTCATGACTGCTGGAAATAATGTGAGATGAGATAAGTTCAGTGAGAATCCACCCACCCTCCCCAAATATACAGCTTAATCAAATGAAAAGTGTGTGTGTGTGTGTCTATATCTATATCTCTCTATCTCTATCTCTATCTCATCTCCCAACAAACACCAAGTAATATAATAAAGGAAGTAAAGACTTGCCGTGGTTCAGGGCTTCTCAAACATTTTCTTGCTCACAGTCCTATTTGATAGGGCTGAAAATGGCAGCAGCCCACAAGTCATGAGTTGAAGCAGAGCCAGGAACATCCAATGTTCCACCAGGATTTTGACACCTTTTGCACGTCAGAAAACTTTTCACTCCATATTGTCCCTGCTCCATATTGTCTCCACTATCTGGAAGCAGCTTTCTGGGGTTTCTTTTTTTTTTTCTTTCAAAAAAAGATATTTATTGAGTTTTTCCTCCTTTATACATTAAAAATTCAAAAAGAAAAAACAAAAAAGTTAAAAACACATAAAGTTTACAATCCTTATTTTCAATAACATATTTCCCTGACTTCCCCACACCTCCCCTTCTTATATTCCAATTCAAATTGTTAATTCAACAAGTTCTTGTCCCCAATTTTTGACCTTTTTATATTTAATTCATTTAAAAAAAACAAACCAATTTTAACACCAGTATTTAAACATCAGTGCTCATTCTTAAAACTTTTTTCTAAAGTCGACCCAACTTCCCTTCCACGAATTCCCCAATTTTCATACTAATAACAAAACAAAATAAAAAAGCAGATTATTATTCTACACCCTTTGGATTCCCAAACCCCACCCCCCCTTTCCCGGTTTCAATCCCCAACAAATGTCCATCAGTCTTAGTCTACTATCAGCCTGGAGACCTCACGTCCGAGGCTCTTAATTCTCTCTCAATTCCTCTCTGCCGGTTTTTTTGGTAGTCCTTAATATTAAACACCAGATCTCGGAGAAGCTCTGTCCCGATAGGGTCCATATTTCTTCCAGCCAGACCTCCATACTTAAAAGTGGAGCCTGAATCTTGTTTCTTACTCCTTTTAAGTCCAAATGTCCCAAAAGCTCCAACTTTCACCTTAATCAAATTTGTAATCCGTAGGTCTTCAGATCTCCACATAAGGAGATCTCTCCATTCTTCAATCTTCAATTCAAAACAGATTTTCATCATCCAGTACTTATTTTCCTTTGTAGCCATCATGTCAGGCCTCTGGCTCTCCTTTGTCATCTGCAACATTACATCTCCTCCTTCCTTTTCCTCAGAAACAACATATATCTCTTTCTCCACACTCTCAAATCTTTCAAGTTTCTCTTCTTGTCCAGCTGCATGGACTTCATGAGTCAAGTCCTTATCAAATTCAATGGATTTGTTTACTGTTAAGTCCAGAGTTGCAACATTTGTAGCCAAAACATCAATTTGGCCTTGTAACTTTCCCAAGAAAAGAAACACTCTGTCCAATTTAGCTTGAATTTTTCCTCCTTCAGCCATTCTTGTAATGTCCCAAAATCCCCTCTAGAGGGATTTTGGTTACTTTATCTTCCTTCCAGTTCAAATCCAATAATCAAGTTAGTTTGTATCAGTTCTTCCTTATTTTCAACAAAATATAACCAAATTGTAGCAAATATATCCAGCAGAAATAGCAGAAACAAAGTTCTCTTTTTCCTTCTTGACAGCTAATTTGACAGCTGTCAAACACTTCTATATCTCCTCAACAGGCTCTCTCGCGGATCACTCCCGGGTCCGGGGGGGTGGCACTTCAGCTCTCAAAATTAGCTCTTATCCTCCAGTGAAATTACTTATACTGCCAAATCGTGAAATTAATGTCTTTTACCCAATAAAGAAGAAGAAATTCTCTCGACCTTAGTTAGCTAGTCCTTGCTTTAGATTATTTATAAGACAGGGAGATGGACTTCCTGTTTGCGCCTTCCCCGATCGTGCCTAATTCAAAAAAAAAAATTTCCTTTACAAATCCAATTTCCGTATTACTCACGGGTTGTTGCTTTTAGAGTCCAATTGTTCACAAGAAGAAGTCAGCGCTCTCCGACCATGGCATGCGGCTTCACTCCGCAGGAGAAGCAGTCGACTCTCAGCACCGCGCCGCTCACCCCGTCCCCCGTTCCGAAGCCTTTAAAAAGGCTCCTTCGCGGGTCGGGGGGCGCAAATGGTGCCCGCCGAGTCACCAGGTTCACAGGCTTCAGCACCTGTGATTTCTGAGGGTCCCCACGTCGCCGCAGCGGCAAGACCCGGATCCTGCGGAGCCGATTCCCTCCGGAGCTCGGAGGGAATCCGCCATTAGCCGATGGCGCTAACCCGGAAGTCCGGCTAACCCGGAAGTCCGCAGCTTTCTGGGGTTTCAGGCAGTGGGTCTCTCCTAGCCTTTACTTGGAAATGCCAGAAATTGAACCTGGGACCGTCTGCATGTAAGGCGTATGTTCTACCACTAAGCTACAGCCCTCCCCCATAGCTTCCCTATAGCTTTCTAGGGTTGAAGCCGGTCATTTAAAAACTGGAAAGCTAGACCCCCTCTGGATATTCATTAATGGATTAAGGGTTGAAAGGGTTCGTTTTGGAATAAAAAAGCATAATGAGTCTGATTCTTTGATGATAATAAAGTTCCCTTTTCACTCCCCGACATGCCTCTCAATATTCCCCATTACTTTGCCTTGTCAATAATGTTTCCTTTGACTCATGCCACTTCACTCAGTAAGACTTCAAACATGCAGGTTCGTTTTTTGTGTGATGGCTCTGGCTACACAAATAAACAAGATTCGTAACGTACAGGAATAATCCGTGTTATGTTTACTTGGAAGTTAATTCCTGCGGTGCTCAATCGGACTTAACTCCAGAATAAACACGTACAGGGTTGCGGCTTCTCGGCTGCTGACAGATGATTCTGAACATCACAGAAACAGGCTGTGTGTGTGAGGAGGTGGATCAAGAGCCCCAAATCTCAGCTTCCTCTGGGCACTCCAACGGATGTATCGACCACTTGCCTTTTCGTCTTCTCCATAGGAATGTGCTCCTGCACCCCCTTCTTTAGCAATTTCATTTAAAGCTTTTGCGAGCTCTCTAATACCACCTAAGTAATAACGTTCTTGCTCTTGCGATTTATTGATTTAAATATTTCATGGAGCATACATCCGGGCAGCGTGCAATGTCAAAACACAATGCTACAAGCATAACTTCAGCTAATACATCAAAGGTGCATCGATAAGAATTAAGAGCTAGTGTAATGTAGCGGTTAGAATGTTGGACTATGACCTGGGAAATCAGGGTTTGAATCCCTCCCTGCTCACTCAGAAAGTGCGCAAGTGACTTTGGACTGGCCACATTCTCTCAGCCTAACCTACCTCAAAGGGTTGTTTTTTGAAGATAAAATGGGGAGAAAGAACCATGTACAGTGGTACCTCAGGTTAAGAACTAAATTTGTTCTGGAAGTCCGTTCTTAAGCGGAAACTCTTCTTAACCTGAGGTACCACTTTAGCTAATGGGGCCTCCTGCTGCCGCTGTGCAATTTCTGTTCTCATCCTGAGGTAAAATTCTTAACCCAAGGTACTATTTCTGGGTTAGCAGAGTCTGTAACCTGAAGCATCTGTAACCTGAAGTGTCTGAACCTGAGGTACCACTGTACACCACTTTGAGCTCCTTGGAGGAAATAATAATAAACTAATTAAAAAATGGCAACAAATCACTGTTCCGAAGCCCTATTTGAACAATACAATAAAAACCCACCCTATTGCTTCAATCTCTTCTTTTTCTTCTTTGTTGTTACTGCTTTTTGTGTATTGGAAAATGAAAGTAACTACATTTGTTGAAAAAGATGTCTAAAAGAAAGCAGAGGACTCTTGCCCAGTGGCAGAGTGTATGCCCACACTGCCTAGGGCAGGTGCGCTCCCGAGAGGGGCATGGCATGGAGGGTACCCTCCCAGGCGCGGGATACCCACTCGGATGCCCAGAGTGGCGTGCGTGCCCTGCAGCCGGGAACAGAGCGAGCCACCCATTGGGCAGAGCGAGCCGCCAATGGCGGATATTCAGCCGCCACCCACCCGTGACTCCCAAGCCTCCCCCAAGCTGTCAAAACGAAGGGGGAAGAGGGGAATGCCACTGGCAAAGCGTTGCAGCTCCCCCCCTTACCCCGACGGCTCCAGGTAGGCTTGGGAGTTGCGGGTGGGCGGTGCGCCCAATGTCAACCCCCTCAGTGAGGGCACCCGGGGCGGTCCGCCCCCCTTCCTACGCCCCTGCTCTTGCCCAACTTCAATTGGCAAGGAGTCCACAGGGCAGGGCCTGCCATACTACATTGGTTTGGGTTTTAGCTTCTAAAAGAGGAGAAAACAAGCTTGTTCCATCCTCCCTGTGACAGCCCTTTACATAGCTTTATTCTAATGCTTTCTTTAGGATTGTGTGTGTGTGTATGATTTATGCCGCATCTTCTTTCCAAAGTACTTTGTCTGCTCAGTGATCCCTGTACAAGTTGTGCTCAGTAAAGTACTTGTAGATTATTTTACGGCATTTAGTTCCAGAAACAGATCTGGAGGTTATTTTAAATGTGCTTACTTACTGCAGCAGAAAAAAAAAACTGTGTTGTTAAAAAAAATGGGGAGTGTGGGAAAAGCTCCCAACAGTGTAATAATGGTTTGATTAAAATATAGAATATCCTCATAATGATTAAATGAACCTATTTTTAAAAAGCTAGTTATAAACTAACCAAGTAAGTTCTTGAATCCTGGCCTTTATTTACCTTTGGAAAGTTGTTTGTTCGCTATCCAGTGTATATTTGAACACCTTTTAAGATACCATAATCAAATGTTACATTATGGCTTCTGAGATCAAGGAGCAAGTTTTCACCTAGGCTTGGATACAACTGGACACAATTTTGAATCAAGATGGCGGACTGGATTTTTCAAAACGGTATGGATTTTAAGCACCCATTTCAGCCACTAATTTCAAAACTGCACTGATTTTTATTTTATTTTTAAATTGGTTTCCTAGAATGGCCCGTCTGTGCTCGGTATGTGGCTTCTTACTTTGTTATGTTTTGGAGCAATAACTATTAAGGCAATATCCAGTGTTTTTGCTTTTCTATAATTCTGTAGATTGTACATGAGAATATAAATACCACACCAGCAGGTCTTAAAGATGGTGAGGCAACCTTGCTGCACATAAATTCAGAGGGTCCAATCCTGTCCCATACAGCTGATCAGCTGCCTACTGTGAGCGTTCAGCACCAGCTACTACAAATTGTGAGACAGACCTGGGGATAGGTGCAAAATCCGCCTGGCACTTTTTGCTTTACATGCCTGTTTGTGTCCGGTTTCTTGGACACAGAGCTGAGTCGTCTCTGTGTTATGTGAGCCCAGCGGGCTTGGTGGCTCATGCAAACCAATTCTGAGGTCCAGTGGTGGTTTTGGGCCTGCAGTGCCTGAAGTTCTAGAAAGGATTGGGGTTTTTTTAAAATCCTGAGTTAAATTAGCGCTGTGCATTTTGTTTTTTTCTTTCAGTATTGCCAAACCTTTGGAACACAGATAGTGAGTTTGCCATTCCTGAGCAAAAACAAGTAGAAAACCACGAAGAACTGGCAAATGCTTATGAAAGAAAGCTAATTGAGGTAAGAGTGTTTTGCTATATAAAAAGTACAAGGTACAGTTGGAGTAATACTTCATATGTGAAATTTGAAAGAAATTTTACAACCTTTTCTTAGTTTTGATAACCTTTAATTTCTTTCTTTCTTTCTTTCTTTCTTTCTTTCTTTCTTTCTTAGTTAATTATTTTAGATACTTAGGTTTTCTCGTTTAGGCTTCTGAAATGTATAAGCAGCTACTCCCCCCCCCCCAAAAAAACCCCACTCATGGCTTGGTGTGAACAAGGAAACGTGAAGGCTACTGGAGAGGAAATTGTGGCTGGGCTGGTTTGCGCTTCCTTAGTTGCTTTGTTGTTGTGTGCCATACACTGTGTAGTGTAGCAGGTTTTCTGAATCTAGGGCTTATGGTTTACCCCTTTTCAGACTCTCCACAAACCACAACCAAGGCTTTTCCTATGGTTTCTGATGAAATTACTGGAAGTTTTGAGGAAGCAGACAAGTCAAGATAATACATTGTCTTTAAGTCACTTTTTAAAGGGTTGGGTTGGAAACAAATATCCCAGAGAATTACTACAATTGGAAATGTTAATATGTATGAATAGTCAATCATTTTGTGCAAGTACATTGTCTCTATTCACCAGCTGGGTAAATGACTTTGGGTTGTAGCCAGTGTTCCTTCTACTCATTTTAGACCCACTAAAATTAATTGACAATACTGATTCAGGCCCATTCATTTCAAAGGATCTCCTTTGGATATCAAAATTCTGGATATCAAGGCCTAGACTTAGACATTGCCCAGCTAATCTGTGAAAATTTCAGCTTCCTCAGCTGTTTTTCAAGTTTGTTAAGTAAGCTAGCACTGCCAACAGCTACCTTGGGACAATCAACCCAAAGTTCTATCTTACTATGGAAATAAATATGCAGTACCAAACCAAAGAAGGTGATATTTCCTCACTGCTTTCCAAATTAGCAGGACCTGTTTGTCGCTTTTTTAATACAGAATTTTAAAGGTTTTGGGTGGTCTTGGCATTGACTTTTCCTAGGTGCCTGTCTGTGCATCATAGGGCTGATCAGAAGATATTTTTGGTGGACGGGGGAAACCAGCATTTACTTTACCTACTATCCTTTATCTTTCTTTCTCCAAGCAATCTGTGATGTCCTCTTCTTCTGCACACCTCCACCCCACCCCACCCTGTGACAGTCTATTGAGCCTAGGGCTCAATAACAATTAACAATTTCTCACTCAGTTTTATAGTGAGAAATTATTTCCCACAGCTTAAAGTAGTGGATGAACAGGTTTGTTTCTCGCTGTTTATGTGCCTGATAATAGCTCTGTTCAGAAGTGCCTCCAGGCATTCAGTGAAACCCTGGGGGGGGGGGACTAGGGTGATGGGATTCTGTCCTCAGTGTCAATATTTCTTCTGCTTCCTTACGATTGACAGAAGGTCTAAAGGGGGAACCTGCACATTCTCATCTGCACATGTCCAGGTGCCTCTAAAGATGCAGATTCTTTAAAACTGAACCAAAGAAAAACCAACAGCCACAGACGTAAAATACCATAACATGCAAAATACATTAAATTGGGTTGTAAAACAAAATATCAGGTGTAGCTAAACCACTTCTGAAAAAAGATACTTTGAAATATGGAAGTTAAGAGAAAGTTAAAAAGAAATAACGCAACATAACCAGATTAAAAATTGTAATGTTTGAGAACAGCAGCCGAACAGGACAGGTTTTAACCGGGAATGAATGAATGAATCGGGGGAAGATTTTCTCTTGTGTTTTTGCAGCCAGAGTGAGAGATCTAGCCATGGGCTTTGTTAATAATTTGTTTGAACCTCTGAGATGCTGGTACAGGGACCCAGCATGTCATATTAGCCTTCCAAAGTTCAGGTATAATTGAATCAGGCCCTGGAGCTTTCCCTGACTTTAACTGGGAGATCAAGGACTTTATTTCCAGCTGGGTTACTGGAGCCCATGCTGGGAGTGCTTCAGGGACCTCCAAAGTATTGGGACTCCTGTGGGATTGGTGCTCCCGATTTGCTTGCCTGGAGGAGCCTGCGTGCTTACAGTTGTACTCAAAAAGCTTTCATACTTCTTACCAAATAGGTGATGGTCAGAAGCAGGGATGGGGAGAAATTTATTCAGTTTCTGTCTGAAGGCCCGATTTGCACTGTCCAAAATAGTATGCGCACCGAAACGCAACCATTGCTCAAAATTGCACTTCTCCAAATTTTGCAGTGAAATTCTTCAGCCAAGTGATGTGTACAGAAGTGCATATGCCAAGCTAAAATGTGCATCTATTAGTGAAAATAACAGAAAGAGATGCATTATGTTTTTGAAAGCATGCTTTGTAAAAAATGTGTACATCAGGCAAAAGGTGTGTGCAAAAATGCACCTATTAGTTCGCACAAGAACACTTATGAATTTTCACGAGGACTTTTTGAAACAACAACAACATAAACTTGTAGATAATGTGAAGAACAGGACGGAAGGCTGGAAAAAGTAGAAACAGAAAGGAACTGGAATGGACAGATTTGTCCATCCCTAGTCAGTAGATGGACCCATCTAGTGTAGCAATGCCTGCTTCCTTTTCCGCACATGGACTTGAATGAATGGAGAGCACTTATGCACGGGGCTTTTGGTTTAACCCGCAAATAAATTGACCACAGAGGGGAGAGGAGTAGCACTAAGCAGCAAGCCCTCAACAGCGCTGTCTCCCGTCTCTTTGCACACAGTGACACTTTAGGCGACGAAGATTGCCCTGCAGCTTAAATATTACAGTTAAGCCTCATGGATCAGTTTTAAGTTACCGTGATCTCAGAAGTTGGTTGGTGGTTAGCCAAGGCTCTTTTCTGTATTGTCAGTTTTTATAGGCCTCAATGCTGAACTTGCTGTGTGCATTATGAACGGCATTGGCTTAGATCTTAAGAAGTTTATCTGTCCATGCATGGCAAGGCTGGGGAGCCTCAGGTTCTGCTTTACAGCCTGAGTGTGTTTGCTTGTCTGGAATGTGTTGCTGAACTCTGATCGTGCCTCTTGTTTGCCTGCATGGAGGACAGAGGGGTGTCTGTAGACTCTAGCCTGCCATTCAAAGGTAAAAGCTACAATCCTCACCATGCCCACTTTTGCCTCTGTTCTGGCCCCACCTCCCACTGGATTTCGGCCTCTGGAAGGTTGCCCAGAAGGGAATGTGGCCCTCAAGCTAAAAGAGAGAGAGAGAGAGAGAGAGAGAGAGAGAGAGAGAGAGAGATTCTCCACTCCTGTTGGGGCAGTTTCTACCAACTTTGCCCTAGTTATCTGAAAAGGTGATGGAGTCTCCCTTTTTGGAGGTCTAAGCAGAGGCTGGGCTGCCCTTTCTTTGAGATATGCTAGCCCTGAGTTTTCTGCATCAGGAGTGGGTTTGAACTAGATGCCTATAAAACCCCTTTATGCGATTTTATGATGGGGGGATGGGGGCTAGGGGAAGGGGCTGCAGTGGGAAGGCCGAGGCAGGAAAGGCCTGCTGGAATCCAAGCTGCTGTCCGTTTCTTTGCTGGCT
This sequence comes from Podarcis raffonei, assembly GCF_027172205.1. NCBI lineage: Eukaryota > Metazoa > Chordata > Lepidosauria > Squamata > Lacertidae > Podarcis > Podarcis raffonei. The sequence continues at coordinate 38,392,143 of NC_070615.1, read as the reverse complement.
GAAGATAACACTTTGCGCCAGAAGCTTTAATATGCTGGTCATTCGGCCCCGGTGTTTGAAATGCTCTGTTGAGGCAGGCATACACTGGAGTTCCAGCTATGAATATTTATGGGTGGATGAGGCTCAGCTTCTGTCAGAAAAAAAGGTTAAATTTGGCACTTGAAATGTTTGACAAATCGTACAGCCCTCTTCAAATTCTGTTTGTCTGAAGCACTTGAGGAAATATCTGCAGAGGTGCCTGCTTGTGACGGATTAATCCGAGTATTGGATTTTGTCGCCCTTGTTAATGTCTCTTTACTACTCCTTCAATGTTGAGGGATATATATATGGTTGCAAATGCACCAGCTAAGGAGCAGAATCGTTTTCAAGACTCTGAGCTGCTGCTGGAGATTAGGAGACCACTGGGACTGTGGTTGTCAGACAGGAGACCCCAGAAGATCCTGCTGTACCACCAGGGCATGTGGGGCTAGAACTCACAGGAGCCTTCCTCTGAGGCCGAGGAACCAGGTGTCCCCCTCTGCGTGTTGCTGGTCCATTGGTGCAGAGGGTGTCGAACAGAAGAGGAGAGAAGTGACCATCTTCAGACCGTGTGGCTGGCCCTTTAAGAACCTGGCGATCTCCACAAGGGGGTGGAGTCCTCAAGAGGTAGTCTGGCTTAAATGGCCTGAATCTGCTCTTAGCCCTTGTTGGAGCAAGTTGCTTGCTTGATTCCATGGCCCTGCATCCTGACCTACCTTGCTGCCTTCTCCAGGGGAACTGGCACCAGACTAGAACGTGATCCATGTTAATGTTTGCTACATTGTACCTGTGCCTGTACAATGAAATCCCCATTCTGTTGCATTCCTCCTTCTCTAGCATGACCTTAAATTCCAGCATTGGCCAAGACAATGAATTGGAGGTCACATTGCTGCCAGTTAAGATATGAGTTGGGGAACATGATCTGGTCAGTGGCCCAGCAGATCTAGCCCCTGAACTTGTTTGCTCCTGGTAGACCAGTTCAATAGCTACTGCCCACTGTCAATCATGAGGTGTCATAGGGCCGGACCATGCATGGGGCGGGTTGAAGTAGCTGCCTTGGGCAGCAGAAGCCCAAGAGGCAGTGCCCCTACAGGCGTCTCACCTCCTCCAACCAGTGGCGGCTTCTGGCGAAATCCTGCGAGATCTTGCTGAAATCTCGTGAGAGCTTGTCGGAACCCACTGTCGCCGCTTTGCGGGTGCTGCCTCACAGCTTGGGTAAGGATGGCTTTGTCAGGGGTGATGCAGGGCAGCACTTTCCTGTTCTGCCTTGGGTGGTGAAGCAGAGCACCTGGGTGTCACCATGATGTTAGGTAGCCTGATTCTCCAGTGGTTTCCCGGTTCTTTCTCCCCTTCCTTTTGGCAGGAACTAGCTGCACTCTGGAGTGCCTGAATGTGGGACTAGTTAGTTGCAACTCTGTACACTTTCGTCTGGCGGTGCAAAGTTTGCTTGTTTGTTGGTTGGTTAATTATTGCTCCTTTTCCCATCAGTGCTTAACCTTACAGGGTAACAAATAAATAAAATGAGAGATTTCCTCGTTATGGCTGCCGCCGCCTCTATTCTTTTCTCCACTTCTGGGTCCCACTGAGAAGCCTGCCCTCGTGCCTCCGGCTGCTTAAGCCGGTCTCCGAAACACTGTGGTTTTGAATGTTACGCATGGCGTGCGCCAGCATGCTAATTGGAAGAATTAGTTATAGCTGAGATTATCATCATCACAGCACGTAATCCCTCTGTAGTAGTCTCTTCCCAAAGGTCTCTGAGGCATAGGTGTGTCATGAAATGCAAACCATTACTTTGCAACTCCGGCGAGAGAATGAGTAATTGGGCCTTGCTAACATTACCCCTCCCGCCCCATTCACGAGAGAATTCTCCTGAAAATTGCTCCTGTATCTGTGTTCCTGTGTCAAATGAGTCATATGTGCAACTCCACCAGAAGCATATAAACTGCCATTTTGATTCTGGAGTGGTTAACATTTATGGAGGCTGTCAGGGAGCACGTTTTTGCATAATGCTACCAAATCATTGCGGGCACAGGAGTTGTTCTTCTCAAGAGTTACTCATTGCGGAGTCATAGGAAAAATGGTCTTAGATCCTGTTTCCCTGCCCCCACCACCCGAGCAAATGGGGTGATAGCCTTTCCTGTTAGAGGTGACAATTTTCAGTTTTACAGGGCTTGTTGGCTTCATGTGCTGGCTGAAGAGTAAATAAGACTGATGTGTCTCTTTTTAAATTAGGGATGGGGAACCATTTTGAATCTGACCCACCACATTCTCTTCTGGCCAATCTTCTGGTGACCGCATGCCAGCGACAAGCAGAGCTGGAGGCAAAAGTGGGCAGAGCAATTAATGTGAATTTTACCTTGGTGTAGCAGACTAATTTCTGCACACACTTTCACACACAACTCTGTCCTTCATCCAAGCAAACAAGAAACATTCTACGAGAACAAGGGCACATTCCAGCCAGGCAAAAACACTGAAGGAGGGTGCAAAGCAAGGCCAGGGAAGGAGGTAGTCTGAGGGTAGGATGTGTGTGATAGAGGGCTGCATTTTGCGCCCGAGCTTGAGGTTCCCCATCCCTGTTTTATGGTAAAGAATTGGAGGGTTTGAATAGAGGTCATAATGGTTGTATTCAATGCTCCTTATTCCTTTTATAGTTGTGTGTGTGTGTGTGTGTGTGTGTGTGTGTGTGTGGAATTGGAGTCAGTGAAGGGGGAGAGAATGGGTACTTATAGAGATCAGGTTCCTTTAATTAGCAGCTGCTCTTCCTCGGACGAGGAAGGTGACGAAGGGCTGTCAGGAGGCAATGAATCTGAGAGGGGGGAGCCACTTCCGGGGCCCAGCCACTCTCGTAGCAGAGGAAGGAAGGGGGTTGGGCTCAGGAAATGGATATGCTGGGGAAAATGGAAAGCCTCTTCAGTTGAGGCAACTGACTCACCATGATCGGAGACGGACTTTTGAGCTCTTGTATATAGCTTGAAGAAACCAATAAATCTTTGTAAATATGGCTGGATTCCCGGACTCTTATCTCTACTAGCACTCACCAATCATCCTGACAGTGTGTGTGTGTGTGTGTGTGTGTGTGTGTGTTGATTTATGCTTCACCTTCAACAGGTTCCTGGCTTATAAAGAATTCAAGTTAGAGCAGAGCCTATGTGGTGCAATGGTTAGAGTGTTGGTCTAGGACCCGGGAGAACAGGGTTCAAATCCCCACTCAGCCATGAAGCTCGCTGGGTGACCTTGGGCCAGTCACCATCTCTGAGCCTAGCCTACCTCACAGGGTTGTTTGAGTATGAAATGAAAAGGAGGAGAGCCATGTACCTTGAGATCCTTGGGAGATAAAGGTGGTATATAAATGTAATACAAAAAAATACAGATTAAAACAAAAAAGGAGTGAGACAATAATTTTAAAAGGGTAGCATAAAAGAAGAGGAAGCGGGTGGCGCTGTGGTGTAAACCACAGAGCCTAGGGCTTGCCGATCGGAAGGTCAGCAGTTCGAATCCCCGTGACGGGGTGAGCTCCCGTTGCTCGGTCCCTGCTCCTGCCAACCTAGCAGTTCAAAAGCATGTCAAAGTGCAAGTAGATAAATAGGTACTGCTCCGGCGAGAAGGTAAACGGCGTTTCCGTGCACTGCTCTGGTTCGCCAGAAGCAGCATAGTCATGCTGGCCATATGACCCGGAAGCTGTCTGCGGACAAACGCCAGCTCCTTCGGCCTATAGAACAAGATGAGGGCGCAACCCCAGTCGTCCGTGACTGGACCTAAGGGTCAGGGGTCCCTTTACCTTTAGCATAAAAGTGGGCAGTGTTAGATCATGCGGGTCAAATAGAAAACCATGGGAAAACAAAAGGCCTGAAATGACATTAAAGTAAGTGCCAGGCAAGTTTTTTTCTGAGGAGGCCATGCCACAATGGTTGTGCCGGCGCTGAGAAGGCCCTTCTGCGCCGTTGCCACCTACCACACTTCAAATAGGGTGCCTAAAGAAGAGCACCTTCTGGAGATCTTAGTGTATGGACAGACACATGGGGAGGCAAGCAGGTGTTACTGTGACCAGCCCTTCTTGTGACCTAACTGGTCGCTGCTGCAGTTTCTCAAGGCGTTGGTTGTAATGTGGCCATAAAGCCAATCCCAGTTAACAGCCTTGCAACTGTTGTTTCGGACTGATCATCAAAATAACATAGAGCTTCACAAGGCAACTCCACATATAATGTGGTCTAACCTGGTGGTTGCCAAGGCATGGTCCCCTGGGTATCTCTGCCCAGTTAGGCTCCATCTTAAGCTGAGAGAAGGTGGCTCTGTGCCACGGAGAACAACCTATGCCACCATTGACAAAGATGGTGCCGTGAGCATTGCCTCTCTGATACCTCCCCCTTCCCCCTTGTCTCAGTGACTTCCCTTATTACTTAATTATTTGTGCAAGTTCCAACTAACTTCAGGAGCTTCAAATTCTCAATACAGGCACTGTGATTATTTGTAATTTTAGTCCATGTCTTCAGATTTCCAGAAATTCTGCCTCTTAAGGCTTCAGTCATAAATTTTCATGAAAAACGTAAGGGGTTTTGCTGAGAGGAGGCCAGGCAATAGCCATTAGCATGCAGCAGGATTAGACTGATCTTTCAGTTGTGCACAGCTCTCAATGCCTATATTTCCTCTCTCTCTCTCTCTCTCTCTCTCTCTCTCTCTCTCTCTCTCTCTCTCCCCCCTCAATTCTATATATGTTATTGCAGAATGCTTTATAATTAACTGAACAAAAATATCATCTGATCCGCAGCTGTCACGGCTAAAGTGTGGTGGCACGCCGAACAATAGATAAATAGTTTTGAAGTGTGTTAATCATAATGATACAGGGAAGGCCAGTAACTGGCTCTGATCTAATCAGGAGTTTTACATAAATCGTTCTGAGGGTGGCACTTCCAATACCATATAATTACATCAGGAAATTGGGTGCGTGTTGAGTGTATTGGAATTCATTGGCAACCCACAGCGCAGTGTGTATCTGAAAAGTCAAGTTCAAGCAAACACCAGCTGCCTGTGGAAGAAGGGAAATGCCAAAAATGAGCAATACCAGGCCACCTGTAACTTGCATGTTCAGTTATTGATTTCTGACGGGCTAGAGGCGAGCTGATCGTGCAGCATTGATCCTGGCGCAGCTGTGAGGACTCCCTGTATGTTTCTGAGCCAATATGTGAGGGCCAACCTGGGCTTTTGCCGTGGCTGAAGCTAAGCAAGATCCTTTCACACCATGGTTTCTGAACAGTTCTTAATTAATTCTTAACTATCATTAAGCCTCCATGTGGGCATTGCTGCAAAAAGAAGACTATAGCAGGAGAGGAGAGGGTGATCTGCTTGAGATGAAATGAGTGCATGAGTCAACATGGCAAGATCTCTAGCCCTTCCCCCCCCCTGCCAATCGTCTTCTTCCCCTGGTTTTGCATAATGCATGAACAGGCACCAGTCAGCTTCCTCATTAACATGAACCCATTGTGTTGCATTCGGTGGTGCTAGGTAGGAAGACTCTTAATACTAGCTGCTGGAAATGGCGTGTTGCACCCAGGTCCTCCTTGTGGATTCTCCCACAGGCACCTGGTTGGTCACTGCAAGAACGGGATGCTGGACTAGATGGGCCTGGACATACTTATAGGTTTGCAAAGTATTTTGATGGGCAGTGAGATCTGCAGCCCTGTCTCCTTGACACATAACCCCCTGCTTCTGTAAAACTGAAAAGTATCACTCTTAAGATGCACAATCTTTGGAGAAGCGATATGCTCTGTGTTCAAGGAAAGGGGATCTCTTAAGTCTTTAATATTCATGTTTTGTGTATTTATAGGCAATGCTTGTAATGGTTTAAATAGGCATAGCTAAATAATTAAACTGAAAATTTAAAATGTAATTACGATCTTAGAAGGTTTTCTGTCTGTGTGCTGTAGATTCACTTTAATCCAGCAGCGAACTCATTCTTTGAACATATATTGTGGTTTTTTTAATGACCAAATAAATTAAAAAGGCTTCAAGAGAAGATAACAGTTAGCTTTATTATGATGATTTGACACCCACCAAATGATAATATTAGTCCTGAACTGCTGTGCCTCAAGGAATTATTCAGTCTCTTTAAAAGACAATCATTTGAGTGACACTTGAGAACAATTCAAGGAATTGATCCTTTTGGATGGTATCCAGCTAATTTTTTGCACAGAGTAGGCACATTGACATTAATGGATCTAACTTAGTCTTCTTGTTCATTAATTTTTATGAGTCCGCTCTGAGTAAAACTTTGTTGGATGCAACCATCTGTTTTTATTTGGGTCAAAGAGGTACTTTGGTGGCTAGCGGAATAGTCTCAGATGTACTAAGGATTGGAACTGGGACCTTAAACATGCAACAGACATCCTCTAGCATTGAACTATGACCTTTCCTCATTCTTTTAAAACAGAATTCTTCATTTTGATAGGCTGCCTTTTCAGGTCAGTTTTCTGTAAGATCTAAGACTGATGCATCTGGATGGGGCATCAATTAGAGTTTGTGGTGGTATGTGATAAATTAAACCTTGCTGTCTATTAGGCTAGTGTTGCACATCACCGCAAACCACAGTTAAACTATTGTTTAAATGCATGCTGCCAAAATTCAGGGTTTCTCCTACTCCTCTGTTACTGCTGTGATGCCAGAAAGCAAGCTGATGTCTAAGCTTAGTGTCATATGTGAACCCAGGCTCATGACGTGTTCCTCTGCAAACTCAGGCTGCTCTGCTGTCCTCATTGCGAGCTTGGAGGTAAAGACTTTAGAGCAATGCAAGTGTTAATAGCCTGACTTGGCTGCATCACATTTCCAAAATCATTACGTTCGGAAATGTCTTCAACCTTGTGATCTTTGTCTCTTAACCTGAGCATCTGGTAATGTTCAAAACTCATTCAGAGGGAGAGTCTTTAGGCGAGTCCTTCAGGACACTCTGTGTGGCTGGTGCTTAGACGAAGGATGAGTCATTCTTTTCTTTTGGAACTCTGCATGTTCGAAAGGTCTCTCTGCGCACCATTTGCCACTTGCTCTTCTTAATATGCAACAAATTGCTGTTGCTTTTTTCCAGGAACATAAGGCTGGCTCTGATATTTCTCATAAAGATAATGTTAGGATTAAATGGAAATGAACCTTGATTCCTCGCCACTTCCCGTTGCCAACACCTCATCTCTTTGTATTTTATAATTGAAAATCAGTGTTCTTCATGGTTGAGCAGGCCAGCCCCATCCTTCTCCATCAGAACCTTAAGTGTCCTATGCATCTTCTACACCAGCTTTCCCTAACCTGTGTCCTTCAGATGTTTTGCAGTATATTTCCCATCAGCCCTAACCAGCACCGTGTCCTGACTGGCATGTTTTCTTAGGACGCTGTACCAGTAAATATTCTAAGGCTGCATCTACACTATAAAGTAGTGTGATACTGCTTTAAATATAAACAGTCACAGCTTCCCCCACAGAATCCTGGCAGCTGTGGTTCGTTAAGGGTTCTGAGAGTTTTTGAGAGGTCCGTATTTCCCTTATAAATCTACAGTTCCCAGAGTTTCCTTGTAAAAGGGATTGACTGTTAAAACACTCTGGGAGTCGTAGCTCTGAGGGGAATAAGAGGAAGGCACGCTTGGCAAATCCACACCGTGATCAATTCCAGCCTGGAAACCAATGTCCCCACTGTGGAAGGACATGTGGGTCCAGAATTGGCCTCCACAGTCACATACAGACTCATTGTTAAAACCGTGTTCATGGAAGACAATCTTACTGGGCTACGAGTGATCGCCAATGAAGAAGGACCCCCTGAAATCTCCTGGCATCCTTAACAAAGTACAATTCCCATAATTATTTTGGGAAAGACATGGCTGTTGCTTTAAATCTATGGTACAGATGGAGCCTTAGGTAAAGATGGGGAACCTGTAGCCTTCCATACGTTGCTGGACTACAGCTCCAATTCACTCTGACCATTGGCTCGGGTTGATGGGAGTTGGAGTCCCACAACACCTGGAGGGCCATAGGAGCACTTAGATTTGATGCTGCCTTCCCTACACTTGTTTCATCGTCAGGAATGGTTAAGGGAACTGTTACACCTGGCCCTGCATTATGGCCGCACCTTCCTCTCTGGGAGCCTGCACATTGTGTTAAGCCATGGTTTGACTTAGTGCTCCGTGTGAGTGAGGGAAGACTCAGCCTGAGGCCACTTGAACTTCTCTGCTTTCTTTCCAACAGCCTTCATTATAAAGGCAGCAAGCTGACAGCCTCCTTAGGGTTCCTTGGCCTTGCCTCCAGGCTGCTTGAATCACTCTTGTTTTGTTCCGCTGTGGCCTTCCTTTCCGCTATTCCTTCCCGGTCTGCCTGCCTATTTGCCTTGGTCTATTTATTGGTTTGCCCCCTGATTGTGTGTGTGTCTGTGTGTTTGTGCAATGCGCCGTGCGTCCTCAGGAGCCAGGAAGTCCATCTTCCCAATGAAGTTTTAGTTTTCAAAACACATTTATTCCCCCCGCCCTTCACTTTTTGCTGCTTTGTCTCTGGCATAAAGATATCTGGGAGAGCTGTTTTTCTCCTCACATCTCTCTGGTGTTTCTTATGCTTGTTGGATTATTTCAAGCAACTCCACGGAGCTTGCCTTTTGAGAGGAGAGAAAGATAGAAGCGGCCGTCCATTGGGCACCAGCAGGGGAGCTCTTGTGTTGTATGTAACATCTTCTCCTGGCTGGCATTAAGTGTGCTTCTTCCTCTGGTGGCTTCTAAGTAGGAACCAACTTCTGGCGCACAGATCTTGGCAGAGGGATGCGCAGCTCTGGCACTCGATCCTCTCAGGCATCTCGGTGTCAGTTTCCCTTGTCTGGATGCTCGCAGTGATGTTGGTGGCCAACGCTGTTTCTGCCAGAATCCGCCAGCTGCTGCACCCTCAGATGTCACTTCTGTTTCTTGGACGTGCCTTTTTAAATTCAGAACTGTCGCTCCCTAAATAAAAAGGCAGTATCACTCTTTTTTTCTGTTGGCAGTGCCGAAGTGAGGATGGGGAGGCCTGTAAAGTGGTACCTCGGGTTAAGAACTCGTTCTGGTGGTCTGTTCTTAACTTGAAACTGTTCTTAACCTGAGGTATCTGAGCTAATGGGGCCTCCTGCCGCCGCTGCTCAATTCCTGTTCTCATCCTGAAGCAAAGTTCTTAATCCGAGGTACTATTTCTGGGTTAGCGGAGTCTGTAGCCTGAAGCGTCTGTAACCTGAAGCGTTTGTAACCCGAGGTACCACTGTATAGTGGTGAAGAAGGGTGTTCATGTCCTTAAATCAGACCTTCCCCTAAATTGCACCCTCTGGGTATGTTGGACTACTGTTCCCTGGCCAGGCCCAGCCAGCAAGGCCAATTGTCATGGGTTATAGAAGCTGTTGCCTAACAGCACGTGGAAGGTACTAGAGTGGCTGGATCAACCCTGTCAGATGGGTGGGATACAAATTAATAATAATAATAATAATAATAATAATAATAATAATAATAATAATGGAATGCTGCCTTAAATTTTTAGTTGTTTTACTTAAGTAGATTGCTGTTTTGAAATGAGATTGTTTCAAAAATAGGTTCCAGGTGCTGTTCACCATACTTATGGGTTGCCTTCCAAACCAGCCAAATAATATAGGCACCTGTGTGGTATTTAGGTTTTGTTTATAAGTTAAATTTAAATTTAAAGCACATTTATTCATATTGTTAATTTACTAAAAAAATGGAAGTGCATCCTGTTTTCTCTGTGTGTACATTTTTTACAGCTTAAAATAGGGCAGCCCTGATGCGAGTTGTGTCAGAAAGCAGATGACATTACATTCCTTAGGATTAATTTCTGATCTAATTTGGTCTAATTTGGACATGTGCTGGTGGCATAATTATTGTGTGCATGGACATCGTACATTGTGGGACAGAAGGCAGGCAGTCTTACTGTAGCAGCCATCAGAACGCAAGACAACGAAAGTGGGTTCTGTGTTGCCTTTTGGTAGCAAAGGGACTGTAAGGTTGGAAGGATGAATATCGAGCACCATTGGTTCTAAGATCTCTCTGCCATTTCCATGCATGGCTTGTAGTGGCCAATGTCACTTAAATACCTATGTGGACTGCCTCTATTAATCTATGCATTTAAATCAGGATCGATGGAATATTCTTACTGTTGATGTCAGCTGGCAAAGGGTAGTTGTTCTCTTTCTGTTATATTTGCAGTTAAAAGCTACATACATACATAAAAATATCTTCCTGTGGCCCTCCACATCATTAAAAACCAGTTGAATATTGATAGAAGACTATACAGTGGTATCTTGGGTTACAGATGCTTCAGGTTACGCGTTTTTGGGTTGCACACCGCACCGAACCTGGAAGTACCGGAACAGGTTACTTCCGGGTTTTGGCGCATGCGCAGAAGTGCTAAATCACACTTTGCACATGCGCGGAAGCGCCGAATCGCGACCCGCACCAGTGCAGACGCAGCGCTGCGGGTTGTGAACATGCCTCCTGCACAGATCACGTTCACAACCCGAGGTTCCACTGTACTGTATACATATATAAAATACATTAAAACCATATAGTTTACATTAATGAAACACAACGGTACCAGCCTCCTCATTAAAAGTGGTCTGTTTCCAAAAGCCTGTTGGAATGAAAAAGGAGAAAGGGAGGACTATTATTAATGCATATAAAGTGTGTTCTCTTTTACTAAGTTTTGGCATCTCTGCTTTCCTGCAAGCTTTCAAGGTTCTTTATTGTAGGCAGAAGTCACTGTGCCCTATGATAACCCCAAATTCTCACCTCTGTTTTTCCATACATGAAGCAGCATTTGCTGTAAGCGTGTTGATTCTATTTATTAGTTTATTCAGGTCTTTCAAAATAAGGAGATGCAAAATGTAAAATATTTCAGTTGAGTGCATAGTTGTAAGAACAAAATATAAGCTTACAATATATTTTTTTAAAGTCTTAATTAGCTATTCATTTTCTTTTCTTTTTTAAAAAAGAGAGAGAATCTTACAGGTAAAGGAAACTAGCAGGGAGCAAATTAGCAGTCGGAAGTGTGTGAGAGTTTATTGATGGTTGAGGGAAAAATGGATGCCAGCAGGGAATTTTCAGTAATTACAGAGTAAGGAATTTTAACCAGAGTTAGTATAGCTCCTTTGGCTGCTTGTGAGTGATAATTACTACAATAGTAGGAAATCAGGTAAATTAAGTTGCACAACATGTCAGGCAAATTTAGATCTTCTGCCGTTGCTATTTTTTCATTACGTGGGGAATTAAAAATAGAAAGTTAACCTGAACATTTATGATTTGCACTTAAAGCCTCAGAAATCCAGACGCGAGGCGTGTATTCTGATTATCATCGTCCTTCCCTGGCAATGTCGCCTGTTCTTGATTTGCATCATATCTATGACGTCCCTGTGAGGAGCCTAACCTTTTAAAGATCTTTTACTGTTACTGCAAGGGGCAAGGGTGGCGTTGTGGGTTAAACCACAGAGCCTAGGACTTGCCGATCAGAAGGTCGGCGGTTCGAATCCCCGCGACGGGGTGAGCTCCTGTTGCTCGGTCCCTGCTCCTGCAAACCTAGCAGTTCAAAAGCACATCAAAGTGCAAGTAGATAAATAGGTACCACTCCGGCGGAAAGGTAAATGGCGTTTCCGTGCGCTGCTCTGGTTCTCCAGAAGTGGCTTAGTCATGCTGGCCACATGACCCGGAAGCTGTACGCCGGCTCCCTCGGCCAATAAAGCGAGATGAGTGCTGCAACCCCAGAGTCGGCCCCGACTGGACCTAATGGTCAGGGGTCCCTTTACCTTTACTGTTACTGCACCTATTGTATTATGTAGGTTTTTTCTATGGGTCATGAGCTCATGATCGCTAGTATGTTCCTAGTGCTCAGATTAACATAATGCCACTCTTGGTTTTCTTTTCTTCCTATTTTACCTTCTCTTTTATCCTCCCTCCCTCCCATTTTCCCCCAGGATTACATAGATGTCTTATAGAATCATAGAGTTGGAAGGGGTCCTGAGGATCATCTAGTCCAGCCCCCTGCAGTGCAGGAACATGCAGCTTTCCCTTATGGGGACTGAACCTGCAACCTTGGCGTTATCAGCAGCACGCTCTAATCAACAGGTCTATGTGGATTACATGTTCAGATAAAATAGCCAGCCAGTCAGCATTCCTCAAAGCACAGAGGCAATCATGTTTCTTCCCAGGATCATACACAGTCCCTCAGAAAGCCAAAATCGTGTACAGTCAAAACACATTAGGTTCAGTGGTGGGTGGGATCGCCAAAGTCTTATTTCAATGGTGGGTGGGATTGCCCGCCCCCTTTCTACTCCTTTAAACACACACACACACACACACACACACACACACACACACACACATTGCCAACAGCATAAAGCTGAATGCACACAAGTTAAATGCCCGTAAGTTGTGAGTTACCCGCGTCATTAAATGGTGCCAAACGATTTTCAATGTTGCATATTAATTTGTTGTGAGCTACCCTGGGACCTTAACAGTGAAGGCCAGTCAATAAATCAAAATAATAAGGATCATAACAATGTACCAGAGGACAGGTCCTTGCCCTGGGCAACTTATAACCTAGAATTCTCCGCAGGGGACGCCCAATGAAATGGGAGGGTATATGGGAAGAATTCCGGGGACGCGGGTGGCGCTGTGGGTAAAAGCCTCAGCGCCTAGGGCTTGCCGATCGAAAGGTCGGCGGTTCGAATCCCCGCGGCGGGGTGCGCTCCCGTTGCTCGGTCCCAGCGCCTGCCAACCTAGCAGTTCGAAAGCACCCTCGGGTGCAAGTAGATAAATAGGGACCGCTTACTAGCGGGAAGGTAAACGGCGTTTCCGTGTGCGGCTCTGGCCCGTACGGGCAGGGGTACCTTTACCTTCACCTATGGGAAGAATTCCATTTTCAATTCTGTTACACATACAGTGGTACCTTGGGTTAAGAACTTAATTCATTCTGGAGGTCTGTTCTTAACCTGAAACTGTTCTTAACCTGAGGTACCACTTCAGCTAATGGGGCCTCCCGCTGACGCCGCACGATATCTGTTCTCATCCTGAAGCAAAGTTCTTTACCCAAGGTACTATTTCTGGGTTAGCGGTGTCTGTAACCTGAAGTGTCTGTAACCTGAAGCATCTGTAACCCGAGGTACCACTGTACTTTGACTTAGTGAGGCAGAAATGAGGTGCCTGTGGGGTTGGATGTTCCCTGTCCCTGCAGTAGGGTATGGAGTCTTTTTGGAGGGGAGGTTTTGCCAAAGGGAACCATGGGAAAGGCGGTTTTTGAGGAGTGATTTGAAGTGTGGGTGATGCCTGGGGAAAGACTCCAAAGCCAGAAGGAAGGTGGAGGAGGACTTTCCAGGGCTTGGGTTGCAGCGCTCCGAATGATTTTCTTGATTATGATTTATATGGGGCCATCTGTCCTGGCAGCTCAGCAGCAAGCAGGAAAAGGTTGGCAGAGGACATTCTGCTCTGGCAAAGCTGGGAGCTCATGGGATCGTAGACAACGCCTTATGGGAGGCTGGATTCCTGCAGCACGAATCCAGGAGAATGCTGCAGCTGTGCTGCTTCCAGGTATAGGAGGCTAGTTCAGGACCTGGGACAGCTCTCTGTGCAGTCACCCAGGAGCAATGGCGGTTGTTTTCACAGTGGCCCTATGGAGTGCCCAAGCCTTGCTCCTTAGATGCAAATTTAAGCAAGAATTTGAAGGGCCAGTGCCCGGACTTAGGCCCTGGGGATGCAGTGTTGCAAAGTAGCCGCCAGCGGCATCTCCTCTGACTTCTCTGCTGGGAACTTCCAGGGGGCTGGATGGGTACGGGGGCTTTCAGGCAATGGGATGGGTGAGTTGTGGGTTCTGGTTCCTCGTTTTAAGGAGCGTGACTCCCCTGGCTTCTGAGGAAGCGGCCAGTGTCAAAGCCTCTTTCATCCAGAGGACTCTTGTTTTTCCACTTGATATCTATCTATATCTTCTGTGGTCTCCTCGGTTGCGTGGCCTTCCTCTGGGCCCTGGCCTGCTCTCTTGGAGTTCTAGCCACCGTGGAGTAGGCTCGGGTTGGGTCTCTGTCACATGTTGGGGCTCTGTCACATGTCCTTGCCCTCCCAGTGCTCTCCTACCTCTCCGCGGCGGCGGCGCGGCAAGGTCGGGGCTCCCCTCTTTTTTTCCTTCCTCTTTCTCTCTCTTCCTCCTTCTCCTCTTCTCCTTCTCCCTGCGTCAGCTCTGGGGTTTTCCTGGCCCTGGAGCGCCACTGGGCAGTCAGCCGGGCACCCTCGCTCCCAGCTCGATTTGAGTTGCGGGGGGAGGGGGGTCAGCAGTTCCCCAAGTTGACGCACTGGGTGTCCTCAGCAGTGGCGGCGGCAGCAGCAGTCTCAGCAGCCTGGAGCCAGCCTGGTTAACATTCATGAGTGCGAAGTCACATGAAATCAGATCTGTGCCTATTTTTCCATCACTGTTGCATTATTCAACTTTATGTAGAGAAATTGCCGCAGAAACAAAGTTTATTAAAGAAATAACCATCCTGAGTAATTTGACAAGCTAATTGGTTGCATCACAAGAACAGTTGGCTTTCATGGCTATCAGCTGTAAAGCCAAGTGGTTTCTGTCTGAATATTACACTAATAGGCTGGCGTTTCTCTCCTGAGTGTAATAGAAAATATGTCAGATTACTGAGGGCTCCTGCTGAGCACACGGCTCATATTAATATTAATAAAGTTTTGAGATTGTTTGATCAAAATGTGTGATTTTAATAGAATGATCAGATTTCCTTCAGAGCTGTAGTTTCTTGAAACAGCTATGGGAATTTAGGTTCTGCTTTGATTGGAAATCATTTATGTCTCCCACCTCTTCATAAGAAAAGTTCTCTTCTCCCCCTCTTCACATCTGATCACTTTATCTTAGTAACTGGAGCCTGCTGGATCTTGCGGCATGCTGCAGTGGAGATTCCAAAAATGCTACTAGGACCAGTAGATTTTTATTTAGACGAAAACAATCACATTGAAAAGAAAGAGAATTGCTGACTCAATAGAAACGAGCGATTCAAATGTGCCAAGCTTGCCCTGTCCTGAAGCCTCTTGGTCCCTTTCGACGAGACCTGCTTCAACAGAGATAAATAGGGGTTTCCAAAAGCTGCGAAAAGCTACAGTAACATTCCACATGTTTTGACAGAGACTGTCAACTGAAATAGCACAGTTAGTGACAGAGCAATGACAGGGAAGACATGCTCAGAATAACAGCAGACCCCAGAGCAGCCTTCCCACCCCCCGCAACTTGCTGGCTTCCAGATGCCTCAGCCTACAAACCTCGCGACCATTGGCCATGTTGGCTGGCGCTGGTAGCGGTTGTCACCCAATAGCAAAAAATAGTAAAAAAGGTAAAGGACCCCTGGACGGTTAAGTCCAGTCAAAGGTGCCTAGGGGGTTGCGGCACTCATCTTGCTTTCGGGCCGAGGGAGCCGGCGTTTGTCTGCGACAGCTCTCCGGGTCATGTGGCCAGAATGACTAAACCGCTTCTGGCACAACGGAACACCGTGACAGAAGCCAGAGCGCATGGAAATGCCGTTCACCTTCCTGCCACAGTGCAATTTATCTGTTGCACTGGTGTGCTTTCAAACTGCTAGGTTGGCAGGAGCTGGGACAGAGCTACAGGAGCTCACTCCATCGCAGGGATTCGAACCGCCAACCTTCCGATCGTCAAGCCCAAGAGGATCAGTGGTTTAGACCACAGCGCCACCCACGTCCCCCGCCCAATAGCGTCTCCAAGGCATCAGGTTGGGGAAAGATGATAGAGGAGAATAAGGCATTGTGAGCTGAATGCACGGCTGGTCAGGTCAGAACTTTGGTCTGTCCAGCTCCATAATGTCAAGCTGATTGGCAGCAGCTCTCCAAGGTCCATCATAAGAGGTCTTCCCCTCTGTGGCTTCCTACCTGGAAGTGCCAGAAACTGAACTGAAGATCTTTTGCATGCAAACATGTTGTCTGCCACAAAGCAGGCACCTTTAACTATAGAAGAAGAAGAAGAAGAAGAAGAAGAAGAAGAAGGGGAGGAGGAGGAGGAGGAGTTTGGATTTGATATCCCGCTTTATCACTACCCGAAGGAGTCTCAAAGCGGCTAACGTTCTCCTTTCCCTTCCTCCCCCACAACAAACACTCTGTGAGGTGAGTGGGGCTGAAAGACTTCAGAGAAGTGTGACTGGCTCAAGGTCACCCAGCAGCTGCATGTGGAGGAGCGGAGGCGCGAACCCGGTTCCCCAGATTACGAGTCCACCGCTCTTCACCACTACACCACACTGGCTCTCGATATAGACTTGATCCTGTGCATCAATTTGCTATGAGAAAGATCTTCTCCAGTTTCACCATAGCTTCTGCTCCAACCTGTGAACCTTTAGGGCAGGAGTGGGGAACCTTTGGTCCTCCAGGTATTGCTAGACTGCACCTCCCATCATTCCTGTCCATTGGCCGTGCTTGTTGGGGCTGATGGGAGTTGTAGTTTAGCAACATCTGAAGGGCCACAGGTTCCCCACAGCTGTCTTTAGGGAGATGGTGGTGCTACGAAGACAAGATATCACCGCTACTTGTTATTTTGGTTTTTTTATTACAATTTATGTTCCTTCCTCCAACAAGCTCGGGCTGTGTATATGGTCCTTCCTTTTTACTCTTGTCCACCCTGTGAAATAAGTTTTGCTGAAAGCGGGAGAGAATGCACATTTGTCTCAGAGTTTTGTGTTCTCTTGTTTTTAAAGACATTTCATGTGAGCCCTAGTTTAGACATTTTTAGAGCGCTGACGAAATCTGGTGAAAGAGATCAGAGATCAGTCCGTGAGATTCTTGTGGCATCCGTGATTTAGTATCGTGCTGGTTCAGAGGTTTTCTTCAATTGACTGGTGTTTTATCTTTGAAGCAGCGGTTTTCAAAATCTTGCCTGAAGCACAAGTAATCAGCTGCTATGGTACAGTAGCAACATTGTGACATGTGGCTATGATGGGAAAGGAAACGCCTGGCCCTCCAGATGTTACTGGGCTACAACTCCAGTGGTCAGGAATGATGGGAATTGTAGTCCCACCAATATCTGTCCCACCAGGATAAACCAGGGTCAGAATGAATGGTTGCTAGCCACAATGGCTACATTTTTCCTCCACTGTCAGTGCCTCTGAATACCAGTCGCTGAGAATCCCAGATGGGAAGAGTGCTGTTGCGGTCAGACCCTGTTTGTGGGTTTCCTATAAGCATCTGGCCATTGTGAGAACAGGATGCTGGACTAGCTTTGGTCTGATCCAGTAGGCTCTTCTCGTGATCAGAAAGACTCACATGTGGCCTTAGAGCAAAAACAAATTCCGAGTTTGAAAATGACCTTCCTTTTCTTCTTTTCAAACGTTCAATCTGCATACAGTACATGAATTTCAGAATTGGGTGTCTGCTTTACACGTCCATGCCTGATTTTGAATTCTGAGGAAAGATTGGCATTCCTTATGGTCTAACAGGCACGATCATTTAATGCACCGTTAATAATAATGTTTCTCCATATGGTTTTATATTGATTAAATAATCTTCCTAGCTACTTTCATAGGTTCAGGGTAGAACCATCATCCTGGGACTGTTATTCAGGCGGCAACTCGGGTGTGAATACATAATGCTCTAATTGTTAGCGTGGAATAAGTACACGCTTGATCTTATCTGAACAAGCTAGCACGGAGTAATTAACTAGGTTATCTTTAATTAAATCCAATGAGGCTGTGAAGCTACCCCCGTAACAGAATTAAGTAAAACAGAAAAGCATAATGCAAATAGAAATGTATAATAATAACAAAAGGTTGGTGTCAAGGGAATACTGCAGCCTGGTCTGCATGACATAGAATTGTACAATTAGAAGGGACCCAAAGAGGAGGCATCTAGTGGTTACCAGATTTTTTTCAAAGAATCCAGGGACACTCCCCCCCCCCGAAGCTGAGTAACAACAGGGAGTCAGTAGTGGGGATGGTGAGGCAAAAAACCCTGGGCCCAACCACACATGCATATTGTATAAAGGTGCAAAGCCCTTCTTTCGCACCCTGTGAAACATAAATGCGCAGGGTTTTTTTAAAAACTGGGCAACAGCGCGCCACCTGCCCGTGGCTCCTGAGGCTTCCCCAATCTCCTTCCCCCTTCCCCCTTTGTTTTGACAGATCAGGGGAGGCTTGGGAGTCATGGGCGGGCAGCCATTGCCCAGGAGGGGCCAGCCTGGTAGTGCAGTTGGCTCTGGCTGGCTTCAGGAGCTGCTTGCTACTTGCTACTGTGGCGCAGGAAAAATGGCAGGCGCCATGGCAGCGAGCAGCTCTTGAAGCCAGCCTGAGCCAACTGCGCTACCAGGCTGCTGAAGCTGCCACTGCCACGTTTCCCAGGGACATTCCAGGGATGGAATTTGTCCAGGGACAGATGTGCAAATATGGGGACTGTCCCCGGGAACCAGGGACATCTGATAACCCTAATCTAGTCCAACCTCATGCAATGCAGGAATCACAGCCTAGGAAACCATGATCGACAGCCATCTAACCTCTGTTTTAAACCCCTTCCCCTTTAAGTAGAGTCCACCACCTTCCGAAGAGCCATTGTAGCATCAACTTCTTCAGCTCAGCTGTCTGCTTTCAGGGGGTGGGGACCACACTCAGGAATGAGCCAAATATAGGAATGCAAGATGCTGTGTTATACTGAGTCAGGCCACTGGCTCGCATTGCCTGCACTGATTGACAGCAGGCCTCCAGGGTTTCAAACAGCATCCTCTGAGATATCTATCTGGAAATGCTGAGAACGCGAAGGACGCGAAGCAGGCACTCTACTCCTGCGCTATGGTCCTCCTCCTTATGAGGACCATGTGGATGTGCAGGCTGCCAGGCAGGAAGGGCCATAGCTCAGTGATAGAGCGTCTGCCTTGCCCACAGGAAATCCTGGGTTCAATCCCTGGCATTTCCGGGTAAGGCTGAGAAAAACTCCTAGCTGAAGCCCTGAAGAGGCATCTGCTGGTTGGTGTAGACCAGGGGTCAGCAAACTTTTTCAGCAGGGGGGCGGTCCACTGTCCCTCAGACCTTGTGGGGGGCCAGATTATATTTTTTGTGGGGAAATGAATGAATTCCTATGCCCCACAAATAACCCAGAGGTGCATTTTAAATAAAAGGACACATTCTACTCATGCAAAAACACGCTGATTCCTGGACCATCCGCAGGCCGGATTTAGAAGGCGATTGGGCCAGATCCGGCCCCCTGGCCTTAGTTTGCCTACCCATGGTGTAGATAGTACAGTGGTACCTCGGGTTACATACGCTTCAGGTTACATACGTTTCAGGCTACAGACTCTGCTAACCCAGAAATAGTACCTCGGGTTAAGTACTTTGCTTCAGGATGAGAACAGAAATCGTGCTCCGGCAGCACGGTGGCAGCGGGAGGCCCCATTAGCTAAAGTGGTGCTTCAGGTTAAGAACAGTTTCAGGTTAAGATCAAACGTCCAGAACGAATTAAGTACGTAACCAGAGGTACCACTGTACTGAGCTGGATGGACACAGTAGTCTGACTTGATATAAGGCAGTTTCTACGTTCTTCTGCACTTTGTGGCTAGCAAGGAAAGAGCTCTGCCAAAAGCCCTGGTTTGGATGGTATACAATATTGGCTCATCTTTGTGCAGTAGCAAAAAAGGAAATGGTAGGGCTGTGAGCTCCTCTCCAGCAAACTTGCACATTCTCACTAAGCCATAGTACGGCTTATCACGTTATATGGGAGCCTGGCCACTGTGTGCAGAATGTACTTACTCGATATCACACAGTATATTTGCTGCCCACTAACGTCGTTTCTTTTGTTGACAGTATAAAAACGAAGTGGCTTTCAAAAATAAATAAATGGTATTGCTTGTTTTCCAGGTGGCGGAGATGCACGGGGAGCTGATAGAATTCAACGAGAGACTGCACCGCGCTTTGATGGCTAAAGAAGCTCTTGTGACTCAGATGAGACAGGAACTCATTGATTTGAGAGGACCGGTAGGTTTTTTAAAAGAATATAATACCCATAGTCATCTTGATCTGTTTATCCAGACTGAAGTCCTAGAAAAGGGTGTTTGAAGCTGAACATTGGAAGGTTCAGGATAGACAAAAGAATGTACTGCTAAACTGTTCAGTACACTCCTGCAGGAGGCAGTGGTGGCCACGAATTTGGGTGGTTTTTAAAAAAAGGTTTAGACAAATTCCTGGAGGATGAAGCTGTTAATGGCTGCTATCCACCCCAGCTGTGTTCTTGCTTCCAGCACGTCTCTGAATACCAGTTGCTGGGAATTGCAAATGGAGAGGGTGCTGTTGTGCTCAGGTCCTGCTTCCATTGTGAAAAGAGAATAATGGAGTAGATGGGCCATTGGATATTTTCCTTAGAGGTTCTTAAACAGAGGTTGGAAGGACCCACGTATTTACAAGACCACCTCTCCTGGTATGTCCCATGGAGGACCTTAAGGTCCACAAATGACAACACTTTGGAGGTCCCAAGTCGCAAGGTGGTTAGATTGGTCTCAACTAGGGCCAGGGCCTTTTCAGTACTGGCCCCAACTTGGTGGAACGCTCTGTCACAAGAGACAGAGCTGTTCCGCCTGGCCTTTGGTTTGGATTCTGTCTGACCCTTATGTTTCCCTCCCCTTATGGTTTTGAACTATGGGCTACTATTAAAATAAGGCTGCATTTTAAATTGTATTTTAACCTGTATTTTATTTTTCTTTCCCCCCTCTCCTATTACGTTTTTATTGTGATTTTACAGGTGTTAGCCACCCTGAGCCCGGCTCTGGCCGGGGAGGGCGGGGTATAAATAAAAATTTCTTCTTCTTCTTCTTCTTCTTCTTCTTCTTCTTCTTCTTCTTCTTCTTCTTCTTCTTCTTCATCTGTCAGGGCTTCTTTAGCTGTATTTCTTGCATTGCAGGGGTTTTGACTAGATGACTCTTGGGTGTCCCTTCCAGCTTCACAGTTCTATAAAAATATTTATAATTGCGCAGATGCTCAAATGTGAGTCTTTTATTTATATATATAAAAGTCATTTCTTTGAACATTTGGCTTTATTTATCCAAGTAGAGGATAAGACATTTTGAAAGAGGTTAAAGATAAAGTAATCTGTGTCTAACAGATAATGTTGTATAAGCAGCTGTTAAAACAAGCGTTTGCTACCAGTTCCCAAATTTCTCAGCAAGGGCAGGAAAGGGGGAGGTGGAAAAATTAAAATAGCAGTGAGACACGTGGGTGTGGGAGGCTTTGATAACCACAGACAGCTTTCTCTTTCTAGGAATTTTTTTCTATCTTCTCACTGGGGAACACAAATATATTTTGCTGGTGTTAATCTGGCGAGTGTGGCAGCAAAATCTGTTGAGCTGCCAGTTTTATTTACATCCGTAAGAATGCAAATACCCTGTACGCAAAGGAGATTGGGCAGCTGTGCTCACTCTTCTACAGTGAGTAATCTACAACACATCCGCGGTTATTAAAGTTTACAAAATTAGATGCCAAAATGCAGTCCATCCTACTTTGGCTAACACAAAACTTGAGATGGTCTGATCTGGTTTTGAGAAAAGGAAGAATATCAAAACTCGAATGGCCCAAGGCAAGCAAGAAATTGAAAACTGCCACAGGCAACTAAGACTGTTGCTTTAAAAAGCAAAGGTAATCATGTGGGTCCATAAAGGGTAGTGGGGCAGCCCTTCAAAATCCATAGCTGGGCAATAATTTTATTGGAAACCACCAGCATATCATAGGATATTGGCAATCTTCCTTGTTCTCGAGAACTCTTCATCAGGTACAACTTGGTAACTGTAGGACCAGGTTTTCAGCCTCTGCGCCAAGACAGAGATTGTAGACATAATAAATATTTGGTTGTTGTTGTTTAGTCGTTTAGTCATGTCCGACTCTTCGTGACCCCCTGGACCAGAGCACGCCAGGTACTCCTGCCTTCCACTGCCTCCCGCAGTTTGGTCAAACTCATGTTGGTAGCTTCGAGAACACTGTCCAACCATCTTGTCTTCTGTCGTCCCCTTCTCCTTGTGCCCTCAATCTTTCCTAATATCAGGGTCTTTTCCAGGGAGTCTTCTCTTCTCATGAGGTGGCCAAAGTATTGGAGCCTCAGCTTCAGGATCTGTCCTTCCAGTGAGCACTCAGGGCTGATTTCCTTCAGAATGGAGAGGTTTGATCTTCTTGCAGTCCATGGGACTCTCAAGAGTCTCCTCCAGCACCATAATTCAAAAGCATCAAATCTTCGGTGATCAGCCTTCTTTATGGTCCAGCTCTCACCTCCATACATCACTACTGGGAAAACCATAGCTTTAACTATACAGACTCTTTGGTAGGTGCTGCAGTGGTGAAGTTTGCTCCTGCAAGATGTAGTGATGGCCACCAACCTGGGTGGTTTTAGAAGAGTATTGGGCAAATCTATGGCGGATTTAGGCTATCAGTGGCTATTTTCCACTGCCATTGTTCGAGGCAGTATGTGTCTGAATGATCATTGCTGGGGATTTTAAGGACTGAGAAGGCTACAGTACTCAGGCCCTGCTTGCTGGCTTCCCATAGGCATCTGTTTGGCCATTGTGAGAACAGGATGCTGGACTAGATGGGCAGTTGGCCTTACCCAGCAAGGCTCTTTTGGGGGTCTAAGGCCACACATCTATCTGAAGAAGGGTGCATGCACACGAAAGCTTATTCCTAGAATAAACTTAGTAGGTCTCTAAGGTGCTACTAGACTATTTTTTATTTTGGCCACACACCTAGGTTTCCAAAATGAAGAAGCAACAGTTGCTAGACTGGAGAGGGGTGTCACCTGGGGAGGGGAATATATGGTTTGAGGAAAGTGGCAAGGGTCCAGCAGATTCATGGGCTTTCATAAACAGTGTGAGAAATGCAAGCACTCCTACAGAATGGAACAGCAGGATAAAGAGGGTCTCAGAAAAGCCACCTGTAAAAATAGGTAACTTTGGCCATGCCAGAGCTTAACTTTGAAAGGTATTATTCTTTATTCATTCATTAATTTTGTGGAAAATGCATTTTTAAAGAAATGGGTCCCCCACTGCCATAGAAAAATATAGTAGTGGTAAATTTTCCATTACAGAAAATGCTCAGCGCTATACAGATTCTGTCTTATTTCATTCATCTTCATAGCCATCACCTGTGTTAAGAAATGGGACATTTCTGCCTGATTTCTTGATGTAGTTGCAAACCAATCTCCCAGCATTTGGTATTTTGTACATTTAGTCAGGATGTCTTCAAGAGGAGAACTAGTGTGGGTGGGGGAGCGGATATCATTATAAATAAGATTATGATGGATGACAAGGAGATGGTGCCCTTTGCAACAGACTCCTGTCCTTTTGAAGCCATATAAAATAATTAGGTGGCAGAATTCTTTATTATGTGCTTCACAAATACATTGGCATAGACTAGAGTTTAATTGCGGTACTGCTAACTATAAATTTTGGAACGAAATCTTAAGGGCAAGTTAAACTTAATGGTACATCCAGTGGTGGATTTTGTAAGCAGAATAGCTCTGTTTAATTTCGTCGTAGTCTAGCTGAACATTGGGCATCAAATTTGCTTACTGAGTGTACTTTGACCCCCAGTCTTGCCTGTGAAATATCATTTCTTGACTGTCAGTAAGTAGGGAAACCTAGACTGCAGGTAAAACAAACAAATTGTGCGATCAGGATAAATTTGGCAAATGCTGTCGGTTTGCTATGCAGGTTGCTTAGCTACTGCTCACAAAATGTCATCCTTTCTAACAGTGTTAGAAATAATATAATCATTAATAAATGCAAGGTATGAGAAAAAACAATGTAGAGATTATGTGCAACTCTATTATTATTATTATTAATAAAAATAATATTATTAGCTACCTTTCAGGATATAAATCCTTCTAAAGTGGCATATAAGTAAAATCAAAATACACGAATAAACATGATCTACATATAAGTAGCCACCAGGATCCTTCCTACTGGGGAGCTGGTGGTAGATGGCATGTTGCGAGTGGCAGGGAAATAGGGGGCAAGGGGCTGGAGTAGGAAGAGGGATTTTGAGTCTGTGTTCCTTTGGTTTCTGTTCTCTCCGCTTAGTGTGGTCATAAAGGTAAAGGTACCCCTGACCATTAGGTCCAGTTGTGGCCGACTCTGGGGTTGCGGCGCTCATCTCGCTCTATGGGCCGAGGGAGCCGGCGTACAGCTTCCGGGTCATGTGGCCAGCATGACTAAGCCGCTTCTGGCGAACCAGAGCAGCGCATTGAAACGCCGTTTACCTTCCCGCTGGAGCGGTACCTATTTATCTACTTGCACTTTGACGTGCTTTCGAACTGCTAGGTTGGCAGGAGCTGAGACCGAGCAACGGGAACTCACCCCGTCACGGGGATTCGCACTGCCGACCTTCTGATCAGCAAGTCCTAGGCTCTGTGGTTTAACCTACAGCGCCACCCATGTCCCTGGTCATTATATAAACCGGGGTTAACCCCCCCCCTTTTTGGGGGCTGTGGGCATGTTTTGATTTTTGAGCAAGTGTCATGGATACCGTCTTCTCTGGTCACTTCTCTGCCGTTCCCCTAAATTAGCCCCCCCCCAAAAAAAGCCAGAAGAAGAGAGTATTTGGGTGTGCATAAACAGATACAGGTTTCACCTGCATCCAGTGGAATTAATCCGAGCTTTGAAGAGACCATAGATATGAAAGAGGAAGCGTGAAAGAGCGTTGCACTTCCAACTTCCTCCTTCAGCTCTTTGCCCTTTTCAAGGGAGGGCCAAGGATTCCCCATACCTGGGACACAAGGACCCCTCTCAGGACCAAGCTAGATAATACGTTAGTATATTTCTGTGCCATTTAATGCAAGCAATTTCATTTCACATAAATTGCCAGCTGGAGCGCTCTGTCCCAGCATGGGACCCCTACTATTGGGTGGGGGCAAGGGGGGCTGTAATCCTTTGTCTTCCACAGTGGTCCCAATTGGAAACTTATCACCGACATTTGCAATTTTGCTTAGTGGGGGGAAAGACCCTCTGTTGAAGCAAATGAGAATTTCCCTACAACGCAAACAGCATATAATACACGGACCCATTTAGGCCAGTACTGTCTACTTCAGTGATGGCCAAACTCAGCCCTCCAGGTGTTTTGGGACTACAGTGCCCATCATCCCTGACCACTGGTCCTGTTAGCTAAGGATGATGGGCGTTGTAGTCCCAAAACAGCTGGAGGGCCAAGTTTGGCCATCACTGGTCTACTTTGACTGCTGGTCGTTCTTGAGGGTCTTGGTCTAACTCTGCGGCTTCATTCTATATGTGTAGTTGCCAGTGATGGGTCTGTTACCTGTTTGTGCACTTAAAGCATGTGCTCTGATGCTCTCCATTTCCCCCCCTGCCTCCCCCCGTTGCAAAATGTCTTTAAAGCGTCAGATGATAAATGCCAAAAGTCTCCAGCTGAAATAATGTTGTTTAATCACTTCATTCCTCCTAGTCATCGAAGTACCCTTAGCTTCAAATGCATTTTTAAAGATGTCCAGCTTTGGAGAAATGTGGAATAATAAGCACTCTCCATCAATACAACATATTTAAGCTATTCATAGCTGAAGGGAAGGGAATGTAAAGTGTAAGATTCCCTCTGTCCCTTTATATTCATCATGGAGTGAAGCAGCTAGATATTAAAAAATCTGGTTCAGTTTCCAGGTTGTGCTAGAGCTGTAAATATAGAAAAGCGGAAATATAAATGAAAAGTACCAGGAATGCTCTTTTATGAAAGAGAGGGGGGCATAGCAGGTTTGCTATCTTATCTACTGTGGTTTTGCCTCCTCTTAGCATATTTGTGTTCACTTTTTCTACCCAGACTTTCTTTTTGAAAGAGCAACTCTAAACTAAATGCCCACGTTTAATACTGCCTCCGAATTCCTAGGCCATAATGATGTGAAGTGTTTGCGAATTATTCTGCGTCAGCTGGTGCAAAATGAAGGGAATATATTGAAATATATATGCAAGGTGTATTTCTGTTGTAAGTAACCTGGTACTTAATTGCTGCTGATTAATCACCCTTCAAGAAAATTGAGTATAATTTGCTGCAAAGAGGTATTTAAGTGATTTCTGCGCAACAGTTGCAGGGAAACTTCTGGACCGTTCAAAATTAGTGCTAAACTTAAAGACACATTCGGCTCTTTCCCTTTCCTAGGTAGAGAACGGAGCTTGTTCTTCCTCCCAGTGAGCCTCACTCCCTTTTCTTTCCACTTTTTCCTTCTTCTGCTTCTCCACTTTCTGTGTTGTTGTTTTTAAAATTATTCTGTCCCTGCTGGACCACAATGGTGTTGTAAGACATGAATCGATGGCAGAGAGGTACGGTGGTTAGAATTTCAGAACTAGGACTTGGGAGACCATGGTTCAAATTCCCACTCAGCCACGATTCTGACTGACCCGAGTGACAGTTAAAACTTTTTAAGAATCGTCACTGTTAAAAACATTCTTAAAGCAGTTACACTTAAAAGCTTTCTCTCACCAGCATTGTCAGAAACAGTGTTTTTCAGCCATCAAGTGCCCAGCCAATGTTTTCAATTTCCACTTGGAAGTCAATACAGTGGTACTTCGGTTTAAGAACAGTCCTGTTTATGAACAATTCGGTTTACAAACTCTGCAAAACCGGAAGTAGTGTTCTGGGTTGCGAACCTTACCTTGGTCTACAAACAGAAACCGATCAGTGGAAGGGCACCGGCAGTGGGAGGCCTCATTAGGGAAAGCTCACCTCGTTTTAAGAACGGATTTGGTTTAAGAACAGACCTCAGGAACGGATTAAGTTTGTAAACTGAAGTACCACTGTAATGAAGGAGACAGATACACCTCGCCATGGTGGGCATCTTACATATGGGGAACTGCCACTGAGAAGCTTCTATCATGATGGGTCAGTAGCATCCTAGCTGCTCCCAGAGGTGGCATCACCAATTGTGGCCTCACGTGCCAGTTGTAGGGGG
The DNA here is from genome assembly GCF_027172205.1 of Podarcis raffonei. Classification (NCBI taxonomy): domain Eukaryota; kingdom Metazoa; phylum Chordata; class Lepidosauria; order Squamata; family Lacertidae; genus Podarcis; species Podarcis raffonei. The sequence continues at coordinate 38,365,190 of NC_070615.1, read as the reverse complement.
GCTGAGAGGGTTAATATTGGAGGTTTCCTCTTTTAAAAGCTGCGTAATAACATTTGCATCATCTTCCAAGAAAACAGGGTAGCTTTGCCAATGAAGTGGCTAAGTGGGAGAGAGGTGATGTCCCCAGTTTGTGTGGGGCCTTAGAGAGGCATGAACAGTCTATATGGCTTTAGGTAAACTGCCATCCATCAGCCCCAGGGCTTCTTCCCAGCCAGTGTGCATTATGAAGTTAATGACTTGCCTTTTGAAGTATTCATAGGGCAAGGTTTCCCAGACTTGGGTCTCCAGCTGTTGTTGGACTAAAACTCCCATCACCCCTAGCTAGCAGGACCAGTGGTCAGGGATGATGGGAACTGTAGTCCAAAAACAGCTGGAGACTCAAGTTTGAGAAAGCCTTCTTAGGGTATGTTCTCTGAATACTGTTCAACATGCTATATGAATGCTGGTTTATGATAATAAATAATTGGTAAAATATTCTGAACAATCCCTTTATAATCTCATAGCAAATGGGTGTTGATCAGTAGATTGTTGTTCAGCGCTGTTCACCTGCATCACTGCAGTTTTTCAAGGCAGAATTTTTGTTCATTGTGATTTTTGGCCCCTTTCCATGGTTGCCGCACAACACAGAGGAAAATATGTACATCTAAAATCACATTGCATTAGCATAATGACTTAGGCTTCCTCCAGAACTCTTGCAAATGACTTCCTCATTGAAGTCAGGAAAGGTGCATTGAAAGTGAGTCTGTATGTGCAGTGAAGATCTTACAGTGAGTTATTTCTCCCTGTTGTTCCTTTGTGATTGCTGCTACTTACGGATGTACCCCTGCGGGGCTGAAATTGAGGTACAATAATGGGAATCGGGACGTTAGTTTTCAATGGATGACTTTAATGTCCAATTGCATCTGCAGCAGATGTGCTAGGGGTCTCGTTTGACGATGATGATCCCATCTGGTGTTTCTGCCACCAAGCCCATGCTGAATTAATCAGCAAACAGTATATTACCATGCATCCTTAATATTAGACCTGTTTTTCCTGGAGAAGCTACACCACACACACACCCCTGATGTAGGTTCAGTCACATGCGATACTGCCCTGTAGCACACTTTCTGGATGGGTTGGTGGTGCTGTTTTTCATGTACTTGCCACAGGACATCAGTGGCAGAAATCCCAGAGAGCTTGGGATAGGTTTTTAAAATCATGCCCCCCTCCCCATTTTAAGGTCAGCTGCAGTGATCATTCAGTTTGCAACTTAAGGGTTAATGTTAAAGCCAACCAGCCAAGAGAGAGATGGGTGGAGGTGTTGCTTAGTAACCGGTCAGAGGGGCATGATGTTCAGTGAGGGAATACTCTACCCTCATTGGCTGTTGAGTTCTGAGGGAGTTTTCTTCTGTGTTTAGTTGTATATATCTTTCTGAAACGAAAAAGGCCTGTCCTAAGGAAGACACAACCCCTCCGTTCCGTGTATGCAATATTTCAGTCTTGGCCACAGTAGCCATCCCCATTACATGTCATCCATGGGGGCTTAGTGGAGGGTCAGATTGGACCACAAGGAAGGGGGCGGGAACGTTAGACAACTTGCTGTGGAAGATTGTGCTCTTAGAGCTGCATTAGCGCCAATCACAATTATCTAAATGTCTCCTGCAAAGGTTAGATGCTTCATGAATAATTCCTTCAGCTCCCTAACCTGAAACTCCTCTAGGTAAAATAATCAGCAACTTTTGATGGCAGAGATAATGGGGGCATAATTACATCAGAAGGTACTGCATTTTAAAGGACACCGATTTAAAGGTCGCCTGGTGCTAGAGTTACTGATGTCCAAAATGCAGCTGTGTGGTGCTTGCTTTGAAGGTTATTATTGTGCATGCTAAAAAATCTAGGCACTTTCTTTTTCTTTTTTTAAAAAAATCTGATTCTAAAAATCAGAAGGATAATTAAGCATCAACTCATATAGAATATGGTGCTTATTTCTTAGGTAACTGTGCTTGGAATTTGTCAGAAGAGTTAATTAGATGTGAGGACGTGTCTCTTGAATTGGCACCCCACGAGAGGAATATCTCGCCCCCCCCCCCCAGTATACAAATTTAAATTGTTTTATCAAAACCCAATTTCTTTAATCAGGTAACATCACTAGTGCAAATGTGTTAATTGAGGTTCTTCAGAAAGCTTTCTCCTTGCAGGAAAAGAAAGAAAGAAAGTGAGTTAAAAGGCTACCCATTCAGGAAGACAAATTGCAGTGAACCCCGTCTAGTGATAAAACAGATGTGAGACCTTTAAGACCATGTGATTTATTAGTTTTAATTTTTTATGTTTGTATCCTCTGGGTGATGTACATGGAGTTCTTCCAGTTTATTTTCACAACAGCCCTGTCCAGTGATAGGTTAGGTAAGAGGTGAGAAATTTTGTTTAAGCATCTGTCTTCCATTACTTTATATATATGAAGTTTAAAGTGGTATGAGAATATACACATAACATACAAAATTCCAGAAGTGTTACCCAGACTTTTGTTCTGATAGGAGCCACTGGGGTGGAAAGTGACATTCCTCCTATTGCTTTTAGATATTTGTTTTTGGGAATGTCCAGTCCCATATCTCTGCGCTTTGAGTCAACCAGATAGGCAATACCATTGCTTAAACACAATTTAATCCCCTCTTCTTTCAACTGCAGGTTCCTGGAGATCTGAGCCAAACATC